>NC_134113.1:100078634-101448293 GCF_040939455.1 Microcebus murinus | reverse complement strand
TAGGGTTGTTGTATAAGTCAAGTAAGACCAGTTACACCAAAACAAGTAGCATTTGGGAAGTGCATGCATGGTTTCCCTTGAGTTAGCCAGTGCCTCCCTGGCACCTAAGCAGGTAGTCAATAAATGTTTATTGAAATAATAGTTTAAAAAACAAACAGAAACATAGTTCAAGCAAAAAAATCTTTTTAGAATTTGGTGAAAGATCTTCTCTATTAAGGCCTCAAACTTCTGATGTGGTTATTGAAGTGCTTTTTAAATGCATGTGCTAAGGCCTTCACTGTTTCTAAGTTTGGTCCAGTGGTCTTTGGGCCTCTTCATGGTGGAAAGGATTTACACCTCCCTTTGTTCTTTGTAGTGACCAGATTTAAAGGGAAGTACAACACATTAACTTCCATTTCCCTTACTCACACATTTATAACCTTTCCAGTACTGCTATTTTCTTTACCTGAACTAGTAATGGATTGGTTGTACTTGAGGCAGTCTCTTACTGCCTTCCCCCTACAATCACTAGTCCAGGGCTATTTAACAAAGAAAGGGGTAGAAGACATTACCCAATTTGGTAGTTTTCCAAGCATGTATGATATTTGAACACCCAGATCAATAATTTTTCTGGTTAGACTAACCTGGACTATGCCTAGCACTTGACACTTAAATAAACATTTAATTTGCATGTTCAGCTAAAAAGATGAAAGTACATGAGTAGTAGGAGGCAAGGGTTTTGAACCAGAATGTGAGATATCAGACCTATCATACACAGCCTGAAATGTCTGAGAGGGAAGAAAGAGAACCAAGACTTCTTTTTATTAAGTGTAATGTGACAGGTAAATTCTATAATTTCAGTTAATTCTATAAATTCTTATCCCACACTTAAAAGTAGGTAGTATTTCCCCTGTTGTTCAAATGAAAGTTGTTAGAAATATTAAATCTTACCACTTCCCTTTGGGTCTAAAACAAGAGGCCCTACATCTGTTGTAGGCACATCAGGAAAGGTCATGTAAGCCTGGTCAGCAAATCCAAAGAGGCAGACTTAAAGAAATGTGGAGGCAAGCTATAGTGGCTCATGCAATCCCAGCAATTTGGAAGGCCAAGGCAGGAAGATCGTGCAAGTCTGGAGTTTGAGACCAGCCTGGGCAATATAGCAAGACCCTGTATCCACACCAAAAAAAAAAAAAAGATTATGAAGAAATATGCAAAGAAAACAAGTACTTTAGGGCCGGGCGTGGTGGCTCACGCCTGTAATCCTAGCACTTTGGGAGGGCGAGGCGGGCGGATTGCTTAAGGTCAGGAGTTCGAAACCAGCCTGAGCGAGACCCCGTCTCTACCAAAAATAGAAATAAATTAATTGACCAACTAAAAATATATATATACAAAAAATTAGCCGGGCATGGTGGCGCATGCCTGTAGTCCCAGCTACTCGGGAGGCTGAGGCAGTAGGATCTCTGAGCCCCGGAGATTGAGGTTGCTGTGAGCCAGGCTGACGCCACGGACTCACTCTAGCCTGGGCAACAAAGTGAGACTCTGTCTCAAAAAAAAAAAAAAAAGAAAACAAGTACTTTAAAAGGGTAGGGATCTTATATATTATTCTCTGCTCTCAAAATAGATAATGGTTTGGAAGCACAGCTTGGCTTACTGCTCTGTTTATGTTCAGAGGTTGCTTGTTTTCCACATACTTTTAAAGATTTTTCTGGAAAGGAAGGGATTGGTATGTATGTCTAGGATGTGGAACTGTAATAACCAATTTAAAGAAATTTAAAACTGTAACAATGGTAATATCCATCTATCAGCCTACTGTGGTAAGATTGCTAATGCATTTAATTAAGTGCTTTTTAACAACCCAGCTGGAGAAACAGGAAGTGAGACAGGGTCAGTGGAAACACTGCTTGGGTATTTGAAATTCAAGCAGTGAGACCTAAGAGATTGGCATTCCTCCCCCCATTCCAGAGCTATAATGCAGGGCATTACTCTTTTAGATACAAAGATTGGATGTGGAAACTCAACATTTGTATCCCATAGAACTGTGTCTATGTTCCTTCAGAATAGAGGAGGAGAATAAAAGGAAAAAAACCTATGTCTATGGCAAGGACTACCCATCTGTCTCCCCTCCTGCTTTCTCTTGCTGGGCCTTTGTGTGCTGTTTAAGATTCTAAATATTTTACACCGATGTTTCTTTATCTTTAACACATTGCTTCTTTCTTTGTGCTTCAGGGAAGATGGTGAAAAAAGTCTGTCCTTGCAACCAGCTCTGTAGTAATTATCTTTTCTTTCTGTTACTTTTGGTCCTTGATTGCAACACCTGTTATCTATAAGTTCTTTGAACTCTGAAGCCTCAGAGCTCCCTGATTCCTAACTTCCATCTGTCTCTGCGCCCTTTTCTAATATGTTTTTTAACATGCTTAATTGCTAACTACTAGCTATTCTTTCAGATTGAGAGACCACCTCCTAGTCAGTGCTATCAGTGATGACCCCATGTGAGCCTAGATCTGTGAATAGTCTCCTAGTCATAGATTGGTGATGCCCATGGATGTGTATAGGGAGGTCAGAGATACCTAGCTCCTATGGGAAAGAGAGCCCTTTAGCCAGCAGATAAGTGGCAGGCACTGTTAAACTCCCCACTGGAAACTCAGCAGGATGAAAGCATATGAAAGTCCATGTAGTGGGAGATGTCTGCTAGATTGGTGAGGAGAGAAATACTACTTTGTAGAGTTTGGCTTCTTAGACTGATGGCTTCTCATTAAAGTTGCAACCCAGCAGGCTACCTACAAGGTTCTAGAGAGGGTCAACAGGAAAACTCCATACTTGGGTACTGGGCAGTGTTGTGCTTCATAATAGATTATTGTTGAAGAACTAAAAGGTTTAGAGACTGACTAGCACATTCTATAGAAGTCCTCTCCACTATAATAGCTTTTATGGTCAAGTCTGCTTTTCCTAGGAATTAATTTCTAGTCAGAAAGGGATGCATTTGTTTCTTTCTTTAACCGGGAAGCCTGTTCACAGGAGCCAGAATAAGAAGGTTTAACTGTATAGTTAACTCTTCCTCTTGGGATAAACCCCACTTTCAGAGTCCAGTATTGGGTAATACAGATTACAATTAAAGATGAAATTTGGTAAAGGGGCCTCACAGTACCAAGGGCGACTAACACCACAGTGGAGAGGTGTGACTCCCAACATAAGCTCTTGTGAACAAGCAGTGCTCACCTCTCCTGAGTTCCTTGTATTTAGCTTCTGACAGCCCTGCTCTCCCACGATTATTTCTGGCTTTTGTTTTGGTTATCTCTCACATCAAGCTCACCAAGTAATAATCATTCACACAGGGTGACAGTCCTTGTGCATGTGATATGCTTGCTTTCCTTAGTCACTGTCATGACTGCCCATCCTCATTGCCTATGCTTCCCACTTCACCTCCATCTCACATTTGCTGTTTGCAGAAGGCTATTTCCTGTGCTTTAATACTTTTCCACTTGGGTTCCTGTTCTATAGGGGAAGTTACTCTTCCCTTTACACTGTATGTGATAGCAATCCCCTTGTGGCTCAAGCGGGCACCAGGAAGTGAGCTGACATGCACACTGCCTTAGTTCTATATCTTGCCATGGTGGTAAGACGAATATGACCTTCTTTACTCTGCACTTCACCTCAGAATTAGCTGTTAGTCCAGCACAGATATGCTTGTGTGCCATTCCCTGGGTGGTAAGATATAAACTTGACTTGAGACCAGTAATGGTTAATAATGGGCTTTTAAATGGCAGGGTTGCATTAGGTGTTGTGCTCTGGTGCTGCTTTGACCTTGAAAGCAGGAAAACACATGCACTTATTTAGCCCCCAGCATTACTTGGGTATCTTAAGGCCTAGTGTCTCACAACTTAACTTTTTAGTAGATTTTATTTATTCTATAGCAAATGTGAGATCTGATAAGAAAGTGGGGGGTGAGAGGAAAAAAAACAAGACCATGACTCTTCTTTCCCTCTTCCCTAATACGTGCCTCTTCGAATAATCTTCAGTGTGCCCTTCAGCAGAACCGAAATCAGGCAGGACACAGACTCCTTCCTTTCTCATCAAACCATAGAAATAGATTTCCTTCATCACAACCTCAAAGCTTCCTCCTTTCCTTTGCACCCTGCCTCAGCTGCATTTTCCTGTTGCTTCTACATAGTGTTCTGGGAAGATTGGGGAGAAGGGGTGAGAATCCTGGAACCAATTGAAACTGAGGTCATCTTCAGGAAAAGCATGTTTCCTGGAGTTGAAAGATTCAGGCACACCATGCAGTCCCTTCCTCATGAGTAATCTTGGTCTTTAACTCGTTGGAAATTGGGAGAGGTTGAAGGCTTAACTCTTAACCAGGTTTATGTTTACAAATTCATGTTTATGGGTCCAGGTGAAAAAGTTTTCTGTACAGAGCATGCTACTTATTACCTCTTTCTATTTTAAAGAATGTGGCAGGGTCCACATAGTATGGGAACCCCATCTTCTCCTTGGCCAAGCACCTATCTTTGCATTCCTATTCCTGCTTTAACCCAGCCAAATGCAAAAGAAATCCAATTATTTGGCCCCGCATTCTGCCAAATTCCAGATTAACTAGTCTTGTTGACCATTTCACCTCTCCCTCATCAATATGATGCTGGGCATAGAGTACTGGCAGGCAGTTTCAGTACTCTAAGATGCTTTGTGAAGGGGCTGAAAAAGGTCCCTGCCCTTGTACCTACCATCATCCTGAATTGTTCAGCCTTATCTGCAGCTACTGAAGAGAAACTGCTTTTATTACCCTTTTATACCAAAACAAATGGCTAAATAAAACCTTAGAAAAATCTTCCTTTCTTGCATGGCTTCCCAGTTCATCCTCTCCCCATTCTGTGGTTTGCCATTCATTATCCTGTAAAGTTTTCCCTCTTCCTGAAATTATAACCCAGGCTCCTTTTAATGCTTATATTCTGTTCCTTATAACTCTAGGGACCAGCAGCACAAACACCGTCGGGGGGACAGTGAACAGCCAAGCCGCCCAGGCTCAGCCTCCTGCCATGACATCCAGCAGGAAGGGCACATTCACAGATGACCTGCACAAATTGGTAGACAACTGGGCCCGAGATGCCATGAATCTTTCAGGCAGGAGAGGAAGCAAAGGACATATGAATTATGAGGTAAGTCTTCCCCTTTTGCCATTAGACCTAATCTATCAGAGTATCACTTAACACACAGCTAAATCCAAGGTGATAAGCTACCTAAGCTACTTAACATTTTATGCCATGACATTCTTTAGTAGCTCATGAACTTTAACACTCTTTAGATAAACAAGGCAAAAAGCACCCACATACTCTTTTATTCTTCCTTCCCTGAATTGCTAGCCTCTTAAGATCAGCTCAGTTTTTTCTTCCCTTTTCCTTCAACATCCTGAACTACATGTGCAGACATGCACATACACATAACACCCCTCCTGTCTAATCAGAAGAGTCATTTTCACTCTTACTTGGTAAATATAAAGAGCCAGTAAATACTGTAGAAGGTTTTGTTTCATTTTACATACCCTACAAAATAGATGTGTGTTTTGGTGCTGCCCATTTTATACCCATGGGTGTTAAGCCCACACCAGACTTTACATATGGTGGTTTTGTTTCCAGGGCCCTGGAATGGCAAGGAAGTTCTCTGCACCTGGGCAGCTGTGCATCTCCATGACCTCAAACCTGGGTGGCTCTGCCCCCATCTCTGCAGCATCAGCTACCTCTCTAGGTCACTTCACCAAGTCTCTGTGCCCCCCACAGCAGTACGGTTTTCCAGCTGCCCCATTTGGCGCTCAGTGGAGTGGGACAGGTGGCCCAGCACCACAGCCACTTAGCCAGTTCCAACCTGTGGGAACTGCCTCCTTGCAGAATTTCAACATCAGCAATTTGCAGAAATCCATCAGCAATCCCCCAGGTTCCAACCTGCGGACCACTTAGTCAGACCTAAAGCCATTAACTGAGTAGATCTGGGGACAGGGGATGGAATGCTGATGGAGGGAGGGGTGGGAAAGTAGCCTCTTACTAACTACTAGTGCTGCATTTAACTGGTTATTTCTTGCCAGAAGGGAATGTTTTAATACCGCTTTCAGCCCACAGAATGAAGAGTATCTTCCCCTCCATTTATTGGAGTGGGACAAGAACAGCTTTCTTGTGTGAAGGGGCAGCTTCAGACCATGCTTTCCTGTTCTTCTATACCCAACTGTGAGGGCTTGGGCGAGGAAAGAGAATCTTGTTCATTAGTAAGCTACTAGAGAGCTTATGTAAAATCAAACCCCATCTGTATTTTCAAGTGGGTGGAGCTCCTAATTTTGCTACATGCCCTGAATCCCTTACTCTCCCTCAACAGTCCAAACCACAAGACACACACAAAAAAGCTATTGGGCTATCTCCTACCTTGCTCCTATCCTTCTTCCCCCGCCCCCACCACCCCTTCTTTTTGTTTTTCTTTGCTTTTTAGAACCCAGTGGAAAATACCAGGGGACTGGGGGTGTAACCCTTATGATAGGTCATTAGTGCTTTAGGCAAAAGATATTAGCAGCTTTGACTGCAGCATTAGCAATTAGGGAAAAAAATTAAGTTCCCTGCGGACATGTAACTTTGCCATCAGTTTTGATGTGGAAACACTGTGATATTATATAAATGTTGTTGGACAACAGTAGTTTTAAAAGTAAAATATGAAACGTTTAAAAAAGTTCCAAAAAAAGCTAGCTCTGTCCTTTACTTATTGAGACACTTTAACTTTTTTCCTTTGTATTTCCATTGTATTAGATAAATAAATGTGAATGTAAAATTGTATAAATTACCGTACTTGAATACTTCTGTTCTCCCAGTGTTGCTTGCTGGACATTTTAGTGCCTTGGACTTCTATTGCTTCTGCCATTAGCATCAACTTATCAGACCCCAGAACAGCAAAGGGCATGTGGAAGGAAATTGTAGGTCCATGTGACCCTAGCAGTGGATATGCCAAAGGGAAGTTGAAAGAGTATTTTTTGTTTAAGTCATTCAACAATTTTGTCTAGAACAGGTATAAGATGAGTCAGGTGAGAAGTTAAGTTGGCATCAGTGGATGAAAGCAGAAGGTTCTTTCAGGAATAGTTGAGGGAGGGGCATTATAACAAAATTGGGCAATTTAAAAGATTGAGTGTGGTGTGTGCTCAGTGAAAGAAAAAGAAAGACTAAAGAATGGGGGAACAAACTTGTTTAGAAGACACTTGATGCCCAGCCAGTGACTGTCATAAACCTTACTTATTTGAGCTGGGCTTGAACAGACAAGATCTAGAAGAAATTAAACATAAAGAGAAGGGGGTGGCGGTTAGTTTTTACATTGGAAAACATGATAGTGAAAAGCCACAGATGGAGAAAGTCGCTCTAAGAAGAACTATTTGGATTGCTTTCCCCTTGCACATGTACTATGCATTTCTCAGCTTAGGGTACTATATTTTGTGGAAAATGAATCTTTCTACATCTTAATAAGCATTGCCAAAAAGAATGCTTATTCCTACCCATTTCCTCTATGGTATCCAAATGGTTGCAGGATTATGCTCTATTGGGCCACCTTTATTTCTAAAGTTATAACTAATATTCTCATTTTCATATAAATATTTCCTTTAAATAATAACTGCAACCAACCAGTATTATTTAGTGCTATGCCTAATTGTAATGGGCAGTTCTATTGTTTTCAGAGCTTTCCAGAAATACTGTCCTAATTGGCTATATTTGGGAACTCTATTATCTCTGAAGATGGATAAAGAAGCTAGGACTCTGAATTTGGGGTGCTTCTTCTCTTGACTCTTAGTTGAGAAGCTGACATATTCCCAACCTTTCACTCCCCACCCCCTCCATTGGCACATCCCAGGAATCACAAGGGTAGGAAGAGCCGAGTCCTATTCATTCCTTATGGGCCTATTTTCTTTACTGTGTGGCCTAGGACCAAGACACAAAAGAGAGCTGAGGGTTTTAGGAAGGTAGAATTGAAAAGGCCAGCGGTTTCAAGCCCTGCGTTAAAACTGTTACTTATTCTCTGCTTGTAATTCTTGGGGAGAGGGTAAGAGTAAGGATAGCACAGAGAGAGTACCGAGTAAATGAGAAGTAGACCACCTAAGACCAATGGAACAAAAAACTTATCCCAGAGGAATGAGGGAGCCAAATGCAGCACATTCTTGTTTTGTTATTTTGGTTTAATAATTTTGAGATCTTTTCACTCATACACAAAAAGTAAGAACTGATTTTATTTACTATTGATTTTTTTCCCCTCTTGTGGATGAAATAACTGAAGCCTAGAGGAATGAACTAGTGCTACTGAACTGTTTAAATTATTTTTGTGTTAATAGTACACTGAGTATCTTTTTCCACATTAAAAAAAATCTTTCTGAATTATAAATGTTTTCCTTACATTATTTAACAATGTACACTGTTTAAAAAAACAAACTGAATTCAAACGTTGGGGGTTTCTCAGCAGCCATTAATTGTACATTTTGCACTAACTCTGGGTGTTGCGCTTCTTGTAAGATTGCGCTTTGTGCTTCAGTTTGTTACCTTTGTAGACTTATTTAATGAAACCATTCAAATAAACCAAACTTGCTTTTGTTGAGCTGTGAGGTTTCATTTCCAGCAAATTCCCTTTTCACATTCTCATTGGCATTATTTTGAGTCATGTATAACTTAAAACTGGATTACTAATTCCCAGGAGTTTTGTTTTTTTTTTTTAAGCAACAGTATTGCCCTGAATTAAGATTATACTGCAGACAAAGGTGATATTTTTTCCTAAGGAAAATGGTAAGGATATCAAAATCAAAAGCTGAATATATGACCAAATCCGTGCAACAGCAGGTAAAGTAAAAGCCTTTAGAAGATAGGGAAGTCAGGGTAAGCTCTTCATCTTCCAAAGGAATAGAAATGGTCAACTGCTGCTTAACCACTTCGGGACTGCGCCCACCAGCCGTGAAACCTCGCCCACAGCGGCACTCACAGTCCGCGTGGTAGTCTTTATCCCTTTTGCTCTTGTATGACGAGGAAAGCTTTAAAGCACTGAAAGCTTGTTTTACTTTACAGGCAGCTTTACTTGTCATGTAAATCAGAATAGGTAACATATATGTTTTCATTACGTTATTTTTAAATGTTCACAATTTTATTTTGATAAATGAAAAATTAGAAAAGTCATATCACGGCTGTTGGCTAAAGTCGACGCTCGGCTTCACGCCTTCGTATCACGGCTGTCGGCTAAAGTTGCTGTGCGTGTTCATCTGTGGCTATTGACTATAGTCGACGCTGGTCCCAAAGTGGTTAAGAGTTCCTTCCCTCAGTCACAGCCTCCCACAAATGGGTCTGTGATCCAAAAATAAGAAGTTACAGGCCGGGCGCTGTGGCTCACGCCTGTAATCCTAGCTCTTGGGAGGCCGAGGCGGGCGGATTGCTCAAGGTCAGGAGTTCAAAACCAGCCTGAGCAAGAGCGAGACCCCGTCTCTACTATAAATAGAAAGAAATTAATTGGCCAACTGATATATATATAAAAAATTAGCCGGGCATGGTGGCGCATGCCTGTAGTCCCAGCTACTCAGGAGGCTGAGGCAGAAGGATCACTCAAGCCCAGGAGTTTGAGGTTGCTGTGAGCTAGGCTGACGCCACGGCACTCACTCTAGCCTGGACAACAAAGTGAGACTCTGTCTCAAAAAAAAAAAAAAAAAAAAAAAGAAGTTACTGCTTCAAGATTAGGCACTGCACAGCCCAAAATCCACCTAAAAATGTAAGATTGCAAACTCATCATTTGGGGGAAAGAATTCTGAAACATCTAAACCAAGGCTCCTCAAACTTTTTAAACAGGGGGCCAGTCCACTGTCCCTCAGACCATTGGAGAGTGCGCACTGTGGGCCTGGGATGAGTTGGCTGCTAAGCAGGACAGGCAGCAGTGGCAAAAATACCCGGCGGGCCGGATAAATGTCTTAGGCGGGCGGCATGTGGCCCGCATGCCATAGTTTGAGGGCGCCTGATCTAAACACTGTAAAACCAATTTCTGTTAAGGTAGATTACATCTCACATCTGAAATGGGAAATGAAAGCAGTTAGTGTTTGAGCATCCCTAATCCAAAATCCAAATGCTCCCAAAGCCAAAACTTTTTGAGTACCACATGATGCCACAAGTGGGAAATTCCACCCCTGACCACATGTGACAGGTTGTAGTCAAAACAGACACACAAAACAGTTTATTCAGCCCCGAGGGTAAAAACCCTCCCAGCCCCAGCTGCAACATATCTTGCACACAAACTTTGTTTTGTGCACAAAATTATGTAAAATATTATATAAAATCACCTTCAGACTATGTGTATAAGATATATATGAAACACAAATGAATTTCATTTTAGACTTGTTCCCATCCCCAAGATATCTCAATGTATAGGCAAATATTTCAAAATCCAAAACACCTCTGGTCTCATGCATTTTAGACAAGGGGTATTCAGCCTGTACAATATTTTCCATTTTGTTAAAATAGAGGATTTGCTTTCTGAAAATGCCTTTTCCTTGCTTAGCAAAAATGTTGGTCTTGAAATAATGTAGGATTATGATGTCATAAACCCAAAAATTAGAGATTATATTAAATATTAGATGAAGATGGTAGTCTCGATGGATAGAAGTAGTAAAAAGCACTACTGCAACCTTGTTCCTATCATGATGTGTTACAGTCCTTATGTGGACAACATTAAAAGCATGGAGACCTGAAAGGAAAGAAAACAGATTACTCAAAAGGATTTAATGTAGGCAATTATTAAAGCTCATGCTTAGTACCAATTCTAGCCTGTCTTGCTTGATTGCAGGCAGCCAGTGGTGATTCCCAAAATGTCTATCTTTATTAACATAAAAGCTTAAAAATAAATAGTGGAAAGCCACAAGAGCCAAAGAAAAGATATTTCATCTGTCCAGTACCTCCCCCCTGCAGTATGTGATAAGCTTCTTAAAGGTGCTCAGCTCTATCTACAGTAGACTCATAGTCAAACCTCTGATAGGGTTCAGAATGAAGCAAAATATTTCCTTAGAAATTAAGTTCATTCCCCAGGAATGATGACCAAAGTCCCTTTGTGACAAGAGTCCAGTGATATAGGCTGAGCCTCAGTTAAGATGGATCCAATTTCCTTTTCTTCATGTCCTGGCTCTTCTTAAGAGATTCCCAGTTACCTGTGGATAATAAAATGGCTTAAAAGTAACTGCCATGATTTTAAAAATAAGGAATAAACTTACAGTTAATAATTTCTGGATTGTATTAATGATCCTAATTAGACTAAGAGCCCACAAATGAAAATTATTGTTAGGAGGAAAGCTGAGCCCTCTTACTAATAACCCTATACCAAATGGCATCATACTCATGAAGGACCTACCTTATCCTTATGAAAAGCTCAACATACTCATCCTCAAGCTTCCTGCTACTGTCAAAGGCTGCACCTGAAAGCAGGAGCCCACAGGAAAAGTTCTGGCTCTTAAATCAATTATCTTCTACTTACACTGTTTATTCCCTTGGAATGATTCTATCCAACTTAATTGTCATCCTTCCTTTAAAATTCACAGAGTTAATTTTTGTTCCTAAACAAAACACTTCTCTCTTCCTACCTGTTACATGCTGGTTAGTGCTGTAAGTTTGGGGTTGCCAGGGTCTAGATTTTGCTTGTGGTTTCTGGTGGCAAGCATTGTGTGGGGTCCTGTTCCAGGTCACCATCTGGTTGTTCAATGCTAGTGTCTCAGATGTCTGGGGTGGTTCTGGTCCAAACAAGGGCTTGATAGCACTGTCCAATCCATCTGGAGTCAGATCCCACATTTCAAGATTATCAAGATTCTCTACAGAGACCACAGAAAAGTATAGCATCAGCAAATAAGTGTTCTCACAGAAAGCCCTAGAAACACTGGCCATAGGAAATCCCATGTTTTGAGTACCCTATGATAGTTTTTGGAATCTCTCCTCTACCCCTGAAAGTGCACTGAAGCTTCCTTTGGTTAGTACAAATTTTTTGCTATCGGAACCCCAGCCAATAAAAATGAGGATTCCTAACTACTACTAAAAGCATAAAGCACAGTAGCTTATAAGCATTTCATGGGTATTTACTAATTAATTCTTGAGTCACACCTGCAAGGCAGTCTTTCTCAGTGACTGGTTCTGAGACAGCAGGTATGGTAGTGCTGTGCGTCAAAAGGGGCTGGAAGGGCAGCTACGGTTTACACAGAAGAAAAAGGATAAGTCAGAAATCACATAGCTAAATGGAATTTAACCACTTCAGTACGGCGCTCACCGGCCACAAAACCTCGCCCACAGCTGCACTCACAGTCCCCACAATAGTGTGTGCTGTGCATTGACGACGAATCTGTTTTGCTCTTGTGTGACGAAGAAAGCCTTAAAGCACTGAAAGCTTGTTTTACTTTACAGGCAGCTTTACTTGTCATGTAAATCAGAATAGGTAACAAACATATACATATATGTTTTCATTACATTATTCTTAAATGTTCACAATTTTATTTTGATAAATGAAAAATTAGAAAAGTCGTATCACAGCTGTCGGCTAAAGTCGATGCTGGGCTGTGCGCCTTCATATAACGGCTGTCGGCCATAGTCGCTGTGCACATTCATCTGTGGCTGTCAACTACAGTTGACACTGGTACCGAAATGGTTAAGAGATTAAATCTACTCCCCTCTTGTTAGAGGGAGCAGTCTAAGAAGTGCAAAGCTGCCTGGGGCTATGCCAGTTCAGACTGTAAAAGAACTCAAGATTACTGAGTCCCAGCCCTACAACAGATCTACCTGTGTTTTGTTTTTGTGGATTTTTTTTAATTTGACAGAGTTTAATTGGGCAAAGGATGATTCATGAATCAGGCAGTCCCCAAACCAGAATAGGTTCAGAGTGTCTCCCTATATGTGGTTTAAAATAACTATTCCTTCTCAATAAAATGGTAAAAACAAAAGTTTATTTCTCCTTTAACAGCAAAAGTAGAGGGAGAAGCCATCTACTCCAGTAGCTTGCTTGCTTTTTAAAGCCATAACCCTTGCTCAAACAAAATCTTAAGCAAAAATCCAATATGTAAAATAGATTAAAAGAACAATGGTTCCGGTTGTCTGGTAAGAGACAGGAGGAAGTCCTAGAGGACAACCTATTCCACACTCTACCCTGGGAGTTTCTGCAATGGTTCAGAAGCTAAACCTCTGGAATAACTCACTATTAACCACTTTGGTACGAGCGTCCAACAGCCACAGATGAACACACACAGACTTTAGCCGCTTTAGAGCAAAACGGGCGTGTGGTCAACGCACAGCACAGACTACCATGCCGACTGTGAGTGCCGCCACGGGCGAGGTTTCGCGGCCGGTGAGCGCTGCACCAAAGTGGTTAAAGATATCCTGGGACAGTAAGAGGTTTCGTTTTTTTCACATTAATTTCAGCCTGTCAGTGCTAAGGGGAATATTAATGAACCAAACACAGAGGAAGTCCTCTGTGAATCTTCATAATTTGTAGAGAAAAACTAGGCAAAAGTTCAATTGGTGTGGAATAAATCCCTTACTTTGTGTCTATTCTATATTCTATGGGCAAGGATCACCTCTACTAAAAAAAAAGTCTATTATTCCCACTGAATCTGGACTCTGAAATAAACTAAAGTCATCAAATAAATAATCTACCAAAAGCTCCCATTATCTTCAAACCCAATTTTTCCTTCTATTTAAAGACATGACAGAAATAAAAGGCTATCTGAAGCAAAAAAACCTTTTTACCCTGAAATTTCTAATTCCAGAAGATTATGTCAAGGCCCATTTACTTCCCCCAAAAAAAAAATATTGTCTTTAGAAATGGGAAAGTGCATGGTGGATTTCACTATCTTTTTTTAAGATTAGGTTGCCAAGGCTGGAGTGCAGTGGCATCATCATAGCTTGCCATAGCCTTGAACTCCTGGGCTTACGTGATCCTCCCACCTCAGGCTCCTGAGTGGCTGCAACTACAAGTGTATACCATCACGCCTGGCCTTTCTTTTTTTTTTTTTTTTTTTTTGTAAAGACAGGTTCTCATTACATTGCCCAGGCTAGTCTCAAATTCCTGGCCTCAAGCAATCCTGCCTTAGCCTCCCAAAGCGCTGGGATTATAGGTGTGAGCCACCACGCCCAGCCCGGATTCACTACCCTTAATTTCCTGGACTAATTTCTCCCTCGTACAGCTTGAGAGAAGTCTCTTCAGATATACTTCTTAGGGCCTCTGCTCCCATCTTCCCACACACCCTCACTCTTCTTTTCAACTGATGGGGGAGATACTTCAACTTGCTGCTGTCTCTCCATTTGCTCCCGGAACTGCTGCTGCAGCCGCTTTTGCCGGAGCTTCCGCTGGTAAGTGGCATCATTCTCCACAGTGGCCGAGGTCAGGTGTCTGGGTCACAACAGCAACAGGTGGGAGAGAGTTCGTGAGTGGTGGCTGTGGTTCCTCACAGAGCACACAAACCAGCTTGCTGGCTCTGAAGGTAGAAATGAAGGCAAACTAAATCGCATGAGAAGGAGCAGAAGAGGAAAGGAAGGGAACTTAGACCCCATACCGAGGGCTGCAGTCCTTTTCCTCCTGTATCACAATGTGGGGATCATCTGGGTGGCGAGGTCTGCAAGGGGAGGTCACTTGCTGTGGTTTTGGGTGTCCCAACATCATGTTTGGTTGACAGCTGTTATATCTTGCCTGTTCCACAGAGGGTTCAAAATCTTGTCTCTTTGCTTTAGTTAAATCTACTTCCAGAGGCAACTAATAAGTAAAGAAAGAGGATAAAATACCTTGAGATAAATGAAAACTAAAATTCAACATACCAAAACTTCTGGGACAGGCCAGGCACAGTGGCTCACGCCTATAGTCCTAGCACTCTGGGAGGCCAAGGCAGGCGGATCGTTTGAACTCGGAAGTTCGAGACCAGCCTGAGCAAGAGCGAGACCTTGTCCCTACCAAAAATAGATAGAAGTTAATTGGACGGCTAAAACTATATAGAAAAAATTAGCCAGGCATGGTGGCACATGCCTGTAGTCCCAGCTACTCGGGAGGCTGAGGCAGGAGGATTGCTTGAGCCCAGGAGTTTGAGGTTGCTGAGAGCTAGGCTGACACCATGGCACTCTAGCCTGAACAACAAAGTGAGACTCTGTCCCCCCCCTCGAAAAAAAATAAATAAAACTTCTGAGAGGCAGTGAAAGCAATCCTAAGAAGGAAACTAAACACATAAATTAAAAAATAAGAGGCCCGGCGTGGTGGCCCACGCCTATAATCCTAGCACTCTGGGAGGTGGAGGCGGGAGGATTCCTCAAGGTCAGGAGTTCAAAACCAGCCTGAGCAAGACCACGACCCCCCCCCCCCCCCCCCGTCTCTGCTAAAAATAGAAATTAGCCAAACAACTAAAAATAGAAAAAATTAGCCAAGCATGCTGGCCCATGCCTATAGTTCCAGCTACTCGGGAGGCTGATGCAGGAGGATTGCTTCAGCCCAGGAGTTTGAGGTTGCTGTGAGCTAGGCTGACGCCACGGCACTCTAGCCCTGGCAACACAGTGAGACTCTGTCTCAAAAAAAAAAAAAAAAAAGGAAGATCTGAAATCAGCAACTTGACTTTATACCTCAAGGAACAAACTAAACCCAAAGCTAGCAGAAGGAAGTAAATTAAAAAAGGATTAGAGCAGAGATAAATGAAATAGAGAATACAAAAACAATAGGGGGGGAAAAATCAAAAATAGGAGTTGTGGGTTTTTTTGAAAAAAATCAAAATTGACAAACCCTTAACTAGATTAAGAAAAAAAGAGCAAAGACTCAAGTTGATGAATACCAATTTTAAAATCCCCAACAAAATACTAGTAAACCAAATTCAACAGCACATTAAAAGGATTATACAACATGGCCAAATGAGATTTATTCCTAGAATGCAAGAATAGTTTAACATAATGAAAATCAATGTAATACAGCACATTAACAGAATAAAGGATAAAAACTGCATGTTCATCTCAACTGATACAGAAAAAGCATTTGACAAGATTCAACACTCTTTCGTGATAAAAACACTCAACGAACTATGACTAGAAGGAAACCACATCAATGTAATACAGGCCATATATGAAAAGGCCACAGCTAATACACTCAAAGGTGAAAGACTGAAAGCTTTTCCTCTAAGATCAGAAACAAAGCAAAAACACCCACTCTCACTATTTCTATTCAACATACCATTGGAAGTTCTAACTAGAGCAATTAGGCAAGAGAAAGAAACAATGCATTCAAACTAGATAGGAAGAAATAAAATTATCTTAGTTCCACGGACATCAAAAGAAAAACTTCCTGACATTGTTTTGGATATGACCCCAAAAGCACAGGCAACAAAAGTAAAGATAGACAAATAGGACTGCATCAAACTTAAAAACTTAAGAGGCAACCTATGTAATGGGAGAAAATATATATAAATCATATATCTGATCAGGGTGATACATATATCTATATATAGATATATATATGATATGATATATATCTGATGGTATATATATATATCATATATCTGATATAATATCCAGAATACTTAAAGACGCACTACTACTCAACAATAAACTATCAAATATCCCAATTAAAAAATGGAAAAGGGGGATCCGAATCAAGATGGTGGAGGAGAAACACCGCCAGACAGAGTGTCTCTGCAGAAAAGACAGATTCTAGCAGAAATTAGAAGAAAAAAGCAAGAAGACGAGCCTACATTGGACGAGGGTCGGAAGGCGGGGTACCTGAGACCACGGGAGACTCCACGGGAGGAGGTTGCAGAGGAGAACTGGAAGCTGAGACCGCCGGAGCAGCCCAGAGACCATCGGGAAGGATAGCTGGATAAGTCACCTTTCCCCTCCCTTGCATCTCGGACTGCTGGTGGGCTCCCCAGCAGGTGGAGAGACCTGCGGACACCAGCCCAGTGACAGCCACCACCAGCGAGTGGTAAGCCTGTAGCAGACGCGGCACCAGGCTCCAAACTCCCTTGGGGCACCTCCGTGTGCACAGACCCGAGCCGCGCGGCAGGCGCCATATTGCCTCACTCTCCCCTCCGCCCACCCTACCCGTGGCTGCCCAGAGAGACAATATAGCCACCAGCTGGAGGCACCTCCAGGGAGTGGGACCTTCTCTTTCGGGGCCCTACAGCTGACTAAGGGGAACTCAGACAGTGAGCTCCCTACCCGCCAGCTCTCCCAGGTGCTGCTGGCACGGTGATCCCAGGAGAATGGGGCAGACCTTGAGGCTGAGAGACATAGACACAGCTTGGACTCCCTGTGGGTGAATTGGGACCGGAACTCCTCTCCCTGGTGGGGATATAGTTTGAAGTCTGGGGCCCAGAGGTCAGACCTGCAGACCAGATCCCGTGCACCCAGGTCTCGAATTGCCCGGGGCACAGAAGGGATATATGTGAACAGCCTACTGAGGTGTGTGTGCCTTCGGGGTCAGATCAGCGTCCTAGAGGGCAACTCTACTCCCATAGGGAGGCCATGAGCCCAGCCCAGGTGGCGTTCCTGCCCAGGGAACCTCCCCGCCGGCATCACAGCCAGGGGAGGCTCGGTGGTGTGAGGTCTGGCCTGCTGGCAGAGGCCCAGGAGTAGCTGCGGAGTTGGGGAGGGTGGAAAGAAGTGAGGCCCGCTCCAGACTGCGGGTCTCAGACAGCCACACCCCACACGTAGACTCTCTGATTGAGCGGGGCCATTCCGGCCCCTCCCTGACAGCTTTTCCTGGAAGCAGAGAACAGAACTTTGACCCCTGCTAACGGCATTGGTGGTGCCTGAGGGCAGGCTTACCCAACCCAGCTCCGCCTAGACTCTCTCCTAGACTAGCCCTCACTGAGGGGGAGAAAAGGACACACCTGGAAGTCCCAGGGCCCCACCCACCACCTGAGGCACTAGAGTGCCTCTCTACAGGAACAAGAGCTGATAACGGCACAAAAACAACAGCGTAGCCTGTTTCTCCAAGCAACTGCCACCTACTGATAGGGAGGGCATCCTGCACAGCCTTTTCACGGCACCTACTGATTCATTTTACAGGGAGTGGTCGAATCTCACCCACAGACACCACCTAACAGCTCAGAAACTAAACAAGGTGTGTGAATACCCAAACGAAAACCTAAAGGAAAGAAACATCAACTGATCAACGTGGGAAGAAATCAGCGAAGGAACTCTGGAAATATGAACAACCAACGGAAACCACACCCCCAAAGAGGAGCACCAGCCCCTTAGAAACGGACACCAACCAAAATCAGGCAACTAAAATGACAGAAGAGGAGGATTCCGAATGTGGATCATAAGAAAATTCAACGACCTGCAAGAACAACTCAATAACCAACACAAAGAAACCACAAAAAGCCTCCAGGACCTGGAACAAAAGTTCACTAAAGAAATCAATACAATGAAGAAAAGTTTAACCGAACTCCTGGAAATGAAGAATCAATTCAGGGAACTACAAAATTCAGTGGAAAGCCTCAAGAACAGTAGATCACACAAAAGAAAGAATCTCAGAGATTGAAGATAACACCTTCCAATTAAATAAATCAGTCACAGAGATAGAGCAGAGAAACAAGAGAAAAGAGCAAAGCCTATAAGAGATGTGGGATTATGTGAAGAAACCTAATGTGAGGGTCATAGGGTTACCAGAAGGGGAAGAAGACAACACTCAAGGGTTGGACAAGCTATTTGAAGATATAATAGAGGAAAATTTCGCAGGCCTTGCTCAAAATCTCGATATACAAGTTCAAGAACCTCAGAGGACCCCTGGGAGATTCAATGCAAACAGGAAGATGTCATGACATGCAGTCATCAGACTGACCAAAATATCAACTAAAGAGGCCCTTCTAAGAGCTGTAAGACGAAAGAAGCAAGTAACATACAAGGGAAAGCCAATTTGAATAACACCAGACTTCTCTACTGAAACTTTACAAGCAAGGAGAGACTGGGGCCCCATTCTCACTCTTCTGAAACAAAACAATGCCCAGCCTAGAATCTTATTCCCTGCAAAACTAAGCTTCATATATGAAGGAGAAATAAAGACATTCTCAGATAAGCAAAGACTGAGGGAATTCACCAAGACAAGACCAGCCCTACAAGAAGTACTTAAAACAGTGTTACTGGCCGGGTGCGGTGGCTCACGCCTGTAATCCTAGCACTCTCGGAGGCCGAGGCGGGCGGAATGCTCGAGGTCAGGAGTTCGAAACCAGCCTGAGCAAGAGCAAGATCCCGTCTCTACTATAAATAGAAATTAATTGGCCAACTAATATATATAGAAAAAAATTAGCCAGGCACGGCGGTGCATGCCCGTAGTCCCAGCTACTCGGGAGGCTGAGGCAGGAGGATTTCTTGAGCCCAGGAGTTTGAGGTTGCTGTGAGCTAGGCTGATGCTACGGCACTCACTCTAGCCTGGGCAACAAAGCGAGACTCTGTCTCAAAAAAAAAAAAAAAAAAATAGTGTTACCCACGGATCAGCACAATAAACACGAATCTAAATCTACTGAAAGCTAAAGATCAAAGCCCAGACACTACAATGGCTCAAGAGAGAAAACAAAGCAACAATGTTCAATCCAACATAATGAACAGAAATCTTCCCCACCTATCAGTTATCTCAATAAATGTGAATGGCTTTAACTCCCCACTCAAGAGACACAGGCTGGCCTAATGGATAAAAGAAACAAGCCAAGTATCTGCTGCCTTCAGGAAATACATCTAACCAACAAGGACATTGGCCTAGGCAAAGAATTTATGAAGAAGACCCCAAAGGCAATCACAAAGCAATAAAAATAAATGAATAGGACCTAATGAAATTAAAAAGCTTCTGCACAGTCAAACTATCAAGAGAGCAAACAGACAACCCACAGAATGGGAGAAAATTTTTGCAAGCTACACATCTGATAAAGGGCTGATAACTAGAATCTATTTAGAACTCAGGAAAATCAGCAAGAAAAAAGCAAACAACACTATCAAAAAATGGGCAAAGGACATGAATAGAAACTTCTGAAAAGAAGACAGAATAATGGCCAACAAACATACAAAAAAATGTTCAACATCTCTAATCATCAGGGAAATGCAAATCAAAACCACAATCAGATATCACTTAACTCCAGTGAGAATGGCCTTTATCCAAAAGTCCCCAAACAACAAATGCTGGAGTGGATGCGGAGAGAGAGGAACACTCCTACACTGCTGGTGGGACTGTAAACTAGTTCAACCTCTGTGGAAAGCAATATGGAGATACCACAAAGCGATACAAGTAGATCTACCATTTGATCCAGCAATTCCACTACTGGGCATCTACCCAAAATATCAAAAGTCACTTTATGAAAAAGACACCTGCACTCAAATGTTTATAGCAGCACAATTCACAATTGCAAAGCTATGGAAACAACGCAAGTGCCCATCAATTCATGAGTGGATTAATAAAATGTGGTATATGTATACCATGGAGTACTACTCAGCTTTAAGAAACAATGGTGATATATAGCACCTCTTGTATATTCCTGGATACAGCTGGAACCCATTCTACTAAGTGAAGTATCTGAAGAATGGAAAAACCACATGTACTCACCAGCAAATTGGTATTAACGGATCAACACCTAAGTGGACATATAGGAGTAACATTTATTGGGTGTTGGGAGTGTGGGAGGGGGGAGGAAGGGATGGGTATGTACAACCACAACGAGTAAGAAGTGCAACGTTTGGGGGATAGACATGCTTCAAGCTCTTGCTCGAGGGGGGAGGAGGGACATGGGCAATATAAGTAACCTTAACACTTGTACCCCCATAATATGCTAAAATAAAATTTAAATTAAAAAAAAATGGAAAAGGACTTGAGTAGACATTTCTCCAAAGATGAAATACAAATGGTCCACAAGAATATGAAAAGATGCTCATCACTAATCATTAGGGATATGCAAATCAAAACCACCATAAAATATCACTTCACAGCCAATAGGATGATTAAGATGTCTACTACCAAACTTTTTTTAAAAAAACAGAAAATAGCAAATGTTAACAAGGATGTGGAGAAATCTGAATTCTTGTGCATTGTTGGTGGGATTATAAAATGGTACAACTGCTATGGAAATCAGTATAGCGACTCCTCAAAAAATTAAAAATAGAACTACCATATGATCCAGGCAATCCCACTTCTAGGATTCAATTTCAAAAAATTGAAAGCAGCAACTCCAAGAGATATTTATACACCTATGTTCACAGCAGCATTAGTTACATGAGCCAAGGGGAAGAAATAACTCAAATGTCCACAAACAGATAAACAAAATATGATATATGCATACGAGGATATTACTCAGCCTTATAAAGGGAGGCATTCCGACACCCATCACCACATGGGTGAACCCTGAGGGCATTAATACTAGGCGAAACAAGCCAGTCACAAAAGGACAAAACTCTATGACTCACTTATCGCAGCTACCCAGAGTAGTCAAACTCACAGAAACAGAAAGTAGGGTGGTGACTGCCGAGGGGTGGGGAGAGGGAGAAGAGGAGTTCTGGTCTTACAGGCAGAGTTTCAGTTCTGCAAGACGAAAAGGTTTTGAACATTAGTTTCACAACAATGCAAATATCTTAATACTACTCAACCCTACACTAAAGACGGTTAAGATGGTAAATTGTAAAAATTTACATTAAAAAATGTCTTTTTTACAATATAAAAAGAAAAACTGCAGACTAGGAAAAAAATTTTTTAAAGAGAAGAGTTTTGGCAGATGCCAGACACACACCTCTATTAGTGGCTCCACGAGAAAAAGAATCTCTTGGGCAAAGGATGGGAATTCTGCCCTGGGTGGCGGCACAGCAGGGACTGCAGCGGGCGCCACGGGGAGAGCAGGCACTCCTCCAGGCAGGCTGACCATCACAGGGCAAGTGTGACCCCAGGGGCGCTTGACCACAGAGCCCATTCTCCAAAGGCAAATGCTCAGACCATGTGATAGGTACTGACAGAAATGACGGACATCTAAACCTTAAGGACACCAGAGCTAAGGAAAAGAAACGACGACAGTGCCGCGGAGAGCTCTGTGCGCGTTCTGAGGTTTCACGGGCCGCTCGCAGCCACAGTTGCCTATATCTGAGACAAATGACACAAATTCTCCAGGACTCAATTTCTTTGTCCATAAAATGATCAGTTCTTGCTAGCTCTAACGTTCAAAATCTGAAATAAACATTCCAGACCCTCGAAATAGCTGAGTCCTCACTTCTCTCTCCATCCTCCAAACACTCAACCCATGACAGAAGAGAATCTGCTACACTGTCTTCCCCGCAATCCATCCTATTCCTCCCTTGCTACATACCTGGCGTGGAAGCTTATTTAGTGACCTCAGATAGTCTTTGTCCAGGATACAATTTCCAAGTGCATTCCCAAAACTCCTGAGGGTAAGAGAAAAAAAAGTGGGACAGGGCTGAGAATTGTTTGCACGTGAATCCCAGAGAACAGAGTTACAATGTTAGTACAAGTTGCTTCTCAAAGCAGCAGGGAAAATCAACCCTAGTGTGCATTCCATAAATGTCTACGGAGCATGGCCAGGTTCCTTCCAGGTTCTGAGAATAGCAAATGCAAATCCCTGCCCTGAAGGAGAGATGAGTATGAAAAAACTAAGGAACCATTTACAAAACCCTACCCCCCGGTGTGGAGCACACAAATTCCAGAGCAGAGATTTATTTTTCCAAGAACTGCTCCAATTTCCAAATAAGAGCGGGCTACACAAAGGACACAGTCCTCCACGACCAAAGTTCTCCACTTGGGATATATGGAGCTCCCCAGAGTACGGCAATGCAAGTTTCAGTGCACTCAGGCAGGCATTTTCTGGAAATGCAGTTCACTTCAGTTCTCAGCGATGTCTGTGTAGCCACGTGACTTCGTTGGCTCTGCCCCACCCGTGTGAGGCAGGCGGCGGCTGCGGGCACCGCAGGAGAGCGGAGGAGAAAGGCCGCCGCCTGCTGCAGCCGCCGAGAGGCCCTCTGTTCCCAGCACGGGCGCAAGAGAGCCCTAAATAGAGGGTGCAGGACTCTACCACTTACTCCCCAAAAGGGAAGACCTAAGCATAAACTCTGAAAAATACAAAACAAAGCAGAAAAACAGGGTAGATGAAGACGTGGGCAGGAGTGAGATTTATCTTTCCATGTTATTTAGACTTTTGAACCATGTGAATATATTGACTTTAAAAAAAAACACAAAACTGCTCTGAAACGAGCTAAAATGAAGCATGTGAGCCTCCAGCCCCCGTGCTCACCTGAGGGCCCGCTTCAGCCCGTCTGTCACTGCCTCCTTCCTCGCCTTCTCCAAAGACAAAGCCTTGGACTTGAGGCCCTCACTGACACCATAACCCACGTCTTCATGGTATGAACCATCCTGGGGCAGAAAAGGAGTTCAGACTCGAACATGAAAAGCCACAGGCGTGTCCCTTTCCCTCAAGTAGCAGTGTTCAGACCGGGCATCTGTCACCCAGAGGCACAGAGAGTTGTAAGAGCATCAGTTTCCAGAACTACTTCCCAAACTCAACCTGCCTGCACATGTGCCTTGTGGTCCCGGCGTCAAGACCATTGTCCCCTCCCAGCCCACTTTCACATACAAGGTGTTTCAAACCCCCAGATCTCACTAAGGTGTATTACCCAAAGGTATGAAAACCTCTGGGATATCAGGCAAAGAGATCATTTGAAATATTGTATCTAACAGTGACCGGGTAGCAATCCTTTCGTAAGTTGGGTGGTATCCAACGCAGCTTTCACCAAAAGCCAAGGTGGACCTGACAGAAATCGTTAGCTGACAGAGAATCAAATAAAAGCATTCCTTGATTTTTAGAAAATAACTCAGAGAGCTCTCAAAGAAATGAGTAACACTGTAACAAAATGCTTTTCATCCTCAGCTACTTACTGATGTGTGCAGGGTTTTTCTGTACTATTTATAAAAATCAGAAGTCAAGAATAGAATTAATGCTCAATGTTCATTCAAGAAATAAGTAGTGTTCAATTATGGATACATAAACTAACTAAAAAGAAAAAATAACACCATCCATTTCATTAAGATACACATTTTCCATAAAATTTTAATTTTTCTTTTTAGACAGTCTCGCTTTGTTGCCCAGGCTAGAGTGAGTGCCATGGCATCAGCCTAGCTCACGGCAACCTCAAACTCCTGGGCTCAAGCGATCCTCCTGCCTCCGCCTCCCAAGTAGCTGGGACTACAGGCATGCGCCACCATGCCCGGCTAATTTTTTCTATATATATCAGTTGACCAATTAATTTCTTTCTATTTATAGTAGAACAGGGTCTCGCTCTTGCTCAGGCTGGTTTCGAACTCCTAACCTCGAGCAATCCGCCTGCCTTGGCCTCCCAGAGTGCTAGGATTACAGGCATGAGCCACCACGCCCAGCCAATTTTTCTTTTTAAGTATCAAAATTTTGATCTATTTGTGTTCTCTTCAACATAAACACAATTGTTCAGTCAATTGTGTATTAACAATAACTGTGATAATAAGTCACTCCAGAAGAAATCTTTTAATATTTAGAGCATTAAGGTCACTGAAAATTTACCAAAAAATGTATTTTTATACATACACATGCACACACGCAGGGAGAAAAGCATAATAAGGTTATCAATGAAACCTTCAATCATAAGTCTATATTAGGATAAAAACCAGTAGGGAACTAGAATAGATATATTTCAGTTCATATAAAGAAGGAACAATGTAAAATTTCTGATGATTAAAGAATAACTTACTCATGTATTTTTTCAAATAAATGACAGTATTTAATCCCTATATAGTATTTAGTTTCCACTGGTACATTTTAAAAAGATGTAGCAGATTCACAGTAGCCTCAACATCTTCCATAGGTTCTTGGAAACTGACTTTAACGAAATGATGTATAACAAAGCCAATTTCTTTTAATCAACCTTATAACAAATGACATCATTTGAGGACCTGCTGTACATCGTTTTTGCTTAAAGTTGCAATTTCCAAAAACGTATCAACTACATTAAATGAGGACTTACTGTATTTTAAAGTGTTGAATTTTACAATATGCCAAAAAATATACCTTTTGCAAACAATTTTATATATGGTGAAAACTTTTTTAAGTGTCAAAAGTGTTCAAGAAGACAGCTTTCCAGAATTCTTTCAGGGGGCACAAGAGCAAACTGCCACCCTAAGGAACCCAGCTGAGACTCCCTGCCCCGCCCCAGCCTCCCTCCGGGCGGCGTCTGCTCCAGCAGCCTCACCTTCAGCTGCACCCGCACGAACGCGCAGACCCCCACGTAGAACTTGCCGTTGTTGAGGTCGACAAAATCTAGCAGTGGGAAAGAGATCAGCTGACGAGGATGGGACTCGGCCTGACCCACGTCCCTCCGCTGCCAACCAGACACACCAGCCTACACCCTCGACACCAAGTACTCTCGTCACCAGTCAGACAGTGCCCGAGGAAGGGGGACAGCACTTGGCACTGCCAGGAAGCAGACTTACCCACGTTCTGCTGTGTGACCGAGTGTGCCCAGCCATTGTAGCCAAACATCTCGTTGGCGAGACTAATTACCTTGTGACCCTCAATATAACACACCTAGAAAAAAATTGTTTTTAAAGAAAAAGCTATGTTAAAATTCCCTGTCACACTTAAAACGTGAGTCAAAATTTACTTAGTTTATTCCTTACCTGCTTATTTGGCAAAACTGCCCTTAAACATTCTAGGAAAATTCTCAATGAATTTATTTCAAAGATCTTCTAGAGCAGCGGTCCCAGCCTCTTTGGCACGAGGGACGGGTTTCATGGAAAATTATTTTTCCACAGACAGGGGGAGGGGTGGGTATGGCAGAGCTCTGTGGCCCAGTCCCTAACAGGCCGTGGACCAGGTGTTGGGGACTGCAGTTCTAGAAGGATCCACTGAGAACTAGTGAACTAATGGTCTGTCCAAGGGGAGGAACTAGACTAAGAGGGGAAAGAACTATTCATCTAACAGTTTCCAAAACTCACAGATGCCAAAAAAGTATAAATCTCAAGGTTGACATATTTTTATGGAAGACCAAAAACATGCACAGAAGTTAAAATTACAAGCAAATGATGCATAATTATTATGTATTCATTATAAATTCTTAAAAATTATTTAATTCAAAAATAAAAAGAAGCAAATGGCAAAAGGGACATTTTTTTAAATGGTATAAAAACCCTAAGATGGCAGTTATCTAAGCCTCAAGATGATGCCTGGGCCCCTTCTGATGAGAATGAAGGCCAGACCCATGCCCACCCAGAGGCACGAGGAACCTCCACCTGCAGTGAACAAAGGCCTCCCGCATCCGTGAGACCCAGAGAGAGAGCTGGTGAGGTCACCTGAGCAGTTGCGCCACGTGGACACCAGCTCTCCAGGCACAGAGCTCTCCTACCTTCTGGCCTCCTCCAGCCACGCGGCTACTGATGTATTCCGGGCCCAGCCTCTGCCTCAGCGCACTCTGAATGGCCTGGTATTCCTCTGCCGTGTACTGGCACTGCAGTCCAGAAAGGAAAATCAATGGACGTTTCCACCATGCCTTACATCGCCACGTCTCCAACTTTTTGGTCTCAGGACCCTTTTATGCTCTTTTTTTTTTTTTTTCTTTGCCGGGGAGACTCTGTCTCCCTCTGTCACCAGACTAGAGAGCAGTGGCATCATCGTAGCTCACTGCAACCTCAAACTCCTGAGCTCAAGTGATCCTCCTGCCTCAGCCTCTCAGAGTGGTGGGACTACAGGCTCGTGCCACCATGCCCAGCTCTTTACACTCTTATTGAGGACCCCAAGAGATTTTATTTATCTTGGTTACATCCATGGTATTAGGAATTAAAACTGAGAACCCTTTAAGACACACACTGCATTGAGCATCAGAGCAATGATATCATCATGTTGTACAGTCTCTGGAAAGCTCCACCATTCACACTTGAGAGGCTGAGTGTGAAAAAGGCAAACACTATCTTAGCATTATTATGAAAATAACTTTGACCTCATGGATGCTGAAGGATCTTGTGATTCTCTAGGGATGTAAGAACCACATTTTGAGGACAACCACCTTAGCTATTGCTACATCCTTATAAAATTTTATAATTTTCTCAAGCCAGGCCAGACATGGTGACTCACACCTATAATCCCAGCATTTTGGGAGGCCGATGAGGGGTGATCACTTGAAGCCAGTAGTTCCAGATAAGCCTGGGCAACACTGTGAGATCCCTTCTCTATAAAAAAAATTTAAAACTTAGCCAGGCATGTTGGCACACACCTGTAGTCCTGGCTGAGGCAGGAGGATTGCCTGACCCCAGGAGTACAAGGCTGCAATGAACCATGATGACGACACTGTACCCTAGCCTGGGCAACAGAGTGAGACCCTGTCTCTAAAAAAAGAAGAAGAAGAAAAAAAGAGAAAACATGATAGGAAGTCTTGATTCCACTTGTCCTCTCCCAAGTTTTATACCTTCTTCTCCAATTCAACAATTTCCATCCCACACATATGGAACTATACTCCTACTTGCTGGCTTTGGTTTTGTTCCCTGGTCCCATTTAAATGAGGTAATTCTCACAAACGAATCTCTGGTATAGACAAAGATAGAGCAAGAAAAACTTTTCTTTTTTCTTTTTTTTTTTTTGAGACAGAATCTCGCTTTGTTGCCCAGGCTAGAGTGAGTGCCGTGGCGTCAGCCTAGCTCACAGCAACCTCAAACTCCTGGGCTCAAGCAATCCTCCTGCCTCAGCCTCCCGAGTAGCTGGGACTACAGGCACGAGCCACCATGCCTGGCTAATATTTTATACATATATTAGTTGGCTGATTAATTTCTTTCTATTCATAGTAGAGACGGGGTCTCGTTGTTGCTCAGGCTGGTTTTGAACTCCTGACCTCGAGCTATCCGCCTGCCTCGGCCTCCAGAGTACTAGGATTACAGGTGTGAGCCACCGCGCCCAGCCAAGAAAAACTTTTCTACACACAGAATGTCTCGACAAAGAACAGGACTCCGGTAACTTGGGATTCCCAAGAAAGAGGCCTGGCTGGCACAGACACAAGGATTCAAAGGGGATAGGGAGACTTGTCACATACAGTCTTTCTCTCATTTTGAATTCAATAGCATATGAATATGTTATCTATCCAAAAATAAATTTAAATCCAAATGTAACTCCCAGTACTATCAGTCTTTTGATGCTTAAGTTCTAAAATGCTGTCAGAGTTCACCAAAGACCACCAAAATATTGCATCTAAAGAAAATCCAGTCAATGACATGCTTGATGATGCTCTCCAGCTAATCTTGTTGTAACTTTTCTCACTCAACTTTGTCCTCTCCTGTGAAGGAACTACACGTTACCTGTCCGAAGCATAGCACAGGGCTGCCACCAACAGGACGGCGGTCACTGGCTCCGAAGATCGCTTCCTCAGCCCCAGACATGTCAATTCCACTTGGCCTCTGTATAAATGAAATTTTAAAAAAAGATTTCAAAGAAGGCCAATGGGAAAACACAAAAGCCTCTACTAAAAAGCACCCTTATGTAATATCCTATGAGTTACTTAATTCATGTAACTCTAAACACTACTTCAATCAAGCACGAAGTTCCTCAGTGGTCAGCCAGGATCTACCAAGCTGCCGAAAACCCTTTAGGGTCTGCTGATACTTTCTGTCAACATTTTTGCTATAGTGGTGGTGCTGTCAAAGGTGATGTTTACAATAAGAACATATTAGGTTTATAATTGAAAAATCAAGATTACAAAAATGTTCTTTATGGGAAAGCAGACAATCTACTTACTACAGGTAGAGCATCTCCAATCTAAAAATCCAAAGTCCAAAATGCTCCAGCATCAGAAATGTTTTGAGCACCGGCATGATGCCACAGGTGGAAAATTCCGTACCTGATCTCGTGTGGCGGCAGAGTGAAATTGCAGGCGCACGGCACGATCTGCTCAGCCTCCCAAGGGAAAAATACAGTTGCCTACAGGCTGTGTGTGTAAGGAGGGTGTGAAACATAAGTGAGTTTCGTGTTTAGATTTAGGTCTCATCCCCAAGATATCTCATTATGTATGTGCAAACCTTCCAAAATCTGAAGTCTAAAATACTTCTAGTCCCAAGCATTTCAAATAAAGGCCACTCAACCTACACTAGTTAAAAGGGTAACTTTTACCCTTTGTGTGAGGTGACGGGTATATTAATTAGCCTGATTGTGGTAATCATTTCACAATGTATATATATATGTATCAAATTATCACATTGTGCACCTTAAATATATACAATTTTTATTTGTCAGCCATACCTCAGTATAGCTGAGGGAGACAAAGAAAAATCAAGTGAGTCTGTTTTAAAGCGTAAAGAAACCCAACTTATTACCACCTACTACAACAGACAACATGGCTCTGCTCATTTTGGGGGCAAAAAAGAAATAGAAACCCCAATAACTGAGCTGCTCTTGAGGCGCTAACACACTAGTGGAGGGAGAAGACTGACGGGGATGGGAAGAGCCCAAACATTCAGGAAGGAGAGGCACAGCATCAAACCAGTCCGGCTCCTGAGCCAGCAGCATCAGCCTCACCCATGAACTGGTCAGAAATGCAAATTCTCAGGCCCCAGCCTCCACCCATGAGCCAGACCCTCTGGGGTGAGACCAGTGATCTGCGCCGTCAGAAGCCCGGGGGGTCTGAGAGCCCCACACCAGACTGCGACTGCGCAAACTCATAATCCACTAGAAAATACAATTACCTCAGAAAATCATCCTGCCTGCCCACCCCCAGAATACCCTACACCTGTCAACGAACAGCCTCAAAGTTGTGCCTCAGCAAATTTACATGTTACAATCTCTGGATTATTTGCTAACAGAAGCACGAATCCATGACTGTCAAGTGGTACAGTACCCCCACAGCATCACAGGAGTTCCCCCTGACCCCTGGCTTCATTTCCTTGCTTTCCACAGCTTCAACACCCCCGGTCAACCATGGTCTGAAAATCTTAAATGGAAGATTCCAGAAATAAATAATTAAGTTTTAAATTGTGTGCCATTCTGAGTAGCATGATGAAATCGCGTACCATCCCACTTCATCCCACCTGGAACATGCACCCTTTGTCCAGCATCTCCATGCTGTAGATGCCATTGCCCATTAGCCACTTAGTAGCCCTCTGGGCTGTGAGATTGAAAAACATAGTGTACATAGAGGGAGGCATCACTGAGGGTCTTAGGACACACCCCCAGGGGTCCTGCCAGGTAATGTAACTTCAAGTTCTAGACGTTTTGAACTCCGGTCACCTGCTAGACACTTGACCAAGGGGAATTCACATAATCTCTCTAAATGACATTTCTGCATCTAGAAAATGGAGGTAACAATAGTACCTGCACTTCCTAGGGCTGCTGTAAAGATGAAATGTGATACTTCATGAAAGAGCATAGTGAAAGAGCATAGAATAGTGCCTGGCGCACATTAAGTACTAACTAAATGTTATTGCTTATGTCATGTTAATTTTCTTACATAGATTACGATGAAAATGCAGAAAATCATTTAAATGATCATAAAACATTACAGTTCAGCTAAGATTGATAAATTAATTTATAATCTAGTACTAAAAAGTAGGATAGTGGCCTAAACTAGGTTAGTCAATTAATGTCTAAAATTGTTAAATCAACAAATTAAAAGCGACTGCCTCAGCCTCCCAAGTAGCTGGGACTACAGGCATGCACAACCATGCCCGGCTAATTTTTTTTTCTATATATATATATATTAGTTGGCCAATTAATTTATTTCTATTTATAGTAGAACCGGGGGTCTCGCTGTTGCTCAGGCTGGTTTCGAACTCCTGACCTCGAGCTATCCGCCCGCCTCGGCCTCCCAGAGTGCTAGGATTACAGGCGTGAGCGACCGCGCCCAGCCTGTAAACAATATTTTAAAAGATCCTTACAAATGTCTGTTACATGAAAAATAAAAAAAAAAATAAAAAAGAATAAAAGATCTAAGGCTGGGCGTGGTGGCTCACGCCTGTAATCCTAGCTCTCTGGGAGGACGAGGCAGGAGGACTGCTCGAGGTCAGGAGTTTGTAACCAGCCTGAGCAAGAGTGAGACCTTGTCTGTACTAAAAATAAATTAATTGGCCAACTAATATATATAGAAAAAATTAGCCGGGCATGGTGGCGCATGCCTGTAGTCCCAGCTACTTGGGAGGCTGAGGCAGGAGGATTGCTTGAGCCCAAGAGTGTGAGGTTGCTGTGAGCTAGGCTGACGCCACGGCACTCACTCTAGCCTGGGCAACAAAGCGAGACTCTGTCTCAAAAAAAAAAAAAAAAAAGATCTAACATTCATTGAAGAAAAGGACAATCTTGTCTTTGCCCATAAGGTAAGCATGAAATCTTTTTTTTTTTTTTTTTTTGCTCTTCTACTTTAAAAAAGATGCATACTGTTCTCCCTTTCCAAACCTGTCCACAACCATTTCCCATTATAAAATGAAAATACCTTTATTGTAGAAAGCTTTAAACATATATCAGAGAGTATGGGAGGACATAAAATCAGCTGGGTCCCACCACCAAGATACAGCTGTTATATTTTTATATACGTGATTGTGTTTGTATATGTGTGCACGCGTGTGCATATTTGTTAAACAAAGGTGGAATCCAAATGCAACAGGCATATCTTACGCAACACCTCATAGCTTCTTGGCTTTGCCTGTCCCTGAGGCCCTTGGCCACTTTTCCACCCCAGGTGTCACTGGGCTGACAAAATACACCTGGGTTCTCACCAACTACACCGCCCTCCCTTTCTGCTGGCACTGTCTGCTTAACCCTCCCACCTGGGCTTGCCTCTTGCCTCTGAGGTGCGACCCACCTGAGGCTCACACACGCACAACCTAGAAGCTTGGAGGAGTTAACATGAGACAAACCTTTCTCCAATGAGACGCAGAAGCTGAGGAGTACGTCCTGCTCCTTCCTTCCCTTGGATTGGCTGTCCTGGAATGCAGTACTTTACACGTCCTCCCGGGAGACAGCTTAGGAGATTGCTTGCAACTGGACTTATACCAAGGGGTGGCCAACTTGGAAGTACACCCTTGAACTTCCTTCTTAACCTTAAGACTTAACCTTCCTTCTCCCCTAACTCCCATTCCCTCACCTCTGCTTCTGAAATTGCACTTCCTGAAAAAAGGATTTTGCCTCAAGCTCTAGGTTCTGGGGTACCATGTATAGCAGACACTAGAGCTGCCCTGCCAGTTACCCCATCAGCTCTCACCACGGCACCACACCCTGGCCTGACTTCCAAGCGCCAACATCTGATCTCTCTCCCTGAGAGCCTTTGTTGCTACTCAGAGCCTATTTTGCACCTGCTCATGGCAAGTGGGAAGTGCCAGACAACTAATGTTCCCTGGGATCAGCTTTTACAGAGTGACTGACAGGAGCTAGCATTTAAACACCCCAGATTTCTTACCCCTTCTTTGGGGTGCCACCAAGCCATGAGCTCTACATTGGCTCCAAAGTTCCCCAGGGGAATTAGGTTTGGCTACCTAACCTTGGTGGCTGGCTGGATGACTCACACTCTGTTGACTGCCTGTCCTTTCCCGTCACGCTTTCCCTGTCCTCTACCAATTGTCCTAGGGTCATCTCCAAATAAACTACTTGCACTTGGGGGTAAAAAGTGGAGAGGGGCAAAAGATAACTTTACAATAGAGAAATCTGGCAGACACCACCTTAATCAAGTAATCACACTTAATGCCAACAATGACAGCCACATCACGTGCTTCCTGACTGACGCTCTGAGGTCACAGCGTCACTCAGGAGTATTCCCACCAATCGAATCCTGAGGAAATAAGTTCAAATCTGCAAGGCAATTGGCCTCTACTCTTCGAAAATGTCCAACATCTCAAAAAATAAACAGAAGGGCTTGTGAACTCTTCTATATTAAAGGAGACTAAAGAGATAAGACAACTAACTACACTGTGTGGTCCCTGATGAAATTTCAGATCAGGGGAAAAATCTATAAAGCTCTGGTGCCCAAGCCCGATCCATGGCCCAGCCCTGTACCACCGCCTGAGCCCCACCCACCCCAACCATGGAAAAATTGTCATCCATGAAACCAGTCCCTGCTGCCAAAAAGGTTGGGGACTGCTGCTATAAAGGACATTATTAAGACATAGGGAGAAATCTGATGAAGGACTAGATATAAGATGAGAGTATTGTATCAGTGTTAAACTTACTAAGTGTGGTACTTGTATCACAGTTAAGAGAATGACCTTAATACGAGATATATGATAAAGTACTGGAGTGAAGCACCATGTTTTCTGCAGCTTACTCTCAATCCGTTCAACTGATAAAGATTGTGTATGTGCACACACATGTGGGTAAAGAGAAGAAGAGAAACAGATAAAACAAAAGTGACAAACTTATGAATCTAGGCAAAGGATATGCAGGCATTGATGGGACAATTTTCCTGAAGGCTTCAAATCTTTCAAAATAAAATGTTAGGAAAGACTTCCTAGATAGCCAAGGTTTTGGCAGCTACATAAATTCAAACATCCTAACACATCCTCTGAAAACTATACAAACCAAAAAGAGGAACAAAGAAAACCACAAAACATTCCATATCTTCAACATAATTAGAAGACTGAAAATACTACAAGCTTCAAATTACCTGTAAGTATAAAAACAAACATCACTTTCTGGTGGAGATATTTTTCAAACTCTTATCCCAACTCTTTAAGGAGAGCAAGGTGGGATCCAGGTGGGAAGGGAAGCACATAGAAGAAAGAAGAAGATGAAAACACTCAGATGGAACTAAGTCACTCCCTGAAAAAGAAACCCCACATTAAGTATGAAAACCCTGACAAAGCTCTTGACAGATTGTGGGGGTGGGGGCAAGGAGGGCCTACATTTAAGCACACACAGAACTTGATGAGGCAGTCTTAGAAAGTTTCTGGGGAGAAGAGAACAAAAAGGAACAGAAAGGTATGCTTCAAAAACTGTGCTAGGCCGGGCGCGGTGGCTCACGCCTGTAATCCTAGCACTCTGGGAGGCCGAGGCGGGCGGATTGCTCAAGGTCAGGAGTTCGAAACCAGCCTGAGCAAGAGCGAGACCCCATCTCTACTATAAACAGAAAGAAATTAATTGGCCAACTAATATATATAGAAAAAATTAGCCGGGCATGGTGGCCCATGCCTGTAGTCCCAGCTACTCGGGAGGCTGAGGCAGGAGGATTGCTTGAGCCCAGGAGTTTGAGGTTGCTGTGAGCTAGGCTGACGCCATGGCACTCACTCTAGCCTGGGCAACAAAGCGAGACTCTGTCTCAAAAAAAAAAAAAAACTGTGCTATGGCCAGGCGCGGTGGCTCACACCTGTCATCCTAGCACTCTGGGAGGCCAAGGCGGGTGGATTGCTCGAGGTCAGGATTTCAAAACCAGCCTGAACAAAAGAAAAAAAAAAACTGTGCTGTGAAGGGCAAAAGAGGAGGCAATTTAGGTTCCTACTAGACAAAAGAAAACTTAAGTCAAAGGATATACAACCATCTCCCAAAAAAACTTTCTAGTAAAATTAGAAACCATACTTTATTACCCTTACAAAAACCAGGACCTCTCTTTAACAAGGAATCTCATAAATCATCCCAAACTGACAATCCTGTTCACGAAATAGACAATTAGAGATAAAAAAAAAAAAAAAAAAAATTGAAAATAATGAAAGAGGTGCAGGACCCTGTGGGATAATTTCAAAATGCCTAACATACATGTTATTGAAGTCCCAGAAGAAGAGGTGAAAGGAAATGGGACAGTTTTTTTGTTTTTTTTGAGACAGTGTCTCACTTTGTTGAAGGGGTAGAGTGCAGTGGCATCATCATAGCTCACGGCAACCTCAAACTTCTGGCCTCAAGTGATCCTTCCACCTCAGCCTCCCAGAGTGCTAGGATTACAGGTGTGAGTCACTGTGCCTGGACTGGGACAGAATATTTTTTAAAATAATGGCTCCAAATTACCCAAATTGGATGAGATAGATTTACAGATTTAAGAAGTTCCATAAACCTCAAGCTGGATAAATAAAAAGATAATTACACCTAGACATACCAGAGGCAAAGTGCTGAAAACCAAAGATAAGGAGAAAAATTCTGAAAGCAGCTAGACAAAAATGACACATTATATATAGAGTAATGAATGATACAAATTACAGCTCCATTTTATAATATAGGTAAAAAACATACCTAGGAATAAATTTAACAAAAGACATATAAGACTTCGACACTGAAAACAATAAAACCGTATAAAAAGAAGACCTAAATAAAAAGGGAGATGTGCCATGTTCACATATTTGAAGACGCAATACAGTTAAGATACCATTTCTTTCCAAATTGATGTATAGCTTCAATGCAATTCCAATCATAATCCCACCAGACTTGTCTATAGAAACTGGTAAACTGATTCTAATATTTATATGGAAATGCAGAGGATCTAGAATATCCAAATCAATCTTGAAAAACAACAACAAGATTGGAGGGCTTACACTACATGACTCCAAGACTTATCATAAAACCATGGGAATTAAAATAATGTGGTACTGGCCAGGTGCAGTGGCTCACACCTGTACTCCTAGCACTCTGGGAGGCCAAGGCGGGCGGATTGCTCGAGGTGAGGAGTTCGAAACCAGCCTGAGCAAGAGCGAGACCCCATCTCTACTATAAATAGAAAGAAATTAATTGGCCAACTAATATATATAGAAAATATTAGCCAGGTGCAGTGGCTCACACCTGTAATCCTAACACTCTGGGAAGACGAGGTGGGTGGACCACTCAAGGTCAGGAGTTCAAGACCAGCCTGAGCAAGAGCGAGACCCCGTCTCTACTAAAAATAGAAAGAAATTATCTAGACAACTAAAATATATAGAGAGAGAAAAATCAGCCAGGCATGGTGGCACATGCCTGTAGTCCCAGCTACTCAGGAGGCTGAGGCAGAAGGATTGCTTGAGCCCAGGAGTTTGAGGTTGCTGTGAGCTAGGCTGATGCCACGGCACTCACTCTAGCCTGGGCAACAAAGCGAGACTCTGTCTCAAAAAAAAAAAAAGATTTAATATTGAGTTATACCTCACACCATTCACAAAACCTAGAGATAGATCATAGGCCTAAACATAAAACTAAAACTATAAAACTTCTAGAAGAAAATATAAAATATTACCTGCATAACTCAGAGGTAGCCAAGATTTGTTATAAGTCAGAAAGCAATCACTATAAAAGAAAAATATGATAAATTGACTACATCAAAATTGTCTATTCATCAGACAAGTTTAAGAAAATGAATAGGCAACCACAAAGGACTGATACCCAGGATATAAAAAGGATACAGAAAGAACTCCTACAATTCAATAATAAAAAGACAACCCAATTTATAGTGGACAAAAGATTTGAGGAGGCGCTTCACAAAGGAAGACATGTCAGTGAGTCCAGGAAAAAGTGCTCAGCATCATTAGTAAACGGGCTAAATTGAAACCGTAATGACATATCACTATGTACCCCCAGAATGACTAAAAATAAAAACACTGACAACACCAGAAGTTGGCAAGGCAACTGGAACTCTCATACACTGTTCGCAGGAAACAGGCTGATAAAACCAATTAGCTACTAACACATGCTGCTAACACATGCTACCCGTCATGAAAAAGGAAGGACTCTAAAGACTGGCCTCCACAGGGCCAGAAAGTGGAGCAGCAGAGGATGAAACCCAGGCCTTGAACCTTACTGATTCTTAATATATCTCTAATATCAGTCCTTCATCAGATAGGTGTCTGTGCTTGCCTCTTCATTTTCTTAGAGTTGTCTATGATAAGAAGTTTAAATTTTTGATTTTTGATGTAATCAAATTTATTTTTTTTTTTTTTAGTGGTTATTGTTTTCTGAATTCTGTCCAAGAAACCTCTGTGTACCTCCAGGTCATAAAGATATTTTTCTATATTTTCCTCTAGAAGCTTTCTAGTTTTCTAATTTGGGGAAATAAGTCTGATGATTTCTTTAGAAAATAAACATACATCTGTCATATGAACCCAGAATTCTTCTGATAGGCATTTTCCCAGGAGAAATAAAAACACAACCAAAAAAGACTTATAGTGGGTAGGAGGGAAAGAGCTTGGACTAAGACAGTGGCTAAAAGCAATAAATGAATGAATCTGAGATATTATGAAGGTAAACAAGACTGACAAAAATGCTTTTATTTTCCTCAATTTCCTTATCACCTAAAAGCATTTCTAATTATATGTGGAGGGAGGAAGAAAGGAGTCAGAGGAAATGAGGCATGTTAAATCAGGTACATTTTCCTCTTTCATATTATCACTTCTCATCCTTTTTTTTTCAACCTCAAACTCCTGGGCTCAAGCGATCCTCCTGCCTCAGCCTCACGAGTAGCTGGGACTACAGGCATGCACCACCATGCCCGGCTAATTTTTTCTATCTATATTAGTTGGCCAATTAATTTCTTTCTATTTATAGTAGAGATGGGGCCTCGCTCTTGCTCAGGCTGGTTTCGAACTCCTCACCTCGAGCAATCTGCCCGCCTTGGCCTCCCAGTGTGCTAGGATTACAGGCGTGAGTCACCGCACCCGGCCTACCTCTTCTCATCCTTTTTTTTTTTAAGAGACAGGGACTTACTCTGTCACCCAGGCTGGAATGGAGTACAGTGATGCAATCATAGCTCACTATGACCTTGAACTCCTGGGCTGCCTCAAGTGATCCTCCCACCTCAGCCTCCCAAATAGCTGGGACTATGGGTATGCGCCACCACGCCTAATTTTTTTTTTTATTTTTAGAAATGAGGTCTCTTTACATTGCCCAGGCTGGTCTCAAACTCCTGGCCTCAAGCGATCCTCCCACCTTGGCCTTTAAGTGCTGGGATTACAGGCATAAGCCACTGCACCTGACCCTCTCTTCTCATCTTTATTTATTTATATTTATTTATTTATTTTTGAGACAGAGTCTCACTTTGTTGCCCAGGCTACAGTGAGTGCCATGGCGTCAGCCTAGCTCACAGCAACCTCAAACTCCTGGGATCAAGTGATCCTCCTGCCTCAGCCTCCCGAGTAGCTGGGACTACAGGCATGCGCCACCATGCCCGGCTAATCTTTTTCTATACATATTAGTTGGCCAATTAATTTTTTTCTATTTATAGTAGAGACGGGGTCTCGATCTTGCTCAGGTTGGTTTCGAACTCCTGAGCTCAAACAATCCACCCGCCTCGGCCTCCCAGAGAGCTAGGATTACAGGCGTGAGCCACCAAGCCCGGCCTCATCTTTATTAAAGACAGAACAGGGCATGATCACCAAGGGTTTTGTGAGCCACTCTAAAAAGCTTGAAACTTTTATTTTGTAAGCTATGTGAAAGTACTGTAAAATTTTAAGCTGAGAATAAGATTGTATTTCTGCCTCAGAAAGCTCTTTGTTGACGCTTAATAACTGAGGGAGCGATCATTTAGGAGTCTACATTACAACAACTCAGATGGGAAATGATAAAGACTTAACTAAGGCAATGGAAACACAGAGAAAGAACGGACTCTGGATATGTATTACAGGGGGCAGATTTGACAAGACCCAGTGATGGGCAATATTCTGATTGTGAAGATCAAGAATAGCTGGATGGGCTGGGTGCAGTGGCTCAGGCCTGTAATCCTAGCACTCTGGGAGGCCAAGGTGGACGGATTGCTCAAGGTCAGGAGTTTGAAACCAGCTTGAGCAAGAGTGAGACGCTGTCTCTACTATAAATAGAAACAAATTAATTGGCCAACTAACATATACAGAAAAAATTAGCCAGGCATGGTGGCGCATGCCTGTAGTCCCAGCTACTCGTGAGGCTGAGGCAGGAGGATCGCTTGAGCCCAGGAGATTGAGGTTGCTGTGAGCTAGGCTGACGCCATGGCACTCACTCTAGCCTGGGCAACAGAGTGAGACTCTGTCTCAAAAAAAAAAAAAAAAAGAATAGCTGGATGAGCAGGATTAAACAGCAAGTTTCTTTTTTTTTTTTTTTTTTTTTTTTTTTTGAGACAGAGTCTCACTTTGTTGTCCAGGCTAGAGTGAGTGCCGTGGCGTCATCCTAGCTCACAGCAACCTCAAACTCCTGGGCTCAAGCGATCCTCCTGCCTCAGCCTCCCAAGTAGCTGGGACTACAGGCATGTGCCACCATGCCCGGCTAGCAAGTTTCTTTTATTTTCATTTCTGTACATATTGCTGTAATGTTTGTGATACTTTAAAAATATTTTTAGCCACAGAGTAGGAAAAAATATTTTCAAGTTAAAAGAAATCTCAATATGTCATTTCTCTTTAAAACCTTATGCATCTCACCACATTCTAAAAAGAATTAATCCTGTGCTCCCATAACATTTTAGACATACTTCAAAGCATGTATCACACTATGATCACTTCTCAGCTGCACTACCACAATCAGCCATTTGAGAACAGAAAGGCTGTACACTAATCACTGAATTCCGAGCGTTTAACATAGTCCCCACCCAGCACATAGCATGAAGGGAATTTTAGCCTTATTTTTTTAATAGCTTCTCTCTACTTCAGAACTGCCAGTACAATACTAAAAATAAATGACTTGAGTGAAAAATATGTTAAAAGCTGCAGAGATTGAAAAATATCCACACTATCTTTTCTGCCCCTGAAAATCGGTTATACAGTCAATTCTCATTATTAATGGCAGTTATGTTCTATAAAGTCACCATGATGGACACTGAATTAGCAAGTACTGGACCATTGCTCCTAGGGGAAATACAGGGCCATACAACAGGTCAATACCTAACCTGTTTTATGTGTGCCCCATTTAAAGATATCTTACTTAATATATATTGTTGATTCATTAACACTTAACTCACAGCTGACAGAACGCCTGAACAAAGCTTCTGCAGCTTATCTTTGTGAGGCACGTCACTGCCTTCTCACATTTAGGAACGCTAGACAGCACTTCAGCACTATGCTTGGAGGCCATTTTAAATACCAAAATCTCTAACAAAGAACACAAAAATATGAAAAACATGGCACTAAGTATTCAGCCAAAAGGAGGCTTATGAACAATTTGAGAGCTGAAACAAGGTGGTAACGCATAGTCAAATGGGAACTCATACATTGGGAAACTCAAGGAGCCAGGATTTGGGGGTTACAAATAAATTTCAGGCCGGGAGTGGTGGCTCATGCCTGTAATCCTAGCACTCTAGGAGGCTGAGACAGGCAGATTGCTCGAGGTCAGGAGTTCAAAACTAGCCTGAGCAAGACCCCATCTCTACTAAAAATAGAAAGAAATTAATTGACCAACTAAAAATATATATACAAAAAATTAGCTGTGCATGGTGGTGCATGCCTGTAGTCCCAGCTACTCGGGAGGCTGAGGTAGGAGGATTGCTTGAGCCCAGGAGATTGAGGTTGCTGTGAGCAAGGATGATGCCACAGCATTCACTCTAGCCTGGGCAACAAAGTGAGACTCTGTCTCAAAAAATAAATAAATAAAAAATAAAAAAAATAAATTTCAGCAAGTAGGCAAATTTGCAAGTACAGAGTCCATGAATAATGAGGACTGACTGTAGTTTTTTTTTTTTAGGTGAAAATCTCTAAAAGTTAGGTGAATTACATTTTTCATACACTCATCTCCAACTACACTCAGTTTTTATTATAACAGGTCTTGGCATACATTACAAAACAACAGTAACTCATAGTTTCTGCCTCCCTGAGATCTTCACACAAACATTTGTCTGTTACCACTACAATTAACGGTACTGTTCGGTAGGTGCTGAACTGAGAATAAAAGACTTTAGAAAAGACAAACTCTCCTAAAAGATACCAGACCTGAGGCCACTGAAATACCTGAGGTAATCCCTGAGTCAAATGCTGGTTTCTAAGAACTTGGTTTTCAAATGTTTGTGCCTCATATTGCAAGTTCCGTGGAGGAATAGACCTCAAAAGGTCTGGAAAGCCATCAATGTCCATCAACTAATGGAGAAATAAAATGTGGTATAACCATACAATTCAGTCATTTTAAAAAATGAAGTTTTGTTACTTGCTACAACATGGATGGACGAACCTTGAAAACATTACACGAAGTGAAATAAGCCAGACACAAAAGGACAGATATTGTACGACTCTACTTATATGAAATAAGTTCGGTTCCGAGAACAGTAAATCTCAGAAAAGAAAGAAGTAAACTAGTGGTGCTGGGTGTAGGGGAAAATAACGGGTGTCTGCTAATGGGTTTCAGGGTTTGAAGGTGATGAAATATTGACGAAAATGTCCTGTAACTAGCTAATGGTGGCGGATGCACAAACTCATGAATACATTGAAAACCACTGGTCATACACTTTAAAAGAGTGAATTTAATTGTGTATTATCTCCCAATTTTTTTCAAAACAAGGTGTAGAAAAGCTGAATATGTGGCTAAACTGGGCGTTAAATTCCTTTTAAATTTATCATTCCTTCCCAACCACACCCACAATTTCCAACCCACGGAGCCACCCACAGGAGCTTCAGCCTGTCGCCGCCGCCCACAAACGGCGCGCAGCCCGGCGCCGCCTTCCCCCGCGAGCCGGGCGCGCCGCCAGCCGCCCCCGGAAGCCCCGCCCGACCCCCGCGCCGCTCGGGCTCCGGGCGCAACACCTCCAAGCCCAGACCTGCAGGAAAAGCTCAGCTGCCGCCCAAATCTAGACTCAAATCTGAGCTGTCCCGCGCTCCAACACCCCCGGCCCAGCCACCCCAACGGGGACCCGTCCTCCCCGCCCACTTACGCGCCTCAGGCAGCGCGCGGTGCACGCAAGGAGCGAGCTCGATCAGAGCTTTGAAAACGCGCAAGGGGGCTTAGCTAGAGACCGCGCAGGGGCGACTGGGAAAGAAACGCAAGGGGCCCTGGGAAGAAGGTCCTAACCCACAGCACTAATTTGAAGGTGTGGGGGAGGGCAGGAGGTGGAGCCGTAAATCAAGTCGAAAAGCAAGAAGAGCCGCAAAGCAATCGGAAGCCGTAAAGCAAGCTGGACGGGCGAAGCGGACTTCCAAGTTCTGAGCCGCTTTCTCCGCCCCTTGTGCAGCCAACTTCCCTACCCTGCGCCTCGGTCTGTGGCCGCCCGGGGCTTCGCTGCCCCGCAGCGGCCCTGGCTGGCTCTCTTTGGGCCACAGCTTCAACTAAAGCCTCTGGGGCCCAATGCTCTCGCGGCATCCTACGCATGCCCAGTACCCTGTTAGGATCCCGGGCAGGACTCACCCGATAGCCACCCACGAACACTTGGGATAGTGCGGGGAGCGGAGGATAATGCTTATAAATCTTAGTAAGAACGGTTACGAGAGCCCTTCATAGATTGCACCGAGGCAGTGTGGACACATGTTCACGAAGCCCCCTCTTCCACTACTGCACGCATCCACACATCACGGTTGGCGTCTTACCTTACCTTTGCGAGGACCGGAGGGAAATGAGTAAGTGGCGACAGGGGCGGGCAGGTCTTTAGAATGTCCCCTGGAACTAACTGTCCCTTGAACTGGGTGGCAATTACACATTCTGTTAGCAATGCTCAATAAATGGATTTAAAAGTTTAAAACATCACAACCCCAAATTAAATACTGAGAACTCCAACAAAATCATTTTCTTATGTTTTCAAATTGTTTGTTTCAAGAAGACCTTTAGAACGAGACGGTTCATTATCTAGACAGTAAATGACTCCAGGGTCCCTATGACTACTCACTCCTCCCAGTAACGCCTTGGAAACCTGAGTAAAATTCTCCAGTTAGACCCAGTGTATAAACTTATTATTTGGTAGAGGTGGTATTTCAAATCAACGAAGAAAGGAATGTTTATTTTCAAAAGGGTGCCGGGACAATTAATTATTTTGGGGAAAAGATTCCTTATTAAAATATACACCAAAATAAGTTACAGTAAAATTCAAAGGTGAAATTTTAAACACACAGATATACATAAAACAAAGTAAAATATATATAGATGAATATCCAATCTCTGAATGGAAAATGACCTTCTAAGTATACAAGTTGAGAAATAAGTTATAAAGTGAAAGATAAATGTAACTACCCACATAAAACTTTTTAAACTTCTGTAAGTAAAAAAAATCCCAAAACTGTAAAAGTAAAGAGAAAGACAAATATTATCATACATGATGAAAGAGTTCATATATTAAAAAGTTCAGGCCTGGCGCCGGTGGCTCACGCCTGTAATCCTAGCACTCTGGGAGGCCGAGGCAGGCGGATTGCTCGAGGTCAGGAGTTCAAAACTAGCCTGAGCAAGAGCGAGGCCCCGTCTCTACTATAAATAGAAAGAAATTAATTGGCCAACTAATATATACATAGAAAAAATTAGCCGGCATGGTGGCACATGCCTGTAGTCCCAGCTACTTGGGAGGCTGAGGCAGCAGGATCGCTTGAGCCCAGGAGTTTGAGGTTGCTGTGAGCTAGGCTGATGCCACGGCGCTCACTCTAGCCTGGGCAACAAAGTGAGACTCTGTCTCAAAAAAAAAGTTCAAACAACTCAATAAGAAAAATGAAAACTTCAATCAAGGAAGCCCAACATCTGACCAACAGGCATTCCAGAAAGAGAGAATAAGCAAACACCAGGAAATGGGAATTTAAACTAGTACTGCTACTATGGAGAATAGTATGGAGGTGCCTCAAAAAAAACTACATGGATGGAAAATTACCAAGAGAAAAAAAAAAAAAAAAAAAAAAAAAACTACAAACAGAACCACCATACCATATGATCCAACAAGCCCTCTCCTGGGCACTTACCCACAGGAAAAGAAACTACTATATCTAACAGACATTAATTCTCCTGTGTTTATTTTAGCACTATTCACAATTGTCAAGATATGGAATCATTCTAGGTGTACTATGACAGAGGAATTAAGAAAATGTTTTAGCCGGGCATAGTGGCACATGCCTGTAGTCCCAGCTACTCGGGAGGCTGAGGCAGAAGGATCACTCGAGCCCAGGAGTTTGAGGTTGCTGTGAGCTAGGCTGACGCCACGGCACTCACTCTAGCCTGGACAACAAAGTGAGACTCTGTCTCAAAAAAAAAAAAAAAAAAAAAAAAATGTGGTATATATACACGATTGAATACTATTCAGCCATAAAAAAGAATGAAATCCTGTCATTCATGGCAACATGGATGGAACTGGAGGACATAATGTTAAGCAAAATAAGTGAGTCAGAAAGTTAAACACTGTGTATTTTTACTCATATGTAGAATCCCAAAAAAGTTGATCTCATAGAAGTAAAAGGTAGTACAGAGGGGTAGGGGAAAGGGAAAAATAGGGAGAGATTTGTTAAAGGATACAAAATTACAGCTAGATAGGAGGAATAAGTTCTAGTGTTCTATAGCACTGTGGGATGATTATATTATTTTATTTTATATTGAGACAGAGTCTCACCCTGTTGCCCCTGCTAGAGTGCCATGGCATCAGCCTAGCTCACAGCAACCTCAAACTCCTGACCTCAACCAATCCCTCTGCCTCAGCCTCCCGAGTAGCTGGGACTATACAGGCATGCACCACCATGCCCAGCTAATTTTTTCTACTTTTGGTAGAGATGGGGTTTCCCTCTTTTGCTCAGGCTGGTCTTGAACTCCTGAGCTCAAATGATCCACCTGCCTCGGACTCCCAGAGTACCGGGATTACAGGCTTGAGCCACCACGCCCAGCCAGTGGGATGATTATAGTTAACAATAATAGATAATTTCAAATAGCTAGAAGGAGTATATTGAATGTTCTCAACACAAAGAAATGATAAATGTTTGAGATGATGACTATGCTAATTCCTCTGATTTGGTCACTCTACATTATGTGTATAGAAAAATCACTATGTACCTCATAAATATGTACAACTATTATGTGTCAGATAAAAATTAAATTAAATTAATTTAAAAAAAGAAAACACCAGGAAGAAATGAACAAAGAAAAAACACCAAAACAAATTTTCAGAACTGAAAGAAGTGAATCTTCATATTGAAATTTCCCATCCAGGGCTCAGTATGATAAACTGGTTCTTTTTTCTTCTTTACAAACACACACACACACACACACACACACACACACCAGTATGATAAATCGAAAAATAGCTACACCAAGAAATTGTAGATCAGAAGAGTAGACAAAATATATTAAATCAAAATATCCAGAATGAAAACCAAAAAAGTATCATTACATTAATTTTACATACAAAGAATCAGGACATCTAAAAGTATCAGGAATTGGAATGCCATTGGATGTCCCCAGTGCAGCAACAGAAGCTAACACACTAAAGCAATGCTTTCTAAGGAGAAAAAATTTTCCAGTCTAGAATTCAATATCCAAACTATTAATAAAATGAGAAAAAAGTAAAGATGTTTTTAGACATACATATTCTCAAAAAAAATTAACTTGTTGCCCACCCATTGTCAGAAAGTTATAGACGAATGTCTCCATCAAAATGTAAAAAGAAGCCGGGCGCGGTGGCTCACGCCTGTAATCCTAGCACTCTGGGAGGCTGAGGCGGGCGGATTGCTCGAGGTCAGGAGTTCGAAACCAGCCTGAGCAAGAGCGAGACCCCGTCTCTACTATAAATAGAAAGAAATTAATTGGCCAACTAATATATATATAAAATTAGCCGGGCATGGTGGCGCATGCCTGTAGTCCCAGCTACTCGGGAGGCTGAGGCAGCAGGATTGCTTGAGCCCAGGAGTTTGAGGTTGCTGTGAGCTAGGCTGACGCCACGGCACTCACTCTAGCCTGGGCAACAAGCGAGACTCTGTCTCAAAAAAAAAAAAAAATGTAAAAAGAAACTCAGAAAGAGGAAGGCATGGGATTCAGGAAATAGGACCCAACACAGAAGAAATGCTGAATGAAATTCATGAGATGATAAGAAGAGAAAATCTCAGGAAGGCAGCTATGCAGCGGGACAAAGGACCATCAGTTCAGAGTGGTAAGGAGGATGAAGAGCTCCAGATGGAATGTCTACAGGGGAGATTAAGTGGTGCTAATAGATTATCTGACTTTTTGGATATGTGGAAAAATCGTATTGAGAAGAATTAAGGATCCCTTCCCAAGAAAAAATAGATAAATGGAGAAGGGAGGTCTCTTCTTACAGTAGAATGACAGGGCCAACTGGCAAATGACAAGGAAATGCTAGACTCCAGAAATTATAATTTGGCAACCATCATGGTAAAGATTGAATGAAGCAAGCATTACCATGGATGCTAAATCTAAGAAAAATTTTTTGATGAGAAGCAGAATATTTGCATGATTCTAAAAGTGTCTCCCATGGACTTAGAAGTTGCAAAGGGGAGAAAACAATAATTATCCGGTGGAGGAATTGGGCAAACCTTGACTAGATGATTAGAATTAATACTATTGGCCAGGTGCAGTGTCTGATGCCTGTAATCCTACCACTTTTGGAGGCTGAAGCAGGAGGATTGCTTGAGCCCAGGAGTTCAAGACTAGCCTGGGCAACAGAGTGAGACACCATCTCTACAAAAAATAGAATAATTAGCCGGGCATGGTGGTGCATGCCTGTAGTCCCAGTTACTCAGGAGACTGAGGCAGGAGGATCCCTTGAGCCCAGGATTTTGAGGTTGCAGTGAGCTAGGATGACCCCACTGCACTCTAACCTGAGAGATGGACCCAGACTCTGTCTCAAAGAAAGAAAGGAAGGGAGGGAGGGAGAAAGGAAACCAACCGGTAGACATTGTTTACCTCCAGATGTGATACCCTGAGGGTACAGTATCAACTATGTGGGATTCCAGCAGAGAATGCATAACCTCAATCTAATCACAAGGAAACACCAGATGAATATAAATGAAGAATATTCAAATAAATGAAAAAAATATGTTAGGGGCAGAGGTGAGGAACATAACATTCTTCAAAAATGTCAATGCCATGTTTATTGATTTATCTACATTGAACCACCCTTTCATCCCTGGGATAAATCCTACTTGATCATGTGAATGATCTTTCTAATGTGTTGTGGAATTCAGTTTACGATAATACTTTGTTGAGGATGTTTGCATATGTGTTCATCAGGAATATTGGCCTATAGTTTCTTTTTGTGCTGTATCCTTGTCTGGTTTTGGTATCAGGATAATGCTGGCCTTCTAGAATGAGTTTGGAAGTACTCCCTCTTCTTTAATTTTTTGGAATAGTTTGACTAGAATTGGTATTAGTTCCTTCTTTAAATTTTTGGTAGAATTCAGCAGTGAATCCATTAGGACCTGGGCTTTTCTTTGATGGGAAAAATTTTATTACTGCTTTTTTGTTGTTATTTATTATTGGTCTATTCAGATTTTCTGTTTATTCATGGTTAAATCTTGGTAGGTTGTATGTGTCCAGGAATTTATCCATTTCTTACAGGTTTTCCAATTTCCCCCTCTGACTCGAGTAGGGAAAGGGGGCATATAGTTGTTTATAATATTCTCTAATGATCCTTTGTATTTCTGTGGTATCAGTTGTAATATTTCCTTTTTTGTCCCTGAATTTTTGTGGTTTTTTTTTTTTTTGAGACAGAGTCTCACTTTGTTGTCCAGGCTAGAGTGAGTGCCGTGGCGTCAGCCTAGCTCACAGCAACCTCAAACTCCTGGGCTCGAGCAATCCTCCTGCCTCAGCCTCCCATGTAGCTGGGACTACAGGCATGCGCCACCATGCCTGGCTAATTTTTTTTTTATATACATATTAGTTGGCCAATTAATTTCTTTCTATTGATAGTAGAGATGGGGTCTTGCTCTTGCTCAGGCTAGTTTCAAACTCCTGACCTCGAGCAATCCACCCGCCTCGGCCTCCCAGAGTGCTAGGATTACAGGCATGACCCACCGGGCCCGGCCCCTGTCTCAGCCTTCTCAGTAGCTAAGAACTACAAGCATGTGTCACCATGTCTGGCTAATTTAAACAAAAAATTTTGTAGAGACAGTGTTTCACCATGTTGGTCTTGAACTCCTGGCCTCAAGCAATCCTCCTACTTCGGCCTCCTAAAGTGTTAGGATTATAGGCAAGAGTCAGTGTGCCGAGCCTGTTTATTTAAAAAAAAAAAAAAAAAAAAAACTGGCCAGGCGAGGTGGCTCACACCTGTAATCCTAGCACTCTGGGAGGTTGAGGCAGGCAGATTGCTCGAGGTCAGGAGTTCAAAACCAGCCTGAGCAAGAGTGAGACCTCGTCTCTACTATAAATAGAAAGAAATTAATTGACCAGCTAACATATATAGAAAAAATTAGGTGGGCATGGTGGTGCATGCCTGTAGTCCCAGCTACTCGGGAGGCTGAGGCAGGAGGATCCCTTGAGCCCAGGAGTTTGAAGTTGCTGTGAGCTAGGCTGATGCCACAGCACTCACTCTAGCCTGGGCAACAAAGCGAGACCCTGTCTCAAAAATAAATAAATAACAAATTTCACATATTTCTGCTCTGATCTTTATATTTTTTCCTTCTACTAATTTTGGGTTTAGTTTGCTGTTGCTTTCCTAGGTCTTTGAGGTATATCGTTAGCTTGTATCATTTCAATAGATGCTGAAAAAGCATTCCATAAAATTCAACAACTCTTTGTGATAAAAAAAAACCTTCAACTATTTGGTTATAGAAGAAACATACTTCAACATGGTGAAGGCCATAAATGACAAACCCATAGCTACTATTATACTGACCAGAGGAAAATCAAAAGCCTTTCCACTAAGATCTAGAACAAGACAAGGATGCCCATGCTCACTACTCTTATTCAACATAATTTTGGAAGTCCCAGCCAAAGGAGTTAAGCAAGAGAAAGAAAGAAAAGGCATCCCAATGTCTGGGGATGGTCACGCTTGAAGCTCTGACTTGAGGGGGGAAAGGGGGCATGGGCAATATATGTAACCTTAACATTTGTACCCTCATAATATGCTAAAATAAAAAATGGAAAAAAATAGTAATAAAATAAAAAAAGAAAGAAAAGTCATCCAAATTATTAAAGAGGAAGTCAAATTATTTTGTTTGCAGATGACATGATCTTATATTTAGGAAAACCTAAGCCTCCATCAAAAACATTCTTAGAACAGACAAATTCAGTACAGTTGCAGGATACAAAATCAATATATAAAACTCAGAAATGATTCTAAACACTAACAGTGATCAATCTGAAAAAGAAATCAAGAAAGCAATCTCATTTATAATAGCTACAAAAATACCTAGGAATAAATTTAAAGTGAAAGATATCTACAAAGAAAACTACAAAACACTAATGAAAGAAATTGAAAAGGACAAAAACAAATGGAAAGATCCATGAATATAAAGAAGTAATATTGTCAAAATGTCCATAGTACCCAAAGTGGTCTATAGATTCAATATAATCCCTATCAAAATACCAATTACATACTTCAAAGAAATAGAAAAAACATAAAATTTGTGTGGAACCACAAAAGACCCTCAATAGCTAAAGCAATCCTGAGCAGAAAGAATAAAACTGGACACATCACACTACTAGATATCAAATTATACTACAAAGCTATAGTAACCAAAAGAGCATGGTACTGGGGAAAAAACAAAAAAAAAAAAAACACACATTAGACCAGTGGAACAGGTATGAGAACCCAGAAATAAATCCACATTCTTACAGCCATCTGATTTTTCACAAAGAGACCAAGAATATACATTAAGTAAAGAATACTCTCTAATAAATGGTGCTGGGGAAATTGGATATCCATATGCAGAAGAATGAAACCATATCCTCATCCATATCCTTGTCTTTCACCATGTACAAAAATCAATTCAAAATGGATTAAATACTTAAATGTAAGACCTGAAACTATGAAACTACTAAAAGAAAACATTGGGGAAATGCTACAAGACTTTGGTCTTGGCAAAGATTTCTTGGGTAAGACCTCAAAAGCACTGGCAATAAAAACAAAAATAAACAAATGGAATTACATCAAGCTATAAAGCTTCTGCACAGGAAAGGAAACCATCAACAAAGTGAAGATACAACTTACAAAATGGGAGAAAATATTTGCAAACTATCCTTCCAACAAGGGATTAATAACCAGAATATATAAAGAACTCAAACAACTCAATAGCAAGAAAACAAATAACCCAATTAAAAATGAGCAGTGGACCTGAACAGACATTTCTCAAAAGAAGACATACCAATGGCCAACAGGTTTATAAAAAATGCTCATCACTAATCATTAGGGGAATAAAAATTAAAACTGGAATGAGATATCTCCTCACACTAATCAGAATGGCTATTAATAAAAAGATAAAAGATAATAAGTTGTTGGCAAAGATGTGAAGAGAAGAGAACCCTTGTACACTGTTGGTGGGAATGTAAATTAGTACAGCCATTATGGAAAACAGTATGGAGATTTCTCAAAAAACTAAAAATAGAACTACCATATGATCCAGCAATCCCACTGCTGGTAATATATCCAAAAAAAGGAAATCAATATAACAAAGAGGTATGTGCACTGCCATGTTTTTTACAGCACTATTCACAATGGTCAAGATATGAAATCAATCCAAGTGTCCATCAGCAGATGAATGGATAAAGAAAATGTACATATACATATTGGAATATTATTCAGCCATAAAAAGAATAAAATCTTGTCATTTTCAGCAACATGGATGGAAGTGGAGGTGATTATGTCAAGTGAAATAAGCTAGGCACAGAGAGACAAATATTGAATGTTCTCACTCATATGTGAGAGCTAAAACTCTTGATCTTGTGGCAGCAGAGAGTAGAACGGTGGTTTCCAGAGGTTGGGAAGGGAAGGTGGGAGAGGGGCATGAAGAGAAATTGGTTAAAGGGTATAAAAGTACAATTAAATAGAAGGCATAATAAATTCTAGTGATTGATAGTGCAGTAGAAAAACTGTAGTTAACAATAATTTATTGTATATATCAAAATAGATAGAAAAGAAGAACTCTAATGTTCCCAGCACAAAGAAAATGTAAATGAGTTGATGGATATGCCAGTTATCCTGATTTGATCATTACATATTGTATACAGGTATCAGAAATATCACATGTACCCCCAAAATATATACAACTAATATATATCAATTCTAAAAATTGTGAAAAAAAAAATTCTTTGAATGGCAGCTGAGGTATCCTTTGTTTCTCCGGGTATATGCCTTCAATACCACCATCCTGCCACTTCCTCAAGTTGTCTCACAATAATAGAATTAGCCTTATTGAAATACCTCATATTTATTAAATAACTTCCTTCTAAGATGCTCCAGGCTTTAAAATTATAATTTATCCTGAGCATAATTCTTTGAGGTAGAAATGGGCAGATTGAGTCACACCTCATAACAGAGATATTATTCCATAATCTTAAAGCATACTCCTGTGAGTTGTGCAAAATCTACCCTCTTCCAATACTTCTCATTGTTTGTGAATCTGCCTTCAAGCACACCCTAAAACCAACCATACTGAAGATCTTTTGGGCTGGGCCTGGGGGCTCAAGCCTATAATGCTTACCCTTTGGGAGGCTGAGACAGGAGGATTACTTTAGCCCAGAAGTTCAAGACCAACCTGGGTGACATATTAAGACCCCCCTACCTACAAGAAATTTAAAAATTAGCCAGGTGTGGTGGTGTGCACCTGTAGGCCCAGCTACTCAGGAGGCTGAGGCAGCAGGATCACTTGAGCCCAGGCTGCAGTGAGCTGTGGTGAGCCCATTGCACTCCAGCTTGGGTGACAGAGTGAGACCCTATCTCTAAAAAATGAAAGGAAAAGAAAAGAAAAGAAAATTCACCTTTTCTACCTGAAATGTCAACCCAGTGTAATGAAGGATGAACCTTTATGCTTTATTTTTATTTTATTTAATTGACAGGATCTCACTATGTTAACCAGGCTGGCCTTGAACTCCTGGTCTGAGGTGATGCTCCTGCTCGGCCTCCCAAGTAGCTGGGATTACAAGGCACTGGATCCTAATGCTTTTTAAGCTGGGAAGGAGGGCTGTCCTGAAGACAGGGCAGCCACATAAGCCATTTCAGAGCTTCCTGCTCCTTCATCGGTGCAGCCTATTGTGTCTGAGGGCGCATACACTGTCCCGTCAGCTCCTGCCCCCACCACTCGCGCCTGCTGGTGCTAAGGAGGAGCAACCTTAATGCTTGATACAAGACCAGAGGGAAAATCTTCTTGTTGTGGTAAGAACACTTAATATGAGATCTACCCTCGACAAATTTTTAAGTGCATAATACGGTGTTGTCTATAAGCATAATGTTGTAGAGCAGATTTCTGGAACTTACTCACCGTGCATAACTGGCACTGTATATACCCTTTGAATAGTAACTCCCTATTTTCTCCTCCCTCCAGCCTTTGGCAACTAACATTTTACTTTCTGTTTCTATGAGTCTGACTATTTTAGATCCCTCATATAAGTAGAATCGTATTTGTCCTTCTGCTACAGGCTTACTTTACTTAGCATGATGTTCATCCGTGTTGTAGCATGTGGCAGGATTTCTTTCTTTTTAAGGCTGAATAATATGCCATTGTATTGATATATCACATTTTCTCTATCTATTCATCTGCCAATGGACATTTAGGTGCCTCCATATCTTGGCTATTGTGAATAATGCTACAATGAACATGGGAATATGAATATCTCTTTGAGATCCTGATGTCAATGTTATATATATATATGTATATATATACCAGAAGTATAATTGCTGGATCATATGGCAATCCTATTTTTTAATTTTGGAGGAATTAAAATTACTGATTTCAGTAATGATGGTTTCAGTACAAACGATGGTTTCATTACTGATGGCTTCCTTTCCTGTACTGATTTAGCATCTGTGTCATTTTGCATTCCCACCAACAGTGCACAAGAATTCAGATTTTTCCACATCCACACCAACACTTGTTTTCTTCTGTTGCTGTTGTTTGTAATAACCATCCTAACAGGTGTGAGGTGATAGCTCACAGCAGTTATGATTTGCATTTCCCTGATGATTACTGATATTAAGCATTTTTTCATAGACCTGTTGGCCATTTGTACATCTTCTCTGAAGAAATGTCTATTCAGGTCATTTGCATTTGTTAAAACAGGGTTATTAGTTTTTGCTATTGAGCTTTAGAAGTTCCTTATGTACTTTGGATATTAACTCCCTATCAGAGATGTGGTTTGGAAATATTTTCTCCGTTCTGTAGTTTCTCTTTTCACTCTGTTTTCTTTCCTGTGTGGAAGATTTTCAATTTGATGTAGTCTCATTTGTCTATTTTTGCTCTTATTGCTTGTGTTGTGGGTTTCATAGCAAAGAAGTCATTGCCCAGACCAATGTCATGAAGGTTTTCCACTGTGTTTTCTTCTAGAAGTTTTATAGATTCAAGTTTTTCACCTAAGGCTTTAATCCAGCTCGAGTTGATTTTTTGATTATGGTATAAAAATAGAGTCCAATTTCATTCTTTTGCTTATGAATATCCAGTTTTTTTGTTTTTTGGTTTTTTTTTTGAGACAGAGTCTCATTTTGTTGCCCAGGCTAGAGTGAGTGCCATGGCGTCAGCCTAGCTCACAGCAACCTCAATCTCCTGGGCTCAAGCAATCCTTCTGCCTCAGCCTCCCAAGTAGCTGGGACTACAGGCATGGGCCACCATGCCCGGGTAATTTTTTCTATATATATTAGTTGGCCAATTAATTTGTTTCTATTTATAGTAGAGACAAGGTCTCGCTCTTGCTCAGGCTGGTCTCGAGCTCCTGACTTCAAGCAATCCACCCACCTCGGCCTCCCAGAGTGCTAGGATTACAGGCGTGAGCCACCGAGCCCAGCCTGAATATCCAGTTTTTTCATCACCATTTATTGAAGATACTATCTTTTCCTTATTCTATATTCTTCAGCCTTGTCAAAGACCAGTTGGCCATATCTTCATGGGTTTATTTCTAGGCTCTCTATTCTGTTCCATTGGTCTATATGTCTGTTTTTATGCAACTATCATATTGCTTTTTTAAAATTTGTTATGCTTGTTATAAGTACATGATAATAGTCTATATTTATGGGGTCATACTGTTTTAATTACTGTAACTTTGTAATATATTTTAAAGTCAAGACTCTGATGCCTCTAGCTTTCTTACTCTGACTTAAGAGTAGTAAAGTTTGTTTTTTTGAGGGAGAGGTAGTTTGTGTGTGTGAGTGTTTTTCCATTAAAGAGATAGTTCTTACTGTGTTGCCCAGGATGGACTCAAACTCCTGGGCTCCAGCAATCCTTTCCCCTAAGCCTCTGAGTGGCTGGGACTACAAGTGCATGCCACCACATCTGGCTTAAAACAGTAAAAATTTAATAGATGATTGATTAATTACTATGGGTTTTGTTTTTTCTTTTCTTTTTGAGACAGGGTCTCATTATGTGTCTCTTGGGCTGGAGTTCAGTGGCATCGTCATAGCTAACTGCAGCCTCAAATTCCTGGGCAGGAGTGATCTTCCTACCTCAGCCTATCAAGTAGCTGGGACTGTAGGCACTAGCCACCATGCCTGGCTGATTTTTTGGTTTTTTGTAGAGATAAGGTCTCACTATGTTGCTCAGGCTGATCTCAAACTCCTGGCCTCAAGTGATCCTCCTGTCTTGGCCTCCCAGAGTACTGTGATTATAGGCATGAGCCACTGTGCCCAGCCAAACTACTGTTTTTTGAAAAGCAGTAGCTGACATACTAGGAGACACTTCATACACAGGTGTGGGGCTCAACCCAAGCAATGTACCCAGTTAGCCCTTAACTTCTTATTTTCTACTGTGTGTTTCTTAACAAGGAAACAAGAGGCTTTGAGAACTCAAAGTAGCAGTTGTCAAGTGGAAATCGCCACCTTGCATTTTTCAATAATTATCATTCCACAAAGCCCTCCCTGGGCACAATATCCAGGCCACTGGTTCTGAGATGGAGCCAGCTATCATCAGAACTACCCTACTTCAAGAAAAATCATGCTTTCTCAACTAATCCAGTCTGTGGGAAAGGTTATTTTAGCTGGATTTGAGACAGTGGCAGGCCAAGAAGTTTGGAGAAGCACCAGCTCTCTTTCTGTTCCTGCAGAATCAGCCAATGTTTAGAATGAAGTCAGTCTTTCACAAGTGATTTGTCTTCAAAACGGTAGAGCTCCTACCAGGCAGTGATGGCAGAACAGAAACTATTGAGAGTAAGAGAAGTAAGTCCACTGCTGCCACCAGACTCTGATGTCCTTATTTCCAGAATATTTTCATTTACGTTCTGCTTCATTGAGAAGAGTTTAGAGTCTGGTTCTGCAAAGACCTTATTGTGTTCTCATAGGGCTTCCTCTAATGACATCAATCCTAATTTCCAAGGCCATATGACACCATGACACCCTATTAGAAGCCAGATCAGAGGGTGCAACTGTTGAAATTAATGGTGACTTGGCCAGGCGCGGTGGCTCACAGCTGTAATCCTAGCACTCTGGGAAGCTGAGGCAAGAGGATTGTTTGAGCTCAGGAGTTCAAGACCAGCCTGAGCAAGAGCGAGACCCTGTCTCTACTAAAAAAAATAGAAAGAAATTAACTGGACAACTAAAAATATATAGAGAAAAAAATTAGCCAGGCATGGTGGCACATGCCTGTAGTCCCAGCTACTCAGGTGGCTGAGGCAGGAGGATCACTTGAGCCCAGGAGTTTGAGGTTGCTGTGAGCGAGGCTGATGCCACGGCACTCTAGCCCAGGCAACAAAGTGAGACTCTGTCTCAAAAAAAAAAAAAAAAAAAAAAAAACAAGTGGCATTTATTTACAGGTCAAAATGGTCAAATATCAGCACTTTCTTATGGGTGAATCTATAGTTGTGCTAATCTATTGCATAGACAAGGAAGTGTCCCTCATTTATTTATTCTGGCACTGATATATATGTAGTGTTGGATTATCCAGGCTGCTTCCCTTTTTCTTTAAATGTACATTTGGCCCAGGTGACAGAGGGAAACTGTCTCAAAAAAAAAAAAGAACCTGGAGGACATTATGTTAAGTGAAATATGCCAGGCACAGAGAAACAAATACTGCATGATCTCCCTGATATGTGGAAACTAAAAAAGCCAAACTCATAGAAGTAAAGAATAGAAGCTGCAGATAGAAGGGGGGGGGGTGAGAATGGGAAAAGGGAGAAGAGGAATAAGTTTTTGAAATTTTTTTCACAGCATGGTGACTTTAGTTAATAATAACGTATTATATATTTCAGAATTGCTAAGAGAGTAAATTCCAAATGTCTCACCTCAAAAAATGATAAATAAATGAGGTGATGGATAAGTTAATTAGATTGATTTAATCATCCCACATTGTGTACTTATATCAAAACATTGACCAAGCATGGTGGCTCATGCCTGTAATCCTAGCATTCTGGGAAACTGAGGCGGGAGGATTGCTTGAAGTTAGGAGTTTGAGACCAGCCTGAGCAAGAGTGAGATCCTGTCTCTACCAAAAACAGAAAAATTACTTGTGCTAAAAACAAGCTGCATTCTAGCCTAGGTGACAGAGTGAGACTGTGTCTCAGAAAAAAATTATATGGAATTATTATTTGTTGATTAAAAAAAGAAATTGGAGACATCACTATAGATCCTATAAAGATGAACAAGATAATTAAAGAATATCATGAACAACTTTATGCCAATAAATTCAACAACTTAGATAAAATGAAAAAATTCCTTGTAAGGTAAACCTACCAAAGCTCATTCTAGAATATAGTCCTATATCTCTAAAAGAAATTGAATTTGTAATGAAAAACCTTCCCACAAAGAAAATTTTAGGTGGCTCATGGCTTCATTGTTAAATTCTACCAAACATTTAATAATAAAATAATTTCAACTCTATATAAGCCTTTTTTCAGCAAATGAAAGAGGAGAGAATACTTGCTAGCCAATTTTATGATGCAAAATTTAACCCGTTACCAAGACCAGACAAATATAAGAAAGCTACAGACCAATATCTCTCATGAATATATATGCAAAAGTCCCTAACAAATTTTATCAAAACAATTTTTTATCACATATGTAATATAAAATCAGTCATGACCAAGTAATTTAACATTACAAGATGGATTTCGCATTGGAAAATCAGTTAGTGTAATTCACCATATTAATAAAAAAGAAAAATCATAATAACTGCAGAAAAAGCATTTGACAAAATTCAACACCAAATTCATTATTGAGACTCTCAGCAAAGTAGGAGTACAAGGGAATGTCCTCAACCTGATAAAACATATCTATTAAAAACACAAAAAGTGATAGCTACTTTTTCTATGTTTGCAAAAGACTGAATGTTTTCCCTCTAAGATTGGGAAAAGGCTGCCTCATCACATCTGTTTAACAGTCTAATGGAGATCCTAGCCAGTGCAAAGAGGCCAAAAACAAACAAGCAAAAAGGCATATTGATTGAAAAAGAAGACACGAAACAGTCTTTACCTACAGGTGACATAACTGTCTATGCATAAAATCTTAAGAAAACTATGAAAAAGCTAATAAGTTTAAAAAGTTCAGAGGACAAAAATAAATCAATTATATGTGTACATACCAGTAATGATTATTAGCTAAAAATTTTAAAAACACCATTTACAATAGCATCAAATATATGAAATAACTAGAGACAAATTTAACAAACTGCAAATGTTTAAAGTATTTTATTTATTTATTTATCAGAGACGGGTTCTCACTGTATTGTTCAGGCTGTTCTCAAACTCTTCAAGTGAGGAGTCCTCAAGGGCTCAAGTGATCCTCCTGCCTCAGCCTCCAGAGTAGCTAGGACACAAACTGCAAATATTAATGAAGGAAATTAAGAACTAAATAATGGAGAAATACCCTCCATTAAGGGACCAGAAGACTCAGTATTATTAAGATGTCAATTCTCCCTGAAATTGATCTATAGATTCAACATAATCCAAAGAGAAGTTCCAGCAAGATTTTCTGTAGAAATTGACAAGCTTATCCTAAAATGTATATGGAAATTCAAAGGACTTAGCCTAGTCAAAACAATTTGAAAACAAAGTTGTAAACTTAAGCTACCTATTTCAGGACTCACTGCAAAGCTACAGTAATCAAGACAGTGTGGTATCAGTGTGAACACAGGCATATAGATCAACAGAGCCGAATAGAAAGTCTAGACACACACTGTCATATATCTGGTCTTTTTTTAAAAAACAATGATGCCGGCCGGGCGCTGTGGCTCACGCCTGTAATCCTAGCTCTTGGGAGGCCGAGGCGGGCGGATTGCTCAAGGTCAGGAGTTACCAGCCTGAGCAAGAGCGAGACTCCGTCTCTACTATAAATAGAAAGAAATTAATTGGCCAACTGATATATATATAAAAAATTAGCCGGGCGTGGTGGCGCATGCCTGTAGTCCCAGCTACCCGGGAGGCTGAGGCAGAAGGATCACTCGAGCCCAGGAGTTTGAAGTTGCTGTGAGCTAGGCTGACGCCACGGCACTCACTCTAGCCTGGGCAACAAAGGGAGACTCTGTCTCAAAAAAAAAAAAAAAAAAAAACAATGATGCCAAGGCAATTTAATGGAAATAATAACCTACTCAATAAAGGTGCTGTGACAATTGAATATCCATATGTAAAAAAATTTGGCATTTACCTCACATTATATATTAATACAAAAACTAACTTGAAAGGGAACATAGACCCAAATATAAGAGATAACACTGTATGATTTCCTCAAGAAAACATAGGAGGATCTCTGTGACACAGAATTAGCTAAAGATTTTTAAAACAGACATAAAAAGCACAAACCATAAAAGAAAAAAATGGACAAGTTGGATTTAAAATTACAAATGATTGCTCTTCAAAAGACTTCTTTTTTTTTTTTTTTTACAGGGTCTCACTCTGTCACCCAGGCTGGAGTGCAGTGGCACAAACAATGCTCACTACAGCCTCGAACTCCTGGGCCTACATTATCCTCGTGCCTCAGCCCTCTGAGTAGCTGGGGTTACAGGTGTGAGCCACCAGATCTGGCAAAAGACATTGTTAAAAAATAAAAGGCAAACCACACTGTGGGAGAATGTATTTACAAAACAGATATATGATCAAGGAGTTGTATCCAGAATGCATAAAGAACTCTCACAACTTACTGGTATTATAGACATATTAAAAAAAAAAAAAAAAAAAAAAAAGAACTCTCACAACTCAATAATAGAAGACAATCTGATTTTTTTTAATGGACAAATAGAGTGGTGGCATGTCGAAGCCACTTGGGAGGCTGAGGTAGGAGGATCACTTGAGCCCAGGAGTTCATGAAGTCAAGCCTGGGCAATATTGCAAGACTCCATCTCTTAAAAGAAAAAAAAAAGGACAAATAATTTAACAGATGTTTCACCACAGAGCATATAAGCAAATAAATGCATGAAAGGATGAGCACCATCATTAATCATTAGGGAAAAACAAATTAAAATCACAATATGAGGCAACCAACTACACACCTACCAGAATGGCTAAACTTTAAAAGACTGATAATACCTAGTGTTTGTGAGGATGTGGAACAGGAGTGACTTTCATGCATTGCTGGTAGGAATGCGTAATTGTACAGCTACTCTGGAAAAATAGTTTGACAGTTTTTTATACCGTTACTCTAAAACATAGCATTCCATTCCTAGGTACTTATCCAAGATAGGTAAAAAACAAGTCTACATGAAGACATCTTCTGAAATGTTCATAGCAGTTCTGTTTATAAAAGTAAACCAGGCCGGGCGCTGTGGCTCACGCCTGTAATCCTAGCTCTTGGGAGGCCGAGGCGGGCGGATTGCTCAAGGTCAGGAGTTCAAAACCAGCCTGAGCAAGAGTGAGACCCCGTCTCTACTATAAATAGAAAGAAATTAATTGGCCAACTGATATATATATAAAAAATTAGCCGGGCATGGTGGCACATGCCTGTAGTCCCAGCTACTCGGGAGGCTGAGGCAGGAGGATCGCTTGAGCCCAGGAGTTTGAGGTTGCTGTGAGCTAGGCTGACGCCACGGCACTCACTCTAGCCTGGACAACAAAGCGAAACTCTGTCTCAAAAAAAAAAAAAAAAAAAGTAAACCAGTGGCTGGGCACGGTGGCTCACACCTGTAATCCTAGCACTCTGGGAGGCTGAGGCGGGCGAATTGCTCGAGGTCAGGAGTTCAAAACCAGCCTGAGCAAGAGTGAGACCCCGTCTCTACTATAAAAAATAGAAAGAAATTAATTGGCCAACTAATATATAGAAAAAATTAGCCGGGCATTGTGGTGCATACCTGTAGTCCCATCTACTCGGGAGGCTGAGGCAGGAGGATCGCTTGAGCCCAGGAGTTTGAGGTTGTTGTGAGTTAGGCTGATATCACGGCACTCACTCTAGCCTGGGCAACAAAGTGAGACCCTGTCTCAAAAAAAAAAAAAGTAAACCAGTGAGGCCAGATGCAGTGGTTCACACCTGTAACCCTAGCACTCTGAGAGGCCAAGGCAGGAGCATTGCTTGAAGTCAGGAGTTCCAAACCAGACTGAGCAAGAACAAGACCCCATCTCTACAAAAAATAGAAAAATTAGCAGGTCATGCTGGCGCACACCTGTAGTCCCAGCTACTCGGGAGACTGGGAGGCAGGAGGATGATTGAGCCCAGGAATTTGAGGTTGGTGTGAGCTATGATGATGTCACTGCACTCTAGCCTGGGTGACAGAACAAGACTCTGTCTCAAAAAAAAAAGTCAACTGGTGAATAACTAAAAAAAGTGTGGTACATTCATACAATGGGATACAATTGTATATGGAATACCATTGTATTCCATATAATAACAATATGCAGGAACAAATGACTCATACATGCAACAACATAATTGTATTTAAAAAACATTATCCTAAGTGAAGGGGGCCAGAGACAAAAGACTATATGATTCCATTTATATGAAATTCTAGAGAGAGTAAAACTATAGTGATAAAAGCAGATAAGTAGTTGTCAGGGGCCCCTGGGGTGGAGGAAGTTGAGGACTTAACTCTGATCTTTTCTTTTGCTCAAAATTCCTTCCTAAGGGTGCCAGATGAGTCAGGCTCACAAATGGTAAAATCCCATTAAGCAGGTTTTGTTAACCAAATATAGTGTGGTTTACTTCCCAACTGGCTTCCAGCCTAGCATTAGCTTCACCTGAAAGATAGAACCCCATCCCCCACCCCATCTTAAGAATCCCAGCAGATCATTATCTTTTTTTTTTTTTTGAGGCAGAGTCTCGCTTTGTTGCCCAGGCTAGAGTGAGTGCCGTGGCATCAGCCTAGCTCACAGCAACCTCAAACTCCTGGGCTCAAGCAATCCTTCTGCCTCAGCCTCCCAAGTAGCTGGGACTACAGGCATGAGCCACCATGCCCGGCTAATTTTTTCTCTATATATTAGTTGGCCAATTAATTTCTTTCTATTTATAGTAGAGACGGGGTCTCGCTCTTGCTCAGGCTGGTTTCAAACTCCTGACCTCGAGCAATCCGCCCGCCTCAGCCTCCCAGAGTGCTAGGATTACAGGCGTGAGCCACCGCGCCCGGCCCAGATCATTATCTTAACTTGAAAGATTCTTCCGTCTAGACCTCCCAGAGTGCTCACACCTTTATGTTAAATTAAGCATTTCCTTTCTGGTCTTTTAGATAAAGCCTAACTCTCTCAGCCAATTATCAGCCAAAGAATCTTTAAACCCATCTATAACCTGTAAGGCCCCTCCCTTTGAGATGGTCCACCTTTGTGGCCAAACCAATGTATGCCCCCCACATATTGATTTATGATTTTACCTGGAACCCCTGTCTCTCTGAAATGTATAAAACCAAACTGTAACCCAGCCACAGCCAGTCCACTTGTTCAAGTCTTCTTGGGAGTGGCTCTGGGCCATGGTCCTCAAATTTGGTTCAGAATAAACCTCTTTCAAATATTGCAGAGTTTGGATTTTTCCATCCACAAAGTGTTAAGGGAACTTTTGGGAGGGATGTCTACAGAGAGCATGGGTAAATTTTGGGGTGATAGAAATTTTCTATTAATATATTTTGATTGTAGTGGTGGTTACATAACTATGTACAATTTGTCAAAACTCACTGAAATTGATACTTAAAATTAGTGAATTTTACCACATGTAAATGATACCTTAATGAAGCTGATTAAGAAAATTAAAAGGCCGGGCGTGGTGGCTCACACCTGTAATCCTAGCACTGTGGGAGGCCGAGGCAGGCAGATCACTGAAGGTCAGGAGTTGGAGACCAGCCTGAGCCAAAGTGAGACCCTGTCTCTACTATAAATAGAAAGAAATTAATTGGCCAACTAAAAATATATAGAAAAAAAAGAAAATTAAAAATATTCAATATGCAGCAATTTACAAAAATTATATACATTAAGCACATTAAAATGATTGCTGGGTGGAGGAGGTAATTGAGGGTGGTTTATGGAGATAAAAGGGAATAAACTAACAATCAAACAACAACAAAAGAGGGGCCTTACACAGACCAATGCTGACAGATGGGTTCTGCATGAATTAAATGAACGTCAGAAGAGAAACCATCTTGAAGCTAGCCTTTCTTTGCTGTCACGACATAAGGCGAGCCATTTCTACACCATATTTGTTTCATGTGATGAAAAAGGGATTCTCTCTGACAACCAACTGGACAAAATGATGAGGATGCTTGCAACTAAGCATCCAAGATTGGTCAATAGAGATGGGCCACTCCTCTTGCAAGACAATGTTCAACCACATGTCGCACAAACTCACCCCAACACTGCTGCTCAAACTACAGGGGCTGAACTTGGAAACTCTCTGTCATCCATGTATTTACCAGACCTTGCATCAACTGACTATCTCTTCTTCCAGGCTTTGGACCACTTCTTGCAAAAAAAATATTCAATTCTCAACAAACTGTGGTAAACACCTTTCAAGATTTCATCACCATTTGCTCTCCAGGCTTCTTAGCTGCTGGCATAAAGAAGCTACCATTAAGATGGCAAAGCTGTGTTGATAGTTTGGGCACATACTTAATTGTACTGTCTCTTGTTTGAGATATAATAAACTACACATTTAATTAGAAATCAAGAACTTCATATTTAATGACCTTATATATCTGTGGTTAAAAGGAAAAATAAAGAAAATTCCTACATAGACATCCTAAATAATTTTAGCAGGCACTTTCAGATGCCTAACCCAAAATCAGTCTGGTCTTCCCTCTTACCAAAAGAGTCCTGACTTTGTTCAGAATGGTAATATGCTTGGATGAAAATATGGTACTTATTGTCCTTGCCAGGCATGTCCACGTGACCCTGTTTTGGTCACTGAGATTTAGGTGTAATACTTGGTGGGTTTTCTACAAAAGCTTCTTAAAATTGTCAGCCTCAGCTAGCATGTTCTTTGTCTTTTTACTGTCTGGAAAGTGAGGCTGGAAGTGGAGCAGCCATATTATGATCAGGGGAAAAGCATGAAGATGAAAGCCACATGTTAACATGGTGAGTCCAGGCTGGGCACAGCGGCTGACTCCTGCAATCTCAGCACTTCGGGAGGCCAAGATGGGAGCACGAGGCCTGTTTGAGGCCAGGAGTTCGAGACCAACCTAGGCAACATAGTGAGCCCTTGTCTCTCTAAACGGTAAAAATCATTTAATAGCTAGGCATGGATGCGTGTCTCTGTAGTCCCAGCTACTTGGATCGCTTGAGCCCAGCCAAGAGTTTGAGACTGCTGTTGTGGAGAAAAATCTAACCCGCCGTTCTGCTTCTGTAAACTCCGCTTGCTCAACCCTACTCCCTTCCCCCGCTGGCGCTGGCGTCCCTCGGCTTGCTCAACCCTATTCCCTCCCCCGCTGGCGCCGGTGCCATTCTGTAACTCCCCAAAAACCGCTTGTCGTTAGTCCTTGGAGTTTATTGACCAAGATTATGTTAGGGACCGACCTTCCACAGCCCCACCGGACAGAAAAGCAGAGACATCGAGGATGCAATCACACAAGAGGAGGTTTATTTTCTGGCTAGCCAGGGTCCAAGCCCCAGAGCACCAACGCAGTGGCCACTCTCGCAGGCAAGGACCCCGACCGGAACAACGGCATGCCTTTTAGCCCCACGGTGCACAAGCTGCGCACAAGCCGACTACGCATGGATCATGCGTTGACCTTTAAAATGATTGGTTGCCCACTATTGCCTTTTGAAATAATTGGCGGGTTGGTTGCCCTCTATTGCCTGATAGGCCAGTTGCCTGTGCTTCAATGACCTCATCCCATAATTCCCCTTAGAGCGGTGTAGCAAGCAAGCAATGACCAGAAGCAAAGGTTTGCCGTTAGCTCATTGCCCCACCCAATGAATTCCCGACAAGTAGAAGAATTCCTCTGCCCTACAAATTCCTCTGCCTTACATTCCCCCCTTTCTCTAGGTAGCAGACGAGCACTCCTGCTCGTCCTCAAGGTCTCTTAGGTGCTCTAGTTCTATAGCACTTGACCATAGCTGCTGATATTGTTGTTGCAATACTAGTAGCTGGACAGTGTTTATGCGTTCTTTTACAAAAGCTACTAGTCTATTAATTACACATGGCGCAAAAGTAAGGACTAAGATTAGCATAATGAGTGGGCCTAGTAGGATGGATAGTAGCGTTGTTAACCAGGGGGAACTGTTAACCCAAGACTCAAACCAACCTGCTTCTATCGCTCCTAAGCCAAAAAGAGTAGCCAGGGTTATGGCTGTGATGGGCTCTCTTTTTCTTTTAAAAATTAGGTTGGTGACTCTTCACCCTACTATGCCCTCATACATTGTCTCCTCAGTGTGGTATATTATTTTTGGGAACACTAACACCATTATACAGTAATCTTTAGACCCATGTAAGGTTATGGGGTTGGTGGGGGTTCAGGGCGGTAAGTATAGCTGTAGGTCTCCATCCCAAAAACATTAGACGAAAAACACAACATCCCAAAAACACAACAACCAACCCCCACCACAACCCGTCCATGTTGTCACCCAGTTCAATCTTTAGATGCCACAACCCCAGTCCAAGTCTGGGTCAGCAGTCCTGGGCTGTCGCTGCCACACGGGTCAGTCTGGTCTTCAGAGGATTCTTCGGGTCTGCAGTTGCTTTCCACTGGTCCTGGCACCGCTCCTGGTCTTTTTATTAGCAGGTCTCACGTGGGAGTGGTGTAGCCAGGTCGCTACTATTCTATCGACCTTAAGAGCAGTGGGGGTAACAAGAATAATTTGATAGGGGCCCTTCCACCTCGGCTCGAGGGTTCTGTTGTTATGCCGTTTCACCCACACCCAATCCCCTGCTGGTGTGGGTGAAACGGTGTCCGGCACCCTCCTCCTCAGGCCGGTAGATAGCACGGAGGCCCGGCCATACTTGACTGTGGACACGTTGCAGAGCCTGCCTCAGGGCTCATTCTAGGAACTACAGGAGGGGGTGTGCCATACATGATTTCAAAAGGGGTTAAACCCAAGTGATAAGGGGTGTTCCGGGCTCGGAACAGGGCGAAGGGAAGGAGGGTCACCCAGTCTCCGCCAGTCTCCAGGGCCAATTTAGTCAGGGTCTCCTTTATTGTTCTATTCATTAGCTCTACCTGCCCAGAGCTCTGGGGATTATATGCACAATGTAATTTCCAATCTATCCCCATAGCCTGGGCCAGCCCTTGACTAACCTGACAGATAAACACAGGTCTATTATTTGATCTTATCCCTTCCGGCAGTCCATACCTGGGGACTATTTCTTCTAATATTTTCTTAGCTACTATCAAAGCTGTTTCTCCTTTCGTAGGGAAGGCTTCTACCCATCTGGAAAACGTATCTACTATGACCAGTAAATATCGGTACCCGTATTTTCTAGGCTTGACCTTTGTGAAATCCACTTCCCAAAATAGTCCTGGCTGCCTCCCCCTTTCCCTCGTACCTGCATGGGTCCCTCTGGTCCTCCCCGGCTGCATGACCTGACAGGCTCGGCAACTTTTGACGATGTCATCTGGAACCCGTCCTTGTGACTTGAAACTTAGTTGAGCAGTGTCCAGCAGTTGCAGCATCTTTCTCTTCCCTAGATGTGTGGTCTGATGCAGGTGTTCTAACAGGTGGCGTCCTAAGAGTTCTGGCACTATTAGGCGATGCCCTTCGTCCCGCAACCAGCCATCTTCACGTAGCTGCTCTGAGGCCCAGACCTCATCTACAGTCCGGCAGAGGAGGCAACCATCCCATGCCTGGGGGTGGCAGGCTAAGGTGCAGGATGTTTGGCTGCGGAGTGTCTTCTGCAGCCTTCTTAGCTTCAGCATCTGCTCTCTGATTGCCCCATGCTTCCATGGAATCCCCGCTCTGATGTCCCGGGGTATGGACTACCGCCACTGCCTTTGGCAGCAAAACGGCCTCTAGTAGGTGGAGTATTTCAGGCATGTGCTTAATTTCCTTTCCCTCTGCCGTGATGAAGCCCCTTTCCCTGTAGAGGGCCCTATGTATGTGCACAGTCCCAAAGGCATAGTGGTCGTCAGTGTACACCGTCAGCCTTTTTCCTCGGGCCCAGCTAAGAGCCTCCGTCAGCGCTATTAGTTCTGCCTTCTGAGCAGATGTCCCTTGCGGAAGGCGTAGCGCCCAGACAAGTTTACCTTAGTCATCTACTATGGCCGCCCCTGCGTACCTGCGTCCGTCCCGGATGAAACTGCTTCCGTCCGTGAACCAGGTCAGGTCGCTACCTGGAAGGGGGCGATCCTTCAAGTCTCTACGGGTCGTCTGGGTCTCGGCTAGGATCTCAAGGCAATCACGTTCAGGTGCGGCTGCAGCGGGGGTTGGCAGAAGCGTAGCTGGATTCGAGGCGGCAGGGGTCTGGAACTCCATGCGGGGTGCGTCCAGCAAAAGCCCTTGGTAATGAGTCAGCCTCGCATTTGTGATCCACCGTCCCGGTGGCCGCTTCAGAACCCCCTCTATGGCGTGCGGGGTGGTGATCTGCAGCCGCTGCCCTAGGGTGAGCTTATCAGCGTCTTTGACCAACAGGGCCATGGCTGCGATGAATCGCAAGCACGCTGGCCACCCCGCCGACACCGGATCTAGTTTTTTTTTTTTTTTTGACAAGTAGGATCAGGGAGTGCTAGGGCTGGGGCTTCCAGCATGGCTGCCCTCAGGGCCTGAAAAGCATCTTCCATTTGCAGTCCACTCCCATGCTCGCCCCGCCCTAAACCCTTCATACAGGGGTGGAGCCTTTTCCGCAAACCCAAGGTCATCATGGAGGGCCTTGTTGAACAGGGTAGGCGAGTTTTTCCTGAACCCAAACCCAATCTCTGCCATGTGGTCCACCAATATAGTTTGGCTCCTGTTGCCCCCTGCACCCAACTGGTCTTACTGGACAATTTTCCTGTGTCTTCTGTTAGTACCAAATGTTCTGCTCCTGTATCTATGAGGAAGCTGACTGGGTTCCCCTCCACTTGCAAAGTTACCCTAAGTTCAGGGAGGGGGACCGAACCCCATCTTCCCTATTTGTCTGTCACCTGTCCTGCAACCATGACTTTTTCAGGACCTCCAAGTCTTTGCCCCCCTTTCTTTTGGGGCACTCTCGGGCCCAATGCCCATGCTCCTTGCAATTGGCACATTGATCCTTGCCTAGCCTCTCCCGCCAGGGCCTTTCTCTGTCCTCTGACCCTATCTGTCCCCCTCTTGTGGCAGCTAGCAGGATTTTAGCCATCTCTCTGTTTGCTTTCCGTGCTTCCCCAGCTTGGAATTTCCTGTCTTCTCTTCTGATCCTCTCTAACCTCTCTTCTAGCGTCTCTCTATTGTTATAGACCTTCTCTGCCACTTCTAACAGGTCCTGTAGAGTCTTCTCGCCCAATCTGTCTATTCTCTGCACTTTGCGCCTAATGTCGGGGGCTGCCTGATTGACAAACGCCATCATAACAGCTGCCTTGCTCTCTTCTATAGTGGGACCTATGGGGGTGTACTGCCGGAAGGCCTCCATGATCCTCTCTAAGTATGCTGCCGGGCTCTCCTCCGGCCCCTGACGAACATCTCCTACCTTGGCCAAATTGGTCGGCTTTCGCACCGCCATACGGAGACCGGCCATCAGAGTCTGGCGGTAGACCCGGAGACGCTCCCTACCTTCAGCCTCATTGTAGTCCCAAAGCGGCCGTTCAAGGGGAAAAGTTCGGTCAATGGTTCGAGGGTTTGTAGTAGGTCTTCCGTCCTCCCCCGGAACCAGCTTCCGCGCCTCCCCCTGAATCCTTTCTCTTTCCTCCGTTGTGAAGAGCACCTTAAGCAACTGCTGGCAATCATCCCAGGTGGGCTGATGAGTGAAAAGAACAGAGTCTAAAAGATTAATTAGGTCTCTCGGATTCTCGGAGAAGTTCGAGTTTTGAGATTTCCAATTATAAAGATCACTGGTAGAGAAGGGCCAATATTGGAATGTCTGTGTTCTATCCTCCCCCAGGGGTCCCACTGCCCTTAGAGGGAGCGCCTTTACGGGCTCCGGATCTGTGGCTCGGCCAGCTCGCTGTCTGGTCCCATAGGCTGGCCCCGCTGCCGGTGGTCCCGCATCCGCCTCGGCCGGGAGAGCCGCAGAGGCTGCCCCAGGGTTATAGGGCGGAGGCGTGTTCCATTCGGGACCTGTTAGGTCTGGGTAGAGATTGGAATCCGGCAACACTGGCGTCCCAACGGACCTCGGACTCCATGCCCCCTCCTTTCTGACTTTTTTAACTGCCAGAACTTCCGCCTTTCCCCTCGGGGCAGGTAGGAGGGCCTTCAGCCAAGGTGGTGGGTCTCGAACCAAGTCTTGCCAGACCACAATATAGGGGATCTGATCAGGGTGGCTGTGGTGGCCAAATACCACCCCTTTTACCTTTTCAATCAAGGAGGCATCAAACGAGCCCTCCCTGGGCCACCCCACTCCAAACGTGGGCCACTCGGCCTTACAAAGGGTAACAAACTTTCCCTTCTTGACCTCCAGGGACAGGTTGTGTGCCCTTGCCCTGACATCCTTAAAATGGCTCACCAGGATGGACAATGGCGTTGTTAGAGCCTGTCCCATGGCTAGTCAATAATAGGCAGATGTGCAAACCGATATTCCGCAGTTGGGGCACTGGGGACAAGGATCTGAATCCCTAGCCTTTCACTCCCTACGTAGGTAACGGCTGTGCCCCTCCCGCATAGCCACTCCTGGCACGGGCAGCAGGAGATACACTGTGCACTGCCAGCCCATGCAGGGGAATGCTTACCTGGAGGTTCTAGTCGCCCCTGCGGATCTTTTCGTGGGTCCCCTGATTCCACGGCCCCAGCCCGAAAACCCATGCAACCCTGATGGGTTCTCAGGCTGAAACCATAGAACCCAGAGACTCCAACAAGCCAATGAGAGATGTCACACTCACTCACACACACACACACACACACACACACACACACACACACAGAAAGCCGGCGACAAACAAAGCAGACAACAGACAAGTGGACACTGAGGTAAACAGACAACCTAACCTAGTCCGGACCTACTCCCCGGTCTCCTCCTGACCGAGCCCTTGGCTACAAGGTCAGCTCCGGAGTCCAAACGGGGCCAGAGGACGTCTCCGCCTGGCTCCTACCGGCGACCCACCAGCGCGTCCGCCTAGGTCCTGTGCCGGCGTCCTGATTCGGGGTCCTGCAAGGGGATTCCGCGTCCCTTGCCTAACACCACACCCGGCTAGTCCGGGGTGGATTTTCACACTCCTCCCTCAGCCCTGAGTTCTATCCGGTAGTCTGTGGGGAAGGCAAATCCCGGACGAGCCCCCAAATGTTAGGGACCGACCTTCCACAGCCCCACCGGACAGAAAAGCAGAGACATCGAGGATGCAATCACACAAGAGGAGGTTTATTTTCTGGCTAGCCAGGGTCCAAGCCCCAGAGCACCAACGCAGTGACCACTCTCGCAGGCAAGGACCCCGACCGGAACAACGGCATGCCTTTTAGCCCCACGGTGCACAAGCTGCGCACAAGCCGACTACGCACGGATCATGCGTTGACCTTTAAAATGATTGGTTGCCCACTATTGCCTTTTGAAATAATTGGCGGGTTGGTTGCCCTCTATTGCCTGATAGGCCAGTTGCCTGTGCTTCAATGACCTCATCCCATAATTCCCCTTAGAGCGGTGTAGCAAGCAAGCAATGACCAGAAGCAAAGGTTTGCCGTTAGCTCATTGCCCCACCCAATGAATTCCCGACAAGTAGAAGAATTCCTCTGCCCTACAAATTCCTCTGCCTTACAATTAGAAGTTCCCGATATTAGCCCATCTGGTACATGTTTGTGCAAGGTCAAAGCCCATGGAATCTCCCCCCACCCTGTGATCCCTAGCCACCTGCGTGTGGTTTCTGCCTATAAAAATCCTAAGGAAAAAAAGGCCGGCGCGGCAGCTTCACTAGCTAGGTGGTGCTGTTTGCCCCTGCGCTGCGCTGGAAAATAAAACCTCATGCTTTTGCATCAAGTCTCTGGACTCTGAGTCTTTTTGAGCGGCCGTTTCTCCCCCACATGGGCTGTACATTTCTGCGGCCTAACATTGTGAGCTGTGATTGGGCCACTGCACTCCAGCCCGGGCAACAGTACCAGACTCTATCTCTAAAACCAACAAACAAAAAAGAAAACAACTCATAGTTTTATTAATTACTGTTTCATTAATTACTACAATTGTCTTTCCATTTTTTAATTTAATTTATTTCAACTATAGCTTTGATTTTTTTTTTTTTTTTTGAGACAGAGTCTCACTTTGTTGCCCAGGCTAGAGTGAGTGCCATGGCGTCAGCCTAGCTCACAGCAACCTCAAACTCCTGGGCTCAAGCAATCCTTCTGCCTCAGGCTCCTGAGTAGCTGGGACTACAGGTATGCATCACCATGCCCAGCTAATTTTTTCTATATATATTAGTGGACCAATTAATTTCTTTCTATTTTTAGTAGTGACGGGGGTCTCACTCTTGCTCAGGCTGGTTTCGAACTCCTGACCTCGAGCAATCTGCCCGCCTCCGCCTCCCAGAGAGCTAGGATTACAGGCGTGAGCCACCGCGCCCGGCCACGCTATATCTTTATTATTTTATTTCTTCTGCTTACTTTAGGTTTAGCATATGGTGGATGCAAGGCATTCAATTTTAAATCTTTCTTCTTTTAAATAAACATTTAAAGCTATAAATTTCCTTCTAAGAACTGTTTTAGCTAAATCCTACAAATTTTAATATATAATTTTTGGGGTACATGTATTTTAAAGTTATCCAATTAAATGTTATATTATTGAATATAATATCTCATTCTGGGTTTTTTGTTTGTTTATTTTGTTTTGTTTTTGGAAACAGAGTCTCACTCTGTTGCCCCGGGTAGGATGCAATGGCATCACCATAGCTCACTGCAACTTCTAGCTCCTGGGCTCCACGATCCTCCTGCTCAGCCTCCCGTGCATCTGGCACTCCAAATGTGCACCACTGGGCCCAGCTCTAAAACCACAGTTCAAGATAGTTTCCTTTGTTATTTGTTGTTGGTTGAGTTATGCCCCCCAGAAAGATATGGAGAAGTTATGACCTCTAATACCTGTGAATGTGAACTTAATTAGAAATAGGGGCTTTGTTCATACTCATTTAAGTGTAGACACCCTCCAATATAATTGGTGTCCTTATCAGAAAACAGAAACAAAGACACACAGGGAAAAAGCTGTGTGGAGATGGAGGCAGAGGTGGCAGTTATTATGCCACAAACCAAGAGGCACCTGAAGCTACCAGAAACTGGAAGAGGCAAGGAGGATCTTCTCCTGGGTCTTTGAAACATGGCCTTGCCAGTACCTTGATTTTGGACTTCCAGACTCCAGGATCTGTGAGAAAATAAATTTCTTTGTTTCAAGCCACCCAGTTTGTGGTAATTTGTTTTGGTGGCTCTAGAAAACTAACGCTCTAGGAAAATAACTAAGTTATTTCTAACCCATTGTGTCTACCTACCAGAATTTTCCATGATGTGCCTCCACCATATTTTGCCTATCTGCGTTCCCCACCACGGACACCATAAATAATATTTGCCACCACCATAAATAATACTTCACTGAATATTGTCATACATGGCCCTTCATAAAGTGTGTGAGACCTTTCTATACACACAGAAGTGGAATTGCTGGGTCTTGCACATACACTATTGGCCTAAGTAACGACAGCTCACTCTCCACAATAGCTGCTGTACGTGAGGGTCCCTATATCCCTGCATTTCTGCACTGCCAACACTTGACTTCATGCAGATTTCTAATTTTTAGCAGTCTAATGGTGCATTTTTTAAAAATTACATTTCTGATTACTAATAATTTAAGCATTTCTTCCTGTGCATGGTCTGTCTTTGGTTTTCTATTTTTTAAATTGACTGTTCATTTTTTTTTTTTTTTGAGACAGAGTCTTACTTTGTTGCCCAGGCTAGAGTGAGTGCCGTGGCGTCAGCCTAGCTCACAGCAACCTCAGACTCCTGGGCTCAAGCAATCCTCCTGCCTCAGCCTCCCGAGTAGCTGGGACTACAGGCATGCGCCACCATGCCCGGCTAATTTTTTCTCTATATATTAGTTGGCCAATTAATTTCTTTCTATTTATAGTAGAGACGGGGTCTCGCTCTTGCTCAGGCTGGTTTCAAACTCCTGACCTCGAGCAATCCGCCCGCCTCAGCCTCCCAGAGTGCTAGGATTACAGGCGTGAGCCACTGTGCCCGGCTCCATCCAGTTCTCATGGGAGATATTTTGCCTTCTGTTAGCTTTTTTTTCCTGTCATTCCTGACTTGCAATGGGTGCATGTACTCACATCACCTTCTTCGTTTTATTCATTTGCTGCTGTTCATTATTTGCTTAATGATTATAGAGTACTTACTATCTGCTAAGTGCTAGAGATGCTGTTGTAAGCAAGACAGACAAGGATCTGTCCTAGGAGCTTACTGCATAGTGAGGAGAGAGATGAACAAGTTTGTTAGACATTAGTCAGCAGCCTTTGAGTGCGGCCGGGCGCGCACGTGGCGCCGCGCGTGCGGGCTGCGTTCTGGGCCGGGGTGGCGGCGCCCCCGCTGCGCGCGGCCCGCTCTGCTCTCCGTGCGTAAATTTGCAAAGAAACGTGAATGGGTAACGACAGAAAGTGGTGTTGGATCAGTGGGGATCAGCAATTTTGCACAGGAATCTTTGGGAGATGTTGTTTACTGTAGTCTGCCCTAAGTTGGGACAAAATTAAACAAACAAGAGGAGTTTGGTGCTTTGGAAAGTGTGAAAGCTGCTAGTGAACTCCATTCTCCTTTATCAGGAGAAGTAACTGAAATTAATGGAGCTCTGGCAGAAAACCCTGGACTTGTTAACAAATCATGTTACGAAGATAGTTGCGGGATCAAGATGACACTGAGTAAGCCTTCAGAGCTAGATGAACTAATGAGTGCAGAAGCATATGAGAAATACGTAAAATCGATTGAGGAGTGAAAAATGGAACTCCTAAATAAACTAGTGTGAAATAACTTAAGCCAGCATAGTTGTCTTAAATTAGTGGTGGACAGATGACTTAAAATAGCAACTACTCTCAACACTGCTAATGGAAGAAAATACTCCTTAACTTTCTAATAATTGTAGATAAACAAAATATGCATCTTTTTCACAATACTCTATGATTTTTAGACTAGACATTAGTATTCAGAATTCATCAATTATCCATGGTAGAAAACTAGTTATAAAAATTATGTAATTCAAGGGTAACATTGTTATCTTAAGCCTTATATAATACTGTAACTTGCTTACATCCATACCAGGATTTGGGCTGAAATACTTAATGGTCTTTCCATTGCAAATAACTGGGAGTGTTGAGGTTTTTCTTGGTTGTACAGTATCAAATGAAACAATATTATCTTAATTTTGCATATACTGCATTTGCTGGTACTGTTTTTATACAGTGAGCAACAGCTTTGCAGCAAAATAATAAAATATCCAACTTCTTCATTAAAATAAATAAATAAATAAGGCCGGAGAGGCTCTCCTTTGAATGCATGACATTGTGGCATCTATTTTGGCTCTATTTCCTTACTTTTCCCTGTGCTATAATTAAGTTTAATGGCATGCAACTGAATTCTGTGTGGGTGAGATGTGTTTACTTTCTGCTTGGTGCAAATTATAAATAAAATATCTATTTCAAAACATCTATATTGTAAAATATTATACAAAATGTGCACAGAACATATAAGTACAATTTAACAAACAGTTGTGAAATTAGTGCCCATGTAACCATCACGTAGGTCAAGAAATGGAACTGGACTGGCGCCCAGAAGCCCAGAGTCCACTTCCCACTCGTAGCGCAGCATCCGGATTCTAAGTACTCATGTCCTTCTACGTTTTGCCACCTACATGGGCATCCCTGCACATGTAGTTTTGTTTTACCTGTTTATATTCATGTTCCATGTATTATTTTGTGCCTTTTCTTCTTTTTTTTATGTGACATTAAGTTTGTAAGATTTGTCCATATGAGTGATGCCAGTGAATGGTGGAGTAAGAGACTCTCACAAGTTTTTCCTCCATGAAAGCAACTAAAAACTGGCAAAAAGTATCAGAATTGACTTTATCAGAATTCTAGAAATTAACAAAGGCTTGTGGCAATCTAGGAAGCATTTATTCAAGAAAAATGACTGAATCTCAATGAGATCAAGAGCTTTATGATATTATAACATACCTATTCCCATCCCCTTCTCTCAGGCTCCCTCTTAGCCTTAAAAACCAACTGTTCACAATCCTGGTAAAACCCAGGAACCTGGCAACCACTAGAAAGGGGCAGAACTAGGTTGGAGCTCCTTCAGAGCCTCATTCTTATAGAATTGTCATTATTTGATCTGTCTGGTGTTGCTCTGGAGGACTCCACTTGCAAGGCTGTCTCTATTTGACCCAGCTAGGATATTATCCAAGGTTAAAAAACCTTTTCCCCAGGGCATTTATTGAAAATAGTTAGAGGCAATTGTTTAACTTCATTCCTGCCTGAGTGGTAGGTAATATTAGAGCAAACAAAAAGTAAACCTAAAGCTCAAAAGGGAAAGCTAGAGAACAATTTGCCCCTAGGAGCTTTGAAAAGCTTCAACACATTCTAAGACTCTAGAAAGCAGAGCACAGGGCTGTGGCATGCTCAGGAGAGACCTGAGCAGGCCTTCCCTATAGGAATGTAAGCTCAGTAAGGGCAGGGAGCCTGTCCACTGTATCCCCAGTATCATGAACTATACTCAACACAGAGTAGAAATTCAATAAATATGTGTCAAATCAACAAAGAATTAGTGTGTCTTATAAAATGCACGCGTGCGCAGGCGCACACATACACAGTCAGCCATCCATATCCCTGGGTTCTGCATCCATGGATTGAACCAGCCAGGGATCAAAAAATGGATGATTGTTTTTGTGCTCAATATGTACAGACTTTTCTCCCTTGTTATTATTCCCTAAACAATATAGTATAACAACTATGTACATAACATTTACATTGAATTAGATATTATAAGTAATCTAGAGATGATTCAGAGTATACCAGAGGATACATACATAGGTTATATACAAATACTATGCCTTTTTATAACAGGTACAACATCTCAGATTTTGGTATGGGAGGGGGATCCTGGAAGCAACCTCCCCATGGATATGGGGGGATGACTGTATATATATCTGGATACCAGGAACACCAACAAAAGAATTATTTAACATTCTCACAATGAGAATTGATTCATACCAATAGTACCACAGTCAACAATTTTATTTACATGAGAATTTGGTGGGGTTGCGCTAATTGTATTATATATGTCACATATGTTATATAGAATATTAAAAATTGTATTTCTGTTAAATATATATATATACACAATTTATTACTTTTGTTCACAGTTGTTCTCATTGCAAGAATTTTAGTATGTGAATACAATATTAAGTGTGAAGTACAAAATCTGGGAAGAGTAAAATGACGAAACTATGTAAAGAGGTTTACTAGAGGCACAGTGGCTCACGCCTGTAATCCTAGCACTCTGGAAGGCCGAGGCGGGCAGATTGCTCAAGGTCGGGAGTGCAAAACCAGCCTGAGCAAGAGCGAGACCCCGTCTCTACTATAAATAGAAAGAAATTAATTGGCCAACTAATATATATAGAAAAATTAGGTGGGCATGGTGGTGCATGCCTGTAGTCCCAGCTACTCGGGAGGCTGAGGCAGCAGGATTGCTTGAGCCCAGGAGTTGGAGGTTGCTGTGAGCTAGGCTGGCGCCATGGCACTTACTCTAGCCTGGGCAACAAAGCAAGACTCTGTCTCAAAAAATAAATAAATAAAAAATAACAATAATAATAAAAAAAAAGGTTTACTAGCCACCATATCTATATATATTGGTGATGACTTAATTCAGGAACTCTTGCTTCCATTCTATTTACTTAAACTTCATATCAATGTGAACTGAGAAAAGTTTTATAATCCCACACTGCATGGAAAGAAAAGAAAAAAACAAAATAAAAAAAATAAAAACTTAAAAAAAAAAAAGAAAAGTTTTCATCATGTATCCCACCTCCACTTCCAGTGATATGATTGTAATTTAGTCTTTGTTTCCATACTCACATTCCTTTAAAGATTGTTTTATTATCTCATTTTGCTGATTAAGGCAGTTACTGGATTTTTATTTAGCACAATCTTAGGCAGTCAAGAAGTTATCCATAGTTCAAAATTAAAAACAATATATTTATAACCAAAAATGAGGGAACACTTCTTTCCATCAAAAGACTTCCTAAGATTCTTTCACTTTGAACATTTAGCTTATTGGGAATGGTGGTTGACAAAGACAATTAGCTCTTAAGTTAAAGTGACAACTGGAAAGAATAGTAACAAATTAGGACTGTGAAAGATTGATTTAGAAAGGCAGTTGGGAGTGGGCATTTGGGAGGAGGTGGCTACAAATGGTTGTTTAAAATAACATTTGGAAGTAGGTGGTTCATGGGACAAGGAGATATCAGAAGAAAGTGAACTAATAACTGAGTTATTTTGGGTAGGGTATCATAGCAATTTGAATGTAATATTAACTACTTTTCTCATCATGATGCGCCTTAAGCCAGACACATCCCTTGCTGAAACTGAACATATATATTATGCATATATGTTAAGTTTAGTTATTATCCTATTATGCAAATAAAATAGGTAATAAAGGAGGATCCAAAGCTATTCCTTTACGTACAAGTCCCAAACCAGAAGTAACCGAAGTGGATGATGTCAAATGGAACTTGAGCACAGAAGAAAGGTACTTGGGAACATAATGTTTACCTCATTTCCACATCACCTCCTGGTACATCCTCCTGCTCCCATTTATAGCAGAAGTTCTCTAAATAATTGCTAGCATTCACAACCTATATTCCATCCATCCCATTCTCTCTCTCTCTTTTTTTTTTTTTTTTGAGACAAGGTCTCACTTTGTTGCCCAGGCTAGATAGAGTGAGTGCCATGGCGTCAGCCTAGCTCACAGCAACCTCAAACTCCTGGGCTCAAGCGATCCTGCTGCCTCAGCCTCTCAAGTAGCTGGGACTACAGGCACGTGCCACCATGCCCGGCTAATTTTTTCTATATACATTAGTTGGCCAATTAATTTCTTTCTATTTATGGTAGAGATGGGGTCTCACTCTTGCTCAGGCTGGTTTCGAACTCCTGACCTTGAGCAATATGCCCGCCTTGGCCTCCCAGAGTGCTAGGATTACAGGCGTGAGCCATCGTGCTCGGCCTGACATTGATATTTTTAATGGTTTCAGGAATATCCCTCTTGTACCACAAACTGGCTGCTGAGAGATAGTTTTCCATGGTCTCATGTTTCTTCATGCTCTTGTCAGCAGAGACACTAACTGTCCTTTTGTTCTGGACCATCTTTTCAAAGATATCTGGATAGTGAACAGTCTTGGAAGCTAGAGATAATGTTTCTCTTGAAGACAGGTTATTATTCAGTATAACAAAGGCAATGTCTCTCTGTAAGGCAAGAGTCAGGCAGGTTTGTTTGTATCCCAAACTTCCTAAGTTTGTGATTCTTTCCTATAACTCAACGAAAACATGCATAGGCATTGCCTGGCTCTCACTGAATCTCCCTGTGGAACTGGGCTGGGGAAACCGGCACAAGACAATGATGGTGCTTTGCTGCTATTGCTGTGAGAGACAGACTGTCCTTTGTTTCTGATCCAGGACCTTTGTATCTTCTGCCAGCGTCCACAAAACTGCTGCAGGCTAATCTGTCACCTTGCAGGCATGGTAAAATCCAAGACCCTTCATAGTTCTTTTTTTTTGTTTTGTTTTGAGACAGAGTCTCACTCTGTTGCCCGGGCTAGAATGCTGTGGCGTCAGCCTAGCTCACAGCAACCTCAAACTCCTGGGCTCAAGCGATCCTCCTGCCTCAGCCTCCCAAGTAGCTGGGACTATACACATGTGCCACCATGCCCGGCTAATTTTTTTTTTGTGTATATATATATATACATATATATATATATTTTTTTTTTTTTTTTAGTTGTCCAGATAATTTCTTTCTATTTTTAGTAGAGATGGGGTCTCTTGGTCTTGCTCAGGCTGGTCTTGAACTTCTAACCTAGAGCGATCCTCTTGCTTTGGCCTCTCACAGTGCTAGGATTACAGGTGTGAGCCACCGTGCCCATCTGCATAGTTCTTGACAATGGCTTTGACTGATTGTTTTGTCATGATCATATTCAGATTAAATAATTTTTTGGTCAAGAATTCTAGGCTGGGCGCGGTGCAGTGGCTCACACCTGTAATCCTAGCTCTCTGGGAGGCCAAGGCGGGCGGATTGCTTGAGGTCAGGAGTTCGAGACCAGCCTGAGCAAGAGCGAGATCCCATCTCTACTAAAAATAGAAACAAATTAATTGGCCAACCAAAAATATATAGAAAAAATTAGCTGGGCATGGTGGCGCATGCCTGTAGTCCCAGTTACTCTGGAGGCTGAGGCAGCAGGATCGCTTGAGCTCAGGAGTTGGAGGTTGCTGTGAGCTAGGCTTGACGCCACGGCATTCTAGCCTGGGCAACAGAATGAGACTCTGTCAAAAAAAAAAAAAAATTCTAAATGGTTCTCAACCCACAGTGTGAAAAAGAAAAGAAAAGGAAAAAAAAGAATTCTAAATGGGTAATGTTATGTACCTCCCATTACATCCCATGTGACAGTATATAATGTCAGTTTGTTCCATGAATGGTGATGCTAAATTTAATCACTTGGTTAGTTGGCATTTGCCAGATTTCTCTAGTATAAAGATATTTTTTTCCTTTTGAAGTTTTTTTTTATTTAGTTCATTCATATAATCTCAAATATCACCCTGCAGATTACTTATTGTCTCCCCCAGACCTGGAGTCTGTCATTAGTTATTTCTTCAAGGAGCTCTGTTTTGGTTTTTTTTTTTCTGTTTGTTTGTTTTAGAGGGGAAAAGTGTTTAGAAACCAAGATGTACATGATAGATGTGCTCATTGCTACTGAAATGTCTTTGCTTCTAGACCTTTCCAGTAGACAGAACTAGGGGGAAAGTAAGCAACCATTAGCACATGGTTTATCCTTCCTGTGTTTCTTTTTTAGAAAGATAAGCAAATATTTCCTTTTTTTACTCTAAAGTAGCATAGCAGATTCTCTTTTGTACATAACAATATACTGTATAAATCACTTTGTATCCGTTTCTAGAGATTGTCCTCATTCTTTTTTACAACTGCATTTCACTATTATTCAGTATAATAATAACTCTTCAGAGGAGTTGCACTGTTCTCACCAGCAATGTGTGCAAGTGCTTGTTTCTTCACTGTCCCCTCAACAGTGTCTTCTCAAACTTTTGAATTTTTCCCAGTCTGTATTGAGAGATGATATTTCAGTGTACTTTCAATCTACATTTCATTTAGCATAAGTTAAGTTTAGCATCTTGTCTTATGTTTATGGGTCATCTAAAAAATTTTTATTGAGGCAGGTCTTATTATGTTGCCCAGCCAGACTTCAAACTCCTGGGCTCAAGTGATCCTCCTGCCTCAGCCTCCCTAGTAGCAGAGACTACAGGTGCATGCCACCTTGCCTAGCTTTTAATGGGTCATTTATATATCCTTCTGTGTATCTTTTTTAAAATTACATTTTCTAACCAGGATGCGCATATGCTTGATTCTTGTCTGTTTATCTTGTATATAGATACCTTACTAAATTCTTTATTAAATCTAATGTTTAGTCAGTAGAAAAAAACTTGAAAAGTGATGATCATATCATTTGTGAATAATAGCAGTTTGTTTCTTACTTTATGATCCTTATAAAGTTCTTCTCCTGTTAGTATGCTAGTTATGACAGATAGAATGTTGAATGGAAAAGAAAATAGTGGCTTTATCTTATTCCCGATTTTTAAAAAAATGCTTTGAAAGTTTTTCTGTTAAGAATAGTATTTGCGGCCGGACGCGGTGGCTCACGCCTGTAATCCTAGCACTCTGGGAGGCCACGGCGGGCGGATTGCCTGAGGTCAGGAGTTTGAAACCAGCCTGAGCAAGAGCCAGACGCCGTCTCTACTAAAAATAGAAAGAAATTAATTGGCCAACTAATATATATAGAAAAAATTAGCCAGGCATGGTGGCGCATGCCTGTAGTGCCAGCTACTCGGGAGGCTGAGGCAGGAGGATCGCTTGAGCCCAGGAGTTTGAGGTTGCTGTGAGCTAGGCTGACTCCACGGCACTCACTCTAGCCTGGGCAACAAAGTGAGACTCTGCCTCAAAAAAAAAAGAATAGTATTTGCTATAGTCATTTTGTAAGTAGCTTTTTTTCAGGTTAAGGAAGTTCTCTATAATTGTTCTGCTAAGTGTTTTCATCATAAATGAGCATTAAATTTTATCAAATATTTTTGCTGCATCTATTGATATGCTTGGATTTTTAAATATATTAATGTGGTCAGTTACATCTATTGGTTTCCTAATATTAAATCACATTTGTACACCTGGGTAAACCCAACTTGGTTATAATATTCTATCTTTTAAATACACTATGATACTGGATTTGCTACTAACTTAATATTTTTGTTCCTTTCTTAATGAGTGCAACTGACTACAGTTAAAAAAAAATTTTTTTTTGAGACAAGTTCTCGCTCTGTCACACAAGGTAGAGTGCAGTGGTGTCACTATAGCTCACTGTGACCTCAAATTCCTAGGCTCAAGCAATCCTCCTACTGAAGCTTCCTGAGTAGCTGGTACTACAGGTGTATGCCACCACGCTGGGCTAATTTTTATTTATTTGTTTTTATTCTACCATGCTGCCATAATTTTTAAATTTTTTGTAGAGACAGTCTTGCTATTGCCCGGGCTGGTCTCCAACTCCTGGCCTTGAGTTATCCTCCTGTCAAAGTGCTGGGATTACAGGTGTGGGCTACCGCACCCAATTGCTCTACAATTTAATGTGTTTATGCTGTCCTTGTCTGGTTATCAGTGTTTTATTCACTTTACTGAGTGAGTTGGAGTGGAAACATTCTCTCTTTCTCACTCTCTCTTTTTAAGAATTCTCCAGAAGAGTTTGAATAAGTTTAAAATGAGTTGTTCCTTGAATATTTTGTAGAAGTAATCTATAAAACCAACTAGACCCTCGGGGTTTTTTTTCATTTTTTTTTATTTCAGCATATTATGGGGGTACAAATGTTAAGGTTATGTATATTGCCCATGCCCCCCCTTCCACCTCAAGTCAGAGCTTCAAGCATGACCATCCCCCAAACGTTGCACATCTTACTCATTGTGGTTATCCATCTGCTCCTCCCCCCTCCCACCTGCCCAACACCCAATAAATGTTACTCCTATATGTCCACTGAGGTGTTGATCTGTTAATACCAATCTGCTGGTGAGTACATGTGATGACCCTCGTTTTTTTTTAAAGGAAAATCTTTTACTATAATTTCTTTATTATGGAAACATTCAGGTTTACTACCAGTTCTTGAATCAATTTTGGGAAGGTATAAACAATATATATTTAGATTTACCCACATGTTCACTAGTTTCTTTGATCACCATTTTCTTATCTTTCAGCATTATTTTTATTTTTCTAGCATTTTCTTCTTCTGAAGTATCATTTAGACATTTAGATTTCCTTTAATAAATATTAACTGCTAATAAGCCTTGTGTTTTTGTTTATTTGAAAATATCTTTACTTTGCCCTTGCTCTTATAAGACAGTTTCATTGGGTACACAATTCAAAGATAACAGTAATTTTCTTTCACCATGTGAAGATATTATTCTACTGTCTTGTGCCTTCCCTTGTCTGTTAATAAGTCTGCTGTCAGTCTAATTATTGTTCCTTTGTAAGTCAACTGAACTTTTATTTCACTGATTTACGGGTTGAATTGTATCCCTCAAAAAGTTAAGTTGAAGTTGTAACCCACAGGAGCTCCAAATGTGACCTTATTTTGAGACAGTGTCACTGTAGCTATAGTTACTTAGGATGATGTCATACTGGAGAAGGGTAGGTCCTTAATCCAATTTGACTAGTGTTCTTATAGGGACAAAAGAGACACAGATACACAAGGGAACAATGTCATGTGAAGATGGAAGCAAAGATTGAAATGCTACAACTGCAAGCCCAGGAATGCCAAGGGTTTCCAGCAAATCACCAGAGCTAGGAAGGGGCAAGGAAGATCCTTACAGGTTTCAGGAGGAGCACAGCACAGCCCTGCCAACTTCTTGATTTTTTTTTTTTTTTTTTTTTTTTTTTGAGACAGAGTCTCACTTTGTTGCCCAGGCTAGAGTGAGTGCCGTGGCGTCAGCCTAGCTCACAGCAACCTCAAACTCCTGGGCTCAAGCAATCCTCCTGCCTCAGCCTCCCAAGTAGCTGGGACTACAGGCATGTGCCACCATGCCCGGCTAATTTTTTCTATGTATATTAGGCCAATTAATTTCTTTCTATTTATAGTAGAGACAGGGGGTCTCACTCTTGCTCAAGTTGGTTTTGAACTCCTGAACTCAAACATTCCTCCCGCCTCGGCCTCCCAGAGAGCTAGGATTACAGGCGTGAGCCACCGTGCCCGGCCTGATTTTGGACTTCTAGCCTCTAGACAATAAATTTCTGTCTTAAGCCACCCAATTTGTGACACTTTGTTACAGCAGTCCTCAGAAACTTATAATACAACTGATTTTAAGATGTGTTGTCTCCAGATATGAAACAATTTAAAAACCTTTAAAAAGAAAAAGAGAAATAATTAAAAAAAAGATGTGTCTTTTATGTTTTCAGCTTTATTATAATGTATATAGATTGAATTTCTTTTTACTTTCCCATTTTAATGCTTTGCACTCGCTTGCTTTTTTCTCATCATCTACTCGACATTATCCACACTCGACATCTGAGTGCAAAGGGTTAATATTCTTCATGATTCTTGATCTGTGGATTCTTGTATTTTATCAGTTTGGACAGTTCATGATTCTTGATCTGTAGATTCATGTATTTTATCAGTTTGGACAGTACTCATGATCTCTTTAGAAATAATCTCACCTCCTTGCTCTTGATTCTCCTTTTGGGATTCTAAATTGATTTAAATTAAGAAACTGCTTTTTCTATCCTCCATGTGTTTAATTTGACCTGTCATATTTTTATCTTATTGTCTCTGTGTGCTGCATTCTAGAGACTTTCTTTAGTTGGATCTTCTACTTCACTTGTTCTTCAGATGCATCTAACGTGTCCATTTAGTTTTTAAATTTCAGTAATTTTTTTATATGGTTGTCACAGACATCGATAGTCATCTCTCAATAGTCATTTTCTCCTTATTTCAGTAATAGAACTTCTTAATTTTAACTGGGCACATGACCATCCAGAACAAAGGCTATATTTCCAATCTGTCCTTGGGTGGGAATGACCATGCACTAAATTTTTACCATGAGATATATGCAGAAGTGGTATGCATAATTTTCAGGAAGTTTTCTATATTTTTCCTTCCCTTTTTTCTTCCTTCCCTCTACTCCATGAGAAGAGTATATGTTCCTACACCATTATGTTGGGTCTAGCCATGTGACTTGCTTTGGTGAAATGTGGGTGCAGAGAACATAAGACACATTTGAGCAGAGGCTTTGAATGAGTTTCTGTGGCTCGGTCCTTTGTGTACACCTTCCGCCATGAGGGAAAATAGAACCCAGTGATTATTGCCCTGTTACTCTGGGTCCTAGAATGGGAGACATGTGGGACTGACTTGGATTGGATTGTACCTAGAGCACAGCCACAGCAGCCACTCTCCAGCTGTCAGTTTCTGACTTAGTGAGAAGAAACTATTTGTTCTTTATTGGCCACTAAGTCTTTGAGGACAATTCCCTTATTCTCTTGAAAGTCAGTAATTAATTACAAACTAAGGTTTTTTTAGTAATTTATTCATGATTTAGTTTCTACTGTCTAGCTATTACAAATCATGCTGCTATAACATTTATGTACAAGTTTTTGTGTGGGCGTATGTTTTCCATTCCCTTTGGTGTGCACCAGGAGTGGAATTGCTGGGTCATATAATAACTCTATGTTTAAATTTTTAAGGGGCTGCCAGATTGTTTTACAAAATGGCTATATCATTTTATATTCTCCCCAGCAATGTATGAGAGTTTCAGTTCTCCACATCCTCAACACTTGTTATTGTATGTCTTTTTTTTTTTATTTTGGCATATTATGGGGGTACAGATTTTAAGGTTTCAATAAATGCCCATTTCCCCCCCTTCCCCCACAAGTCTGAGTCTCCATCATGACCATCCCCCAGATGGTGCACATCTCACTCATTATATATGTATATACCTGCCCCCCTCCCCCCTCCCACCTGCCCAATACCCTATTACTGTAGTACCTATGTGACCGCTTAAGTGCTGTTCAGTTAATACCAATTTGCTGGTGAGTATATGTGGTGCTTGTTTTTCCATTCTTGGGAAACTTCACTTAATAGTATGGGTTCCAGCTCTAACCAGGAAAATATAAGATGTGCTATATCACCATTGTTTCTTACAGCTGAATAGTACTCCATGGTATACATATACCACATTTTATTAATCCATTCTTGGATTGATGGGCACTTGGGCTGTTTCCACAGCCTTGCAATTATGAATTGTGCTGCTATAAACATTTGAGTGCAGGTGTCTTTTTTGTAGAGTGTCATTGGATCTTTTGGGTAGATGCCCAGCAATGGGATTGCGGGATCAAATGGTAGATTCACTTGTATCGTTTTAAGGTATCTCCATATTGCTTTCCACAGAGGTTGAACTAGTTTGCAGTCCCACCAGCAGTGTAGGAGTGTTCCTCTCTCTCCACATCCACGCCAGAATTTATTATTTAGAGACTTTTTGATAAAGGCCATTCTCACAGGAGTTAAGTGATATTTCATTGTGGTTTTGATTTGCATTTTCCTGATGATTAGAGATGTTGAGCATTTTTTCATATGTTTGTTGGCCATACTGCTGTCTTCTTTAGAAAAGTTTCTGTTCAAGTCTTTTGCCCACTTTTTAATGGGGTTATTTGATTTTTAATTCCTGATTTTCGTGAGTTCTAAGTATATTCTAGTTATCAGTCCCTTATCGGATGCATAGGATGCAAAAATTTTCTCCCATTCTGTAGGTTGTCTGTTTACTTTCATGACTATTTCTTTGGCTGTCCAGAAGCTTTTCAGTTTGATCATGTCCCATTTATTTATTTTTGTTGCTGCTGTGATTGCCTTTGGGGACTTCTTCATAAACTCTTTGCCTAGGCTGATGTCTAGTAGAGTGTTTCCAACTTTTTCCTCTAGAATTCTAATAGTTTCATACCTTAGGTTTAAGTCTGTTATCCAGCGTGAGTTGATTTTTGTGAGAGGTGAAAGGTGTGGGTCCTGTTTTAGCCTTCTACAGGTGGCTATCCAGTTTTCCCAGCACCATTTATTGAAAAGGGATTCTTTTCCCCAGCGTATGTTTTTGTCTGCTTTGTCAAAGATTAGATGGCTATATGAGGATGGTTTTATATCAGGATTCTCACATCTGTTCCACTGGTCCATATTCCTATTTTTGTGCCAATACCATATTGATTTAATTACTACAGCTTTGTAGTATAGTTTGATATCTGGCATATTAATGCCTCCCATTTTGTTTTTGTTGCCTAGAATTGCCTTTGATATTCGGGGTCTTCTTTGGTTCCATACGAAGCATAAAATTATTTTTTCAATATCTGTGAAGAATGCTGATGGAATTTTAATAGGTATTGCATTGAATCTGTAGATCAGTTTGGGTAGTATAGACATTTTGATGATGTTGAGTCTGCCGATCACAACCATGGTATGGATTTCCATCTGTTTACATCCTCTGCTATTTCCTTCCTCAGTGTTTCATAGTTCTCCCTGTAGAGGTCTTTTATGTCCTTGGTTAAGTATATTCCTAGGTACTTTAATTTCTTTGTTGCTATTGTGAAGGGAATTGAGTCTTTGATTTGGTTCTCAATTAGATTGTTGTTGGCATATATAAATGCCTCTGATTTCTGTGTATTGATTTTGTATCCTGAGAATTTACTAAATTCATTTATCAATTCCAGGAGTTTCTTGGGTGAATCTTTGGGGTTTTCTAGATATAATATCATATCATCAGCAAACAGTGAAAGTTTGATCTCTTCTGCTTCTATTTGGATACCTTTAATTTCATTTTCCTGTCTGATTGCTGTAGCCAAGACTTCCAGCACTATGTTGAACAGAAGTGGAGATAGTGGGCAGCCTTGTCTGGTTCCAGTTCTAAGTGGGAATGATTTCAATTTTTCCCCATTCAGTATGATGTTGGCTATGGGTCTGTCATATATGGCTTGTATCATTTTTAGGTGTGTCCCTTCTATGCCGATTTTCTTAAGTGTTCATATCATGAAAGGGTGTTGAATTTTGTCAAAAGCTTTTTCTGCATCTATTGAAAGAACCATGTGGTCTTTGTTTTTGCTTCTGTTTATGTGGTGAATTGCATTTATAGATTTGTGTATGTTGAACCATCCCTGCATCCCTGGGACGAAGCCCACTTGGTCTTGATGGATTATTTTTTTTTTTTATTTTGGCATAATATGGGGGTACAGATTTTAAGGTTTCAATAAATGCCCATTTCCCCCCCTCCCCCCAAAAGTCTGAGTCTCCATCATGACCATCCCCCAGATGGTGCACATCTCACTCATTATGTATGTATATACCCACCCCCCTCCCCCCTGCCACCTGCCCAATACCCTATTACTGTAGTACCTATGTGTCCACTTAGGTGCTACTCAGTTAATACCAGTTTTCTGGAGAATATATCTGGTGCTTGTTTTTCCATTCTTGGGATACTTCACTTAGTAGTATGGGTTCCAGCTCTAACCAGGAAAATACAAGATGTGCTATATCACCATTGTTTCTTAGAGCTGAATAGTACTCCATGGTCTACATATACCACATTTTATTAATCCATTCTTGGATTGATGGGCACTTGGGCTGTTTCCACAACCTTGCAATTATGAATTGTGCTGCTATAAACATTCGAGTGCAGGTGTCTTTTTTGTAGAGTGTCACTGGATCATTTGGGTAGATGCCCAGCAATGGGATTGCTGGATCAAATGGTAGATTCACTTGTATTGCTTTAAGGTATCTCCATATTGCTTTCCACAGAGGTTGAACTAGTTTGCAGTCCCACCAGCAGTGTAGGAGTGTTCCTCTCTCTCCGCAACCACGCCAGCATTTATTGTTTGGAGATTTTTTGATAAAGGCCATTCTCACTGGGGTTAAGTGATATCTCATTGTGGTTTTGATTTGCATTTTCCTGATGATTAGAGATGTTGAGCATTTCTTCATATGTTTGTTGGCCATTCTTCTGTCTTCTTTAGAAAAATTTCTGTTCAAGTCTTTTGCCCACTTTTTAATGGGGTTATTTGATTTTTAATTCCTAATTTTCGTGAGTTCTAAGTATATTCTAGTTATCAGTCCCTTATCGGATGCATAGGATGCAAAAATTTTCTCCCATTCTGTAGGTTGTCTGTTTACTTTCATGACTATTTCTTTGGCTGTGCAGAAGCTTTTCAGTTTGATCATGTCCCATTTATTTATTTTTGTTGCTGCTGTGATTGCCTTTGGGGACTTCTTCATAAACTCTTTGCCCAGGCCGATGTCTAGGAGAGTGTTTCCAACTTTTTCCTCTAGAGTTCTAATAGTTTCATATCTTAGGTTTAAGTCTGTTATCCAGCGTGAGTTGGTTTTTGTGAGAGGTGAAAGGTGTGGGTCCTGTTTTAGCCTTCTACAGGTGGCTATCCAGTTTTCCCAGCACCATTTATTGAAGAGGGATTCTTTTCCCCAGCGTATGTTTTTGTCTGCTTTGTCAAAGATGAGATGGCTATATGAGGATGGTTTTATATCAGGATTCTCACATCTGTTCCACTGGTCAATATTCCTGTTTTTGTGCCAATACCATATTGTTTTAATTACTACAGCTTTGTAGTATAGTTTGATATCTGGCATATTAATGCCTCCCATTTTGTTTTTGTTGCCTAGAATTGCTCTTGATATTCGAGGTCTTCTTTGGTTCCATACGAAGTGTAAAATTATTTTTTCTATATCTGTGAAGAATGCTGATGGGATTTTAATAGGTATTGCATTGAATCTGTAGATCAGTTTGGGTAGTATAGACATTTTGATGATATTGAGTCTGCCGATCCACGAGCATGGTATGGATTTCCATCTGTTTACATCCTCTGCTATTTCCTTCCTCAGTGTTTCATAGTTCTCCCTGTAGAGGTCTTTTACCTCTTTGGTTAAATATATTCCTAGGTACTTTAATTTCTTTGTTGCTATTGTGAAGGGAATTGAGTCTTTGATTTGGTTCTCAATTAGATTGTTGTTGGCGTATATGAATGCCTCTGATTTCTGAGTATTGATTTTGTATCCTGAGACTTTACTAAATTCATTGATTAGTTCCAGGAGTTTCTTGGTTGAATCCTTGGGGTTTTCTAGATACAATATCATATCATCAGCAAACAGTGAAAGTTTGATCTCTTCTGCCCCTATTTGGATACCTTTGATTCCATTTTCCTGTCTGATTGCTGTAGCCAAGACTTCCAGCACTATGTTGAACAGAAGTGGAGATAGTGGGCAGCCTTGTCTGGTTCCAGTTCTAAGTGGGAATGATTTCAATCTTTCCCCATTCAGTATGATGTTGGCTATGGGTCTGTCATATATGGCTTGTATCATTTTTAGGTATGTCTCTTCTATGCCTATTTTCTTTTTTTTTTTTTTTTTTTTTTTTTAATTTGAGACAGAGTCTCGCTTTCTTGCCTAGGCTAGAGTGAGTGCCGTGGCGTCAGCCCAGCTCACAGCAACCTCAAACTCCTGGGCTCAAGCAATCCTTCTGCCTCAGCCTCCCGAGTCGCTGGGACTACAGGCACGAGCCACCATGCCCGGCTGATTTTTTATATATATATGTATTAGTTGGCCAATTAATTTCTTTATATTTTTATAGTAGAGATGGGGTCTCGCTCAGGCTGGTTTTGAACTCCTGACCTTGAGCAATCCGCCCGCCTCGGCCTCCCAGAGTGCTAGGATTACAAGCGTGAGCCACCGCGCCCGGCCAATGCCTATTTTCTTAAGTGTTCGTATCATGAAAGGGTGTTGAATTTTGTCAAAAGCTTTTTCTGCATCTATTGAAAGAATCATGTGGTCTTTGTTTTTGCTTCTGTTTATGTGGTGAATTGCATTTATAGATTTGTGTATGTTGAACCATCCCTGCATCCCTGGGACGAAGCCCACTTGGTCTTGATGGATTATTTTTTTGATAAGCGTCTGGATTTGGTTAGCTAAGATTTTGTTGAAAATTTTTGCATCTATATTCATTAGGGGTATTGGTCTGTAGTTTTCTTTTTTTGTTGCATCCTTTCCTGGTTTTGGTATCAGAGTAATATTCACTTCATAAAAGGTGTCGGGGAGGTTTCCGTTCTTCTCGATGTTGTGGAATAGTTTCTGCAAGATAGGTACTAGTTCTTCTTTGTAAGTGTGGTAAAATTCGGGTGTGAAGCCATCTGGATCGGGACTTTTCTTCTTAGGGAGATTTTTAATTGCTATTTCTATTTCAGCTGTTGAGATTGGTCTGTTCAGGGAATCTATTTCTTCCTGGTTGAGCCTAGGGAGGCTGTGTGTTTCGAGAAATTTGTCCATTTCCTCCACATTTTCCAGTTTGTGTGAATAAAGATTTTTTGTAGTATTCATAAATTATATCTTGTATCTCTTTGGGATCAGTTGTGATATCTCCTTTTTTGTTCCTGATGGAGCTTATTAGAGATTTCTCTTTTCTGCTTTTTGTTAGCTTAGCCAATGATGTGTCAATTTTGTTTATTTTTTCAAAGAACCAACTTTTTGTTTTATTAATCTCCTGAATAGCTTCCCTGTTTTCAATTTCGTTTAGTTCTGATTTGATCTTGTTGATTTCACTTCTTCTGCTGGGTTTGGGGTTGGTCTGTTCTTCTTTTTCCAGCTCTTTGAGTCATTTTGTTAGATTGTCTATTTGTGATCTTTTTGTCTTTTGGTTATAGGCATTTATGGAGATAAACTTTCCTCTCAGAACTGCTTTAGCTGTGTTCCAGAGGAGTTGATAACTTGTCTCTCCATTGTCATTTTCTTCATAGAATTTTTTTATTTCCATCTTGATTTCTTCATTAATGAAGTAATCATTTAGTAGGAGGTTATTTAATTTCCACATTTTTGTGTAGAAATGTGAGTTTCTGTTAGGGTTGATTTCTAGTTTTATTCCACTGTGATCTCAGAAGGTACATGGTATGATTTCTATTTTTTTAAATTTCTTGAGATTTACTTTGTGTCCTAGGATATGGTCAATCTTAGAGAATGTCCCGTGAGCTGATGAGAAGAACATATATTCAGTGGATTTTGGGTAGAATGTCCTGTAGATGTCAGTCAGACCCAATTGTTCCAGGGTTTTGTTTAAGTCCATTATTTCTTTATTAATTTTCTGTTTGGAGGATCTGTCTTGTGCCGTCAGTGGGGTGTTGAAATCTCCAGTGATTATCGAGTTGCTATTAATCCATTTGCTTAGATCCAGTAAGGTTTGCTTTATAAAACTGGGTGCACCTAACTTGGGTGCATATATATTTAAAATTGTTATATCTTCTTGTTGAAGTGTGCCATTCACCATTATATAATGACCTTCTTTGTCTTTCACTACTTTTGTCAGTTTAAAAACTAAATTGTCTGAAATTAGAACTGCCACACCAGCCTTCTTTTGGCTTCTACTTGCCTGGAATACTGATCTCCACCCTTTTACTTTTAGTCTATATGCATCCTTGCAGGTTAGATGTGTTTCCTGAAGGCAGCATATACTTGGCCTGTATTTTCTTATTCATTCAGCCAGCCTATGTCTCTTGAGTGGAGAGTTTAAGGCATTCACATTTATTGAGAGAACTGATAGGTAGATTACTGTTCATTCTGTTGGGTTGGATGTTGTTTCTTTGATTTCTCTCTTGAGCCATTGTATTTTATGGCCTTTAATCTTTGGGTTTTGGTTGTTTTTATATTCGTGAGTTTTTATTATGGTGTTCTGCGCGTAACACTGTTTTGAGTAGTTCTTGTAGGGCTGGTCTTGTCTTGGTGAATTCTCTGAGACTTTGCTTGTCTGAGAATGTCTTTATTTCTCCTTCATATATGAAGCTTAGTTTTGCAGGGAATAAGATTCTAGGCTGGGCATTGTTTGTTTCAGAAGAGTGAGAACGGGTCCCCAGTCTCTCCTTGCTTGTAAAGTCTCATTAGAGAAGTCTGGTGTTATTCGAATTGGCTTTCCCTTGTATGTCACTTGCTTCTTTCATCTTACAGGTCTTAAAAGGGCCTCTTTAGTTGATATTTTGGTCAGTCTGATGACTGCATGTCGTGACATCTTCCTGTTTGCATTGAATCTCCCAGGGGTCCTCTGAGCTTCTTGAACTTGTATATCGACATTTTGAGCAAGGCCTGGGAAATTTTCCTCTATTATATCTTCAAATAGCTTGTCCAACCCTTGAGTGTTGTCTTCTTCCCCTTCTGGTAACCCTATGACCCTCACATTAGGTTTCTTCACATAATCCCACATCTCATGTGGGCTTTGCTCTTTTCTCTTGTTTCTCTGCTCTATCTCTGTGATGGTTTTATTTAGTTGGAGGATGTTATCTTCAATCTCTGAGATTCTTTCTTCTGTTTCATCTACCCTGTTCTTGAGGCTTTCTGCTGTATTTTGTAGTTCCCTGAATGGATTCTTCATTTCCCGGAGTTCGGTTAATCTTTTCTTCATTGTGTCTATTTCTTTAGTGAACTTTTCTTCTAGGTCCTGGAGGCTTTTTGTTGTTTCTTTGTGTTGGTTATTGAGTTTTTGTTACAGGTCGGTGAGTGTTCTTATGATCCACATATGAAATTCCTCTTCTGTCATTTTGGTTGCCTGATTTGGGTTGGTGTCCGTTTCTAGGGGGCTGATGCTCCTCTCTGGGGTTTGTTTTCCGTTTGCTTCTTCATATTTCCTGAGTTCTTTCGCTGATTTCTTCCCGTGTCGATCCGTTGTTGTTTCTTTCCTTTAGGTTTTTGTTTGGGTATTCACACGCCTTGTTTAGTTTCTGAGCTGTTAGGTGGTGTCTGTGGGTGAGATTCGACCACTGCCTGTATAATGAGTCAGTGGGTGCCGTGAAAAGGCCGTGCAGGATGCCGTCCCTGTCAGTAGGTGGCGCTTGCTTGGAGGAACAGGCTATGCTGTTTCGTGTCCTGTTATCAGCTCTTGTTCTGGGTGGAGCTGGGTTGGGTAGGCCTGCCCTCAGGCACCACCAATGTCTTTAGCAGGGGTCAAAGTTCTGTCCTCTGCTTCCAGGAAAAGTTGTCAGGGCGGGGCTGGAATGGTCCCGCTCAGCCAGAAAGTCTGCGTGTGGGGGTGGGGCTTTCTGAGACCCGCAGTCTGGAGTGGGCCTTGCTTCTTTCCACCCTCCCCACTCCGCAGCTACTCCTGGGTCTCTGGCAGCAGGCCAGCCCACACGCCACCAGGCCTCCCTGGACTGTGATTCCGGCGGTGAGATTCCCTGCGCAGGAACACCACCTGGGCTGGGTGCACGGCCTCCTTTTGGGAGGAGGGTTGCCCTCTAGGACGCTGATTTGTCCCTGAAGGCACACACACCTCAGTAGGGTGTTCACATATAACCTTACTGTTCCCTGGGCTATGCTAGGCCTCGGTGCATGGGATCTGGTCTGCAGGTCCGACCTCTGGGTCCCAGAGTTCAAACTGTATCCCCACCAGGGAGAGGAGTTCCGGTCCCAATTCACCCACAGGGAGCCCAAGCTGTGTCTGTGTCTCTCAGCCTCTGAGTCAGCACCGTTCTCCTGGGAACACCGTGCCAGCAGTACCTGGGAGAGCTGGCGGGTAGGGAGCTCACAGTCTGAGTTCCCCTTAGTCAGCTGTAGGGTCCCAAAACGGAAGGTCCCGTTCCCTGGAGGTACCTCCGGCTGGTGGCTGTATTGTCTCTCTGGGCAGCCGCGGGTAGGGTTGGCGGAGGGGAGAAGGAGGCAATATGGCGCCTGCCGTGCGGCTCGGGTCTGTGCACACGGAGGTGCCTGAGGGATTTGGGAGCCTGGTGCCACGTCCGCTACAGGCTCACCGCTGGCTGGCGGCGGCCGTCTCTGGGCTGGTGTTCGCAGGTCTCTCCACCCGCTGGGGAGCCCACCAGCAGTCCCAAATGCAGGGGAGGGGAAAACAGCAAATCCACCTACCCTTGCCGCTGGTCTCTCGGCTGCTCCGGTGGTCTCAGCCTCCAGTTCTCCTCCGCAGCCTCCTCCCGTGGAGTCTCCCGGGGTCTCAGGTACCCCTCCTTCCGGCCCTCGTCCGCTGTATGCTTGTCTTCTTGCTTCTTTTTTCTTATTTTTGCTAGAATCTGTCTTTTCTGCAGAGACACTGTATCTGGCGGTGTTTCTCGTCCGCCATCTCCTCCCTCTGTCTTTTTGATTATAGCCATCATGGTGAGTTTGATGTGGCATCTCACTGATTTGCATTTCTTTGATGACTAATGATGTTGAGCATCTTTTCATGTGTTTATTGGCTATTTGTATATTTTTAGAGAAGTATCTCTTCATAGACCCATTTTTAAATGGGATTGTCTTTTTATTTTCCAGTTTTAAGAATTATTTATACATCCTAGATATAATATCAGATGTGTGATTTGCAAAATTTCCCCCCATTCCATGCTGTCTCTTCACTTTCTTGACAGTGTCTGTATTAGTCTGCTAGGGCTGCCAAACCAAAATACCCTAGACTGGGTATAACTTCATTGGGGCTTAGGGCTTCAACATATGAGTTTGGGGGGTGGCACAATTCAATCCATAACATTCTGCCCTTTGGACTCCCCAAATATCCTTCTCATATGAGAAATACATTCACCCCCACTCCAATAGCCACAAAAGTCTTAACTGATTTCAGCATGAATCTTAAGTCCAAAGTCTTATCTAAAAATTATTTAGAGCCAGGCTCAATGGCTCTCACCTGTAATCCCAGTGACTCAGGAGGGCTGAGGTGGGAGGATCACTTGAGGCCAGGAGTTTGGGACCAGCCTGGGCAACATAGTGAGACCCCCAATCTCACACAAACAAATAATCAAATAAATATTATCTAAATCAGGTATGGATGAGACTTGAGATATGAGTCATCCTGAGGCAAAATTCCTCTGCAGCTGTGAACCAATGAGACCAGACAAGTGTGAGATGAGCATAGGACCAACATTCCTATTCCTAAAAGGAAAAATTGGAAAGAAAGGGGGATGGATCTAAGCAAGTTCAAAACCTAGCACAGCAAATTCCATTAGACTTTAAGGCTCAAGAATAATCTTCTTTGGCCTGATGCTCTGGCTTCCTGGCCCACTGGATTGGCAGGCCTGCCTTCCAGGCCCACAGGGGAGGCAGTGTCACCTCTCCTTGGTCCTGGTCCTGGGTCACAGCCCCATTCCCTCAGTCTTGGGCAGCAGCTTGGACCTCTGGAACTGAGGAGGAGGTATCCTAGCTCCCCAGACCTGTATCCTCTGGCCTGTGCTGGGAATATCAGCCCTGTCAATATCTGAGTCACCTTGAGGTCATTCTTCCCTTTTCTTGAGGGATAATGTATATTCATAGCCAGATAGCTCTGTTGCCCTATCCTTGGAAGGCAGCAATGCTCACCACTATACCACCAATGCCACTCTAGTGCCCTATCCTTTAGACTCCCAGATGTCTAACAAACATCCTTCATTCTGCCCCATCTTTGTCCTTTTGGTCCAAGCTGGCAGTGTTTCTGCTGGTATAATCCTATCTCTACTCCTGGCTTCTGCTATGATAGGTGAATAAATCTGTAAATTGCACCTATGATCTCTATTAAATTATTTTCCAGACACACTCCAGAGCGCACATGCTTTATTTGCACTTAGCAATATGGATAGGCTGGGAATTTTTTAAATCTTTAAGTTCTAGTTCTTTTCTGTTTATCAATTGCTTCGATTTCTTTCTTTTCCCACATTTTACTAAAGCAATTAGAAGAAACTAGGCCACACCTTCAACACTTTGCTTAGAAATCTCCTCAGCTAGGCTGGGCGAGATGGCTCATGCCTGTAATCCTAGCACTCTGGGAGGCTGAGGCGGGAGGATCGCTCAAGGTCAGGAGTTCAAAACCAGCCGGAGCAAGAGGAAGACCCTGTCTCTACTAAAAATAGAGAGAAATTAGTTGGTCAACTAAAAATATATAGAATAAATTAGCTGGGCATGGTGGCACATGCCTGTAGTCCCAGCTACTCGGGAGCCAGGAGGATTTCTTGAGCCCAGGAGCCTGAGGTTGCTGTGAGCTAGGCTGACGCCACGGCACTCTGGCCTGGGCAACAAAGTGAGACTCTGCCTCAAAAAAAAAAACAAAAAACAAAAACAAAGAAATCTCCTCAGCTAAATATCCAAGTTTATCACTTTTTTTTTTTTTTTGAGACAGAATCTCACTCTGTTGCCTGGGCCAGAGTGCCGTGGCGTCAGCCTGGCTCACAGCAATCTCGAAATCCTGGGCTCAAGCAATCCTCCTGCCTCAGCCTCCCGAGTAGCTGGGACTACAGGCATGCACCACCATTCCTGGCTAATTTTTTCTCTATATATTAGTTGGCCAATTAATTTCTTACTATTTATAGTAGAGACGGGGTCTCGCTCTTGCTCAGGCTGGTTTTGAACTCCTGACCTCGAGCAATCAACCCGCCTTGGCCTTCCAGAGAGCTAGGATTACAGGCGTGAGCCACCACGCCCGGCCAAGATTATAGTTTATTAACAGGTTGGGTCTAAAAGTTGAAACCCTCCAAAGCAGGATTTCCTAAGCTTTCTATTGTAGTTATTAATTATCCCCTTTGAATTCTCTCTTTTCCAGATTTTTCTCCCAGAACTCCTCTCCTTCCATACCAACGTAGCCTGGCTCTTGGGACTTCCCTTTACAGTCTCTTGAATTGGACCTATTGATTACTGGACATGATGTAGTCAGATACCCTGTTTTCTCCCTATTTTGCTTGAGCATATCCTTAAGTAGCTTTTTAAAAAATATCCATGTTGGAGGTTACCTTCTTAACCCTTCATATTTCAACTGTTTTCATTCTGCTTTTTAACCTAATGATAACTTAGCTAGATGAGGAATGGAGGTTTTCATGAAAAAAAAAATTTTTTTTTTTTGAGACAGAATCTCACTTTGTTGCCCAGGCTAGAGTGAGTGCCGTGGCGTCAAGCCTAGCTCACAGCAACCTCAAACTCCTGGGCTCAAGCAATCCTCCTGCCTCAGCCTCCCGAGTAGCTGGGACTACAGGTATGCGCCACCATGCCCAGCTAATTTTTTCTATATAAATTAGTTGGCCAATTAATTTCTTACTATTTATAGTAGAGACGGGGTCTCGCTCTTGCTCAGGCTGGTTTTGAACTCCTGACCTCGAGCAATCAACCCGCCTTGGCCTTCCAGAGAGCTAGGATTACAGGCGTGAGCCACCGCACCCGGCCTGAAAAAAAATTTTTTATAACTTGAAATTCAAAATATTTTCCCTCATAAATTTGCAGGCTTTCGTCTGTTTTCTTCACGTATCTAGTGTTTCTGGTAAGACTTCTGTTTTTCAATTTTTTAAATTTTTTGTAGAGAAAAGGTCTCCCTGCATGCTGCCCAGGCTGGTTTTGAACTCCTATCCTCAACTGATCCTCTCCCCTCAGCCTCCCAAAGTGCTGGGCTTACCAGCCCACATGTGAGCCACCACATCGGGGCACAGCCAGAATTGTAATGCCAGTTTGTTTCTTGTTCTTTTAAGAGTCACTTTTTTTTTCTCTTTGGAAATTTAGAATCTTCTCTTTATCTTTAGAGTTCTAATATTTCACAAGGTTGAAAAACAAAGGTTTTACTTTATTTTTGTTCTCTACTAGTGGATACTTTCAGCTCTGGGAAATTTTCTTCTATTATTTTTGGGGTAATTTTCTGTCCTTCATTTACTTCATTTTCTCATTCTTGTGTAATGTTAGTATTGTTGGATTCTTATATTTTCTCTCATAATTTCCATCTCTTGGTATATTTCTTCTATTCTCTTTAAAAGTTTGTGGACTTTATCTTTCAACACTTCAATTGAATTTATAATTTTGACAATTTCTTATTATTCTTAATTTCAAGACCTATTTTAAAGAATTTATTTATTTAAGAGAGAGTGTCTTGGTAATTGGCCAGGCTGAAGTACAGTGGTTATTCACAGGTGTGCTCCTACTACTGATCAGGATGGGAGTTTTAACTGTGTTTCTGATCTCGGCTGGTTCACCCACCTTTGGACAACCTGGTGGTCCCCCACTCCAGGAAGGTCACCATACCGATCCTGAATTTAGTGTGGACACCCGAACAGCATAGGACACTATAGCCCAGAACTACTGGGCTCAAGCAATCCTCCCACCTCAGCCTCCCGAATAGCTAGGACTACAGGTACATGACACTGTGCCTGGCTCAACATCTACTTTTTATTCTTGGATTGTTAATTCATCTGAATGTGTTAGTATACTATTAATAATTAGTTTTTTTTGTTGTTGTTTTCTAAGTTCTCTGAAATTTCTGTTTCCTTTATGGTTACATTTTCTGTTTATCTTTCTCCCATGTCAGAGACTTCCCTTAAATATCTAATAATCCTAGTTTTCTGTTCATATTTAAGATGAGGCAGTTGGAATGCTGATGAGGAGTCTTGTGAACATGGGAGGTATCGCAGTCCATCTCGTGTTGCTAGAAAGGAATACCTGATGCTAGGTAATTTATAAAGAAAAGGGCTCACTGTTCTGCAGGCTGTACAAGAAACATAGCACCAGTATCTGCTCAGCTGCTGGTGAGGGGCTTTGTGCTGCACCAAACCATGGTGTAGGTCAAGGGGAGGCATGCACATGTGAAGAGAGACTAAACCCAAGGGACAACCTGGCTTTATAACAAACCACTCTTGATGGAACTAATCTATTCCCCTGAGGACTAACCCAGTCTTGTGAGAGCACAAATATATATACTGCTGTAAGAACAGCACCGAGGAATTCATGAAGGATCCTCCCCCATTCCCTAATCACCTCCCTCCAGGACCCACCTTACAACACCTTTCTACTACTGGTGCTCAAATTTTGACATCCAAACCCACCAGGAGGGTCTTGCCAACTTGCTCAACTTTACTTTTTGAGTGGGAAGGAAACCAGCTATTGTGCTAGCATAAAGAATGCTTTATTTTTAGGCATTCAACACTCATAACAGCTGCCTAAATTCTCCCCAGAGGTTATGAGAACACTTGATTTTTAGCCTGAGATAAATGCCTAGTTATTGTATCTGAGATAGAGAGGATTCTGCTGTTTCATTCCATATACAGACCTTTATTTAGTCTCCCTGTTTTCAGCCCTTCTTCTCACTCTTACCCTTCGTCTTGTGTGTGTCTCCAAATCTTAGTCTCTCTAAAGCACTTCTGGGTAGACAGGCCCCCTTCCTTTCTGCAGCATCCACTGCACCCATTCTACATTATGGTTTCTTCCATTTGGTTTAGTCAGACCACACTTTGGTGCATGTCAAATTAAAAAAAATTAATCTTTCAACTGTCTGTTTCTTATTTTCTATTTTGTATAGGGTTTTAAAAAATGTTTTTTATTCCTTTATCATCATCTTATGAGGTCTCAGAAAGAGGAGGCAATAAATGCATGTACTCAGCAAGCTTTAGTAAAAAATCCTAAATGTAGGTTTAACAAAAGATATCTAGGGCAGGGTAGGAAACAAGAAAAAACAACAAGTGCAGTGGCCAAAAAAAAAAAAAAAATCTGAATCTGTGTCACAATATTCCTGTGTATAACTTAGTGCCTGACCTCTTAACCCTCCAGATCCACATATTTTAGGGATATGATGGATCTCAGACACCTAGTTCAAATCCATTTTACAGTTATGTAGGACCCAGAAGTAAAGTGATTTGCCTGAGGTTACACAAGTAGAGAGTGGCAGAATGGAGAACAGAAAGATATACTGACTCCCAGTTTATGTTTCTTTTACCTTACTACACTCCTGGGGAGTTATCAGGTCAGGAGTCAGATAAGAAATGTCTTGAAAATTAGTGACAGGATGGCTTTTTCTGGGTAAATAGCCGATGTTCAAGAAATGAAATACTTCGTAATGCCTGTCTGGCAGCACACTGTCTAACAGTTGGCAGTCATGTGTTGGAAGCACTGAAGGGGACAGTGCAGCAGGTCCAGAAAGGGCGATGATCCAAGTGTATGGCGACGCTGGGAGGGGACAATTAGAGGGCCTGGGCAGGATGAAACAGAAGTTGGTGAGTAATGGATGCGTCTACTGAGGAGGGGAGGGAAAATGTTCGTGGGTATTATGAGCGAGTATAAACTGGTTAATTACAGTGGTCGGAGGTAAAATGATGACTCTTCACTCCTCTCAAAGACATTTAAATTATTTTAATAACCACTGGAAGGCTGGGAATAAATATAATTCATACCATTCTTATTTTCTTGGTTTAGAGACAGCTTATCTACATCCTTAAATTAATGGCTGTAGTTACCCTCTGCGCATGGCTCCGACAAAAGAAAACCATCTGCGATTCAGTGTAGGAAAACTGGGTTGCCTGAAATCTGGCACTACTTTGGAAAAGCCTCTCCTAGCTGTCGTGAGGGCTAAATAAAACCGCCACCGTCGCACAGTATTTAGCACAGCGCAGGGACGGAGCGTGGGCATTTATTTCCGCCAGCCACGTTCTCCTCTCCTGGGAAAATCACCACAGGAAAAGGACGTGCACTGGCGTGGGTCTCCGCGATGCCCGGTGCCTCAGATCCCATTACCACCTTCCGCAAAAGCTAAGCGGGCACGGGGGAAATCCAGCCCCTTGGACCAAGGGTGCCCAGTGCAGCCAGGAATCCAGGGAGAAGGTCAGAGCTGCGCCCCACGGCGGTGGCCGTCTGGGCCGGGTAACGGGCCCGCGAGGGGGGGGTGGGGCGACTCCACCGTTCGGGAGAGACACGACTCCCTTCGACTTCCAGCAGCCCACTCCTACGGCAAGCAGGAGGAGACAAGCGCCGCCTCTCCCCTGCTCGCACCTACCGCGTCTCGCACAGCCGGCCGCGGCTCTCCCCTGCGAGGCCGCAGGGTCGTGGGTGTGTGTAGGTACGTGGGTACGCTCCGCGCCCGTGGCTCTGCTTGGCGCCGACCTGCCGTCGCGGCGCCGAGTCGCCCCCACTTTCTGGGCCGTAGCACCGCCGCGCCCAGAGAAGGGCGAGCGACGGCGAGGCGGCGGGCGGAGCTGGGCGGGCCGGCGGCGGGGATGGGCGGGGCTAGGTGTCTCGCGCAGGGGGCGGGGTGCGGTGACGTAGCGGGCGCCCGCCGGGCTGTGGCCGTGGCGGCAGCGGCAGTGGTAGCGGCGGCGGGGGCGACAGCGGCAGCTCTGAGGAGAGTGCGACGGCCGCGGCGGCGGCAGCGCGGGAGTCGGGTGGGACCTGGAGCTTCCCGCCTGTCGCTGACGCGGGGGCTTTCGCCTCTCGCCCGGCTTCTAGCTCACGGCCCTGGCTGGGCAGGGCAGAACGCCCCCGGGGAGGGGCGGAGCTGTAGGTGAGGCTTCGGGACCCCCTCCCCCTCCTCGCCGACCTGGGGTGGAGAAGTCGGGGGAGGGGCGGACCCCACCCCAGCCCACCCGGGGCCACCCAGCCGAGCTCCGGGATTGGGCGGGGCTAGCGCGGCAGTCGTGGGGGACGCGGGCGGGAGGTGGGAGATAGGGGCTCAGGGCACTCGGAGAACGGAAGGTGGGAGGTTTAGGAGGCGTGATGTTGGGGCGAGGTAGTGGGAAGACGGAGAAACTGGGGAGCCACGAGGTTGGGTGTGGTTGGGGCGAATCTGTGGGTTTAGGTGACTGATGCAAAATATTGAAGATTTTTTTTTTCTTTTTCTTTTTTTTTTGGTGAAATGGTGAGATAGAAGATGAAGGGTTGTATTTCGAAAGGAAGATGAGCTGTAGATGTTGCCTTTGAGGCAGTTGGAGAACCCATAGCACTAGATCTCACATCTCTGCTTTATGGTTTTGATTCCTTTTCTTCTCAGCGGGGTGGGTGGCGGATGGGAGAGGGAAGAGAATCCTTTTACTTTGGCTGAGGTAAATTGTGAGCGTGGATGGATCTGAAGTTTTACACCCAAGAAGAGGGAGATCTTGGGTTTAGAGAACTTCATTGTGGCGGCAACCATTAGGGTATAGGTTGCATTACATTTAGTACCTTAAAGGTGGTGTCTTTCGTTTTTTTTTCTGTTCTTAAAAGATCTTTTTATACCACGTTTTTTGCAGGCTTTCTCCTGGCCCCTTGAGAGAAGGCCTGAGACTCAGATGGTTCTTTTGGAAGACACATTTCTAAGTAATAGTTGCAGGTGGTTGTGGTTGACTGATTTGAGTGAATGAACAATTTGAACAGTTATGTTGGAGCTAATTATATAAAAAGTGCTTAAATATTTTAAAGCACACCTGTCTTTTGCGGCTCTTTATTCAGTAGACCTTGACATTTAGACATTTTGTGTTCAACACTGAATTATTGGAGATTATTTTTCTTAATTGCAGATATATTGCAGTTTTTATTAAACGTTCTAGAAATGAAGTGGAATTTATTTTTTATTTTTAGGTAGGCCCCTCAACTTCTGAGAATTATTTTTGGAGTCAAGTGCTTTTAAAACATTTTGGGAGCACTTGTCTCATTTGTAGAGAAATGTTACTAAGAGTAAACAGTGTGTGTTCAGTGTTTTTTTTTTTGAGACAGAGTCTCACTTTGTTTCCCAGGCTAGAGTGAATGCCGTGGCATCGGCCTAACTCACAGCACCTCAGACTCCTGGGCTCAAGCAATCCTGCTGCCTCAGCCTCCTGAGTAGCTGGGACTACAGGCATGCGCTTTGCCCGGTTAATTTTTTCTATATATATTAGTTGGCCAATTCATTTCTTTCTATTTTTAGTATAGATGGGGTCTGGCTCTTGCTCAGGCTGGTTTCAAACTCCTGACCTTGAGCAATCCACCTGCCTTGGCCTCCCAGAGTGCTAGGATTACAGGCGTGAGCCACCACGCCTGGCCTGTTCAGTGTTCTTCACATCAGTGTTTCACAACTTAGCACAGTAAATCAGAGTCTTCTTTTCTAGATTCCTGCTCCCTATTAGATTACAATATTCACTGACCTTACCTATCATTGTCATGTAAGCTATTTGTTCAGAAAACAAGTCCTGTGATGGACTTATGGAGGGAGAGAAACCACGATGAAGTGGAATTTAAGCAGTGACTATCCCAAGGCTTACCAGTTTATTTGGGAAAATAGCCAGAGAAGTGCTTTCCTGTAACCAAGAGAAAATATACAGATGAGAGTTTCAGAAGTTGCAGATCATTGCCTTTTTTTTTTTTTTACATGTCTACTTAATGAACAGATTATGGTCTAGCAAATACTTCTACTTGTAGAGACTTATAGGAAACAGAAGATATAATAGCTATTAAGTGAGAAACTGTGTGGTCCAATTTATAATTATAAATAAAATAGTTAACTGTATTCAGATTGAATTAAAGGTTGGTACAATAAACCTTTTGATTTTGGATTAATTAGAAGGAAAACTTAAAATTGACACATACCTAGTTTCAGTTTTTAAATTATACTTTGATTTAATTAATTGGGACAAATGTGAACTAAGATACTGGATGAAACTCTTTGTGTATGTACTCCTAAAATGACATTTGCATGGCTAACAGTGAGATGTGATTCTTCTTGTAGGAATGAAATCATATAATTTGGGGGAAGTCTAAGGTAGAAGTAAGCTATTTCTGTTTAGAATTTCTTGTTCCTCAAAAAAAATCCCTATATTTTATTTTTCAAGAAATATTGCATGCTAATTATTCTGATATGCTTGTTGAGTCTATGGATGTGTTCATTACTAAAGTCATAGATAAGTATACTGGTCTTTTAAGTCAACATTAATACTGGAAACTTAAAAGTGTAGGTTCCAGGCCAGGCGCGGTGGCTCACGCCTGTAATTCTAGCACTCTGGGAGGCCGAGGCTGGAGGATCATTCAAGGTCAGGAGTTCGAAACCAGCCTGAGCAAGAGCGAGACCCCGTCTCCACTATAAATAGAAATTAATTGGCCAACTAATATATATAGAAAAAATTAGCTGGGTATGGTGGTGCATGCCTGTAGTCCCAGCTACTCGGGAGGCTGAGGCAGGAGGATTGCTTGAGCCCAGGAGTTTGAGGTTGCTGTGAGCTAGGTTGACGCCACGGCACTCACTCTAGCCTGGGCAACAAAGCAAGACTCTGTCTCAAAAAAAAAAAAAAAAAAAAGTGCCAGTTCCCAGAGAAACCATTGCTCTATTTTATGCTGTGTTTATGCTTTTAGAAGTGGTATGAAAGCTGTTAAATGTGCATTTTGCACATATTATATCAGAAACATTGATGGCAAAAGATCAGGGAATAAAGTATTTTGGTTAATCAAATAATCAGTATATAATCAATTTTCAGAGACATATAATGTAATAAAATAAACTTAATATGCAGGGTATGTGTAATGTAATTTAATTCTCTGTCTCTTCAGGTCTTTCAATGTCTTGAGAGTATAGGCTCTGGAGTCAGAGTGCCTGAGTTCCAATCTTGGCTTTGCCATTGTATGACTAAGGCAAACTGCTTAACCTTAATTTCTCAGCCTTAATCTGTGCCTTAGTTTCTTCATCTGCAAAATGGGAATAATAATGGTAATACCTAACCCCTTAGGATGGTTAAATGAGTTAATTCATGTATTTAGAATGGTCTGGCACATGATTAGCTGGTTCACTAACATCTATTCAAGTTTTATTCTGAACACCATACATTTACTTAATAAGTATATATTGAGCACATATTATGTACAAAATATTCTATTTTTTTAATTTTATTTTTTTTTGGTAGAGTCCAGGTCTTGTTGTGTTGTCCAGGCTGGTCTCAAACTCCTGGGTTAAAGTGATCCTCCTGCATCAATCTCCCAAAGTGCTGAGATTACAGGCATGAGCCACTTTGCTCAGCTGTCATATACCAAGTATTCTAGATGCTGGCATTATAGCAGTGAAGAAAGTAGACCAAAACCTGTGTGCTCATGGAGCTTTTATCCTAGTTGATGAGACAACTGATAAAATAATTAAATACATGAATAAATTGCATATTATGTTAGACATTGATAAGAGAAAGCAAAGGAGAAGGAAAGGGAATGTGGGGGTTGGGGATATAGGAGCTTATAAACCATTGTAAGGCCTCCAAGTTTTACTAGGGGAGCCACTGTGGAGTTTTTAGTAGAGGACTGATATATTCTGACTTAGGTTTTAAATGAATCGCTCTGGCTACTTTATGAGAACTTTGAGCAGGGATTCAAGAAAGAAGCAAGGACACTGGTCAGGAGATTATGCTGAGCTCTTGTGGGTGAGAGTAGCTCTGACCGAGGTGATAGGAGGATGAAATGGTGTGAAGTGGTTGGATTTTGGATGTATTTTGAGGGTAGACTTGTAGCGTTTGCTGGTGATTGGATATGGAATGTATGCAAAATGGAACAATGAAGAATTTTGGCCTGGGCAACTAGAAGAATGAAGTTGCGGATAACTGAAATGGAGACTGTCGGTTGGTGGAACACATTTGGGGAGAAACCAGTTCAGGGAAAATGTCTAGGAAGAGTGAAAAATTTGGTTATTTTGAGCTTATAGGTGATATTTATTTAAAATTATGAGATGAGTGACATCATTAGGGGAGTGAATTTAGATAGAGATGAGATCCAAACATCTGAGCCTTGGGATACTGATTTATTCATTTATTCATTCAAAAGTTGTTTGATTTGGGAATACAACAGTCAACAGAGGTAACACAAACTCCACCTTTGTGGAATTTACCTGCTAGATACACTGTGGGAAATGAAGAGGAACCCAGCAAAGGAGATTGATAAGAGGTCATTGGGTTAGGAGGAACCAGGGCATTGTGGTGTACTAGAAGTGAAGGAGAGGAAGTTTTCAAGGAGGAGAGGATGATCAACTGTGTCATTGTTTAAAGCTGTGTCAGAGGGTTGAGTAATAGAGAATTATGCTTGATTATAATGTCTAATAACAAATATCTAAATACCTTTCATATGAGAAAGATGAGGCAAATGTAAGAATCTTACAATGTTTTACTTCACTGAATTAGTTTTTAAAGAATATTTCAGTCAGGCACGGTAGTGTGCACCTATAGTCTCAGCTACTCAGGAGGCTGAGGTGGGAGGATCGCTTGAGCTCAGGAGTTTGAGGCTGTAGTGTGTTATGGTCACACCCGTGAATAGCCATCACACTCAAGCTCGGGCAACATAATGAGACCCCTATATGTATATATATAAAAATATATATAATTCATTCTTTTTGGAACAAAAGAGGCAGTGTAGGAGTGTGTACTTGTGCTAAGGAGAGGTATATGACTTTTTATTGTTTTTGTTAATCTTATTACTCTTATTTTTTTAAAAATAAGTAATACATGTACCAAATCAGAAGGTATAAGAAAATATACAGGGTAAAGTCAGTCTCTCTTGTCCTATCTAGTGCTTTCTGAAGGCAATCACTGTTTCCAGTTTCTTTTTTATTAAACCAGTGAAATTCTGTACAATAATATGGCATTTAGCTATTTTAAAATTGTATAAATATAAGAAATAATTTTCTTCCACTTTGATATTGAACTCTGCCAATATTTTAGAATAGATTATTTAAAACATAGTTTTAGAAGCCTTGTCAAGGGAAATAGTGATCGCTAGGATCCAACATGGAGTCACATCAGATTGTAATGTTAATTTCCTAGAATTGATATGGTTACTTGACTGAAAAATACAGGAAATGCAGTAGTTATAATGTATCTAGACTTTACCTAGATCTTTTCATGCTATCTTTGTGGAAAATATGAAAAAAATGTCCTAGATTTCATGAGGACAGGGACTGTCATATGACGGGTACTTACTAAATACTTCATAAATGAATGAACCCGAGCTAGCACAGTTAAATGAATTCACAACTGGCTGAATGGCTATCCCCAGAAAGTAAAGTTGCTTATTGGGATGGTGAGTGTGGGGAACTGGTGTTAGATGACACACCCATGTGTTTATTGAAGTGACCTGGGATGGTAGCAGGGGTGGAGAAGATAGTGGCAGCTATAAACTAGTTGCCAGCATGTTCTCACTGTGGGTAGGGGATGTCCAGGTGGTCATAAGCTGATGGTAAAGGGGGAGAGGTAGGAGACTGTGCTGCTGAATAGCATGAGAATTTCAGTAAGGCTTTACATGAAGGTTCAGGTATGGTTTGGAAGTGACTTTGGGAGAAAGGATGGTACCAGCCTCATTTCCCAGTATTGGGTGTGGAGTGTTAGAGACTGAATAGCTTCCGCTTGAAAGGACTATGTGAGAAGAGGTGTCCTGATTGGAAAGCCAGTTTTCAGTTAAGGCAGCGTGATAGTGAGAACATTTCCCAAGGAAGTTGAGGACTTTTAGAGGAGTTTCTTTTTTTTTTTTTTTTTTTTGAGACAGAGTCTCGCTTTGTTGCCTGGGCTAGAGTGAGTGCTGTGGCGTCAGGCTAGCTCACAGCAACCTCAAACTCCTGGGCTCAAGCAATCCTCCTGCCTCAGCCTCCCGAGTAGCTGGGACTACAGGCATATGCCACCATGCCCAGCTAATTTTTTCTATGTATATTAGTTGGCCAACTAATTTTTTTTTAATTTATGGTAAAGACGGAGTCTCGCTCTTGCTCAGGCTGGTTTTGAACTCCTGACCTTCAACGATCCGCCCGCCTCGGCCTCTCAGAGTGCTAGGATTACAGGCGTGAGCCACCGTACCCGGCCAAGAGGAGTTTCTTGATAGTAGAATGAAGTTCCGTAAAAGTGTACTTTCCCACCCTATTGGCTTCTTATCATTTAAACTTAAAAAAAAATCTTTTTAACAAAAAACTCACCCACCTTCATACTTTATTGCTGTAAGTTCTGTGCTTTGTAGCCAAATGTATGCATTTGCTATACATCTCCATTTCTTCTTCTGTAACTTTTCTACCTGTTTCTGTGATGTTTCTGTCTCCACCCTGTCACTGAAATTGGAAATAACCAATGAAAATATGAAATATGAAAATTGCTAATGATTATTTTTCTATGCTCCCTCTTAGTAGTTGTACCAGCTATCTATTTCTATGTAACAAATCACCCCCAACTTACCTAAAATAGTAAACATTTACATTTCACAATTTTTATAGATCCAGAATCTGGGTGTTGTTGGTGCCTCTGATTCTGCAGTCATCTCAAAGCTCTACGCAGGGAGGCTCTGCTTTCAAGCTCACTCGTGTGGCCATTACAGGCCTCAGGTCCTTGGTGGCTATTTGCTGGAGAAATCAGTCTCTTGCCATTTGAGTCTCTGTATAGGATTACTTAGAATGTGGCACCTTGCTTTTCCTGTATTGAGAGCTCTGTGGGGCAAGAGGGGAGATAGTAGAATGTTTTTGTAACCTTATCTTGGAAGTGATGTGCTATCACTTTTGCTGTATTCTGTTCATTAGAAGCTAGTCACTAGGTCCAGCACAATCAAGATGGGATTTCACGATGGCATGAATACTAGTAGGAGGCAGAGATCATTCAGAACCATTTTCAGGACTGCCTACCACAACAGCATTTGACACAGTCGATTTCTCATTCCTTTGTAAAGCTCTCTCTTCTCTTGGTGTCTTCAGAGCACTCTCCTATTTTTCTTGCTAGTTCTCTGAGCTCTTTTTCTGAGTCACTGTTTGAATCTTTCATTAGTCATTAAATGTTGAATTTCTCTGGGCTGTCTCGTAACCTTCTGTTTAATTTTTCCTTCCTTTTTTTGTCTTCATTTTATACCTCTCTCCTGGGTCTAAGGATGAGTATATCTAACTTGCTACTCGGTATTTCCATTTGGATGTCCCTTAAACTCAGTACGTCCAAAACTGAATGTGTAATCCCTGTTCTTTCTTTTCTTTTCTTTTCTTTTTCTTTTTTGAGACAAGCTCACTGCAACCCCTAACTCCTAGGTTCAAGGGCTCCTACTGCCTCTACTGCCTCAGCCATAGTAACTGGGACTATAGACACATGTCACCACACCAGCTAATTTTTCTATTTTTAGTAGAGATGGGGTCTTGCTCTTGCTTAGGCTGGTCTTGAACTCCTGACCTCAAGCGATTCTCCTTCATTGGCCTCCCATAGAGCTAGGATTACAGGCATAAGCCACTGTGCCCAGCCCTCTGGTGTTTCTTAATTCATTAAATGACAGCATCAGTTGCTCCAACCAGACATATATATGATGTTCTTGATTTCTTCTTCTCCTCCACCTTCCACTCTACTGTTCTGTATTGATTTTGTAAAAGTCATTGCTGTTCAGTGATGGTGTGCATGTTTTTATGAGGTAGTGCATCCTCTGCTGGGTTCCAAGCATTGAATGAGTTGCTAGGTGATTTTTAAGGTTCCTTCCAATCTTGAGATACTGTGTTCATAGCTATTGAATTTTTGATTAGGAGACACATAATACAGGCTGTGCCTCAGGTAGGAACTCTTGAACTGTCATTTTTAGTTGTTCACCAAAGAATGAAATTAAACCCTTGTATTCCTTTTAACTTTCTTTTTTATGATGTGTTATGTGATGAATAAATAATAATTTTTATCTGACAACCCCTTTATACATGTTATTTTCATTTTTTCATTATTTTATTGCCATTCTTTTTTGTTTGAAAGTCCTTTGTATGGAAGTAAGATAACCAGTGGGGGAAGATTTTTTCTGAAGTTAAACATCTCTGAAATTATAAACTTCTCAAGAAATAAAAGTTCAGACGTTGGCTGAGTGTGGTGGCTTACACCTATAATCCCAGTGCTTTCGGAGGCTGAGCAAGGTGGGAGGATCTCTTGAGGCCAGGAGTTTGAGACCAGCCTGCACAACATAGTGAGACCCTGTCTCTACAAAAAATTAAAAAATGAGCTGGGCATGGTGGTGTGCGCTTGTAGTCCTGGCTACTCGGGAGGCTGAGGCAGGAGGATCGCTTGAGCCCAGGCTTTTGAGGTTGCAGTGAACTATGATTGAGCCACTGAACTCCAGCCTGGGAGACAGAGTAAGACCCTGTCTTTAAAAAAAAATAAAGTTCAAGCCTCAAACTGTAATTTAATTACAGGAATATAACTTATCTATTGAAGGAATTCCTTCTTTTTTTTTTTTTTTTTTTTGAGACAGAGTCTCGCTTTCTTGCCTAGGCTAGAGTGAGTGCCATGGCGTCAGCCTAGCTCACAGCAACCTCAAACTCCTGGGCTCAAGCAATCCTCCTGCCTCAGCCTCCCGAGTAGCCAGGACTACAGGCACGAGCCACCATGCCCGGCTGATTTTTATATTATATATATTAGTTGGCCAATTAGTTTCTTTCTATTTTTATGGTAGAGACGGGGTCTCGCTCAGGCTGGTTTTGAACTCCTGACCTTGAGCAATCCGCCTGCCTCGGCCTCCCAGAGTGCTAGGATTACAGGCGTGAGCCACCGCGCCCGGCCTAGGAATTCCTTCTTGAAGCCATTCGTGAATGCAACACATAAGAAAAGTATATAAAACAAATGTATACCTTAAAACTTTTGAATCAAGCTCTTGCATAGCCATCAGGTCCAGTAATAGGCCCTTACTGGCATTCCACAAACTTTCCTAGTCCTTTCCCAATCATAGCCTACTCCTTCCCCCATAAAGGGATTCACTGTCCTGGCTGGTAGAGGAATCACCTTCTTGCTTTTCTTTATGTAGACCTTTAAAGTTTTGCCTATTTACACCTTTATTTACATGGAATTGTGTTGTATGCATTCACATTTGACTTCTTTTGAGATTTAGATTTGTTATGTGTAGTTATAGTTTGTTCATTTTTGCTGAATAGGATTCCATTGTGTAAATATACCACAACTTACTATATTATTGATGAATATTTAGGTTGTTTCTGATTTGGGGCTATTAGGAATTATGCTGCTATGATCATTCTTGTATAGGTCTTTTGGTGCATATTTGTATATGTGTCTGATGCATATATAGCCAGGAATGGAAGTCCTGGGTCGTAGGATATGCATATATGCAATTTTAGTAGATAATTGCCAAACAATATTCCTCTGGTTGTATAAACTTAAATTCCCCAAAGTACTGTTTGAGATTTCCTTTTGTTCCATATCCTTGCTAACACTTGGTATTGTCAGTGTTAATAATTTTAGTCATTCTAGTGGCTTTATGGTGGTATCTTGTGGTTTTAATTTGCATCTCACTGGTTACTAATGAGATTGTATGTTCACTTCGGCAGTACGTGTACAATACTAATGAGGTTGAATACCTTTATATTTCTTGGTTATTTGGAAAACCTCTTTTGTGAAATGCTTGTTCAAATGTCTTGCTAAATTTTGTTTTTCTTTTTCTAGTTAATTTATAGGACTTCCTTGTATATCTTGGATATGAGCACTTTTTGGTGTTGTAAGTGTTTTTACCTTACTCTGTGGCTTGCTGTTTAAGACATGTTAATATCTCCTGAAGAGCAGTAGTTAATTTTTTGTGTAGTCCAATTAATATTTACCTTTACAGGATTGGGCATGGTGGCTCACGCCTGTAATCCTAGCACTCTGGGAGGCCCAGGCAGGTAGATCACTCAAGGTCAGGCAGGAGTTTGAAACCAGCCTGAGCAAGAGGGAGGCTGTACTAAAAATACAAAGAAATTAATTGGCCAGTTAAAATATATATAGAAAAAAATTAGCCGGGCATAGTAGCGCATTCCTGTAGTCCCAGCTACTCGGGAGGCTGAGGCAGGATTGCTTGAGCCCAGGAGTTTGAGGTTGCTGTGAAGTAGGCTGATGCCATGGCACTCTAGCCCCAACAACAGAGTGAGTCTCTGTCTCAAAAAAAAAAAAAAAAAGATATTTACCTTTACAGTTAGTGCTTTTTATGTCTGGTTTAGGAAATTTTTCTCTATCCTAAGGTCATGAAGTTATTCCCTCTTTTTTTATTTTCTAAAAGTGTCATTTCTATGCCTTTCTGTGATCTGCCTATAATTGATTTTTTGTGTTTACCATGTGGTAGAAGTTTAGGTTAATTTTTTCCCAGATGATTTACTGATTTTCTTAGTACCATTTATTGACAATTCCTTCCTTTTTCCACTGCTTTGTAATACATTAAGGTTCTCTATTTTTTTCCATTGGTTTCTCTATCTTGGTCTAGTGTGATACTGTCTTAATTACTGTAGCTTTTTTTTTTTTTTTTTTTTTTTTTTTTGAGACAGAGTCTCGCTTTGTTGCCTAGGCTAGAGTGAGTGCCGTGGCGTCAGCCTAGCTTACAGCAACCTCAAACTCCTGGGCTCAAGCAATCCTTCTGCCTCAGCCTCCCAAGTAGCTGGGACTACAGGCATGAGCCACCATGCCCGGCTAATTTTTTCTATATATATTAGTTGGCCAATTAGTTTCTTTCTATTTATAGTAGAGACGGGGTCTCGCTCTTGCTCAGGCTGGTTTCGAACTCCTGACCTCGAGCAATCCGCCCGCCTCGGCCTCCCAGAGAGCTAGGATTACAGGCGTGAGCCACCGCGCCCGGCAATTACTGTAGCTTTGTAGGCAGTCTAGCAGTCTTAATACCTGGAGAGTAAGCACTCCCACCTTGTTTTTCAAGAATATTTTCTTGACATTCAATGTCTCTGAATGACTGCCATGGTCAGTAATCAAGACAGTGTGGAATTGGTATAGGGATAAATACACAGATCAGAGGAACAGATTAAAGAGTCAAGAAATAAACCCACACATTTATGAGTAATTGATTTTCAACAAAGGTGCCACGGTACAGTCATGAGTTGCTTAATGATGGGGATATGTTCTGAGAAAGGCAATTTCGTCATTGTGTGACTGTCATAGAGTGCACTTACTCAAAACCTAGCCTACTGCATACCTGTATGGTATAGCCTATAGCGCCAAGGCTTTAAAACCTGTACAGCATGTTACTGTACTGAATACTGTAGATAGTTGTAATACAGTGGTAAGTGTTGTATTTAAATATAACCAAACAGAAAAGATAAAGTAAAAATAGGATATAAAAGGTGAAAAATGGTTTATCTGTGTAGGGCATTTAGCATCAGTGGAGCTTGAAGGATTGGAAGTTGCTGTGGTGAGCTCACTTAGTGAGTGGTGAATGAATGTGAAGGCCTAGGACGTTACTGTATACTGTTGTAGACTTTATAAACACTGTGAAGTTAGGCTACACTAAATTGATAACATTTATAAGTATGTTTTAATTTTTTATACTTTTATAATAACACAACTTAAGAAACAAACACATTGCATAGCTATTCAAAAATTTTTTCTTTAATTCTATAAACTTTTTCTATTTCTCACTTTTTTTCTTTTAGTCTTTTAACTTTTTTGTTAAAAAACATAAACACAAACAGTTGCCTAGGCCTACGCAGGGTCAGGATCATCAGTGTCACTGTCTTCCACTGCCACATCTTGTGCCACTGGAATGTCTTCAGGGGCAGTAACATGCATGGAGCTGTTATCTCCTGTGTTAACAATGCCTTCTGGATATCTCCTGAAGGACCTGCCTCAGGCTATTTTACACTTAACTTTTTTTAGTAAGTAAATGAGTACATTTAAAAATAATATATAGTATAATAAATACATGAACCAGTAAGCAGTTATTACCATTATCAAGTATTATGTACTATATGTAATTGAATGTGTTATACTTTCATATGACTGGCAGCACAGGTTTGTTTACATCAGCATCACCACAGATGTGTGAGTAATGTGTTGCACTATGTCACTAGGTGATGGGAAATTTTCAGCTCCGTTATCACCATTGTTGTATATGTGGTCCCTTGTTGACCGAATCATTGTTATGTGACACCATGACTGTAATTCAATGAGGGAAAGGATAGTCTTTTCAACAAAAGTAGTGCAACAATTTGTTGTGGTCCGTTTACAGGACAGAGGATGAACACACAACACAAAACACAAACGCAGAACACAAAGAAAAATGCGGACACACATACAAACAGTTGACTCGAGTAATAATACACTGGGTCAGTTTTATTTTTATATTCTAAAAGATTAAAGTTAGTTCCTTGTACATAACCACCCAGGAATGGCAGGATAGCCATAAATTCCAGAACGCGTAGCCTTAGGGAAGCAGATATCCCCTGACTCAGAATTTCAAGGTGGTTGCTCTAGGCACTAGGCATAGATAAAGGACTGAGATTAGCAAGGATGGGCAAGGTAAGCCACAGGGGGCATTTCTCATCCCCACCTTCTCTTAGGGTTACCCTCTAAGATCTTCAGCTGAACCCCAGTGGCTGTGCCTGGCGTAGGTTGCCCCTCCCTTGAGGGGTCTTACCTGACATTGACTAACCAGCCATCTTATGGGGTGTACGCAGCAATCACAGGAACAATGTGTTTATCTTGTGGCCTCCAGACCCCCAATGCTGTGGGGCGGGATAGCTCAGCTTGCTTACAACTCAGGTCCTTTGTTATGCCTCTAGGCAATAGCCTTGTTTATCACAGGGACCTTGTCTGGAACAGACTACTTTCAAAAACTCTGGGCAGAACAGGTACGTTACTCATTAACTTTAATTCTTATACTAGGAAAATATATGTCAGTCCCCTACAACAATTGGATATCCATATGCCACAAAAATGAACCTGAAATTTTGGTGTGTAGGAGAAAATATATATGTGTATATATATATATATATATATATATATATTTTTTTTTTTTTTTTTTTTTTTTTTTTTTGACACAAGTCTCGCTTTGTTGCCCAGGCTAGAGTGAGTGCCGTGGCGTCAGCCTAGCTCACAGCAACCTCCAACTCTTGGGCTCAAGCGATCCTCCTGCCTCAGCCTCCCGAGTAGCTGGGACTACAGACATGTGCCACCATGCCCGGCTAATTTTTTTTACGTATATTAGTTGGCCAATTAATTTCTTTCTATTTATAGTAGAGACGGGGTCTTGCTTTTGCTCAGGTTGGTTTCGAACTCCTGAGCTCAAACGATCTGCCCGCCTCAGCCTCCCAGAGAGCTAGGATTACAGGTGTGAGCCATTGCACCCTGCTAGGAGAAAATCTTTAAGTTCTTGGATTAGGAAACGATTTCTTAGATATGATGATATGACACAAAAAGTATGACCCCAAAAAGAAAAGAAAAGACAATATGGTCTTTATCAAAATTAAAAGCTTTTGCTCTTCAAAAGACATCATTAGGAAAATAAAAAAGACAGGTTCCAAATTCATGTATCTAATAAAGGATTTATGTCCAGAATGCATAAAGAATTCTTTTTTTAAATTTTTTCTTCTTTTTGTTTTAATTTTAATATTGTTTTTTCTTTTTTTCTTTATTTCAAGGCCTGACTCATGGAAAAGAATTCTTAAAACTGAATAATAAAACAAACAACCCAAAGAAAAAATGGGCAAAAGATTTGAATAGACTCTTAACCAGCAAAAATAAATGGATGGTAATAAGCACTTGAAAAAGATGCCCACCATCATTAGTCATTAGATATGAAACACAACAATGAGATACCACTGTGTATCCACTAGGACATATAGGACTAAAGGTTAAAATCAAAAGATTGAAATACTAAGTGTTGGTGAGGATGTGGAGAAACTGGAATTTTTGTACATTGCTGGTGGGAATGTTAAATGTTATAGACATTTTGGAAATAGTTTGATAGTTTATTAAGTTAAATTTATATTTACTGTATGTCCTGAGCCATGGGAGTATTAGGTATCCACCCAGAAGAAATGAAAACATCCACACAAAGACTTGTAGGCAGATATTCATAGCAGCATTATTCATTATAGCAAAACTAGAAGTGATACAAATGTTCATCAGCTGGTGACTTGATAAAATCCATTATATGCAATACTCAGCAATAGGAAGGATTAAGTTACTCATAAATTTAAAAATGTAAGTAAATGAACCTCAAAAACATTATGCTAAATGAAAACACTACCAGTTAATTTATTTATGTGCAATTTCTAGAAAAAGATCAGTGGTTGCTGGGGCCAGGGATGGGAGTGGGAGTGAGGATTAACTAAAAACATGCATAAGAAACTCTTTGAGATGATTGAAGTTTTCTAAATTTCAATTGTCATGATGGTTGTACAACTGTATAAATTTACTAAAACTCATCAAACTGCACACTTAAAATGGGTGAGTTATATGATATGTAAATTATGACTTCAAAAAGCCCAAGGTTTTTGGCTGTTCTTGGCCTGTTGTATTTTCATATAAATTTTAGAATCAGCCTGTGAAATTAAAAAAAAAATATGTTGGGATCCTGATTGAAATTTAATTAGATTTGTAGATTAACTAAGGTAGAATAACTTTTTTATAACATGGAGTCTTTGAATCATTGAATATGTTATGTCCATTTATTTATGCTGCTTTTCACATTTCTCAGTAATGTTTTATAGTTTTCTGTGCAGTATTCTTACACTTCTTTTGTTAGATATAGTCCTAGGTATCTAATGGTATTATAAATGGAATTCTAAAATAAATTTTATTTTCTATTTGATGTTGGTATATGGAAATAAAATTGAATTTTGAGCATTGGCTATTTACTAAATTTTGCAAAAGTCTTTTTGTTTGTTTGTTTTGCTTTTTGTTTTTTGAAACAGAGTCTCACTTTGTTGCCCAGGCTAGAGTGAGTGCCGTGGCGTCAGCCTAGCTCACAGCAACCTCAAACTCCTGGGCTCACTGCAGGCATGCGCCACCATGCCTGGCTAATTTTTTCTATATATATTAGTTGGCCAATTAATTTCTTTCTATTTATAGTAGAGACGAGGTCTCGCTCTTGCTCAGGCTGGTTTCAAACTCCTGACCTTGAGCAATCCGCCTGCCTTGGCCTCCCAGAGTGCTAGGATTACAGGCGTGAGCCACCACACTCGGCCGTAAAAGTCTTATAATAATTTTATATGTAGATTCTCTTAGATTTCTAACTATGTCATTTGTGAACAATTACTGTTTGATGTTTTCTTTATGATTCTTCCTCCTTTGTCTTTCCTTATTTCACTGGGTAGGATTTCTGGTATGTGGTTGAACAGAAGTAGGAGATGTCATTGTCCTTTCCCATTTCAAAGGGAAATCGTTCCGTTTTTCACTGTTAACATATACATATGAGCAAGGCAAGGCCAAGGCCTAGCCCTCACTGATTTGACTGGTAAGGATACAGTGAGCTCATTTAGACTCAGGCAGTTTATTACTTGTATAGTCAGCAGAAAGAAGAATAAGTGAAAAGTGCCACCTCCCTGTGATCTTTGTCCCACATACCAAAAAGGATAACACAGAAATAAAAGGGGCTGGTGCTTACTGTGAGCTGTGGGGTATTCTGTTAATGAGAAGCATACTCTAGATTGTAGCTAAGTGGTTTTATATTTTACAGCTCTGTTCTGAGATGAGCAGGGCTGAAAGTTCCATGTCTCATAAGAACCCAGGAGGTGATGAGAAACTGTCTTGACGGCTTCCAAGGAAGACAAGGAAGTGGGAAGGGATGTCCTGGTTGTGGCTCCTTAGAATCCTTAGGTCATGGCCGGGCACGGTAGCTCACACCTGTAATCCTAGCACTCTGGGAGGCCAAGGTGGGCGGATTGCTGGAGGTCAGGAGTTCGAAACCAGCCTGAGCAAGAGCGAGACCCCATCTCTACCATAAATAGAAAGAAATTAATTGACCAACTAATATATATAGAAAAAATTATCCGGGCATGGTGTCGTGTGCCTGTAGTCCCAGCTACTTAGGAGTCTGAGGCAGGAGGATTGCTTGAGCCCAGGAGTTTGAGGTTGCTATGAGCTAGGATGACGCCACGGCACTCACTCTAGCCTGGGCAACAAAGCGAGACTCTGTCTCAAAAAATAAAAAGAATACTCAGGTCATCTCCTGTTCTGAGAAGGTCACAGGCTTTCTGCCAAGACTCAGATAAGCTGCAGGTCGCCAAAGCGCCATGACAGAACCATTTCCCTATAGATACTTGTGATAGTTGCTTTTGTAGACATCCTTTCTTAGATTAAGAAAGATTCCTTCTATTCTTAATTTGTTAAGATTTTTAATCACTAATGTTAAAATGTTTCTGATAGTTTTTATATCTATTGAGATCAAATGCTTTTTTTTCCTTTTAACCTGTTCACTTTGGTAAATTACATGGATTTTAAAATTCATTTCTACTGACTGACAAATTTCTTTGTTTTTTTCCCCTTAAAAGGCTTCACGTAAAAAAAAAATTATTGATGATGACTTTCTTCTTTCTTGCTGTCTTCCTGTTTCTGCTTTATATATATTAGGTGGTCCAAACGTAATTGCGGTTTTGGACTGTGAATTTTAAATCATCATAACTAAGCTCAAACACATCTTTATTATTAATGTGTAATTTTTTTCTCTTTGTACATATAGAATTCATGGTTGCTGTACTTTTCAAGGAAGAAAGACTTAATTGAACTACTTTTTGGTGTTTTTTTTTGGAGACAAAGTCTTATTCAGTTGCCCAGGCTAGAGAGAGCAGTGACATCATCACAGCTCATTACAACCTCAAACTCCTGGGTTCAAAATGATCCTCCTGCCTCAGCCTCCCGAGTAGCTGGGACTACAGGTGTACGTGACCACGTCCAGCTGATTTTTCTATTTTTTGTAGAAATGGGGTCTGGCTCTTGCTCAGTCTGGTTTGGAACTCCTGACCTTGATGCTCCTGCCTTCGCCTCCCAAAGTGTTAGGATTACAGGTGTGAGCCACCACGCCTGGCCTATATTGAACTTCTGATTAATCAATAAGAAGTTATTGAAGATCTAAGAGTTTCCTAGGGTTTCTTTTGAAATAAGCAGTAGTTATGTTTTATACCTTTTGAGTACCTCCCTTCAGGTCTTTTAGGGTACATCCCTTGAGACTCTATGGGTAACGTTTTTTTTAAGTCCATGGCTATATTTACTTTCATAAATGACAGGTAATTTAGTATATACCAGATTATTTTTCATTCATTTTTTTAAACTTCTGTATTAAATTTAGGCTGAACTTTTGCTTGATGTCATTCTTTCCTGCATTTAAATAGAAAGTTATTAAGTTACTGAAGGTAGATGGAGTTATTGGCTATTTCATGTGGTTTTTCTACTGGTTAGCTGGTAGTCAGTTTTATAGTTTTGCCAAGTTTCTAAATATATTCTGAAATAATTTGTTTATTCTTATGCTTAGGGTCTGATCATTCTTAATTTTGATAGAGTAGCAGTTTTTATCTGGTTTTCTGGTGATTAAAAAGAAGTTAATGAAAATGGGAATAAATTATTAAGTTTAAACTCACAAATGCAGGTAAAGTATAAATATAATGCTATTATATTTCTCTATAGCAAGTATACACATATGTATATTGTATAGCATATACAATACATATATTGTATATGTATTGCTATATTGTATAGCAAATATATACATGTATATTTTATTTATATTTTATTTTCATTTTTTAATTTTTGTCTCGCTTTGTTGCCCAGGCTAGAGTGAGTGCCATGGCGTCAGCCCAACTCACAGCAACCTCAAACTCCTGGGCTCAAGCGATCCTACTGCCTCAGTCTCCTGAGTAGCTGGGACTACAGGCATGCACCACCATGCCCGGCTAATTTTTTTCTATATATATTAGTTGGCCATTTAATTTCTTTCTAGTTATAGTAGAGACGGAGGTCTCACTCTTGCTCAGGCTGTTTTGAACTCCTGACCTCAAGCAATCCGCCCACCTTGGCCTCCCAGAGTGCTAGGATTACAGGCGTGAGCCACCGCGCCCGGCCTTTATTTTTTAGAAACAGTCTCCCTGTGTCAACCCATGCTGGAGTGCAAGGCGTGGTCATAGCTCTCTGCAGCCTCAAACTTCTGGGCTCAAGTGATCCTCCTGCCTTGCCCTTGGAGTAGCTGTGCCCCTCAGTCTCTACCCTCAGGATCCTGGGGACTAGGGAGGGAGACAAGCAAACATGCAATTACAATAGCTTAATGATATAGGCTAGATAAGTGTTAATGATATAGGCTAGAACTGGAAGGTGGAAGGGAGTGGTGATAGATGAGGCTGGAGATTTGGTTTCGATCATGAAGGGCTTTGTATGCCCTGTTAGCATCTTACTTTTACCTTAGGGGCAGTGGCAAGACTTTAGAGACTTTTCATGAAAGGAAATAACAAGTTTATACTGCATTTTATGAAGAATGGATAGTAGAAAGCTAAATGAGGAGGCCAATTGGAGGCTGTGGCTTTATTCCCATTAAAGCTGAAAAAGTAGTGACAGTGGGGATAGAGGAGCATGCAGAGTTGAAAGCTTTAAAGAACACAGGACTGGATAATTTCTTGTATGTGTGTGTGTGTGTGTACACTTCTGTGGGGAAAGGACAGTTGATGGTGCAGGAGGAGATTAAGGTGACTCCAGACTTTCATGTGGAGCACTTAGGCCGGGAACAGTTCTGTCCAGTATAGTAGCCACTAGCCACATATGGGAATTTAAATCTAAGTCTGAACTAATTTAAATGAAATAAGATTTTAAAATTCAGTTCTTCAGTTATCCTAGCCACACAAATATAGAACTAAAGACTCTTAAATTCTGTACATTTAGCCCAGAGTACTATGAAATCATAAATTTGAGAGTCTCTACAGAGATTCAAGCAGAGAAGAATATCTGGGTATATTTGCTTAGCAGCAAGATGGGGCTCGTGGCCTCTGTATTGGATAGTGGAGCTATAGAACATTTCTTTTGTCACAGAAAGTTCCACTAGACAGCATTTGCCTCCAGCTTTTGGTTTCTACTTTCTTTTCCTCCAGAGTAACAGGTGGTATTCTCTCGTCTCCTAAGAACTTTGGCTCTACAATATCCTATTGCGGGATATTGCTAGGGATTCTGCTAGACACCATCACTGCCATTGCCAACAACTACTATCACTGCATCATCAGATATAGGACATTTCCATAATCAGGGTTCTTTGGGAGAATGCTGAGCTAAAGAGATGCTGAGGCCAGTCACTGTGTGGGGCAACAGGAGCCTCCAGAAAGCAGTATCCATTAAAAATATAATATGAGCTATATATGTAATTTAAAATTTTTTAGTAGTTACATTAAAAAGTAAAAAGAATAAAAGAAACAATTAGATTTTATAATTATATGTGTTATTTATACAATATATCTCAAGTATGATTTTCAACATATTCAAACATTATATTTTAAAAATTATTAGTGAGCTGTTTGTTATTTTTTAACACTAGATCTTTGAAATCAATTTTGTACTTTGACAACTTATCAATTCAAATGCTAAGTTTTTATCAGAAATATTTCATTGGTATTTAGATCTGTAAATCATAAAATTTATAGTTGAAAAAGTAGATTCACACACCTGAGTTGTTCCAAACATGCTTTAAACTTTTTTAGTAACTGCATCGAGTATCAGTTTTTTGTTTATTTTTTGAGACAGAATCTCTTGCCCATGCTGGAGTGCAGTTGTGTGATCACAGCTCACTGCAACCTTGAACTCCTGGGCTCAAGTGATCCTCCTGCCTCAGCCTCCTGGGTGGATGGGATTATAGGTGCGTACCACCATGTCAGGCTATTTAAAATTTTATTTTAGATATGGGGCCTCACTATATGGAGTTGCCCAGGGCTGGTTTTGAACTCCTGGGCCTCACGTGGTCTGCCTCAGCCTCCCAAACTGCTGGGATTACAGGCATGAGCCACTGTACATTACTGAATATCGGTTTTTATATTTAACTTGTATTAAAATCAAATAAAATTAAAAATTCAGTTCCTTAGTCTCACTAGCCACATTTCAAGTGTTCAGCAGCTAAGTATGGCTAGTGGTTACCACATTGGACAGTGCAGCTCTGGAATAACTAAGTGTATTTGCTGCATAGTTGGAAATTCAGGTCTGGAGCTCATGAAAGAGGTACAGAAACAGACAGCCACATTGGAAGAACTGTGAGGAACATGGAGATTAAAAAAGAGTTTGTGATTTTGGACAAACCGATTTTATTTCAACATCTCTGTGCTCCATTTAAAAAAAGGTCTATAAATGCATCCTGGTGAGAGTGAAATTGTAGGTGAATATGCAGTGTGTTGTAGTGGTGAAGAGTCTGACCTTAGAATCAGATAGATGTGTGATCTTGGGCAACTTACTGGGCCTTTCTAACCCTTATTCTCCTCATCTATAAACGGGATAATAAAATACTTGTACTTGAAAGATTTGCCAAAAGAGTTAAATGAAGTATTCTCGCAAGTATGTACTGCATATAATGTCATGTTTCTTCACTTTTAAGTTGCCATTTGTTTTTTGTGAGGTGTACCATCAATTTAATAATTCATTCTTTTTAGGAAAAAAAGAAACCTACTTTAATTATATATGTTAATTATAAGCTGAATCCCAATTCAGAAACTTTAAAATATGAAGTATGTATCTTAAAATAGAGGACTTTTTTTTCTTTTTTTTTTTTGAGACAGTTTTGCTCTATCACCCAGGCCTAGGGTGCAGTGGTGTCAGTACAGCTCAGTGCAACCTCAGACTCCTGGGCTTAAGTGATCCTCCTGTCTCAGCCTCCTAAGTAGCTGGGACTGTAGGTGTGCGCCACCACGCCTGGCTAATTTTTCTGCTTTTAGTAGATGGGGTCTCACTCTTGCTCAGGCTGGTCAAGCTATCCTTGCCTTGGCCTCCCAGAGTGCCAGGATTACAGGTGTGAGCCACTGTGCCCAGCCAAAATAGAAGACATTATTGTGAGTACTGATAAGTACTCATTATGAATGAGATACTCTATTAAATGCCTTATGATAATGTAAAAGGCTTTTTTTAAATGTGCAATGTAACATGATATTTCTATTGTAAAGTTTCACTTAAGTAGACTTTGTAATGGAAAAATCTCTTTTATTTCTGGAAATTTTGAAATATATGGTGGTGTAACTCCTTAGTTAATTCAGTTGAATTCTGCTTGAATCTCTTTGGATACTCTTCAGTTTATGATTTCATAGTACTATGGGCTAACTGCAGAATTTGAGTGTAATTCTACATTGGTGTGTATACATGTAGAGAATTAGGATTTTTGAAAAATGCCTTGGTAGAGTTTATTCAGAGAAGCATGTTAACAGGAAGAAAATGGACCCCTTCAGGTCAAAGAGAAAAGAATTAGGATTTTTTTTTTTTTTGAGACAGAGTCTCGCTTTGTTGCCCAGGCTAGAGTGAGTGCCGTGGCGTCAGCCTAGCTCACAGCAACCTCAAACTCCTGGGCTCGAGTGATCCTTCTGCCTCAGCCTCCCGGGTAGCTGGGACTACAGGCATGCGCCACCATGCCCGGCTAATTTTTATATATATATATCAGTTGGCCAATTAATTTCTTTCTATTTATAGTAGAGACGGGGTCTCGCTCTTGCTCAGGCTGGTTTTGAACTCCTGACCTTGAGCAATCCGCCCGCCTCGGCCTCCCAAGAGCTAGGATTACAGGCGTGAGCCACAGCGCCCGGCCTAGAATTAGGATTTTTAATGGCTCTGCAAATCCTTTTTCTTAGGTCTTTCCCTCAAGTCCCATCTAGTCCGTTGTTACTGTCAATGTGCCATTCCACCAGTGTCTTGCAGAAGACAGACATTTTTATAATGCGTACCCTGTGCTTCATATACATATTGTGTGCTAGGAAATTTTGCTACTGCCTTTGCAGTATACCCACTCAGGTCTGAAATAACATTAAGGCCGGGCGCGGTGGCTCACGCCTGTAATCTTAGCACTCTGGGAGGCCGAGGCGGGCAGATTGCTCGAGGTCAGGAGTTCGAAACCAGCCTGAGCAAGAGCGAGACCCCCGTCTCTACTATAAATAGAAAGAAATTAATTGGCCAACTAATATATATATAGAAAAAATTAGCCGTGCATGGTGGTGCATGCCTGTAGTCCCAGCTACTCGGGAGGCTGAGGCAGAAGGATTGCTTGAGCCCAGGAGTTTGAGGTTGCTGTGAGCTAGGCTGATGCTACGGCATTCACTCTAGCCTGGGCAACAAAAGTGAGACTCTGTCTCAAAAAAAAAAAAAAAAGAAATGACATTAGACATTTTGCATCTGTATTATTGGAAATAATGAACTTTTTTTATGATCCCTTTAGGGCTGACAGATAAGTTTGATACTATATGCCAACTACATTTAGTGGTGGCAGCTGGAAGTGCTGTGTTGGGAATAATTTTGAGACCAGTTACAAGAGGAAGAAATGCTCACCTTGGAATCACAGTGGCTTTTTCCTTTTGTTTCTCTTTTAAATATTCTTAACATTTTACCTTTTTAAAAAAGCAGTGTATACTTACTTGGAAAATATTGGCAATTATTAAGAAGAAAGTAAACAGATTTCTTATTCTTTTTGTTGTGCTTGTATGTATATTTGCAAAATCGAGAGTCTACTGTATGTTAAAACATATACCCTTTTTCATTACTATGTTATAAACATTTTTTTCATGACAGACATTGCTTATAAATATGTTTTTTTGTAAGCTGCATATTAAGTCATAAGGATTACACTCAAATATTTCTCAATGAGATGAATGCTTAATACTAAATGAATACGCAAGCTGTTATGTCTTAATTTTCTTTTTTTTTTCAAACCATTTTCAAAGTTGCTACTTCTCAAATACTTATTTTAGGGAAGAAAACAAATACTTACCAGTACCTACAATTTTTCACTTAAACCTTTTTAAAATTATGAAATGTTTTAGACATATTAAATACTTATAGAGAATTATATAATTAATATCTGTGTACCTACCACCTGGCTTACAGAGTAAAATATAGTGTTAAAACTCCTCATGTAGCTCTCCGTGATTATGTCTTTATTTATCAACAATGGCATGGATTTTCAATCTTAACAAGTAATACGGGTCTGTATCCAAGATCTTTTGAGCCAGAATTCAGAATTTTTCAGATTTTAAAAACGCGATATGATACATATACTATCTATTACCTAACTTTTCAAGTAAGTTCTGTGAGATGATCCCTAATTCCTTTATCAAACACATTGATATTTCTGCATCAGTTCAGGTTGGTTTTGCCACCATATTAGTTAAAAGAATTTTTGGGTTTTTAGAGATTTTTGGAATTTGAATCTGTGGATAAGGGGTTGTGAACAAGTACATATCTTTATTATGTTCAGCTTAATCACTCTGGTAGAATTTGTTGAACTTTGTGTTGATCTGATCATAATGTAGCATGAGATGTGGTATAAAATATAAGATAATGTAAGTCTGAACAATTTAATATTAGAGAAATAAGGATATCAGTAAGAACTGGAGTCCCTGGGGAAGGATACACAGCCTAGAACTAAGTGGCACAGATTGCTAATACAAGTAGACAACAACCTTGTGTTTACTTATAATTATCTACTTAAAAAGGTATTTATTTTATTATTTTTTCATTTTAGTAAATTATTAAATTTCTTTTTTCTTTTTTTCTATGGTATACAGACATTGTTGACACTTGTCATGGTGAGAACTTTGATAGAACTTACAATTAACTTGATTAACTGATTGATAAGGATTATTAAAAACTACAATTAACTTGAATATAGCTGAGTTACCCTTCCATAAAAAAGGGTGAAACAATAACTGTGACAAGTGTTAACACTGCTCTTTTACAATTAATGGTAAGTGGCATTGCTGCTCCTACCAGAGGTGCTCTTTTAGGTTGGCTCTGAAACAGTGCTGCAGCCACTCTGTACTATAGTTTTGGTCTCTTGTTAGTTTTAGAGAATCAGTTGAAGGTCAGACAACCAGATGCATGGTGTTGACAAACTTAATACATTTCAGTTACATGCAGAGGGTGGAAGCAGAGACATCTGTGCTGCCTTTAACTTGTAGAATTTTTTTTAAACCCTCTTACTAACAGAGATATTAGCAATCAGCATTTGGGCCTAGTCCATTAATTACTGTGTAAGTTAGTGTTGAATGGTTGTGGAGGTCTTTATTGAAACCCTTAATTTTATAGTGAGACTTGTTTTTTAAATGTAAAGGTAAGACATGCTCACTATTAAAAAAAAATGAAAACAAAAAAATCCAAGAAAAGTATATAGCGGGAATAAGTATCTCCATCTGGCCTTTCAGAAATATCTTGCTACCATCCAAATCATTCCTGTGTATGTAAAAACTTACACATGTATATCTTTTTGTCTGCAAATGGGATTGTATTATGTGCATTCTTTCTTCTGTAACTTGCTTTCTTTTTCACTGTACAGTATATCAGATGTCTTTGCATGCCAGAAATAGATATTTACTTAATTTTTTTTTTAATAGCAGCATTGTATTTTATGGTTTGGAGATAAATATTATTTAACCAACCCTTGTTAGAAATTTAAGTTCTTGTCCTGCTATTACAAACAATACAATAATGAATTCTTGTACATGTATCCCTGAACCTGTGAAAATATATCTTACAGAGATTTTTTTTAAAAAATGAAACTTCTAGTTCAAACAATATGGCACATTTTTAATTTTAATAGATTGTGCCAAGTTGTACTTCAGTGGGATTTTAAAATTTTAGTCTATTGCTAATCTTTTCACAGAGTTTAAGATAGCAGCATATTTCTTGCCCTTAGTAATGTGTATAATCCTTTGAGAAAATGAACAGAATCTTTAAAAATGTTGAAATATAGTGTTTAAAATATTCAACTCATTTTCTCATAATATATGCTAATTACTGGCTGGGCGTGGTGGCTTAATGCCTGTAATCCTAGCACTCTGGGAGGCCAAGGTGGGAGGATCACTCAAGGTCAGGAGTTCAAGACCAGCCTGAGCAAGAGTGAGACCCCCTCTCTACCATAAATAGAAAGAAATTAATTGGCCAACTAATATATATATAGAAAAAATTAGCTGGGCATGGTGGCACATGCCTGTAGTCCCAGCTACTTGGGAGGCTGAGGCAGTAGGATCGCTTGAGCTCAGGAGTTTGAGGTTGCTGTGAGTTGGGCTGACGCCATGGCACTCACTCTAGCCTGGGCAACAAAGTGAGAGTGTGCCAAAAAAAAAAAAAAAAAAAGAAAGAAAAAGAAAGAAAGGAAGGGAGGGAGGGAGAGAGTGAGAGAGAGAGAGAGAGAGAGAGAAAGAAAAAAGAAAGAAAAAGAAAGAGAAAGAAAGACATTAGCGAAAGAAAGAGAGAGAGTGAAATAAAGAGAGAAAGAAAGAAAGAAAGAAAGAGAGAGAAAGAAAGAAAGAGAAAGAAAGAAAGTAAGTAAATAGCTGGGCAATTAAAAATAGAAAATAGAAAAACTTAGCTGGGCATGGTGCACGCCTGTAGTCCCAGCTCCTCAGGAGGCTGAGGCAGGAGGATCGCTTGAGCCCAGGTGTTTGAGGTTGCTGTGAGCTAGGCTGAGGCCATGGCACTCTAGCCCAGGCAACAGAGTGAGACTCTGTCTCAAAAAATAAAATAAAATAAAATAAATGCTAATTACTGATGAGCATAACCCATTACAGCAGGTTGGACTAGTAATTTTGAGATTTATGTCAGAATTTCACCTATAATGCTTTTAATAGCTAATGGGTGGTGTATTATATTTTCTGGTTCATCTTATAAATGTCTCAGAGCACATCTGTGTCAGCTTATCTGTTATAATTAATTTGAAATAGGTTACTATATTTCTGTTAAAGGATTTTCTGCTTTCATTTGTCTTATGAATATTTGGTGTTCCTACAACTCAGGTTGTAGAAAGCTATTATTATCCTTTTAATCTATGAGGAAAGAGTGAGAGACTGTTGTCTGCAATTGCATGTTATGCTTGTAGCTGTTTGTGGGAAGAGTGAGAATTAAAAGCTAACATATAATTATCATGAGTAGAAGTATTTTTATTTTTAGACCTCTGAGTATATTCTAAGATTCTGAGTGGGTATATATGGATATCTGTGGGGTAGCACCAGCCTGGGGACGTTTTCTTTCTCATTATGCATATAATTATTGAGATCAGTGCTTTTCTTGTAGGGAAAAATGATTTTGGAATTTTTGAGTATTCTCTTTGTATTTTTCATGACCTAGCTAACAAGCTTTGTGGTGTGAATGGTAGTGAATTGGTGGCGAAACTGTGTTGTTAATAAACACTAATTTAAGATAAACCAGATTTCTGGTAATGTTCTTGTTGGAGTTTAGGAAATTTCTCTAAACATAAATCCTGGTAGGCTTGCGGAGATTTAAATGCTGTTCTAGTATTTTTTAAAAACTCAAAATGTAGGGTATAAAAACTCACCTTAAGTACTTGTAGGTCTTGGGATATGGTATTACTTTGACAGATAAGTTAGTAGAGATTTTCTAGTACTGAGAGCTGAATTTTACCCAATGGCATGATATGCATATGTTCTGTATGTAAACTTTTAATTTTTTTTCTTAGAAGATGAGAGGCAGTAGTCTGTTATTGTTGAGCTTATGCCATCTTCTTGGAATTAAGATTTAGCTACAGAATTTCCTATTTTTATTCATGTAGGAAGAACAGTTTGTTTTTAAAAAATTGAAATCTTGCCCGTTCAGTAAGTTTATTGTTTTCAGGGGATAGAGGACAAAAATAAATAGCAGGACATGTAGAGAGGTTGTCAATTTATGGCATTTGTATACAATTTAAAGATAGAGACAAGTTTCTCAACAGGAAGAGAATGTCAAAAAGGATTTCATATTTATTTTATATCACATTTAGTTGAAAGTTCCATAAACTAATTTCAAGATTACTACCACTTTTTAAATATATAAGAACTATCAGCCAGGTGCAGTGGCTCACACCTGTAATCCTAGCACTCTGGGAGGCCCAGGTGGGTGGATCGCTCAAGGTCAGGAGTTCGAGACCAGCCTGAGCAAGGGTGAGAACCTGTCTCTAGTATAAACAGAAAGAAATTAATTGGCCAACTAATATATATAGAAAAAATTAGCCAGGCATAGTGGTGCATGCCTGTAGTCCCAGCTACTCGGGAGGCTGAGGCAATATGATCACTGGAGCCCAGGAGTTTGAGGTTGCTATGAGGTAGGCTGATGCCAGGGCACTCTAGCCTGGGCAACAGAGTGAGACACTGTCACAAAAAAAAAAAAAATAAAAAGTGTGTGTGTGTGTGTGTGTGTGTGTGTGTATATATATATATATATATGTGAACTATCTAAGAAATTTCACTAGGATTTAGGTTTATTGTGGCTTCAGGAAACATTTGTTGCCTGCTTGATTTGTATTAGGCACTAAGCTCGGTTTTGCAGATGGAGCTAAGCCTTTCCTTTGCCTTTAAGGAAGTGATTAACTAAAACACAGTTAAGTACATTATTTTAAAAGCCCTTGGTTCCCTTAAATACCTAAGTTGGACTGAGGGGTTTGTGGTTTTGTAGAGGATTGTGACTGTTTAGTTTAGAAGACTGCACAGAAGGTAGTCAGTTGATGGGGAAGAGGAAGGTCATGGAAGCAAGAGAAAATGTGGTATTCAGGAAATTGCATGTACCTGATCATGGTTGTCACATGGAGAAGGAGGGTGATTAAGAAGTGACTTTAGAGAGATAGGCAGGGCCCAAATATGAAAAATTTTACATATACTACCAGGGATTAGATCTTTACTTTGAGAAGCTGTCAAAGGAAGTATGTAGGTGTGTGTGATTGTGTCATATTTAAGTTTTAGAGCAATGGTTCTTAAACTTTTTGTTTCAGCATCCCTTTACCACGATTTATTATTTCAGGATATTATGGGGGTACATTTTAGTTACATGTTATGACTTTGCCACACCCAAACCATGATTTGAGGTGTTCCCTTCCCCCCCCTACAATGCTTACCACGTCCATTAGTGGTGAGTTTACCCACCCCCATCCCCCTATCCCCCAAAGAATATTACTACTGTGTGAGTACCTTAGTGTTGATCAGTCAGTGCTAATTTGATGGGGAGTACATGTGGTGTTTATTCTTCCATTCTTCGGAGGATGGGCTCAAGCTCTATCCAGGAAAATATGAGAGGTGCTAGATCACTGTCATTTTTTATAATTGAGTAGTATTCCATTGTATACATATACCATATTTTATTAATGCACTCATGGATTGAAGGGCACTTGGGTTGTTTACACATCCTTGCAATAGTGAATTGTGCTGCCATAAACATTCAAGTGCAGAAGCCTTTATTATAGAATGACTTTTGTTCCTTTGGATAGATGCCTAATAGTGCTATTGCTGGATCAAATGTGGTATTTCTATTGTTAGCTCTTTGTGGTATCTCCAAATTCTTTTCCACACAGGTCACACTAATTTGCAGTCCCACCAGCAGTGTAAGAGTGTTCCTATCTCTCCACATCCTCACCAGCATTTGTTGCTTTGGAATTTTTTGATAAAGGCCAATCTTTCTAGGGTTAGGTAATATCTCATTGTGGTTTTGATTTGCATTTCCCTAATGATTAGAGATGTTGAGCATTTTTTAATGTGTTTTCTGCCCATTATTCTGTCTCACTTTGAAAAGTTTCTGTTGATGTCCTTGTCCTGTTGCCCAGGCTGGAGTGCAGTGGTGTGACCATAGCTCACTGTAACCTTGAAATCCTAGGCTCAAGTGATCCACCTGGCTCAGCCTCCCGAGTAGCTAGGACTATAGGCATATGCTACCACACTTGGTTATTTTTAAAATTTTTTGGTAGACACAGGGTCTCACTATATTGCCCAGGCTAGTCCTGAAATCCTGGCCTCAAGCGATCCTCCTACCTTGACCTCCCAAGTTGCTATGATTACAGACTTGAGCCTGTGCCTTGCCCTCTTTACACTCCTGAAAATTAATGAGGACCCCAGATAGCTTTTGTTTATGTAGGATGTATCTATCACTTTTTTTTTTTTATCTCTCTCTTTTTTTTTTTTTTGAGACAGAGTCTCACTTTGTTGCCCAGGCTAGAGTGAGTGCCGTGGCGTCAGCCTAGCTCACAGCAACCTCAGTCTCCAGGGCTCAAGCAATCCTACTGCCTCAGCCTCCTGAGTAGCTGGGACTACAGGCATGCGCCAGCATGCCAGGCTATTATTTTTATTTTTATTTTTATTTTTTAGAGTAATTAGAGATCTGAAGTGATTTTACTTTTATTTCCTTCACGGTAAGCCAATCATGAGATTTCACAGTGATTTCTGGGTGGGGCAGAAGGAGGTGGTGTTAAGCATCAGCAGGGCTGTGGCCCCGCTGGCCTGAGGAGGTGCAGGCAGGGTGGGTCCTCCTCACTGGGGCAGCTGCAGGAGCACGGACTGCCCCGCCGGCAGGTAGGTGATGTTCCGAGAGCGTGACAGCTGGTACGCAATGTCCTCGGCGGCCCCCAGCTTGCGCAGCTCGATCAGGCCGTCCCCCGCGGTGGCCAGCGAGTTGGCGATCAGCTCGGCTGCCTTGGAGTCGCCCTCGGCAGAGATGATGGCTGCCTTTTTCTGCTGCTCAGCCTTTTCCACCACGAATCTGGCCCTCTCTGCTTCCTGCTGAGCCACCTGTTTGGCTTCCACCGCTTCTGTGAACTCCTTCCCAAAGGTCAGATGCGTCAAGGAGACATCGTCCAGGATGAGCCCGAAGGTTGCTGCTCGCTCCGTAAGGTCATCGCTCACCTGCCTGGAGACCAGCTCTCTCTGGGTGATTAGTTCCCCTGCATCAAAGCGAGCCACCACTGACTTGAGGATCTCTGTAGTAATGGACGGCAGCACGCGCTCGTCGTAGTCCTCTCCGATGCTGGTGAAGATGCGCGGGAGCTGGCTAGCCACAGGCCGGAAGAGGATGCGCAGCGTGATGTTGACATTCTGTAAATCTTTGCTACCAGTGATGACTGGCACGTTACGCGGTCGAGAGTGGCAGTCAAAGATAATTGGTTTCTGTACCCATGGGATGAGAAAGTGAGTCCCTTCCCCTACCACAATGTCCTGCACTCCACGGAATCGGTCAAAGATGACAGCTCTGTGCCCAGCATCCACATTATACAAGGCAGAGTTCACCACGCCTCCTGCAACGGCCAAGGCCAGGCCGAACTTGCCAATGGACTCAAACACTTTGGCAGCCATGTTTCCTTCTGTTGGACCCACTCACACCTGCTTCCACTCTGACCTCCACATGAATTCCCCCTATTTTTATTTTTTTTTGTATATATATTTTTAGTTGTTCAATTAATTTCTTTCTATTTTTGGTAGAGACAGGGTCTTGCTTAGGCTGGTTTCGAACACCTGATCTCGAGTGATCCGCCCGCCTCGGCCTCCCAGAGTGCTAGGATTACAGGCGTGAGCCACTGCGCCTGGCCTATCTATCACTTTTTAGCATGTTAGAAATCTGAGAAATTTTTAGAACATCAGAATACACAAGCACACATTCTATTAGCTATCAGTGGGATAATATCACATGTTGCATAGCCTCTGGAAAGCACTACATTTGTGAGAGAATAACAGTGAAAAGGGGCCAGTAACGTTATACTATTAGAAAAATAGTTTTGCTCTCATGGAATTCCTGAGAGGGTCTTGGGCTCCCTAACCCATTTGGAGAATTGTCATATTAGAAGATCATTCTGGCAATGGTATTAAGAATTGTTTAGAACCTACAAAAAAGCACATTTTAAATTGTGGTCCAGTATGTACATGTGCATGCATATGCATACCTGAAACAAAGTTTTGGGAAACAGTATTGTATTAGTTGTCGCTTGTATCATAACAAGTTACTTCAAAACTCACTCCATTGAAAAAACAAACATCTCAGATTTTATGAAGAACGCAGCCGGCTGGTTCTGGCTCAGGATATGACATGAAATTGCAGTCAAGGTGTCAGCTGAGTCTACAGGCATCTCAAGGCTTGAGTGGGGTTGAAGATCCTCTTCCAAGGTATCTCACATGTTAATGGCAGGAGACCTCAGTTCCTGGCAATGTGACTCGCCATTGGGTAGTTTAAATATCCTCACAACATTGCAGCTAGCTCCCCCTAGAGCAAGTGATCTGTGAGAATGACCAAGACTGAAGCCCCATGTGTTTTATGACTTAGTCAGGAAAGTAATATATTAGTGGAAGCAAGTCACTAAGTCCAGTGCACACTCAAAGAGGAATTTTGCTTCCCTTCTTGAAGTAAGGAGTATCAAAGAATTCATGGACATAATTTAAAACTACAACAATTGTCAGGAGAATGAATCTTCATGAATCTCCTGTTTCCTGCATACCTTGCTGAGTATGCCAAGAATGCAAGGCCTAACTGCTCTCAGCCCAGCCCAATTTTCAGGACTGTGTTTGCAGTGAGCTGCCTTGAGAGAGGAGGTAATATCTCTCATTTGGACAAAGAGCAAGCCTGCTTATTACTTACTATAAAAGTGGTGGATTCCCTAAGCTCAGTGTTCCTCAGCCATGATGCAAACCCACTGCATGTGTAGCATCCATTTGAGACCCTCCATGTCACCTTGTGGGACTTGGTAACCGGGTGCCAATGCAAACACACTCATACTCATGAGTGTGAGTACTGAAGTTCTCTATCTGACCTAGGAGATGCATGTGTTCTGTCAGTATCCGTGAAACAATCCAGGGCTAATATTTTATTTTATTTTATTTTATTTTATTTTATTTTTTTTTTTTTGAGACAGAGTCTCGCTTTGTTGCCCAGGCTAGAGTGAGTGCCGTGGCGTCAGCCTAGCTCACAGCAACCTCAATCTCCTGGGCTCGAGCAATCCTCCTGCCTCAGCCTCCCGAGTAGCTGGGACTACAGGCATGCGCCACCATGCCCGGCTAATTTTTTTTTATGTATATATCAGTTGGCCAATTAATTTCTTTCTATTTATAGTAGAGACGGGGTCTCGCTCTTACTCAGGCTGGTTTTGAACTCCTGACCTTGAGCAATCCGCCCGCCTCGGCCTCCCAAGAGCTAGGATTACAGGCGTGAGCCACAGCGCCCGGCCTGGGGCTAATATTTTAACTTGTAAGTAGGGTTGAATAAAATCCCAGACCTTTCTTCACAGTTGTTGAGGATGTTTACTTTTAGTGTCATGCACTTTGAAAATAAGCTATATATTCTATGCTCTGCTCTATTCTCACTTATTTTATTAAAATTAGAAAAACAAGCTTGGTTGCAATCTACCAAACTGATTTTGCAACCTATTATTGGGTCATAACCTTAAGTTTGGAAAACACTGATCAAGGAGTCAGATTAGAAAGTTGTTATAATTCAGGTAGGGTATGATGGCATAAACCAAGGTAATAATTGTGAGAATGCAGGAAGAGAATCAATTTAAGAAATATCTGGAAGTCAAAGGATAGGAATTGTATTCTTTGATATATAGGATGTGAAGGAGATTTAGGATTTAGGAAGGACTTTCAGTCTTCTGGCTTGAGCAACTGGTGTCATTCATTTGAATAGAAATTGTCCACCCACCATGTTCTTTTTTTCTGCTGCAGGAGCAGATTTAGTTATGGAGTAGTGAGACAGATGTGGAGTTCTGTTTGGGGGCATGATGAGTTTGAGATGTGTATGAGAAATACAAGTGAAGATATCCAGACAGTGGGATATTTGGTTCTGATTGTCAAAGAGAAGATTAGTACTAGAGATGTAAATCTGAAGTCTTTATTGTACAGATTAGATGTTAAGTTGGTGGGGGCCGGGAGAAATGATTTCCCAAGGATGATATTGTAGTGTGAGAATAATACAGGAATAAATATACAACTCTAGAGATCAGAAATATTTCAGGTAGGAATGACCAGAGAAGGTGGAGGACTAGGAGAAAGGAGGGCCTGATATAAAGAAACCAAGTAAGGAGAGTGTCAAGAAATTGGGAGTGCTTAAGATGGAAGACTGTATTTATAGGCAGAAGTTACAAAGGCATTAGAGAGAAAAAACAATAATTAAATAAGTTTCTGTGAGGGGAACCATAGGGAATGGGAACTAAAGTACTCATGGAAGGATTAGCTTTAGCCCACTGCATCAGAGTAGAGGGAAACAAGTTAAGGAGGGTGTTGATGTAAATGAAAGTGTGGTAAGAGAAGTTGAGATAGTTCCTATTTGATTTGTTTCTCTGTGATATAGGAGGTAAGGTACCGTGTTTCCCTGAAAATAAGACCTACCTATAAAATAAGCCCTAGCAGGATTTCTAAACATTGGTGCAATAGAAGCCCCACCCCGAAAATAAGCCCTAGTGATGGGCATGGCTACGCAGTGCATCTGCACAACCCATGCATTTCGTCGCGGAGTGGTAGAGAAGAAGAGCAGCCCTTCTCATCTGCCCCATGAGAGCTCTATTGCTCGACATGAGAGATTGGGGTCAATGGTTCTAAAGGAAATAGAGTCGCAAGAAATTCAGGAATTCGGGGTTTGGAGAGTTATGATGATGTTCCAGAAGAAGACGACTTAACTATATTTGAATAAATGTAGATTGTACTGTACTTAAAAAAAACAACACATCCCCTGAAAATAAGCCCTAGGGTGTCTTCTTGAGGAAAAATAAATATAAGACTGTCTTATTTTCAGGGAAACACGGTATATTAGATTGGTAGGGCTTTGATAAGAAAGCGTCATAGCCTGGGTGGCTTAAACAACAATTTATTTTCTCATCATTCTGGAAGCTAGAATTATGAGACCAATGTGCCTGCTTCGTTGATTTCTTCTGAGGCCTCTTGCTTGTAGATGGCCATCTTCTTTTGGGTGTCTTAACATGGTCTTTCCTCTGTGCTTGCCTGTGTCCTAATTTCTTTTTATAAGAACACCAACCATATTGGATTAAGGCTAACCTCAGTGACCTTGTTTAACCTTAATTACCTCCTTAACGTTCCTGTCTACAGACGGTCACATTCTGAGGTATGAGGGGTTAGGACTTCAGTTTATGCATTTTGGAGAGGGACACAGTTCAGATGTAACATGGAGTTGTTTGCTGGAAGTGACAGGCAGAAGACAAAGGTTTGAAATAACTACCATAACAAATATTCAGTGGGAAGCTAAAAGTTTTGTAGGACTCTGTGGGGCAGGGAACATTATGGGATCAGCGGAAGTTGGAAATCAAACTGAACAGCTACATGGTTTTCTGCAGCAATAATTGGAATTCCAGGAATATAATCAGTAAAGGTGTTTCTTTTGGATTAATCAAGGGGAAGGGAATTTGGAATCTGTGAACTTATTTTATCAAACTTTTTTTTTGAGTCTCACTTTGTTGCCCAGGGTAGAGCGAGTGCCGTGGTGTCAGCCTAGCTCACAGTAACCTCAAACTCCTGGGCTCAAGTGATCCTCCTGCCTCAGCTTCCCGAGTAGCTGGGACTACAGGCATGTGCCACCATGCCTGGCTAATTCTTTCTATATATATTAGTTGGCCAATTAATTTCTTTATATTTATAGTAGAGACGGGGTCTCACTCTTGCTCAGGCTGGTTTTGAACTCCTGACCTTGAGCGATCGATGATTCCCCCCCTTCCTCGGCCTCGCAGAGTGCTAGGATTACAGGTGTCAGCCACTGTGCCCGGCCTGTCAAACGTGTATACTATCCCTAGTCCAGGGCGTGGGCTCCCAAAACTGAGGCAGCCAGCCTCCCAGTTGGGCCCAGCAGCCAAACCGTGGGCTGGACCCGCTCAGTCCCTGGGCCTGCACTGCCTACAGGGTTGGCCTCTTGGGCCTGAAGCTGGAGCCTCAAGTATGGGAAGGGTGGTTTCTTTTTCTTTCTTTTTTATTTTTTTGTCACTTTTTTTCCTTTGTTTTCTTAAGAGACACCAGAATTAATAACTATATATCTATATATATATATATATACTTTTTTTTTTGAGACAGAGTCTCACTCTGCTGCCCAGGCTAGAGTGCCATGGCGTCAGTCTAGCTCACAGCATCCTCAATCTCCTGGGCTCAAATGATCCTTCTGCCTCAGCCTCCCAAGTAGCTGGGACTATAGGCATGTGCCACCATGCCGGGCTAATTGTTTGTATATATTTTTGGTTGGCCAATTAATTTCTTTCTATTTTTAGTAGAGATAGGGTCTTGCTCTTGCTCAGGCTGGTTTCTAACTCCTGACCTTGAGGGATCCACTGCCTTGGCCTCCCAGAGTGCTAGGATTACAGGCCTGAGCCACCACGCCTGGCCAATAACAATAGTTTTGATTTTGAAAAAAACAAAACAAACCCCAACACCAAAATAAAACTAAACAAAAAACCTTTATTGTGTAATTTATGCAGCAAATTACTCTATAAAGTATATAGTTTGATAAATTCCGATACATCTATGTGCTGGTGAAAACATTACTGCAAACAAGATAAAGAACATTTTCATCACCCCCAAAAGTTTCCGCTTGCCTCTTTATGGTCCATCTCCCTCTTCACCATGTCCATAGGCACATACTTATTTGCTGACTGTCGTAATATCTTAGTTTTGGAATTTATATAAATGGAATATGACTTTTTTGGTCAAAAATTCTTTTTGTCACATAGTTTAAAAGTATAAGAATTATTTTTCTGTGGCTACCATATTTTTAAAAGGAAATTTATGTTTTGGCCTGGCATGGTGGCTCATACCTGTAATCCTGGCATTCTGGGAGGTAGAGGCAGGTAGATTGCTTGAGGTCAGGAGTTCAAAACCAGCCTGAGCAAGAGCGAGACCCCGTCTCTACTATAAATAGAAAGAAATTAATTGGCCAAGTAATATATATATAGAAAGAATTAGCCAGGCATGGTGGCGCATGCCTGTAGCCCCAGCTACTCGGGAGGCTGAGGCAGCAGGATTGCTTGAGCCCAGGAGTTTGAGGTTGCTGTGAGCTAGGCTGATGCCACAGCACTCACTCTAGCCTGGGCAACAGAGTAAGACTGTGTCTCAAAAAAAAAGAAAAAAAGAAATTTATGTTTTAAAAACACTTTTCCCTGAAACTCATAAGATTAAAAAGCCAATATGAGGGCTTTTGACAGAGCTAGTAAATTCCTTTGCTTGTCATATAAGTGAATATGGTTTTGAAAATAACAAAGTCTCTGGTTGCAAATGCTGTTTTGGATTTGAAAGTGACTTGACAGTGTACCTGCTAGTGTTGAAAACTTGATGTGAATTCTTCTTCTTGGGTCTTAGCCTATTCAGTGTGATTTACTTACTTCACTACATGAAAATAGAGTTTTGCCAAAAAGTACTGTTCGGAATTTTTTCTTTTGAAGTGGCAGTTTAAAGTTCTGATGGCATGATTCCTGAGACTCTTAATTTCTGAATTATTACTTTTTATTTTGTCATTTTACTTATTTTGTTCTTTTGTTTACCAGCCTTTAAAAAAGGCTTTCTCCTACTGTGTTTCCCTGAAAATAAGACAGTGTCTTACATTTATTTTTCCTCAAGAAGACACCCTAGGGCTTATTTTCAGGGGATGTGTCATTTTTTTTTTTAAGTACGGTACAACAATTTACATTTATTCAAATATAGTTAAGTCTTCTTCTGGAACATCATCATAGTAAAATGGCAGCCACAGCTTTCCTTCTTCCCCCTGGGGACACACGATACCTAAGGTGGAGCGTCCCCCTCCTCACTTCACTGAGGAGACTTTCCCCTCAGCCTCAGCGTGCAGCACGCACAGGATGGCCGGGACCTGGCAGGGGGAGCTGACCTCGTTGAGGGGCTGCCCGCACCTTTCTGGTCACCTCTGGGATAGTAGCTGTCACGATGGGGCAGATGAGAAGGGCTGCTCGCCTTCTTTATCTCTGCGTAGCCACGCCCATCACTAGGTCTTATTTTCGGGGTAAGGCTTCTATTGTGCCAATGCTTAGAAATCCTGCTAGGGCTTATTTTATGGGTAGGTCTTATTTTCGGGGAAACACGGTACTTAATAGAAAGATAAATGTGATTATTTTAAGTTTTACACCCAGGAAAACCCATGATGTAACCTAAAGTTTAGGTTTAGAGTACTAGATTAATCAGACACATTGCCTGAAAATTGTGAAAACCTTTAATATCTTATGGACATCTTTTATAACATTGGCAGATGATGGTGGTTAAGCATGGTAATGAAGAGCCTCCAGGATCTGGAATTAGGCTGCTTTCATTCAAATGTTGATCCTATCATTGTGTGGCTTTAGATAAGTCCCTCAACCCCTATAAGCTTCAACTTTCTTCATCTGTAAAATGGAAATAATAATGACAGTCACTGTGCTACTTATTAACATAAAATATTAAACTATAAGTGAATGTTAAATCTTATAAAGCTCATAGTGCAATGCTTGGTATATGGTAAACACACACTCGCTAAATGTTAGCTTTTGTTATCATTCAAAGAATTCCAGGTAATGAATGAATCACTTATTTTAAGTACTATTTAGATTACTTAAAAAACAAAAACACTTTGTATCCTTTTTTGATCTTGAAATAGAATTTATCTTACATAGTAATTTGTAGATTACCACTTGTCACCTACCTTACAATCTAAATTAATCTTGAAAAGGAATTTTTGCTTCATGGACTAGGTTAATCTTGGAAAGAAATTTCCTAATATTGCTAGCAAAATATTATAATTTCTGAGCTTCGTGTACCATTTCTATTTTTGAGATGGAGGGAGAATTGGAGTCTTTCCTTAAAGGTTTAGGTTCTGTGTATTTCCTGTCCTGTTTGTGGTTAGCCCAGGGATGTCTTTACTGGCTCACTAATGTACAGAAGAGACTGCCTATGTTCACATTTTTGAGGATTTTTAACCTGTTTGCATTTGACCAGAATATATAGTGTCTTTAAAATCTTATTTTTGACCGTGTGATTTTCTTGGAGACCATTTTTGATGAAGAAACACAAGAATCAATTCTATGTAACAGGATTTTGGGAAAATATTATTTAATATATTGAAGCATATTGTTACTTGACCTGAGCCAGTTCTTTGAAAGAATGTCAGGAAGTCACAGAGATCTATTCTAGACCTATATTGGTTTATATTTGCGATAAGTGTGGAAAGTAGTTAGGCATAGTACAGTCCGTCCTCCAAATCTGTGAGTTCTGCATCTGCAGATCCAACCAATTGTGAATTGAGAATATTCAGGGGGAAAAACAAGAAAAAATAGCAATACAGCAAAAAATAATAGAAATTTAAAAACAATACAGTATAACAACTGTTTACATAGCATTTACCTTGTATTGGGTATTAGAAGTAATCTAGAGACGATTTGAAGTGTACTGAAGGATGTACGTATGTTACATGCGAATACTATGCCATTTTATGTAAAGGACTTGAGCATTGAAGGGTGTTGGTATCCACAGGGGTCCTGGAACCAGTCTTCTGTGGGTACTGAGGGACAACCACTTGTATTTTTAAAATTTGTTTTAATTATACTTGTAGAGTCTAAATGTGTTTTCTTTTGTAAAAAATTCAAGCTTTATGGTAGTTTGAGTATAAAGCTTTGTAAGTGAAGCTAAAGCCTCCACAGACAGACATTTTTCCCCTCATTTCCTCTTACAACACAAGTTTCCTTCCTTCTAACCATTGCTGTTTCAAATTTGACATTTCTCATGTAGGAATTCTTTATATATTCTGTTAATAGATCTTTATACATATGTTGAATATATTTTTCACCTAGTTTTTGGTTTATCTTTTTATTGTTTATGACTATTTTTGGTATAATACTGTATTATTTTGATGTAATTCAGTGTTAGTTGTTTTTCTCTATGATTTTTGCTTTCTGTTTCTTATTTAAGAAGACTTACCCTAACTATTGTTCACAAGAGTGTTCTTCTAAATTTTCTTCTAATCCTTTTAATAATTTAAAAATTAGGCTGGGTGTGGTGGCTCACGCCTGTAATCCTAGCACTCAGGGAGGCTGAGGCGGGCGGATTGCTTGAGGTCAGGAGTTCGAAACCAGCCTGAGCGAGACCCCGTCTCTACTAAACATAGGAAGAAATTAATTGACCAACTAAAAATATATATAGAAAAAATTAGCCTGACATGGTGGCACAAGCCTGTAGTCCCAGCTGCTCGGGAGGCTGAGGCAGAAGGATTGCTTGAGCCTGAGGTTACTGTGAGCTAGGCTGACGCCAGGGCACTCACTCTAGCCTGGACAACAAAGCTAGACTCTGTCTCAAAAAAAAAAAAAAATTAATATCTTTAATGTACATAGAGTTTATTTCAGTGTGAAGTAGGAGTATAATTTTTTCTTAGAACATCAGTTATTCAAACCCCCATTTATTGAGTGGTTTGTCATTTCCTCACTGTTTCAAAATGTTACTTTTAGCATATATTAAATTCCCATATATAATTTAGACTCTATTCTTAGACTAATACTATGCAGTTTTAGTTAACATAGCTTTACAAGGCTACGGTTCTTTATGGGTCAGATGTGGCTTTGTTGTCCAGAGTTTTTTCCAGTTATCCCCAGTGGGCATTATGCACACATTATTTTCTTTTCTTGTTTTTTTTTTGAGACAGAGTTTCACTCTGTTGCCCAGGTAGAGTGCCGTGGTGTCAGCCCAGCTCACAGCAACCTCAAACTCCTGGGCTTCAAGCAGTCCTCCTGCCTCAGCCTCCAGAGTAGCTGGGACTACAGGCATGCACCACCATGCCTGGCTAATTCTTTCTATATGTATACTAGTTGGCCAATTAATTTCTTTCTATTTATAGTAGAGATAGGGTCTCACTCTTGGTCAGGCTGCTTTTGAACTGCCCTTTTTTTTTTTTTTTTTTTTTTTTTTTTTTTTTTTTTTTTTTTTTTTTTTTTTTTTTTTAGACAGAGTCTCACTTTGTTGTCCAGGCTAGAGTGAGTGCCGTGGCGTCAGCCTAGCTCACAGCAACCTCAAACTCCTGGGCTTGAGTGATCCTTCTGCCTCAGCCCCCCGAGTAGCTGGGACTACAGGCATGCGCCACCATGCCCGGCTCATTTTTTATATATATATCAGTTGGCCAATTAATTTCTTTTCTATTTATAGTAGAGACGGGGTCTCGCTCTTGCTCAGGCTGGTTTTGAACTCCTGACCTCGAGCAATCCGCCCGCCTCGGCCTCCCAAGAGCTAGGATTACAGGCGTGAGCCACAGCGCCCGGCCTTGAACTGCCCTTGAACGATCCGCCTGCCTCAGCCTCCCAGAGTGCTAGGATTATAGGCGTGAGCCACCAAGCCCTGGCCACACATTATTTTCTTGATGAAATACGTGAATAGTCACATTAAGTGGGGATACATATAAACAATAAGTAACTTCATATCAGATCAGGTCAGGTTTTGCTGTTAAATGAGTTAAAAAGAAAAAACTTACTTTCAGAGTTTTTTGGATTTTTGTGGTACAAATAGAGGATTATGGATCTGTAATTTATCTTGCCAGTTGGGAATGTCTTCCTTCTTTGTTCATCTATTTGAAATTGTTGGTTATTCTTGTACCTTTACTCTTCCATTTGAATTTTAGAGTTAGCTTGTTGAGTTATGTGAAAAATCCTGTAGAGATTTTCACTGGGATTGTGCTAAGTAGTTGGGGAAGAACTGACACTTTTTAAAGTGTCTTCTCATCCATGAACATGGATAACTTTTCTTTTGTTCAGGTGTTCTTTCATGTCTTTCAGTAATGTTTTATAGTTTTTTTTCTAAAAATGCTTGCACTTTTTTGTTAGTTCATATCAAAGTGCTTTAATGGTTTTGTTGTTCATGGTGAATGGAATTTAAATTTTTTTAAATTAACTGCATTTTCTAATTGTTATTATTGATGTACAGCACATGAAAGTATTGATATTTATGTATTGGTCTTGTGTCTGTCCAATTTGTTGAGTTTTATTATTAGTTCTAATAACTTGCCAGTTGATAATCTTAGGTTTTCAGTTAGAAAATCACATTATTCAAACACTGAGTTTTATCTCTTCTTTGTTAGTCTTTATACCTCTTTTTTCTTTCTTTTCTAGTTCATGGTATGTTTTCAGCATTCAGTTTTGAGTTATGTAAAATATCTTTAAAATGGTGTGTACTATGAAATACATTATGCTGTAATAACATTTTGAATGAATGAATAAATAGATGATAGAAGGAGCAAATATTCCTCAAGTTAGAGGTAATGGAAAGTTTCTGAGAAGGAAAATATTTATTACTGGAGGATTTAACGTGTGGTCTTTTTATTACAGATTTGGTGTAACGTATTTCTTCAAGATTGAACAGCAGCAACCTGTTATTTCTGATTGACCTGAAGCTGACTTATAGCCATAGAGAAACCTCCCAAAGTTCCATCTTTTATTTTCTGCTTTACATCTTTTTTGGCACCTAAGTTCACCTTGCAACCATGTATGGAAGTGCTCGCTCCGTTGGGAAGGTAGAACCGAGCAACCAGAGCCCTGGGCGTTCACCTAGGCTTCCACGTTCCCCTCGCTTGGGTCATCGTCGAACCAATAGTACAGGAGGGAGTTCTGGAAGCAGTGCTGGAGGTAGCGGTGGGAAAACCCTTTCAATGGAGAATATACAATCCCTAAATGCTGCCTATGCCACATCTGGCCCTATGTACCTAAGTGACCATGAAAATGTGGGTTCAGAAACACCTAAAAGCACCATGACACTTGGCCGTTCTGGGGGACGTCTGCCTTATGGTGTTAGGATGACTGCTATGGGCAGTAGCCCCAATATAGCTAGTAGTGGGGTTGCTAGTGACACCATAGCATTTGGAGAGCATCACCTCCCTCCCGTGAGTATGGCATCCACTGTACCTCACTCTCTTCGTCAGGCAAGAGATAACACAATCATGGATCTGCAGACACAGCTAAAGGAAGTCTTAAGGGAGAATGATCTCCTGCGGAAGGATGTGGAAGTAAAGGAGAGCAAACTGAGTTCTTCAATGAATAGCATCAAGACCTTCTGGAGCCCAGAGCTAAAGAAAGAACGAGCACTGAGGAAAGATGAAGCTTCCAAAATTACCATTTGGAAGGAACAGTATAGAGTTGTGCAGGAGGAAAACCAGGTTAGTTTTATATGTATGTTTACCTTTTTTGGCTGAATTCATGACATAAATAAAGTGAGCCATTCTTCCCCCCCCCCTTAGATTTTTCCGTTCTTCATTTATCTTCCTTTTTCTTTTTTCTTTTTTTAAATTTATTTTTATTTATTTTATTTCAGCATATTATGGGGGTACAGATTTTAAGGTTTCAATAAATGCCCATTTCCCCCCTCCCCCAACAAGTCTGAGTCTCCAGCATGACCATCCCCCAGATGGTGCACATCTCACTTATTATATATGTATATACCCGCCCCCATCCCCTCTGCCCAATACCCTATTACTGCAGTACCTATGTGACCACTTAGGTGCTGTTCAGTTAATACCAATTTGCTGGTGAATATATGTGGTGCTTGTTTTTCTATTCTTGGGAAACTTCACTTAATAGTATGGGTTCCAGCTCTAACCAGGAAAATATAAGATATGCTATATCACCATTGTTTCTTAGAGCTGAATAGTACTCCATGGTATACATATACCACATTTTATTAATCCATTCTTGGATTGATAGGCACTTGGGCTGTTTCCACAGCCTTGCAATTATGAATTGTGCTGCTATAAACATTTGAGTGCAGGTGTCTTTTTTGTAGAGTGTCATTGGATCTTTTGGGTAGATGCCCAGCAATGGGATTGCTGGATCAAATGGTAGATTCACTTGTATCGCTTTAAGGTACCTCCATATTGCTTTCCACAGAGGTTGAACTAATTTGAAGTCCCACCAGCAGTGTAGGAGTATAGAATTGTTTTATTTCCATCTTGATTTCTTCATTTATGAAGTAATCATTTGGTAGGACGTTGTTTAATTTCCATGTTTTTGTGTAGAAATGTGAGTTTCTGTTAGGGTTGATTTCTACTTTTATTCCACTGTGATCTGAGAAGGTACATGGTATGATTTCTATTTTTTTAAATTTCTTGAGATTTACTTTGTGTCCTAGGATATGGTCAATCTTAGAGAATGTCCCGAGAGCTGATGAGAAGAACATATATTCAGTGGATTTTGAATAGAATGTCCTGTAGATGTCAGTCAGACCCAGTTGTTCCAAGGTTTTGTTTAAGTCCATTATTTCTTTATTAATTTTCTGTTTGGAGGATCTGTCTTGTGCCGTCAGTGGGGTGTTGAAATCTCCAGTGATTATGGAGTTGCTATTAATCCATTTGCTTAGACCAGTAAGATTTGCTTTATGAGACTGGGTGCACCTAACTTGGGTGCATATATATTTAAAATTGTTATCTCTTCTTGTTGAAGTATGCCCTTCACCATTATATAATGACCCTCTTTGTCTTTCACTACTTTTGTTGGTTTAAAAACTAAATCGTCTGAAATTAGAACTGCCACGCCAGCCTTCTTTTGGCGTCCACTTGCCTGGAATACTGATCTCCACCCTTTCACTTTTAGTCTGTATGCATCCTTGCAGGTTAGATGTGTTTCCTGAAGACAGCATATACTTGGCCTGTATTTTCTTATCCATTCAGCCAGCCTATGTCTCTTGAGTGGAGAGTTTAAGCCATTCACATTTATTGAGAGAACAGATAGGTAAGGTACATTACTGTTCATTCTGTTGGGTTGGATGTTGTTGCTTTGATTTCTCTCTTGAGCCATTGTATTATCTGGCCTTTAATCTTTTGGTTTTGGTTGTTTTTATATTCGTGAGCTTTTATTATGGTGTTCTGTGCGTAACACTGTTTTGCGTAGTTCTTGTAGGGCTGGTCTTGTCTTGGTGAATTCTCTGAGACTTTGCTTGTCTGAGAATGTCTTTATTTCTTCTTCATATATGAAGCTTAGTTTTGCAGGGAATAAGATTCTAGGGTGGGCATTGTTTTGTTTCAGTAGAGTGAGAATGGGGCCCCAGTCTCTCCTTGCTTTTAAAGTCTCATTAGAGAAGTCTGGTGTTATTCGAATTGACTTTCCCTTGTATGTCACTTGCTTCTTGCGTCTTACAGCTCTAAGAAGGGCCTCTTTAGTTGATATTTTGGTCAGTCTGATGACTGCATGTCGTGACATCTTCCTGTTTGCATTGAATCTCCCAGGGGTCCTCTGAGCTTCTTGAACTTGTATATCGAGATTTTGAGCAAGGCCTGGGAAATTTTCCTCTATTATATCTTCAAATAGCTTGTCCAACCCTTGGGTGTTTTCCTCTTCCCCTTCTGGTAACCCTATGACCCTCACATTAGGTTTCTTCATATAATCCCACATCTCTTGTAGGCTTTGCTCTTTTCTCTTGTTTCTCTGCTCTGTGTGACTGATTTATTTAGTTGGAGGGTGTTATCTTCAACCTCTGAGATTCTTTCTTCTGTTTCATCTACCCTGTTCTTGATACTTTCCACTGTATTCTGTAGTTCCCTGAATTGATTCATCATTTCCAGGAGTTTGGTTAAACTTTTGTTCATTGTGTCGATTTCTTTAGTGAACTTTTGTTCCATGTCCTGGAGGCTTTTTGTGGTCTCTTTGTGTTGGTTATTGAGTTGTTCTTGCAGGTCGTTGACTTTTCTTATGATCCACATTCGAAATTCCTCTTCTGTCATTTTGGTTGCCTGATTTGGCTTGGTGTCTGTTTCTAGGGGGCTGGTGCTCCTCTTTGGGGGTGTGTTTTCCGTTTGGTTCTTCATATTTCCAGAGTTCCTTCGCTGATTTCTTCCCATGTCGATCAGTTATTGTTTCTTTCCTTTAGGTTTTTGTTTGGGTGTTCACACGCCTTGTTTAGTTTCTGAGCCGTTAGGTGTTGTCTGTGGGTGAGATTAGACCACTGCCTGTATAATGAGTCAGTGGGTGCGGTGAAAAGGCTGTGCAGGATGCCGTCCCTGTCAGTAGGTGGCGCTTGCTTGGAGGAACAGGCTATGCTATTGTTTTTGTGTCCTGTTATCAGCTCTTGTTCTGTGTGGAGCTGGGTTGGGTAAGCCTGTCCTCAGGTACCACCAATGTCGTTAGCAGGGGTCAAAGTTCTGTTCTCTGCTTCCAGGAAAAGCTGTCAGGGCGGGGCTGGTATGGTCCTGCTCAGCCAGAATGTCTGTGTGTGAGGGTGTGGCTGTCTGAGACCCGCAGTATGGAGCAGGCCTGGCTTCTTTCCACCCTCCCCAACTCCGCAGCTACTCCTGGGCCTCTGCCAGCAGGCCAGACCACACGCCACCAGGCCTCTCCGGATTGTGATTCCGGCGGGGAGGTTCCCTGCGCAGGGACACCACCTGGGCTGGGCTCACGGCCTCCCTTTGGGGGGAGGGTTGCCCTCTAGGATGCTGATCTGCCCCTGGAGGCACACATACCTCAGCAGGCTGTTCACAAATATCCCTTCTGTGCCCCAGGCAATGCTAGACCTCGGTGCACGGGATCTGGTCTGCAGGTCCGACCTCTGGGTCCCAGAGTTCAAACTGTATCCCCACCAGGGAGAGGAGTTCCGGTCCCAATTCACCCACAGGGAGCCCAAGCTGTGTCTGTGTCTCTCAGCCTCTGAGTCGGCACCGTTCTCCTGGGAACACCCTGCCAGCAGCACCTGGGAGGGCTGGCGGGTTGGAGCTCACAGTCTGAGTTCCCCTTAGTCAGCTGTAGGGTCCCAAAAGGGAAGGTCCCATTCCCTGGAGGTGCCTCCGGCTGGTGGCTGTATTGTCTCTCTGGGCAGCTGTGGATAGGGTTGGCGGAGGGGAGGAGGAGGCAATGTGGCGCCTGCCGCGAGGCTCGGGTCTGTGCACACGGAGGTGCCAGAGGGATTTGGGAGTCTGGTGCTGCGTCTACTACAGGCTCACCGCTAGCTGGCAGCGGCCGTCTCTGGGCTGGTGTCCAGAGGTCTTTCCACCCGCTGGGGAGCCCACCAGCAGTCCCAAATGCAAGGGAGGGGAAACAGCAAATCCACCTATCCTTGCCGCTGGTCACGGGCTGCTCCGGTGGTCTCAGCTTCCAGTTTTCCTCCGCAGCCTCCTCCCGTGGAGTCTCCCGGGGTCTCAGGTACCCCTCCTTCCGGCCCTCGTCTGCTGTATGCTCGTCTTCTTGCTTCTTTTTTCTAATTTCTGCTAGAATCTGTCTTTTCTGCAGAGACACTCTTTCTGGCGGTGTTTCTCGTCCGCCATCTTGATCCTCCTTCTATCTTCCTTTTTCTTATTTATTTTAGTATTTTCTATTCTCCATTTCTCAGTCTTTTCCAGGGGTTCTGTACCCTATTTTTTTTCTAGTTCTCATGTCTGCTTGCTCCCCTTTCTTGCTTCTTTTCCCTGGGTTCTCTTTCTTTTCCTGTCTTTTCTTTCAGCATATATCATCTTCTTTTCAGTTCTTTTGTGAGAATATTATTTTGCCACATACTCTTAACATCCATTACCAATATTGTGTAAACTATGTAACTTTAGTGTAACGTATACCATTAAGATTTGTTATACTAACATCAAAAAAATCAATCTTAAAAAAAAACCCAGCTATCACAAGGTAAATCAGTGTTGTCAGCACAGAACAGAAATTACTTTTAAAAAGTCAATATTGATGATATAATATTTATTAATGAATACATTCAGTATTTATTAATACAGTGAGTAACTGTTCTTTTTGTTGACAATCATGCAAGTTTAACTTCAGGATGCTTAGGTAGCCTTTTTGGTTCTGTAATTTTTTAAATTTAAAGTGGAGGAAAGGCAACTTGGTGTGATTGGTTGCTTGAGGAAAATAAATGAGATGATTAGGCATAATGATTACAGGCGTTACAGTTTAAGAGCTAAATGCTATCTTATTAACTGTGTGAAATAGTCGTTTACTATTCTTCTGCACTTTCCCAGATTATAGTTGATGTCTGGTGATAGCCATGTGACAGTGATACAACTTATGACTCCAAAGATGTGAACAAATCATATTAAGGCTCCAGCATTTAAAATATTTTTTTTTTTTTTTTTTTTTTTGAGGCAAAGCCTTGCTCTCTCTCCCGGGCTAGATTGTAGTGGCATCATCATAGCTCAGTGCAACCTAAAATGCCTGGGTTCAAGAAATCCTCTGGCTTCAGTCTCCTTAGTAGCTGGGACCACATGTGTGCACCATCGCCTGGCTCATCTTTCTGCTTTTTGTAGAGATGAGGTCTTCTTGTGTTGCTCAGGCTGGTCTCAAACTCCTGACCTCAAGTGATTCTCTTGCCTCGGCCTCCCAAAATACTGGGATTATAGGTGAGAGCCATCATGCCTGGCCTAGCAATTAAAAATCTTATATACACTTTTTGTTTAAAAGATTTTTTTTTTTTGAGACAGAGTCTCACTTTGTTGTCCAGGCTAGAGTGAGTGCCGTGGCGTCAGCCTAGCTCACAGCAACCTCAAACTCCTGGGCTCAAGCGATCCTCCTGCCTCAGCCTCCCGAGTAGCTGGGACTACAGGCATGCGCCACCATGCCCGGCTAATTTTTTATATATATATATCAGTTGGCCAATTAATTTCTTTCTATTTATAGTAGAGACGAGGTCTCGCTCTTGCTCAGGCTGGTTTTGAACTCCTGACCTTGAGCAATCCGCCCGCCTCGGCCTCCCAAGAGCTAGGATTACAGGCGTGAGCCACAGCGCCCGGCCTGTTTAAAAGATTTTTAGAACTTTTCTTTAACTTGTGATCTTGAGTTGTTTGCCTCCGTAAAAAGCTCTCTTATACTCATAAAGGAGAATTTTTAAGTAACCACCTTGTTGCTATTATTATACTTTCTTTTTGGATTAGGTTAATAGGAATTATAAAGAAAGTAATAAACTTATCTAAACTTATTCTGTGTTCTTGAATGATGATAAGAAGTAAAGAAGGAATTAAAAATGATGTACGTCTCTGAGGAAGTACAGTCACATGCCACACAATGACATTTCAGTTAATGACAGTGGTTCCATAACCATAAGATTATATTATAATTAGTATCACAGCATTTTCACTGTACCTTTTCATTATTTATATATGTTTAGATACACAAACATTTACCATTGTGTTAGAGTTGCCTGTAGTATTTTGTATAATTACATGCTGAGAGCTTTGTAGCCTAGGAGCTATAGGCCATATCGTATAGCCTAGGGTATATAGGTACCATCTAAGTTTGTATAAGTACACTGTGATGTTGCCACAATGATGAAATTGCCTAGTGACATATTTCTTAGAACATATCCCTATCACTAACCAACGCACGACTATAAATCTAATTTAAGATTGCTATTGACTGTTGTACCATTCAATTACTAATACTCAGTTCAAGTATTCAGATCTGTTTGGCTACTCATAGATCAGTAGTTACATTGCATTTCAGATCCACTTTTTCAGCAATAAACATAGCTTATTTTTTCTGGTCATAAATATAATACTGCAAAACATAGTTAGGAAAGCAAAATTTACCCCAGATCCTCCCATTTCCTGATAACTTCGCCATTCCATTGTTAATATTTGATGTTTCTCCTTAATGAAGTATTTCTATGCATATACACATAACAAATTTTACCTGGATGAAATATTATAGGGTTATACTATGACCTTTTTTAGCCAACATTTCTACTATGTATTAAAGCCTTATATATCTAAATCATTATTTTTAATGCCTACATACTATTATGCTGTGTCTATACTAGTTAATATCACAGAGTTAAGTCTTCAAATTTACTTGGTAATGCAATGCAAATTTAAAACTAAACCTTGAATTCATTTGAATGAGAGATTTCAAAGTAGGTAGAAATTATAATTATATTTTTCTCAGATACATTGTAAGCATCTCAAACTACTTTGTTTTTATTTATACTTTTAACCTGGTCCTGCTCAGTGGCTCACTCCTGTATTCCTACCACTCTGGGAGGCCGAGGCGGGTGGATCGTTTGAGCTCAGAAGTTTGAGATCAGCCTGAGCAAGAGTGAGACCCCATCTCTACTAAAAAATAGAAAAAATTAGCTGGGCATGGTGGTGCATGCCCGTAGTCCTAGCTCTACTTGGGAGGCTCAGGCAGGAGGATCGCCTGAACCCAGGAGTTTGAGGTTGCTATGAGCTAGGCTGATGCCATGGCACTCTAACCCAGACAGCAGAGTGAGACTCTGTCTCAGAAAAAAAAACAAAAAACTTTTAACCAGTTACTTATCACTTACTCAAGGTTTGAATGTTTTAATACACTTAAACTTCTAACTGTCTTAGAGACCCAGCCTTTTTAAAGAAGAGAAAATGCCCTTTAAAAAAATATCCGTTAGGAAGTTCTTTGAGTTTGAGTCATTAAGACTTTAAAAATGTGTAAAGAAAGAAAAGAACTAAAATATAAAATAGACCCCAGTGATAGCTCCTAGAAGTAAGGTCAGGGTTCCTTCCTGAATGCTGGCTCAGATACATCAATATCAACAGGTGTAATTGTTTAAAACATAGATTCCCAGGGCTTCATACCAGCTAAGTAAAAATCTCTGGAGATGGTGTCCAGGAACTTATATTTTGAGCAAGCTTCTCTGGTGTTCTGATGACAGACCATTCTTGGGATCCTTAGAATTGCTATATCTAATTCTTAAACTTGTCTGTTGTCAGCCTGTCGTAGAGATTTTCTGATAGTTATGTAGTGGCACTTTTGTAGTAGAAGGGAAAAGAAACAAGGAATGGTTTTCTCAGTGTTTCTCGTCCTTTTTTTCTGCCATGTTACAGCTTAGGAACATGACACTTCTATTCATAATGATCATTCACTGAGACAGGGGCCCTCAGTGATGGGGGTGCATATGGGGAAAAGGATGTTTAAAATCTTAGACATGTTCAGTTAAAAAAGAGTCCCCCAGGGGATTTTGATGACTTCTCACCTTGCGGATTATTGATGCACAAGATAAATAAATGTTCAAATGATACAATAGCAAAACAAGTAATTACTTCTGAGTTGACATTTAAGTTGTTGGGAGTGTAGGACAACATCAAAAATACATCATTCCTAAATATAAAATAATAGTGTATTTTCAGTTTTTATAGTTTGGTGTTGAATTGTGGAAGGAAATACAAATTTGCTCTCTTCAGTCTTGTGATAAAGTATCAGTGTAGACTAGGTCTTAGAAACTGTATATTCCTAGGGGGGCAAGTATTGTTTTCTTTCTTTCTTTCTTTCTTTTTTTTGTTTTATAAAAATGAGATTGGTACAATTAGAGATACAGAGTATGTACTGGTGGCATATCAGTGCCCAAATCTGAGCTTACCTATATTTATTTAGACAAACATAGTGCATCACATTTGAATATTACCCAAATGTGTTATTAATAAAAATCACAATTTACTTTCATTTAACTGAAAAGTGGCTGAGACATAACTTCTTTTTTTTTTTTTTTTGAGACAGAGTCTCACTCTCTTGCCCAGGCTAGAGTGCTGTGGCATCAGCCTAGCTCACAGCAACCTCAAACTCCTGGGATCAAGTGATCCTACTGCCTCAGCCTCCTGAGTAGTTGAGACTACAGGCATGGACCACCATGCCTGGCTAATTATATATATATATATATATTTTTTTTTTTTTAGTTGTCCAGCTAATTTCTTTGTATCTTTTAGTAGTGATGGGGTCTCGCTCTTGCTCAGGCTGCTCTCGAATTCCTGATCTTAAGCAATGCTCCCGCCTCAGCCTCCCAAAGTGCTAGGATTATAGGCGGGAGCCACCGTGCCTGGCCAGACATAACTTCTTATTATAAGAAATATTATGGAAAAATTGCCACGAATAAACACTTCCTTTTAAGGCCCTACCTTTCAAGAATAGATTGACTATATATATGTGTGTGTGTGTGTGCGCGCGCATATCCACGAGCGCATGCATATATATGTAATATATAAAATTATAGATAAGACTTAAAGTGGATTTGAGGTTTCTGGATTTATCACTGGATTAGCTAACCACAATATACCTTGCTGATGATGCTGAAAATATGCCCATCACTAAGATGGTTTTTATTATCAAATGACTTGGAAATGTTCATTTTTTTTTTTTTTTTTTTTTAATTTTTTTTATTTTGGCATATTATGGGGGTACAGATTTTAAGGTTTCAATAAATGCCCATTTCCCCCCCTCCCCCCAAAAGTCTGAGTCTCCGTCACGACCATCCCCCAGATGGTGCACATCTCACTCATTATGTATGTATATACCCACCCCCCTCCCCCCTCCCACCTGCCCAATACCCTATTACTGTAGCACCTATGTGTCCACTTAGGTGCTACTCAGTTAATACCAGTTTTCTGGAGAATATATCTGGTGCTTGTTTTTCCATTCTTGGGATACTTCACTTAGTAGTATGGGTTCCAGCTCTAACCAGGAAAATATAAGATGTGCTATATCACCATTGTTTCTTAGAGCTGAATAGTACTCCATGGTATACATATACCACATTTTATTAATCCATTCTTGGATTGATGGGCACTTGGGCTGTTTCCACAGCCTTGCAATTATGAATTGTGCTGCTATAAACATTCGAGTGCAGGTGTCTTTTTTGTAGAGTGTCACTGGATCATTTGGGTAGATGCCCAGCAATGGGATTGCTGGATCAAATGGTAGATTCACTTGTATCGCTTTAAGGTATCTCCATATTGCTTTCCACAGAGGTTGAACTAGTTTGCAGTCCCACCAACAGTGAAAGCGACTAAAAGTTATTGGTATACTTGTGTATTTTGAAATGATTGAGGCAATTGTTTATGCCTATACTTTAGAAGCTATGTGAAGGAAAAACACCCAATTCAATATCCTTTCTAATTATCAGGCTACTCAATAGCAAAGTATTTGAATCTTCTGAAAAGACAATAGTGGGTATTTCAATTCAGTGCAAGTGAAACAGTCCACAGGATTTTCATGCCAAAAAAACCATATGTGCTGAAGAAGGGTGAACACTGCCTTATCTAGATTCCACCTCTTGCCCTAATTAAACACCAATGGTGGCAGGAATATATTCTTCTTACACCCACTATAATTACTATACAATCCTAAAATTGTATAACTTTGGTTCAAAAAACGAAGGGTGCAATTTTAAAGTAAGTGAAACACTGCAATGAGGTACAGAGACTGAGAATGCTAATGAATAGATTATAGTCAGTCAGCAGTGGGGCCTAATTAAACTCTGCATTCATTATACCCTCCTTAGCCCTCAGAGGTCAGACATCTTCCACTTTATAAAGAAGATTGGTTTAATAGGATTTACAGTAATTAAACAATTTCCCCATTTCAGTTTTGAGGCTGGGGATTTAGGTCCATTCTAAATATTTGATCTTATTGGACCATAGAGATCTCGGTTTAGAATCCTATCAAATGTAAAAACATACTTTGCTTAGAATTGCTTGATGTATTTGTTTCATTATTACAGAGTCCTTTTAGGAGATTGTTCCATTTTAGAAACAATTTTATTTATTTTAAAATAACCAGCTATTTTTATGTCTCACCCTTTTTTGTTACTGAGCTTTCAAGTGTTGGCGGTTGGAGAGGTAGAACAATATATATTTTAACAGGGAAGGCTTTTTCATTTTCTTTTTTTGGATGGGCAATAAGGATGGCTTTTATTGTATATTTTTTGATGAAGAATAAAAATCCAGCTGTGAGCTGGTGGAGTTGGAGAGCTAATGAGACTTTGGATGATTGCTATTTTTTATTTTATTCTAACCAGCTTCTAACTAGATACTGTCGTACGTCTTTCTTGATCATGCTTTGTAATAGTTCTGTATGTTGGATTTAGTTGGAAGCTTATTTTAAAAATAATTATTTTAAAGTACTTTCATTGAAATTTTGTGTGATCGTGAGGTTGCTAGTTGTTTTATTGTTATTTAATATCTGATCTTAAAATTTGGGATCTATTTCTTGGACTATTTGTTAAATTTTCTTTTTGATAATTATGTTTTAATATAGAAATGAATTGTGAATGATTATTGAGAGTAATGGGGATAAATTGGTATTCTATTTGCCAGATAGATTTAATCTTTCTTGTTTCAGAAGTGGAATGTGTTAAAGGCATTATGCAGAGTGTTCTGAGAATATGAAATCAAATGTAAAATAGGTAATGTTCCTTTTGGGGAATTAGGAATCATTTTGAGAAGCAAAATTTGTGCATATGTGCCTTATAGAAATTTAAACTACCCATCCATCAAGATCTTGGTCATATATGAAGGTACATAAATGGGTATGGCAAAATTTTCTGCTTTTAGAGTGGGTAAGTTTGCTTACCTGGAATGTAGTGGGTATTATGAAAAATAATGTAATGACTAATAAGATCACTGCACAGATATCTGACAGGGCTTATTTGTGAGGAATTAAGGACAGAATTTGCCAGAGAATTGCAGTTTCTCTCTCTCTATTTGAGAGAAACTTCAATTCTCTGACAAATTCTGTTCTTATTTCCTCTCTTCTTGGATTTCACCATGTGTGATTTCATCTCAATGAAATAGAATTGTTTTTAGGGATTTGCTAACTTACAGTAAATTTGCAGATAGTAGCTTAAATATGATTTGGGAGACTTACTTTTTATTCTCCTGTGCAAAGGAGACCAGAAAATGAATTTAGTTTTTAGTTAATTAATCTTGATCAAGGGAGATCATAGTTGTACTTTACTTTTTAGAATCATACCACCACATGGAACTTGACATCCTATTATGGGTGCTCTGTGTGCCCAGAAGAGTGTAGGAGTGTCTAGAAACCATGCTTTATGAGAAGTGGTTGAAGGAACGAAAGAAGAGAAGACTTGTGACACTTTAGTTATACTCTGTATTTGATGGGCAGCCATGGGGAAAGGGGTTTTTCCTTTTTTCTTTCTTGGTATTGTTTTTGGAGAGCCAACACTGGAAAAATGAGTACAAATATTAGATTTTAGTTTTAGATTTTGGCTCCATGGAGGAATGTGTTTTCTAAAAAAGTTATATGCACTTGATGGGAGAGTCAGTTTCACAAAGTAATGCTTCACTATCACCAAAATTGGTCACTTGGAGGTCAGTTTACTTTCTGACAGTTTTGTGGGTGCTCTAAGTCATTTAACTCTTCAGAATGCCTGAATTGGTATGGAATAAAGTAGTACTTTGTGGAGAACCATTTAGGGAGTTTCCCCTATCCTCTCATCCCCTTTTGTCCCCTCTTTCCTTTCTTCCTGTCTCCTTTCCTTCCTTCATGACAGCTTTATTGAGATATAATTGAACTTATCCTTTAAAGTGTACAGTTTTTTCTTTCTTAACCTGACTTATTTGAAGAAGAATTTGAGGAGAGTAATAGTAAGTTGCCCTAGGCAGTTCTTGAACAAGGGAATAAATGACATAAAAATGCTGTTTAGGAGCAGCTTTTATCGCTATAGCAGAGTGAATTGAAGGAAGACAGGGAAAGCAAATGATTTTGTTGTAGAAGGCTTGTATTAACTTGGGAGATGGGAATGGAGCGGAATGTGCACATATGTGAGATACTCAAGTATTTGGATATAGGCTATGATGACAAGAGGGAAGATAGTAGTGAACCATAGTATTGAGATTGGGGAAATGTCTTTGCCATTGATTAACAATGGAGAGGAATTAGAAAGTGGAACTAGATTTAAAGTAAAACAGTGAATTTGGTTTTATTTATTTACGCATTTATGTATTTATATATTTAGAGACAGGGTCTCTCTCTGTTGGCCAGGCTGGAGTGCAGTGGAGCGATTATAGCTTACTGCAGCCTTGAACTCCTGGGCTCAAATGATCCTCCTGTCTTAGCCTCCAGAGTAGCTGGGACTACAGGTGTGTGCCACCACACCTGGCTAATTTTTCATTTTTTGTAGAGATCAGGTCTTACTATGTTGCTTAGGCTGATCCTGAACGCCTGGCCTCTAGAGAACCTCTTGCCATGGCTAGGAACTCAGTTTTACAGTTTTTCTGGGGTCCCCTTAACCAAAAACGGGGTCCTTGCAGTGGGAAGGAGAGCTTAGGACTTTATTTTAATTTACATTTCCCCCTTTTGGCCAAGATTTGCCAGAGGCAGCAATGATGGCCAGAGTGCTGAGATTACACCCAAGAGCCACTGTGTTTAGCTGGTTTTAATTCTTTGAATAGAAGTTTTTCATAAGCATTTGGAAATAAGAGACTAATGACTGTGACCTGAGGTACATGCACAGGGATGTTATATGTGTGCTTTTTAATGTTGGGGAACATACTTTTCTAGTTAATTTCAGTATCACAATCTACATGTCTGTGCTTGTGGGAGTAGGGAATAGAGAGGAAGGGAGGAGCTGTTAGATGGTACATGTTTTATATGAATTTTCTCACCCAGCTGTATTTGTGTTTTAGTCTTCATTTTCTTGTGGTATTTTTCTTTGAAGGCAGGTAACTTGAGTGATTCTCTCAATTCCTGCAAGTCACTATTCATTAAAAAAGGTAATAATGGAGGAAGGAAATACCAGAGGACCTAAACAGGTGGAAAACCATACCATGCTCCTGGGTGGGCAGAATCAACATTGTTAAAATGTCTATACTACCCAAAGTGATCTACAGAGTCAATGCAATCCCTATGAAAATACCATCATCATTTTTCACAGATATAGAAAAATAGTTTTATGCTTTATATGGAACCAGAGAAGACCCCGTATAGCAAAATCAATCCTAGGCAATAAAAACAAAATGGGAGGTATGAATCTACAAGATTTCAAAACTGCCATGATTAGGTAGTCACAGACAAACATTTGTTGAAGCACAATTTTTAAAGTTTTTTTCTTTACATAATTGCATTGTATTTACATTATAAACTGTATACAGCATTTATTCTATTTCAAAGAAACATTTTGGGACCTAAGTGAAAACAACTTGGTAGGATTTAAAATCTGTTGAAAAATTAGGAGAGTATAGTCACAAGATATTCTTGCTTTTGATTATCTTTCCTAGATTTTGATAACCTGAATAAGTTAGTAATGTATTTTTGTCATATCGCTCTTCTTCATGGGCATAGGAACTTAGAATAGGTGTCCAAATTCTTAGGAGCGAAACATACTTTAATGAGTTTTTCTAGTCTTTCCAATCCTCCAATTTTATGGGGGTATATTTTCTTATTTTTTTTTATATCAGACAAATGGTAAATCTCTTCATGATTCTATCTGCTGAACTATGCATGTTTTATTATTTCTATGAAAACATGTTAACTGTGGTAGAGAGTATTTTTAAGAGATGAAACGTGAAAAATAATGTACTCACATGATAGATAAATTTTTGAAATTTTCTTGGTATTTCTGATGATAGTTATTTTCAAGGGTGGTGTATTGGGTCTCAGTTGTTGGGAAGTTGTGGGAACACTGGCTACTGGAATAATTGGGGGCAGAAGATGTGTCTGGGATTTAAGGTAGAGAAGGCTTAGCGTTACTGTATGTTCTGTACTGCTTAGGATAGGTCTGTACATTGAAAAGTTCTCCTTCATTCCATATGATTCTGAAATGTTTTGCTAGAAATTTTCTTTTTATTATTTTTTATTGTTCTTAGTGTATTATGGGGGTACAGGTGTTAAGGTTACGTATATTACCCATGCCCCCCCACCCCCTTCGAGTCAGCGCCTCAAGCGTGACCATCCCCCAAACGTTCCACATTTCACTCATTGTGTTTGTATATACCCATCTCCTCCTACCCCCTCCCACCTGCCTAACACCCGATAAATGTTATTCCTATATGTCCAGTTAGGTGTTGATCCGTTAATACCAATTTGCTGGTGAGTACATGTGGTGCTTGTTTTCCATTTTTGAGATACTTCCCTTAGTAGAATGGGTTCTAGCTCTATCCAGGAATGTACAAGAGGTGCTATATCACCATTGTTTCTTAAAGCTGAGTAGTAGTACTCCGTGTATACATATACCACATTTTATTAATCCACTCATGGGCACTTGGGTTGTTTCCACAACTTTGCACTTGTGGATTGTGCTGCTATAAGCATTCAAGTGCAGGTGTCTTTTTTGTAGAGTGTCATTGGATCTTTTGGGTAGATGCCCAGTAGTGGAATTGCTAGATCAAATGGTAGTTCTACTTGTATCGCTTTAAGGTATCTACATACTGCTCTCCACAGGGGTTGAATGAACTAATTTGCAGTCCCACCAGCAGTGTAGGAGTGTTCCTATCTCTCTGCATCATTTATTGTTTGGGGACTTTCTGATAAAGGCCATTCTCACTGGAGATAAGTGATATCTCATTGTGGTTTTGATTTGCATTTCCCTGATGATTAGAGATGTTGAACAGTTTTTCGTATGTTTGTTGGCCATTATTCTGTCTTCTTTTGAAAAGTTTCTGTTCATGTCCTTTGCCCATTTTTTGATATGGTTGTTTGATTTTTTTCTTCCTGATCTTCCTGAGTTCTAAATAGATTCTAGTGATCAGCCCTTTATTGGATGTGTAGCTTGCGAAAATTTTCTCCCGTTCTGAGGGTTGTCCGTTTGTTCTCATAACAGTTCTTTGGGTGTGCAGAAGCCTGATCATTTGATCTGGCTATCCAGTTTTCCCTGCACCATTTATTGAATAAGGATTCTTTTCCCCAGCGTATAGTTTTGTCTGCTTTGTCGAAGATTAGTTGGCTATATGAGGATGGTTTTATATCTAGGTTCTCTGTTCTGTGCCACTGGTCAATGTCCCTGTTCTTGTGCCAGTCCCAAGCTGTTTTAATTACTATAGCCTTGTAGTATAGTTTGAAATCTGGTAGATTCATACCTCCCATTTTGTTTTTATTGCCTAGGATTGATTTTGCTATATGGGGTCTTTTCTGGTTCTATTCGAAGCATAAAACTATTTTTCTATATCTGTGAAAAATGATGATGGTATTTTCATAGGGATTGCATTGACTCTGTAGGTCACTTTGGGTAGTATAGACATTTTAACAATGTTGATTCTGCCCACCCAGGAGCATGGTATATTCTTCTACCTGTTTACATCCTGTGCAATTTCGTTCTTCAGTGTTTCATAGTTCTCCTTGTAGAGGTCTTTTTACCTCATTGGTTAAATATATTCCTAGGTACTTTGTTTTCTTTGTTGGTATTTTGAAGGGAATTGAGTCTTTTATTTGGTTTTCACTTGTACTGTTGTTGGTGTATATGAATGCCTCTGATTTCTGTGTGTTGATTTTGTATCCTGAGACTTTCTCAAATTCATTTATCAGTTCAAGGAGTCTCCTGGTTGAATCCTTGGGGTTCTTTAGGTATAATATCATGTCATCAGCAAAGAGTGAGAGTTTGATCTCTTCTGCTCCCATTTGGATGCCCTTAATTCCGCTGTCTTGTCTGATTGCTGTAGGAAGGACTTCCAGTACTATGTTGACTAAAAGTGGAGATAGTGGGCAACCTTGTCTAGTTCCAGGTCTAAGTGGGAATGCTTTTAATTTTTCCCCATTCAGTATGATATTGGCTGTGCATTTGTTATATATGGCTTGTACCATTTTTAGGTAAGTCCCGTCTATGCCTATTTTGTTGAGCGTTGTTATCATGAAAGGGTGTTGAATTTTGTCAAATGTTTTTTCTGTGTCTATTGAGAGGACCATATGGTCTTTATTTTTGCTCCTGTTTATATGGTGAATTACATTTATAGATTTGTATATGTCAAACCATCCCTGCATCCCTGGGATGAAGCCCACTTGGTTGTGATGGATTATTTTCTTGACAAGCACCTGGATTCGATTGGCTAGGATTTTGTTGAGAATTTTTGCATCTGTATTCATAAGGGATATTGGTCTGTAGTTTTGTTTTTTTGTTGCATCTTTTCCTGGTTTTGGTATCAGGGTTATGTTTGCTTCACAAAATGTTGGGGAGTATTCCATTCTTCTCAATGTTGTGGAATAATTTCTGCAGGATAGGCACCAGTTCTTCTTTGTATGTGTGGTAAAATTCGGGTGTGAAGCCATCTGGTCCAGGACTTTTCTTTTTAGGAAGGTATTTATATTTCTGTTTCAATTTCAGTAGTTGATATTCATCTGTTCAGGAATTCTATTTCTTCGTGGTTGAACCTAGGGAGACTGTGTGTTTATAAGAAATTGTCCATTTGTTCCACGTTTTCGAGTTTGTATGCATAGAAGTTTTTGTAGTATTCATAAATTGTATCTCCATGGCATGCATTGTAATTTCTCCTTTATTGTTCTTGATGGAGCTAATTAGAGATTTTTCTTTTCTGCTTATCGTTAGTTAGCCAATGGTGTGTCAATTTTGTTTATTTTCTTAAAGACCCAACTTTTTGTTTTATTGGTCTTCTGTATAGTTCCCTTTTGTTAATTTCGTTTAGTTCTGATTTGATCTTAATGATTTCACTTCTTCTACAGGGTTTGGGGTTCGTCTGTTCTTCTTTTTCCAGCTCTTTGAGATGATTCATTAGGTTGTCTATTTGTGATCTTTTCGACTTTTGAATATAGGCGTTTGTGGAAATAAACTTTCCTCTCAGGACTGCTTTACCTATGTCCCACAGGTCTTGATAACTTGTGTCTCCTTTGTCATTTAGTTGAAAGAATCTTTTGATTTCCCTCTTGATTTCTTCATTTATGAAGTGATCATTCAGCAGAAGGTTGTTTAGTTTCCATGACTTTGTGTAGGAAGGAGGACTCCTGTTAGGATCGATTTCTACATTTATTCCATTGTGGCTTGAAAACATACATGGTATAATATCTACTTTTTAAATTGTTAGAGATGTGCTTTGTTTCCTATGATCTGGTCAGTCTTACAAAATGACCCATGAGCTGATGAGAAGAACATATATTCTGTTGGTTTTGGGGTGGAATGTCCTGTAAATGTGAGTCAGGCCCATTTGTTCTAGAGTTCTGTTTAAGTCCATTATTTCTTTGTTGGTTTTCTGTTTGGAGGATCCATACCGTGCTTTCAGTGGGGTTTTAATGTCTCCGTCTATTATGGTGGTGTTGTTTATCCATTTGTTTAGATCAAGTATAGTTTGCTTTATTAATCTGGGTGCCTCAAGGTTGGGTGCATATAGATTTAGAATTGTTATGTCTTCTTGTTGAACTGTACCCTTCACCATTATATAGTGACCTTCTTTGTCTTTTATTATGTTTGTTGATTTAAAAACTAAGTTATCTGTAATTAGCACTGCCACGCCAGCTTTCTTTTGGCTTCTGTTTGCTTGACATACTGTTCTCTACCCCTTTACCTTTAGTCTAACTGCATCCTTACAGGTTAGATGTGTTTCCTGAAGGCAGCAGATACTTGGCTTGTGTTTTTTTTAATCTATTTAGCCAGCCTATGTCTCTTGAGTGGGGAGTTTAAGCCATTCACATTTATTGAGATAAGTGATAGGTAGGGCAGATTTCTGTTCATTATGTTGGGTTGAACGTTGTTGCTTTGTTTGCTGTCTTGATCCATTGTGGTATCTGGACTTTGATCTTTAGCTTTGAGTAGATTTACATTCGTGAGTGTTTTTGTGCTGATCCATGGGTAACATTGTTTTGAGTACTTCTTTAAGGGCTGGTCTTGTCTTGGTGAATTCCCTCAGTCTTTGCTTATCTGAGAATGTTTTGATTTTTCCTTCATATACAAAGCTTAGTTTTGCAGGGAATAAGATTCTAGGCTGGGCATTGTTTTGTTTCAGAAGAGTGAGAATGGGTCCCCATCTCTCCTTGCTTGTAAATCTCAGTAGAGAAGTCGGGTGTTATTCGAATTGGCTTTCCCTTGTATGTTACTTGCTTCTTTGGTGTTACAGCTCTTAGAAGGGCCTCTTTAGTTGATATTTTGGTCAGTCTGATGACTGCATGTGGTGACATCTTCCTGTTTGCATTGACTCTCCCAGGGGTCCTCTGAGGTTCTTGAACTTGTATATCGAGATTTTGAGCAAGGCCTGGGAAATTTTCCTCTATTATATCTTCAAATAGCTTGTCCAACCCTTGGGTGTTTTCCTCTTCCCCTTCTGGTAACCCTATGACCCTCACATTAGGTTTCTTCATATAATTCCACATCTCTTGTAGGCTTTGCTCTTTTCTCTTGTTTCTCTGCTCTATCTGTGTGACTGATTTATTTAGTTGGAGGGTGTTATCTTCAATCTCTGAGATTCTTTCTTCTGTTTCATCTACCCTGTTCTTGATACTTTCCACTGTATTCTGTAGTTCCCTGAATTGATTCATCATTTCCAGGAGTTTGGTTAAACTTTTGTTCATTGTGTCGATTTCTTTAGTGAACTTTTGTTCCATGTCCTGGAGGCTTTTTGTGGTCTCTTTGTGTTGGTTATTGAGTTGTTCTTGCAGGTCGTTGACTTTTCTTATGATCCACATTCGAAATTCCTCTTCTGTCATTTTGGTTGTCTGATTTTGGTTGGTGTCCGTTTCTAGGGGGCTGGTTTTCCATTCTTTGGGGGTGTGTTTTCCATTTGGTTCTTCACATTTTGGAGTTCCTTCGCCGATTTCTTCCCATGTCATTCAGTTGTTGTTTCTTTCCTTTAGGTTTTCGTTTGGGTATTCACACGCCTTGTTTAGTTTCTGAGCTGGTAGGTGTTGTCTGTGGGTGAGATTTGACCACTCCCTGTATAATGAGTCAATAGGTGCCCGTGAAAAGGGTGTGCAGGATGTCCTCCCTGTCACTTTCTTGGAGGAACAGGCTATGCTGTTGTTTTTGTGTCCTGTTATCAGCTCTTGTTCCTGTAGAGAGGCCTCGGGTGGTGGGTGGGGCCCTGGGACGTCCAGGTGTGTCCTTTTCTCCCCCCTTAGTGAGGCCTGGTCTAGGAGACAGTCTGGGAGGAGCTGGGTTGTGTAAGCCTGCCCTCAGGCACCACCAATGTCATTAGCAGGGGTCAAAGTTCTGTTCTCTGCTTCCAGGAAAAGCTGTCAGGGAGGGGCTGGAATGGCCCCGCTCAGACAGAGAGTCTACGTGTGGGGCTGTCTGAGACCTGCAGTCTGGAGTGCGCCTCACACTCTTCTTTCCACCTTCTTTCCACCTTCCCCAACTCTTCAGCTACTCCTGGGCTTCTGCCAGCAGGCAAGACCACAGGCCACCAGGCCTCCCCTGGCTGTGCTGCCAGCCGGGAGGTTCCCTGCGCAGGAACGCCACCTGGGCTGGGCACATGGCCTCCCTTTGGGAGGAGGGTTGCCCTCTAGGACGCTGATCTGCCCCTGAAGGCACACACACCTACGTAGGCTGGTCACGTATATCCCTTCTGTGTCCCGGGCAATGCGATACCTCGGTGCAGGGGATCTGGTCTGCAGGCGTGACCTCTGGGCTCCAGAGTTCAAACTATATCCCCATCAGGGCGAGGAGTGCCAGTCCCAATTCACCCACGGGGAGTCCAAGCTGGATCTATGTCTCTCAGCCTCAGGGTCTGCCCCTTTCTCCTGGGATCACCGTGCCAGCTGCACCTGGGAGGGCTGGCGGGTAGGGAGCTCACAGTCTGATTTTTTTTTTAGTCAGCTGTCAGGCCTCAAAAGGGAAGGTCCCGTTCCCTGGAGGTTCCTCCAGCTGGTGGGTATATTGTTTCTCTTGGCAGCCTCGGATAGGGAAGGGAGAGGGAAGAATGAGGCAATGTGTTGCCTGCTGCGTGGCTTGGTTCTGTACACACTGAGGTGCCTGGGGGGAGTTGGGAGCCTGGTGTTGTATCTGCTACAGGCTTACCGCTTGCTGGCGGTGGCCAATCCTGGGCTGGTGTCTGCAGGTCTCTCCACCCACTGGGGAGCCCACCAGCAGTCTGAAATGCAAGGGAGGGGAGAGTTAACAGCTTCAGGTACCCTTGCTGCTGGTCTCCAGGCTACTCGGGAGGTCTCTGCTTCCAGTTCTCTGCTACCTACTCCTGTGGTCTCCCGTGGTCTCAGGTACCCCTCGTCCAATGTATGCTCGTCTGCTTGCTTCTTTCTTCTAATTTGTCCTCGAATCTGTCTTTTCTGCAGAGACACTGTCTGGTGGTGTTCTCGTCCGCCATCTTGCTCCGCCTCCTAGAAAGTTTTAGATGTGAAAAATCTGTTTATAGTCATTTGAGCCTAGGTCCAAACTATATAGATGTTCATATTAGCATGTTTTGACTGACATTTAAGTTGATAGAAGATTGTAGTTTGTTTCATCTGGAATTTTACCTAGGGTTTTTTTTTTATCATTTTGGAAAGTCACTTCTGCAGCAGCGTTTCATTGTTGCCAGTGCAACCACCTGTTTCACCCCTGTTTTCCAGTGCATATATCTTTTGATATAGCTGTGCCCTAGCATTTACATAGTAAAGACATATTATTATGTTGTAAAATTCTTTCATTTTTCCTTCGTAGTAGTTTTTTGAAGTTACACGTGAGAGGGTTTTATTATCTATGCATTTCAGGATAGTAAAGGGCACACTTAGAAAAATATTTGTTAAAAAACTGGGGGGGGAGATGAGGGTTTTATGTCTGATAAGCTTGAAAATCTCTGGTGTTGTGGCTATAACAGTGGTTTTCACATCAGGAGACCTGCATTCTTTTTTTTTTTTTTTTTTTTTTTTCTGAGTTAAATGCAACTCACAAGGAGACCTGCATTCTAGTTTTGATTCTGTCTCTGCAAGGTGCGTAGCCATGGCATAGTGTTTAATATTTTTGGACTTCACTTTCCTTATCTGCAAAGCCTGGAGAGTTGGACAAGGTGGTCTGTAGAGATTCATTCTTACTCTTAAGACCTGACTTTGTTTTTGTCAGTTATCCTAGTGGAATTTTCTAAGAACTTGTTTACATTGATTATAATGCCAAAATTCAAGATTGAGTCATATATCCAAGCTTATGTCCTCCTGAAAATGAGAAATACATTACTGTTGATATTCTTTTCAAGGTAGGTAGCATAAAATCAGTGCTTATGTATGAAGAGCAAAGAGTCTTTATGTTAGTTCCATCCATTATCAAATGGGGATAATAATGGTTGTATTGTTGAAACATTTAGATGAGATTAAAGGGGATAATATGTATAAAATTATGGGCAAGACTACCTGACCTAATAGGTATGCAGTACAATAAATGTTAGTTGTTAGTCCAATATTTCATAAATACAAACACATTTTATAACATTTTTTGAAGTACAAAATGTACCTTGTGATTTGCTACCAGAAGGCAAACAGTTCGATGGATCTGTATTATGTTATAAAAAATGGGTCACAATGGATAATAATCACTACCAGTGTTGCCTTAATATTCCCAAAGGGGTTTCCTGGGGCTTGGAGTAGGGTAATTAGCTCTCAGGATTTTCAGTTACAGTCATATTCATTATTTAACGTTTTTATTTCCACAATGACTCATCCATGGGTATTTTCCCAAAAGGAATGTAATATTACCGGAAATAATTTTTTTACTGCTCTATTTTCTTTCTGTGATAAGAGTATTCTGGCTGGTTAGTGGGGTCCCAAACTCTCTGCAAATAAATTTTAACTATGTGCTTTTGGGTCAAGAAGCCTTAGCCTTCACAGGGCGGTGGAGATTTCTTATGAATGGGCAACATTGAATGCTTATATTTACTTACTCTGCTTATTTTAAACTTTTAATTTCTGTGCTGTGCTTTTAAAATGTAGCTGAAATCTTGCATAGTAAGTATATGTCACTTAAAGGTGTGCGCTTTGCTCACATTATTGCTATTATTTACTCCAGTGACATTAAAAATGTAGTCTTACATCTGATGTTCCCTTAGTTTTTTATAACATCTACTGTTGTATCCTTTTAAAAGTACTGTAATAGTTTTGTCAATGAAAACGATGTCTTATAGTGACACCATTGTCAAATACATCTCTGAATACCAATTATAGAGAACTAGTGAGAATGCTAATACTATTATAGATGCTAACATATCTGGAATAACTATTATTGATATAGATGTTAGTAATAATTACTACAGAGTACAGATACCACCACCCTAGTTGCTTTCATATGTGTTACTTCTAGTCTTCACAACAGTCCTTGCATGTAAGTGATATTGTCCTCATTTATAGGTGAGGAAACTGAAAATCAAGACAGGAACTTTTTCAGGGCTTGCGTCTAGCAAGTCGCAGATATTGGTCTGTTTGGTGACAAAACCAACTGAAATATCATTGTGGAGTTTTTGACTAAGGACATCTGAGTGAAATGTAGATACTTGTTTCAAATATTTATTGAAAAATTAATGTTTATTCAGTTACTCAGCAAATACATTAACTGCAATAAAATTCCTCTATGTTTTCATTGGAGAAGGAAAGACAAAAATAGGAATATCATAGGATCTACAGGGTTCTGAGGAGTTAATATTAAGAGAAAGGGGAGAGAAGAGAGATAGTAGGTGACCAAGTGAGAAGATGATAAAAATAAAATTCGATTAGTTTAAATAGTCAGTCTATATCAGCAGGTATAAATGACACAAATATATACCTTTTTTTTTTTTTTTTGAGACAGAGTCTTGCTCTGTCACCCAGGCCCAGAGTGCGGTGGTGTGATCAGAGCTTACTGCAACCTTGAACTCCTGGGCTCTAGTGGTCCTCCTGCCTCAGTCTCAGTACTACAGGCTCAGGTCACCATGCCTGGCTAATTGTTTTTTATTCTTTTGTAGGGACTAGGTCTTGCTATGTTGCCCAGGCTACTTTTCTTGTTTTGATTAAGCATAAAGTGTTAGATTAATGATTCCCAGACTTATATTTCAAACACCAGTGAAATTAAAAAAAAAGAGGACATGAGGAGACTGGCATGGGATTGTCAAAAACAATTTTTAAAAAGATAAATGACCACATACTATTCCTGTTATTTCATAAGCAGAAAGTCATATTGTAGCAACAAAGGAATTAGAATTGCATAATTTCTCAGTAAGGGACAATTCTTTCCAAGAATATAGCTTTTTAACTTTATACTGACAATTTTATTAAGAATTGATGGAAACTTGCTCATGGATTAGCTTTGAGAGTGTTTATTTATGATAGGGGGCATTATGTTATATCCTGTGGGGCAAATCCTTCCCAAAGGATTAATACATTGCACAAGCTAAGAATGGATTTTACATTTTTAAGTGTTTTTTTAAAAAAGTAATATTTTGTGAGATGTGAAAATTAAATGAAATTCTAAATTCAGTGTACATAAGTTAAGTTTTATTGTACCACAGCCATGCTTATTTATGTATTGTCTATGGCTGCTTTTACAGCACAGTGGTATATGGTTTAGTAGTTGTGATAGAGTTCATGCCCTGCTAAAATATAAATACAGTATTTAATATGTGGTGTTTAGTTTAAACAACAGAATAGTAATACCCAACACTTTTGTAGTGTTTACTAAGAAACAGGCCCTGTTTTATGTGCTCTACCTATGTTATTAATCATTATAACAATTTTATGAGGTAGGTACTATTAATCTTATTTTATTGAAGTGGAAACAGGCTTAGGGAATAATTTGTCCAAGGTGACACAGCTGTCAAGTGGCAGAGGCAGGCCTCCAGCCAGGTAGTGTACCTCTGCAGTCTGGGCTCTTTCTAGCTTCACTTGCCTGTCAGAAAAAGGAAATAGAGAGATTTTAGGATGCTGGACCCATTCTTCATGTTTACCTTGTTTTAGAAAGAGAGGAAAGTAGCTTATTCTGTAGTTGCCCAAAATGTTATCATTGAGTAGTTGAATAAAGAATGAAGAATTCATTAATTACTTCATGATATATGGACATTTATTAATAGTTTATTTTTATTTGACCCAGTGGATTTTTCCCAGAGGTTGTTAATTGATATGTCCTGCTTATTGATGTCCTACTTATTGACAGGTTTATTTTGAGAAATCTGTCACTTCTCAACTATTGACTTTACATTTGGTATAATTAGAATAATAAATTACATTATTAGCTTGGTGGAGGCTAACTTTGTCCTATTCTTCATTATCATCATTAAATATTTATTTTGTTATTCTTAAGGAGCATAACACACCTCCCACATCGTTGATTTAATTTAAAAATAAAACATTTATTGACATTTAATGTACATTTAGAAATATTTTAATTTAAAAATATGTAAATAACTAGTTTTTTTTCTTCTTTGGTAGAATAGGTATGGCTTTCTATGCCAAAGTCTGAAAGAAGAATTCAATTACCAGTAGTTGGGTATTTAGATGAATCTGTTTAAGAGGAAATCACTATTTTCTTTTTAGAGAAGGTGGCTTTTTTTTTTGTTTTTTTGAGACAGAGTCTCCCTTTGTTGCCCGGGCTAGAGTGAGTGCCATGGCGTCAGCCTAGCTCAAAGCAACCTCAAACTCCCGGGCTCAAGCAATCCTCCTGCCTCAGCCTCCTGAGTAGCTGGGACTACAGGCATGCACCACCATGCCCGGCTACTATTTTCTGTATATATTAGTTGGCCAATTAATTTCTTTCTATTTATAGTAGAGACAGGATCTCGCTCTTGCTCAGGCTGGTTTTGAGCAATCCTCCCGCCTTGACCCCCCAGAGTGCTAGGATTACAGGCATGAGCCAAGGCGCCCAGTGGAGAAGGTGGCTTTGAGGGGAGGAGGTAAGGTTTCAAAAATTGGTTGAATGAAAGAATGTTGACAAATAAGCAAATAAACCAGAATTAGTGTGAATAGTTCTGTTTCCACAAATAATGTGTTTACAAATAGCTTTCCTGAATTCTAATATCAGTATAAAATGCTGATAAGTAGAAGTCTAGTGGCTACATTTTTTTTGAATTAGACCTCATCATAGTTTGAGATTTAAAAATGACAGTAACTAATGTTTAGTTAGATTTGTGTACCTCTGAAGGTTAGAAACCTGCTACATATATCTGAAACTGGTTTTAATGGGACCATAGAGAAGATAGGAATGATAGTTCAGTAAGATTCTTTTTTTTCAAATCTGTTTAATTGCCCAGTGCTTTTTACAATTAAAGGCGAAATCCCAAAGGTTTGGAGGATAAGGGAAGGGGGATTGAGATGGTGGTAAAGGTTGATTTTTGACTTTTGGTTCACTTTTACCTCATATTTGGGAACTTGCTTTTTTTGTTCATTTTGTGATTTTGTACAAATGTTTCCATACTATAGGGAATTCAGTTTCTCAAAGTGTTGACTTGTCTCTGATTTGTTGCATTTGTGTGATTTCTATTTGCTGCTTTCACTGTTCCCAATAGTGAGTTAGGGTTATGGTGTTGGCAGAATTAGTGTTGGTGGCTTTTCTTCTTCTTACCCATTCCATTCATAATTTGACAATAATTTTTTCTTAATTTTTTCCTTTTTTTTTCTATATTCATGGGGTACAAGTGCAATTTTGGACACTAATAATTTTGAAAACTATTGCTTATCCAAGAGTTAGCTGGAATTAAAATCTAAAACTTGATTCTGTCCAGGTTGGGGTGGCATATTATAGTCCTTGACAGCTTCTGCCACCTCTTTTTCTTGTGACAGATGGCTTCCCCTCCTGGTTGTAATCCACTGCTGATTTTTTTCAAAGAATGAGTACCATGTGTTTCCCATTTTGGCTCTGGTTGTGTTCTGCCCCCTCATTGGCTTCAGAGAAACTTAAAATTGGATTTACTTGCTGCTGGCATTTATGGCAGGAAGTGGATACAACTGTGACTCTTTGTGCCAAGTGTTCATTTATTAGAAAAATTATAGCTTCCTAAAATTAAATGTTATTTCTCTGTCACAGCAAGAGTAAAGGTGAATTTTATTACTTTTTTAGAATATGGTTTTCGCTTGATGTATTGTAAATAATTTTTGGTGGCGTATTTATTACAAAATAGGTTTTTAGGTCTGAATTTCACATACTCAAAAATTTATAGTATATCAGACTGCAGGCGGTGTAAGTTACTGCATAAGTAGATCTAATTGCCCTGAGTATAATGAGTATGCTTATGAAGGGGATTTTGTATCTCACAGACTCTACAAACAGTTGAAATTGTTTGTGAGGTGCGTGGTATTAGACTTCACGCTTACATTCGAATGTGCAGTCCATCTAGACAGTAGTATTTATCCATTTTTACTTTCCTGCTCAAGATCTCCTCTGCCCATTGATGGATATAAATGACATCATCTTAGACCTTGAAGAAAATTGTAAGTCTATATCTGAGCCAATTTAATTCTGTAAAATTATTGTGCATATTTGGAGGTGTGGTGTTTGGTTTTAAAAAACACCTGGCCAGGTCAGAGTAAACAAATATTCTTAATATTTCTTCATGTTTTTTTCAAGAAATACCTTAATTAAGATAAATGTGAATAAATACTTCATATTACCCTTATATGTACCCTTCATATTACCCTTATACTGGAATTTGGAATTTCTTCCTTAGAAATCACTGTTCTGTCAGTCTCCTGTATTTAGCTGACCGAATATAGTGCAGGAATAGCAAAAATGTTGCTGGCAGTCTCTAAATCTGTTTTGGCAGTATCTCTAGCTGAACTTAGATTTGTGGTTCTTAACCTTAGCTGCAGGTTGATATCACTGAGAAAGTTTTTTAAAAAACTGATTCCTGGCTGGGCGGTGGCTCACGCCTATAATCCTAGCACTCTGGGAGGCTGAGGCGGGAGGATCGATCGAGGTCTGGAGTTTGAGCCCCGTCTCTACTAAAAATAGAAAGAAATTAATTGGCCAACTAAAAATATACAGAAAAAATTAGCCGGGCATGGTAGCATATGCCTGTAGTCCCAGCTACTCGGAAGGCTGAGGCAGGAGGATTGCTTGAGCCCAGGAGTTTGAGGTTGCTGTGAGCTAGGCTGACACCATGGCACTCTAGCTGGGGCAACAGAGTGAGACTCTGTCTCAAAACAAAAACAAACAAACAAAAACAAAAAACTGATTCCTGAGTATTATCTCCTACCCCCCAGATAATCCGATTTAGTTGGGTCTGGGTGTGGCCTCCATGTGGGGATGTTAAAAAAGCTTCTTCAGGCCGGGCGCTGTGGCTCACGCCTGTAATCCTAGCTCTTGGGAGGCCGAGGCGGGCGGATTGCTCAAGGTCAGGAGTTCAAAACCAGCCTGAGCAAGAGCGAGACCCCGTCTCTACTATAAATAGAAAGAAATTAATTGGCCAACTGATATATATATAAAAAAAAAATTAGCCGGGCATGGTGGCGCATGCCTGTAGTCCCAGCTACCCGGGAGGCTGAGGCAGAAGGATCACTCGAGCCCAGGAGTTTGAGGTTGCTGTGAGCTAGGCTGACGCCATGGCACTCACTCTAGCCTGGGCAACAAAGCGAGACTCTGTCTCAAAAAAAAAAAAAAAAGCTTCTTCAGGTGATTCTAATATAATAGAAAGGCTAACACTATTGGATAAGTGTTGGTACGTGAACTGAAACCATTTTGCCATCCTCAGTCTAGTGAGGTGGTTCACAACCAGGCCCTAATGCATGAACAATTTTCAATTTGACTATATAGAGGATATTTATCATTGGAATTTGAGAGTGCAAATGTAACTTGGAGTGATTAGATTAGGCAAATGTTTTCATGACATTTTAAAAGAAGTAGCTTCCAAGGGTAGCTGGAAAGGCAGATGAGTGTGGGACAAGAGGTTGCCATATTGGGGTGGGGATACCCACGGTGTTGGGGTATTGTTAAGGAGAATTAGAGGGGTGAAGAGAAAAGAGCAAAATTAGAATGAGCCTTGGCTTTTTTTACTTGAAATAAAAGAATGGAGTGGAAAGTCAGGTTGGGCCCAAGTCTTGAAGCAGAAACTGTACTTCCCCAACCAGGAGGTGAAGGTGGGGCTTATCTTTCTGTGAGACCAGGAAGTAGTGGTAGCAGACTGCATGGAAAGAGAAAGTTCCCTTTTACACTCAAACTTGTTCTTTGCTTAGTGGCAAAAGGCTCAAATTCTTCATTACAGCATTTCTTGAGCTTTAGTATATAAGACTTAACTGGGAGTACTTGTTAAAAATTAAAATTTCCGGACCCCACTCTAAAAGTTTCTGGGTTAGAGCTGCTGGGGCTGGGCCCAAGAATCTGTATTTGTCAAGGTTGACCTAACGTTTTCATTTGCTTACTGTCTTCTAAATGTTTCCTCTGTCCTTGTACTATTACTTATTTAATAATTTTTAAGTTGACTCTGTGAGGAGGGAGCTCTGTGGCTAATGCACGCTCTGGTGCAGGTTTTGGATATTGGAAGAAAAGGCGAGTGGCAATGGGCAGGTGAGACATGCTCTTTGTTGTGGAGGGTGGGTAGGGGTGGGTCAGGGGTGGGGGGCAGATATAGCAGTGGTGAAAAGGATGGCTGAGAACATGGCAAGCGGTTATGTATGGCTCTGAACAACAGTGGCAACATGCTGTGGGAAAGCATGATCACATGGGTTCACATAGGAGGTAACACCTTGGTTACATAAGTGTACTGACTCATGCCTTCAGGGAAGGCTGGCTAGCTGAGAGGCTGGGCTGGAAAAAACACGGTGGCAGTCATCTTAGTTGGCCTAAGAAACCTATCCCCTATACAAATGCATTTTCCCTTACAGACTCACTTTAAAAAAATGGAATCTTTATTTTTATAGAAATATTATAGAAATATTTTTACAGGGTCTTGCTCTGTCACCCAGGCTTGAGTACAGTGGCAGGATCATAGCTGTCTGGAACCTCAAACTCTTGGCCTCAAGCAGTCCTCCCACCTTGACCTTCTAAAGTGTTGGGATTATAGGCATGAGCCACTGTGCCTGGCCAAGATTTTGTATTTCTAACAATTTCCCAGGTGATGCTTATTCTGCTTGTCAGGGAATCACACTTGAAGAAACTACTAATCTAAGCAACCAAGCTGGAAACTTAGAATATTAGGCTTAGTTTTTATATTTTCTCTCTCTCTCTATACACACACACACACACACACACACACACACACACACACACACACACACACACACACACGTATATATATAATATATATCCAGAAAACTTTAAAAAATAATAAAACACAAACATATGTATCCATCACCTAGGATTAGCAAATGTTAATCTTGTGGCTAAGTATTAATCATCAATACTCCCTTTTTGGTGATACTACTTCATACTTTTGAGTACAAGGACTAAAAATATGGCAACTCTTCTGGGCTTGAGATCAGTGCTCTTTAGTTTAAATCACTGTAATATTGAGGAGGGAATTGTGCTCCGTTGACTTGCTTGATCAGTCTTTTAGGCAATAAAGTGAAATAAAGAAAAAAATAATCTAGGTTATGTGCTCAATTTGAGAAAAACATTAAAAAGTATATATATTTGAAAATGAAACTGTCAGATATAATCCTTTTATCTTGTGCCTCTCTATTTGAACAGTTAACAGGATTAATTTGATAGGCTGAATTTATTTATGCATCTATAACCCTGGGGCTGTGTAAACTGTTATGTATGGTGGGATAAAAAATTGAATGCTGTTGTGAAAACATTGTTTTCAGTTCTAAAACACTTGTTCAGTTCTAAAACAACTTGTTTCCCTTAAATATAACTGACATTCTACACCAATATATGAGGCAAGAGGGGAAAAAAAGTATTAATGGGTGTTATTCATTCAACAAATGGTGAATTGATATTCAGTGCTGTTAGCTTGATTTTGGAAAAGTTAAGGTAGTTTTGATTAGTCTTGCCTAGTTTTTTTGTCATGCTTCAAATAGATGCTTCTTTCAGAAAGAGATCATGCTAGCCAAGTTATGTCAGATAAGTTAATAATGCTTTTTTATATTCTTCTGGAGAGCACTATTTATCACCTCAATTATTTTTTCATCCTGGAGCTAATATCAGGATTCCCTGAGCTTGTTAGCTTCTGTAAATTTTCCTTACAATTCTTTGAAGTGAGAATTTGTACATTGGCTTTGCAAAGTATAGGCTATTGTCTGATGCAGATCCTTGTATAATGAAGTGAAAAAGTAAGTATCATTCTACCATGAAATTTGTGTTGAAAAATTAAAAAAAATCCTTATATAGCTTCAAATTGTCCTCCTTTTTTCCTCCCTCCTATTCATTTTTCATATCACATGTAATTATCCTCTTGACACACTAGTTTCTATAATGCTTTGTTTTTCCAGAGTCTTCCTATTTGCTTTCCTTCTTGGATTATTTGTTCCCTCTTGCTAGAACTCTTTTTTTTTTTGAAACAGTCTCGCTTTGTTGCTGCCCAGGCTAGAGTGAGTACCATGGCATCAGCTTAGCTCATAGCAACCTCAGACTCCTGGGCTCAAGCAATTCTCCTGCCTCAGCCTCCCGAGTAGCTGGGACTACAGGCATGCGCCACCATGCCCAGCTAATTTTTTCTATATATGTTAGTTGGCCAATTAATTTCTTTCTATTTATAGTAGAGACGGGGTCTCGCTCTTGCTCAGGCTGGTTTCGAACTCCTGACCTCAAGCAATCCTCTCACCTTGGCCTCCCAGAGTGCTAGGATTACAGGCGTGAGCCAACAGGCCCAACCTTAGAACTCTTTATCTCCGTTCATTAACTAGATCTTAGGAAAATAATCCTTTTCATTTTTTCTTTAACAGCAAGACCAGCTTGTCTTTACAGCTCATATAATATATATGCAAGTAGCAGAAGACAGTCCTTTGCAAATTACGGATATATTTGCTTGTTTTCATATAGTCTGGGAATTTGACCTCCTTTTTCTGGAAGCCACCTGTTTTGTCTTACAGATGAGAGTGTGATCTTTAAGCTAGCCTTGACTTTTTGGGTAGTATTTGCTTATCATTCAAGTGTTTTGTAGTAATTAGGACCAGAGTGTCAAAGCATACTTCTTGTTATCTTTATTGCCCTGGTCTCCCAGATTCAGGAAAAAATATAAGTTGTTATTATTTTTACAACTGGATTCCCTCTATTTATGGATAAGAATTCAAACATTTACAAAGAGAAAATTATTTTGAATGTCACATGCTATGAGAAGCATGTATTCAAAGTTTGAACTGTCACAATTCTCAATTCATGAGGATTTGCCAAACATTTAGAGTAAGGACTAATTGTAACTGACTTCCTTCTTTGTAGAGGGCTGCTCTTAAGGCCAGATGCCTTCCCAGGACCTGGTCACATTATGTAGTATGATGAATATCACAGAGCAATTTGCAGTTGGTTAGGAGCTGCTTATTGCAAGCCCTTTAGGATCTTTGTTTTTGCCTATTATTTGTGTTTCGCTAAGATTATTGACTTTTAAAAAAATTTACTTTATACCTTGCATGGTTTGGCCAGTTGGTATGTTTAACTGACCTTAGACAGTATAGTCAAAGTTCAGCATTTTGGCAAAATGGGTGGCAGTGCTATCTGTTTTTCTCATGGCATATCACTGTGCATTGTCTTGGGTGGCATACTTTGTGAGTATCTGTGTGGTTTCCCAATGAGAGAAGGGCAGTCTGGCTGCATTCACTCTCACAAGATGACTTTTGTTTCTACATATTCTCTACTTCAGCATAGCATTGTCTAATCAGCCTATCAGTAAATATTTATCAAGTGCCTATTGTGAATGCCCAGTAGTCTGCTTGGTGCTTTGGGAGATTTTTAAAAAAGGGGGCAGGGGAGAAAGAGAGAGCCATGCATTTGAGGAGTTTAAAAATCATGTTCACATAGAATTTATATATTATATGGTTTCATAAATAAGAATTTTTGGAGGGGCCGAATTCTACAGTATTTTGGCCCAGACTAGTTTCCAGAATTGAATTATTCTTAAGAGTAAGCTGTTTCCTCACTGACGTACAGCTTGTTCACGTAAGTGAGATATTTAATGTAAGGATTTCTTTGAAGTTGGTATTTTATATATAGATTTATAAAATTAGTATATCTTAAAATATGCAATGGATTTCTCACAATTTCATCATTTTAAAAAATTCTTGGAATAGGAAGATGCTCATAATATTTTAGGGAAAACATGTATGATATATATACAGTGATCAATTTTTGGAAGCATTGAATCATTATAGCATTGTGTTAAAAGCACAAGCTGTGGAGTCAGACTCCTGGGTGGTTCTGCCACTTATTATCTAAGTGACCTAGGACAGACAGGTTACTTTTCTTCTCTGTTTCCTTTTTTGTAAAATAAATATACTAATGGTACATAATGGGAGAGACATGAGAATTAAATGAGTTAAAATGTATAGAATTTAGAATTGGGACTCGCATGTGGTAAGCACTAATTAGGTATTACTTTCATTTTTATAATAGTCTTTTTTTTTAAAGGAACTGTCAGCATAGAAAAAATGTTTTGAAAGATACCCACCAAATAGTTTTTAGTGATTTTCTTTTTTTATCTATAATTCCCTTTCCCCCATAATGAATATATATTTCTAATATAATAACATAAAACAAAAAAAGATGAATAGGATTTAGCGTTAATATTTATAGGAATCACATGACAAAATCTGGAATTAGTTGCTTAGAATTTATTAAATATTTGATACTGAATGAGCTACAAAGAAGGTGTGATTTTTATTTTTAAAAATAAAAATAAAAAATTTAGGAAACATGGTGAGAAGTAGAGAGGGAAAAAGTCTTAAAAACTGTTGAGTTTAGGCCAGGCGAGGTGGCTCATACCTGTAATCCTAGGTCTCTGGGAGGCTGAGGCAGGCGGATCGTTTGAGGTCAGGAGTTCAAAACCAACCTGAGCAAGAGCGAGACCCTGTCTCAAATAGAAATAAATTAATTGGCTAACTAATATATATAGAAAAAATTAGCTGGGCATGGTGGCGCATGCCTGTAGTCCCAGCTACTTGGGAGGCTGAGGCAGAAGGATTGCTTGAGCCCAGGAGTTTGAGTTTGCTGTGAGCTAGGCTGACTCCACGGCACTCACTCTAGCCTGGGCAACAAAGTGAGACTCTGTCTCCAAAAAAAAAAAAAAACAAAACCAAAAAAAATCCTGTCATGTTTAAATTTCTTTCCTCCTCCTTCACAGTATCCCTCACAGATCATGTAATGTCAACATATCATCTGTCCTGCAGAATGTTCCATGTGTTGATGAGAATAATGTGTATTCTGCAGCTGTTTGACAAATTGTTCTGTTAGATGTCTTCGGTCTATAGTGCTGTCTAAGTCCAATGCTTCTTTGTTGATTTTCTGTTTGGATGATCTGCTGAGTGCTGAAAGGGAGGTGTGGAAGTCTCCAACTATTATTGTATCAGGGTCTGTCTTTTCTCTATTGTAAAATTTGCTTTATATATCTGGATGCTCTGGCGTTGAGTACATATATATTTACAGTTGTTAATTTCTCTTGCTAAATTGACCCCTTTATTATTATATAATGACGTTTTATGTTTCTTTTTAGTTTTTTTTTTACTTAAAGCCTGTTTTTTGTGATTATGCTTTTGGTTTCTATATGCATGTACCGTGTTTCCCCTAAAATAAGACCTACCCATAAAATAAGCTGTAGCAGGATTTCTAAGCATTTGTGCAATATAAGCCCTACCCTGAAAATAAGACCTAGTGATGGGCGTGCCTACTCAGAATATCTGCACAACCCATACATTTCGTCAGGGAGTGGTAAAGAAGAGGAGCACCCCTCCTCTTCTGCCCCATCATGATAGCTACTATCCCAGAGGTGAATGGAAAGGTGCGGGCAGCCCCACCAGCAAGGTCAGCTCCCCCTGTTAGGTCCCGGCCATGCTGTGCGTGCTGCAAGCTGAGGCTTAGAGAGGAAAGTAACACATCCCCTGACAATAAGCCCTAGGGTGTCTTCTTGAGGAAAAAATAAATGTAAGACCCTGTCTTATTTTCGGGGAAACACGGTAAAACCTTTTTGCATTCCCTCACTTTCTGTGTTTGTGTTTACTGATGAAGAGTTTCTGTAGGCAGTATATAGTTGGGTCGTGGTTTTTTAAAAATCCATTTAGTCAGCCTATATCTTTTAATTGGGGGATTTAAACCATTTACATGCAAGATTGTTATTGATAGAACTCCTGTCATTATGTTAATTGTTTTCTGATTGTTTTGTATATCCCTTGTTCCTTTCTTCCTCTCATTATCTTTGCCATTGACTCCTTTCTCTTTCTCACTTGTGTGTCTGCTTTGCTAGTTAGTTTTATAGTTTCATATGTTTTCCTGATGGTATAGACATTGTCCTTCCCCTTCTAAATGTAGGACTCTGAAGCATTTCTTGTTCGGCTGGTCTAGTAGTGATGATTTCTGTTTTTGCTTATCTGGGACAGACTGTATTTTTCCTTCATTTCTGTCTTTTCTTTTTTTTTCAACCAGTGTTTAAATTTTATTGAGCTTTCTAAAAGTATGAATGCATATGTATAGAGAAAAGAAAAGAAATAGATTTAACTTCTTAAAAAGCTGTTATCCTTGGTGATAGGATTATTATTATTGTTATTTTCTTTCAGAATATTAAGGGGCTACAAATGTTTTTGTTACATGGATAGTGTTTATTGTATCTCTTAGGTAGGTTTTTGCTCCTTCCCCCATTTCTGAAGGATAGCTTTGCTGGCTGTAGTACTCTTGGCTAACAGGTTTTTTTTTTGTTTGTTTGTTTTTCCTTTTAGCACTTTGAATATATCATTTCATTCCTTTTTTTTTTTTTAGGGATGGATCTCGCTATGTTGCCTGGCTAGTGTGTAGTGGCTATTCACAAGCACAATTCTAGCATGTCTGCCGATATTCTTGATTTAAAATAAACTATGAGGCTGGGCATGGTGGCTCACACCTATAATCCTACCACTCTGGGAGGCCGAGGTGGGCAGATCGCTTGAGCTCAGGAGTTTGAGCCCAGCCTGAGCAAGAGAGAGACCCTGTCTCTACTAAAAAAAAAATAGAAATTAGCTGGCCAACTAAAAAATATATATATGTATATAAAAAATTAGCCGGGCATGGTGGCGCATGTCTGTAGTCCCAGCTACCTGGGAGGCTGAGCAGCAGGATTGAGCCCAGGAGTTTGAGGTTGCTGTGAGCTAGGCTGATGCCACGGCACTCACTCTAGCCTGGGCAACAGAGTGAGACTCTGTCTCAAAAAAAAGAGAAATTACAAAAATTACACTTAAAAATCTAGCAAAAATATCTGTGTTATATGAAATAATTTAAATAGGAGGGAGATTTGTTTAAAAGAATTAGTAAATCCATATTCTTTTTTACTTGGAAAGGAATTTCCTTTTTGGTATTCTGCCCCCCACCCCTTTTTCTGGTTTAGTTCTAAATCCTGGTTAGAAATATAGTACTTTTTTTGACTTCATCAGATATTGGTGTTTTAAGCATGACTGGTCCACGGAGAACATGATATGAATAAAACTTTGCCTCCTTTAGTAGCACTTTGAATTTAAAGACCGGGGTCATTTTTATGAAAACTTGTAATAGCATTTAGTAGTTAACATTAGTATTTCTTTTAAAGCCATTTAGCAACATATGATATTTTAAATGTCATGATATTTACAAAATGTTAAGCTTCATGTAACTCTTGCTGTCTCTGTGGGAGATATTCTCTTCACTGAAAGAAAGATGGCATTCAACCACTAATTTAATTTTACAATTAATTTTGTTACAAGTCAGTTTTGAAAAGTTGCCAGTGTAAAATGCAGATGATTCTGGTATCCCATGAAGACTGTAAGGTTTTATAAAAATCTCACTATTGGAGAATTAGGGTTTGGGGAAGACTACTCTAAATATATGTAACTTTGTAATCAGAATAGTAACAGAAATAATAAATGGTACCTCAGGAGATTACTTGGATAGCCCTCGGATGGCAGGCCATTGTGGCAGGAGGCTGCTCCAGCTAAAGGTTAAAACTCATAGAAATGCTTGCTTGCAGTGCTGAGACAATGCTGATGAAGTGGATCTCTGAGTGCAGGGGGAAGAGCTGCCTGACTTGAACAGAGAGCCATGAGTGCTTAGGGGTGTGTCCCTGCGGGAAGTGAGCCCTAGATGTAAGTGTTCATTCTTAATTTTCTTAAAATAGAGCTGAAAGGATTCCTGTTTATGCAGCAGCCAAGCTGAGGGCATTTTCCTTTCCTACTGAGGGCTATAATTTTACTATTTTTCTCTGTAGTTCCTTTGCTTAGAAAAAATTACTTGTAAAGCAACACAGCTTTGATGTAATGATAGTCTTCTATTTACAGTGATGTATGAGCTAATTCTTATTATAAAAACACATTTTAGGCTGGGAGAGGTGGCTAACGCCTGTAATCCTAGCTCTCTGGGAGGCTGAGGTGGGCGGATTGCTCAAGGTCAGGAGTTCAAAACCAGCCTGAACAAGAGCGAGACCCTGTCTCTACTATAAATAGAAAGAAATTAATTGGCCAACTAATATATATATATATATATATATACATACACACACAAAATTAGCCAGGCATGGTGATGTATGCCTGTTGTCCCAGCTACTTGGGAGGCTGACGCAGGAGGATTTTTTGAGCCCAGGAGTTTGAGGTTGCTATGAGCTAGGCTGACGCCATGGCACTCACTCTAGCCTGGGCAACAAAGTGAGACTCTGTTTCAAAAAAACTCCAAAAAACACATTTTAAGGGGGCAGGGGGGCATGGGCAATATATGTAACCTTAACACTTGTACCCTCATAATACGCTAAAATGATCAAAACAGACTTTATGCATGTCTTTTGGAGTTTGCTAATATACTTTCATTGTATTTCATTTTAGTCACTGTTTTTTTAGAGTAATAGCCATAGCTGTTTGTGTCAGTTTGACATTTTGATATCAAGGATCCTACTATAGTCTTGCTCTAAATGTCAAACAGTGACATCAGAGTTCCTGAATGGTAGGCATAAACTCATTGGTGCTTTATTTGTTAAAGTATAAGATGATTTTATGGTTTCTTTTTATTGTGTTTGTAAGCTGCACATGTTGTGCCTAAATGAGAGTTTCTCTTGAGTCTAGAGATTACATTTATACTTCCTAATCATGCTTTTATATATTGATTTTAGGTTATTTGCTGCCTAAGTTTTATAACTTACATGAACTGTAAACTTGATTAGAATCTTTTTTTTTTTTTTTTTTTTTTGAGACAGAGTCTTGCTCTGTTGCCCAGGGTAGAGTGCTGTGGCATCAGCCTAGCTCACAGGAACCTCAAACTTCTAGGCTCAAGGGATCCTCCTGCCTCAGCCTCCTGAGTAGCTGGGACTACAGGTGTGCGCCACCATGCCTGGCTTGATTAGAATCTTGATAATACTAGGTGAAGAATGGATTTTCCAAGTAGGCAAATTTCATATACGGGCCAAATCTCAAGGAAAACTATTGAATAATAGCTTTTAAATATGCCTCATTAGTGTATATTTGAAGTATCATCAAATTTCTTAGTTATACTGGACTAACTGTAAACATTTACTCAGTGTTCATACACTTGTAATCAATGTTTCTTGGCTGGAGACTGATTTTACTCCTGAGGAACTGTCTTAGGAGTATGTGGTGTGGAAGAGTGTGTTATCAGAGTAGTACTGTTAAGAATATTCATCTGTGTATTCTTTAAGAAGAGTATTGTGTTCAGCCTCCTTTATTTTTTAAGGACAATTGTGTCATCTACAGGAAGCAGGCATTATATTTTAGCAATGTTGCTTTCTCTCCAAACACAGGTAGATAATATGGTAATTTGTAGAGTTGTTTTTGTAACATTTTTTCCCTCATTACAAAGTAATATATACTATAAAACATTTTAAGAATGCATAAATGTATGTACAAAAAAACCCTATAATTGCCATAGACTTGCCCAGTCAGGATTATGCTTATGTGTTTATGTGTCAATGTGTACACACATACACACCTTTTATATTACTCTTAAAAACTTAATATTAGGGCCAGGCGTGGTGGCTCACGCCTGTAATCCTAGCACTTTGGGAGGCCGAGGCGGGCGGATTGCTCAAGGTCAGGAGTTCGAAACCAGCCTGAGCGAGACCCCGTCTCTACCAAAAATAGAAATAAATTAATTGACCAACTAAAAATATATATATAAAAAATTAGCCAGGCATGGTGGCGCATGGCTGTAGTCCCAGCTACTCGGGAGGCTGAGGCAGTAGGATCGCTGAGCTCCAGAGATTGAGGTTGCTGTGAGCCAGGCTGACGCCACGGCACTGACTCTAGCCTGGGCAACAAAGTGAGACTCTGTCTCAAAACAAAAACAAAAACAAAAAAACTTAATATTATGAGATGACCATCTCCAGTGTTATTAAGTATTCTTTAGAAATATTATTTTAAATGACTACATAAAATTATGTCATACTTTTAGCCATTCTTTTACTATTGGACATGTAGGATATTTCTGGTTTTTTTGGTTATATATAAGACTCTTGTGACTGTCTTTCTAATACATTTTCACATTTCTGATTATTCTAATAATTGTTGAATAATTGAATCTATTTGTCAAAGGTGATCAAAGGAATTACAGGAGAGTCCTTTTCCTCCCATGTTTATTATGTATTCTTAAAATGTTTAACATATGTATGAGAAAAATGTTACAAAAATGAATATACAGTTATTGTATTATATACCTTGTGTTTGGGGAGAGTAGTAACATTGCTAAAATATAATCTTTGCTTCTTGAGGATGACACAATTGTGCTTATAAAATAAAAGAAATTGGTTGTAATATTCTTAAGGAACACATATTTTCCCCCTAATAGCTGGCTGTCGATCAGCCCTTCTCAGTTCAATCCTTGAGCAAATTAAGCCTTAATTCCCTGAGGCATCCACTGTATGTAATGAATTAACTTATTTCCTATGCATCTTGAATTATACGGGCTTGAATTATCTTTGGAAGAATTGAGAAAATGTCACTGAAATCATTTTATTGAATTATCTTTGGGAGAATTGAGAAAATAGTCACTGAAATCATTTTAGATAGGGCTTAATTCTATAGTGGAATGTAGTACTGGTTTAGAAAGGCTGTTTTCTATATAGCTATGATAAATTGTTTTCTGGAAAGATTAGGACCACCTTAGGTATCATCAGTGTATAAGAATGCCGGTTTCACTTTACCTCTTAATATAAAATCTTTTACCAGAAAAAAACTTGTGCCTGATTTATAGGTTAATAAATATTATCTTGTTTTAACTTACATTTCCTTGTTTACATATTAGATGTGTTTATTGACTATTTGCATATTATTTGTGAATTGTGTATACCTTATTATAGTTTTTGTTGGGGAAGGGAAGATCTTAGTATTTGATTGATTTATGTGGGCTTTTTATATGGTGAGAATAAAGTATTTTTCGTCACATTTATTGTAAGTAATTTTCAGTGTTTGTCATTTGCTCTTTAGTTTTTGCTTTTTGATGTATACAAATTTAAAATTTCTAAGCAGTGAAATGTATCACACATTCCTTTGTAATGTCTTATATTTCTTTTTTGTTTAGAAAGCTTTTCTTTATCCAAATATCATTAAATATGCCTATATTGTCTTTTTATTTTCTAATTCACTTGAGTTTTATAATTAGTTCTTTAATCTTCCTAGAATTTATTTTGTATTTTTGTGTGAGGAGACAGATTTTTTTTGATGTTTTTCTAATAATTGAATAGCTTTCTTAACATTGTGTGATAAATGATTAGTCCATTTCCTTTTGGTTTGTGGCATTTCTTGTTTTTGTTATTAAATGCTCATATATTGTAAGGTCTGTTCCATTGATCTGTTGATATTGATATTCTTTTTTCTAGTACTAAATTGATTTAGTTATTTAGTTATTACAGGCTTATAATTTGTATTAATGGCTAGTTGGGTATTGAAAAAAATTGCCTTCAACTATGTAACTTTTGCCATTTTCAACTCTTTATTCTTATGTGCTGCGAGATACTCTTACCCCATTTGTTTTATATCCTAGCTGCCTGAGGTCTCAGCTTAAATGTTACTTCTTCAAAGGGCCCTTTCTGGCCAGGCATGGTGGCTCACGCCTGTAATCCTAGCTCTCTGGGAAGCCGAGGTGGGCGGATTGCTCAAGATCAGGAATTCAAAACCAGCCTGAGCAAGAGCGAGACCCCGTCTCTACTATAAATAGAAACAAATTAATTGGCCAACTAATATATTGGAAAAATTAGCTGGGCATGGTGGCACATGTCTGTAGTCCAAGCTACTCAGGAGGCTGAGGCAGCAGGATTGCTTGGGCCCAGGAGTTTGAGGTTGCTGTGAGCTAGGCTGATGCCACGGCACTCACTCTAGCCTAGGCAACAAAGTGAGACTCTGTCTCAAAAAAAAAAAGGGGCCCTTTCATAACTACCCTATCTAAAGTAGGATACCCTGTTCTCAGCTTCCCATACTATCCTATTTCTTTCATTTTTTAATTTTTTTATTTTGGCATATTATGGGGGTACAGAATTTAAAGTTTCAATAAATGCCCTTTCCCTGCCTCCCCCCACAAGTCTGAGTCTCCAGCATGACCATCCCCCAGATGGCGCACATCTCTCTGATTATGTATGTATATACCCGCCTCCCTCCCCCCTCCCACTTGTCCAATACCCTATTACTGTAGTACCTATGTGTCCACTTAGGTACTGCTCAGTTAATACCAGTTTGCTGGTGAGTATATGTGGTGCTTGTTTTTTCATTCTTGGGAAACTTCACTTAGTAGTATGTATGAGTTCCAGCTCTAACCAGGAAAATATAAGATATGCTATATCCCCTTTGTTTCTTAGAGCTGAATAGTACTCCATGGTATACATATACCACATTTTATTAATCCATTCTTGGATTGATGGGCACTTGGGCTGTTTCCACAGCCTTGCAATTATGAATTGTGCTGCTATAAACATTCGAGTCCAGGTGTCTTTTTTGTAGAGTGCCATTGGATCTTTTGGGTAGATGCCCAGCAATGGGATTGCTGGATCAAATGGTAGATTCACTTGTATCACTTTAAGGTATCTCCATATTGCTTTCCACAGAGGTTGAACTAGTTTGCAGTCCCACCAGCAGTGTAGGAGTGTTCCTCTCTCTCCGCATCCATGCCAGCATTTATTGTTTGGAGACTTTTTGACAAAGGCCATTCTCACTGGAGTTAAGTGATATCTGATTGTGGTTTTTTTTTTTTTTTTTTGCAAAACATTACACAATTTTTTATTATTAAATGAGAAAATCTCATTTGTTACGTCGTCACATTGCTAGTCAGAGAAATGCTGCAGTGATGAAGAAAGTCAATGTTGGATCAACCAAAGTCCTCATTTCTACAACATTCATTTACAGAGAAATAATGTTCAACACAGCCCAACACAACATTCTTGGTTTTCTTCATATTGAAGTCCCCCCAGAAAACATCTTCTAATGGGGTATTTCACTACATAAATTATAGTTCTTCATTTTTACAATTCACCCCAAACTGTATGAGAGATGTATCACACTAAAATTTCTAAAGCTGTTAGGAAATCCTTCACACATCGTCGTCATCTGATGTGTCACTGCTACTTGTCTCTGTGTCATCATTCTCAATTGTGGGTTTGAAAGTGCTGTTTTTCCAGGGTCTAAACTTGAAGTCACAGATCAGCCCATTTTTCAAAATACCATTTTTTCTCAGACCATTCTTCTGTAACTGTTCACTAATAACTTGGAATTCTCTCATTTCATCCTCCGTTAAGGGAGCACATGTTTCATCATTTTCACTGTCTTCCTGCCAGCCCATCTCCTTCAACAATCTGTGTTCTGCCTCAAGTGAACTTGAAAGAACATCAGTTTGTGGGAAGGTTGAAGACCGAATGATCTGTTGGGAAATCACCGAGGCATTGCCATTCTCTTGTGGAATTTCATTTTCATCAAAGTTTCGGTTTATATCCCTTTCTTCGTGAGAGCTATTGCTGTTATGTAAATTAAATGAGTCGTCATCCTTCTCTGAGCCAGCATGGCTTTCATCTTCATGTTCCTCTTCTACTCTGTCCCTTTTCAATGCTTTAAAAAATTCACTCTTCTTATCTGTGCACATTCATGTCAGTTTGGTTAGACGAGGCTGCTGATTGAGTTTGTCAACAGGTGAAGAGGAATTTGAGCGATTACACTCTTTCACTGAATTTGGTGATGGACTAAAATTCTTGGCAGTTGATTTAAAAGCATTAAAGTTGCCAACACCATATGTAGACTCATGAGGGAAAGAAGTCCCAGCTTTATTTTCTTTAGTTTGGCTTTTCCATTGTGTAGGTTTTGTAGGTGCAGCAGCAGGTTTAGGGACTAAACCTTTATAAACACTTGGACCAGTTCCATTCTTAACTGGCTGTGACTGAAGATTTCCCACTACTGGGAATCCAGATAGCTGTAAGTCTTTTGTATTACCTTTCTTAATGACCAGCATCCTTGGAGCTCTAGATTTAGGATTCGGAGGATATTCCCATACACCTGCAGCTAAAGATTTATTCTGATTTGGTTCTCTCTCATATTCAGGATTTAAAGACGGAAAATCCTCAGCCTCAAACAGTTTGCGTTCTCTCTTGTCTTCTTTCCTCCCAGTTTCATGGTCAGGTACATTGTTTTCATGTAGGATTTTTCCAGAATGGAAAATACTGCTACGAGAACGGGAACTCCCACCATGGTATCCCCCTCGATGATTTATGTTTTCAGTACCATTTCTTCCATGTGTATGCCATCCGTTTTTTTCTTTCCTTCCAAAGTTACCCCCATTAGGATGTCCAACACCAGAATCAAAGCCATCTGAAGAGTTGTGTCGTTGACGATTCACATCATAACGATTTTCGGTCCATGAAAAGTTTTCAGAATGCTTCTCAAAATTCAATGATGACTTTGTTGATGATGGTGGAGTAGGAAAATTAAGCCAGGCTGGAGCAAAGTCATGCTGTGCCATTTAGGTCCAGTCTCTCCAACTCAATGAAATAAGGCTTCAACACCTCATGGCAAGTCCCTATGATCATGCCACGGCACTCCAACCTAGGCAACAAGACGAGACCTCCATCTAAATTCCAATAGGACTGCACAGGAAGGTGTTGATTTCTTCTCTGTAATCTTTATGTTTTTCAGTTTGATTTTTTATTTTGTATCCTCTGAAATAATATCCAAGTTTTTTGAAGATACTTAACGTATGACTATTTGACATAGAGTTACTTCAAGTCCGCTACCCATACTTCTGTTTTAAAGTTTTCATATGGCTATCTCTAGAATTAGCCAAGTTCCTTGGATTTAAGATCAAAGTCTTCTATATTATTCCATGTACTTGCCACTGTTGTACTTATCCACTCCAGATGAAATATCCAATTTATGAGCCAAAAAGCAAAAACAAAAAGAAAATTTCACATCTGAAGAGCATTCCTAAATATCAGGATATACAGAGACACACATAGCTATCTCAATACTACCATGCTGCTGGGAAACAGCAACATCTTAAATTTCCATGTAAATAAAAGATAAAAAAGGAAAAAAACTCTGTATTCTTTCAATGTATTCATTTAGAAAAGCTGTCCCATTGTGACATGAAAAGGACTGAGGTCAAAAATTCCTAAAACTTCTAATAAAGGTAAAAATAAACTGCCATGAAACTTCAGCAATAGTTAAACAGTCATTGAAACTGGTGAAACTACTCAGTAAACAAATCAAACATATCTTACAGTTTTGGCTGAAGAACACCAACAACAGGGGAAGGTGGGGAAGGGAGGCAAAAATACCACCAGCTGAAATACTTTTAACCAGTTATATAATCCGCTTGAACCAAAACACTGAAGAAACGCCTGGGTCTCTTTTTAAGTAGCTTGTTGAATTGTTCACTACTATCAATTCACTTCAGAGACGATTCTTGCAAATTTTAATAAACTTCTGGGGCAAAATTATCCAAAACATTGTAATTCCAAAATGGCTACTTGAAATATCCGGGGCCTTTTACACAAACCTGGAAGATGATCTTCATATCTGAGTAATTCAATCACCTTCTGCCCCACCAGAGGTGCCCCTGGCCTGGGGGTGCCGCTGCGCTCGATCCCGGGAGGAGTTTTTCGGTACTTTGAATAATCCCCTTTTGCCGCCTTTCCCTCCCCTACAACCAGTCTCCGTCCCCTGATTGTGGTTTTGATTTGCATTTCCCTGATGATTAGAGATGGTGAACATTTTCTCATATGTTTGTTGGCCATTCTTCTGTCTTCTTTATAAAAGTTTCTGTTCAAGTCCTTTGCCCACTTTTTAATAGGGTTATTTGATTTTTTTCTTGCTGATTTTCGTGAGTTCTAAGTATATTCTAGTTATCAGCCCCTTATCAGATGGGTAGGATGCAAAAATTTTCTCCCATTCTGTAGGTTGTCTGTTTACTTTCATGACTGTTTGTTTGCTGTGCAGAAGCTGTTTAGTTTGATCATGTCCCATTTATTTATTTTTGTTGCTGCTGTGATTGCCTTTGGGGACTTCTTCATAAACTCTTTGCCTTGGCCCATGTCATTTTCCTCTAGAATTCTAATAGTTTCATACCTTAGGTTTAAGTCTGTTATCCAGCGGGAGTTGATTTTTGTGAGAGGTGAAAGGTGTGGGTCCTGCTTTAGCCTTCTACAAGTGGCTATCCAGTTTTCTCAGCACCATTTATTGAAAAGGGATTCTTTTCCCCAGCGTATGTTTTTGTCTGCTTTGTCAAAGATTAGATGGCTATATGAGGATGGTTTTATATCAGGATTCTCACATCTGTTCTACTGGTCAGTATTCCTATTTTTGTGCCAATACCAGATTGATTTAATTACCACAGCTTTGTAGTATAGTTTGTTATCTGGCATATTAATACCTCCCATTTTGTTTTATGTTGCCTAGAATTGCTTTTGATATTCGGGGTCTTCTTTGGTTCCATACGAAGCGTAAAATTATTTTTTCTGTATTTGTGAAGAATGCTGCTGGGATTTTAATAGGTATTGCATTGAATCTGTAGATCAGTTTGGGTAGTATAGACATTTTGATGATGTTGAGTCTGCCGATACACAAGCATGGTATGGATTTCCATCTGTTTACATCCTCTGCTATTTCCTTCCTCAGTGTTTCATAGTTCTCCCTGTAGAGGTCTTTTACCTCCTTGGTTAAGTATATTCCTAGGTACTTTAATTTCTTTGTTGTATTGTGAATGGAATTGAGTCTTTGATTTGGTTTTCAATTTGATTGTTGTTGGCATATATGAATGCCTCTGATTTCTGTGTATTGATTTTGTATCCTGAGACTTCACTAAATTCATTTATCAGTTCCAGGAGTTTCTTGGTTGAATCTTTGGGGTTTTCTAAATATAATATCATATCATGAAGAAACAGTGAAAGTTTGATGTCTTCTGCCCCTATTTGGATACCTTTAATTCCTTTTTCCTGTCTGATTGCTGTAGCTAGGACTTCAAGCACTACGTTGAATAGAAGTGGAGATAGTGGGCACCCTTGTCTGGTTCCAGTTCTAAGTGGGAATGATTTCAATTTTTTCCCATTCAGTATGATGTTGGCTATGGGTCTGTCATATATGGCTTGTCTCATTTTTAGGTATGTTCCTTTCATGCCTATTTTATTAAGTGTTCGTATCATGAAAAGGTGTTGAATTTTGTCAAAAGCTTTTTCTGCATCTATTAAAAGAATCATGTGGTCTTTGTTTTTGCTTCTGTTTATGTGGTGAATTGCATTTATAGATTTGTGTATGTTGAACCATCCCTGCATCCCTGGGACGAAGCCCACTTGGTCGTGATGGATTATTTTTTTGATAAGCGTCTGGATTCGGTTAGCTAAGATTTTGTTGAAAATTTTTGCATCTATATTCATTAGGGATATTGGTCTGTAGTTTTCTTTTTTTGTGGCATCCTTTCCTGATTTTGGTATCAGAGTAATATTCGCTTCATAAAAGGTGTCGGGGAGGTTTCCATTCTTCTCGAAGTTGTGGAATAGTTTCTGCAAGATAGGTACTAGTTCTCTTTGTAAGTGTGGTAAAATTCGGGTGTGAAACCATCTGGACCGGGACTTTTCTTTTTAGGGAGATTTTTAATTGCTGTTTCTATTTCAGCTCTTGAGATCAGTCTGTTGAGGAAATCTATTTCTTCCTGGTTGAGCCTAGGGAGGCTATGTGTTTCTAGAAATTTGTCCATTTCCTCCACATTTTCCAGTTTGTGTGCATAAAGATTTTTGTAGTATTCATAAATTATATCTTGTATCTTTTTGGGATCAGTTGTGATATCTCCTTTTTTGTTCCTGATGGAGCTTATTAGAGATTTCTCTTTTCTGCTTTTCATTAGCTTAGCCAATGGCGTGTCAATTTTGTTTATTTTTTCAAAGAACCAACTTTTTGTTTTATTAATCTCCTGAATAGCTTCCCTGTTTTCAATTTCATTTAGTTCTGATTTGATCTTGTTGATTTCACTTCTTCTGCTGGGTTTGGGGTTGGTCTGTTCTTCTTTTTCCAGCTCTTTGAGTCATTTCATTAGATTGTCTATTTGTGATCTTTTTGACTTTTGGTTACCGGCATTTATGGAGATAAACTTTCCTCTCAGAACTGCTTTACCTGTGTCCCAGAGGATTTGATAACTTACCTCTCCATTGTCATTTTGTTTAGAATTTTTTTATTTCCATCTTGATTTCTTCATTTACGAAGTAATCATTTAGTAAGAGGTTGTTTAATTTCCACGTTTTTGTGTAGAAATGTGAGTTTCTGTTAGGATTGATTTCTACTTTTATTCCACTGTCATCTGAGAAGATACATGGTATGATTTCTGTTTCTTTAAATTTCTTGAGGTTTACTTTGTGTCCTAGGATATGGTCAATCTTAGAGAATGTCCCGTGAGTTGATGAGAAGAACGTATATTCAGTGGATTTTGGGGAGAATGTCCTGTAAATGTCAGTCAGACCCAATTGTTCTAGAGTTTTGTTTAAGTCCATTATTTCTTTATTGATTTTCTGTTTAGAGGATCTGTCTTGTGCTGTCAGTGGGGTGTTGAAATCCGGTGATTATGGAGTTGCTATTAATCCACTTGCTTAGATCCAATAAGGTTTGCTTTATGAAATTGGGTGCCGCTAAGTTGGCTGCATATATGTTTAAAATTGTTATCTCTTCTTGTTGAAGTGTGCCCTTCACTATTATATAATGACCCTCTTTGTCTTTCACTACATTCATTGGTTTAAAAACTAAATCGTCTGAAATTAGAACTGCCATGCCAGCCTTCTTTTGGCTTCCATGTGCCTGGAATACTGATCTCCACCCTTTTACTTTTAGTCTATATGCATCCTTGCAGGTTAGATGTGTTTCCTGAAGACAGCATATACTTGGCCTGTATTTTCTTACCCATTCAGCCAGGCTATGTCTCTTGAGTGGAGAGTTTAAGCCATTCACATTTATTGAGAGAACTGATAGGTAAGGTAGATTACTGTTCATTCTGTTGGGTTGGATGTTGTTGCATTGCTTTCTCTCTTGAGCCGCTGTAATATCTGGCCTTTAATCTTTGGGTTTTGGTTGTTTTTATATTTGTGAATTTTTATTATGGTGTTCTGAGTACTTCTCCTAGGGCTGGTCTTGGTGAATTCTCTGAGACTTTGTTGGTCTGAGAATGTCTTTATTCCTCCTACATATTTGAAGCTTAGTTTTGTAGGGAATAAAATTCTAGGCTGGGTATTGTTTTGTTTCAGAAGAGTGAGAATGGGTCCCCATCTCTCCTTGCTTGTAAATCTCAGTAGAGAAGTCGGGTGTTATTCGAATTGGCTTTCCCTTGTATGTTACTTGCTTCTTTGGTGTTACAGCTCTTAGAAGGGCCTCTTTAGTTGATATTTTGGTCAGTCTGATGACTGCATGTGGTGATGTCTTCCTGTTTGCATTGACTCTCCCAGGGGTCCTCTGAGCTTCTTGAACTTGTATATCGAGATTTTGAGCAAGGCCTGGGAAATTTTCCTCTATTATATCTTCAAATAGCTTGTCCAACCCTTGGGTGTTTTCCTCTTCCCCTTCTGGTAACCCTATGACCCTCACATTAGGTTTTTTCATATAATCCCACATCTCTTGTAGGCTTTGCTCTTTTCTCTTGTTTCTCTGCTCTATCTGTGTGACTGATTTATTTAGTTGGAGGGTGTTATCTTCAATCTCTGAGATTCTTTCTTCTGTTTCATCTACCCTGTTCTTGATACTTTCCACTGTATTCTGTAGTTCCCTGAATTGATTCATCATTTCCAGGAGTTTGGTTAAACTTTTGTTCATTGTGTCGATTTCTTTAGTGAACTTTTGTTCCATGTCCTGGAGGCTTTTTGTGGTCTCTTTGTGTTGGTTATTGAGTTGTTCTTGCAGGTCGTTGACTTTTCTTATGATCCACATTCGAAATTCCTCTTCTATCATTTTGGTTGCCTGATTTTGGTTGGTGTCCGTTTCTAGGGGGCTGGTTTTCCATTCTTTGGGGGTGTGTTTTCCATTTGGTTCTTCACATTTCTGGAGTTCCTTCGCCGATTTCTTCCCATGTCATTCAGTTGTTGTTTCTTTCCTTTAGGTTTTCGTTTGGGTATTCACACGCCTTGTTTAGTTTCTGAGCTGGTAGGTGTTGTCTGTGGGTGAGATTTGACCACTCCCTGTATAATGAGTCAATAGGTGCCCATGAAAAGGGTGTGCAGGATGTCCTCCCTGTCATTTTCTTGGAGGAACAGGCTATGCTGTTGTTTTTGTGTCCTGTTATCAGCTCTTGTTCCTGTAGAGAGGCCTCGGGTGGTGGGTGGGGCCCTGGGACGTCCAGGTGTGTCCTTTTCTCCCCCCTTAGTGAGGCCTGGTCTAGGAGACAGTCTGGGAGGAGCTGGGTTGTGTAAGCCTGCCCTCAGGCACCACCAATGTCATTAGTAGGGGTCAAAGTTCTGTTCTCTGCTTCCAGGAAAAGCTGTCAGGGAGGGGCTGGAATGGCCCCGCTCAGACAGAGAGTCTACGTGTGGGGAGGGGCTGTCTGAGACCTGCAGTCTGGAGTGTGTCTCGCACTCTTCTTTCCACCTTCTTTCCACCTTCCCCAACTCTTCAGCTACTCCTGGGCTTCTGCCAGCAGGCAAGACCACAGGCCACCAGGCCTCCCCTGGCTGTGCTGCCGGCCGGGAGGTTCCCTGCGCAGGAACGCCACCTGGGCTGGGCACATGGCCTCCCTTTGGGAGGAGGGTTGCCCTCTAGGACGCTGATCTGCCCCTGAAGGCACACACACCTACGTAGGCTGGTCACGTATATCCCTTCTGTGTCCCGGGCAATGCGATACCTCGGTGCAGGGGATCTGGTCTGCAGGCGTGACCTCTGGGCTCCAGAGTTCAAACTATATCCCCATCAGGGCGAGGAGTGCCAGTCCCAATTCACCCACGGGGAGTCCAAGCTGGGTCTATGTCTCTCAGCCTCAGGGTCTGCCCCTTTCTTCTGGGATCACCGTGCCAGCTGCACCTGGGAGGGCTGGCGGGTAGGGAGCTCACAGTCTGATTTTTTTTTTAGTCAGCTGTCAGGCCTCAAAAGGGAAGGTCCCGTTCCCTGGAGGTTCCTCCAGCTGGTGGGTATATTGTTTCTCTTGGCAGCCTCGGATAGGGAAGGGAGAGGGAAGAATGAGGCAATGTGTTGCCTGCTGCGTGGCTTGGTTCTGTGCACACTGAGGTGCCTGGAGGGAGTTGGGAGCCTGGTGTTGTATCTGCTACAGGCTTACCGCTTGCTGGCGGTGGCCAATCCTGGGCTGGTGTCTGCAGGTCTCTCCACCCGCTGGGGAGCCCACCAGAAGTCCGAGATGCAGGGGAGGGGAAAGGTGACTTATCCACCTACCCTTCCCGCTGGTCTCCGGGCTGCTCCGGCGGTCTCAGCTGCCAGTTCTCCTCTGCAACCTCCTCCCGTGGAGTCTCCCATGGTCTTAGGTACCCCTCCTTCCGACCCTCGTCCGCTGTATGGTCCTCTTCTTGTTTCTTTCTTCTAATTTGTGCTAGAATCTCTCTTTTCTGTGGAGACACTCTGTCTGGCGGTATTTCTCGTCTTCCATCTTGTTTCCTGTGTTCCATAGTATCCTATTTCTTCAGTAGCATATGTCATAGTCTGTAAATAACGTACTTGATGTATTTATCTTCTCTTTTATTGGAATAGCAGTTTCATGAGGGTGAAGATCTTGTTTTTCTTGATTACTGCTATATCCTTTGCACCTGACACATAGTAAGTACTCAGTAAGTACTTTTTGACTGAGTAAATTGGAAATGAACTCTAGAAGTATTCTCCGTCAGCCACAATCAGGGGTGTGTAAATGGGGAAGTATGGTTTCTTTCTTTTGTTTTTTTAATTTCAGCATATTATGGGATACAAATGTTTGGTTATGTGTGTTGCCTCCCCCCCCCCGCCCCTGTCAGAGCTTCAATTGTGTCCATCCCCCAGATGGTGCACATCGTACTTATTATGTATGTTATATACCCCATCCCCTCCTCCCCCCTGCCATCAACCGACACCCGATAAATGTTATTCCTATATGTCCACTTAGGTGTTGATCTCTTAATACCAATTTGGTGGTGAGTACATGTGGTGCTTGTTTTTCCATTCTTGGGATATTTCACACTAATTAGTAGAATCGATTCCAGCTCTATCCAGAAATACAAGAAGTGCTATATCACTTTTGTTTCTTATAGATGTATAGTACTCCATGGTATACATATACCACATTTTATTAATCCACTGATATATTGATGGGCACTTGGATTGTTTCCACATCTTTGCAATTGTGAATTGTGCTGCTATAAACATTTGAGTGCAGGAGTCTTTTTTTATAGAGTGTCTTTTGTTCTTTTGGGTAGATGCCCAGCAATGGGATTGCTTGATCAAATGGTAGATCTACTTGTATCATTTTAAGGTATCTGCACATTACTGTCCAAAAACCCAAGGATTCAACCAAGAAACTCCTTGAATTGATAAATGAATTCAGTAAAGTCTCAGGATACAAAATCAATAAACACAAATCAGAGGCATTTATATATGCTAATAATAGTCAAACTGAGAACCAAATCAAAGGCTCAATTCCCTTCAAAATAGCAACAAAGAAAATAAAGTACCTAGGAATATATTTATGGACGTAAAAGACCTCTACAGGGAGATCTATGAAACACTGAAAAAGGAAATAGCAGAGGACGTAAACAAGTGGAAGACCATACCATGCTCGTGGGTCTGCAGAATCAACATTGTTAAAATGTCTATACTACCCAAAGTGATCTACAGACTCAGTGCAATCCCTATAAAATACTATCATCAGTTTGCACAGATACAGAAAAAATAATTTGATGCTTCGTATGGAACCAGAGAAGACCCTGTATATCAAAAGCAATCCTAGGCAATAAAAACGAAATGGGAAGTATCAATTTACCAGACTTCAAACTATACTACAAGGCTATCGTAATTAAAACACCTGGGGACTGCGCAAGAACAGGGACATTGACCAGTGGAACAGAACAGAACAGAGAACGCAGATATAAAACTATCCTCATACAGCCATCTGATCTCTTGACAAAGCAGACAAAAACATACACTGGGGAAGGGAATCCTTATTCAATAAATGGTGTTGGGAAAACTGGAGAGCGCATGTAGAAGACTGAAACAGGATCCACACCTTTCACTTCTCACGAAAATCAGCTCACACTGGGTAACAGACTTAAATGTAAGGTGTGAAACTATTAGAATTCTAGAGGAAAACATTGGTTTATTTCTTTATTGATTAAAACATTATTACATTTTCCAGCAAGTTTTTTTTTTTTTGAGGCAGGGTCTCACTCTGTTGTCTGGGCTAGAGTGCTGCGGTGTCAGCCTAGCTCACAGCAACCTCTAATTTCTGGGCTCAAGCAATCCTGCTTCAGACTCCCAAGTAGCTGAGACTACAAGCGTGTGCCACCATGCCCAGTTAATATTTTACATATATATTTTTAATTGCCCAGCTAATTTCTTTCTAGTTTTTAAGTAGAGATGAGGTCTTGCTCGTGCTCAGGTGGGTCTCTAACTCCTGACCTCAAATGATCCACCTCCCTCGGCCTCCCACAGTGCTAGGATTATAGGCGTGAGCCACCGTACCTGGTCTCCAGCAAAGTTTTGTAGTTTTCTTTATTTAAGTCTTGCACATTTCTTGTCAAGTTTATTACTACATAGTTTGTAGAATGTTTTTCCACTTGGAGTGGAATTTTTTCCTATCATGTTATTTGAGTGATTAAAAAAACTGAAATAATCTCAACTTAGAGAAAAGTTGCAAATACAGTGTAAAGAACTTTTTTTCTTCTTTAATCATTTGGGAATAAATCGCCAACTTAATGCTTCATCTTACATTGCCCTTTTAAATAGTGCATGTTTCGCACAAACAAGGACCTTCTACATAACCACAGCACAACTATCACATTCAGTAATTTACCATTAAACCCAAATTTCATCAGTTGTCTTAATAATCTTCGTAAATAGAAGATTTAGCTCATAATCACAGGTTGAATGTCTCTTTTATCTCCTTCAGTCTGGGGCAGTTTCTGTCTTTATTGGGCTTCCTGATTTTGACACTTTTTAAGATTATAGACCCATAATGTTATAGAATATACTTTAAAGTGGGTTTGCTTTATGTTTCCTTATGATGTATTCAGGTTGTCCATCTTTGGAAAGAGTATCATGGAAGTAATGCTCTGTTCCTGTCACTGCATCCTGTCAGGTGCTGTCATTACTGAGATGATCCCTTGAGTGAGGTGACATCTGTCCGGCTGCAGTTACTCTTTTAATTACCCGTTGTAATTAATAAGTATTTTGTGAGGACATACTTTGAGGCTATATGTATATCCCATTCCCCATCAAAGGTTCAATTTATTTATATCATCTCTCTGTACAGATTTACAGATTTCCTGCTTTTTTCAATAGTTTGTATGTAACTATCAGTATATAATATTTATTTTGATGCTCAATTTGTCCTAGAGTTGGCCAGTGGGAGCCCATTCAGGCTTGCTTCTGTCTCTATTTGATATATTCCCATTATTCTTTGAGCATTTCCTTACTGTCAGTTATAAAAACGGTGATTAAAAGAATCACCATTTTTCCAGACTCACCTTGTACTTTCTTTCCATGCCCCAGCCCCAGACTCAGCCATTTCTTTCAGGAGCCTTGGTTTCAGTGAAAAATATGTAGAAGCAAAGATCCAAACTTCAGGTGTGCTCGTTATCATTAAGATTTTGCTACTTCCAGTTCCTCTCAATGGACACAGGTAGGAGATATTTGTGTGTGTACGCATATTCATATATATATACATATGCATGCATATAGGCCCACATACATTTATATCCATATTTATAATATATTTATCTTTCTGTGTTTAAAAAGACACTGATACCTTCAATTCCAATTCAACATTCCCAATTTAGAGTCATTCTAGTTTTTTTCCTTTCTGTATTTGTAATTCTGTTTTCCTACAGTGAGAAATTTGGCTCCCATTATCCTTAATATGTCTATATATTTTATCAGTCTGCTTCTCTGTGACAGTCTTCCATCATTGTTCCCCTCACTTCAGTGTGTCTGAATCTTATACCACAAAATATACTTTTTTTTTTTTTTTTTTTAAAAGAGGGTCTCATTCTGTTCCCCAGTGGCATGATCATAGCTCACTGTAGCTTCGTGGGCTTAAGCAATCCTCGTGCCTCAGCCTCCTGAGAAGCTAGGACTACAGGTGTATACCATTATGTCTGGCTAATTTTTAAAAAATTTTTGTATAGACATGTTCTCGCTTTGTTGCCCAAGCTGGTCTGGAACTCTTGGGCTCAAGCGATCCTCCCACCTTGACCTCTCAGAGTGCTAGAATTACAGGTGTAAGCCACTGCACCGGACCAGTAAAAATTTTTAAATATTTATCAAAAATATCTGAGTTTAAAGTTACTATCACAGTGAGTTTTATTTTATTTTATTTTATTTTTTTACAATGAGTTTTAAATTGCTGAGATTATTAGAGTATTTTTCTCTGAGTGCACAAATATTTCTGTCTATAAGTGTTTTACTTTTTTCTGACAGTGCAGCTATAATGAAAGAACCTGAGGATTAAAATTGGTTGAGTGAAGAAAGGGAATACTGTTCTAGATTTTTTTATTAACTCAATTCTGGAGCATATCAATAACTTGTCTTCTTTTCGGACTTTTCTCCCTCCTACATGTTTCATTGTAACTGTTGGCTTTGTGCCTAACTCAAATTTATTTACTCATATATTTAAGGGAAGATAAACTGAATTGCTAATCCTTCTGCAGTTTGGTGTTTAATGATAATTATTTCATTTAGACTCTGAGGATAGAGGGTTAATTGCTCTGTGGTCAGTGTCCTCACTGTCATTGAAGCACCATAGCCTCATAATCAGCACTTTTTCGTTTGCTTAAAATTGCAACTGTATAAACAATGAAGGAGATAGTTGAGGTGCATTCAAATCATGTAGGACTTTTCTTTTTCATGAAGAGTAAAGTTAAGTTGGTTAATATGCTTGAATTACTTGTAGTTATCTTTTTCATATGCCTACGTGAAGGAAAGCAGTAAACGGCATCAAAAATAAAAAAATCTCAGTTTTTTTCTCATTGACGTTAATGCCTCTAAAGACTTTCTTTTAATATTCTTTTTTATGCTCTTGATTCTTTGTTTATAGTTAATTACTTTGTCATCACTGTATCTGGTCTTCTTTGTTGTACTTACCCCAGATAGTCTTAAATTTAGTCTGTTGAGCAGTAGTATCATCTCTAGTGTAGCTGAAAATTCTCAGGGATGTTCAGCTATGGTTGTATGGCACAGATGCCCTAGTAGTTCATCTTAAAGTGGGAAAAAGGTTTTACAAAGCCTTGCACATTTTGTGTTTCAGACAGTGGCCATCTTTTTTTTTTAAGACATAATCAAATGTATACTTTATAAAATCATTTTAAATTATAACTTTGGAATTTACACTCTTAAGTAGTATTAAGTAACTTCTCTTAAATGCTGGCATTTGTTAGTAATAAGAATTTTCCATGGCAGAGCAGTCAGCAAAAAATAAGACACGTTATATTTTTAAAAGGCTTTAATTGTACTTTTTTTTTGTTTCCTTTTTTTTGAGACAGAGTCTTGCTCTGTTGTCTAGGCGTCAGCCTACCTCACAGCAACCTCCCACTCCTGGACTCAAGCAATCTTCCTGCCTCAGCTTCCGGAGGTAGCTGGAACTATAGGCCTGTGCTATCACGCCTGGCAATTTTTTTCCCCCTATTTTTAGTTGTCCGGCTAATTTCTTCCTATTTTTAGTAGACACGGTCTCATTCTTGCTGAGGCTGGTCTTGAACTCCTAACCTGAAGCGATCCTCCTGCCTTGGCCTCCCAAAGTGCTAGGATTATAAGCGTGAGCCACCACACCTGGCCTGTACCTTTTTTTTTAACTCACCACTATAAATAATGAGGGTTTTAGAATTTGCTTATGTGGCTTTAAATTGCATCCTTTTGAATGGCTATTGGGCTTCATAAGAATCTCAACAGTTGTGTGTTGCTGTGAATCCCAAGAGTTGTATGAAGGAAGTTTTGAGCAATTAAATAAGAGCTGATGGTAGATCAGTAGTTGTGTTCATTTTAACAGCTCAACTAAGAATGAGGAAGAGGAGACCTGGATTTGGAAGATTTAGCATGAAAAGGAAATGCCTTCTGAAAGGTTGAGTGGTTTGCTTGTGCTATGCTGGCAAATAAATATCATGTTGCTAAGGACATTTATTTATTGAACAAAACTTCTGGCAATAAGAGGTTACTTTCAGTTTTCCGTGCTGTCAAGTATCACACAACAATTCCATTATGCATGTGCATGGGTACATGTATGTGTATTTTAAACATTTATAGATGATATGGGCCGTATTTTTTGTACATGGCTTCTAATTTTTCCCTCTACTTTTGGAAGAATAGTTCCATTTTTCAGTGAATAAAACAGAGCTAACTGACTCATAACCATCATTGTAATTAAGTAATTTTCATAAGTTGTAAGGTTCATGTTGAGGATTATGCTGTCATATGGGATATTTTGTTTCTATTTCTCACATGATTTACATTGGTGAAGAATAATAAGCTATAGTCTGAATGAACTGAAGGAAATACTGAGGATCTTGTCAGTGGTTTTTGGAAATTGTTTTTAAAGCTACAGACTCCTTTTTTCAAACAAATATTTTGATATATAAATAAAACTTACTTAAAAAAGTAAAATAATAAAGAAGCCAGAGCTGTTTTGATTGAGACAGAAACAGGGAGCCCAGTGTCCCCATTATTGCGTTTACCAGGCATTCCCTGAAAACGCTCTCCACAATCCCCAGGGCTTCATAGAGCCTGGTTGAAAAAAAGCCAGAGTGGCCAAACCATTTGGCTTTACAATGAAAAACACTAACAACAGTTGTAGGAGACATCCCTGGGTCAGATTGGCCGAGACCCAAAGTCAGCAGAACGAGAGCACATTGCTTGTTCCCACAATTAACAGGAAGTGACTTGTCGACCAGCTGAGAGAACTGTTCCTCAGGGCAAATGGCCAAGGACCTGTGGTTTCGCACGCGAGCCAAGGTTGTCTGTTGTCCTGCACACGGGACCAGATGTTGCAAATGGCCAGGGACCTGTGGTTTCGCACATGAGCCAAGGTTGTCTGTTATCCTGCAAACGGTCCCAGACGTTGAAGAACAGGATGCAAACATCTTCCTCTCTTATGCTATGCAAGCAAGCCAGGTGTCTTGATATCCTGCAAACAGTATCAGATGTTGAAGGGCATCTCTTGTGCTATGTCTAGAGGAACAGGTGCTGCTGACATCTGGCAGTCACATTCTGGGAAAAAGCTGCAGGAAGCTTGCCAAATTGAACAGTATAAAAATAAAACGAGTGGTGTTTAAGCGCTGCAGTCTAGTACCGTCTTTTGTGTCCATGTGTTTTTGTGTGTCTTTCTGTGTCATCCCCTGTTCTGCAATCGGGCCATGACAATAGTTACTACCATTTGTTGCTATTTACAGTGTGGTAGGTGCTCTCTCTCTATATTATTGCAAATTATTATAACCTTGTAAGTTAAGTTTTATAATGCTCATATTATAATTTAATAAGGCTCAGAGTGTTCACTTTCACTAAATCATCTTGGTGGGACTAGGAATTGAACCTAGAGCCAAATCTTTGTTGGTCTGTGTTCTGCCCTTAAACCTAGAGAAAGGGTCCTGTCACCTGTTAGATTCTGTGACCCTGCATTTTCTGGATTTCTACTTTCCTGACTGCTCCTGTCTCTTTGCCAGGCACTCATACTCTGTCTGCTATTTAATAGGATCAGTTCTATGATTATCTTCTGTTACTCCATTTTCTTTTCCTAGGGAGGCTCATTCACTCTTGTGGCTTCAATTAAACCTGTATGTCAAAGCCTCTACAGTAATTTCTTTAGCTCACAGCATTTCTCCAAGCTCCAGACCCACATATCCACTTGCTGACTTAAAGCCTTTTCTTAGCATTGCTCAGGCACTGTAAATTTAACTCATCATTGCTCCTTCAATCTGGTCCTTCCTTCCTTATTTTTTTTGATTTTTGTTTATTGTACCACCACCTGTGTAGGGTGTTAAGTAATCCTTGACTCCCTTACTCCTGTATTTTCCATCCTGCTGGTCAAATACTGGTGATTATTTTTTTCTCTTAAATATTTCTCTAATCCATTTTTCTGTCCCCACTGCCACTATCATAATTTGGTTGTCATCAATAGCTGAGATTACTGCATAGTCTCCAAATTATCTCCAGCCTTTTTTTTTTATTCCCCTCAAAAATATCTAGTGGCTTTTAACTTAATTTCAAAATATTATTTAAAAGGGTACAAATGTTTTTGTTACATGGATATCTTATATAATGCTTAAATCAGGGCTTTGGTGTGCCTATCACCAGAATAGTATTCATTGTACCCAACAGGTAAGTTTTTATCCCATGCCTCCCCACTGCCCCCAACAGTCTTACTTGTTCTCTAATGTATAGCCACATTGCAGCCAGTTTCAGCTTTTTAAAATACAGGTTATGTTTGAATCCTCGCTCCACCATTCACTAATTATATGACTTAAAGCAAGTTGCTAAGTCTCTTCAAATCTTAGTTTCCTCATCTGTAACGTGGTTATAGTAATTTTTATCTCATTTGATTGTTGTAAGAATAAATGAGGTAATATGAGCCTGGCACATGGTAAACACTGGGTAAATAATTAGTGGTGGTGTTGGTGATGGTAATATCCTGCTCAAACTTTTCAGTGGCTTCCTACTGCCCTTAAAGTCCATTAAAATTCTTGCCATACTTCCATAAGTTCCTTTTTGCTTCAGTCTCCTGAATTCCTCAAATGTTTTATTACCTGGCCACTTCTCCTCCTTCACGGTTTTCACAGAAGCTGTCTTCTCTTCAAAGAATGAGCATCATGTTTTTAAGTCGTTAACAGAAATCAGCTTATTCCTCAATCTCATTCAACCCCCAAATCACTTGCTTAGGTAAACTTTCCCTGAACCTCCCAAAGTGGGTCAGATCCTCTTGGTGTATATTCTTTTAGTATCTTGAATTTGTATCTTTTGTTGCTATTTGCAATTATGATTGATTATATATTTCATGACTATTTGGTTAATGACTATCTTATCTACTGTACGGTAACCTTTATGCAAACAGAGACCATGTTGATCTTGTTTATTACCATTGTATCTCTAATGAGGAGTGTAATGCCTAGCATGTAGTAGGTATTGAAAGTATGTCTTCAATCAACTAAGGATTATACTTAAGTACTTATTCTTCCATACTGTTAAGTTTATTTTTCAACTGTACTGCCTCCTTATCTTGGGCAGAACTGTCTGAAATAGGCCCTTTCAAATTAATTACTAGTCATTGTTCTTGAGGGAGAACTCCCGGGGTGGCCAGAGTCCTCTCAGAATCTTTAATTCTCCTATTATTGAAATAGGCTGTTGAATTAGTCCCTTCTAGGATAAAATGCTGTTCTTGGGTTGTTGGAGATTTTATGTTTTTATGGTACTGGTCTATAGGTTGGAATTAAAATTTTCTTTTGCTATGTCTGTATCAGAAATAAATATGAAGCATGGGGGAGAGGAAGGCAAAAAACAGAAATAAATATGAAATATTTTAAGTTCACTAAAATTATTAAATTTTCCTGTGTGGACATGTCATTTAAGTTTTCTAGTTTTTATTTAGACAGCCTAAAGTTGAACAAGGAGCTTTATTTGAAATGTTAATACTCCCTGTAATATGGAGACCAAATAATTTGTTGTTAAATACTATCAGAAGAGAGAGTTATATAAGCATCTATCCCAACTCATATATTTGGTTTAAAATTTTTTAATTTTATTTTTTATTTTTTTTTATTTTGGCATATTATGGGGGTACAGATTTTAAGGTTTCAATAAATGCCCATTCTCCCCTCTCCCCACAAGTCTGTCTCCAGCATGACCATCCCCCAGATGGTGCACATCTCACTCATTATGTATGTATATACCCGCCCCCCTCCCTGGTTTAAAAATTTTTAACCATTAGTAACAAATCAGGTATCACTGCTTCTTTTTTCAAATTCCTAATGCAAAATGGAATTTTTTTTGTGCAATAAATATGAAAGAGACAGAAGGGAAACTTGATTATTGTATATTTTATGGCTTCAGGTTCCTTATTCCTAAGATAATTTATAGAGATCTTTGAGTTCAAAATTTTGGTGCTAAGATTAAAGTTCAGTAGTTACATTCTGTAGGGATTCTCAGGAGAGATGGTATTTTAAGATGTTAAGAGAGATGAGGAGAGAGATTAGAATGCTTCCCTATCTTTTGTTTCTTCTTCTTTTCAGAGAAAAGATTATAATAGAAAAGAGGGAAGCAGCAAGGTGGGAAGGAACACGAATGCAGATAGATGTTTAGGTTTTTGTGGAATCATTTTTGTTTTCCTGATGAAGTAGAATCATGTTAAAAGCCCTTGAAAAAATAAAATGTAATTCCATTTCATTACATGCTCTTGAAGCTCTGATTTTAGTGATAATTTTGTTTTTTAAATGAGCAAAACCTCTAAATATACCAGAATGGTAAATTTATTAATTTCTCTTCTATAGCTGATTGCTTATCAGTTTAGTTCTCTAGTCTAAGAATGATCTGATTAGTAGATTACTTTTATCAACAGGGAACTTTCCTCTTCTTACATACATCTTGTTCTCATTGGAGCTTTGCATATTCTCTGTATATGTAGAATATAAAGGTGGTATCTTTATGCGTACCTTCTTAAGTAATCTAAAATATCTTGAAAATGACAGTAACAAATTAAGACACCAAAGGTTATTTCTTTTGCGTGTGTGAGATTTCTTTATTTAAATGCAGAAACAGGAGGAAAGTGGTGGTTCTTGCCTGTAATCCCACTGCTTTGGGAGGCTGAGGCCGGAGGATTGCTTGAGGCCATGAGTTCAAGATTAGCCTGGGCAACATAGCAAGACTCTACCAAGAAAAAAATAAAAAATAAAAATTAGCTGGGCCTGGTGGCTTGTGCCTGTAATTCCAGCTATTAAGCTGAAGTAGGGAGATTTCTTGAGCCCAGAAGTTCAAGCCTGCAGTGAGTTGTGTTTGCACCACTGTACTCCAGCCTGGGTGACAGTATGAGACCCTGTCTCTAAAAAATAAAAAAAATAAAAAGTAAAGGGAGAAACAAAGTCTTATAAGTCTTATATTGAAAAGTTCATTTAAAATTCCATGGGTAGAATTTTCTTTTAAATATTTCTCATGCCTCAGAATGAAGCTAGGGCTATGCTAAAGCAGCTGCATAATTCACAGGTTTCTTTGAAAATACTATGCCATTCTTTTTTTTTAAATTAAAAAAAATTTTTTTGGGGCCAGGTTCAGAGGCTCATAATCCACCACATAATCTGCTCATAATCCACCGCCTGTAATCCTAGCACTTGTGGGAGGCCAAGGTGGGTGGATCATTTGAGTTCAGGAGTTCGAGACCAGCCTGAGCAAGAGCAAGACCCCGTCTCTACTAAAAAAATAGAAAGAAATTACTTGGACAGGTGAAAATATATAGAAAAAATTAGCTGGGCATGGTGGTGCATGCCTGTAGTCCCAGCTACTCGTGAGGCTGAGGCAGGAGGATCACTTGAGCCCAGGAGTTTGATGTTGCTGTGAGCTAGGCTGATGCAATGGGACTCTAGCCCGGGCAACAGAGTGAGACTCTGTCTCAAAAAAAAAAAAAAAATTAATGGTGGTAGCAGATACCCTTGGCTTGTACCTGGTTATAAAAGGTATTCTTCTGATATTTCAACACTAATGCAAGTTCTTGGGAGATACTCTTTATTAGGTTAGTAAATTTCCCTTATCGTCCTATTTAGAGATTTTTTTTTTAAATCATAAATGGATGTTGGATCCCCCCCTCATTTTCCTCTATTGAGATAACCATATGGTTTTCCTCTTTTAATTTTGCAAACATGATAAAGTAAGCTTTGTACCTTAGGAAGAAGTCTAATGTCAGGATGCATTTTTTTAAACCATTGCTGGATTTTGTTAGTATTTTGTTCCTCATTTGCGTATGTTCATGAGTTCATTGGTATGTACCTGGTTCTCTCCTACTTTACCTTTCTGTTTTTTGTTTTGAGACAGAGTCTCACTTTGTTGCCCAGGCTAGAGTGAGTGCTGTGGCGTCAGCCTAGTTCACAGCAACCTCAAACTCCTGGGTTCAAGCAATCCTACTGCCTCAGCCTCCCGAGTAGCTGGGACTACAGGCATGCACCACTGTGCCTGGCTAATTTTTTCTATATATATTAGTTGGCCAATTAATCTGTTTCTATTTATAGTAGAGGCGGGGTCTTGCTCTTGCTCAGGTTGGCCTCGAACTCCTGACCTTGAATGATCCACCTGCCTTGGCCTCCCAGAGAGTTAGGATTACAGGCGTGAGCCACCTCGTCCAGTCTACCTTTCTGTTTTGGTATCAAAGTTAAGGTAGCCTCATAAAATCTGGTGGGGATGTTCCCTCTTATGCACTTGAAGTGTTTATATTAATTTGGAATTACATGTTGCTTGAATGTATGGTGGCACTTGCTAGAAAAGTTGCCTGGTCCTGGTGTTCACTTCTTGGTAAGACTTTAACTCCTAATTCAATTTCCAGGAGGTATATGTTTGCTATATTTTCTTAAGTTACTTTTGGTAAATAGATTTTTCTAGAAATTTATCCAATTGTTTAAATTTTCAAGTTAATTGCCATAAATGAGTGATCATATTCTTTTCTTAAAACAGTTTCAAAAGTTGATTAGCTTTATTCTTTCATATTTATGAAACTAATGGTATGCTCATTGTGAAAATTCAAACATCACAGAAAAGCACAAAGAATAAGATAAAAAGCGCCTAGTTTCTCATTAACTATGGATAATTGCTATAACATTTTGAGGTATTGTATATCATTCAGACCTTTTTGTGTATCTAATATATATACCTATTAGAAAGAGGTGGTAGAGAAAAGCAGATGAGGATGGGCATAGAGTCAGAGATACATAGGGATAGATTGAGGTTACAGAAAAAAATAGAGACAGAGAAAGAAGTAATTTATTTTTACAAATGTGCTATGATACTTTTTTTTTTTCTTGTTTTTTTGGATATAGAGCAAGGTGTTGGTGTGTTGCTCAGGCTGGTCTTGAACTCCTTGCCTCAAGTGATCCTCACACCTTGGCCTTCCAAAGTGCTGGGATTATTGGTGTGAGCCACCATGCCTGGCCATAATTTTTAAAGTAAAATTTATCTTGAAATATAATAAATATCAAAAGCACACATATCTTAAATGTACAGGCCTACCTTGTTTCATTGCATTTAGCTTTATTGTGTTTTTAACAAATCGAAGGTTTATGGCACAAGCAAGTCTGTCAGGACCAATTTTCCAACAGCATGTGCTCAGCGTCACATTTTGGTAATTCTCTCAATATTTCAGACTTTTCCATTGTTATTTTATCTGTTATAGTGATCTATGGTCAGTGATTTTATTTTTGTTTTCTGGAGACAGGCAGCACCATCATCCAGGCTGGGGTGCAGTGATAGGATCATACCTCACTGTAACCTTGAAATCCTGGGTTCAAGTGATCCTTCCACCTCAGCCTTCCAAGTCGCTAGGACTGTATGCGCATGCTACCAGTTCTGGCTCATTATGTTGCCCAGGCTGGTCTTTAACTCGTGGCTTCAAGCTATCTTCTTGCCTTAGCCTCCTAAAGTGCTGGTGTTATAGGCATGAGCCACTGACCTATCAGTGATCTTTGATGTTACCATGTTTCCCTAAAAATAAGACAGGGTCTTATATTTGTTTTTCCTCAAGAAGATACCCTGGGGCTTATTTTCAGGGGATGTGTTATTTTCCCCTTGCAGCACGCACAGGATGGTGGGGACCTAACAAGGGGGAGCCGACCTTGTTGGTGGGGCTGCCTGCACCATTCCATTCACCTCTGGGATAGTAGCTGTCACGATGGGGCAGATGAGAAGGGCTGCTCCTCTTCTTTACCGCTCTAAGACGAAATGCATGGGTTGTGTAGATATTCTGCATAGGCACGCCCATCACTAGGTCTTATTTTCGGGGTAGGCCTTCTATATTGCACAAATGCTTAGAAATCCTGCTAGGGCTTATTTTATGGGTAGTTCTTGTTTTCGGGGAAACATGGTACTATTGTAATTGTTTTGGGAAGTCATGAACTACTTCCATGCGGGATGGTGAACTTAATCTATAAATGTGTGCATTCTGACTTCTCCATTGGCCAACCATTCCCCCACCTCTCTTTTTCTCCATAGGCTTCTCTGTTCCCTCAGACATAACAATATTGAACACAGGCCAATGAATAGCCCTTACAATGGCTTCTAAGTGTTCAAGTGAAAGGAAGAGTCCTACATCTCTCAGTTTAAATCACTTGATTGATTGATTGAGAAAGGGTCTCACTCTGTTGCCTGGGCTAGAGTACAGTGCATGATCGTAGCTCACTACAACCTCAAACTCCTGGACTCAAGTGATCCTCCCCACTCAGCCTCTGGAGTAGTTGGGACTACAGGCTCTCACTGCCACGCCTGGCTAATCTTTAATTTTTTTATAGAGATGGAGTCTTGCTATATTGCTCGGTCTACTCTTGAACTCCTGGCCTCAAGCAATCCTCCTGCTTTGGCCTCCCAAAGTGCTGAGATTACAGGTGTGAGCCACTGCTCCTGGCCTTCAATTTAAATCAAAAGCTTGACATGATTAGGCTTAGTGAGGAAGGCATGTTGAAAGCTGAGATAGGTCAAAATCTAGGCCTTGTGCACCAAACAGCCAAGTTGTGAATGCAAAGGAAAAGTTTTGGAAGGAAATTAAAAGTACTACTCCAGTGAACACATGAATAATACGAAAGTGAAATAATCTTATTGCTGATATGGAGAAAGTTTAGTGATCTAGATAGAAGATCAAACCAGCTACAACGTTCTCCTGAGCCAAAGCCTAATCCAGAGCAAGGCCCTAACTTCAATTCTGTAAAGACTGAGAGAGGTGAGGAAGCTGCAGAAGAAAAGCTGGAAACTAGCAGAGGTAGATTCATGAGGTTTAAGGAAAGAAGTTATCTCTGTAATTTAAAAATGGAAGGTGAAGCAGCAAGTGCTGATACAGAAGTTTCAACAAGTTATTCAGAAAATAATTGATGAAGGCGACTATACTAAACAACAGATTTTCTTTTTTTTTGAAAGAGTGAGTCTCACTCTCTTGGCTGGGCTAGAGTGCTGTGGTGTCAGCCTAGCGCACAGCAACCTCAAACTCCTGGGCTTAGGCGATCCTCCTGCCTCAGTATCTCAGGTAGTTGGGACTACAGTCACGCGCCACCATGCCCGGCTAATTTTTTCTTGTTTTTTTTTTTTTTAGTTTTTTGGCTAATTTCTTTCTATTTATGGTAGAGATGGGCTAGTCTCTCACTTTTGCTCAGGCTGGTCTCGAACTCCTGAGCTCAAGCAATCTTCTCGCCTCCGCTTCCCAGAGTGCTAGGATTACAGGTGTGAGCCACCGTGCCTGGCCTAAATAATAGATTTTCAATGCACATGAAATTCTATTAGAATCCTATTGGAAAAAGACATCTAGGACTCACATGGCTGGAGAGAAGTCAGTGCTTGGCTTCAAAGGATAGGCTGACTCTCTTATTAGGGGCTAATGCAGCTGGTGACTTTTAGTGAAGTCAGTGCTCATCTACCATTCCCCAAATCATAAGGCCCTTAAGGATTGTGCTAAATGTACTTGTGCTCTGTAAATGACACAACAAGGCATAGATGTCAGAACATGTGTTTATAACACGGTTTACTGAATCTTTTAAGCCTACTGTGGAGACCTACTGCTCAGAAGAAACAGATTCTTTTCAAAATATTATTGCTGATTGACAATGCATTTGGTCACCCAAGAACTCTAATGGAGATGTATAAGGAGATGAATGTTGTTTTCTTGCCTCCTAACATAGCATCCATTCTGCAGCTCATGGATCAAGAAGTCATTTCGATCTTCAGGTCTTATTAAGAAATACATTTTGTGGTGGGGTGTTGTGGCTCATGCCTGTAATCCCAGCACTTTGAGAGGCCAAAGTGGGAGGATCACTTGAGGTCAGGAGGAGTTCAAGGCTGCAGTGAACTGTTATCATGCCACTGGACTCCAGCCTGGTGACAGAGTGAGACCTCATCTCTAAAATAAAGAAATAAGAAAGGGAAGGAAAGGAAGGAAGGAAAAGAAAAGAAAGACATTTTGTAAGGCTATAGCTACCATAGATGGTGATTTCTCTGATGGATCTGGGCAAAGTGAATTTTAAACCTTCTGGAAAGGATTCACCATTCTAGATGCCCTTAAGAACATTCATGGTTCATGAGAGGAGGTCAAAATATCAACATTGACAGGCATTTGGAGGAAGTTGATTCCTCATGGATGACTTTGAGGGGTTTCAAGACTTCAGTGGAGGAAGGAACTGCAGATGTGATGTAAATATCAAGAGAACTAGAATTAGAAGTGGAGCCTGAAGAGTGACTGAATTGCTGCAATCTCCACATAAAAAACTTGAATGGATGAGAAGTTGCTTTTTATAGATGAGCACAGAAAGTGGTTTCTTGATATGGAGTCTCCTCCTGGTGAAGATGCTGTGAACATTGTTGAAATGACAACCATGAGTTTAGAATATTACATAAACTTAACTGATAAAGCAGTAGCAGGTTTAAGAGGATTGGTCCATTTTTTTTTTTTTAATTGAGACATGGGGGTGGGGGTCTCACCATGTTGCCCATGCTGGAATACAGTGGTTTTCAGGTGTATTATATTGCACTGCACCTTGAACTCCTGTCCTCAGGTGATCCTACCAGTACTGCAGCCTCCCAAGTATTTGGGACTACAGGTGTGTGCCATTGTGCTTGGCTCTGATTCCAATTTTGAAAGAAGTTCTACTCTGGGTAAAATGCTGTCAAACAGCATGGCATGCTACAGAGAAATCTTTCATAAAAAGAAGAGCAGATCTATGTGGCCACCTTTATTGTTGTCTTGTTTTTAAAAAATTGTGATAGCCACCCCAGCTTTCAATAACCACTGTCCTCACAAGTGAGAAGTCATCAACATCAAGGCAAAACACTCCATCAGCAAAAAGATTAAGACTTACTGAAGGCTCAGATGATTGATAGCATTTTTTAGCAATAAGTATTTAACAATTAAGGTATGTACAATGTTTTTTAAGATATGTTGCTATTGTATACTTCATAGACCACAGTATAGTGTTAAATAACTTTTATATGCACTGGGAAACCAAAAACTCATGTGACTTGCTTTATTTCAATAATCATTTTATTGCAGTGGTCTGGAACTGATCCCACAGTATCTCTGAGGTATGCCTGTAAATAGTGTGATGAATTTTCACAAAGTTGAAGACAGTCTGGTATTTTACATCCAGATCAAAAAATATCTTACTGCCAGATCCCAAAAGCACTCCCCTGTGACATTGTGATCTCTTCTAGTCACTAATTCTACCACCATCTGATATTTAACACCATAAAATTTGCATTATTTTGAACTTTATATAATAAATGGAATCCTATGGTTTGTCCTCTTTTATATGTTGCAATGATATATATAAATATTCTCACTAGGATAGATAAAAACTAAAAATAGCCTCTTGCTTTTCTAGTGAGTTTAGGTTTTCTGATGAGTTTTCTAATGTTTGCAAAAAACTTGAAGCTTTTAGACCTTTTTGCATTTGAGAATTTGGACCTGTCTTAGAATCTAGGCTAAGGTGGCTACAGATTCATAGAACATTAGAGCAGCATATAGTCTAGTGTTTTTCTCAGTTTTAAACTATGAACTCTTTCTTTTAAATAAAAAACAAATCCTTTACTAAGTCAACCCAAGACCAACAAATTAGAATCTCTGGTGAATGGTGTCTGGGTTTTGGACTATCTCACATTTCCAGATTATTCTAATAATGTAACCAGGGTTGAGAATCACTAGTTTGAGTGAAATATATAAAACCAATAAAAGGGGCTCTGCTCTGCTTGGAGGAAAGGGTGGAGGTTGGTGGATATCTACTAAGTTCTGAGAATAGTTTGACGAACATTGAATCTAGCTGCTGCTTTTTACAGATAAACAGCCAGTCCTGGGAGGCCAAGTGATTTGCTTAAGGTAGCTCATCATTAGTCATCTATACCAGGAGACATGATTTGATTACAGTTGAGTAGACCTTGGTTTAAATGAGGGTAGAGTCTTGGGTTTGATCATCACATGTATCTACTGGTTTTATACAGAAGTTGTACTTTTAGCTTTTTGTCCAGACATGCAAATGCACGTAGTTTCTTGTGAAGTAAGAGAACTATGGATGAATGAGCTCAGTGTAATAAAATTCCTGGAAACCAATTCAGTGGGGGAAATGTAACCAACCTAAAGCCTTGTTGATGCAGGGTGAAGGACAGGCAACATATTAAAGGATGTAGGTAGATGCTGTGGAGTTGTGAAGAGAATGTTACTCCTATAACATCCTACATCTGAAAATATCTTTATTACTAACAGGGAGGTAACAAGATAAAATAGGATAAGAAAGCACTTAAAGATGGGTGGAACAGTAGAAGGTGAATGCTGTGAGTTCAGTAGTGTTATCAGCTGGATCTGCTGTGTTAAGCATGGTTTTTCACAGTGAGAAATTCAAAGTTTAAAAGTAGAGAACTTTGGTTGGAGTAGGATAATTTCCTGAGGAGTGGGGCACATGGATGCCATCTCTGTGGTTGTTGAATGAGGTTGTTTTATTGATTTATAATTATAAAGAATACTATTTTTTTTTTTTAAGAGATAGGGTCTTGCTCTGTTGCCCAGGCTGGAGTGCAGTGCCATGATCATAGCTTAACTGCAACCTCAAACTGCTTGGTTCAGCTCATCCTCCAGCCTCAGCCTCCTGTGTGGCTGGGATTACAGGTGTGAGCCACTGTGCCTGGCTGTATATAGTACTTTTTTTTTTTTTTTGAGACAGAGTCTCACTTTGTTGCCCAGGCTAGAATGAGTGCCATGGCGTCAGCCTAGCTCACAGTAACCTCAAACTCCTAGGCTTAAGCGATCCTGCTGTCTCACCCTCCTGAGTAGCTGGGACTACAGGTATGTGCCACTGTGCCCGGCTAATTTTTTCTATATATATTAGTTGGCCAATTATTCTTTTCTATTTATAGTAGAGATGGGGTCTCACTCTTGCTCAGGCTAGTTTTGAACTCCTGACCTCGAGCAATCCGCCCGCCTTGGCCTCCCAGAGTGCCAGGATTACAGGCGTGAGCTACCACGCCCAGCCGTGTATACAGTACTTTTAATGAAAGTGCACTTTGGAAAAATTTTGTAAAACTTTTCATGCGTACTGATAAACCTCCTATTATTCACACTAGACTTACATTAGAAGAGCTAGCTGGTATTTTATTTTGTGTGCTTATTAGACTGCCTATATTTTACTAATGTCATAGAGATTCATGCAGTGCAATATATTGAAATACACTTGTGGAATACATTGTGCTGATCTGGAACCAGTTAATCTTTTGTAATGGATTACCTTTTGCACTTTGTCAGTTACCTAGTGTAGTGACATTCATTCTGATTTGCTTACTAGCTACACTTGATTTTTATAGGAAAACACATTGCTAAAAATGTTAAGTCTTGAAAAAAGGTGTAAATAATTTTGGTCAGCTTATTTTGCTTTACTGGTATTCTCTGTGTATCCTTTGTGCTCTAAGAGATTCTTTCCCAGAGAAAATTATTTATAGAAATAATTTTGTTTGGTTTCATCTTACTTAAAATTTTTTTTTGTTGTGATAGTTTATGTGAAAGCACCTTAAATAACAGCATGTGCATAAGTTCTTTTCTATAAGACTGTATGGTCCATGGTCTCTTTGTACCTTTCCTCAGTATCACTCTTTCTTACCTCTTCTTTTTCTCGGGAGGGAAAAAAGAAGAAAAATTCCATGGCTTCTGATAAGCTTTGAGAACATGTGACTTCAGTGTTGATACAGCCCTACCGGACACAGACATTGGCCCCTGTTGGCTTTACAGTGTGTGCTGCAGCTGAATGTCAGCAGGGTCTCCTCTCAGAGAGTCAAGCTTCCCCCTTCACTGTGTGTTCATTCAGCAGAATCCATTCCCAGTAACAGCACTGCCAAGATGAGCTGTTAACACTTTCATAGCTGATTCTTACACCTAACTCTTCCTTCTTTATCCTTTCTTGTTGATTCATATACTATTATTTTTCAGTGACCACATTTGGAAATCTTGTGCATCTCATCTACCTCTGTTGCAGCTGGTTGAAACTTTTCGGTTGTAGAGAGTGAAGCAATAAAATGTTGCTGGAATGAATGGCATCTTTGGAGTCTCTTGTAGGTTCTGCCATTGCTTGTTACTGCGGAGCATTCTCAAGCTAATTACTAAAGAACTGGTTGTTACAGGGTCCATCTGCTTATCAAGTTCACTTTTAGATTTTTTAAAAAATAATTTTGATGTTATTTTATTTTTTTTTGACACAGAGTCTCGCTTTGTTGCCCTGGCTAGAGTGAGTGCTGTGGTGTCAGCTAGCTCACAGCAACCTCAAACTCCTGGGCTCAAGTGATCCTCCTGCCTCAGTCTCCCAAGTAGCTGGGACTACAGGGATGCGCCACCATGCCCAGCTAATTTTTTCTATATATATTAGTTGGCCAATTAATTTCTTTCTATTTATAGTAGAGACAGGGTCTCGCTCTTGCTCAGGCTGGTTTCAAACTCCTGACCTCGAGCAGTCCGCCACCTCGAGTGCTAGGATTACAGGCGTGAGCCACCGTGCCTGGCCCTTGATGTTATTTTTAATGGAATGAATCTCTTTAATCCTGACATTGCTTAGTATGATATATTTACTATTGTGATTTATGTTTGGTGATACTATCTTTTCTTGTTTCTATACTTTTCTTCCTCCATCAGTTTCTTCCTATTTCTGCCTTTCTCATTTATCCCTATACTAACAGGACTATATGATGGTTAAATGAAACCAACTTCTTTGAAAGATACCCTAGAGAATTCAGTCTTATCCCTTGTGTTTGGAAGACAGCGTCTATGTAGTCGCTACAGCTGTGTGATGCTTCCTGTGGTTTGTTGCAGCTCCATTCTCTTCCTTTTGTCTTAGTCATGAATAGGCAAAGAGATACTCTCAAGATAGTGAACTATGAATGAATGAGCTCAATGTAATAAAATTCCTGGAAACCAACACAAACCAACTTAAAGCCTTGTTGACGGAGAGTAAAGGACACACAGCATAATAAAGCATGTAGGTAGACGCAGTGGAGTTAAGAGAATTTTAGTCCTTACAATATTGTACATCTGCAAATACTTACCAGTATAGTTAGGGAGTCATAGGAAGGTAGCAAGGTAAAATATTTTAAAATTGATTTAGCATACTTTTTTTGTTTCTTTTTGAGGGCCATCTGTGTGCCAGGTATGGTGCTACTTAGTGGGAATACAAAGATGAGTAGGAATTAAGGCTCATAGTTTGGGAAAGCTAAACAGGTGAAAATAAGTGATACAAGTGCAACAGTGGAGTTATGTTGAGAACATTTATGGGAAATAGAGGAGACTGACCTCAGTCAGCTTGGGAAGTCAGAACAGGCTTTTAAAGGAGATGATGCCTGAACTAGAATGAAGGGAGAAGTGTAGGAGTAAAGAGGGGAAAGGGCAAGACCAACTGTATAAATAAAGTTTAGGGGTGTATAGTAAATATTAATAGCATTGGGCTTTGGGTAACTGAAAGCTTTGGGGTTTCTAGAACTTATACTACAAGCAGTTTATTGTTATTTGAGTTGTTGATTATCTGGAGGAGCCCATAGTACAATCATGCCTCACTTAACAATGCGGATGTGTTCTGAGAAATGTGTCATTGGGTGATTCTGTCGTCGTGTGAACATCATAGAGTATATTTACACAAACCTAGATGGTATAACTTGCTACATACCCAGGCTATATGGTAGAGCCTGTTGCTTCTAGGCTACATACCTGTACAGTATATTACTGCATTGGACATTGTAGGCAGTTGTAACACAGTGGTAAGTATTTGTGTGTCAGAACATATCCAGACATAGAAAAGTACAGTAAAAACACAAAAGATGTAAAGATAAAAAATGGTACACTTGTATAGGGAGCTTGCAGAACTGGAAGTTGTTCTGGGGGAGTCAGTGAGTGATTGTGAAGGCCTAGGATGTTATTATACACTACTGTAGACTTTATAAACACCATATGCTTAGGCTACACTAAACTTACAAAAATTTTTCTTTATTCAATAATAAATTGACCTTAACTTACTGTAACTTTTTTGTTTTATAAACCTTTTTTTTAAAACTTTTTGACTCTTGAGTAATAATATTTAGCTAGAACACAAACACATTGTATAGCTGTACAAAAATATTTTCTATATAGCATTCTATAGTGGAGGTATGAAGAGAATGATATAACATCCTACATCTGAAAATACTTACCAGTAAAGTTATACATTTTTTTCTAATTTATATTTTTACTTTATTTTTTACTTTTTAAGCTTTTTTTTTTTTGTTAAAAAATTAAGACACAAACACACATCAGCCTAGACTTATGCAGGGTCAGAATCATCAATATTAGTCTGCGGTCTCATCTTGTCCCCCTGGAAACTCTTCAGGGGCAATAACACATGGAGCTGTTGTCCCCTATAATAATAATACCTTCTTCTGGAATACCTCCTGAAGGACCTGCCTGAAGGAGGTTTATAGTTTAACTTTTTTTTTTTTTTTTAAATAAGCAGAAGTCATACACTATAAAATAACAATAGGCTGGGCGAAGTGGCTCATGCCTGTAATCCTGGCATTTTGGGAGGCCAAGGTGAGAGGATTGCTTAAGGCCAAGAGTTTGAGAACAGCCTAGGCAACATAGTGAGACCCCATCTGTACTAAAAAATAAAAAATTAGTTAGGTGTGGTGGTGCATGCTTGTAGTCCTCACTACTTGAGAGACTGAGGCAGGACAATCACTTGAGCCCAGGAGTTCAAGGCTTCCGTGACCTATTATCACACCACTGATCATAGATCAATGTCTAGCTTGGGTGACAGAGTGAGGCCCTGTCTCAAAAAAATAAATTAAAAAACAGTAAAAAGTATGATAAATACATAAGCCAAAAACATGGCCATTTATCATTATTAACTGTTATGTACTGTACATATTGTATATGCTATATTTTTATATGACTGGCAGCCTAGTAGGTTTGTTTACACGAGCATCACCACAAATATGTGAATAATGTGCTCTGATGTTACCATAGCTATGATGTCACTAGGTGATAGGAATTTTTTAGGTTCATTGTAATCTTTTGGGACCTCCGTTGTATATATAGTCTATTGTTTGAAACATTGTTACATGGTGCATAACAGTATATAAAATGTATTTGTGACATTAGGACTTCCCCATTTCAATACCATTTTCATTTATTTTTTAGCTTTCTGGGATGTACTAACATAGGGAAGCATTATGTCTATTGCTGATATAAACCTGGTGTCCAAATTTGGATGTTTCCCCAGGGTTATCTTGCCACTTACAATACATTTATGTGCAGGGTTCTCAGAGCATAAACATAGATGCTCTTATTTTTCCTGACTCAGTTGTGGAGAGTAGTTGTTAGAATACTAGTATGATTGCTTGTTCATTTTCTTGTCTCTGACATCTTTTCTAAAGAATAACTTTCCTCGGTAAGCTCAAAGCAAAGGGTAAGAATGCTAAACAGTTTAATCCAGTCATTTGAGTTCTGGTATGGCTTTTTCTTCATTTTAGTGTGTCTCTTGCTGGCATTTAGATCAGTCTGAGAACTTTGTTTTGGTTAATATTTGAGAGCTTGCAGTGTGCTCTGCTGTACAGAAAATAAATGCCTGTCATCAACTGAAAGAACATTGGGCTAACGACCAGGAGAAATGAATTGCCTTAGAAGCTCTGTCTCACTTTCTGAGGTTCAGACTCATTAAAGTAGTTACTTAGTTTCCTCTTCTAAAATGAAAGAAATTAGAATACTTTCTTTTCATAGAGATATCGTAAAGACTTATGAGTCCAATCAGTGGTCTTATAGGTTCTAAATTCATTTGAATATATTGCATGTAAAATAAATGCTTCATATGTGTCCCTTTCTCTTTCTTGAATATTGTTAATTGAAAATTTGCAATAGGGTATAGTGCTGGTGAGTGTGTGTGTATAACTATTGTGTTTTACCAACCTGTGACCTTTATTTTTGTATAAGAACTCTGTCATGTACTCATTGTGTACTTTGTGTAGTACTAAAATGATGAAAGATTCATTTTGACTGTTATTTATCTGAAAATGCTTCTTTTTCTTTCAGGTCAAACACTGAATAAGCCTAGAGTATATAATTAGCATTTTTATTAGGATTGTGTTTTGTATTTTGGCCTGTTTGGATTTAAGATAGAATTATTTGTATTGGTTGGTATAAAACTAATTTTTACAGAATAAGAGTAATTCACTGTATTATTAAGAAAGATATAACTTTCTAGATATTTGAATTGCATCTGCTATACAGTAGCCACTTACTTTGAAATTAATTTCTCAAATTTGTTTTTGTCAGTTATCAGAAATTTATTGAGCACTTATGTCAAGCCAAGTACTGTGCTGTGTCTAGGATAAAAAGATGACATTCGTAAGGCTTAGGAAGTTTATTGAAGACAAATACAAAGAAATAAATTGCAGATCAGTCTGGTAATTGCTATTCTAGGGGTATGCATACAGTGCTGAGCAGCACAGATGAGGAGATCAAATAGCCAAAGGAAGATGAAAGCTTGGCTTGGTGACTTAAGTAAGAATTTATTTTAAATTCTTTTGCATCTTGCATTAATAAAGTTTAATTTATATATTTACATATTTCAGAAAACAATTGTTCTTAATTTAACATTTATAATAGGGTACCAACTGGTATTTTCTCTGGCTTTGATCATCTTGATAAATGGTGCCTTAATTTCTCTGTGATACATTGTAACGGTGACCATTTGCATGTATCTGTAATACTCTTTTTCTCTCACTAAAAATATCTCTAGGTTACATATTTCTGTTATTTTAGGAATCAGGATAAACTGGATCAAAGTGTTCTCTTGTTCTAAGAAACTAATTATAGTTTGTTTTTTGGAAGTTCTGCCTCAGAAGAGTTACTGGTATTTATCTAAAATGTATGAATTTTTGTTGTGGTCTTTTGTTGTTTTTTTCAGATGTATTATTTTTCTAGTAAAAGTCATAGTCCCTGTCAGATATTTATAAATTTTTATTACTATTGTTCACAGTCTCCTCCCATTTCATTGGGATATAGTTTGGTGTAATAGTAGTACAATCCTTAGAGTAAATTTTAGGCAACTACTTTTTTAGCCTTTCCTGATCAAGCTGAGTGTTTGAGTGAAAAGTGGAGTAGTGTGTGTTGCTATAAAATTTGGAGTGTGAGGTCATTTTGCAGTGTCAACAGCAGAATTCCCAATTAGATATTCTGGTAATATCTTACAACTGAGATCCTTCTGTTAAACCCAATGTGTCTGTTTCTGGTTGATCATTATAAATGTCTGTGAGATGTGTATATGTGCACATTTTATCTTCTGTGTGAATATGCTAGAGAAAGAGTAGCCTGGCTTGTGGCCTGCTTTCTTTTCTTCTTTTTCGGGAGTTGGCAGGAATTTTTATAAAGTAAAGCTAACCTGGTTGTTGTTTAAAGAGGGAATATTGATTTATATTTCAATGGAGAAAATTGCTGTGTAGATTTCTAGGCTTCCAATCAGAAGATTGCTTTAGTTTTATACCATAGTAAAGTTGGTGTGAGCTGTGCTGAAGATATAAACACATTGGTAGTTGCATTTTATTTCTTCACTGAATAGTAATTGCCATGCTAGATTTAGTCATGTATGCTGTAGTGTATGTGAGACTATACGTATATAATATGTATCAAAATTATAATTGTGTATACTTTATGGTTCATCAATTCCATCTTTAAGCATTTATTCCCAAGAAGAATTTGGATTCATGTTTATAGATGTATGTATGAAAGTGCCTGTCATACTAATGGAAAATAAGAACCGATCTAATATTTACAGTAGTTACAAATAAATTATTTAATACCCATAAGTCGAATTCTATGGCAGATAACTTCCCTCCACCCAATTTATTTATTTTTTATTTTATTTATTTTATTTTTTTTATTATTATTTTTCTTTTTTATAAAGTGTTATTTATCTATTTATTTTTGACACAGGGTCTCACTCTGTTGCCCAGACTGGAGTGCAGTGGCACGATCACTGCAGTCTGAAATTCCTGGGCTCAAGCGATCCTCCTGCCTCAGCCTCCCAAGTAGCTGGGACTACAGGCATGCACCACCATGCCTGGCTAATTTTTAAATTTTTTGTAGAGCTGGAGTCTCACTGTGTTGTCCAGGCTGATCTTGAACTGGGCTTAAGCGATCCTTCCACCTTGGCCTCCCAAAGTGTTAGGATTACAGGCATGAGTCACTTATGTCAGGCCTCGACCCATTTTTTTTATTGTGTTAAAATACATATACTGTAAAATTTATAATCATTTTCGAGTATACAGTTTAGTGGCATTAAGTACATTTTGTGAAATCATCATTACCATCTATCTCTAGAACCCTTCATCTCACAAAATTGAAACTCTATACCCATTAGACAGTAACTCCTCATTCTCTCCCCCTCCTAATCCTGGGCAACCACTGTTCTACTTTCTGTCTTTATAAATTTGATTACTCTAGATACCTTCATATAAGTAGAATCATATAGTATTTATCTTTTTGTGATTGGCTTATTTCCCTTAGTACTGTATCCTTAAGGTTCATCCTGTTGTAGCATGTGTCAGAATTTCTTTCCTTTTTAAGGCCCAAAATCATTGGTAGTCATCTTTTTAAAAAATTATTTTCTGAATGGATAATACAGGTATTTATGCCCTCATTTAAAATGTGAGGACTCTGAAACCCAGAAAGATGGTGATGTGTCCAAATTTCATAGCTAGTCAGTGTAAGAGCCAGAACTAAAACTCATGTCTTCTGATAGTGGTTTAGTGTTCTACCCATTATGGCACACTGCCAAGCCTTGAATACAAGGAATGATCTTTTCTTGTTGCTTCTTCATTCCTAAAAATAAGATTCTTAATGTAACAGCCTGTTGGAATTCATTGTATAATTTACCAGAATTTACTTATCCATTCAGATTAAAGGTTCATATACCTTCATTAGGGATATAAGCTAAAGATATGCCCTCTCAAACCATTTAGTTGTTTATCTACATTAGCATCTTCATTTAATTATTTACCCATATAGTTATCTTCCTCTGTGAAAAACTCACATATTCTCAGTTTTTAGAAAACTTTGTTATATTATTATCTTTGGGTAGTACTGACTTTAGTGGGATGTGAGGATTGCTTTGGTTTGAGTGCCAGCTCTGTCAATTTCTGTGTAATGTTGGACAAGTTACTTAAACCTCTCTAAGCCTGGTGCCCTCATGGATACAATTGAAATAATAGTCCATGTGCCTGGGTATCTAAAGTAGTCAAATTCACAGAATCACAGAGTGTAATGGTGGTTGCCATGGGCTGGGGAGAGGGGCAGGAATGGAGAGTTACTAATCTATGGGCATAAATTTTCAGTTAAGCAAGATGAATAAGGTCTAAAGATCTGCTGTACAACATTGTGCCTATAGTCAACAATGATGTATACTTATAATTTGTTAAAACACTTAAAAACACTTAACCTCATGTTAAGTGAGGTTAACACTTAACCTCATATTAAGTGTTTTTATCACAAAATAAAAAATAGTACACGTGCCATAATGAAGATGAACTGAATTCACATATAAGAAGTGCAGGGCACAATCTGGTATATATAAACCACTCATTAAATGTTAGTATTTATTATTTAATGTTTATAATATTTAAAAGTCATTTTGTGTTTTTATATCCTTTGTATTTTTTGGTGAGATTTTTTGAATGACTGTGTTCATATTTATTTCCCCTGTAGATTTCTTGTTTCCCCCCTCCTTCACCTTTAGTTCTTATGTAATGGCTTCTATTAATTTTGACCAGTGTCTTTATTTTATCATGTCTTATACAAAGTGAGGAGCTGCCATACTTTTCTTGTTAAATTACTGACATCTTGCAGGTTATCTAAATCATTTTTTAGGAAACTGTGAAATAGAATAAGGTGAATCCTAATTTGCTGGTTGCAGATTTCTGAGCGCCCCTGTAGCTATTTTCAACTCACCGCAATCTGCTCTGTTTTTGCTACTTGAAGAGGAAAGTTGATTTGGGGTTTTCTTTTTTGTCTTGGCTCTAGCACATGCAGATGACGATCCAGGCTCTTCAGGATGAATTGCGGATCCAGAGGGACCTGAATCAGCTGTTTCAGCAAGACAGTAGCAGTAGGCCTGGCGAACCTTGTGTGGCAGAGCTGACAGAGGAGAACTTTCAGAGGCTACATGCCGAGCATGAGCGGCAGGCCAAAGAGCTGTTCCTTCTTCGAAAGACCCTGGAGGAAATGGAGCTGCGTATTGAGACTCAGAAGCAGACCTTAAATGCTCGGGATGAATCCATCAAGAAGCTTCTGGAGATGTTGCAGAGCAAAGGACTTTCTGCTAAGGCTACTGAGGAAGACCATGAGAGAACAAGACGGCTGGCAGAGGCAGAGATGCATGTCCACCACCTAGAAAGCCTTTTGGAGCAGAAGGAAAAAGAGAACAACATGTTGAGAGAGGTGAGTGACCACTTTATTAGTTGTTACCATTTATTGTCTTCCTTATTAATCAGCGTGGTGGCCTAGATAAATTTATGTGCTCTGCTGTGCTAGTGAAAGGAAATTTTGTGTTTTGTATTTAAGTATGTCACTGATTTTTGTTCTGATTTGCTCTCTTGTGTGGGTTGACTTTGTCTTCTGGTATGTATGCCGGCTTGATAACTTTCTGGGCCTTTTCTTCCCTCACCCCCTGATTTCCAGAGGCTCATTTGTTGCTAGAGGGGCACAGAATTTTTTTGGTTTCTTCCTCATCTTTAGATTTGTTCATAGAGATAACACAACAAAACGGAATCTGAGTAGCTAACTATTGTTTAATTTTAAAATATTAATAAGAGAAAGTAAGTGGTTATCTCAGTTTATGTGTGCTTATAAAGTCCTTGGCAGCAGTAATGGATGTTTGCCTTGTCATTTCCATGGAAACTGTTGCCTTGCTATAAAAGATACGTGATAAAAATCATTTGCTTCCATGGAGGCATAGCTAGAAGATTGATATAGAGACATACTGTTACTTGTTTTTTAGAGAGGAAACTTAAACTTTAGCTGATTTTAGTGAATATTGATGATGTTTCACTTTTCTAGGTAATGCTTCATTTAAAGAAGGCATAAAGGAAGAATTCATCTTACATTGAATTAACAAAATTAACAGCTATAATAGCTTTTCTATTTATGGCCAGACTTAATCTTTACATTTGGATGGGGGAAAAAATCCCTGAACTGTATTAGTAGGAGTCTGAATAATTCCTTTTTAAATGAAATGTGAGGAAGGAGGTTAAAAAACTGGTGTAGTCCCAAAGCAGCGAAATAGTAATTTTAAAAAATACTTATACATTTGTAGTTTGTTTCATAATTTCTCCTTTTGTGAAAAATCCGAAATGTTTATTTACAGTGAGGACATTGTTATTTTTGAAGGAGAATGTCATTGTTTTTTAAAAACATGATTCTATTACACCAGAAATCCATTGTACTTGATTAAAAAAATTAGAAATAGATTAGCAAAAACTTAAAACCCAAGGTATTATTACCTAGTGATAATTGTTAACTTTTATCATATATATGCTTCTAGTAATTTTTGTTATTTATACATTTTTTTCATTATTTCTGTTTCTTTCTCAACAAAGGTAGAATACTATCCATCATCACTGTTCAGTATAACTTTCTGTGATGTTGGAAATGTTCTATATCTGCTCTGTCAAATGTAATAACCACTAGCCACAGGTGGCTGCTGAGCAGTTGAAATGTATTTATTGTGACTAGGAAATGATTTTTAAATTTCTTTAAATATAACTAATTAAAAATTAAATTAGGCTGGGCATGGTGGCTCACACCTATAATCCTAGCACTCTGGGAGGCTGAGGCAGGAGGATTGCTTGAGCTCAGGAGTTCGCGACCAGCCTGTGTAAGAGCTGGTCAGATAACTAAAAACAAAAAAAGTTAGCCAGGTATGGCATGGTGGTGCGTGCCTGTTAGTCCCAGCTACCTGGAAGGCTGTGGCAACAGGATTGCTTGAGCCCAAGAGATTGAGGTTGCTGTGAGCTAGGCTGACGCCATGGCACTCTAGCCCAGGTGACAGATTGCGACTGTCTCAAGAAAAAAATAAATTAAATTAAATTTAAGTATATACATTCAGCTAGCGCCTGCTGTTTTAGAGTACCTGTGCCTTACTTAATAATTTGTCTGAACCATCTTTTCTCTGTCAGAACTTGTGCTGCTTCTGTTGTTTCAGATATTTCAATCTATGCCAATTCTTTTTTTTAAGTTTCGCAGTTAATGAATCCTGAATAACTAAGACTTGTGGAAAGGCACAGTGTTAATTCTGGCAGTGAGCAATCAGAAATATGGTGAATTTGAAAAAGTAATAGGAAAAACCATGAATTTAAAACTGATTTTCAACCACATGTACTCACCAGCAAATTGATACTAACAGATCAACACCTAAGTGGACATATAGGAGTAACATTTATTGGGTGTCGGGAGGGGGGAGGAGAGGATGGGTATATACAACCATAAGGAGTAAGATGTGCAACATTTGGAGGATGGACACGCTTGAAGCTCTTACTCTAGGGGAGAGGGGGGGCATGGGCAATATATGTAACCTTAACACTTGTACCCCCATAATACGCTAAAATAAAAACAATAATAAATTGCTACTAACAAATGGGCACATGTGCACAGAGGGAAGTAAAAGTCATTGGAAATCAAGTAGGGGGAGGCAGGAAGATGGAAGGGGCAAAAACCTAACTAATGGGTACAGTGAACACTATTTGGGTGACGGGCACACAATGTAATGCTGACTCAAGCATTACAAAAGCTATTCATGTAACAAAACATTTGTACCCCCTTAACATTTTGAAATAAAAAAATTATTTCTTTCATTAATAAATTCAAAAAATAAATAAAACTGATTTTCAAATAACAAGAAGCTCTACAAATATCAAGTCTCACATATTTATACATAATACAGGAAGAAATCTAGTCCTTCCTTGACCCTCATGTGTTAGAAAATATAAGCAACAAAGTTAAAATAATAATTTGGGGTAAAGTTTTATAATTTATGTGTCTAGGCTAATACATAAAGATTGTTTTTAAAGCAGTAAGATGCTAGAGGCACTTGGTACGGCCTTTCCTTTCTCATGGATTCAACAATTGTTTTTATTGAGCCTTTAATATGTATTTGATCCTGGGATAGACACTGGGTATTCATTTTCATATCATAGCATGTGGTCTGTGTCCTCCTAGAACTTAAAAATCTAGTGGGAGACGGTAAACTTGTAATTATGAGATGAAATAAATGAATTGAGTGGAGTAGGTTATGTTGGGAAAGGGGATTTTTATAAACCAGTTAAGTGTCTTTGAGGAGGCGCCTTTAAATTGAGATCTGAAAAAAGAGAAGCAGCCAGCCTTGCTGAGCGGTTGGGTGAAGTCATTTCGTGAAGGACAGTTCCAAAGGCCTGATAGGAAGGAGTTTTGAGGGAACAGGAAGGAGGCTAAATGGCAGGACTTGTGGTGTAAGGGGAAGACTATGAGATGAGAAGTAGGAGAGATAGCCAGAGTAAGATTCCCTCATTCCACTCATCAGCTATTTATTGGACACCAACCATGTGCAAAGCCCTAAGGGTATAGCAATGAATAAAACAAAATCCATGTCCTCTAGGAGACAAAGTACCTGCCTTCCAACAATTTTATTCAAAGTGTTACAGAAAACCATTCTACTGTTTAATGAAGGGAGTGACTCAAACTGATTTAGCTTTTAAAATTTACTCTGGTTGTATTGAAAATAAATGGGGGCCGGGGGTGGTGGCTCACTCCTGTAATCCTAGCAGTCTGGGAGACTGAGGCGGGCAGATTGCTTGAGATCAGGAGTTCAAAACCAGCCTGAGCAAGAGCAAGACCCTGTCTCTACTATAAAAATAGAAAGAAATTAATTGGCCAACTAATATATATATAGAAAAAATTAGCCAGGTATGGTGGCGCATGCTTGTAGTCCCAGCTATTTGGGAGGCTGAGGCAGCAGGATCGCTTGAGCCCAGGAAATTGAGGTTGCTGTGAGCTAGGCTGATGCCACGGCCCTTACTCTAGCCTGGGCAACAAAGCGAGACTCTATCTCAAAAAAAAAAAAAAGGAAAAGAAATCGGGGAGAGACAAGAGTGAATAAGGGAGTCTGGTAAGGAATTTAACTGCTAATCTAGGTTAGGTGAAGGGTTGCTCCTAATAAACCTCTGTTCCTCCTGGTGCCTCACAGAGGTGAGCTCTCTGTGAGTAGCGAGTGCTTAACCCAGGGCCTGTACATGAGGCCACTGATAATTTAGGTCACAGACTTGAAATAACTGTTGGAGGTATACATAATATTACTAGTGTATCAAGGACGGCAAAAAGAATTTTAGATTGGCAATACTTGGATATCCATAGATTTTATTATTTATTGGATTTTTGTCCATCTGTTTAAAAATTGGTATTTCATTAATTCTAGGACTCACAGTTTTCTCCATTTTAACAACATGAAATTGAGTGATGTCTTATACTTGATGCTATCTTACAATCTGTCAGCAAAGCAGCAGCCCTGATATATTTGTTTGCCTGTGTATTCACAAATATAATCATGGCTATTAATTTTATCAGCACTTCAGTTGAGGTATGAGCATTGTTAGTATTTCTCATGTCAACTTTAATTGTTTGATATGTCGTCAGAAATATTCTGTGAATCAGCATTAATGAAGTTACTGGGTATAGAGAAAGTTATGAAAACAGTATATAATGATAAGTGATTAATGTGATTAAACTGTTTAAGTAAAAAGAAAAAGAACTCTTGCAATCAGTATTAAATACAATTTTAAATCATAAACCTTCATGTTATGATTTATTTGGAGGCATTTCCTGTCATTTCTTTCCAGCACATCAAACAGTGGTGTGTCTTACAATCAGTGGCATCTTAGATTTGTTGAAATATAACATTAAAATTGCATTTGTATCCAGTGACATTTATGATTAGTTTTTCATTTTATACTTGGACATGATCTCGTAGAGAACAGGTAAATAATTGCCCCTAAAAAAAGACAAAGAGGAAAAAGTAAAATTTCAATTAAGCATTGTATTTTCTGTTTGTATTGAATTACATGATTGTGTGTTAGATTTTGTGTTTTGCTGTAGTCCCTTTCCTTTGATTCATAGGAGAGTGAGGACATCTATTGGACAAGTGCTGAATTACAGGCCATACTTGGTTTGTACTTGGGGCTTGGGCACATGGCATTTCAACCAACTTTACAAGTTATCCTGTTATATTAACACATGAAAATTTCATGCCCAAACTTTGGTTCTCAGTTTCTTGGCAGAGAATACCTAAGTTTGCCATGGAATTTTGGGATCTTAATGCATGTGCATACCAAGCATTGTCTATAGGCCAACTAAATAATGTATTTCAATGTATGCTCCTATTTTTTAAAATGTAGGTAGATGCTCTTGTGATAAATAAAATATAACTTTGTTTTAAAACATTATTGCAGGCCGGGCATGGTGGCTCACGCCTGTAATCCTAGCACTCTGGAGGCCGAGGCAGGCGGATTGCTCGAGGTCAGGAGTTCAAAACCAGCCTGAGCAAGAGCGAGACCCCGTCTCTACTATAAATAGAAAAGAAATTAATTGGCCAACTAATATATATAGAAAAAATCAGCCCGACATAGTGGCACATGCCTGTAGTCCCAGCTACTCGGGAGGCTGAGGCAGAAGGATTGCTTGAGCCCAGGAGTTTGAGGTTGCTGTGAGCTAGGCTGACGCCACGGCACTCACTCTAGCCTGGGCAACAGAGTGAGACTCTGTCTCAAAAAAATAAATAAATAAATAAAAATTATTGCAATCTGACAGTTTTGTCATATCAACAAACCCTATTAGTATAACTGTTATCATGTTAGGGTTTGCAGAAATGTTTGAGGTTAAAAGTGCTAATATTTGATTGGGTTCTAGGCTAGGAATTCTGTATCTAACTAGCACATCTGACGAATGCCTATCAGTGTTACTGGCAGATGAAAAGTATAAGCAGGGAAGACTGAGGAAAAAAAGAAACACAGATACATAGAGAAAAAAATAGTGAGTAGGAGGAATTAAAGAGGTTCTCCGTTTCATCTTTTGTAGTGATTTTTGGAAAACAAGACTACTGTCATACCTTATTTAGAAATTTTTTTTTACAGTAATTTGAGTTGCTGTTTCAACTCATACCTTATTTATTTAGGTTATTCCTCCTCCCCTTTTTGTTGTGTCATTTGTCCCTGATTTCCATTTTGACAGGATAATTTTTTCTCAGCATAATACCACTACCAGAGATGGCAAGGGTTAAAGTGCAGTGCTGCAGGACATTGGCGAATATACTGAAAAAGGAGTGAGGGTTCTTTTCACTTGCCCTCCCCTTCCTTAATTCTGTCTCCTCTATGTTGCCAGTACAGTAAACCCAGAACTTGTGTGGAAGATTGAATCTGTGAGGGACTTTATGAACAATTTGGAGCTTTTACAAAACCTTGAACCAAGGGTGCTAAAGGCTAAAATCTGAAACTTGGGGGAGGGAAGAAATTTCAGACATTCAGACTTTTTAGTCACAAATGCTCCTTTCACTTAGGTTAGGTTTGTAAGTAAAAGTTGACTTACTTTTAAAACGAAACAGCCAAAGAAAAGGAGAATCATGAAATTTTATTCCTAACTTGTTTTCTAACTCTAGATTAGATATTATTCTGTAGTAAATGAGTGAGAGAAAATGAACACATTTCCTACTGTCTACCACAGTTGACAGTATCACAAGATCCAGATGATTCTTCCTCTACTTTAATTTTTTTTGAATGAAATTTTTCAGTTCAAAAGGAACAAAACAAAGTGAGCAAAAGGATATTCTTGTACTTGTTTTTGAATAGTACATTCATTTCTATTACCAGAGTTTCCATTCTTTATTAACAGTGCATGAGTCAGAGGCTTGATGTACACAGTGGGAAAGGGGAGTTTATCAGCTCACTGACTGCAAGATGTGTTCATACTGAACTTTAGTGTGTGAGCTTCCGGGTGGAAATTTGTGCTGAGTGATGGGTTTTAAAATGTTTTAATAGTAAAGCTTTCTGCCCATGAATGGTTTAAAACATGTCTTAGTTCCTTATTGTATGCAGAGAAGGATTTCTTATTCAAATGGGTTCTGTTTTCTTTATATTTTGCTTCTATGCTTGCTAGGGTTTAAAAGTGAAATTATAATAGTTTCACCTTAAAGTAAAGCATTTGGGAATTATCCATTTGGAATTATGTAGCAACGAAAAAGGGAAGTCAGATAAAATTAGTAGAAAATCTGAATTATAAGATATTTTTAAAATATGCAATTTTAACATTTTCAAGTAGATATAGAAATACCAAATAAGAAATTTTGTAAAATATAAGTTATAAGGTTTTATTAATAGATTGTTCATAATTAGTAGAGTTCATTTTATTTTTGTTCATACATTTTAAAGTTTTATACTCACTTACTGAACAGATATTATTAAATATCTCCTGTGTGCCCAGTTAAGCACCTTGTTTACAGCATGGAGAACAGATTCAATGTGGGCAAACTGTAGGCTGGGAGAGGCTGATGAGTTTGTTGTTTTAATGCAGGTGAGAGACTGTTAATGGCCTAAGCTAATGTGTTTAGATGCTGAGATGGAAGAAAAAAATGAATTTAAGAGATTTTACAAACTTTTTTTTTTGATATAGTATAAAACAGATGTAGAAAATAGTGTAAAACAGATGTGTAGTCTAGTAAATTACAAAGTAAGCACCCTTGTAACCACTGGCCCGGTCTAGATATAGAACCCTAATAGCCACCCAGAAACCCTCCAGGTGTAGCATCCCAGTCAGAACTCTCTCCTTTCCCTGTAAAAGTAACCACTATCCTGGCTTTTATGGTAGTCATGCTTTTGCTTTTTATTATATGTATCATATCTATATCTCCAATATTATATTAGGGATATATAATGCTTATTATATTATATATTAATATATATAAATTCCCAAGTATCAGCCCTAAATATTGTGGCTTTGTTTTGTCTGTTTTTTAAAATTATGCTTTAAATCTGTTAATTATAGATTTTCTATTAATTTTTCATTTTTTCCTCTTGCAGTTCAACCATTTCTTAGTTTATTAGCTGGAATGATAATTCCATCATCTTTGTAATTTCTGTTTTTATTTCAATTCGACTTGTCTTCAGGTTATAGGTCATATTTCCCTGCCTTGTCTAGTAATTTGTTACTGTATGATGGGCGTGATGGATTCAAGATTATTGAGTATCTCGATTTTGTTATCTTCCTTAATGAAGTGTTGTTTTATCTTGTGTTAATTTACTTGTGAATTAACTTGATCCTTTCAAAACTAGCTTTTAAACTCTGTTAGGGCTGGTTTAGAATGGCTGTCCCTCTAGGGCTAAATTAGCTCTACTCTGAGGGTTGGCTTTTCTGGTGTCTCCACTAAATGCCCCTGCTGTTCTCTCCATTTTGGCTGTTTGGAACTTGAATTTTTCCCAGCCTCATGAGTTCAGGTAGGTAGTTGCTTAGCTTATAGCCCCCTGATAGTTGTTCTTTCCCAGTAGCTTGTTGTCTGACCTGTAGAGTCTTTTTTTATTTAATTAATTAATCTATTTTCTTTTCTTAAATTTCAAAATATTATGGGGGTACATTTTGGTTACATATATTGCCTTTGTATCACCCAAGCCAGAGCTATAGGCGTGCTCATCCCCCAGACAGTATGCTCTGTACCCATTAGTTATGAGTTTACCATCCCCCCATGTCCCTCTCACCTACCTGGCACTCTCTGTGTGAGCACCTAAGTGTTGATCAGTTAGTACCAATTGATGGCGAGTACGTGTGGTGCTTGTTTTTCCATTCTTGTGATACTTCACTTCGAAGAATGGGCCCTAGGATAATACTCAGGATAATATAAGAGGTACCAGTTCTCCATTGTTTTTAATGGTTGAGTAGTATTCTGTGGTATACATATATCACATTTTATTAATCCACTCATGTATTGATGGGCACTTGGGTTGTTTCCACATCCCAATTTTGCAATTATGAATTGTGCTGCCATAAACATTCGAGTTAGATGTCTTTATTATAGAATGTCTTTTTTTTCCTCTGTGTAGATGCCTAATAGTGGGATTGCAGGATCACGTGGTAGTTCTACTTTTAGCTCTTTGGGGTATTTTCAAATTACTCTCCACAGTGGTTGTACTAATCTTCAGTCCCACCAAAAGTGTAAGAGTGTTACTATCTCTCCACATTCTCACCAGCATTTGTTGTTTTGGGACTTTCTGATAAAGGAGTTAAGTCGTATCTCATTGTGGTTTTGATTTGCATTTCCCTGATGATTAGAGATGTTGAGCACTTTTTAATGTGTTGCTGGCCATTCTGTCTTCTTTTGAAAAGTTTCTGTTCATGTCTTTTGCCCACTTTTTAATGTGGTTGTTTGATTTTTGTTGTTAATTTTCTTAAGTTCAGTATAGATTCTTATCAGCCTTTTATCAGATGTGTAGCATGCAAATATTTTCTCCCATTCTATAGGTTGTTTGTTCACTCAAATGATCATTTCCTTGGCTGTTGAACAGGTCCCATTTATTTATTGTTGTTGAGATTGCTTTGGTTGTCTTCTTCATAAATTCTTTGCCTAGGCTGATGTCTATGAGAGTTTTCCCAACATTTTCTTCTAGAATTCTTAAGATTTCACGTCTTAGGTTTAAGTCTGTTATCCATCATGAGTTGATTTTTGTGAGAGGTGAGAGGTGCAGATCCAGTTTCAATCTTCTGCATGTGGCTATCTGATTTCCTCAGCACCAATTTATTGAATAGGGATTCTTTTCCCAGTGTATATTTTTGTCTTCTTTGTCAAAGATTAGATGACAATATGAGGATGGTTTTATATCTGGGTTCTCAGTCCTGTTCCAAAGGTCTGTATCTCTGTCTTATGCCAGTACCATGCTGTTTAGGTTACTATAGTCTGGTAGTATAGCTTGAAGTCTGGTAGACTGATGCCTCCCAATTTGTTCTTTTTGCTTAAGATTGCTTTGGCTGTACAAGGTCTTTTCTGATTCCATACGAAGCATAGAATTATTTTTTCTAGATCTGCAAAAAATGATGATGGTATTTTGATAGGGATTGCATTGATTTTGTAGATCACTTTAGGTAGTATGGACATTTTAACAATATTGATTCTGCTAGTCCATGAGTCTGGTAGGGTTTTCCATCTGTTTACATCCTTTACAACTTATTTTCTCAGTGTTTCGTTAGTCTCCCTATATAGGTCTTTCATCTCCTTAGCTAAATATATTCCTAAATACTTAATTTTCTTTGATGCTATTTGAAAGATATTGTGTCTTTTATTTGATTTTTGGGTTGACTATTATAGGTATATATGAAAGCACTGATTTGTGTGTGTTGATTTTGTATCCCGAGACTTTACTGAATTTATTTATCAATTCCAGGAGTCTCTTGGTTGAATTCTTGAGGCTTTCTAGATATAATATCGTACTGTCAGCAAAAAGTGAGAGTTTGACTTCTGCTCCCATTTGGACACCCTTGATTCCACATTCTTATTTGATTGCTCTGACCAAGGACTTCCAGCACTATGTTGAATAGAAATGGAGATGGTGGGCAACCTTGTCTGGTTCCAATTCTAAGTGGGAATGCTTTCAATTTTTCCCTGTTCAGTATGATGTTAGCTGTGGGTTTATCATATATGGGCTTTAATAATTTTGAGGTGTGACCCATATATGCCTATTTTATTAAGAGTTTTTATCATAAAAGTGTGCCGAATCTTGTCAAATGCTTTTTCTCCGTCTATTGAGAGGATCATATGGTCTTGCTTTTATTTATATGTGGTATTACATTTATAGAATTACGTATTTTGAACCATCCTTGCATCTCTGGGATAAAGTCCACTTGGTTGTGATGAATTATTTTTTTTGATGTGCTGTTGAATTTGGTTTGCTAAGATTTTCTTGAGAATTCTTGCATATGTATTTATAAGGGATATTGGTCTGTAGTTTTCTTTTTTTGTTGTTGTATCCTTTTCTGGCTTTGGTATCAAGGTGGTAATGGCTTCGTAGAATGAGTTGGGGAAGATTCCATTCTTAATGTTGTGGAATAATTTCTACAGTATGGGTATCAGTTCTTTTTTGTACGTTTGGTAAAATTCAGATGTGAACCCATCTGGTCTGGGACTTTTTTTATTGGGGGGTTTTTTTATTGCTGCTTCAATTTCTGTGCTTCATATTAGTCTTTTCTTCCTGATTGAGCATAGGGAGATTGTGTGTTTCTAAGAATTTGTCCATTTCTTTCATGTTTTGAAGTTTTTGGGCGTAGAGATTTTTCTCGTATTCAAAGATGATGTTTTGTATTTCCATGATGTCTGTTGTGACTTGTCCTTTTTCATTTCTAATTGAGCTTATTAGAGTCTTTTCCTTTCTACTTTTTGTCAATCTAGCAAGAAGGCTGTCAGGTTTTTTAAAATTTTGTTTGTCTTTTGAAAGAACCAAGTTTTTGTTTTATTAATCTTCTGTGTACTTCTTTTTTCCTCAATTTCATTTAGTTCTGCTCTGATCTTAGTTATTTCTTCTGCTGGGTTTAGGATTGGTTTGCTGTTCCTTTTCCAGTTCCTTGAGATGGTTCATTACTTTGTTTATTTGTGATCTTTCTGTCTTTTGGATGTGAGCATTTGATGCTATTAGTTTTCCTCTCAGGAATGCTTTTGCTGTATCCCACAGATTTTGTGTCCCTATTATCATTTAGCTCAAAGAATCTTTTGATTTCCATTTGGATCTCCTCCTTGACCCAATAGTCATTCAGGAATAGATTGTTTAATTTCCCTGACTTTATGAAGAGGTGAGTGTTTCTGTTGGAATTGATCTCTAATTTTATTCCACTGTGGTCTGAGAAGATGTGTGGTGGCAAAATTTCTATTTTTTTTAATTTGTTGAAATCTGTTTTGTGGCCTAGTATGTGGTTAGTTTTAGAGAAGGTTCCATGCGCTGATGAGAAGAATGTATATTCAGTGTTGTTTGGGAGGAATGTTTTGTAGATCTCTGTTAGACCCATTTGTTCTAGAGATCTGTTTAAGTGCATTGTTTCTTTGCTTATTTTCTGCTTAAAGGATTTGTCCAGTTCTGTCAATGGGATGTGGGAATCCCCAGCTACTGTAGCATTACTATTTATCATGTTGTTTAGATTGGTCAAGGTTTGCTTTATGTATCTGTGTTGGGTGCATAAATATTTAGAATTGTTACATTGTCTTGTTGGATTTATAATTGTTACATTGTCCCTCCACCACTATGTAGTGACCATCTTTATCTTTCTTTGCTTTTGTTGCTTTGAAGTTTATGTTACATGATATAAGAATGGCTACCTCAGCTTTCTTTTCGTTTCCATTTGCCTGGAAATTTGTTTTCCATCCCTTCATCTTGAGTTTGAATGTGTCCTTATGGGTAAGATGCATATCCTGGAGACAGCAGATACTTGGCTTGTGTGGTTTTTTTTTTTTTTTAATCCACTTAGCCAGCCTATGTCTCTTCAGTGGACAATTCAGGCCATTCACATTTATTGAAAGAATTGATATTTGGGGTAGATTTCTGTTTATACTGTTGTGTAGATTCTTGTTGTTTTGTTTTACTTCTTGAGCCATTGTGGAATTAGGGTTCTGGGCTTTAACTTTTTGCTGATTATACACTGGTGAGTGTCTATTGTGCTGTTTAGTGTATAAAAGCAGGTCTGAGTACTTCCTGCAGGGCAGGTCTCGTCTTTGCAAATTCCATCAGTGATTGCTTGTCTGGGAAAGTCTTTATTTCTCCCTTACATGAGAAGCTTAGTTTTTCCAGAATAAATAATTCTAGGTTGGCTATGATTCTGTTTTAGAAGACTGAGGGTGGGTCCCCAGTTCCTTCTGGCTTACAATGTTTCAGTTGAGAAAATTGCAGTTAGTCTGATAGGTTTTCCTTTGTAAGTTACCTGCTGTTTTCACATTACTGCTTGAAGAATTGCCTCTTTCATGTTTACTTTGGCCAGCCTAATAACTATGTGATGTGGTGATTGCCTTTTCACATTGAGTCTCACAGGAGTTCTGTGTGCTTTTTGTACCTGGATATCTAGATTTCTGGCTATGCCAGGTAAGTGTTCATCCATTATTCTAAGAAATAGATTTTCCAACCCTTGTGTATTTTCTTTTTTGCTCTCAAGGATGCCTGTCATTCATATGTTTGGTCTCTTCACTTAATCCTACCTTTCTTGTATGTTTTGTTCATGTCTCTTGCTTCTGTGTTCTTTCTCTTCATCTGATTTGTTTAGCACATAGGAGTTACTTTAAGCTCTGAGATTCTTTCCTTGGGTGATCCAGCCTATTCTTAAGGCTTTCCACTGTGTATTGAAGTTCCTCAAATGCCTCTTTCATTTCCAGTGTTTCTGTTCAGTTCTTTCATAATACTTCAATTTCTTTGGAGAATTTTTCATTCATTTCCTATATTCTTGTGGCTTCTTTATATTAGGATTCTGTTTTCTCTTCAATTCCATTGAGCTTTCTTAAAGTCCATATTCAGAATTCTTCCTCTGTCATTTTAACCATTTCATTTAAGTTGGTATCTGTTGCTGAGGAGCTAATGATTTCTTTTGGGGGTGATTTTTTCCTCTGATTCTTCATGCTTCCTGAATTCTTTCACTGATTCTTTCTCATCTGGCTTCTTGGTCAAGAATTGGGGGTGCTAGGGCTAGTTTATGGCCCTATCTCCAAGTCCCCAAGGGTCATTCCTTGACAGTGCTGGGGAGAGTAGCACTGGTCCTGAATTGCCTAGCGGTGTTTTAGCAAGCTGGGTTACCTCTGACCTGATGTCTTCTCCTCTTGCTGATGGAGACTAGTGAGTTTGGTCCCCCAGCTTAATCTCCAAGCTGGTGGATTGTACTTATAGGTGGGTATGAATCCACTGCTTTCTAATAGCTTGAGATGGAAGGTAATATGTTTAGCTATGGTGTTTACACTGTGTTATTGATTTTAGTTTGCATGGAGGAGCTGGTTATCAAGGTAATCAGTTGTCCATGTGGTAGGCTCTGGTCCCCCTGAGTGGGGTATATGTATGCTCTGATCTTTGGGAGGGGTCTTTTCATGCCAAGGGGTTGCTTAGACCCTGCTCCCCCCTGAGATGGGGGTAGGAGCAAGATACATTGCAGCTGGAATGTGAAAGCCTCAGTGTGTATGCTTCTATGGTTGCTTTTCCTGCTGCTAGGGGGGATTTTTTTTTTTTAATTGTAAAATCTTTTACTTTGAAGCCACATTATCTTATTTGGCCATAAAAAACATGAAGTTCAGGGCTATTTCTCCAAGCTTGGAGGGTTGCTCCTGATGAGGGAACCAACTGGTGCCATTGCTGAGGTCTCTAGCCAGGTTTTTCCTTTTCTGTACACAAACCCAGGCACTTTCCCCTCCAGTGGCTCCACTTGTGTTTGCCTTGCCACCCAAGACAGTCTCTCAAGCTTCCCCACAGTTTGTGTGTCTGGCCCATTGGCATGTGTCTCCATGTGTCAGTGGAGGATAGGGGACTCTCCAATTTTACACCCCCTTTCTGCCACTAGACCCCAAAGTGAGGTGGGTGGGCCTCTCTATTCCTAGAAGTCTCTGCCAGAGGGATGCTCCTACCAGAGGAGGGGAGATGGGGCTCACCTACAGAACCCTGCCCTCTTGAGCACCTCCGCATCTACCCAGTGGGCACAGGTTCTCGCTTGCTGCCAGACCCAGGAATAGGAGTTTCTCTCACACTGCCCCACCCTGCCGACTGTGCTGTCAGCAGATGAACGCTCCAGATACCTGTGGGCAGGTGGGTGGGGATGGAGATACATCCCTGGTGGTGAAAGGAGGTCACTTGGCACAGAGAGCTCTACCAGCTGCTGTGGTTTGGGGTAGGGGCTGTGAGCTTCCTGCACTGCTCTTGAGTTGGGGAGGGACTTGACCTGTAGAGTCTTTGCTCTGCATGTGTACAGCTTAATATTTGGCTGGAACTCAGGGGGACCCCTGTCAAGTTAAATACTGCTGCATTTCTGGTAATTTCCCTGTGTAATTCTGCTCTGCAAATTTCTACTGCCTTTAGAAACCTTACCCATTGATCTGTCTTCCGAGCTCTGCAAGACTACTATTCTCTGTTTGGGCTTCTCCATATTGGGCAGCAAGTGCGGGGTATTACCTTGTTTGTTTCTCCTCTCTCAAGGATCATAGTCATACTGCTTGTTGTCTAATGTCTGAAAATAGTCATTTCATGCATTTTGTTTAATTTTATAATGGTGTATGACAAGAGGGCCAGTTTTGTGTCTGTTACTCCCATTGTGGTCAGATCGTGCTTATCTTAAAGACAGTGAGGAGTGTAATGAGAAATTCATTGAAAGTTTGGAAGCAGATTAGTGCCATGATTTGTTGATGTTTTGTCAAAATCACCCTGTGCTTGTCTTGAAAATGACAAAGGAAATCAAAGGAAACTAACTAGAGGCTGTTGCAGCAATCTAGACTTAAACTGGATGGAAATGGAACGAGATGAATAGATTCAAGAAATGTTTTGGAGGTAGAACAATTAGGACTTACTGTTGAATTAGTCATGGGAAATGAAGATTGGGAGGAATGAAAGGGGCTGCTTTGGTGGTTGGTTTGAGCCATTAGAATGGCAGTGCCATTTAAAGAGATAGGGAAGACTCAACTCTTATTAGACTCATCAGATGAGGGGCTAGGTTGCGGAAGAGAATATCAAGAGTTTTCTTTTGAATAAGATAAATTTGAGTTACCTATTAGACATCTAAACAGAGATGTCAAATGGGCAATTGGTTATATAGATCCTGAAATCAAAGCAAGGGCAGGCCTGGAAATTCTTGTGTGTCTTCATTGTGTTTTAAACTGTGGAGTAGATTAGAGATTTTAGGTGGAAAAGAGAAAGGGGTTAGAGCTGATCACCTTGTCACTATAGCATTTGGAGGTCTAATTTAGAAAGTTGTGGCTACAAAGGAAACAGAGAAGGTATAATTGGAAAGGAAGAAAGAAAAATACAATGAAGTGTCACAATAGTGGAGAGAAAACAAGCATCTTGGAGGGAGTGGGCCGTTGCTTTGAATGTCCCTGAGAGTTCTGGAAAGATGAGGACAGTAATGTGTTCATTAGATTTGGCAGCTTAGCCCCCATCATGAAAGCTTTTAGCATTTAGGGTGGGGAAAGAAATAGTCTCAGTGAATTAAGGCTAGGCCAGTTGGCCACAGATGAATTTTCAACTGAATGCTGCTAGTGTCCCCATAGCCAGTTTCCTCAAAGACATATCATGAAATATTAATAATAGGCCAAAGAATTTAATTCAAGAAATAGCTTTCAACTGGGGTGACTTTGCCTCCCAGGAGACACTTGGAATGTCTGGAGACATTTTCATTTGTCCTTTTAAGTTGTGGTGGTGGTGGTGGAATGTTAATAGCATCTAGTGGGTAGAAGCCAGGGATGCTGGTACACATTCTATACTATATGGGAGAACTCCCTACCAGGAGGAATTATCCAGCCCACTATGTCTGTAGTGCCAAGGTTGAGAGACTTTGACTTAGAGGTATTTTGCTTCTAGCTCCAGGAGCAGGGAGGAATTGGAATGACTGGGAAAAATTTGCTTACAGAACTAAGAGAGTAAAAAAAAAAAAAAAAAAAAAATCAATCCAGGAATTGATTTAGAAATACGGTGAGTACAGATTAGTGATAGACTCAGAAATGAGGTAGTGATGTTTATTTGGGGTGATGGGGTGCCCCATAAGAATTCTGAACAGTCCCAAAATGTGTTAATAGAAGAGTTGTTGTATCAGATCAGGAAGAGACAGGGATTTCCATGCTCTATCAAATTTAGACATGGTAGTAATTCTGCACCTACTGTCAGGGAAAAAAATTTGGCAATTTCGAATTCATTTGTGATCTTGATGAAGTTGTTTCAGTGGAAGGGTAGAGAAGGAAGCCAGATTAGGGGGCTTTTATGAGTTAAAGGGATCTTGTATGTCTGAAATATTTTACAATTAATTAAAACAAAAAGAATGAATGGGGGAGGGGAAGGAGAGAAAGCTGGTATAGACCAGCAGTCTTCAGGTTTGGGTATTCGTATACAGTAGAATTCACAGTGACTTTCCACTGGTATGTGGGCAGCATGTGGGGCAATTTCAGATTCTTGCATTTTGGCTGAGAACACATCTGTTAGTTCTTCTTTCCACTCCCTTTTACAATTGCCGTTTGCTCACTCTAACTCCTGCTCATTTCCCAGCTCTCAGGTATTTCTTAGGAAATTAGGATCCCCTAATTATCCTGTTACAGTACTTTGGATGTTTTCTTCATAATGCTTCATACATTAACTATACAGCTATTTCAAACATTATTTTCTTTATTCATTTGACAAATATTTGAGTACTCTCATTGTGTTGCATGCTGTTCTGGGTGCTTGGGATACATAAAACAACAACAACAACAACAAAATCTCTGGAATAGGAGAGATAAACAATAAATATAATAAATAAGTAATATGCTATTAAAAAGTAATAAATACCAAGAAAAAAAGAGAGCTTGGTTTAGGAGTTTGGAAGTGTGTGTTAGAGGCAAATTGCAATTTTAAATAGTTTCTGGAGATAATTTGAAAATAAGAGTAATACGATTTCCTTGATGGGTTGGATGTAGATATAAGAAAAAAGAGACTCCTACATTTCTGGCCTGAACAACTGGATAGAGGTATAACATTAATTGAGGTAGGATGGGTGAAGCAAGTTTAGAGGGGATTGGACACATTAACAGTGTGACACCTATTAGGTATGCTAAGAAAGCAAAGATGTGGATTTCAGAGGGAGGTAAAAATTTGAGAGTTATCAGTATGTGAATCATACTGAAAGTTATAAGCCAGAGTGAGAACACCAAGGGAATGAGTGAAGATGGAGAAGAGAGGGGGACAAAGGACTGATGCCTGGGCCATTCTTAAGAAGTTACTCATAAGATAGGAAGAAAAACTTTGAGTGTCATGTCTTGGAAGCCAAAAGAAGAGAGGATAGAAACTGGTTGATAATTCATTCACTTATTCATTCTTTCACTAACAAAAGAGGAACAGATGTGGGGGAGAAATAATTTTTTATGATTGGTACATGTCAATGATGTCTATGGAATACGGAAGACTATTTCTATCCTTAAAGAGTTCACAGTTTGGTATGTTAGAGAAGAAAATTGTTCCGTATGTGATGTGATAAGTGCTAATGGAGCTATGTAAGCTACGCAGCATGCTGTATGAGAAATAAGAGGAGGTCAAGTGGCTTGCTGATTTTTAAGGGGACAAAGAGAAAAAAATTAGTGATGGCTATCTGCTGGTAATAAAAGTGGTGGCAGGATGTCAAAATTCAAGAGTTGGTTTCCTATCACAGGAGATGTGACTCTGTCCTTAAGATAGGTTGAGGCTTGGAGCTTGTTCTGTTTTTTACTCAGGAACTCTGTAAAAGCAGATTCTTGAAAAACAATTTTGAAAGACAGAGATTGACATCTATTTTCCATCCATTCAGCTCTTTTCAGAAGTTGTGCAAAAAACAGAACTCCTTCAGGGTACCTGTTAGTGAGAGAACTCACAGAATTGATCTTTAACTGTTACTGGGAAAACTGTAGGATTAGGTATTTTCCAATTACTTTTGTAAGGCTGCCCCTTTCACATACCAGTGTGGCAGCTGCTGTTTATTCTAGGCACTTTGGATCCCTCGGTGAATGAATAAAACAAAGATCCTGGCCCTTATGGTCTTCTAAAGGAAAACAGAAAATAAACAATACACATAATTAATAAGCCATATAGTTTTTCAGATAATAAGTGCTATATATAGAAAAAAGAAAAATTAGAGGAAGGTCAAGGGGAAAGGACATGTGGGTTCTTTTTTGTCAGTGTTAAATTTTAAAATAGGGTATATTAATACTGAGAACATTGAACATTAACCCTTTGCACTTGCTTGCTTTTTTCTCAATTCCTTTATTCTACTCAGGATTTAATTTTTTAAATACCCCAAATTTTACAAAGTGCAGCAGTTGAATAAAAAACTGGAGTTTCTTTTCATACAAACTTATTTATTTGAATTATTTTATATTTCAAATTATTGATACATTCAAAAAGTAATTTTAATCTGTATAATTTTTGCTAACCGTCTCGAGTCACACTTGACATCCGAATGCAAAGGGTTAATTTTGTTCTAAAAAATTTCAAACCTGCACGGAAGTAGTGAGAACAGTATAATGAGCCTCCATATACTTATCACTCAGATACACCAGTTGCCAAAATTTTGCCACACTTTCTTCGTGCATCCTTTTTTCTTTTTCCTCTTTTCTTTGCCAGAGATTTTAAAGCAGATTTCTGACATCATATAATTTTACCCTGTTACAGCAAGTGTTATAGCAGGTTGTCCCTAGGACAAACCCAGCAGCACATGGAAAATCAAAGTTTATTTCCCTGGTGGGCTTAGAGGGCTCTTGCCACCAAATTCTGAGCTCCCTCTACCCAAATTTTCCCACTTTTATTAAGTTAGGGTGGTCCGAGGGGTGGGGTGCCAGGTGTAGGTTAGTTGATATGTTGGCAATAGGTTAATATTATGTTGATGCACCGGGCAATAGATTTAGTGTTATGCTGATGCCAGGCAATAGACTAGTTGATGGGCCAGGAAACAGGTTAGTATTATGCTGATGTGGGTCTTCCATGAATGTGGGAGGTCTCCGGTGTCTGATTCACCAAATAACAGATGAGGGTTTCCCTTATGAACTCTACAGACTTTAGTATGCATCTCTAACATATAAGGGCATTTTCTTGTGTAACTATGATTATTATTATTATTATCATCACAATTAATAAACTTAATAACACAGAGGAGACATTTGAGCCAAGACTAAGAAGAAGATGCTGAGGCAAAGATCTTCAGAAACTGAGCATGCCCAGTGTGTTTGAGGGGCAGCAAGGGGTACAATGTGCCTGGATCATGGTAACTGAGGGGAGGGTGAGAAGGGATGAGGTCTTGTAGACTACTTTGAGTTGAACGGGGAGCCACTACAGGGTTTTCTGCAGAGGAGTGGAGTGACAAGATCAAGTTTATGTTTAAGAGGGGTCACTCTAAGTGCTCTACTGGGAGTAGATTGTAGAGAGCAAGATGAGGGGGCTCAGTTAGTAGTAGGCAGTTGTATTAAATAGATTAAAGGTATGTTTTTGTTTAGTGGCTTACACCAGTGAGGAGCAGTGGAGATGGCAAGGAGTGCTTGGGTTTTGGGTATGTTTTGAACCTAGACTTAACAGCATTTCTTGACTGTGGCTTGACAGAGAAAGGAAGGCATTAGGAAAACTGACAGGCTTCTGGCCGGAGTCACTGGAAGGCCAGAGCAGGTTTGGGGGCACCATTGGGAGTTAAGAGTTGCACACGTAGTTTGCAGTGTTTGTTGATGTACAAGTGGGATACCTAGTTAGATAGTTAAGGCTGGAGGTAGGGAGAGAGGTAGCAGAAGGGGGAGTGTGTATTAATGGTTTGTGCTGTGGTATTAACAGCCAGATAGGGAGTGTGGGTGTTCTGAAATTACTGGTGTTTCCACTGTTCACTGTTTTTAATTTAGAACTCTTATCAGTTCATTAGGACTACTCTTTTAAGAAAAGGCAACTCAATGAAGTTTATAGTTATATTTTCTATTTCTCTCAAACCATGCTTCCTGGTCAGGCAAGAAAAAATAAATTAGGTGAAAGGTATAGTATAATTAAAGTATTGTGTTATATATTCCTTTTATTATGCTTAAGCATTGTTCAGATGGAAAGTATTTATCTTTGCATTCCCTTGGGCCACTAGAGCCTGTCCCCAGGATACTTTAGGAGTGCTGACTCAGAGACATTTGCAGACTCTGACAGGAACATTTCATGAACTAATCAATCAACACTTATGTGTACATAAGGAAGTAAAACTCAATGGAAATCAAGTAGGTGGGGGAGAGAGGTGGGGATGAGTAAATTCACACCTAAGGTGTACAGTGCACACTATCTTGGTGAAGGGCACACTTACAACTTTGACTCAAACTGTACAAAAGCAAATTACATAACCAAAAACGTGTTTACCCCTGTAATATTCTGGGAAAAACAAAACAAAACAAAACAAAACAAAAGCATTGCTTGAGGTGGTCTGATAGCTTCAGGATAATATCTCCTCCCTCTCCTGCCCTGAATTCACTGGATTTGGGGTTTAAAAAAAAAGAGCTCTGTTTTTCTGATGTTGTCTAAACCTAAAGTACTTAGAAAACTTGTTCAACAGTCTCATGTTTTTCTCCCTATGGCTCCACTGGAGAGAGATTTTCTTCCTAGGTACCTAGGTGGTTGTTCCTATAGGGGTGAATGCTGTGGAAAGGATGTTGTCAATACACACGCTTTCAGTAGCTTTGTGCAGTGCAGACTGATTGTGATGGCTTTTATTTCTCCTTTTAAAAAGGAAGCATTTCCGATCCCATTTTTAGACCATTTGGAGTTCTGATTATATCTTGAAGTCATGTGGAAGATTGACATACTAGCCTGGGGATGTGCTGTAGTTTCAACTGTTGTAAGTAGCTGGCATCTGTGTGACTAATTTTAAATAAGTAGGTGTTCAGAGGCAGGGACTCTCCTACAAGTACATGGTTGAATTAGCCTGAATGCAATTTGTGGATTCCCTGATCCACTGCGAGAGGTTGGTTACACAGAAAGGGGTCAGAATATCTCACAAAGCTGGAGATACTTGCATATGACTATTCTCCCTCACCTCCCCTTTTAAAAAAATGAGAGTGAGGGCCAGGCGTGGTGGCTCACGCGTGTAATCCTAGCACTCCAGGAGGCCGAGGCGGGCAGATTGCTCGAGGTCAGGAGTTCGAAACCAGCCTGAGCAAGAGCAAGACCCCGTCTCTACTATATATAGAAAGAAATTAATTGGCCAACTAATATATATAGAAAAAATTAGCCGGGCATGGTGGCGCATGCCTGTAGTCCCAGCTGCTTGGGAGGCAGAGGCAGGAGGATCGCTTGAACCCAGGAGTTTGAGGTTGCTGTGAGCTAGGCTGACGCCACGGCACTCGCTCTAGCCTGGGCAACAAAGTGAGACCCTGTCTCAAAAAAAAAAAAAAAAAAAAAAAAAAAAAGAATGAGGAGGGCACTTACTCTCTTTTTGCTTTTCTTCTATAGGAAATGCATCGGAGATTTGAGAATGCCCCTGATTCTGCCAAAACAAAAGCTCTACAAACTGTTATTGAGATGAAGGTAAGTGAGAATCTATAAAGAATCTTATGAATCATTTTACACTTTTGAGTGATTAAACACTTTCATGTGCGAGTTTTAGAAAATGGTATGTAATAATATTTCACTCGTTTTACAGATTGAGAGTAAGAGTAAGACTTAATGAAAATGACATCTTAAAATAATTTGAATTTCATTTCCTTTTAATGACTGTAATTCAGATTGGACTAAAAAGGGTTGTCCAGAAATTCTTTAAATCAGCTGTTCTCAAACTTCTTAATCTCAGGGCCCCTTTACTCTCTTAAAATGACAGGCTCACTTCCTTCATTTTTAAGAAAATAAATGTGTGCCAAATACCAAATCCAAGTAACCGCAGTTTGTCAGTTATTCTTCCAAGTAAAAATAGTGTTCCATAAAAAAGTACCAGATTCAGCTTTCAACCCAAAGCAACATGCAAATACTGTTCCCAGGGACGACCTTCATACTTTAGTATGCAGCAGATGTGCTTCATGCCTACTTCCTTCCTATTTCATCACACAAAATATTAAAAAGATGTGTACTTGAGGATTGAGATTTATTAAAAGTAATAACTTTTTTTACTGCTTCCTCAAAGAATTCTTAAGTGAAGCAGTCTTTTAAAAAGAGTTTTCTTATTAAATATTTATTTTTCACTTTTTTCACTATAAGTGCCTGACACTGAAGAGTATGACTAGTATAGTTCTTTGCCATTGCCCTGATCTGTGCTAAGGTACTTATTACCCACCTTTGCTTTTAGTGGGTAGTTTTGTCCACCTTTGCTTTTAGTGCAATGTCGACACTGTAGAAAAGTCCAGTGATATCCTGGTATTATTAGGAAAATAATTTTGACCATGTAGACTTTGTGAAAGAGTCTAAGGGACCCCCAGGGTTCCATGAAATTAAGTTAATGAATAGTTAGGAATCTTTACGATATACAATATGGTGATTAAAGAGCTTGTTTTCTAAGTTAAACTCCCTGGATTCAAAATGTGGCTTCACTTTTATGTGTCATTGAGCAAGTTACCTAACCCCCTTATGCCTCAATTTCTTTATTGATAAATGGTGGTAATAATACCCACCCAGTGGGTTGTTTTGACGTTTAAATTACTTAAAACATGTAAAACACTTTGAACAGGGCCTGGTGTATAGTAAACATTCAATCCATATTAGTTATTGCTATTATTATTTTTTTAACATGTTGTTTCTTATAAAAGCTCTTATAAATATGGACCCCCACAACTTCTACATATCCCTAAAAAGCTTGGCACTATGTTTTGCATTGTGGGCTTTCATTTAATATTTGTTGATATGATAAGAATAATTACTGATATATAAATAATAAAAATAAGATGCTTCTCAAATAGTTATGAAAACTGTTCTCTTAATTTGTTTGGTTTCCTCTTAAAGCTTTATTTATATTGTATACATGTTTATCCCTGGGGAAAGGATTTAACAAATTCCAAATTAGTGGATTCTGGGTTTTTCTTAGTTAATTAGTAATCTTGAATATAATCTTATAAAGGACCTTTAGAATGTTTTAATTGCATGGTTTTGCTTTAGTCACACTTACCACAAGTTTATTTATATGTGTTATTTCCTGATCCCTATTGATACCGAAAAATAAAACATATGAATGATGTACCCATGTTCACAAAATTATTTGTGTATTCAGTTTTTAACAGAATGGGGCAGTGTAATAATATTAATTGGCAGTGGATCTATTTTAAGTTGTGTTAACCTTAAGCTTTTCTGCAAGAAAGCAAGAGATTCTGGTGGCCCAGTGGACTCAGGTGGATGTTATGCTGAAGTCAGAACTGAAATAGCTGAGGTGCTGAGAATGTGGCATGAGCTTGAGAGACGTGTGAAGATCAAGAATAGTCTTTGGGGAAATGGGAAGAGAAGATGATTGACAGACAATGAAAGAGCCTTGTAATCTTCATGGTTATACCGTTTTCTTTTCTCCCTCCTCTTCCTCCTCGTCCTTTTGTTAGAGCAGGAAACTGCAGGACCACAGAACAAAGAGACAGGGTCACTGAGGCTGAAATCATCAAAAGGAGTTTTACTTACTAGCTTGAGCTAGGGTCCAAGTCCCAGAGCACCAATACGGCGGCCTCTATTCGGACAAGGACCCTGCGTACTGTGGGACGGAGCCCTTTATGCCCTACGTGTAGAACCTGCCCACGTGCTTGGCCTTTACATTGATTGGTTGGCCCCTTGTGCCCATGCCTTGCCCTTTTGTTTCATCCCAGAATTTACTGTGATCAGCCCACTCAAACCAACTTCCTGAAAACAAGCAATATACATAAGCTAAAAGAAAGCACTTAGCCTGAGGCTTCATACTTTCTCCTACCGTCTTCCCCTCTTCCATCCTTTCCCCCTCTCCCACTCTTTCCCTCTTTCTTGTTCTCCTCTTTCTCAGCTTCTTTTTGTTTTTCCTTTAGCAGTTGAGGAGCAGGGAAAAATGACTATACTGCTGTAGGGGTAGCATTTTGCTGCGTAGATAGAATGATTGGGATGCAAATGAATCGAGGGTGATGGCAGAGTAGTTTGGACATTCAGTATTGGAATGTACCTTGATATGGAAGAAAGAAAATTCAGATAGACTGATAGGTTGGGAGAAAATGTAAATGTCAGGGAAGTGAGGTTGAAGAACAGGAGATAATCAGAGTGAGGGTGTGACAGGCCTGGAAGAGAGTCCTGAGTGATGATGGGATCCATAGTATAGTCCTATAAACAGGATAGCTGAAAAGGACTAGAGGATGAGGTCACTGGAATTAAGGATGTCAAGGAATTCTGATGTTGAAATCTTAGGATGATGGTAAGACTGGCAATTGTGAGGCAGGTGCCAAAGACTTAAAAAAGTGGACAGGAGTGATTGAGCAGTCCCTAGATGGCAGACATGAGGAGGGTGGAATAAAAGGAAGTGCGTGAGCTTTCCATAAGGAACGCAGCATGGAGGAGCCAGGAGAACTCCTCCCCTTTCCCCTGTTTCTTTGTGGTGCTGGGGGATTACTGGCCTTTGCTGGGGAGAATTCACGTATAGGAAAGCCAGGTTTTACTCGGGGCAGCAGACAATCTTTGAAAAATGGTTGAGGCTTTGGGGGATTTAACAGGGAGCAGAGAATTTCAGTAAGCCCAGTGTGATTGGTTGATCAATGATGGGAGTGCTAGGGCTGGAGAAGTACACAGTAGTAAGGTGAAAAGGTATTTATTTATTTCATTATTACACATTACAGGAGTAAGAGACCTGGTTGGAATGACTCTTCTCAAACTCAGCCCTTGGTGCCAGTTGGGTTGATGCTAGAATTAGTTGAGAGTATCAAGCATTCATTTTTCTGGCCTGATTTCAGAGAGTAGCTTGGTAGGTTCTTTTTCTGGGCAGTCAGAGCCTGCTTCCTGGTTTTCAGAGCTGCAATCACTATCCCTTTTTGGGGAGAAGCTTTTATGGTGCATGATTTGGTAGTGAGGGTGCTGATTTGTCAAGTGCTGCCTTTATCAGTGTTGAGGGTGGGGAGAAGATGGATAATATTTTTTGGCAAGGCCCTCGAGGAGGCTTTGTAGAGGCCCTGTATAGGTAGAGGCTGCCACTTGATGTGCAGAGCTGGAGTTCGTAACTGGGGGCTATATTGCCTTGCCGGGGAGGCCCTGCTTCATCCATTCCGCTGGTCCCGTTCATTACTACCTAGGCTGATATCAGAGGAGAACCTGTATTTTGTGTTCTTCCATGTGCAGGTTAGTCACGTGCATATGCTTGGTATTTTAGTCATTTTTAAGGGATATTTCAGATAAATTTATAGCAATATTTTAAGATTTTCAGATAGTGCAATTGAAATAGTACTCTTTATGGGTCAGTAGATGGCATGACACATACTAATTTTAAATGAGTAAATCAAAATCCTGATTAAGTTTTAGAATGTCTCTGGTGGTAGTAATTTAATACATTTGATTTTGAACAAAATATAAGTTTAATTTGAATAGGTTTGTAAAAGGAAATTTTTGTTGTGATATTTTTAAAGGTAATGTGATGAGCAAGACAGAGGAGTACATCCCCTACTTTTCCCCTTCCCTTGTTCTGAAAATGGCTAGGTGAAGTTTTTTCATGATGAATCTTTAAATTGTTTCATCTTCATGCTCTAGGAATTATGATAGCAAGGAAAGTCAATCAAGAAATCCTTGAGGAGAGGTGGAAAAGGAAGTCAATGTCAACATTGCTTCCCAAAGGAATGGTTTCTCTAAAACTCCAAGTAAAGTAAAGCCATATTGAATGTATGCTCTTTAAGGTCTCTATTTCTTAGGTGAATAAGCATATGCAACTGCAGATATATAAAACCATTCATTCCATGTAGGAATAATTGATGACATTTAAAACAGTCATCAAAAAACTGGGGATACGCTAGATACTGTGACAAACAAAATCAAGAAATTGAAAATAAGAGAATGTTCTAGAAGGTGATATTTGTGGTAATAATGATTTAAAAGAACAGTGATTTAAAAATTATTATGAATTATTTTAAATGCATGGAGAAGTATGGAGAAAAGATTTCTAATATGATAAAAAATAACTTAATATAATTATTCATTTCTTTGTTTTTCTGCAATGGGATGTTATACAATTTTTATTGTAAATATAGCTACATACATTATAGTACAAATATTTGAAACCCTCTTACTTTTTCCCTCTTTGGGGCAGAAATACGCCTTTTAGGGGTTACCAAGTAAAATGATAAAATATTAGAACTAGAAAAGACTTTTTTCACTAGAAATTTGTAGTTTCTGGTGCAAAGAAAACTACAATTGGTTTTCCATTACTTCTACGTCTTTGGTTAATTATTTCAGCTTTAATTGAAAGATGCATAACTGGAGGCGGAGGGAGAGGGAAAATCATATTATAGGTAAGAGTCCTCCTCCCACCCACATGGCTGTAAAACATGTGTTTTAGAAGCAAGGCAGCAATTTTTCTGTGTATTTTTTTATATTTGTTAAATTTAACATCTTTAAAGATTAAGTTATTCAGCTTCTCTGGGTTTTTGTGATTTCTTTAATCACTAAATCTTCCATTGTCCTCAGGATTCAAAAATTTCCTCTATGGAGCGTGGGCTCCGAGACCTAGAAGAGGAAATTCAGATGCTGAAATCAAATGGGGCATTGAGTACTGAAGAACGGGAGGAAGAAATGAAACAAATGGAGGTGTACCGAAGCCATTCTAAATTTATGAAAAATAAGGTAATGGTGTGCAATACTTTAATTCTTAAAAGGGGTGTGAAAAAATTGATGTATACTTTTTACATCCTTAGTGATAATAAAGATCTACTTACACTGTTTTGTCAGACTTCAGGGAAAAATATTTCCAACACAGTTCTTCCAAATGGAACGTTTCCAAAAAGAGTCAGAATTACTGACGTCAGATAGTCGTTATAAATTTTTACTAAAGGAGAATTGCCTGTATGAGGCTGCATATATATTGTCACAGTTTAGCTTTTCTTATCTCTCTGTACTTCTGAGGTCATTTAATAGAATTATAACCACATGAGTTTCTCTCACTATGAGACATCAAGTTCTTTACCCCTTATAAGGATTTTAAAATTCAAAACCCTAGGAGGCTGAATCCAGGCCCCCTAGCCCCCCTCCTCCCCTCCACCTCGCTATTTTCCAAAATGGGCTAAATAAAATCATGTTTCCCCTTCAGAAACAGTTCCATAAAGGAAAGCCCTTTCCATTCCCCTGGGAATGGTCCGTGTGCTCCCAGGCTTATTGCTGCCAATGTGTGCTTCAGGCACATACGTGGTAAGACACCACTGAGACCCAGTAGTCTGTGTGTACGGAGTCAGTCACACCTTCCTCTCTTGGATCCAGAGTCATTTAGTTTGATTCTATAAGGCAAATTGGAGGATTTAGTTTATTACAGTTACCAATTTATCAGTTTTATTGTGGTTTAGTTAAAAATCATGATTTTAATTATAAAATTTTAGCCAGAAAATAAGTGTTTCCACCATTATTTCCCAATCATATTCTCCAGTTTCTTAGAACTGAAAACTGAAACATTCCTGATAGTATAAAGCAGGCGTCCTCAAACTACGGCCTGCAGGCCCCATGCAGGTATTTTTGCCCATTTGTTTTTTTACTTCAAAATAAGATATATACCGTGTGCATAGGAATTTGTTCATTGTTTTTCTTAAACTATCGTCTGGCCCTCCAATGGTCTGAGGGACAGTGAACTGGCCCCCTGTTTACAAAGTTTGAGGACCCTTGGTATAAAGGAATGAGAATCTTAACTTCTCCCGTGTCTGCCTTCTTGCTGTTGGTACCCAGACCTGGCATATAAGTCTATAGAATATTCCTCTACTACATTAAGAATCTGTTATCAATGATTTCTACTAATTTCCTGTTAATTTTGGAACTTCAAAAGTCACATATACAACTTTCTGTAGTTTGGATTTTTCACCCTAATTTGAGAATAAAATATATGGCAATATAAAATCTATGTTTATGGTTGCCATTTGTTGATTAGCATATTCTAGTCCATTTTATAAAAAACACTGTGAAAATATAGAAATCATCTCTGGCTCCTGTTTTTTTTTTTTTTTTTTTTGGAAAAAAAGAATTATCATCTATGGCTCTTTGAACAGATTTGATTGTGTTACATAAGTTATTGTTATTTCCAGTTACCTCTCTGGCTCAAAAGCAGATAATAAGAAGACCTAAGCTGACATTTAAGTGAAAAAGAATAACAATGTCGTGACAGGTAGAGCAACTGAAGGAGGAACTAAGTTCGAAAGAGGCTCAAGGGGAGGAGCTGAAAAAGAGAGCGGCTGGTCTTCAGGCCGAGGTCTTTGCCGTAAGATTTACCTCTTTGTGTGCAGTGATCTCACAGTGGGACCCTGCCAACTCTGGCTTCTGGGTGGCTTACACTTTCATTCTCTATGGTTGGCAGCTCTGCCCATTACTAGCACTAACCAGCCTGCTCTGCTCTTTAACTGACTCCTGTTCACCAGTTTGACCCATATGTCACTTTGTGTGCAGTGAGCCTTCATGTGTTCTAGAAGCCCTATGCCTGGTTCTTTATTGTTGTTTTTGTCATTCTATGGATGGTATTTCAAAGCTTGTTTTTTTCCAACCCCTTATTGTTAGATTGTTGATTTATATGAATGGTGGTCGTTTTTTTCTTCTTAGGTATGGAAATATGCAGATGTGCTAGCCCCATTGCCTAGAGTTTATTTGAATTTGAAGTTTTTGAGTAAAGTGCTTTACCTTATGTAGACATTAAGTCCCCCAGCAGGTGATTTTCCCACAAATGTTACTTTCTTTAGGACAGATGTATATTTAGAGTTAGCTAGTATATTAAAATAGTAAGAGACTTATTTCAAGTATCTAAATCTTGTGATGAACTTAAAATTTCATTTCAAAATATAATAATAAGATAATAAATATAGTTTCCATATATGAGGGTTTCACATCCATGGATTCACCAAATGTTTTTTATTTGAAGGGAAAACAAACAAACAAATGGATGGTTGTGTCTGTACTGAACATGTCCAGACTTTTTTCCCCGTTATCAGTATTCCCTAAATAATAAAGCATAACAGCTGTTTACATAGTACTTGCATTATATTAGGTATTATACATAGTCTAGAGATGACTTAAAGTGTACGAGATGATGTGAATAGGCTATATGCAATTACTACACCATTTTATATTGGGGACTTGAGCATTCATGAATTTTGGTATCCAAGGGCGGTCCAGGAGCCAATCCCACATGGATACCGAGGAACTACTGTAATAATAAAATAGCTAACACTTGCATACTTACTATAAGCATTTTATAGCCTGCTGAGTTAGGTATATTATCAACCCCCAAACTATAGGTAAGGAAACTGAGGTAACAGAATGGTACCCAGTAAAACACAGCTAGTAAGAGGCAGGGTTTGGTTTTATACAAGCATTCTCATTCTAGAAACTGTGCTCATAAGCTCTTCACTACACTGCCCTATATAGGCTGTGTACACATTTGTCAAAGTGTTAGGAAAAACTGCTTCTCAAAATAATTATGGGCTAAGACTGGAATGTAGTATTTAAAAACCCCCCAAACTTGTGCTAATTTGGTATGTTTGTGATTTATGGTCCACTTTATAGCATACAAAAAAAGTGAAATATTTTGGTGGAAAGGGTCTAATTTAGTTTATGGGAACCATGTATTGTCTATAGAAGTTGATCTACAACTTACTTTTTTTCATAGCTACCATTATTCATTTCTGTGTTGTATTAGATAACAGGCTAAGCACGTTTCATACTTTATTTTTTGAATCCCCCATTAGTATAATTTCTCCATATTACTGAATAGGAAACCAAGGCTTAGAGAGGTAAAGTGATTGCTCAGAGACACATAACTAGCTCAGCTTAATATGTGATTGACTGCTAAACTGTGGCTCCTAAGCTGCTTCCCATTTATAATATTCTCTCCCCTTCTCAGTCTTTAAGGAAAATTTGTGCTTCTAAACTCTGCTTTTCATTTAAAATATTTTCTTCCCCAGTCTTTAAGATCAATATAGCATTATTTGAAGCTTATTTAATAATGTAGATGATGAGGAAACAGATATATTTACTTTGATTATATGATTGGAGATAGCTGAAGTTTGAATAGTCATTAAGCCATATTTCTTTAGCAGAGAAAGTGGAAACACTTTGAACACTTTTCCTGAATATTCATTCATACAACAGATGTGTTTTTAGTACAGTCTGTGTGTTAGGGATAGAGTAATACTGATGTGCATTTTTTATTGGTAAAGGGATATCAGGAAAGACATTACAGTATGTGATCACTCCTGGGCACTTGTATGTTTTACAGGATGAAAATCGCTGCCACTTAAAATTATCTTCCATTCACCAGCCGCAGTGGCTCACGCCTGTAATCCTAGCACTCTGGGAGGCCTGGATGGATTGCTCGAGGTCAGGAGTTCGAAACCAGCCTGAGCAACAGCAAGACCCCTGTCTGTACTGAAAATAGAAATAAATTAATTGGCCAACTAAAAATATGTAGAGAAAAAATTAGCCAGGCATGGTGGTGCATGTATGTAGTCCCAGCTACTCGGGAGGCTGAGGCAGGAGGATTGCTTGAGCCCAGGAGTTTGAGGTTGTTGTGAGCTAGGCTGATGCCACGGCACTCTAGCCCAGGCAACAGAGTGAGACTGTGTCTCAAAAAAAAAAAAATATTATCTTCCACTGGTGTCTTAGTCTTCTCAAGTACTTTATTTATATACAATAAACATACAGAAATATTTATTGAATGAACGAATAACTATATCTGTAAACAAGAGATTTCATACATATGAGAGAAATGCATATTTTTTCATTGAAACAGAAGACTAAATTGGAAATTTGGTGCTCCTTAAAAATCTAATTTTACTTAAAGTTTATTTCTTCATGGCAAATTGTTCTCAAAACTCTATCCCTTATATCTAAGATGATTATAATTAAAATACTTCACATACATTTAGTTTTTAAACAGTAAAAAAGTATTCTTTGTTTCATCAGTGATACTGAAATTACTGACTTCTTGTCAAATTTATACTTATTAATAAAATCTTTTAGTTTCTTGCTAAGTGATAGACATAATGTAAAAGCAGATCTGATTTCTGTTTATTTGGCTTACATTTAGAGTAAAAGACTATTTTTAAAATTACTAGAAACAGTAGAAAGTAAAGGAGATGTTTGAAATAAAAGTTTCTGTGTTAAGAGAGAAATTTCGGGAGGATGAATGGCATCCATTTGATTTATAGATTGCCCTTTCAGAGTAATGAATTTGAAATTACGCATATAGATTCTTACAGAATGAAGTTTTATGCTCTCTTTAGGTCACATACTTTTATCCATTTAGTTGGTATGAATGTTGTAGAAGATAGAACTTTGAGGGTAGAATCTTTTTTTTAAGTCAGTACACATATCAAAATTACAGGAATTTTCAAAAGCACTAAAAGTAGTTTTTTAAGATAAGGAGTCTATGTAGACTTTGAGAATGAAAAATATAACTATTATGAAAAAATAAACACAAGAGCAGCAGCTTTTAAATTTGCTTTAAATAGTAGTACTAGGAGGTTTCTTTTTTTCCTTCTGTACTGTATCGCATTAATCCTGCATTCCATCATGTTCTAAAGAGGTATGACTTAAAAAAATGAAAACTGTTCTTATCAGTATAGTGGTGCTCAGTTGCTTTCTGCTATCTCATAGTCATCTAATTGAATTGGAATTTTCTTACCCTCCATTCCCTTTCTAAAGGGTTTAAGAGAATATTTAGAAGACACAATAAACGAAAACTATATGTTGAATAAGTTTTTTGGGAGGCAGGGTGTGGTATCCAAGATTGGACAATACGAAAAGGTGAATATGTCCTATCACACAATTAATGCTGCATTTAATTTCATACCTTGTGACTCAGATCTATCAGATATCCAGATCGAAGGTGGTTGTTTCATTTTTTTTTTTTCTTACAGTGTTTTACTTTCTTTTCTAGATTGGCCAGGTGAAACAGGAGCTGTCCAGGAAAGACACAGAACTACTAGCCCTGCAGACAAAGCTAGAAACACTCACAAACCAGTTCTCAGACAGTAAGCAGCACATTGAAGTACTGAAGGAGTCCTTGACTGCTAAGGAACAAAGGGCTGCTATCCTACAGACTGAGGTAAAAAGAATTCTGGGTTTTGTGGGGAGCTGATTCCTTGGCACCTTTACCTGTGCTATTTTTGTTAGGTTTAGAGTTGAGAAACATGAATAATGTTGTGATTAATTCTTTGGCAATGTAATCCGTTATTTGTACTAAAATATAACCATCTTGTTTCAGTTCTTAGATCTACCAAGTTAAAACCGGTACAGTTTATATATGTTTTTAATATTTTAAACTTTCACCAAATCTATACTTCAAAGTGGACTCAAAGCTAACATTATTTAAAATTACATCTACTTGAAATTGCCTAAAAAAAAAAAAAAAAAGAAAAAAAAAAAAAAAAAAGCTAACATTATTTAAAATGAAAGGATAATTGTAAAAAAAAAAATAATTGATTTAGAAGCTTTAATTTTCACCCATGGTAAATTTTCTGGTTATGAATGACAATGAGCTTGGTTATTCTGTATTTGGATTACATTTAAGTATTATTAATTTTTTGATATTATTAACTTATGCAAACTTGTGGAATCTATAAAAGTTCTAGATCTTATTTTCAACCACAGATCATTACACAATGTGTTCATATCCTGCATGAAAATAGAATTAGTATTTTTAGAAATCTTAGAAGATTATCCTGTCTGTGGCTGTGACTTCAAGTAGGAATACACTAAATAATCACTGATAGATTCTTATCCATCTTATTTTTTTGTTTTGTTTTTTTATTTTATTATTTATTTATTTATTTTTTGAGACAGGGTCTCACTTTGTTGCCCAGGCTACAGTGAGTGCCATGGCGTCAACCTAGCTCACAGCAGCCTCAATCTCCTGGGCTCAAGTGATCCTCCTGCCTCAGCCTCCCGAGTACCTGGGACTACAGGCATGCGCCACCATGCCTGGCTAGTGTGTGTGTGTGTGTGTGTGTGTGTGTGTGTATGTGTATTTTTTTAGTGGTTCAATTAATTTCTATTTTTAGTAGAGACGGGGTCTCACTCTTGCTCAGGCTGGTTTCGAACTCCTGACCTTGAGCAGTCCTCACGCCTGGAATCCCAGAGTGCTAGGATTACAGGCGTGAGCCACCATGCCCGGCCTATCCATCTTATTTTCAATGATCAAAGAGAAGGAATTGATGGTGCCATTTTGATTTGCTGTCTTAATATAAACATTTTTTAAAGATGTCAGTGAAATAGGTAATTTAGGTAGGCATGGGTAAGTAGTTCTGCTTTACAGAAGAGAAATAATGCATATGATGTAGATTAGTTCTTTTTTCTTTTAAAGAACCAGATAGTAGATAAAGGCATAGTTTGATGGAAGAAAGAAATGAAGAGGAAAAAGAAAGAATAAAAACATTATATTCCTATAAGATCAGAATCTTCAAGTGAGGAGGAATAGAGAGAGGACCAAAGCTGTTTCATGTACTATTTTTATCTGTACAGTTTGGGCCTTTGTTGAAAATAAGAGATTCAAATGACATATTTGTCATTTTTCTTATAACTTACAGTTTTTGTATTTTAATTATGTTTCATTTTATCATGATATCTGCTCCATTCCACCTCACAGAGGCTTTTTGGGTCTAAACTCCCGAGATGCAGTGGTGGTTCAGGCTCTGGCTCTAGAGGCATGTTTACTGAGTTTGAACATCAGCTTTACAAACATTTATTGCCAGGTGCATGATGCAGGGCTCATGTTTAACTTCATTTTGCCTCACTTGTCACAGCTGTGAGACGAAGAGAATACTAGTGCTTGACTCATAATTTTGTGTTGTTAAAACTAGTTTTTTATTCATGCCTACTGCCTGGCACGTAGTGAGGTTTTTTTTACATTAGTTATTGTCTTCATTATTATAATTCTTATAATAAAATCAGCTAATGTATGTAAACCTTTAAGATATTAAGAGAACATAGTTCATTTTCTCTTTCATTGGCATAAGTTTTATTTAGAAGATCTGCTCTTTCCTATTTTTATTAAGATTAAGTTTATTCAGGGAATTACAAATATAAAATTATCTGGAAATATTACCTGCAGAGTTACTAATTTATGGCTTTATTAATCAGAGTTTTCCACTTCAGTAATCTGAGTGCATGCAGTACTGCAGAAGGGTCGGAAGAGGGTGCTGGTGTGTTAGAGGTGGGCCCTAAACCAGGTTGGCTGCTGTAACAGCTTTGGAGGGAGGTGGCAGAGAGCTAAGCAGTTGGTCAATGGTAATGCAAACATACAAAAGCTTATCACAGTTTAATAAATGACTTTTCCCCCTTGGCAATCCATCCTTCTCTTTGTACCCCTCTCAAATAATGTTCTTATTAGCTAGGTCTCACACAGATGGGCTTGCAATTGGTTTCTTGTACCATAGAGAATAAAGACTATTTGTTGTCATTCTTGAATGGTTTTTATCTTTGGTTTTAGCCATTGTGGAAGTAGCTGAGTCTCAGTGATTACTCCTGTATGTTTTTCAAATAACCGCTCAAATATAACCATCCATCCTAAAAGGTGTATGAAAGTTAACTTCCTTTTGAATTTGGGATGATTTTAAGAATGTAATATGCCCATTTATTTGCATTTACTTTTAAAAAAAATTACTCTGGTGACACTTGACAAAGGTCACTTTTTCCAAAGTGATTTTCCCATGTTAGAGCTCAGTGAAAGGCAGTTTGTGCCAGCTCTGTGTATTTACATAATTTACTCTTAATTGAGTTCTTTGCAGCTGTCCTAGATTTCAATCTAACACTCATATCACTAAGTTAAGTATATGTGAAAAAGAACATGGATCATGGAGCTTAAAAAATTTTTTAACGGAAAAGAGTGATGTGGGAAACAACCTGATGTTTTTCCTGTTGAGGGTACGTGGAATGTGGCCCTCTGGTATTATGTAGTATATAATGTATATGTAATTGCTCCTGTTATATTGACATCTCTTTTAGTATGTTGAGTTTCACAGAGATGGTCTGGACTTAGTAGCACAGTGATTAAAGACATGGGCCTTGCAGTCAGATGTAGGCTTGAAAAGCAACATTTTATGTTTACTTGTTGTGTGACCTTAGAGGAGTTACTTTTCCTATCTTAAGCCTCCATTTCCTCATCTATACAATGAGGATAATGATATTAATAATAACTTCTAAGGATATTATAGGCTATAATAGGGGTTTAATTATGTAGTTTTCATCTGAATAAACTCAGTGGATTAAAAAATTTTTGAAACACCTTATAGTTTGTAGCACTTTGATTTGATTTGATCTTTTTTGTTTTATTTGCTCTACATAGTGATAGTATGGGTTAGGCAACATAAGTATTGTTGTCTCTTATATTGAGAATGTTAGGAAGTGCTTATTAACATACTGCTTTGGGACTGTTCTCACTAGTAACCCTGGAACTTCTGATATCAGTTCCAGTAGTCTCAGGAACTTTTCTATTTTATGTCTTCTTATTCTTGAATCTTGATGCCATACCAGGGACCTCCCATTGAATTTATTTTCTAGATGAGTTCTCAGTGTACAGAGTAGAGCTGATTTTATCAATAAACTAAAATAATGTAGACCCTTAGTGCCTCAAAGTAGTACTTTTTTTCCTTGCTTCTGCTGAAAATTGTGTTTTAGAATTGTTTATATAGGTGAGCAGTGTCATCCATATCTTAGTAGCAGTAAGAGGAAGTAGTTCTTTTGTCAGAGGTGACCATCCAGCACAGTGTAAAGAACTGCCTTACTTTAGGCTCCTGGGCACTGCAGCTAGGATGCTGCTGATGTGCACCTTCTGCTTACAGTCCCCTAGGGCCCCAGGATGGGGCCTCTTTGAGTTAGAGTCTATACAACTACTTTGGTATTAGAATTCATCTTTTCTGACTCTGCTAATTATGGTATGCTATAGAGACCATGACTCTGGCTTGATTGATAGGTTGGGGACTAGCCACAAAGAACCATTGGGAGAAGGGGAAACAGTTCATGTTAGTAGAGATGAGAAAAGAGTTTAGGATGAAAAAATTGTATAGCTTCAGAGAGAGATAGGCATTGTTCATAACATGAGAGTAACAAAGAAAAGAAAGATTTAATGATTGCTGTCTTCATTCATTCAACAGTTATTTGTGGATACCAGCTGAGGACTCTTTTGAGCATTGAGGACACAGTGGTGAATAAAACAAAGGTTGCTGCTGATCTGTATCTATATTTATGTATATCTCTGTAAATAGCTGCTTAGAATAAAAGAGGGCTGTGTACCACTAACAGAGATGGGGTTTGGAATATTTTTTGGTGAATGTTTTTCTTTCTCACTGTTCTAGACAGATTGTTGTTCTGTCATGACGCTGTGAGCAGTGCACAGTCCAATAGGAATTATGGGTTTGGGGCTGGGGGCAGGTGCTACAGGATAGCAATGGTGTGATACTCAAACCTGCTGGGGAAGGTGGACTGGCCAGTTTTTGGGTGCTCCTTCCTTTTTTAGCATCCTCTTTATACCCAAGGCAGGGTATGGGTTTAGAAAAAGAGCTTTGTCAGAGCAGAGGTACAGATTGTTAAACCAGAGCCTTTCTGATCTGGGAGGCTTATTTCCTGCCACCCCATTCCAGATGGAGAGTTGACACTGCTCATAGTGGTGATGGGATATTATATCTTGTTTGTGGGGAGAAGTATATAACATTAAGCCTGAGAAATTGACAGGAAAACATGAGTTTAAGTATGGGTCTTAATACACCAAGACAGTCAGAATGGAATGTATATGTTTCAAACCAAAAGAATAAAACTCAGTTTATCCAGTGGAGAATAGAAAAGAATTGGGGTGTGGGGAGACATGATGATATGCAGATGCTATGAAAAAAGGCGGCTAAGAGAAGTATGAATAAAATAACAGGAAAGGCAGTACAAATGAGTTAAACTTGGATTAAAATATAAATCTGAATTGGGCTAAAAATAAGATAAAGAAATATAAACATAAGGCAAAAAGAAACAGCAAAGTTAAAGTACAAAGATAGAAAAAATGTAAAAATAAAAGTTATATCAGGAAAATACGTCCCCCCATCTGATTTGTTTTACTATTAATTATCTTTTAAGGCAAAGAAGTTATAAGACACACAGCAATGTGATATACTGATAAAAAATAATAGATCAAGAAAATATAATTGTGCAGTCCTCCTGCCTTGGCCTTCCAGAGTACTGGAATTACAGGCATGAGCTACCGTCCCTGGTCCTAGATTTAACATACATATGTTGACCACATTAGGTGATCATTAAAGGTCCTTTAAAGGAAAAAGTCCTTAAAAAAAGGAAATATAATTTTATACTAAATAGTTAATGGAAGATGTGGTTTAAATAAAAAATATTGTTAATATGAAGTTTTTAGAACTAATTGGGGCTAGGAATAAAGGGATTAGATTGGTTTCTCCAAAGGAAGTTATATACAGTCAGATGGGAAGAGGAGAAATGACAAAGGAGTGGAGAGAACTGAACACATGTGGTCAGAATTAGAAAGGGAGAATGTCATGTTGGCAAAGCCAAGGGAAAAATGATAGGAAACAAGCCATTTTTTTTCCATGGAATTCATTGTTAACTACTAATGTACATTTAGATAAATCTATTTACTGATGTAAAACAAAGGAAGGTTAAGATACTTAATAGTTTTTTAATAAAATCAAGAGGAGAAAAGAGCAGAGTTCACTTTTTTGTTCACTTCCATTGATAGAAAAAAACCCTTCTGTTTTTATTGAAGTTGGCATAAACTGCCACAGACTTTGATGCTTGGCAAGCTAGGTGAATGCTGTTCTTCCAACTCAGTTGATGTGAATAAACAAGGTTTTATTCCTCCTGCCAGGAGTGGTGTTAGGGTGATGATTATGTGTCCTGCTAGTCTTTGAAGGGTTTTCCTAATTATGTTTTTTGTGGTTTGAAAAATATGGACCTCATGCAAAATTATACTACAAATTTAGTTTAATCCAAACCAAAAGATCGGTTTAGAATTCAGAGCAATTAATCTTAGTAGTAGCAAAGTGGGTTTCGTGGTGGTTTTTATCTTGAATCTGCAGACCAGCACATTTAAATTCTGCCTTGCACAAAAAAGCATACCGGGAAAAAGTGTACCCAGGCGATTTGAATTGAGTACTTAGTAAAGAAAAGGTCATTTAATCATTAGGGCTATGGACCTGGGCAATTTCTGTGCCTGATATTTAGAAAAGGAAATATTTTGATATCAAAGCCTATACTAGCCATGCTTACACCAAAGGTTGTATGTTTATAACAAGGGTTCTCATTCTTTACCCTTTTCAGTCACCCATACCTGTGGGTCTCATACTTGACATTCTCTCAAAATGGCTTGCAGGTATTTATGACTGGTCAACACTGGCACATTTTCAGGTTGCTTAACTGAGTCACAGATCTAATGTAAAGGTACAGCCAGGGCATCCAGGTACCTTTGGTAAAGGAGCAGCAATGTGGGGTCCTATGAAATATTGAACCATCAGAAAGAGAAACATTTAGAAGTGACAAGGGATGTTTTCCCATTGTATTGTGATCCCTGACCTGCAGATGGAAAGCCTTGTGTTTCTCTGAAATTAATGCTTACGAGAACTGGGAGACAAGCAAATTAGGCAATTCAGACTTCTCTACAGGGTTAAATGTTGGGGCTTTTTGCCTCTATTGTAAGAATTTAATAGTATATTTAGGGCGTAATTTTTAGAGAATTGCTTTGTTTTTTGCTTGTGGTTATTGGTTAGACATATTAGAAGAGGAATATTAGTATTATATATAAAACACAAAGTAGACTATAGAAATGAGGTGCAAATGATTATGTGATTTACGTATTTTTAAAATTTCTGGCATGTTTACTTTTCTAAGGCTTTGACCTCCTTAACTGTGCAGAAAAGTCAACAGATTCAATAAGTACCTTCTTTGCTCACTGTGACTGATGCCCTCCAGTGGACTCTGCTAATAGGAACCAAAATCTGATACTGTCAAATAGGATTAGTAGCGACACAGGCTGGCTGGAGCTGTGCCTGAATGCCACATGGATAGGGTCATAGGGTTCTTTTGGCATCTTGAGCACCTGGTTGTTGAATGTCATACTCCACAAAGGTCTTTGCTCTGTGGTGGCAGTCCTTCTTTCTCAACTGAATCAATATTCCATCTCTTCTGATATTTCATTTATTGACCTTTTTTCTTTGCATAGTAGAGTGTTTCTGATTTTTTTTCTTGATTTTTTCCCCCTCTAAACATTATACTATAAGATCTGATTTTTAATAGTTAGATGAGCAAAGACAAAGGGAAACTTAAAGACTTTGTTGTCTTTTACTTTAGAATGTACCAATAGGGATCTCAATGGTGGTCATGTAATTCATCTTTGTTTTGCATTGGATTTTAATTCTTGCCCTCAGGTCTTCAGTGCTGGATCCAGGCACCCAATCTGGAAAATTTTATTGTAGCATCTCTTGGACTCACTAGGCTTGACTTATTGTAGTTTTGCTGTTTGTCAGTAAAACATATTTTTATTTAATTTAATTTAATTTTTGTTTATTTCTTTATTTTTTTTTTCCATTTTCAGTTGGTCAATTAACTTTTTATTTTTATTTTTAGTAGAGATGGGGTCTCACTCTTGCTCAGGCTGGTCTTGAACTCCTGAGCTCAAACGATCCACCCGCCTCAGCCTCCCAGGGAGCTAGGATTACAGTAAAACATATTTTTAGATCATGGCTAAATAAACTTTTATTTTTCCTTGTTCCTGAAGAAAATATTGAGTAGGCCGATCATCTTGACACATATTAACTCTTAGTTTACATTTCATGTAGAATTCAAGAAAAGTGCTCATTTAGATCCTATTTGATTTTTTCACTATCATTTTGTAATTTTCAGCATACAGCTCCTGTACATGTTTTGTTAGATTTATACTTAAATATTTAATTGTTTTGGAGTGGTTGTAAATGATCATAAATTTTGAAAATGCAAATTCATTAATGGGTCATTTAATTTTGGCCAATTCACAAAATACTCATTTTTTTTTAATTTCGGCATATTATGGGGGTACAGATTTTAAGGTTTCAATAAATGCCCATTTCCCCCCTCCCCCCACAAGTCTGAGTCTCCAGCATGACCATCCCACAGATGGGGCACATCTCACTCATTATATATGTATATACCCACCCCCATCCCCCCTGCCCAATGCCCTATTACTGCAGTACCTATGTGACCACTTAGGTGCTGTTCAGTTAATACCAATTTGCTGGTGAGTATATGTGGTGCTTGTTTTTCCATTCTTGGGAAACTTCACTTAATAGTATGGGTTCCAGCTCTAACCAGGAAAATATAAGATGTGCTATATCACCATTGTTTCTTAGAGCTGAATAGTACTCCATGGTATACATATACCACATTTTATTAATCCATTCTTGGATTGATGGGCACTTGAGCTGTTTCCACAGCCTTGCAATTATGAATTGTGCTGCTATAAACATTTGAGTGCATGTGTCCTTTTGTAGAGTGTCATTGGATCTTTTGGGTAGATGCCCAGCAATGGGATTGCGGGATCAAATGGTAGATTCACTTGTATCGCTTTAAGGTATCTCCATATTGCTTTCCACAGAGGTTGAACTAATTTACAGTCCCACCAGCAGTGTAGGAGGATAGAATTATTTTATTTCCATCTTGATTTCTTCATTTATGAAGTAATCATTTAGTAGGAGGTTGTTTAATTTCCACGTTTTTGTGTAGAAATGTGAGTTTCTGTTAGGGTTGATTTATACTTTTATTCCACTGTGATCTGAGAAGGTACATGGAATGATTTCTATTTTTTTAAATTTCTTGAGATTTACTTTGTGTCCTAGGATATGGTCAATCTTAGAGAATGTCCCGTGAGCTGATGAGAAGAACATATATTCAGTGGATTTTGGGTAGAATGTCCTGTAGATGTCAAACAGACCCAGTTGTTCCAAGGTTTTGTTTAAGTCCATTATTTCTTTATTAATTTTCTGTTTGGAGGATCTGTCTTGTGCCGTCAGTGGGGTGTTGAAATCTCTGGTGATTATGGAGTTGCTATTAATCCATTTGCTTAGATCCAGTAAGGTTTGCTTTATGAGACTGGGTGCACCTAAGTTGGGTGCATATATATTTAAAATTGTTATCTCTTCTTGTTGAAGTATGCCCTTCACCATTATATAATGACCCTCTTTGTCTTTCACTACTTTCGTTGGTTTAAAAACTAAATCGTCTGAAATTAGAACTGCCACGCCAGCCTTCTTTTGGCTTCCACTTGCCTGGCATAGTGATCTGCACCCTTTTACTTTTAGTCTATATGCATCCTTGCAGGTTAGATGTGTTTCCTGAAGACAGCATATACTTGACCTGTATTTTCTTATCCATTCAGCCAGCCTATGTCTCTTGAGTGGAGAGTTTAAGCCATTAACATTTATTGAGAGAACTGATGGGTAAGGTAGATTATTGTTCATTCTGTTGGGTTGGATGTTGTTGCTTTGATTTCTCTCTTGAGCCATTGTATTATCTGGCCTTTAATCTTTTGGTTTTGGTTGTTTTTATATTCGTGAGTTTTTATTATGGTGTTCCATGCATAACACTGTTTTGAGTACTTCTTGTAGGGCTGGTCTTGTCTTGGTGAATTCTCTGAGACTTTGCTTGTCTGAGAATGTCTTTATTTCTCCTTCATATATGAAGCTTAATTTTGCAGGGAATAAGATTCTAGGGTGGGCATTGTTTTGTTTCAGAAGAGTGAGAATGGGGCCCCAGTCTCTCCTTGCTTGTAAAGTCTCATTAGAGAAGTCTGGTGTTATTCGAATTGGCTTTCCCTTGTATGTCACTTGCTTCTTTCATCTTACAGCTCTAAGAAGGGCCTCTTTAGTTGATATTTTGGTCAGTCTGATGACTGCATGTCGTGACATCTTCCTGTTTGCATTGAATCTCCCAGGGGTCCTCTGAGCTTCTTGAACTTGTATATCGAGATTTTGAGCAAGGCCTGGGAAATTTTCCTCTATTATATCTTCAAATAGCTTGTCCAACCCATGGGTATTGTCCTCTTCCCCTTCTGGTAACCCTATGACCCTCACATTAGGTTTCTTCACATAATCCCACAGCTCTTGTAGGCTTTGCTCTTTTCTCTTGTTTCTCTGCTCTATCTCTGTGATGGTTTTATTTAGTTGGAGGGTGTTATCTTCAATCTCTGAGATTCTTTCTTCTGCTTGATCTACCCTGTTCTTGAGACTTTCCACTGTATTTTGTAGTTCCCTGAATTGATTCTTCATTTCCAGGAGTTCGGTTAAAGTTTTCTTCATTGTGTCTATTTCTTTAGTGAACTTTTGTTCTAGGTCCTGGAGGCTTTTGGTGGTTTCTTTGTGTTGGTTATTGAGTTGTTGTTGCAGTTCGGTGAGTGTTCTTATGATCCACATACGAAATTCCTCTTCTGTCATTTTGGTTGCCTGATTTGGGTTGGTGTCCGTTTCTAGGGGGCTGGTTCTCCTCTTTGGGGGTGTGTTTTCCATTTGGTTCTTCATATTTCCTGAGTTCTTTCGCTGATTTCTTCCCATGTCGATCAGTTGTTGTTTCTTTCCTTTAGGTTTCTGTTTGGGTATTCACACGCCTTGTTTAGTTTCTGAGCCATTAGGTGGTGTCTGTGGGTGAGATTCGACCACTGCCAGTATAATGAGTCAGTAGGTCCCGTGAAAAGGCTGTGCAGGATGCTGTCCCTGTCAGTAGGTGGCACTTGCTTGGAGGAGCAGGCTCTGCTGTTGTTTTTGTGTGTTATCAGCTCTTGTTCTGGGTGGAGCTGGGTTGGGTAAGCCTCCCCTCAGGCACCACCAATGCCGTTAGCAGGGGTCAGAGTTTTGTTCTGTTTCCAGGAAAAGCTGTCAGGGCGGGGCTGGAATGGTCCCGCTCAGCCAGAAAGTCTGCTTGTGGGGGTGGGGCTGTCTGAGACCCGCAGTCTGGAGTGGGCCTCGCTTCTTTCCACCGTCCCCAACTCCACAGCTACTCCTGGGCCTCTGCCAGGAGACCAGACCACATGCCACCAGGCCTCCCCAGATTGTGATGCTGGCGGGGAGGTTCCCTGCGCAGGAACACCACCTGGGCTGGGCTCACGGCCTCCCTTTGAGGGGAGGGTTGCCCTCTAGGACCCTGATCTGCCCCTGGAGGCACACACACCTCAGCAGGCTGTTCACAAATATCCTTTCTGTGCCCCGGGCAATGCTAGACCTCGGTGCACGGGATCTGGTCTGCAGGTCCGACCTCTGGGTCCCAGAGTTCAAACTGTATCCCCACCAGGGAGAGGAGTTCCGGTCCCAATTCACCCACAGGGAGCCCAAGCTGTGTCTGTGTCTCTCAGCCTCTGAGTTGGCACCATTCTCCTGGGAACACCGTGCCAGCAGCACCTGGGAGGGCTGGCAGTCAGGGAGCTCACAGTCTGAGTTCCCCTGAGTCAGCTGTAGGGTCCCAAAAGGGAAGGTCCTGTTCCCTGGAGGTGCCTCCGGCTGGTGGCTGTATTGTCTCTCTGGGCAGCTGCGGGGTAGGGTCGGCGGAGGGGAGGAGGAGGCAATACGGTGCCTGCCGCACTGCTCGGGTCTGTGCACATGGAGGTGCCCGAGGGATTTGGGAGTCTGGTGCTGCGTCCACTACAGGCTCACCGCTAGCTGGTGGCGGCCGTCTCTGTGCTGGTGTCCGTAGGTCTCTCCACCCGCTGGGGAGCCCACCCGCAGTCCCAAATGCAGGGGAGGGGATAGGTGATTTATCCACCTACCCTTCCCGTTGGTCTCTGGGCTGCTCTGGCGGTCTCAGCTTCTAGTTTTCCTCCGCAGCCTCCTCCCGTGGAGTCTCCCAGGGTCTCAGGTACCCCTCCTTCCGGCCGTTGTCTGCTGTATACTTGCTTTCTTGTTTTTTTTTTCTAATTTCTGCTAGAATCTCTCTTTTCTGCAGAGACACTCTTTCTGGCAGTGTTTCTCGTCTGCCATCTTCATCCTCCTTCAAGTTCCAAAATACTCATTTTTAAAGCAAATAAAAGTGTGCCTCTACTTACCTTAGTAGTATTCTTCCTTTCTGTTTTTCTTTTTTTTTGAGATAGGGGTCTCGCTGTGTTGCCCAAGCTAGAGTACAATTACTATTCACAAGTGTGATCACAGCTCACTGTAGCTTCAAACTTGTGGGCTCAAGTAATCCTCCTGCCTTAGCTTCTCAAGTAGCTGAGACTACAGGCTCATGCCACTGTGCCCAGCTTATTCTTACTAAGAAATATTTTAGGCATATTTTAGTGTCTCATGCCACTGTGCCCAGCTTATTCTTACTAAGAAATATTTTAGGCATATAAGAATATAGATAAGAAACTAAAATAAGCACTTTAAAATGACATCATGATGTACAAAAGTTTTAAATTTTAATGTAGTTGGGTTTATCAGTATTTTTCCTTTATGCTTTATCCTTTGTGTATCTTTAAAAAAATCCTTTCATGCTTCAGTGCCTTAAACTATTTTCCTATATTTCCTTCTAAAAGTTTTAAAGATCTACTTCTCCTATATAAATCTTTAATTTACCCAGAATTCATTTTTGTGTATACTATGAGTTAGAGATCTTCTCTCCTTCCCCAGTATGAGTAACTAGTTGTCTAAAAATGATTTATTGAATATTTTCTTCTTTTCTCACTAATTACAATGTCACTTCTGTTCTATATATTTATTGATTGATATATGTCTTAATCCATGTGTGCTGCTATAACAAAATACCATAAACTGCATAATTTATAAAGAGCAGAAATTTATTTTCTCACAGTTCTGGGGTCTGGAAAATCAGGGATCAAGGTGCTATTCAGGTGTCTAGGGAGAGCTACTCTCTTTCCAAAATGGTGTCTTGTTGCTGCATCCTCTGGAGAGGGCAGCGCTGTGTCCTCACAAGGGGGAAGTTGGAAAGGGATGCAAACCAAATACCGGATGCTGGGTGAAGCCTCTTTTATATAAGGGCCTTACTCCCATTCTGAGGGAGGAGCCTCATGGCTTAACCTCTAAAGCTCCTGCCTCTTGATATCGTCATACCTGACAGCACCTGCATTTTGAAGGGGACATATTCAAACCATTAGCAGTACCTGTATGTGTGGGTGTTTTAGTGGGCTACCATTTTTGTTACAATGGTCTGTTGGTTTATTCCTACACCAATACCATGTTTTCTAATTTTGCTTTTTTAAAAAAGCTTTATTGACATAAAGTAAACTCATATTTTTAAAATGTACAATTTGGCAAATTTTGACATAAACACCTGTGAAATCAACAGCACAGTCAAGATACTGAACATTTTCCATTACTCTGAAAAGTTTTCTTTTATCTTTTTGTAATGCTTTCCCTATCATCCCACCCTAACATTCTCCACTTACTTCCCATTTGCCCTTCATTCCCAGGCAACCGCTGATCTGCTTTCAATTACTGTAATTAACTTGCATTTTCCAGAATTTTATGTATATGAAATTATACTCTTTCATTTAGCTTGTTTCACTCAGCATGATTATTATTTTATGAGTAATCTATGTTGTAGCATGTATCAGTTCTTCATTTTGAGATTTATCCATGTTATAGTGTACATCAATAGGTCATTTTTTATTGCTAAATTGTGTTTCATTTTATGAATATATAATAGTTTGTTTAAGCATTCACCTATTTATGGACATTTGGGTTGTTCCCAGTTTTTGACTATTAGAAATGAAGCTGCTGTGAACATTGTGTATAAATCTTTGTATGGATATATGCTTTTCTTCACTCCCTAATAGTCAAATGGTTGGATCATATAGTAGGTGTATGTGTATTTAACTTTTAAGGAACTTCTAAACTGTATTTCAAAGTGATTGTTCTATTTTGCATCCTTACTGCCAGTGTTTGAAAGTTTGATTTTCCACATACTGTTGATAGTTGCTATGATCAATCTTTTAAATTTTAGCCATTTTAATGTGTAGTGTTATTTCATGTTCTCTTTTCATGGGCTCACTTGCCATCTCTGTTTCTTCTATAGTGAAATGCCTGTTTATATCTTTTGTCCATTAAAAAATTGAATTTTGAAAGTTATTTATCTATTACAAATACAAGTCCTTTATCAAATACATGATTTGTAAATATTTTCCACCCATCTGTGGCTTTTCATTAACATACATGGTATATTAGGAAATGTTACTGAATATGTTAGGGTTTCAAATTTTCCTATAGGTGTGGGTTAGTTTCTGGGCTCTGTTACAGTGATCTATTGGTTTATTACTATACCAATACTGTTCTCTTATTTTTTAATAGTTTTATAATGTCTTGCCATATTGTAGGGTTAGTCTGTTTTGTTCTTTTTCTCTTTGCATTTCATTGTGGATAGTTTCCATTGCTGTGTTTTCAAGTTTGCTAAAATTTCTATTATAATGTCTTATCTGTCATTAATCTCATCCAGTGTATTCTTTATCTCAGACATGTGGTTTTCATCTTGTAGTTCAATTTGGGTCTTTTAAATATTTTTAAGCTTTGTATATTCAGTCCTTACTCTAGCTTCTTCTTTTCCTCTTGCTTTATTGAGGTATAATAGGCAAAAAATTGTATTTTAAAGTCATACATGGTACTTTGATCTATATGTGTATATGTGTGTATATACAGTGAAATGATTACTACAATCAAGTTAGTTAACACCTCTATCATCTCATATAGTTACCTTTTTTGTGAGAACATTTCTAGTCTACTCTCTTAGCAACTTCACATATATAATGTAGCGTTATTAATTATAGTCACCATTAGATCCCCAGAACTTATTTATCTTATAAATAAAAGTTTATACCTTTTGACTGACATCTCCTCATTCCTCTGCCCGCCCACATACCCAGCCCCTGGTAACCACCATTCTGCTCTCTGTTTTTGTGAGTTTAACTTTTTTTACATTCTTTATGTAAGTGAGATAATACTGTCACCTGTGTTATTTTTGTTTACAGATTTCAGTGAATGATTTTTTTCCTCGTTATCGGTTGTATTTCCTTGCTTCTTTGCATGTCTATTAAGTTTGGATTAGATGCCAGGCATTGTGAATTTTACCTTGTTGGATACTGGGCATTTTTATATTCTGGTAACTATTATTTAGCTTTGTTTTGTAATGTGTATAAATTACTTGGAAGCAGTTTTATTCTTTTGGGTCTCTCTTTTAAGCTCTGTTAGATGGTACTAAAACTGCATTCAGTCTCTGGTTAACCCACACCCCTCCCCCCCTTGTAGGCCAGATATTCAAGAGGTTTACAAAAATTTAAAATAGTTATATTCTTCTTACTATTTGGGGAAAGGGAATATAGAGTTTTTTTCATAGAAATATATATTTTTAAGTAACATAATGGACTTGTTATTTTAAATTAATAAATATGTAAAACTGCTTAGTTCTAATTTTGAATATGGTAAATACTGATAGATATATATCTTACATAAACAAAAGCTCAATAATTTGGAGTCTTCAGTAATTTTTAAGAGTGTTGAGGAGTCTTGAGACCAAAAAGTTTGAGAATGGGGGCTGTAAGGGAACATTTAGAACATTCAGATGCCTGAGACTCCCCCAAATACAGAACAGTTGCCCAAAGTGGGCTTGGAATTTTTCTAATCCCACCTCACTTTGTGTTGCCCTGAGATCTTGTTTTCTGTCTCCTGAGGCTTCTTCCAAACCCAGTTTTCTAGGTCACAGAAATAAGTAAAAGAAAAAGCAGGTGGACAGGTATCTCCTCTGCTATAAACTCCCAGTTTGGGTTTCTGGTCTTTGTTTTTGACATTTAGTGATTTTGTGTCTTTGTGTGTGTACACTCATTTGTACATGTGCATATGCATGCTCATTTGTGAATTTAAAGAGAAGTTTGTTGTACTTTAGCATCTTTGGGTCTTTTGTAGCAGTAGGTGTGGTGGGTTGATTAGTGTCCTCCATAAATTCATGTCTACCCAAACCTCAGAATGTGACCACATTTGGAAAGGGGGTCTTTGCAGATATAATTAATTAAGGTTTGAGATGAGATCGTACTGGATGGGGTGGGCCCTAAATCCAATGACTGGTGTCATCCTGGAAGAGGAGAGGACACACAGAGACACAGAGAAGAGGGTAATGTGAGGGAAGCAGAGATTGGAGTGGTGCATCTGCAAGACAAGGACTGCCAGGAGATACCAGCAGATATGAAGAGGCAAGAAGTATTCTTCCTTAGAGCCCTCAGAGGGAGCATGGCCCTGCTGACACCTTGGTTTCAGACTTCCAAACTCCAGAATTGTGAGGAAAAAAACTTCCATTGTTTTACGCTACCTGGTTTGTGGTACTTTGTTATGGCAAGCCTGAGAAACTAAAACAGTTGGGTTTTTCAGGATTTCTAGTCCATTTTCTGATCATTATAAGTATTTTTCAGGTCATTACCAGTTATTTTAGGTATCGTCAGGGAGACTTTTCAGATACATTTCATGTCAGAAATAACACACCAAAAATAAGGTTCTTATTCTCTATCAAAAGCTAAAACCTTCCAGCACATACTTTTAGTAAAAAAAAAAAAAAAAAAAAAAAAAAAAAAAAAAAAAAAAAAAGCTAAAACCTATCCAGTCATCTTCATCAGAAACCTGGGGAGCCATCATGGACGCCATTTCTCTCTTTTCTCTCTTTTCTCTCTTTTCTCTCTTTTCTCCCTTTTCTCCCTTTTCTCCCTTAGACCTAGCCACTAAGATACTAATGGCTTTCCATGACTGGCTCCCTGTGTTTGGCTGCACCACACACACTCTCCCACCTATTCTGTGCTCTAGCGCTTCTCTGTTTGTAGCTGTCTGCAAAGTGAACCCCCTTTCTGAACTTTGTTATTTGTGGTATCTCTGCTCAGAGTTCTCTCATTATCTTTCTCACCAGCCACCCACCATCTGCTCATGTTTCCTTACTTTGTTCAGGCTTCTCCAGCACCCATTGCAGACCAGCAAGCTGAGTTCAGTTAATGCTTCTTTTCTGTACGTAAAAGAAACCCGCTCTCTACCTCTATTGTGGTGCAGCAGTTCCTGTAATATTAATATATTTATGCATCTGTCTTCTCTATCAGATAGTAATGTCTACAGAAGACAGAGAGTGTCTTAGTTATCTTTGCAGCTCCAATGACCAACCCAGTATAATCTTTTTGGAGCACAAATGTGACCGTGACTTCCCTCTGCTTAAAAGTTTTTAGTGATTTCCATTGGAAAGCAGGATTAAAATTCAAGTACTTTATTTTGGCAGTCAAGGTCATTATGATCAGCTATCTTTTCAGGCCGTGTCTTGCCTTTCTTCTTTTACTTTATGCTTAGCAATACTAAATGAATTTACAAGCATATCATGTTCTTTCATGTTTCTATATTTTTAAATATTCTATTTCCTCTCCGTAGAACATCTGTGCCTTTCTCTCTGCTGTCCCTTTTATATCTAGTGATGTCTTCATCATCATGCAAAACCCAATCCAGACATTATTTCTTTCAGAAACCTTTCGTGACTCCTTTGATGTGTTGGTCAGTGGAGAGCTATCCCATCCTCTGCATCACCTCTGTTCCTTTTATGCTGGTATCCTTTGGTATATGATAAAAGATTGTAATCTTTTGAGTCATATGTAACCTTTGCATTTTAGTCCTTTTACTTGCTAGTTCTGTAATATGATATAAATTAACTCCTATAAGTCCCAGTTTTATTATCTTTAAAATAGGGATATTATTAGCTACTTTGCAGTGTTATGTGTTTTAAGTGAGATAGGATTACTTAGTTTAAAAATGTCAGCAAAATATGGTTCTTTCCTTAAGAAATACAGAAATAGGATAAGTTCTATATGATAATAGAGATATATGATTGGGAAGAAATGGTAAGTTCTATAATAAAGTACTATGGGAACAGAGGAGGGAGATTGTATTTAATAGCTGTCTGTTGAGGATTTGGAAAATATTTATTAAAATGGTAGCATAGGAAGAGGACCTTGAGAGATTTGTTCAGTAGGGAGAAGTTTTTTTTTTAATGGTAGTGGTTAAGGATATTGTAAGTATAGGACAAAATGTGAACAAAGACAAGGAAGGTAAAAAGCATGGTACTTTTCAGAGAGTGGTTGTGGTGCCAGAATGGGGAGCCTCTGGAAGTGTGCTGTAGGGAAGGCATATGGCAGTGGTGGTAAATTGGGACCCTTAGATCATCGCGCACTCTGAATTCTATGCTGTGGAATCTGGGGGGAGGAGTGTATTACAGAATTAGTAGTAAGAGTGTAGGATCTGGAGACAGAGCAGTTAATCTTAAATCCCTGCTCTATCACTTATTTGTAGCTGTGAAATCTTGGGTCTGCCACCTTCTCTAAGTCCCAGTTTCCCATATAGCCATGGGAGAGTGTGAAATTTTCCATAGGGAGAATGCAAGCAAAGAAAATATGACACCTGAGGCTAGAACTGTGAAGATTTTTTAATATATTGCATACAATAGTCCTCCTTTATCTGTGATTTCACTTTCTGCAGTTTCTTGTTACCTGTAGTCTCTGGTGGTCCAAAAATATTAAATGGAAAATTCCAGAAATAAACAATTCATCAGTTTTATATTGTGCACTGTTCTGAGTAGTGTGAAATCTCTCACCATTCCTCTTCATCCCACCTAGGATGTGCATCCTCCCTTTGTCCAGTGTATCTGTGCTGTATATGCTACCTGCCCATTAGTTGCTTACTAGCCATCAGAACAGCTGTCTTGGTATCGCAGTGCTTGTGCTCCAGTAACCCTTATTCTGCTTAATAATGTCCCCAAAGCACAAGAGTAGTGATACTGGCATATTGTTATAATTCTATTTTATTATTAGTTATTGTCATTAATCTCTTACTGTGCCTAATTTATAAATTAAACTTTATCACAGATATGTGTGTAAAGGAAAACACATAGTGCATGTGTGTGTGTTTGTGGTTTGGTACTGTCTGCAGTTTCAGGCGTTCACTGGGGTCTTGAAATGTATTCCCCACAGATAAGGGGGGAAACCCTGTGTGTGGTTGACAAGAATGTATGTATCCTCACGTAGATTCAGAAGTCTGGGGGTAGAATGAAGGAAACTCTAATACAGAAGAAGTAAAGTAAAATAGGTATGATTAATAAAATGAGATGATGTATTGAAATGATTACTTAGGCTGGGGGAAAAAACAAATAAAACCAGAACACAGATGAATGATGAAAAAGACGGGATAGAGGTTGAGCTATGGACAAACAGATTTAGTAGGCATAGGGGAAAGAAAAGAATAAATAGTGTTTGTGATTCAGAAAAAAGGTTTTCAGAGTTTGAAAGTTCATAGTTGCATCTTTACAGACTATAATAAAAGTTAACTATGTATCATTTTTTCAAGTAGAATAGAGATAAATTAGAGATCAAAGTGTTTATTGAGTCGTCATGGTAGAACTTTTGGTGAAGAATTATAAATGGGACCTATAAAGATTGCTTCCCCAGTTTCTGACTTTGTGAGATGAGTGGCATGGAACTGGTTGGTAGAAATGGAGTTTAGCACAGTGAAATATGGTTTATCTATTAATATTAATATATGTTTTTTCCTTTCTAGCATAGTCCAACATAATTTGTAAATACTTAATGACTTAACTATAGGAGTCTCAAATGAGACTAGTCTCCTAAGAAATTTTCCATAATTACTGAAACAGTAAGTGCCACCATTCTCACACTGTGTTGGTTCTCAGATACCTTGTATCTAAATTACATTACAATACAGATTGAGTATTCCTTACCTGAAATGCTTGGGACCATAAGTGTTTTAGATTTCAGATTTTTGAATATTTGCATTATACTTATACTTACTGGTTGAGCATCTCTAATCCAAAAATCCAGGATGTTCCAGTAAGCATTTCCTTTGAGCATCTTGTCAGTTTTCAAAAAGTTTTGGATTTTATAGCATTTTGGATTTCAGATTTTTGGATTTGGGATGCTCAACCTGCATTAGATCTTCCTGAGGGCTTTGATGTGCTCTAAATATGAAACATTGCTCATATTATCTTTTTTTTCTGTGTGGGTTAATCCACAGTCATATAGGAAAAATAATATGGGACAAGTTAAAGATGAGAGATGTTTTATAGAAAAACATAGTTTATTTCTTAGATTTACACTGTCTGGTTTGGAGCCACCAGTTATATGTGACTATTAAGCACTGGAAATGTGGCTAGCCCAAATTAAGGTATGAAATATATACATTGGACTTTGAAGACTTAGCATGAAAAAGTGAATGTAAAATATCTCATTAACATTTTTAATATGTGTTATATGCTTGAAATGACAATATTGCAGATATATTAGATTAAAATGTTATTTAAGGCCGGGTGTAGCGGCTCACACCTGCAATTCCAGCACATTGGGAGGTCAAGGTGGGAGGATGGATTGAAGCCAGGAGTTCGAGACTAGCCTGGGCAACATAGTGAGACTCCATCTTCATAAAAAAATAAGAAAAAAATAGCCAGGGATGGTGGTACACGCCTGTAATCCTTGCTACTCGGGAGGTTGAGGTGGGACGATTGCTTGAGCCTTGGAGTTCGAAGTTGCAATGAGCTGTGATTTCACCACTGTACTCTAGCTTGGGTTATAGTGTGAGACCCCCATCTCTACTGTTTCAAAAAATGTTATTTAAATTAACTTTACCTGTTTCTTTTTTACTTTTTAATGTGGTAATTAAAAGTTTTGTATATAGCTTGCAAATATGACTTATATTCTTGTTGAACAGCACTGTCTTAGGTGAAGGAACTCTACCTTCCTGTTTTGCTATTATATAATTATATGCTTAATTATTTGATGAATTATTAGTCCTTGGTAGAAAAGCAAAAACCAAAAAATGTTGCATGAATATCTGTGGGGTGCTAAGAGCTTAATGAAATTTATGGTGAATGGATTTTAAAATAAATATCCTTAAATTTCTTGTTTTTCTTTTTTTTTTAAGTTATATCTAACAAAAGCTGCTAAACTTTAGGGATAAAAATAATTGGATATCAGACTTTAGCTGGTTAGTCTTGGTGTCTAACATTAGACCTTTGCTTTTGCCTTGTATGGATATCTAAGTGCATTATGCGTTGTTTGTCTTAAGAGCATCATAGTCTACAAGGCTAGATTGTATTATCTGATACAATAAATTTTATGTTATGCTTGGTGATGCTTTGGTTTTGTCCCCCCTTCCCCCAACTTTAGATTTTCTAAAACAATGATATAACTTCATTTGAGAACTTGTTAGAAATACTAATTTTGATCTCCAACCCTGCTGCATCAGAAACTGGTGACGGGGCCTGGCAATGTCTTTTAACCCTCCCAGTGATCCTGATGCACATAAATTTTGAGAAGAATAGTTGTAGATTATACTGCTTTTATAGAAATAACAAAACTCTTCATAACCTCTTCATAACACATCTATTTGTAAGGAATGTAATTAATCACTTTTAAAATCTTACATTCTAAGGTGGATGCTCTCCGGTTGCGTTTGGAAGAGAAGGAAACCATGCTGAATAAAAAGACGAAACAAATTCAGGATATGGCTGAGGAGAAGGGGACACAAGCTGGAGAGATACATGACCTCAAGGACATGCTGGACGTGAAGGAGCGGAAGGTTAATGTTCTTCAGAAGAAGGTAAAGTGCAGGTGCTCTGAGTTGCGAGGCCTCTTCTCACATACATCCTCATTCCTACCAGTAAACTATACCTAAATATTGTCAAAGTTTCTTTCTCATTCTTTAGTTTATATTTTTGCAGTTAGTTATTGTTGCAGTAGGTAGATTGTTAAAACTGTTCTGCATATTTAGTTTTTAAAATTTTGAAGTAAACATGGTATCTTTCAGTAGTGCTTTTCATGCTGTTTCAGAAGAGTGCCTTATAAATGGCCAATGTGTTTGAACTGATACTCTTTTGTCCCTTCTGTCTTTTATTGGAATTGTAATGAATTAGTATACTACATGGACTTGGGATAGTGTAATTCCATTTATGTGATAAATAAGGTGATAATTTTGAATTGAAAAATATGCTACTATAATGAATATATAATGTACATGTGTCAAGGAAAGGAAAATTTCTTTTTCTCTTTTACCTTAATCATTGGAAAGAGGTTAACTCTGGAATAAATAAAAAATGTACTGATTGTGGCCCCACCTCTTTTAGTGAAAGTAGGGAATGACCTTGAGTTAACAGTTATAAGAGATGCTGAATTTATTGTTCATCTTTTTGAATTAATAGTGTAGAAATAATTGACATTGTCCCGTTTTATTTTTAACATCAATATTGTTTAACAATAATAGCCAAGGAATAAAAATCTGTTATGGAGTTCTACTCAGCCACAAAAAACAGTGGTGATCTGGCACCTCTTGTATTATCCTGGATAGAGCTGGAACTCATTCTACTAAATGAAGTATCCCAAGAATGGAAAAACAAGCACCACACATACTCACCATCAAATTGGTATTAACTTATCAACACTTAAGTGCACATAAGATTCATTGGGTGTTGGGCAGATGGGAGGGAGAGGAGGCGATGGGTATATATACACACCTAATGGGTCTGGGAGATGGAAACTCTTGAAGCTCTGACTCGGGTAGGGCAAAGGCAGTATCTGTAACCTAAACATTTTGTACCCCCATAATAGGCTGAAATTTTAAAAAATTTACAAAAAATCTCTGTTATACTTCAAATTTAGCAGGTTTTTATTATTACTATTATATACAGAGTATCATGTCCTATATTTGTAGTTTATATTAGTTTGACTTTTATTTGCTTTCAGTAAGTAATCTTAAAAATTTTATCACTCTAAAAGTTGGTTGCCTGTATCATGTTGATGGGTGTTTTAAATTTTTAAAAATACATATATCCTCACTGTTTTCTCCCTACTCCTCACTTTTGCTTACCTGTTTCTTATATATTCTTCCAGAAATAGTCTACATATAATATACACAAGCAAATATGTATTCTCTTTTTTATGTTTACCTCTTTTCTTGTATTCTTCCAGACACATGCATGATACATATAGAAGCAAAAGTGTGTGTGTGTGTGTGTGTGTGTGTGTATGTATGTGTTTCAATACAAATCCTAGCATTCCTTACTACTTTTTTTCCTTCAGTTAATAAATTTGGGAACTCCTTTCAAGGGCTTACACATTGTTATTACTAATGATGTTGTATAGATGTATAATAATTTATTTAGCAAAGTCTCTACTGATGGACATTTAGTTTGCTCAAAATTCTACTTTTACATAAAATAATGCTGTAGTAACAAATGTTGTACATATTTAGTTTATACATATGTAAGCATATTTCTAGCATAATTTCCTTGAAGGAGAATTGCTGGGTGAAAGGATATGCATTTATAATTTTGATGGGTAGCCAAGTAGCCTTAGAGATTGTACCAACTTTTGTTTCTGCTATCAGTGGATGAAAGTGCTATTTCTCCCATGTACTTGTCTACGAGTATATTATCAAACTTTCTGACTTTTTGCCAGTCTGATAGGTGAGAAAACAATGTCAGTGTAGTTGCTGTTCTTTTATCATAAGTAAGGCTGAACATATTGTTATATATTTAAAGTCTTTTGTATTTTCTTTTCTGTAAGTTATATGTTCATATGTTTTATCCATTTTTATTTTGAGTTCTTTCCTTTTAAAAAAATTGATTTGTAGTTCTTTCCCAATTGAAAAATGAACTCTTTTAGTCTGATGTGAGTTCCAAATATTTTTTCCTGTTTGGCTTTTTAGTGGGTAGGTGGGGGGTCTCGCTATGTTGCTCTGGCTGGCTTCAGATTCCTAGGTTTAGGGATCCTCCTGCCTTCGCCTCTAGAGTAGCTAGGACTACACGCTCGTGCCACCATGCCCAGCTCTGTTTGGCCTTTCACTCTGTGTCTTTGTGTGTGTGATCTGTGTCTGATAATCAGACTTTTTTTTTTTATATTTATAAAGTGAAGCCTTCTGGATTTTGTGTCATACTTCAAAAGTTCTCTTTTAGAATGTCTCTTCTCTTCTATTGATCTGTCTTTGTATTTAGTTCCACTATTTTAATTTTTGTGTTTTTGTGATATATGTTAATAGCTAACTCTTTCCATGGTACTTTTCTTTTTCAGAATGTTTTAGTTATTTTTTCTTCCCTAGTTTTCCATTTGAAATTTAGAATCAGCTTTTGTCATCCTCTGCCCTTAATTCTTTCTGTTGTGTTTTTTATTGGGATTGCATAAAATTAGTAGAACTTACTAATTCAGGAAGCATTGACAAAAATGTGGTATGAGTGTCTATGAATTCAAGTTTTGTGCTCCTCTGAAGTGTTTTAATATTTTCTTCATATAGATATTGTACATTTATTAAGTTTATTCCTAGGTTTTCTGTTATAAATAGTGTTATATTTTTTATTATATCTTCTGACTGCTTATTTTTATATATATGAGAACTTGTGATTTCTGTATTTTAGTTTTGTGTTTAGTCACCATACTGAATTCTCTTAATGCTTGGGTTGATTTTTTAGTTTATTTCTTTGGCTTTTCCAAATATGAAGTGATATTTTCAAGGAATAATTAAAGTCTTCAATTTTAATGCATGTACCTCATTTTTTTCTCTTTTCTACCAGTGCATCTGAAACTATACTAAATGATATTGGTGATAATGGACATCTTTGTTTTATACCTGATCTGAATGAGAATGCTTTCAGTTTTTTCCCACTAAAGTATGATGCTTGCTTTTGGGTTAGAATTGATAGATACGTTAAGAAAGTATCCATTTAAATAAAGTGAGTTTTAATCAAAGATGGATACTTTTATGGATGTTAAATTTTATTACACATACCTTTCGGCAGCCATGAAAGATGGTTGATTTTTGTGTGTGTATGTGTGTGATTTTTTTAATACAGTGATGTGTAAATAGTAGACTTCATAATTCCAAACCATTTTTAAATTTCTAATATACTTCATTATTCCTTTTCTTTCCTATTTTGCTTCTCATGTATTTACTTCTTATTAGGCACAATAGCATGTTGACTACTGATGTGTGTACATTGATTTTGATTCAGACTTTGCTGAATTTATTCATCAGTTCTAGGAGTCTTTTGGTGGAGTCTTTAGGGTTTTCTAGATACAGGATTATACTATCAGTGAACAAGGATAGTTTTACCTCCTCTTTCCTGATTTGGATACTCTCTCTCTTGCCTGATTGCTCTCTCTGGCTTGGACTACGGAGCTATGTTGAATGGAAGTGCTGGCAGTGGGCACCTTTGTTTCCTTCCGGTTCTTAGAGGGATGCCTTCAACTTCTCCCCATTCAACTATGATGTTGGCTGTGGGTTTGTCATGTATGGCTTTTATATTAATAATTTTGAGGTATCTTCCTTCTATGCCTAGTTTGTTGATTTTTTTTTTTTTTTTTTTTTTTTTTTGAGACAGAGTCTCACTTTGCAGGCTAGGATGAGTGCTGTGACATCAGCCTAGCTCACAGCAACCTCAAACTCCTGGGCTCAAGCAATCCTTCTGCCTCAGCCTCTCGAGTAGCTGGGAGGACTACAGGCATGCGCCACCATGCCCAGCTAATTTTTTCTATATGTATTAGTTGACCAATTACTTTCTTTCTATTTATAGTAGAGACGGGTCTCGCTTTTGCTCAGGCTGGTTTTGAACTCCTGACCTCAAGCAATCCGCCCACCTTGGCCTCCCAGAGTGCTAGGATTATAGGCGTGAGCCACTGCGCCTGACCTGTTGATGGTTTTTATCAAGAAAGGATGCTGGATTTTATCAAATGCTTTTTCTGCATCTATTGAGACGATCCCGTGGTCTTTGTTTTTGCTTCTGTTTATGTGGTGAATTATCTTTATTGATTTGCATATGTTAAACCATCCCTGCATCCCTGAGTGAATTATCCTTTTGATGTGTTGTTGAATTCAGTTTGCTAGTATTTTGTTGAGGATTTTTGCATCTATATTAATAAGGGTAAAATATTACTCATTTTCTTGCTTTTTATTTAAAGTTGAATTTTTTTTTTTTTTTTTTTGAGACAGAGTCTCGCTTTGTTGCCCAGGCTAGAGTGAGTGCCGTGGCGTCAGCCTAGCTCACAGCAACCTCAAACTCCTGGGCTCGAGTGATCCTTCTGCCTCAGCCTCCCGGGTAGCTGGGACTACAGGCATGCGCCACCATGCCCGGCTAATTTTTTTTTTTTTTTTATATATATATCAGTTGACCAATTAATTTCTTTCTATTTATAGTAGAGACGGGGTCTCGCTCTTGCTCAGGCTGGTTTTGAACTCCTGACCTTGAGCAATCCGCCCGCCTCGGCCTCCCAAGAGCTAGGATTACAGGCGTGAGCCACAGCGCCCGGCCTAAAGTTGAATTTAAATAAACTTTTCATAGATTTTTGTTTTGGGAGCTACATACTCATTTCATTTCCACATTTTTCTATTAAGTGTTTTTTTTTGTGTGTGTGTATCTGTTAGATAAATTGGTCTCTTTCCTCTCATGATTTATAAATATATTTTCTTATTTGTCATATTTTTTTTTTTTTTTTTTTGAGACAGAGTCTCGCTTTGTTGCCCAGGCTAGAGTGAGTGCCGTGGCGTCAGCCTAGCTCACAGCAACCTCAAACTCCTGGGCTCAAGCGATCCTCCTGCCTCAGCCTCCCGAGTAGCTGGGACTACAGGCATGCGCCACCATGCCCGGCTAATTTTTTGTATATATTAGTTGGCCAATTAATTTCTTTCTATTTATAGTAGAGACGAGGTCTCGCTCTTGCTCAGGCTGGTTTCGAACTCCTGACCTCGAGCAATCCGCCCGCCTCGGCCTCCCAGAGAGCTAGGATTACAGGCGTGAGCCACCGCGCCCGGCCTGTCATATTTTTTACTTCATTTATGTTATTTGTTTTGGGGTTTATGTGTCACATTTAATAGTCGTTTTATCTTGTCAATTTTAGATCATGCTTAGAAAGCCCTTGTACATACCAAGATTATTAAATAATTAACACTTGCTTTCTTCTGGTACTTTTAAGGTTTCTTTTTTCTTTATACCTAAAAGTTGGTTTATAAAATTTGCATCTTGCTGTAATGATTCAGCTTTAATATTTATTAGATAATCTTTCTCTTCTGACTTGAAATGTCACAAATGAATTATCATATAAACTTGGACCTGCTTCTAGATTCTATTTCATTTATCTGCCTATATTTCTTTGTCAGTACCAAACTGTTCCAATTATTATTACTATACTTAATAATTAGTAGGATTTTCTGTTCTAATAATTTTGTTTTTGGAAGAATTTCTGACTCTCCACTTATTTATATTTTCAGGTGAACTTTAGTATCATATTGTCAAATTCCCCTCTTCCAAAAAATAATTTTGTTACTATTTTGATTGGGTGTGATATTTCAGAAGTCAAGTGAAGAAAGTTTTCAAAGAAGAGGGAATAAATCAGTTTTGTCAAATACTGCTGATGAGTTAAGTAAAATGAGAATTGACCATTGGATTTAATAAAGTGAAGGTCATTAGTAACCTTGGTTATGATAGTTACATGGAGTAGGAAAGTTCATAATTTGTACCTAGTTCTCCTGTGATTATCTATTACTTTAAACAATATATTTAATTTTCTTTGTCTTGATTTAACAAATTTAAAAATGAAGTCACACTTACTGACTACTTTCTATGAAAAATAGTTCATTTATGTGGCCCTTTCCCCTTCTTGCCTTTTGTTGGTAAGCTTTGTTGTGTCTATATAACTTTTCCATTTTACATTGTGTTGGTTTTTAAAGGGGAAAAAGATTCTTTTCTGTAATTATAATTCATATTTTTTATTTCTGCATTTCAGGGGACTTAATGCTCATCACTAGTCCTTTAGAACCACAGCTTAACTATTCCCAAGGTTTAAACTTTTATTTAATTTTTGGTTGTCCAAAAATTTATTGGAATTGTTTTTTAAGAAGGGTCCACGGGTACTATATTTCCCAAGTCTTTGTTTGTTGACCATGTATTTGTGTTATCTTTTTATATTTTAAAAGTTAATTATCTCAGATATAAAAAAACAGAGAGTAATATAAATGTAATTACTCAACTTAAGTATAAATTTCAAATATAGTTGAAATTCCTTGCATATTTTTCCTTGATAGTATTCCCTTCTGTTCTATTCCAGAGAGAAATACTTGATTTTGAAGTTTATGCATGTCCCTATACCTTAAGTCTAGATGCATGTTTTCATACTTAATGCATGTTTTCATAAAACACATATAACAAGAGGAAATTTACATGGCAAATAAATATGTTTACCCTTACTGTGATGAGGGGAATGTAAATAAAGCCATATTAAGATTTCATTTTAGTACTATACTATACTATATTGACAAAAATTTAAAAGTCTGACAATACCAAGTGCTAGTAAATATGACAATTGAATTTCTCACACAATGCTGTTTGTATTTACATTGGTATAACTCTTTGGAAAGCACTTATCTTATTAAAATATACCCTCTAATATATCATTTTCACTGCTACATAGACATGATATATATATAGAGATCTCTGCACAGAGATATGTATAGATAGATGTATATGTTAGAAAAACTTTAGGAGATGTGTAGTTTATAGTAACCTTGTTTGTATTAAAAAGCAAAACAAACAAACAAACAAAACCCCAAAACTGTAGAAACTCTGTGCCAATGTTCACTGACAGAAGAATGGATAAGTAAATTGTGTTAGATTTACAAAATGGAACATTTCTTTTTTAAGACAAGGAAATAGGATTAGAATTCAGGAAAGTCATTTCCTCTTTAGGTAGGGAAGGCAGAAAGATGGGTTAAGGAGGTATATTCAAGTACCTTAAGTAGTTTAGGTAATGTTCTCATTCTTAAGCTGGGTCATAGGATTGTATATTTAATTGTTATACAGATTTTAGTATGTATGGATCAAATATTAAATAATGTAGTTAAAAATTAACTCAAAGCATATTTAACTTTTGTTAAGTTTGTGTGATTGGTACGTGGGTATTTATTATATACTTTATATTTTTCCGTTTGTTTGGCTATGAATAAAAATGGTTAGAAAAACTCTATATATCTGTCTGTATTCATTGAAAAATAATTTTTCCAACGTATAATCCTAAAAGTAGAACCACCTTTCTCTAAAACTTCATTTGTACATTTTGAAACAATGTCTAGTATAAATGTAGTCTCATTTTATAAAGATCAGTCATCCATTTCCTTAATTTTTTTAAATAAAAGTTTTTGGCAACTAGATTGAGTCAGCTAGTGGTCAAGTATGTCCAATTATGCTGAATGAATTGATTTTCTCCCAGTCTCCTGTATCAGTTTCAGACAGTTTTGATCCTCTTTTTGTAAACTAGAATCTGACTTCTTAGAGTTTGCTGATTGAGATTATTTTGGAGCCGTATTGAAGAAATCTAATCTTTCTTCTGCATAATAGCTTTTTAGATATTTGGAGCTTACTATTTGGTAGCCCCCAAATCTTATTTTCTTAGGTGAAATATTTTTATTTCTCTCATTGTTGTTATTTGCCCTGGTTATTTTTTCTAATGGCTGTTATGTGTCTAAACTCATTTTTCTTCCATATTTCACTTGTCCAGTTAGCATTTTGGATCTAATTGTAAGAGAGATGGTTAGGTTGATATATTTATTAAAACAAGTCTAAAAGCTTTTTTTATTGTCTATGGATTTTTTTTTTTGTAAACTCACTTTGTTTGTAGGTCTAACATTTTTATAAATCCATTTTTCTATCTGTCTTTCATCTGTGTTCCTCAATAAAACCCTTACAAATCTGTCTGAAAATGTAAGATGAGCTTTTAAAGTTCCTTCTAATGATGCCTAGATATTGAACTATGCAATATGCTCAACTATTTTTGGCTTTTTCAGGACCACCACCCACACATACTTTTCTAGCTTTCTGAGCAGTGTGTATGTTTGTATGCACTGTAATAGCCTTTGCTTTTTCTCCTTTTTCCCCTAACTAAGTTCATGTATAGTTGCATAGTCAAAATTATGTTCTTGGGTTTCCCAGTCTCCCCAGTCTTTCTAAATTGTCCTTATTCAGCATAGTACCTTCCACTATATGCTGGGCACTTTGCGAAGTGCAAAGACAAATGGATATGATCTCTGCTTTCAAGAGTCCCAGAGTTGTGGAGATTAAAGAATTTATGGTATGTGTGGTGTACAGTGGGGAAAAGGAAGGAGTTTTAGATTTGGCCTTGTGTGAAAGGAGCTTAAGGAAGTCTTAGAAGCTGAATCTTGAATGATGAATTAAAGTTTACTAGGCAGCTGGGGGAGGAGTCATCTAAGCCGAGAGCAGTGTGAATAAAAATGAGGAGCATGTTCTTTTCCAGTGTGTCTTGCCCTGGAATTTCACTTTTGTTTTTCAATCATTTTGTAATGTGCACTCTTAAAAATTGCTGGTAGAACTCTGCCTGAGAATACCTTTTCTTTCTTATGAGGCACTTTGAAATTACCTGGACTCTGGGAAAGTTTTACCCAATTCTTATGTATTGAGAAAGATTTCAGTGAATATAGTCATCTTTATTGTCCTAGTTTATTTAAGAAACAAATACAATTTTCTTTCCTCTGACCTTACAGGGTAGGTATCCCTGGAGAGATGCCTTAATTCTGTATAACAGTTAACCTACTTTGCTGCTGCTCCTTTTTTTTTTTTTTTTTTTTTTGAGACAGGGTCTTGCTCTGTCACCCTGGATAGAGTACAGCAGCATCATCATAGCTCACAGCAACCTCAAACTCCTGGGCTCAATCCTCCTGCTTCAGCCTTCTGAGTAACTGGGACTACAGGCACACACCACCGAGCCCCACCATGGTTTTCTATTTTTGGTATAGATGGGGTCTTGCTCTTGCTCAGATCTATTTTCCTTCTTGATTCAGATGCTTAATCCATACGAAAGAAGGATACAGTAACTGTTTTCATTCTTTCCTTGTTCTTTGGTATCTGCATTTGCTAATTATTTCTTTCATAAATACTTATATATTTAAGTAATATTTAACTATTATTTAGGGAGGAGTACCAAGAAGCAGTATGTTACTCTGGCATTCATCTAAGTGTGCTTTTTAAAAATTTTTTTTTCTGAGCACAGTGGCAGCTATGGTATTGGCTGGGTTGTGAGTCACATACTCTGAACTGTCTTTGGCTCCATCAGGGCCACCACTGCCCACCCATAGTCTTCTAACTTCATAGGTAGTGTATGTATTTGTATACACTGGGGTAACTCTGTGCTCAGAGAATGAAATGGGACAATAGCAGATGGCTGAGTGTGCTATACAATGGGATTAGTGCTGGGCTCCTCCTTCCCAGGATTTCCCTCTATGGTTTAAAGTAGTTTTGTGGCACAGTAAATTTCTTATCTTTATAATAAATCACTGACCTGGAAAATGTAATTGGGCATTTGAATCTGAGCTGCATTCAAAATCTGTGTTAAAATTGTACAACTTCTTGCTTGATTGATTATAAATGATAATGTAGCTTGGAGTTTAATTTGCTTACACAGATGCTATCAACATCCGTTTCCATGCTTCTGTGACTTCTGTTTATTTCACCATGCCTTGCATCTCCAGTTTCCTGGGTTTTGAGGTTTAGAGTTTTAGATTTAACAGTAGCAGAAAGCTGATTGATATATAGAATTAGAAGGGGTGTTTTATCCTAGGTTGGTTTATTAAGTCTCCTCTGTTATTTTGTTTCGGGTAGAAAGTCAGAAAGAAGGTTCTTTGTATATTCTCTTTGTTTCCGGTGGAGTCTTGGATAAGACAGTTGCTAGTTTCTTTGCTTTTTTTCCATATCATAAAATGGAAAGAATAGGCTTTTTTCCTTAAAGACAGTATTTACTAATATATTTTGAGAAAATATCTTATTTTTAAAATTGTGCCGTTTTATTTTTAATAAAGGATTAATTCTAATATTTTCTAAATGTTGTTATTTTTTAAGTCTTAACCCAGCTATTGACCAAGGTGAGTTAAAAGAACACCATGTCAGGCCCTACTTGAATTTTTAATCTGAAACATAATTTACTTAGCTGTTAGAATTTTTTCCTTCTCTTTCTTTTATTAATACTTATAATTGTTTAATAAAACTCACTTTAAAGTTTTTTGAGGATGGAGACTATGTATAGTCAAAATCTTGCAATATCATTTTACTAAAAAAATGCATAGTACATAAAGTTTGATTGATGATGATCTTTTTACTGATAGACAAGGAGATATACTCCATGTGAATTTATTTTACCTTGTTGTAAATCTTTTAATTATGTTTCTTAGCACCATCCTTTCTACTTCCAGTATACCCATCTCCAAAAATAGAAAAATAAAACAAAACACCCCTTGTCCCTGCATTCTGATGATCTAGAAACAATAAACTTCAGATATAAGTGATTTAAAATGGCAATAAAAATAGCATTGTTTTACGATAAGTAGATGAAACTCTGTTGCTGCATAATAACTATTCCTAAAACTTAGTGGCATAAACAACCATTTTATTTTGCTCTCTTTTGAGTCAGGATTTCACAAACAAAAGTGAACAAACAAAGTGAACAAACTCACTTTGGTAGTTTGTTCCTAATTTGCATGGTGTTGCCTGGAGATGCCTGAAATCGAATGATCTGCTACCAAGATGGCTTATTCACTTGCAGATATTCTACCTTGGTGTTTGTTGGCCTCTGTCTATGTAGTGTCCTTTGCCCCAGCTTCAGCAAATGCCCTGGGCTCCTCACAGCATGAGGAGAATAACCACACTTCTAATGTGGAAGCTGGCTTCCAGAGTCGTAGATGTTAGAAGCAGAAGCTGCTTGGCCAGTTAAAGGTCTTAGAAGTGGCTTGGAAGTAGCCGAGGGTCACTTCTGCTGTGTTCTGTTGGTAACAGTAGTCTTGGGACCTGCCGTGATTTGGGAGAAGAGGTCAAGAATCGATTCCCCCTTCTCGTGGGAGAGGGGAAAGTCATACTGCAGAAGAGTGTGTGAAATGGGAAATTGTTACGGCCGTTTTCCAAAAATACCTACTGTTAAAAGAAAATTTTGGATCAGTGATTAAAAAATAAAGGGGTGAGATTTTTTTGTGTGGTATGGTGATAAAGTTCTTATTCCTTTTTCTGTAATCTTATGATATTGCAGCCTTATTAGGCAGTATGGAAGAGAATTTTTTCCTTGTTTCTATGTTTTACTCAGTGTTTTTTTTTTTGGACTTATGCAGAGTGAGAACTACTCAGTGTTTTAATCTATTATTTTTAGGGTTTCTACCATCATCCATTGCTTCCAAAAGAAGCCACTTCAAACCAGAAAGAATTCTAAACAATTTAAAATTGTTTTACCCAGTTTAGGAATTACCACAGGGTATAAAAATAATGGATAGGAAAAAAGTACAGAGGAGTAAAGTGTGTGGAAAGGAAGAGGACTAATAGGAGAAGGTGAATTAATGTTATTTGTTTATTTGGGAGATTCACCTTAGTGAGAAGCACAACTGTCTAGATAAAAACTCTTGTATATTTGCGATCTAACGAGTCTGCCTTCTACAAGATTGCCTTTTAGAAGATAATCATACTGAGTATGTATGTAGGTGATACACAGAATGGAGAAGAATTTTTAAGTCCATTAAGAACAGATAAACTAGGCCGGGCGTGGTGGCTCACGCCTGTAATCCTAGCACTCTAGGAGGCCGAGGCGGGCGGATTGCTCAAGGTTGGGAGTTCGGAACCAGCCTGAGCGAGACCCCGTCTCTACTAAAAATAGAAAGAAATTAATTGACCAACTAAAAAAAATATATGTACAAAAAAAGTTAGCCAGGCATGGTGGCGCATGCCTGTAGTCCCTGCTACTCGGGAGGCTGAGGCAGTAGGTTTGCTTGAGCCCAGGAGATTGAGGTTGCTGTGAGCTAGGCTGGCTGATGCCATGGTACTCACTCTAGCCTGGGCAGCAAAGTGAGACTCTGTCTCAAAAAAAAAAAATAAAAAATAAAAAAGAACAGATAAACTTGGCTGAATTTTGTTATTTGGGGAATAAAGCAGGATACATCTCAGGCTTAGAGTGGTTTCACACTTCACTGATGAACATTGCTTTAAACTAGCACTAAGGGGTTAATTGGAGGGATTATTATTAATATTTCAACCGAGATAGAATTCACATGTCATAAAATTTACCATGTTAAACTGTATGATTCAGTGGTTTTTAGTATATTCATTGTTGTGCAACCATCACCGCTGTGCAGTTTCATAACATTTTCATCACTGCAGAAAAAAACCCATATGACAGCAATCACAACCCCTCATCCTCTGACAACTGCTAATCTCCTTGTGTCTGTATGGATTTGCCTATACTAGAAATTTTGTATAAATGTAATCATACAATATGCAGCCTTTGTGCCTGGCTTCTTTCATTTAACATGTTTTCAAGGCCTAGCCATGTTATAGCGGGTATCAGTACTTCATTACTTTTTATGGCTAATAATATTTTATTGAAATGTATATACTACATTTTGTTTATCAATTCATCAAGTGATGGACATTTGGGTTATTTCTACTTTTGGCAGTAAAATGCATGTATAGGTATTTGTATGAAAATGTTTTCATGTCTCTTCTAGTAATGGAATTGCTAGGTTATATGTTAACTCCATGTTTAACTTTCTGAGGAACTGCTAAACTGTTTCCCAAGTGGCTGCACCATTTTACCTTTCCACCAGTAAGGTACAAAGATTCCAGTTTCTCCACATCTTCACCAACACTTGCTCTTTTCCTTTTTAAAAAAATAGCCATCCCAATGCATGCACAGTAGTATTTCATGGTTTGGATTTGCAATTCCATAATGACTAATGATGTTGAGCATCTTTTTATGTGCTTCTTGGCCATTTGAATATCTTTTTTGAAGAAATGTCTATTCAAGTCCTTTTCCCATTTTAAAATTAGGTTTCTTTGTTTTTTTTTTTTTATTTCAGCATATTATGGGGGTACAAATGTTGAAGTTACATATATTGCCGTTGTCTCCCCTCCCCCCTCAAGTCAGAGCTTCAGGCGTGTCCATCCCCCAGGTGGTGTGCATCACACTCATTATGTATGTATATACCCATCCCCTTCTCCCCCCTCCCACCTGCTGGACACCCGATAAATGTTTTGTTTTCTTTTTTAACATTTTGGTTACATTTTATATCTTTGCCTTTCCCTAGCAAGGGTTAGGGGTATGCCCTTTCCCTCACCACATCCCTGTTGAGCTCTAAAAAGTCTTTATATATTCTGGGGATTCGACCTATATCAGATACATGATTTGCAAATATTTCTCTTACTCTGTGGGTTGTCTCTTCACTTTCTTGTGTACTTTGATGCACAAATGTTTTCAATTTTGATGAAGTCCAATTTCTGTATGTTTTTCTTTGGTTGCTTATGCTTTTGGTGTCATCCAAGAAACTATTGCCTAATTGAAGGTCACAAAAATGTCCTCCTATGTTTTCTTCTATTAGTTTTATAGTTTTAGCTTTCACGTTTAGGTCTGATTCATTCTAAGTTAATTTTTATATATGGTGTGAGGTGAGAATCCAGCTTCATTATTTTGTACAAAAATATCCAGCTGTACAAGCACCATTTGTTGAAGAGACTATTCTTGATCCATCTTGGCACACTTGCTGAAAATCAGCTGGCCATAGACATATAGACACATTGGACTCTTAATTCTATTCCATTAATTTATGTGTATCCAAATGCCATATCACAGTGTATTGATTGCTGTAGCTTTTGTAGTGAGTTTTGATCTTGGGAACTATGCATACTTCTGTTTGTTTTCAAGATTGTTTTGGCTTTTGGGGGTCCTTTCTCATTCTATATTAATTTTGAGATCAGCATTTCCATTTTTGTAAAATGGGCAGTTGGAATTTTGATTTGAATCTGTATATTATTTTGGGGACTGTTTCCATCTTAACATATCAAGTCTTTCAATTGATGAATGTGAGATGTGTTTCAATTTTTGTAGGTTGTCTTCAGTTCATTTCATTGATGTTTTGTAGTTTTAAGTTTGTAAGTCTTGCGCTTCTTTGGCAAAATTTATTCCTAAATATTCTATTAGTTTTAATGCTAATGGAATTGTTTCATTTTCACATTATTCATTGTTTGTGTACAGACATACAACTGATTCTTGTGTATTGATCTTGTGTTCTGTAACTTTGCTGAACTTGTTTATTAGTTCTAATAGTGTTTTAGTGGATCCTTTATTATTTTCCACATATATAAGATTATGCCACCTGCAAATAGAGACAGTTATATTTATTCCATTTCTTATATAGCTATCTCCTATTTATTTTTCTTTCCTAATTGCCCTGGTTAGAATCTCTAGTACAATGATGAATAGAAGTGGTGAGAGCAGATATCCTTGTCTGGTTTTTAGAGGGAGGGCTTTCAGTCTTCGCTATTAAGTATGATGTTAACTGGAGGTTTTTCATAGATACCCTTTGTAAAGGGAGATGTTTCCTTCTATTCCCAATATGTTGAGTATTTTTATCATAAAAGGATTGTTGGATTTTAGAAAATGCTTTTTCTTTATCTTTTGAGATGAACATGTGGTTTTTATCCTTTTAGAAATTATATTGATTGATTTTTGTATGTTAAAACTAACCTTGCATTCCTGGGATAAAGATATATGTGTTTTTTAAAATCTTTGTGTTTTTCAACTTGGGGAATGTAGAAACTTGTTCTACCAACATTGTGGAGGCAATAGGAATAGATCTGAGAGAATATAGCCTTTGGATCAATGCTTAATTTTCAAGTGCTAAGGTGTATTATAAATGAGAACTGTTCAAAGGCTTATGTTGTAATACTTTTTTACAACATGGAAATAATTTTGACCCTTATCAAAACATAATTTCTTTGGACTTTTAAGTAACTTAGTGAATAATTTGAGGATTTTTGCATATCTGTGTCCTCCTTTTTCTATCTATTGATAGTATGCTATTATCAGGGTCTTGCAAATTCTAGTTCAGAGTGCCCTAACCTATGTTTTGACTGAGCTCACATTTTAAACTTGAAAAATGGTAATTAACAAGTCTATACGGAAGGGTCAGATCCCTTTTGTGATATAGGTGCTTCTTAGCTCTCAGGAGACCCTGTAGCAGGAGCTTGTCAGAGTAATATTTATAAAAACATAGATAAGTATCTAGAAAGGAGCAAAGGATTTGGAAAAAAGTGCTTGATCAAAGTTTTGAAGCACAGTCAATATTTTCTTCTACTTAAAAACTGCTTATAATTTGACATGAATTATCTTGCATTGCATTCTTATCTGTGGGAATGGCTGTGTGAATAAATGCTCAGGTACCTGGCAACTCTAGTTGAGAAGTGGAAGTAATTAACCACCTCAGGAAGTTATTAAACTCTGATAAAGCAGCTTTTTGTGCTCTTCCTTCCTTCTGCCACACCAATATGTATATCTTAGCTAGAGAATAGTTTCAAGCATTAAACATGTATTTTGTTCTCTTTATCTATTTTATCTTCCTCTAATTGCCAGACTTCCTCACTTTTTTCTCCAAGCATTCTTTTCCAAGAAGAATTTTTCAGATTAGAAAAATCATCCATTTTTACAAAGGAAAATTTACTAAATTCTGTAAGATCTTTGAGCTTCTTATATCCATTGCATATTGGTAAGGAACTGACATTTGGACGTGTTCTTTCTGCATCCCACCCAGGCCAAACTCTGCTTGTATACAGAGCAAAGTTGGTGTTTTTATAAAGCAGCTAAGCAAGCCACTTTAAGGGAAGTGGCTGGCCATTTGAAACATTCTGGATACTTGAAAAGATGGCCACTGGTCAGTGATTTTGAACTTCTCTTACTCTTTTGATTGTCTGTTGGAAGCTGGGCTTTCTCCATGTAAAAGTACACATAGCTCACTTATGTGAATTGGGATGTCATACACACTTTAAAGTTCATCCATGAACTTCTGATTAAAAACACCCACTACTTATGGAACAATCAAGTTGGGATACAAGGGTCTCTAGATTTTATAAAACCATACAATATGTATGTGGTTCAAATACAATAGAAATTGAGAGCAACTACAATTGCATGTTAACTGCAATTTAACTAGAAAGAGTATAGGTGTTGGTTATGATAGATGCTGTGACTAGTGACCCAGATCCCTCATGAAGGTTGATGGCCTTATTCTCCCAGGTGCTAGAAGTGCTACTGACAGAAAGCCCTGTTGTCAGCCCCTGGGGAGATTTATCTTGGCTGAAGAGCCACCTTGCCCCAGGGCATGCCCCTTCCCGTGGACATCCAGTAACTGATCTTTATGAGATACAAGGGCTTAAACCCCTTACCCCCACTTGGAAAAACAGCTTCAAAGCTCCTCATGGGATGTGTGAATTCTTTGGGACTTTATGGCAGCTGAATTTTTCCCTCTGTACAATCCTGATTTCTTTTCTTCCTTTCTACTGGTATTGATCCCAGAAGCACCCTCTATTTTTTTTATTTTAGCGTATTATGGGGGTACAAGTGTTAAGGCTACATATATTGCCCATGCCCCCATCCCCCCTCGAGGAGCACCCTCTAATAAAATTTCCTGCACAGTAATGTCTCTCTCAGAGTCTGCTTCCTGGGAAAGTCAGCCTTGGATGGAATCTAGGATAAAATGTTAGTACCTAAGTTAGCATCTTCCTTTCCTTTTCTTTTTTTCCTTCCTCTTCCCCTTCGTTTTCCCTTTCCTTTCCCCTTCTGCTTCCCCTTCCTCCTTCCCTTTCCTCTTCCCCCCTTCCCTTTCCCCTTCCCCTCCCCTCCCCTTTCCTTTTCTCTTTCCCTTCCCCTTCCCTTTCCCCTTCCCCCTTGCTCTGTTGTCTGGGCTACAGTGCTGTAGAGTCAGCCCAGCTTATAGCAACCTCAAACTCCTGGTCTCAAGTGATCTTCCTGCCTCAGCCTCTCAAGTAACTGGGACTACAGGTGTGTGCCACCATGCCCAGCTAATTTTTTTCTATTTTTAGTAGAGATGGTGTCTCACTTTTGCTCAGGCTAGTTTTGAACTTCTGACCTCAAGTGATCCTCCCACTTCATCCTCCAAGAGTGCTAGGATTAACGGAGTGAGCCACTGCACCTGGCCAAGTTAGCATCTTTCAACCACAAAAGTAGATCTGGCTGAAATAAAAATTTAGTGAGATAAACTTGAATTCATTTCTGTCTCCCAGTCTTTCTTTGGCATTGCAGAAAACTCCCCAATACTTTGAAAGCTTGACTTCCTTGGTCACACAGTACGAACCTGTGGAAGGTACATGTTAAATGAAAAGTTGCTTACATGCCCCACGGAAACCCCTAGAAATTTTCCATGTTGATAATATAATCTTATCCATATGATAAGAGAATCTTTCTTTTCTGAGATTCCACAGATAGCATTCGGGAAACATTTGCTTTTGTCATTATCATTAAAATTGTTGTAGATGTCCATTCTAAATATTTGTAAAATATGGAAAAGTTCTAAAGAGGAAGAATCTATATACAAATACACTTTTCCTTAAAATTGGGATAATATTGTATGTACTTTTTGATGACCTTTCTTTTTAATGTAATAGTGTATAATAAACAGGTTTCCATATCCTTAATCCTTAAGAATACGGGTTGCAATGGTTGTATAATATTCCTTCTACCCACTGGAGAGACCACATTTAATTTAGCCAGCCTCCTTTTGTTATGCTTAATTTTTCCAAACTTTGTTATTGTTACAAGTAATATAATGAATATTTTTTGAAATTAAGCTCAATTAAATCTAATTAATTAAGCCTGCTTTAGTTTTTTAAACAATACTGGGTTGTCTCATCACTAAAAATGTTGTGAACTCTTAGATTTGAGACTGTTGTATCTAGGTAGCCATTGTAATTGTGCAACTACAAGGATGCCATTCACAGAGTTGATGCGAATTCAGGTCCTAAGTGCAGTTTCACCATTGTTGCTTCCTCAGAAGGATTGCCATTGTGGATTTGTGTGTCTTCTTTGTCTTTTGAGCAATTTTAACACAAGAAGGTCTTCATTTTTTATATATGCCTACCAGATATTAAAAGAAGGATTTGAGCTATTTCCATTATTGTCTACCAGGCATATCTTGTTCTCACCAGTTTTTGCATCATTTTATCCAGTTGTTTTAGTGTGCAACAAGCCCTTAGTTCCATTACTGGCACCATGAGAAAGTATGTTAAGGAATTTACATTCCTCTCAGTAATTATTAAAATCTGTCTGGAGCTGTAGATAGATTGTGAATGTATTTTCCTAAGGGCTATACCTATACTTTTGTGCAACCAGCTTTGAATAGTTTTTAAGATAAAATATAGTAGTATTCTGATGAAGTTTATTACTTATTTTTGAGACAGGGTCTTGCTCTGTCGCCTGGACTAGATCATAGCTCACAGCAACCTCAAACTCCTGGGCTCAAGCAATTCTCTTGCGTCAGCCTCCCAAGAAGCTGAGATTACAGGCTTGTGCCACCACAACCAGCTAATTTTTCTATTTTTTTTGTAGAGCTGGGGGTCTCACTCTTGCTTGGGCTGGTCTTGAACTCTTGGCCTCAAGCAATCCTTGCGCCTCGGCCTCCTAAAGTGCTAAGATTACAGGTGTGAGCCACCATGCCCAGCCTAAAGTTTATATTTACTTTCTAAATGTTCTTATCCTCGCCATCATAAGAATATAGTTATAGTTAGAATTGACAGAGATACAATGACCAAATTCTCTTGTTTTGCAGCTACAAGGATTAGAAAGATTAAGCAAATTACTCAAATGTCATATAGCTACTATTAATGTATTAAAGTAATCGACTTCATAACCTGTACTATGAGAGAATAGCACAATTGACAGGAAAACCTAACCAAAGAAATAATTACTTGCTGACCAAAATCTTTGCTGTGATTATTAAGGACCATAAATAGTAATTGAGAATACTGATATAGAGGCTTTTAAAAACTCAAATTGAGTTTAAAACATTGCTTAGAGTTTGCCATGATTTTGTTATGCTTGTGTCTTCTAATGGAAATACATGATTGGTCAAGTAAAATTTAGAGACCAGTGCAAATAGTCTGGGAAAAACCTCTTTTTAGTAAATTATAGTTATGCCTTATTATTAATAGTAAATTTTGTCAGAGTGTAGGATGGTAGACAAACAGCTGATAGAAACCAGGGGACTTAGACTCTAAAAAGAGAAAATTCACTATTAATTACTGTATAATTACAGTAGCCCTCTTTGCCAGGTGATTATGGACCCATTCATCCAGACTGTATTTCTACCACTGATACTGAATGGTAGGTATTATTAACCAGAAAGGTAAAGGTCAAAGGCTTTCTGAATACTGGGTACATAGAACAAGCGTGGAGGCATCGTCACAGAAGTTCCTTTCCTTTAAATGATGTTTAATGTGAGCCAGGTGAAATTGTGTCCTAGAGAAACTTAACTCTGTGATTAGGGTCTCAAAGGCAGAGTGATCAGTTCCACTTGACTAGACATAAATCACCCACATTGAAACACGATAGCTCCTGACAACTGGGCAATGCTGATAAAAACCAAAACAAAAGATGTCAGTAAATCTGTGCCAATGTGGAATTGGTATGCGGATTTGATTAATTCACTATGTAGCATTACATTCTGCATTAGACTTCTTTTTGTTTCATCATTTTTTCTCTCTCTTTGTAAAATAAAAATTGTATGAAGAGAAGAAAGCCTCTATGTGATATAGTAACTATTTTATTTCCATTTTCATTCCAACCTGTTAAACAAAACTATACCAGAATGAGAGAAGTCATGTTATTCCTTGTGTCTTCTTTCTTCAAATAGTTAATTTAAAAATATTTTTCTTGAATTCGCCACTGTTAGATCTTCTCTATGATAATAGACTGTATGTATAAACCTTGTTGATATCACCTCCCTTTCCTATTTGTCATTGAGGACACAGATATATAGAATAAACACTATTCCCTTTGATCTCTATAAAATTTTACTCATACAGAAAATCAATACATGCTAATAGGTACTTAATGATTTCTTTTCATATCAGGGAGAATATGTATAATGTAGAAAAAAGCCCATAGGATTATAAAATGAATGATTTCCTGCAACAATCATTTTATTAAGTTTTAATATTAAAATAAGTAAGAAAAGAAAAACTTTAGGTATTTCATTGTCAAGTGTTCCTTAGTTTACATGTCTGTAAATAAACTAGATTCCTTATAACCCTAGCTTCCTTTAGCCTTGAAGGTCAGGCTGAACAGGTTATTATAATAATATCATGCCCTGAAATCTTATATCAAGTATCTTTGGCTCTGCCAACCAGCTTTAGTATATTGTGACTAGGTATGCACATTCTTCCCATGAAAGATGTACTTGTGCATTTGTAGTGATTTGATACCTCATTCTTGGGGGAATTCTTCATTCTTTGCTTCAGTAGGGAATACATTTTTAATACATGATCATAGTAATAATATACTATATCTATTAACAAACACTATAAAAATAAGGAATCATTTAGATGCTTTTTGTGATTATTTTTTTCACGACAGAATATTATTTATAGCATAGTGAATAAGAGTAGCATTCTGTAGGTCACTTTGGGTACTATAGACATTTTAACAATGTTGATTCTGCTGACCCACGAGCATCGTATATTCTTCTACCTGTTTACATCCTCTGCTATATCCTTCTTCAGTGTTTCATGGTTCTCCCTGTAGAGGTCTTTTGCCTCCTTAGTTAAATATATTCCTAGGTACTTTATTTTCTTTGTTGCTATTTTGAAGGGAATTGAGTCTTTGATTTGGTTCTCACTTTGACTGTTGTTGGTATATATGAATGCCTCTGATTTGAACAGAAATTTTTCTAAAGAAGATAGAATAATGGCCAACAAACATGAAAAAATGCTCAACATCTCTAATCATCAGGGAAATGCAAATCAAAACTGCAATGAGATATCACTTATCTCCAATGAGAATGGCCTTTATCAAAAAGTCCCCAAACAATAAATGCTGGCGTGGATGCGGAGAGAGAGGAACACTCCTACACTGCTGGTGGGACTGCAAACTAGTTCAACCTCTATGGAAAGCAATATGGAGATACCTTAAAGTGATACAAGTAGATCTACCATTTGATCCAGCAATCCCATTGCTGGGCATCTACCCAAAAGATCAAATGACACTCTACAAAAAAGACACCTGCACTCGAATGTTTATAGCAGCACAATTCACAATTGCGAAGTTGTGGAAACAACCCAAGTGCCTATCAATACACGAGTGGATTAATAATATGTGGTATATGTAGACCATGGAGTACTATTCAGCTTTAAGAAACAATGGTGATATAGCACTTCTGGTATTTTTCTTGATAGAGCTGGAACCCGTTCTACTAAGTGAAGTATCCCAAGAATGGAAAAATAAGCACCAAATATACTCACCAGCAAATTGGTATTAACTGATCAACACCTAAGTGGACATATAGGAATAACATTTATCGGGTGTTGGGCAGGTGGGAGGGGGGAGAGGGGGATGGGTATATATAGACATAATGAGTGAGATGTGCACCGTCTGGGGGATGGTCACGCTTGAAGCTCTGACTCGAGGGGGGGGGCATTGGGCAAACCTTAACATTTCTACCCCCATAATATGCTGAGATAAAAAAAAAAAAAGTAAATTAAAAAAAAAGAGTAGAATTCTGGAGCTAGATTGCCTATTGTCTCATTGTCCTGTGGTGATGCTTTAAATATATTTAAATATAAACACATATGTGTGCCTGGCACATACATAATATGCTGTTTTTAAGTCCTAGCTGCTGTTGTCATCACTACCACCTGTCACCAGCACCGCCACCACCATTATTGTTGTTATTGTTATATTAATATTATTTTAGCAAGTCTGTGGTTTCTACTTCTGTACAATGGAGTTTTTTTTTAATTCTAAGCATATTTAATGGAGTATTTTTCCAATAACCACAATTGTAGATAGTCATTTTTATCTTTATATTCAAGTATGTGCATAATGGATTGAGTTTTTCTCTTGGTTCTTACATTCAAGGCTTTTTGTAAATCATATACTTCAGATCCTGTGGATAATTGAACTTAGTATAGAATAGGATCTCTGCTATATATTTTATGGAAATAGCATAGTAAATACTGAAATAATATGATATGGGACTATCAGGGTAAACAGTTTTTATAAGCTCAACATGAAGTGGTGAAAAAGAAAAGAAAAATTACAAGATTAATGTGGTAATATTCATATACCAGCTGGTTAGTGACACATATAAACCCATAAGTTCTTGATCGAAAAAGCACAATTTTGAATCACAACCAAAATGTGCCTCATTGGGGCTTGATTAGTTATCCATCATGATGCTGGTTAAATGAAAAGAGAAATATTTTTGTAGACACACATCCCATCTCATACACACCCACCCCCCTGCAAAACCCCCCCCCCATACACACACATAGCATCTTTTGGATTGGTTCAGTGCTTACATAGCTGGTTTGTACATATCTGTGTCTATTTCAGGTGTTCTGCACTGATGGCAACTTGCCCAAAGGAGGCAATCTTAGTGTCCACTGTTCTTTTTGCATTTTGTGAGATCCTTTCCCTATGAAATGTTTGTTTTTCCTCTTTAGAAGTAAATAAGAGTCTAAAATAGTCATCCTTTTTCTCCACCTCCAACTCAGCAGTCAGTCTGTCTAGACACCTGGATAATTGAAAAAGAAAGTAGCTTAGGCAGAACTTGCTTATGGGGTTTTTACCCTAGTTTAGCAGCTTCTGCTAAACTGTCAGCAGAAGTTTTTACCAGCAAGGAATAATGGATTCCTTTAATAGTTTAACTATATATAGATTATAAAAGTACAATTGTTAACATTTCAGTTCCTTAATTTCTTCCTAGATGAGGATGATGGAAGAGAAAGAAGGATATTATCCTTATTATGCTTTTTGGGGGGGGTGGAAAGGGGATACAAAGTCTTGCTCTGTGTGCCTGGGCTGGAGTACAGTGGCATCATCATAGCTCACTGCAGCCTCCAACTCCTGGGCTGAAGTGATCCTCCTGCCTCAGCCTCTAAAATAGCTGGGATTACAAGTGTGCACCACCATGCCCAGCTAATTAAAAAAATTTTTTTTATAGAGACAGGGTCTTGCTATTGCCCAGGCTGGTCTCAAACTCTTGGGCTCAAGCAATCCTCCTGCCTTGGCCTCTGAAAGTGCTGGGATTACAGATGTGAGCCACTGCACCCAGCCTGAAATTTCATTTTAAATAATGGTTCTTGTAATGCCCTTTCTTGACAAGAAGATCTAATTAGCAGCATGACCATGTTTTCTTTTTAAAGGTCTATACATTAGTAACTGGAATGACATGCACAGCTGGTTAAACATGTGAACTGCAGGGCATTTTGTTCTGTATATATACTGCAGATTCAGTTACAGACCACCACAATAAAGTGATTATCACAATAAAGTGAGTCATACAAATTTTTTAGTTTCCCAGTGTATATAAAAATTATGTTTACACATCACACTGTAATCTATTAAGTGTGCATAACCTTGTCTAAAAACTGTACATACCTTAATTTTAAAATACTGTACCGCTAAAATGTGCTAACGATCATCTGAGCCTTCAGCAGGTCATAATCTTTTTGCTGATGATCTTTTTACCTTGATGTTGATGGCTGCTGAATGATCAGGTTGGTGGTTGCTAAAAGTTGGAGTGGCTGTAGCAATTTCTTAAAATAAGACAATGAAGGCTGCCACTTCGATTGACTCATCTTTTCATGAAAGATTGCTCTGTAGCGTGTGATGCTGTTACACAGCATTTTACCCACAAGAGAACTTCTTTTGAAATTGGAATTAGTCCTCTCAACCCCTGGCACTGCTTTATCGAGTAAGTTCATGTGATATTCTAAATCCTTTCTTATTATTTCAACAGTATTCGCAGCATCTTCACCAGGACTAAATCCATCTGAAGGAACCACTTTCTTTGGTCATCCATAATAATCAGCTCCTTGTCTGTATAGTTTTATCATAAGATTACAGCAGTTCAGTCCCATCTTTAGGCTCCATTTCTAATTCTAATTCTCTTGCAGTTTCCACCATATATGCAGTTCCTTCCTCTACTGAAGTCTTGAATCCCTCAAAGTCATCCATGAGGATTCGAATCACCTTCTTCCAGGTTCCTGTTAATATTGATATTTTGACCTCTTCCCATGAATCATGATGAATGTTCTTAATGGCATCCAGAATGGTGAATACTTTCCATAAGGTTTTCAGTTTACTTTTCATCAGGGTTCTTGAATGACCAGGTGCATTGTCAATGAGCAATACTATTTTGAAAGAAATTTTATTTTCTGAGCAGTAGGTCCCCACAGTAGGCTTAAAAGATTCAGTAAACCATGGTATAAACAGATGTGCTGTCTTCCAGGCTTTGTTCTATTTACAGAGCACAGGCAGAATAGATTTAGGATCATTTTTAAGGGCCCTAGAGTTTTCAGAATGGTAAATGAACCTTGGCTTCACCTAAAGTTACCAGCTGCATTAACACCCAATAAGAGGTTGAAGCATTCAAGCCATGCAGTGACTTTTCTCTAGCTATGAAAGTCCTACATGGAATCTTTTCCCAATAGAAGGATGTTTCATTTACATTGAAAATCTATTGTTCAGTGTCATCACCTTCATCAATGATCTTAGCTAGATCTTCTGGATAAACTTGCTACAGCTTCTCCATCAGCACTTGCTGTTTCACTTTGCACTTTTGTTATGGAGACGGAGATATTAGGGAGATTTTTCCTTAAATCTTATGAGCCAACCTCTGCTAGCTTCCAACTTTTCTTCTGCCTCTTCTTCACCTCTCTGAACCTTTGTATTAGGTTATTAAGTATGAATATCTCATGTCCTTAAGTACTAATTTTGACAGTTGACATCTCTGACATTTCACTTTGATACTTCTTATTTTATTATTATTGCGAAGGTACATACTCAGTTTTTCAGGTGCACAGTTTGGCTTGTGATTATCTTTCAAATTTTGTTTTAGAGCAATTTTTGTAAAACTGGAAAAGTAAAAAATTCATGTTATTTTTGAATGTGAGTTCCGTTGTGGAACCAATGCAGTGCAGACAGCTCAAAATACCAGCAAAGAGGGAAGGGTGGGACTAATGAACTCACAGTAGGTTGATGGTTTGAGAAGTTCTGTTCTGGTGATTTTAATGTGAAAATGAGCCACGTTGGTGACTGGAGACTAAGGTGGATAATGATGTGCTAAAAGCTGCAGTAGAAGCAAATCATCTCAACCTACATGTGAATTAGCAGCAAGGTTTGATGTTACTATTCCAACAACATTAGACCATTTGAAGCACATTGGCAAGGTAAAGAAGCTGGATAGATGGGTTCTGCAGGAATTAAATGAGCATCAGAGGAGAAATCCTCTCAAAGTTTGCCTTTCTTTGCTGTCAGGACATAAAGGCGAACCATTTCTACACCACATTATGATGCGTGATAAAAAATGGATTCTTTTTGATGATCACAAGCATTCAGCACAACAGTAGGATAAAGATGAAGTGCCAAAACATAGTCCCAAACTGAATATTCATCAAGAAAAGGTAATGGTATCTGTTTGATGGTCCAGCACTGATATTATCCATTACAGCTTCCTGAAACTTGGTCAGTCGATTACAGTGGATGTTGACTACAGCCAATTGGATGAAATGATGAGGATGCTTGCGATTAAGTAGCTGAGATTGGTTACTAGAGACAGGCCAATCCTCTTGCAAGACAACATTCAACCACATGTTATACAAACAATGCTGCTCATGCTCAAACTATGGCTGCTAGCCTTGGAAACTCTCTGTCTTCCACTGTATTTACCAGACCTTGCATCAACTGACTGTCACTTCTTCTAGGCTTTGGACCACTTCTTGCAAGGAAAAATACTCAGTTCTCTAACATGCTGTGGAAAATGCCTTTCAAGGTTTCATGGTTACTCACTGTCCAGGCTTCTTCACTGCTGGCATAAACAAGCTACCGTTAAGAAGGCAAAACTGTGTTGATAGTTTAGGTGCATACTTTTTTAAATTGTGTTGTTTCTTATTTGAGATATAATTTGATTTGAAATCGGTCCTTTCATATTTACTGACCAGATAGAATTGAAGGGAGTTAGGGCCTTGCTCTAGATTGTTGTGGCTGATTTGATCTTCTCTCCAGACCACTCTTACTTTTCCCATATGAATAATATGGCTGTTTCACTTTCTTAGTATTTGAGTGTTCACTGGAGAAGGACTTCTAATTTCCTTCAAGAACTTTTCCTTTGCATCACCACTTGGCTTACTATTTGGTGCAAGAGGCCTAGCTTTCAGCCTGTCTTGGCTTTGGACGTGCCTTTCTCATTAAACTTAATCATTTCTAGCTTTTGATTTAAAATGAGAGATATATGACTCTTCCATTCACTTGGATATTTACAGGACATTGTAGGGTTCTTAATTGGTCTATTTTCAATATTCTTGTGTCTCAGGGAATAGGGAAGGCCTAGCTGAGGGAGAGAAAAGGGGAAATGCCTGGTCAGTGGAGCAGTCAGAACACTCACAGTGTGTATTGATTAAGTTCACTGTCTCATATGGGTGTGGTTCATGGTGCCTCCAATCAGTTACAATAGTAACATCAAAAATCACTGATCACAGATCACCATGACAGATATAATAAGAATAGAAATATTGCAAGAATTACCAAAATGTGACAGAGACACCGAGTGAGCACATGCTGTTGGAAAAGTGACACTGATAGACTTGCTAGACAAAGGGTTGCCACAAACCTTCAATTTGTCATAAACAGTGTCTGTGAAGTCCAATAAAGCAAAGTGCAATAAAATGAGGTTTGCTGGCATATCGAGTACTAGAGTTTTCAGTGGCAAAATTCTCTTTAGAGCTTGTGAGTATGCCTAATGTAAATGCATATGAGATTTCAATAGTAGTGTCTGATTCAATGAAGGGAAGTCTAATGTCTTTTTATGTGTGGTGAACTCTTCTTTTACAATAGGCTTTGGAAATTGTCACACTGAAATGACTGGAGCCCATTTCAGACATTTTAGTGGTTCACCTGTATGATTATTTCTTTGTTTAAGAATGAAAATTCAAGCCATAGCATATTTGTGGTACCCTATTCTAAATTTACCAGCTCTCTTTGCTTAGCTTGCTTGTTCTGCCGGTGGAGTTTTTTTATTGACCCTAGAAGGAGATCTTTTTTTTTCTTTCCCTATAGAATGAATGGAGCCGTTAAAGAGTTTGTACTAAACTGTTAATGTAAGAAACTACCTGGAGATTGGATCCAGGGTTCTTTTATACTTCCCTTCTTAGCAGGAGTTTATATGTATGCCTAAATACAGTTTATAATAAAGTTCAAACTTCTATTTTATTCATTTATTGATTGATCTTTACTTAAGACCCGGTATGTACCAGATATGAAGATATAAAACTGGGGTGTAGGGCAGGATCCCTGTCTACTGTAAAGACATATATAAAACAAATAATTACATATGGTTGGAGATTAGTGCTTAATGTATTACTGGATGAAAGAGTGGAGATAAGTATGATAAATGTTTAGCTAGATGGAAGAATGGAGGTGTGTGTAATTGTATATATTAATAATATATACATGTATATGTATTAATGGAGTACGGACAATAATCACATTACTCTCCTGAGGGAAAGAGCAAGAAAGTCTTCACAAAAGAGATAACTTTTATGTTGCATTTTGAAAGCCATGTAAAATAAATCAGGTAGTTCAAGAACAGGCTATGATTATATCCTCCTGTTTTGTTTTTCTCCATAGAACTTATCACTGTTGTGCATACTGTATTCATTCACTTACTTGTTCATTTGTTCCTTGCTTCCTTCCTTTGTCTGCCATACTAGAATATAAGCTCTGTGAAGACAGGGATTTTGGTCTGTTTTGATTACTCTGTATCCTGGATACCTGGGAAAATACATGATATAGCAGGAACTTGAACTCAAATATGTATTATATATAGTGAAGGAATGAACTTTGTGAGTCTAGAATAGTTGGGTTTTTCATAATTTTCCTTCAGCTTATTAAGAATATCTCCTTAGAATTTCCTCATAATTTCACTTAATATTTTTTATTATGTGTATTTAAATCTCTCTAGTGATAACATGCTATTTCCATAATGTTTCTCAAATGCATCTCCTATTTTCTATATCTCTTAGTTTGCCTATCCTATCCCATCCTGTCCCATCCCGTCCCGTCCCGTCCCGTCCCGTCCCGTCCCGTCCCGTCCCGTCCCATCCCATCCCATCCCATCCCGTTTTTTATTGAGACAGAGTCTCGCTCTGTTGCCTAGGCTAGAGTGCTGTGGTGTCAGCCCAGCTCATAGCAACCTCAAACTCCTGGGCTCAAGTGATCCTCCTGCCTCAGCCTCCCAAGTAGCTAGGACTACAGGTGTGTGCCACCTTGCCTGGCTAATTTTTTCCATTTTTACTTGTCTGGCTAATTTATTTCCCTTTCCCTTTCCCTTTCCCTTTCCCTTTCCCTTTCCCTTTCCCTTTCCCTTTCCCTTTCCCTTTCCTTTTCCCTTTCCCTTTCTCTTTCTTTTCTCTTTTGTTTCCTTCCTCTTCTCTCCTCTTCTCTCTTCTTCTCTTTTTTCATAGAGAAGGGGAGTCTCACTCTTGCTGAGGCTGGTCTCAAACTCCTGACCTCAAGCAATCCTCCTGCCTCAGCCTCCCAGAGTGCTAGAATTACAGGCGTGGGCCACCATGCCTAGCCTCTTAGTTTGTTTAGTCCCCATAATATCTTACATGAACTGATACAGCCTCGTAATTTTTTTTCATGTCTGTGTGTAAGTCCCCTTAAACTTCTTTATAGCCATTAGAATTATATATGTAAAATACAGAACTGGCCAGACCATTTCTGTGCTGATAAATCTCTGATGGTTTCCATCTCCCTAGAATAAAGTTTGTGCTGCTTAGGATGGCACAGAAGGCCACCTGCAGCTTGACTTCAACTACATAATGGTTTGTCTCTTACTATCTCATAATATAATAAAAATGGGCCTATTTATTTTTCTATCACTAGTGCCTGGCACATAATACAAAATTCAGTAAATTATTTGAGTAAATGAATACATGTAAGTGTGTATGAAGGAATGGGTACAATAAGAAATTTCATTGAAAATGTTTGCAGTTAGATAAGAGATGATATAAAAATCTAATTTAACACTAGCATTTAAGAACAGGTTTTTTTCTTTAGACAGCCGATTTGTCTTTCTCACTGTCTAATCACTCTATCTCTTGTCCTCCATCGATTCTTCATAAAGGAATCCCCTTGGCATTTGCAGTGTCATTTAAGAAGGAATCCTACTTCTCGTGGTTTTCCTCTCTACATCCTGCTCTCCACTCCCTTCTCAGTATTGGGTCTTTTCTTCTAGCTATTAATACTTTCCTTATTGTGTTAGAGATTTGTGTATATGTGTTTCCATACCCACATGTGTGCCTTTTCTCTGTTCTGGCTATAAATTCTGGGTTTAAGGTTTTGCATGTAATTCTGAAACTCTTAGGGTTAAATTATTTCTACAGAACATATAGACAACCATGACCTATTTGTTTTCAACTTAAAATGATTTTTAATTGTGCTTATTATATTTTTCTTCATGTCTTTTTTTTTCTTCAATGTTTTTGCACACTTAGATTGAAAATCTTCAAGAACAACTTAGAGATAAGGAAAAGCAGATGAGCAGCTTGAAAGAACGAGTCAAATCCTTACAGGCTGACACCACCAACACTGACACTGCCTTGACAACTCTGGAGGAGGCCCTTGCAGAGAAAGTGAGTGACTGGCCCAGATTCTTTACAGGCACATTTCTTTTGCTTTCCCATTAATCTAAAGCTGGGTGTAGAATACAGAAGAAATCCCCATGGGCAGAAGGGAAAAGAGCCCTTCTGTGCTGTTGCTGACATACATAGTATAAAGGAGAAAGAAAATCCATTTGGTTGTTGCCAATTTAAGCATTTGCTGCTAGGCAAGATGAATTTCATGCTACAGGGCAGTGGCTGAATTTCCTAAAAAATCAGCCATATGTTCCATATATTTTCTGAAGAAAAAGAAAATTCCTTGTTATTTATATGGTCAACTAGAATTTGGGGATGTGGGAATAGTCGGTATGGCCACCAGGAAGCAATACATAAAGTCTTCCTCTACTATCCCACTTTGGTACTTGATATATTCATGCATTTTAGTTATTAATATAATGTGCTTTCTAATTTTCTAGTCTTGGCCTTGATGCTTTATTTTACCTTTATGATCAAACTCAGTTTTTCAGGAGTGGTTGACTAAAGAAGTGGCCCAACCCCTGATGAATGTTAGTGTTAATGTCTTTAAAGGAGCTTTAGGGAATCTCCTTGGGACATTTTAATTGGATTTTTATAAAAGGGTTAGGGTCACTGTTCTGTAAGTCTCTTGGACTCCGAATGCTTCAGGCTGCCTGCCAAGATCAAGGCTTGATCCCAGAATGTATTTAGAAATAGTACCAGAAATATACTTAAATTGCTTTAATTTTCAAACTTTATGACTATCTGTTGACCGAAAAATGTTTTAATGGTTTCTCTTTTCTTTGCCTTCCTTTAAGGCATTATCCAAATCTCCTCTCTCTCCTTTTTGTTGGTATATGAATTGTGAGCTGTTTGCATTGCCTTATAAGCAACATGTAAATTGTATAGAAAGAAGAAATATTTGTTATTTAAGTTTTTTAAGTTATTAAGTTTTTAACTTATATAAGTTGTTAGTTACTTAGGAATTGAATAAATGCGAAAATTCTAAAAGAATATTTTAGCAATATCTAATACTAGTTGAGATTACAAGAAAAGAACCTTTGGGGTTCAAAAGAACAAAGCCAGGTCCTTATTACAGCAAGATGGATAGGAAGGATGAATTCATTAAAAACGTATCACTGTCTTTTGAACAGAGGATAGAAGTATAGATTTTATCAGCTGAAAACAGAATTACAGTCATATGATGTAAGTATGAAAAGGAATTTCCTCATGTGTTGCTGTGCTCTCTTTACAGGAGCGGACAATAGAACGCTTAAAGGAGCAGCGGGACAGAGATGAGCGAGAGAAGCAAGAGGAAATTGATAACTACAAAAAAGATCTTAAAGACTTGAAAGAAAAAGTCAGCCTGTTACAAGGCGACCTCTCAGAGAAAGAGGTCATGATCAACAAAGTGGAATTATTTTGTTTGCTTAATTATTGCATTGTGTGTACATGTTGTCGGTGTTTACATAGCACATGTAAAAAAGCATTTGCTGGAAGATTTTCTAAGTATTCTTATAGTAAGATTTTTGTAAATACCTTAAGGGATATTTCAGGAAGCTTTGCAGAGATATAGTAGATTAAGTCATTCATGTCCTAAATCTTACTTTATTTGAGATGGTTTCTTTCTTTTTGATGGCACTTTTATAAATCCTAAAATAACTAAAGCCCAGTTACATTTGAATAAATATTGTGTTAAAGGTAAGAAAAGTGATGGACAGAAGGAGGTAAATTTATTTATAACAACAATTGAAGTACATAATGGCTATTAAATTAGGTGACTTTTAATATACTTTGATCCTGCTTTTGGAGAATCATGTTAATGTGACCTAAATAGCAAAAATGCCTAATGCCCTATGATCAGATGATAAAGCATGAGCTTCAGGGTCTTTCTCTGGATTTCTATTATCTTCAGGAATTTTTATGGACATTTAAGTTCCTAATAGAATTTTTCTTCTAAAAGGGAAAAATGTTTTATGTTAAGTTAATGTAGCTACTAAGGTTGACTACTTACAGTCACAAAGTTTAATCTACTTTCATTTATTTTGTGCTAATGAGTATGTATTGATAGAGTTCTTTAAATCTCGGTTCAGTTGGTATTTCTTGGGAATCCATCCTATTTAGTTAGGAATTAATATTTTATATTTCATGAATACTCTGAAATGGAAATATGTCAGTATTTGGTAACGGAAAGAAACTGCAAGCCACCATGATAATAAATTAAAAAATTTAAAGCTCTACTTTGTTTATAATTTGTATTTATTCCGGGTATGTGTTGTTTCTTTTAGGCTTCACTCTTGGACCTGAAAGAGCATGCTTCTTCCCTGGCTTCTTCTGGACTGAAAAAGGACTCACGGCTTAAGACACTAGAGATTGCTTTGGAGCAGAAGAAGGAAGAGTGTCTGAAAATGGAATCACAGTTGAAAAAGGTTAAAGAAAAATTTTTACATACTCTTGCTTTACTTTCAATAAGAACATAGTAGCTAACTCTAGGGTGTTTATAGGGAATAATTTACTGTGGAATAATAATCCCCCAAAGTTCAAATACCATATATAATGTTCGATTAATTCTCTTAGCTTTCTTACCCTACTTTATTTTATTCATGAGAATCCCTAAACTCTTAGAAAAGTGGCAGTTTTGAGGAATATTAAAATATGCAACTCCCTGTGGTGAGATATGAGAACACAATGTAAAAAATCTCAATTACCTGATGTTTTTCTTCCATTATCAGACTTCTAGAGAGAGATAATGTAACAGTGATAGTCACATGCATTGGTGAATATTAGGACATGGCACAGATATTTGTGGTCTGTTTCTTTGATTTATATCTCTCTAATATTTATATAGCACTTTATAGTTTCCTGAACACTTTCATATTTATTACCTTTGAGCTGTCAATGCTGTGAGAATTGCAACTGAAACTTTTGAGTTTCATTAACTAGATCCAGGTCGAATGATTACTAATGAATATGGGTATAGCTTGTCTTGAAACTTCCAGTTTTGGTCTCTTTCCATATATTGGGTGTATTTAACATGATACCTTTATTTAAGAAATGCCAAAAATTAATCATATTTTGAAGCTGAGGAAAGGAAAAAAATCTAGTATCTTAAAGTTACTTTTGAATAAGTAGGAAAGTCCTTTTTTTTTGAGATGAAGGATTACAGTTTTAACCAATTCATATTTGATAGTTGGCTTTGTTTTTGTTTCTCAGTCAAAGGGTGGAGGTGATTTTTCATTTAACACCTAAATATTAAACATGAAGTTATATGTATAGTTACAAAACTGAGCGGTAGTGATCAAGAGTGATGTTAGTCATTGACATTTTAATCTCCCGTTTATGACAATCTCACATTTTCTTTTTATTTTGGATCTATCTTCATGCTTCTGTAGTTGATGCTTCTGTATTTGATGCTTCTGTAGGTCATTTATGTGGTCTGGAATATTTTAGGCTTTACATATAGATTTATGAGAAAAAGTTCTCTTTGGGGAGAGGATGTAGGCAGCTTTCTTCTCCTTTGATTTAGTACCTTTTTTTCTACCCATGGCTGTTTTTCTTTTTGCATTTTCCTATGTTTCATTCTGGACAGTTGTTCCTTTTCATTTTAATTCATTACTGATATTTTCCTATTATACTGCTTCCATGATGCCCTACTCCATAAAGGAGGTTGTTATAGTTTTCTCTTTGTTGCGTTTGTACTTTGTTGTTTTTCCCTCTTTTCTGCCTTCTCTGTTTTTAATTGAGCATTTTGTTTGATTCCATTTTCTCTTCCATTTTAGCATATAAACTGTACTTGTTAAAAAATTTTTAAGTGGTTGCCCTAGGGTTTGCAACATACATTTTAGCTATTCTAAACCCTGCTTCAAATAACACCATCCCACTTCACATTGGGTGTAGGTGCCAACTGAGTATTCCCAATTCCTTGTTTTCTTCCCTTATGACATTGTTATTCATTTCATTTACCCAAATGCTATCATTGCCCAACACAGTGTTACTATTGTTACTTCAGTAGTTATCTTATAGATTATTTAAGAATAAGAAAAATGAAAGATGCACTTTTAGCTTCACTTATTCCTTGCCCAATTTTCTTCCTTTCTTTATGTATATCTGAGTTTCTAACCTATATCATTTTCCTTCTCCTTGAAGAAATTCTAACATTTTTTGTTAGGTAGGTCTCCTGGCAGTGAATTACTCAGTTTTTGTTTATCTGGAGAAGTCTTTATTTTTCATTTACTATTGAAGGATAATTACACTGGATCTAGAATTCTAGGTGATGTCACTGACCCCAACACTATAATATTTCACTGTCTTCTCTTTTTGGTTTTTTTTTTTTGTTTTTGAGACAGAGTCTCACTTTGTTGCCCAGGCTAGAGTGAGTGCTGTGGCATCAGCCTAGTTCACAGCAACCTCAAACTCCTGGGCTCAAGCGACCTACTGCCTCAGCCTCCCTAGTAGCTGGGACTACAGGCATGTGCCACCATGCCCGGCTAATTTTTTCTATATATATTAGTTGGCCAATTAATTTATTTCTATTTGTAATAGAGACGAGGTCTCACTCTTGCTCAGGCTGGTTTCGAACTCCTGACCTTGAGCGATCCTCCCGCCTCGGCCTTCTTCTCTTTTTGTTTATGTGGTTTCTGAGAAGTCTCTTGTAATTCTTAACATTGTTCCTCTATAGGTAAGATGTCTTTTTTCCTCTGACTTCTTTCAAGCTTTTCTCTTTGTGTTTGGCTTTCTGCAGTTTGAATATTATGTGTCTAAGTGTAGATTTTTTTGCTGTTTCTCCTGCTTGATGTTCTGTGCTTCCTGGTATATAACATATATCATCAATTTTGGAAAATTCTCAGCCATTATGATGTGAAATATTTCTTCTGCTCCTCTCTTTTCCTTCTGGTATCCCAATTGTGTATGTTGCATCTTTTTTATTTTTTTGTGAGACAGAGTCTCACTTTGTTGCCCAGGCTAGAGTGAGTGCCGTGGCGTCAGCCTAGCTCACAGCAACCTCAAATTCCTGGGCTTAAGCAATCCTCCTGCCTCAGCCTCCCGAGTAGCTGGGACTACAGGCACGTGCCACCATGCCCGGCTAATTTTTATATATATATATTAGTTGGCCAATTAATTTCTATTTTTTTTATAGTAGAGACGGGGTCTCGCTCAGGCTGGTTTTGAACTCCTGACCTTGAGCAATCCGCCCGCCTCGGCCTCCCAGAGTGCTAGGATTACAAGCGTGAGCCACCGCACCCGGCCTGTATGTTGCATCTTTTAAAATTACCTCACAGTTCTTGAATGTTCTGTGCTTTTTTTTCTTTGTGTTTCAGTTTGATAATTTTCTGTTGACCTGTGTTCAAGCTCACTAATTCTTTCTTTACCCATGTCCAATCTACTGATGGGCCCATTGAATTCATTCTTCATTTTTTATGTGTTTTTAATTTATAGCATTTCATTTTGATTCTTTATTAGAGATTCCACCTCTCTGCTTTCGTTACCCAACTACTCTTGGATGCTGTCTACTTTTTACATTAGAACCCTTAACATATTAATCATAGTTATTTTAAATTCGCAGGCTAATAGTTCCAACATCTATGTCAGCTATCTGAGTCTGGTTCTAAAACTTGCTCCATCTCTTCACACTATATATTTTTCTTGCTTCTTAGCATGCCTTATAATTTTTTTGTTGAAAGCTGAACATGATATATCAGAGAATAGGAACTGAGATAAATAGGACTATATTGTAAGTTTTTTGTTTGTTTTGGTAATCTGGGTAGAAGTTGGTTGGTATTTATTGTTTGCTGTAGGTGCCAAAGACTTCAAATTCTTCTGGTGTCCTTGTCTCTCCTTTTGACTCTGGGTTTTCCTCTACACAGAGAGTCTGTCTTGCAGCTCTTTCAGCTGTAATCCACTATTACTATACTGGAGCCTTTTGGTGTGGTGGTAACATGGGGGGGGCATTCTGTAATCTTATGATTGTCTCAGTCTTTTACAAGCCTATAACCCTGGCTGTATATTCACAGGAATTTATTACCTTTTTCCCCCCACACTTGGATAAAACTGGAAGGCTAGAGGGGCCTGGAGTGGGAAAAATTTTCTTTTCCCAGGTGGGATAAAGCTTTGGTAAAATCTTTACCCGTGGAGAGCCAGCCTTTGGATAGAGAACACTTTAAGGGTATTACTCAGTTGTCACACTTCCCCTCCCACTGCCAGAACCACAAGAACATTTTCTCAGCTCCCACTGTAAGAACCTGGTAGGGTTCCTGGATGTGTAAAGCCCATGAAACTGGGATGGGGGTTCCCCAAAGACTGCAGCTCCCAGGACTTTCTTACTCACATGTCTACACTCAGCCTCTGGCAATTCCTCAAAATTACCATTTAAGTGCTTCTGCCATCTACCTCTGTTCCAGGTAAGCAGGTCTCGTCCATGACTCCAGATTTGCCTGTCTCTCCAGACTTTGGGGTGGCAATTGCTCTGTGACCTCAGTTTTCTAATAGGTCTAAGAGAAGTCCTTGATTTTCAGTTTGTTTAGCTTTTTCTTGTTGTAAGGAAAGGGGTAATGACTTCTAATCTCTACATGTTAGAGCTGAATGAGTCGTACCTACTAATTGTTATTTTAGGAAGATATTTGTATGAATTTTGCCATTTTGAATAAAATCCAAAGTAATAAAATAAAAATGGTTTTAATTTTATTTAAGAATTAGATTTAGCTTTCTTAATTAACACATAAATATTTATGAAATGAATGTTTCATAAATGTTAACCCTAGGAATTTGAGAATGGATCATAGAAATCTATGAATTAACACTACACCTGTCTTGTACAGCTTTCTCAGTTCAGCTATGTTTCCTACACTCTTAGTATTTATATTGGAATTTTATTGGAAATTGCCTGTATGGGAAAGAAAGAAAAAACTTTGCTTTATAAAAGGTCTTTCTTAGAATAAATGAGAGCATATTTTCTGATTTAAGATTGATATAAAAGATAATAAAATATGAGACTCAGAACCGTTGTTAAATATTCTATTTTAGATTTCATGTCATTCTAGGGAATTCTAGGTCTTGCTGTGGTGCCTAGGCTGGTCTAAAACTCATGACCTCAAGTGATCCTCCCATCTTGGCTTCCCAAAGTGCTGGGATTACAGGTGTCAGCCACTGTGCCCTGCTAATTTGCTATACTTTTTAATACTTCTTAGCAGCTTATTATCCCTAGAATTTTATTTATCTTCATCTTTTGTATTAGCAATCTTTTAGTGCTTTATAGCTTATTTGTAGATTTACATGAAGTACTATTTGGCATATTTTCTTCTTCCTGAATGTTAGGTCCAGAGCCAAGAGGGAGACACATGAAGCCTCAGGTGTAGCAAAATGCTATTTATTTGAGCATCTGGATGGAGGTTGAAAAGAGCATCCACCCTGAGGAAGGCGAGAGCCTTGGGTTTTACAGAGGGTTTTTCCAGGGAGTGTAAGCAACTGGGCCAGAACAGTTGTAATAAATTTTTTTGAAACAACTGGTTTCTGGGACCCCTGTGTCGACAGAACTGTCTGTGGTCAAAGTTAGATTTACAACCTCCAGACTCCCCAGACTCCTGTGGCTATTGTTTCACAGGCCTTATGATCACTATCTGAGTTTTCCATTAACCGCATTCCATCCTGTACATACTTTCTGGGTTCCCATCCTGAGCAAACCTAACACTGAACGCATGACTGGTGTAATATCATTGTTCTAATTTATATTTATTCAAAAGGCTGTGCTTATCTTTCAAATTTTCAAAGTAAATTTCTTCTCTGTTTTTCTTAGAGTGGGAAATGACTGGTCTTGAGGTAATGATAATTGATGTCATTTTTAATCCATTTATAACTTAAGAATTTATATTCTATACCTGAATTTTGGTATTCTGTGTCTTCAGCATAAGATAAACTCAGAATTATTAATGATAGAGTTGAAACTCAACTTCTGAGTTATCAGAATTATTTAAAATGCTAAATTCTAAATTCTTTTTTGTTTAGAATAAAATATTTGTTTCTAGATTCTGATTTTTTTAATTGAAGCTTTTTTTTAAACCATATTTTTAAATTGTTAGCTTTTCTTTTTCTTGCTTTTCCTACTCTTAAATTATTCATCTACTTTTCTTTCTTGCTTTCTTCCTTCTCCTTCTCACTCCCTTTGGCATCCTGAAATAGTGTTGAGCCACTCCCCTAAGCCCGTGACTGACCTGACAAAGTGTTGCCCCAAAGTCCTGGCCAATAGTTTTTTCTGTATTTTGCATGAATGACTTTTTAATACCCTGTGGAAGAGTGGAAACACTTAACCTTCTCATCTCTCCCTTCCTCAAATAGGACTCCCAGATTTTTTTTTTTAGATGATTCCTTTCTAAGTATATTGGGGTGAATACAAACTAGAAAGGTTTCTGTATGACCAAAATTCTCTCCCAAACTTTGGGAAGGTTTGTATTTCTGTTGTTTTTGCTTTGTGTTGTTCTTAGTGGGTTAATTCATTCAGGGTTGCGGCTCTTTCCCTTTGTTTCTACCATGTTGTGACTTCTAACTACACCAGTTTAGAGTATAATTTTGCTAACACAGTGAAACACGTGTCTGCCCGCAGAATCTCCTTTAAAGGCCGTGCTTCAAAGTACAGCTGTTGCTTCCACAAGGCATTTAGCTCAGTTTACATCAACATCTCTCCTTTACTCAAGGTACTTTGTGGCAGAGCTTTCCTGAGTATATATATTTACTCCTTTAAGGTATATATACACACACACACTTTATATATATTTTGGAGACAGCATCTTGCTCTGTTGCCCAGGATAGAGTACAGTGGTGTCATCATAGCTCACAGCAACCTCAAACCCCTGGTCTCAGCGATCCTCCTGCCTCACCTCCTGATTAGGTGGGACTATAGTGCATGCCACCATACCTGGCTAATTTTTGTATAATTTGTGGAGATGGGAATCTCACTATCTTTTTGCAGGGTGGTCCCAAGCTCCTGGCTTCAAGTGATCCTCCTGCCTCAGCTTCCCCAAGTTCTAGGGTTACAGGCATGAGCCACCACACCTGACCTCCCTTTAATATTTTTTTTAAACCATTTTAAGGGACTAAATATATTTTGTTGTTTATTGAATAAGGCCTTTACCTTCTCATTAAATAGATTATAAATGTAAAAATGTTGGTTTCTACAAGGATGTGGTTATGTGTATTATTCTATAATCATACCTATTTTAGTGAGACATGTATAAAATGCAGAAGAACAGAATTTTTGCCTCCAGTGTATGCATATTGAGGTTTTAATAATGTAAAAGGTAGGCAATTTCTAGTAGAACAGTGCCTGAGGATGGTGACCTTAACTTTTTTTTTTTTTTTTTTCAGCAAAGTTTTTGGACTGAATGACCTTAACTTTTGACTAAAGTATTTTAAGGAGGTTGTTCATTGTTAAGTCAGCTTTTCTTGTCCAAAGGTGACATTTTATACAAATTTTGTTATTTCACTGAAGTTGGTAGTTTTTGCTTGTGAATGGTCTTGACCTCCTCATATTCTAAAAACAAAGTGTATAAAATATCTACATTTTTAAAACATGGTTGATGGACAATTAGAATTTAAGGAGTAGGAGAGGGGAGAGGAGAATGAAGCTACATTTAAGCTTGGGCTAATATTTAATTACTGATTATTTTCTCTTCTTCCCAATCATTGTTCTTTACCTACCATAGCCTGTGGGCTATTTAAAATCAAACAGAAACCAGCCCCCTGCTTTGTGCATATTCATTTTTTCAATAAATAATTGAGTTTCTACTTTATGTCAGTTACTATGCTGGACACTGAGGATATAGTGGTGCACAAGACAGACCTGTCCCGTGGCCTCATAGAATTTATAGTCTTTGTTAGGGAAAATAGAGGCTCAAGCAGGTCATTATAGTAAATCACAGGGTGTGATGGAAGCTCAAGTCAAAGAAAACTATTCTCAGTCAGAGTCATGGAGAGCTGAGACCTCAAAGTAAGGACTCACAGTATGTGTGAGACCCAGAACACTAATATGCAGTAGTTATATTTATGGCATTATAAGTAATATATTTATAATAAATTGCTAGAAATCACAGTTATCTCAAGAATACTGAATATCAGCTGGCCTTCAGGTTTGTTTACACAGTCATCTTTTGTGCCCCCAATCCAAGTCCTGTCCTGTTGCCTATTTCATCTCTTTTCTTTGTGGATACTGGGAAGTTTCTCAATTACTCCTGCTTCTGATTGCATCTTCAGTCTCTTCTTCTTTGCTGTTTTCCTCCCTCTTTGTGTATAAATGTGGTCAGCTTTCTATAAAATATCTCCTGATCTTGATATTTCTCATACTGTCCTCTTTCCTCTCTCCCTGTTAGACATATTTTATTTTAAAAGCATTTATAGTTGGGCACAGTGGCATGTGCCTGTCGTCCCACCTACTCGGGACCCTCTAGCAGGAAGATTACTGGAGCCCAGAAGTTCAAGGCTGCAGTGAGCTGTGATCATACCACTGCATTCCAGCCTGGGTGACAGAGTGAGACCCTGTCTCTAAAAAAAGACAAAAATGTCCGCTTTTCCTGCCTATGAAGAATTAACTGCTACAGGAATTTCCTTCCTACCATTGATAAGTCAGAAACTGGGAAAACAATGTGAAACAACTGATTTTAGACATTGGACAACACTTAATGCAGAACAGTGATCTTTTTACCTTCCAAACTTGTATAGTTTTTGTTTCTTAAAATACACTTCACAAATATGTCAAAGTTAAAGGTTGGGGAAGCCAGTAGTTAAGACAGGTAAAATCATTTTCACCAAATGTGAAAATTTCATCACAAATGAGCTTGGTAAAGGACTTATCTTAAAAGTATAGCTGTTACTTTCACAAAGCCTTTAGCACAATTTACATAAATATTTCCCATTTACTTGAAGTACTTTGCTTCAGAGCTTTCCAAAGTGTTAATATTTCCTGAAAATATATATTTGCCCCTTTAATATTTTTTCAAACCATTTTGAGGGACTAAATATTTTCACTTGTCTGTTGAATAAGAAAAAGCATCTTGGTCTTTGCCTTCTCATTAAATACATTATACATGAATGGCTTTAGAGATTCAGGAGGAAATTGAAGGACTTGAAAATTCATTTTTAATTATTGAAAGAAGCTGCTTTGTATTACAAAATGCATTGATGCTATTAGTTGACTTTTGTAACAAGATCCTGAATAAAAATTCTTTTCTCAGTTCTATGCGTGGTTCCTGATTTCTGACTTCATTTATCTTTCTCATATTATCTTACAAGTGGTGGTAGCCATTTTCTTAAGCTAACGATGGCATCACATTGCAGTGTCTGTATGGTTCTAGATACTGAGTGTCACAGGCGTCACACGTTTGGTAAAGCAGCAGTACAGGAGATGGAAATGGAAGTCAGGGTGTAGTGACAACTGGGTCTCTGCCCTAGCAGATCAGCAGTGAGTCCCTGGAGGTGCCTTTGATATTATCTTGGAGAGATCAATCGCAATCCAGTGGCTTGTTAGTATGTCTAACTAAACTCTGGATCATCTCTTGGGTTAAGATGGTTTTTATCATACTCTTTGTCATACTCTTGATCAGCCAAAAGGCTGAGAAGTGATGATTTTTGGCCTAATAATAAATATCTAGAGATATTTTGGTTTAAAAAAACGAATCCATTTGGACTCTAATATAATTCTCCATTTGTTACTAATCTTTTTGTTTATGTAATACTTAAGCAGATAAAACCTTATAAATTGAAGACTAGCTGTTAGATATTTGATAATACTCTATTTAAATTGGAATATAAATAGTTCTTTGGGACATGGTTTGCCCATTGCTGCTATATGTTTATGTGATGGAATTGGAACACTTTTCTTTGTAGGCACATGAGGCAACATTGGAGGCCAGAGCCAGTCCAGAAATGAGTGACCGAATACAGCAATTAGAGAGAGAGATTACCAGGTACAAAGATGAATCTGGCAAGGCCCAGGCAGAAGTTGACCGCCTCTTGGAAATCTTGAAGGAGGTGGAAAATGAGAAGAATGACAAAGACAAGAAGATAGCTGAGTTGGAAAGGTAAGGAAAGGAAAGCTGAATGGGACTCTCAAAGTGAAAAAAGTTGAAGTGTGTACTTTGGGGGGGGGGTATACTTTTTCGATATATCTGCCTCTGGGTTTAGGTTCCTGAGTGCTTGATATTTCTTTATTATCTACTTTTTATTCTAAGTCAGTGTAAATTCTTTATTGCAGCATCTATTAATAGAAGGCAGCATGGAATGGGAATAAATTAGGAAGCTATGGACTTCAACCTCATTGATTGACAAAACAGAAAGTATTCATTAAGAAATTGAAGTTTTTTACTGACTAATCAAGAGAGTACAAGTAGCTATCTATTTGCTTTTTATTATTTTTTCTCTAACAATGAGGTAAATGATCCTCAAGTGTAAGGAGTTAGTCTTTTATCATTGGTTTAGACTTTTTTGTTAAGCCGATGCTCCTTTGGGCTATGAATTTTTAGACTTTTCACAGTTTATATTGTTGAAAAGCAAGCTATTACATCAGTGTATAGATCAAAATCAGAAGAAGGAGGGACATTGAGGATAATTTAGGAGACTTGGATGTGATTTTTATGGAGCTCTGACTTTGAATTCTTCAAAATATGCTGTGCTTTAGCAGATCCAAGCAGACAACTCTTAGAATTTTGGGAGGTCTTTTTTTCTCATTAGAATATTTTATACTAAATATAAAGCATATGTTTCTTGACTTCATCTTTTACACTGTATTTTAACATAAATTCACAAGTGTATAGAAACAGCTCTTCCAGTAGAACTTCATTAATTACTCATATTCTTCTGAACAACCAGAGAGCCTGACAGTGACACAGTGAAGTCACTAATCTGTGTGGTCCCTTGGGGGCTGATCCTTAGGAATAATTTATTTTCATATGCTCTTAAAGGCTGAGAATTAGATTACTTCCATACATTGTTTACTAAGGTACATTTTTTGGCTTATTGGTAGACTTGACATTTTTCTCTGAAGTTGTTATTTTCTCCTATTCTATACCCATAGAATTTTAATTTTCAAGAAACTAAAACAATAAATTCCATCCCTCACAGTTTTCTTTTGCTGTACTAAAAGTGTAAATAACATGGGCTCATTACTTGCTCACTTGTTTCCTTTTATTTTGATAATAACTCTATTTAAATAGTTTCTCTAGTTCTGGACAAGAAAAATGAATACAATTCTTTAAATGAGAACTTAAAAATTAAGATTAGATTATGTGTGTTTTTGTATGTCTTTTTCTTACAGCACACACTTCCCTTCAACACGCATGCACGCACGCACGCGCACACACACACACACACACACACCTTCCATACATGAATGGGCCTGAAACCAGCAGCTGAAATCAGCAGCAATACTGCATAGATGTTAAAATACAATATTTTTGATTAATTACTTCCCATTAAGTATATTTCAGAAGAGAAATTCCTTGAGAAAGTTTCATTTTATGGCTTGATTTCTTGTATTAGAAATCTACATTTGAAACTATTGCTTGCTATGGCAGCTTGCTTGAAAAATGTTTTTGATTTATTTTTGGCTCCAGTAGTGATTTTGGGAGATGGATGTGAATTGAAGGAGAGTAAGAATTCAGACAATGTCTATATTTGATATCCAAAGTGCACCAAATAGCAGCTTTTATTAACCAGCATATTTCTCTCATTTTGAGAAAGAGTTGAAAATGATCTACTGTTTCCACAGAATGTAACTCTTACAAGCTGGAGAAAGCACTATAGGTTCTGTCCATTGGTCCTGCAGGGTGTAATTTTGTTTTAGGATTTGACACAGTTTCTTGGCTACTGAAATTAAAGAAACTGCTTTCCTAACTCAATGTTTGCTACCAGCTTTGTAATTTGTTACTCAGCAACATAGTTTAAGATATTGAATATACAGCAGCATCATAGAATTTGTGAAAGAGATTGACCATGGCATTTTATGAGAAAGGAAACCAAGAACCCGAGAAGTTACCCTTGAAGTTACATAGTGGCTGAGCTGAAGCTAAGAGCATGGGATTTTTAAATTCCATCTGTTTTCTTTCTTTTCCACCAAGGCTAGTTATGTTCTTTTTAGACTTACTGGCAACTGTTATTTGAAGTGTTCCTACTCTAATGTGATTTAATTTTTTGTCCTATATTGACCCAATGTCTTAAGCAGAAGTGGCTATCTTTAGTATTATGGCTTGCTTAGAAACTATGATAGATTTTAGTTTTACTTATGCCCTTGAAAGGCATTCTTATAAACTGAGCTCTGCTTATTCTAGGAGATAATCAGTACATTCTGTGTCAAAGACAGTAGGGGTTATATTGTACCTTTCCCCCCAAGATTTAGTACTGATTTGCATGCATGTGACTGCTGTGTTTCTTACTAACCATTTGCTTCATCTGTTGCCATTCCCTGTTTCCTACTTGTGGGTGTCTGTCTCCATGTAATTTATCATTTGAGTTTTGTCACCTTGCTTTTTATCTTACCATGGTCCTGTTACATTGGCATTTTGGGTGTCTACATGTGTATACATGTGTATTCCCTATCCCCCTGGGCCATGCTGTTTCTCAGAAAGCCAGTCTCTCCCAAATTGCACCCTCCATGCCAGGTTTCTGTCCCTGTACCATCAGGGTTGTTTTTTTGGGGGGACTTCCTGGGAAAGTGAGTGTTATGTAAGGCTATAGTCTTATGCTAGAGTGAATTGCTATTGCTGTTCTGCTACTACTGCTGCTGCTGGGGCTTGCTGGGAATTTTGCTTGATCAGAATTAAAGAACAGCCAGGTATGTCAAGTGGAACTGTACCTCTTGGGTACCAGGCTTTTGGATAAAATCAGTCTGTGTTCACTCTGGTGAAGTTCTGATATTGCTAGTTGTAATTGTTTTAGTCTTTGCTTTAGTCCATCTTTTATGTGCTGGTTCTTATGCTGGAATGCTGTTTAAGCAGCCCCTCAACTCAGGGGTCCTCAAACTTTTTAAACAGGGGCCAGTTCACTGTCCCTCAGACCGTTGGAGAGTGCATGCTGTGGGCCTGGGACGAGTGGGCTGGTAAGCAGGACAGGCAGGGCGGCAAAAACACCGGGAGGGCCAGATAAATATGCTAGGTGGTCCACATGTGGCCTGCGGGCCATAGTTTGAGGATGCCTGCCTTAACTGATGTAACTGTAGTGCCATACTGTAATTCAGCATATAGAATTCATTTCTTAAGGAGGTTCAGTAACTTTCTAAGTGCAAAAATAAAAGCAGACAGTTAAAATAATTGAACTCAAGAAAATTCATAGTATTCTTTGCACTTCATAGTACTTATTATGTAAGGATCTTCAATATTAAAAGGTTTAGGTTATGTCATGAAGAGTTCCCAGACCTGTTCTTTGTGGTCTAGAGAAATAGACAAATAGTCCCTTCTCATGTTGGCTCTTACTGAAAATAGCAGTTCCTGTCAAAAGATGATTTAGTGTTATACTACTCTCTTGACCTATGGCAATTTTAAAAGGAGGATTAGGTAAGCCAACCTATACATCTGCAAATATAAAATGTTTTCCCAATTAAATCTAAGAACTGCTACTTCTAAATTCATATTCCATACTGTGGTGTATGTTAGAATTCAGAGAGAGAAGCAGAACTAGAAGGATACACACACACACATATACACACATACACACATATACATACATACATACATACACACACCAGAGAGAAATGTATGTACATATATTAAGAGACTTATTACAAGGAATGTCTGGTGTGACAGCAGGGCTGGCTGGGCAAGCCTGAGATCCCTGTGACAGGCTGTCAGGAAGAAGCCTGAGCAGAAGGGAACTGCTTCAGGCACCAGCCAAAGCTGTGAGCCACAGGCAGAATTTCCTTTCTCAGCCCTTTTTAAAGAACTTCCAAAAGATTCAGTTATGCCCACAGTTATGCTTATCTAGGTTAAGCTCCCTTACTCAGACTGATTGGAGGCTTTAATTACATCAGCAAAATACCTTCATAGCAACATCTAGATTAGAGTTTGACTGAATACCTAGCCAAGTTAATACTTTAAGAAAGTCATCATCTGGTGGTTCTGGAGAGTCTAGATAAGACAACCAACCAAACCAGACTGGAAATGTCTTTATGCAAATAGATAGATTAGCCTCAGGAACCCTGAATGTAATTGAGAATCTCTCTCCCAACATGAGCATATTAGAGTTTCTATTTAGATTAATTATGATTAGGCTTTTCTTTGGCATAATGTTTAAAATATTTAGAGGGAAGAATACTGGAGACTGATAGAATCCTAATAGTATTTTTTCCGACTCTAGAAAGAATTGTTTATTGTCTGCTCTTTCAATCACACTGTCCCTCTCGGCTAAATACTTATGTTATAGCATGACACTGGGAACATTGTCCCCTGTGCTGTATATTATATTATGCCTTAGAATTTTTTTACTTGCTTTATTACCTTTTTTCTAATATCAAAATGAGGAATGAATTCAGAGTTCAGTGTTTATGGCAGAAATCATCAGTTTTACTCTAATGTGAGATTCATTTTGATTAGATTCAACATGCTATTCAGAGATTTTTGTATTTAGAGAATGGCAACTGTCTTCTGATTTTCATGTGAGTTAGATATCAAGAATTGCCTTTGGTTTATCAAAATTGTCAATGATCTAAAGAATAATAGAGTCTGTTATTGTGTGAGCTAAAGAATTAATAGAAAATGTGAATTTACTATATTTCCTGATTTGAGGGAATATAAGAACTAAGATTTTAATGGATACAGAGTTTATTTTGAGGTGTATTTTGAAATTTAGCAGAGGGATTATTTATGGGGTAGTCAGAAAAGACCTGTCTCATAAAGTGAGGTTTGACCAGACTCTTGGAGGTTCTCTGTAAGAAATCCTCAGATGTCCTTAAAGCACTCCAAACCCCAAAACTTTATTAAGGTATAATTTACATAAAATAAAATACACCCATTTAAAGCTTATTGTTTGAGATTTAATAAATGTATACACTAGTGTGACCATCACCACAATCAAGATATAGATCATTTCCTTCACCTACCAAAGTTCCCTCTTTTTCCTTTGCAGCAATATCCTCCCATCTCTAGCCCCAGGCACCACAGATCTGAGAACCACTTTTTTTTTCTTTTGTCTATTTTATTTTATTTTTAAATTTTAGCATATTATGGGGGTACAAGTGTTAAGGTTACATATATTGCCCATGTCCCCCTCCCCCCTCAAGTAAGAGCTTCAAGCGTGTCCATCCCACAAATGTTGCACATCTTAGTCGTTGTTGTTGTATATACCCATCCCCTCCTCTCCCCTCCCACCCTCCAACACCCGATAAATGTTACTCCTATATGTCCACTTAGGTGTTGATCCATTAATACCAATTTGCTGGTGAGTACATGTGGTGCTGGTTTTTCCATTCTTGAGATACTTCCCTTAGTAGAATGGGTTCCAGCTGTATGAGAATCACTTTTTAAATTAATTTTATACATTGTACTTTAGCTCCCTCCTTTTGCTTAGCATTTAGTTTTCTGCTTTCCTTTTTTGTTTGGAGTTCAGAATGGCATAGATTATACCAGCCAAATGGCCATCTTCCATTCTGTTCTAGCACAACCCTGAGTGTGTGTAATTTCCTACATCCTTAGCTCCAGAAGATCTGGTTGAATTAAGCCAGTCGGGATAATGGCATTCTCTTTTCCAGTGACTAATTATGCAGTGAGCATATAATGCGTGAGTGATTTGAGGGAAAGACCACAGAGTCTCACAGAAAGACTTGTGAGAAGATAGGTGATCCCTTTCTCCTGGACATTATCATGTCTGATGTGATGCCCAGAATTATTGCAGCTACTTTCTACCAGACCAAGATGAAGCCAGCGTCCAGAGGGTGACAAAGGAAGAAAACCCTGGAAAATCAGAACTAGAACCCAAATAGGCTATTCCTGAAACTATCTCTAGACTTCTTGTTCTGTGAGATAGCATGATTTCTTATTGTTTAAACCAGTTTGAATTAGGATTTTCTTTTATTTTCAGCCAAATGCATTGAAATGGAGATAGCTTATTACATATTTCTTCCTCTTTTTTTCCTAAAGTAGAAGCAATCATTTTGAAAAGAGTTAAAGTTTTTCGATAAGTCAAAGGAGTATCAAAGCTACTAAAAGCAGAAGCAAATAGGGACCCTGACCAAAGTTGAGGTCCCTTTGTCTACCTAATACTTTCTAAATAAAAAAATAATTTCCCTACTGTTTTAATTACTTCCCCAAACCAGGAATGATTTGCTCCCTTATGCCCATTTTTGTTCTTTGCAAATAAGGCAGTAATTTGAGTGTACCAGTTAAACCAGTCATAGATGATTCTACTGTGCCATTATTTTCAGATATGTCCAAACCGGTTTCAGTTCTGTGTTTCCTTTGTTTTAGTCCTCTTCGTCTCTGCCCTTAGCCCATCCTCTACCCAAATGCCAGAAGTAGATCTTACCCCTTCATCTTTTGGAATAGGCACAATGAGCAGATTTCTGCCCCCAAACAGGTAATGACTTTAAAAGTAGGTATATTTTGAATCAGGTAGATATTGTCTTTCTGAGAAAGATATCCAACAATTTTAATGTGATTTGTTTAATAGTTATATATGGTAATTTTAGCTGCCATATCTTACATCATACATTTTTTGTTGTTTATTTTTAGAAAGGGTTCTTTAATAGATTTTTGTTATACGGATTAAAAGGCTAAGGCCCAGAGAGGTTAAATGACTGATCCTATATCACATAAGTAGATGGTAACAAAGTTGTGCCTAACATTCTGTCTCTTCTTCCTTTTCTCCTTATGAACCTTCTGTGTTCATTTTTCATTAATGACCCCACCTCCTAGAAGGAGAGGATATAGACAGCTAGATGACTGAGAGGCAGTTCAGGTGGGGATCTGGCTGAGGCTGAAGTCTTCCTACTCCTGGAATGGCCTCTTATGGGACAGGTACTTTGGAACTGGCATGTGGGTTGCTTTGCAGCTGGGGTGCCAGTTTTTCCATGTGTGACTCTTAAGTACTTCTGTCAGATTTTGCTAGTGCCTAAAATTTTATGTAATGAAAATGAAGATATTTTTATTTTTCATAATTCTCTTAAAATGTTTTGGCAAACTTGAACTAGTTTATAGAATGGTATTTCCAATTTTTGGTTTGATGGTCTTAGAAGAATTAACTGTTTTCTTTCAAAAGAAAAGTCAAAATTAGGAGAGGAATGCTTTTTTCTTATCTGCCTTTTGTTATTCTTTTCTCTTTGACTAAAATTTTCTTTACATTTGTTTGTGTGAATCTGACCTCTTTTAATTAACTGTTACGTTTTTTGAAAAAAAAACTTGACTTTTCAATAGTAACCTCTCATTCCTTTATTTATGCTTTTCCTATAGTACCTGTCATATTCTGTCCTGTAACTGTACATTATTGAAGGACCTATATATGTATAAGTATGTGTGTGTGTGAAAAAAAAAGATAGTGCTCTTGTCTCATTCTACTAATCATCTCCTATCTCCTTATTTTCTCATCACCTATAACATTTAGACCCTTTAGAAATTAAAGAGATGGAGATTCAGTAGTTTCTTAAACTTGGTAGTTATATTGAAAATATTTTTATATTTGTTTCTTTTATATGTTCATAATTTTACACATGTATACATGTACATAATATGTTTATACATTCTTTTCCTTCTGTAAAAGTGTAAGTAAATTCATATGCATGAAATATGCATAAAGTATTCTAATACAGTTTAGTGTGATTTAGTAGAATTACTTTTAGATCTGCAGATTAAACAAAAGTATAGGTAACTTACTCTTTCCTCTATATGTTACATGAAATACCAGTTCTAACTTTATTTTTACACTGTAATGTCTCTGAAATTGGGATATATAAACAAGTAGTGGCATGGTATAATTTTCTTTGTTGGTCATATATAAAGTAATGGTGCATCTTCTGGCCTTGGTGAATTGATGTTGAGGATGCATTCAAAGAGTGAATAAAATCGTTTTCTTGAATGTGGTAGTAGAAGAAAGTAGTATTTCTAAATTAGCATTATTTTTCATATACTCCATTTTAAATGTATATGTAACCAAATGAATCTATTACTGTTTATAGTTATTTGACTATTTTATCTACATCCTGAGTTTTTTACGTTGACCTAAAAAGGGTTTTTTTTTTTTAAATTGGGAAAATGGCTTTCTTTTATGTTAGTATCACATATTCAGATACCTATGGCATAGTGTAACCGAAAAATGTTACACTATGCCTCTTGATATTTAGTCTTCATATTTGTAAATATTTTTCTTAAAGAAATCCTGAATTGATACTCAGCTTAATGTCTTCAAAGCTCTGCCATATAGAAATTAAGCTGTCTGTAGCTTTGACATAAGCTGCTATATGATTTGTGAGGAGAATGGTTGCTGAGAGGATTTCCTCAGTTGTAAATGTATGAGTTTGCATCTTTGGTCCAAGAAGTATAGCATCAGGCAATACACTCTTCATATGGCGGGAATGGAAGAGAGTTGACTGGGGCTGCTTGTGGCTGTGAGGAATTACATAAGATGTGTGTTCTTGCTTGAGGGAGAAGGGTCTGTGTTTAAAAAATGGAACAATATTGCCTGAAGCTTGGTTGATATAGAAAACGAAATGACAAAAAAGGAAAAGACAGATACCAAAGTATTACAACTGAAGACCGGTACTTTATCTGATCCTGCTTGCTTCAGCTTGCTTTCTGGGGAACCTGCCTGTTTCTTTCTTCTTCCTCCTTTGTCAGTTTCACTGATCTCATTTAAAAGGAGAATAAATTGTACAACTTTACATAGTCAATTCTATTAGGTCGTCTTTCCAAATTTTCTTTTCTTCTTTTTTTTTTTTTTTGAGACAGAGTCTCATTGTGTTGCCCAGGCTAGAGTGCTGTGGTGTCAGCCTAGCTCACAGCAACCTCAAACTCCTGGGCTCAAGTGATCCTACTGCCTCAGCCTCCCAAGTAGCTGGGACTACAAGCATGCGCCACCATGCCCGGCTAATTTTTTCTCTATATATTTTTAGTTGGCCAATTCATTTCTTTCTTTCTTTTTTTTTTTTAGTAGAGACGGGGTCTCTCGCTCAGGCTGGTTTCGAACTCATGACCTTGAGCAATCCGCCTGCCTGGGCATCCCAGAGTGCTAGGATTATAGGTGTGAGCCACCGCGCCCAGCCTCCAAATTTTCTTGTGGTATAACACCTTATAATTTGTTACTATGCTCTTTTAAGAATTTGTGTTGAGTGGCTGCCTTAATGTTTTACTTAAAAGTGTATATCACAATTCCATGTGCAGGTTTTCTCCTCCTAAATTTGTTCCCCAAGTGCTATAATTTGATGCTAAAGTGAAATATGATTCACAAACAATAAAATAGTAAAAAGATAATTAAAATTTCTTTGTGTTGGCTGGAATAAGCTCAGTTTTTTTCATGGATTTACCCATGTCTTATATAAAACTTTGCACCTGTAGATCTCAAATTATTCTGACTTCATATATCATAACCAACAAAAATAAAAAAGATCATTGGGGACAGTCATTTAGAGATTGGCTTTTTTTTGCCTTGGAACATTGTCTACATTTTAATTGTTTTATATATGCTAAAGGTCCGTGGATTTTTTATAGATTCCTAAAGAAGCGTCATAGAACAAAGTGTATCAAGGTGAGATGTCAACAACCTACCTTCTTATTCTTCATCTACCTCTTACCCACTGTGTGATTGTGAGCAAGTTATTTTGTTTCTCTGTTTCTTAATCTCTTTATCTTATGTAATGGAGATAATAAATCTTACCTGCTTTTACCTTTTTTTATTCTCATAATGACTTTTGAAAACTCTGGCTTTAAGTACTAAATTAGATTTGTGCAACACATCACTAAGATTAGAAAACATTAAACTACAAATTGAAATAGTGCTTGCATTCATGAAGTACATCTTTTGTTTTAGATTCTTAAAGTAAAACTTAGGCCATGAAGACAGTCCAGATGGCATTAGCCATTAGAAGTCTTAACTATTTTCAGAATAGTACTGATTTCAGTGAAATTGACTAATTTTTAAAAAGAGAAAACTGCCTGTTATTATAAAAGGCAATAATGAATGAACCATAGGGGCTTCATGCTATGTAGGAATATTAAGCATGGCTACTTTACATCTCTGATTGCCAAGCAACATGGAGAATGAATTGATGTTTATAGAACTGTGTATTCTTGTTCATTATTGCTTTTAGATTACACCATTTGAGGATTTTGGTAGATCTGGAGTGAGAAATAATTGGTTGTGATTAGAAAAATTATGTTTTAACATTTATTATTTCAAGTTATTATAAGTAAATTAGAATTCTGTATTCTGTAGAATAACTGAAGCTGTCAGTTTTTTTCTGCTTTTGGTTCTGAATAATTTGCATCCACTTAATGGAGTAGGGTGGATAAAGGAGTAGTCGGTTATAAGGTGGGTGTATATAAAGCTAAGCTGACTAAAAAATGTGAAACCACTTAATGCCAGTTCTAGCTACTTAAATGAGAAGGGGGCGAGAGGAGTGTGTGTGTGTGTGTGTGTGTGTGTGACTAACCTCTTCTTTTTGTTAGTGTTTAAGAAATTGGTTTTTTTCTTGCCCTAGGAAATGGTAAATTTTGGACAAAATTTTTTCTTTGGAAACTTTCATTAAAGTATAGTGGTATAATCTAGTAAGAAAATATATCCGTTGAGAGTTGAAAATCTGAAATTACTAATTTTTAGTGCCTGTGCAGAATCTGTGTTACCCTGTCCTCTTCCCTATTCTTGCACTTCATGTTTTATCTATATCCATGAATAATATTATGTCTGAATATTGTCCTTACTAATTCTTTCTAACTTTTTCTTTCACATTTTCTTCCTGGATTTGCTGTTTCCTTCAGTTTCACCTCAAGGTCAGTATGCTTGCATTAAAACAAAGATAAAGTAAGTGAGCGTTGTATACTAACATTATCTTGGATTCCAATAGAGAACTGAAATGATAAAACATGTTCAGAGAGAGATGTCTAGAAATCTAGTTAAGAATGCAAAAAATGTCAGGGATATTAGGTTTACTAGAAGAGCTGATTCAGATTTTTGTGCTTCAAAAGATAGTGGGAGTTGTCAGAGAGCAAGAACCAGATTGACCAGGTTTTGACTGAGAGAGGAATGGAGATGAGAAGAGCCAAGAGGGGAATGAGGAGGGACAAATAAATTGTTTTAATTTAATTAATATTTCATCAGAGACATGCTGACCCTTTAGCAGGGTAAAGGGCAGTAAGAATGCTGGAGGGGAACTTGCCACAGTCTGTAGAATTACATAAGAACCTTTGAATTATTTCACCTAGACAAATCTTTACACACACACCCCCTTTAAATTTGGGATTCATTTTGTGATTCTGCTGAGTGGTAGAACTAGTGATAACAAAACCAGTAACCACTGCTGCTATTTACATGTGCCAGAGGCACTCTGTCAGAAGATTTACATATTTTATTTTAATTGAGCTCCTCAGCAACTATGAAGAGAGATTTATTTCCATTTTTAGGTGAAAAACACAAGTGCAGAGTCCATTAAGTAACTTGCTCATCTTCATTGTAAGTAAATAGAGAAGCTGCACAAAATAATCAGAAACCTGTATTTTTAAAGCTATTTGTTTTGCATATGTGCTATAACAATGTAAATTAAAGTATTAGGATTTCTGACAGGGTTCAGAAAATAAGCTAGTTAAGAACATTTGTGTTGTACCTAACAGCTATTTTTTATATTAGTGATATCATACATATTTGCTGTTTATAAAAAACGTCTTTGATTCTCACAGCTAGCATATAGTTTACACAGGGCAGATTATTATTCTGATGAGGAGCTAAGATTAGGAAACATGATTTCTTCAGGGTCAGCCAACCAAGTAATGACACTTGAAGCAAGATCTCATGTTAACCTCAGGGCTCTTTATATTATATGCAGTGTAGCCTAGGAAGTATAGGATGAGCTGTGGAGCCCCAGATTGTTTGGATTTTCTTAGTCAGATTTCTCATCTATAGTTTTCTCATCTGTAAACTGGGATAATTATCTAAAGTTTGAGAGAGTTAATACAAATAGCACTTGAAATAGTGTAAGGCACAGGGTAAGCAATCAATAAACGTAGCTATTATGATTATTCCTTTTGCCTTTTTAATGGAGTGCTATTTGACACATTTTATTATAGCATGATGTCATTCATCATTTTGGGTTCTTTAAAACATTGTACTGTTCTTACTGATTCATGCCAGTATGAATACAAAGTGCAAATTAGATTCCCAGTGCAAAGTTGTATATGTGTAGAAAATGACAAAAGAAGACATATTTCATCTGCAATATTTTAGGACTCCACTTGCCTTTTGGGGTGCAAAAATTTGTATTATAGGTAGAAAGATTAAGTTGAGGCTTTGTTGGAAAGAGATTCTTTCCCATTTCTAATTCCTGAAATTTCTTAGTGTTTAAGTTGAGGACTTAAATGTTACTTCTGAAAGGGTTTCCTTACCTTTGTGACTCATTTAAAAATAAGCAATTTGTGTGAGGTGTAAGTATATTAAAAATACAAACAAACAATAAATAAAATAACAATAAATAATTAAAACAATTAAAAAAACGATAAATAAATAAAAACCTTCTTTTATGAACTGCTTATGCTAATCTAATTTCTAAAGAGGATTCTTCAGCCTGGTTTGCACTGTCCTCTTCCTTCTCCCTTAGCCAATAACCCCGCCTACTTTACCAAGTAAATAGAGCCTTAAAGGTGTCAGCAGTTTCAAAATCTACAACTTTACTCATCTTTACCTTCCTTTTGTTTCAGAGGAAGTAGTGTCCCACTTCTTTCCCAAGGCTGAGTCTCCCTATCCTTTTCACACCTCCCTTCTTACCTGCTCTCACAGCCTGTCTCCCTGTTCTCTTATTTCCATTGTCTCCCTTTCCACTGACTCCTCCAAACTTAAATCATGTACTGGTTTCCCCCAGCCTTAAAAAAAATTTAACTAGTCCTTCCTGGAGCCTTTTCCTTGGCTTCAATCTACTACAGTATGTTATTTTTACCTTTTACTTTCTTTCATTTTTTCTTCCATTTGCACAGTTCTTGAAAGGATTGTTTATGCTTGCTGCTTCCACGCTCACACTTCCCATTTATTTCCAAACCACTCTGATCTGGATTCTTCTTCACTGCTGTGCTAAAATTGCTTCAGTGGTGTACTTAGTAGTTGCCTAGTACAGTGACCCTGTCTTGGGTCTACTTGGCCTTTCTGGGTGTTTGATATTATTGACTATCCCCCTTCCTTCTAGAACTCTTCTTTTGTGGTTTCTATGACAGTGTTTTCTGCTCACTCTCTTACTATGTTGTTGACTGTATTTTGCTTTTCTTCTTTTAGATGTTTCTCAACTCTTAGTGTTTCTAGTGTGTTTTTTTTTAAGTTCCTTTTTTTCACCTGTTATTGGTGCTCTGCCTTGTTACCACCAAGGACTTATTAGATTTGTTTTGTATAAATTTTTGTGGAACCCCCATTTTGAATAAACTGCATTAATTACAGAAGAAATCTTACAGTGTTTGTAATAAAAATAGAAAGCACAAATACTAATTTAAAGATAATTTTCATGCTTTTTAAACATTTTCTCCATATATTATAGTAAAGCAGTATAGGTACCACTTAAGTAATTCCAATTATGGTGAAATCTGAAAGCAGTTGAGCTTTCTAAAGTAGAACAATATCATTAAGTCTTTTGCTTGTGTTTGGAGAACTTTCATCTCTAACTTGAGTTTCAAGCTGACTCATGTTTTAGTGGTAAGTTTTATCATTTGTCCTATATTTTGTTGTTTGCATGGCAGGTTTTGGTCTCAGTGTCTCTAAATGAAATGCTGCGAAAAGCTCCAGAAGAATCTGTCCTTGAAGCCATTGGTGTATATATCGTTCTTTTATAAGTTATGTGAATTATAATATTGTTAGCTGGTTTACTGTAGTAACTTCTACCCAACAGCAGTTGTCATTAAATTATACTTATTTCTCAATAAGTTTATTTTAACAGGAATACAAAATAAAATAGGTTTTGTTTTTCCAGTGGCAAAGATCATCTTAGTTGTAGTATGTAAAAGTTTGAAGCCTCTCTTCATTACGGATTAGAATTTCGCGTAATATTTTTTCTATATAGAAACATTTTACCATTTTAATTATTGGTTTTGTCAAGTCTAATTGAGTAGGTCATTAAGACAGAATAATTGACTGATGCTTTGAGATAGGATTGTGTGTTTGGGTGACTTCATTATATGACCTTGGGCAAGATACTTAACCCCCCCTCCCCCCAACCATTTATAGTCACCACTTGTTTTGTGTTAATAGTGTTGCTGAACTGTAGCATTTGTATTTTAGTGTCTCCACTAAGTATTTGCATTTTTGGTAGGTTTATTTTTACTCCTTTGCTCCTTGTTTGTCTTCCCCTTCCCTCCCTTGTCCCCCTTTCCATTCAGTACAGAGCAGAGGGATTTTATTTAGAGTGATGCTGATGAAGATTGACACTTTGTTTCTAATCAAAGACATTAGCACCAGTGAATGAATATAAAGAAATAATTCGATATATAGATGAAATATATGATTTGGTTCAGAATTCATACTTTGGCTAAAGAATATTCAGAGGTAAGAGCTATAAATGTCATCTGTTAACTCTTTTAACACTGAGGTCTAAAAAAATTGAGCTCAATGTTATTATTACCTGTGTTTTAAATTAGTGGTACCTCTTGCAGACTTATTTTGAAAACAAATGTTTAGAATCTGTGTGCTAGTTCCTACCAACTTCATTAAGACCAGAGTGTCATTACATAGTAAAAGTCAAAAACTTTATATATATTTTGCCCCCAAACATTCCCCATTTCCATTATTACAGTCTCTTTTGTATAATTTTTTTTTTTTTTTTTTTTTTGAGACAGAGTCTCGCTTTGTTGTCCAGGCTAGAGTGAGTGCCGTGGCGTCAGCCTAGCTCACAGCAACCTCAAACTCCTGGGCTCCAGTGATCCTTCTGCCTCAGCCTCCCGAGTAGCTGGGACTACAGGCATGCGCCACTATGCCCGGCTAATTTTTTTATATATATATCAGTTGGCCAATTAATTTCTTTCTATTTATAGTAGAGACGGGGTCTCGCTCTTGCTCAGGCTGGTTTCGAACTCCTGACCTTGAGCAATCCGCCCGCCTCGGCCTCCCAAGAGCTAGGATTACAGGCGTGAGCCACAGCGCCCGGCCTTCTCTTTTGTATAATTTGATAAAGAGTTCCATGTTGATTTCTATAATCTAGCTTGGTCAAATAGTCATTTCTCTGTACATTTTAGAAATCTTTTTTTACGTTTCTGACTTAGTTCACTAAGAAAAGGCAGTAGTCACTAAAACCTCATGAGATGTCATTCACAAAAAAAAGATTCAATTGTATTTTGAAGGCTGAGTTATTTTCTTTTTTTTCTTTTTTAGCTAAAATATTCAGGACTCTATAGTTCCTAGAGCATTTGTGAGCCTGTAAAATCTGTTTATGAGGAGTTTGACTATGGGCAAGAGGATAATGAGCTAGAATGGTTTGTTGTTCGCGTTTTTAGCTTCTACTTTTTATTCCTTTGGCATTTTAAGCAACTTTATTTTTCAAGAGCATGTTTTCTTATTTATTTTCCTTTTAAGTAATAATATTGCCTAAAGTTTTTGTAATAGCCCACACAAGCAAGTGTAGTATACCTTCTGTTAACTAACATCTCCTGAAATAATAATGTACAGTTTAGAATGATTCATTGGTAGGAAAAAAAAATGTGTGAACATAGACTTGTGCTGATCTATAATACCTAACTCTTCTACTGAAAAGTGTCACGCTATCATGCATTGAGAGTAATAAACATTGTTTTTCTAGGTAGCACTTGTAGATGACCACCTAGTAAAGTTGCCAGATTCAGCAAAAAAAAAAAAAAAGAGGCAGAGAGGAGGGATTCCCAGTTTAATTTGAATTTCAGATAAACAATGGATCATCTTTTAATATAAATATGTCTTATAGATATTAAGACATACTTATACTAAAATATTATTCGGGGTTTATCTGAACTATAAATTTTTCTTGGTATCATGTATTTTATTTGACAGACCAGTTTCTGTCCCCCCATCTCAACAAAACCACTGAAACACATGTCTGATTTCTAACTAGGGCTTCACACTGTTAAAAATGCTATTGTATTCTTTATCACACTTCAGCTGTATGAAATAGATGATTTTCCCATTTCACAGATTGGAAAATTGGGGTTCAGGAAGATTAGAGGATATACTTGGGGTCATAACTACTAAATGGCATAATCTACAGTACAATTCCAGTTTCTCTGATTTCAGGTTTACCACATACTTTATTTTCCTTTATTTCTTGTTATTGTATGGCTTTGTGAAGTCCAGAAACAATATGTAGGCTTTACCTTTTTATTAATAAATATGTATTTTTTAGATCCTTGGAGTATGGGGGTGGAGGATCGGATTAATTGTGTTATTTGGTATGTATAGATCCAAAGAAGCAGAGTGTGTGGTCTTGGAGTAGAAACCACGTGCAGCTTTACCTCTTACTTGACAACCATTGATTACTGGTGTTCTAGTTGTATCTTCTTTTGATTATTATATACTGGGACTATTTTGTCTGGTAAATTGATTAATACTAAATAAAATAATGATATTGCAATAGCAGTTAGAAACTATTTTTAAAGCAGTCTCATGATGGGTTTATTTTCTGGGAGGCTATTGATATGCATTGTTCCGTATGATTATCAATATATATGGAATTTGCACATTTTTAAAAAATTGTGGATTCATGTAGCAAAGTTTGAAAAGTTTTTTGTAGCGTGTTTTTCTTTTTGCCCTAATTCTTAGGTGAGAACTGCTAGTCTTTCACCATTTATAGCCTGCTGTATGAGATGTTCCTTTAGTACTGACTGGATCATTTATACATGTTGTCCTGTTTATTTATCAATATTATCAGCCTTGCTTAGGGAAAACTCTGCAACACAACTTGTATTTTATGTATTGGGTAATGTGATTATTTGGTAAGATGGTTTAGAACAGTGCTTCTCAAACTTGAATGTCATACAAAGTGAATGGGAGGCTGTAGAAATGCAGTTCTTATTTGATGGGTTTGGTTGGGGCCTGAGTTTCTGTGTTCCTAAGAGCTCCCAGTTGATACTGATACTGCAGATCTGTTAGCATTTTTGATTTGCAAGGCTAGCGAATTAACATTTTTGGAATAGATTTTACTCCTTTTTAAAATTCAAACACATTTGACAATATTCCTGTTGATTTCCCTATATTAGCTCATATTTGAACTTGTTATAAAAAATCTACTTTTCCTTGGTTTTAGGATACCAAGGTGACCCTTTGCCTCTGTTAAAGGTCCTCTGCGGTTTCCTATTGGCACGGTACAAGAGGCAAGTTAAAATTTGAGGATGTTAGAGCAAAAGCACTATTTTCATTGGCACCTGTTGCCTTGTTACTTATTTTATTTATTTTATTTATTTTTTTATTTTTGAGACAGTCTTGCTTTGTTGCCCAGGCTAGAGTGAGTGCTGTGGCGTCAGCCTAGCTCACAGCAACCTCAAACTCCTGGGCTCAAGCAATTCTACTGCCTCAGCCTCCCGAGTAGCTGGGACTACAGGCATGCACCACCATGCCCAGCTAATTTTTTCTATATATATTAGTTGGCCAATTACTTTCTTTCTATTTATAGTAGAAACAGGGTCTTGCTCTTGCTCAGGCTGGTTTTGAACTCCTGACCTCGAGCAGTCCTCCTGCCTCGGCCTCCCAGAGTGCTAGGATTACAGGCGTGAGCCACTGCGCCCAGCCGCCTGGTTACTTAAATGTATGAAAACATATTTAGCAGTGAAACAAAATGACAAGAAATTAAGGGTGTGAGGCAACGGGAAAGGAGTCACAAACTTCAGAACAATTCAGTTGGCTGCTCAGGTATGGGTTATGTTTTGACAGAGACCTTCCTTCCAGCCTCCAGTTTCTATTATCATGTAAATGGATTTGAGGTCTCAGAAGGAAATAAGTGATTTTAACTGGCAGCTAGTATATCTATAAGAGCTTTAGTTTATTTGCCTACATATTGGTATTGATCTTTTTATAAAAAGGGTTTTGTTTTTTTTAAGCTAGAGTATTTACTGTTCGCATTGCCTTTGTTGATAAAGTTATATTCTTTTATTAATGTTTTAACCATCTAACTCTAATCAGGCTTGTCAAATTTTTCAGTATGATAGCAAAGATGACTAAAGTAGTTTATTTCTTTTTGCAAACAGATTTCATTTAAGACACAAGTAGTGTCTTAAATGAAGAGACCATTTCTTCACAGTGGCTCACGCCTGTAATCCCAGCACTCTGAGAGGCTGAGGTGGGAGGATCACTCAAGGTCAGGAGTTCAAAACAGCCTGGGTGAGACCCGTCTCTACTAAAAATAGAAAGAAATTAATTGGCCAACTAAAATATATATAGAAAAAATTAGTTGGGCATGGTGGCGCATGCCTGTAGTCCCAGCTACTTGAGAGGCTGAGGCAGGAGGATTGCTTGAGCCCAGGAGTTTGAGGTTGCTGTGAGCTAGGCTGACACCACAGTACTCTAGCCCAGGCCACAGAGTAAGACTCTGTCTCAAAGCAACAACAACAACAAAACACAAGTGTAATGGGATTCTGACTTCTATTACAAAAGACATTTGACTTCCATTACAAAAGACATTTTAAAAATTATGTAGCTAGCTGTTTAGCTGTTACAAATTTCAGTGTTAGTTATGCATTTCTAAATTTAAAAATCACTTATGCATGTTAAACTTAACTATTTTGAAAGTGGTAGTGAAAAATGATTCCTTTCAAATGTGATTTTTAAAATGGAGATGTTAAAAGGAAAGTTCTTTGTAGATGACTTTCCAAAAGAACTAGTAGGATGGAATAATTGGTTTGGGGAAGTAACTGTAAGTTTACTGATACAACTGTGGAATAAATTGATTTGTTCCTGTATTAATGCAACAGCTATTCCACCCCCGACCCCTACTTCAATTATGATTCACTTTGCTTTCCAAATTTTGGGAAATCTAATTATATCACTTCCCTATGATATATGTCTTATATACTTTGGATAAACTATAGATTTCTAGCTTAGCATATAATTACTTGGTTTTGGTTACCTTTAGCTTCCTTTTTCTCTCCTGTGCTCCTCCAGTGTTAAATTGTAGTCATTCTGAACCGTGAGGTTCCCCCCAACATAACAGTGTCTCCTTTTCTTCAGGTCATTGTTTATAGTGTTCTCTCTGCCTAGTACTATATTGCCTGCCTGTGACTTGGACTAATCCCTTAGGAGAGTTAAGATGTCACTTTTCCAGGAACCCTTGCCTGATCATCACTACCCCTCTACCCCCACCCCTCCAGACTAGGTTAGGTCCCTTTCCGGTCCATTCTCATACCACTTATAATATCCTGTATTTGCTTGTATGCCTGGGAGGTATTTGAGAGCAGGAGCTATTTTATTCATGGAATTATATCCCCAGTGTCTGATACATGATAGTAGTGCTTAACCAAATATTTGTCTATTTAATGTATAATGAATATGTAAAAAAATTAGTAATCTGTCAAAGCTTAAACAATTGTAGATCCTTTTATATCCCAGAGCCCATTTTCTCCCTGGCAGTGCCTTAGGCATATTTTCTAGTTGGTTGATAATCCTGATTCTGTCTATTGGTAAGGTTAGTCCTTTTTACCCTCTTTGCCTGTAACCTAGCATTTTGTCTAGTTTCTGACTTTGAGGTAATTTCTTCCAGATGTAAAATTATTTTCTGATTCCTCCTGCCTAAAACCTTAGGCTTCTTTTTCGGCTATCCACATAAAGTGAAAAAAAAAAGTGTCTTACATTTATTTAGGAACTAATAGCTTATGATACACTTTCACATTCACCATCTAATGTAAATGAAGAAATAAATTCTATGGAAAACTAAGGGCTTATTCTGTCAGACTCATCATTTCAAGTGGAGAGAATGTGGTAGCTTTTAAAAGGCAAAGTGCATAGAAGTGCTACTAACCTTAGAGTTGAAGCTCATTTTCAGTAGGGGTCAGTTGAAAGCAATGAAATGAATGTGAGAATGCCAGGAGACTTACATCATCAGATGTATTGCCCTTTTGGAAAGAAAAAAAAGAACACTGAAGGATGAAATTTTTTAATAACAAAGGATGATACACAATTAACTATGTTAATGAAATCCTGGTAAGATAACAACTCTATAAAGCAATGGGTTTCCACCTTCTAATTTATTTTATGTACTGTGTAAAAACCATCTTCATTGAATATTTGGTGTCGAAGATCTTCTCAAATCAACAGATTTTGCTCACAGTTACTATAGTAGAGAGGTTAAGAGTATGATAATTACTGTCAGACTGACCTGGGTTTGAGTACCAGTTCTGTGATGTCTAAAACTGTCCTTTTGGGCTAATTACTAAATTTTATTGAGGGTTTGGTCTTTTTTTCTATAAAGTGAAGTTAATAAAGAAGAAAATTTTGTAAGAAAATTTTGAACAAGATGATAAATGACATGAATTGATGATATGGTATTATAAACATTAAGGTGTTAGGTATATAATTGAGTACTTATAAGGGTTATTATAACATTATATTTAACATAGTGCTAGATTAGATATAAACATATAACACATTCAATAACATCCTTCCCCACTACTGGAAGAGTGAAGAGGGCTAGGTGTGGTTGCTTACTCCTGTCATCCCAGCACTCTGGGAAGCCGAGGCAGGATGATAGCTTTAGCCCAGGAGTTCAAGACCAGCCTTAGCAACATAGTGAGGCCCCGTATCTACAAAAAATTAAATATTAGCCAGGTATGGTGGCACTTGCCTATGGTCCCAGTACTCAGCAGGATGATTGCTTGAGCCCAGGAGTTTGAGTTCATAGTGAGCTGTGATGATGCCACTGCACTCTAGCCCAAGCAACAAAGTGAGATTCTGTCTTTTAAATAAAAAAAAAAAAGTGCAGAAGCAGCATATTCCGTGATTCTTTGGATCTTAATGCATGGGAGAATTAGATATTTAAATTTGTATATTAAAATATAACAAGTAGATACGTGTATATATGTGTGTGTTTGGAGGGAGGAGAGAAAGGATATGTTACTAACCTCTTTCAGTGTGTCAAATCTTATGCTAAGCATTTTCCGTGCATTTTTAATCTATTCCTCATAACTATAAGAAATGGACATTATTCCCTTATCATACATTTAAAAAAATTCTGAAGCTTATAGAGGCTAAAGAGCACGTAGCTAATAAATAGTAAGCCAATATTTAATCCAGAACTCTCCATCCAACCCTTACAACCTTTGCTTTTAGCCTCTCTAGCATTATCTTCCTATGAAAGGTCCTCACGTCCCTGGGGTACCTTGGATGTATTCTGAGATTTATGAGTTTACCATGAAAATTTTATGATTTTGTATTTTCATTTCATTGATAGTCACAAAATTTTATGTACATATTCTGGATCATTTGGATGAATATCTTAAAACTAAATACTGTATGTAGTTTCATCCATATTTATGGTTATGATCTCATTGTCTTTAAGTGTTACTACTGTAATTGTCATGGGCCAATAAGAAAAGAGGAGATGGTGGACCTAATACATAATGCTGCTTTCATACTAAGCAAATTCAAGTAACATTATAATGCACTTGAATGCACATTATGAAGCAAACTTTAAAAAATTTTTCGTTTTGACTTCATAATAGTTGTGCTGCATCTCTGTGAGGTATATGAGATGTTTTGATACAGTCATACAATGTGTAATGATCAAATCAGTGTAATTGGAATATCCATCATCTCAAGCATTTATCAATTCTTTGTGTTAGGAGCATTCCACTTCCACTCTTCTGGTTGTTTAAAAATATACAATAAATTATTATTAACTATAGTCACCCTATTGTGCTACAGAATACTGGACCTTATTCTATCTGTATTTTTGTATGCATTAGTCATTTCTTCTTAATCTTCCCATTTCAGCCACTGGTAACCATCATTCTATTCTTTATGAGTTAAGTTTTTTTAGCTTCCAAATAATGAGTAAGAACATGCAATATTTATCTTTCTGTGCCTGGCCTATTTTACTTAACATAATGTCCTCTAGTTCATCCATGTTGTTGCAAATCACAGGATTTCATTCTTTTTTTTTCTGGCTGAATAATATTCTATCATGTATATATACCTCTTTGTCTTTATCCATTCATCCATTGATGGATACTCAGGTTGATTGCATATCTTGGCTATTGTGAATAGTGCTATAGTAAACATGGGAAATACTGATTTTTTTCTTTTGGATATATACCCAGTAGTGCAACTGCTGGATAATATCTTAGTTCCATTTCTAGTTTTTTTGAGGAATCTCCATAATGGCTATACTAATTTACATTCCTACCAACAGTGTATGAGGATTCCCCTTTCTCTGCATTCCCGCCATGATTTGCTATTTTCTGTCTTTTTGATAATAACTGTTTTAACTGTGGTGACATGATATCTCATTGTGGTTTTGATTTGCACTTTCCTAATGATTAGGGATGTTTAGCACTTTTTTCATATATCTGTTGGACATTTGTATGTCATCTGTTGAGAAATGTCTGTTTAGGTCCTTTGCCCATCTTGAAATGGGATTATTTATTTTTTCCTATTGAATTGTTTGAGATTCTTAAATAATATATTCTGGTTATTAGTCCCTTGTTAGCTGAATAGTTTGCAAATATTTTCTCCCATTCTGTGCATTGTCTTTTTACTTTGTTGATTGTTTCCCTTGCTGTGCAGAAGCTTTTTAGCTTCCATGTGTGATTCCATGTGTCTTTTTTTTGCTTTAGTTGCCTGTGCTTTTGAGGTCTTAACTCAAGAAATGTTTGCCTAGACCAGTGTACTGTAGGGTTTACCCAACGTTTTCTTCTAGTAGTTTCAATTTCAAGTCTTAGACTAAAGTCTTTAATCCATTTGAATTTGATTTTTGTATATAGTGAGAGATAGGGGTCTAGTTTCATTTTTCTGCATGTGGAAATCCAGTTTTTCCAGCACCATTTCTTAAAAGACTGTTCATTCCCTAATGTATATTCTTGGCACCTTTGGCAAAAATGAGTTGACTATAAATTTATGGATTTATTTCTGGGTTCTCTATTTTGTTCTATTGGTCTATGTGTCTATTTTTTATGCCAGTACCATACTATTTTGGTTACAATAGCTTTATAGTATAATTTGAAGTCAGGTAATGTGATTCCTCAGCTTTGTTCTTTTGCTCAGGATTGTGGCTGTTGAGTCTTTTTTGGTTCCATATACATTTCAGAATTATTTTTCTATTTCTATGAAGAATGCTGTTGGTTATCTTGATAGAGTTTGCATTGAATCTGTAGATTGCTTTAGGTAGTATGGACCTTTTAACAATATTGACTCTTCTAATCCATGAGCATAGAATATCTTTCCATTTTTCTTCAGTTTCTTCAATTCTTTCATCAATGTTTTATAGTTTTCATCAGTGTTCAATTTATTTCATCAGTGTTTTATAGTTTTCATTTTAGAGATTTTTCACTTCTTTGGTTAAGTTTATTCCTAGACATTTTATTTTATGTGTAGCTATTGTAAATGGGATTACTTTCTTGGTTTCTTTTTCAGATTGTTTGCTGTTGGCATATAGAAATGCTACTGATTTTTATATGTTGATTTTTGTATCCTTCAATTTTACTGAATTTGTTTATCAGTTCTAATAGTTTTTTGGTGGAATCCTTAGGATTTTATAAAAAATATGTCACCCCTTCCTTTGCAACTTAGATGCCCTTATTTCTTTTTCTTTTCTACTCTGTCTAAGACTTCTAGTACTATTTTGAATAAAAGTGTTGAAAGTGAGCATCTTTGTCTTGTTCCATATCTTAGAAGAAAGTCTTTCAGTTTTTCCCCATTCAGTATAATTCTAGCTGGGGGTTTGTTGTATATGGCTTTTACTATGTTGAGGTATGTTCTTTCTATACCTAGTTTAGAGTTTTAATCATGAAATGATGTTAAATTTTCTTGAATGCTTTTTTGCCGTCTGTTGAAATGACCATATGGTTTTTGTCCTTCATTCTGTTGAAGCAAACTAACTTTTTTTTAGCCATTTGACAAAGAAAATTTCTGGGACAGTTGTGGATCTTCTTATGATTCATAAGAACTTGGGCCATAGTAGTAAATAACCGTGAGTATGCTGTTAGCATTGATTTCCCTATCAAATTAATAATAGTATTTTGAATATTGTGTTTTAGTTTTCCATATATTGAATTTATAAATGCTAAATTTAATATTTGTATATTTTAAGTATTATCATTTATCAACAGGGAATCTAGAAAATACTTTCCTTCACAATTATATGATATTATATCATAATCTAGATAAAGCCCCTTCAGCTCATGGGGATGCAACATTCAATTCTGCTCAGGAGAGTGCTGGAAAGCTTTGCCAAGCTATGGCCATTTAAGCTTCATCTTGAGCGCCTGTACACCCTTATGCTTGGTAAAGATAGGACAAAGGCAGAAGTAAGGACATTAAGACATCTGAAAAGGCAAAAAACAAAAACAAAACAAAAAACACTGCATGAGGGAGTAGTAGAAATACAGATGGTTGTTAGGGAACTTTTGTGCTAATTAAGGGAATTTGAATTTTATTATATCGTGAGTATGACACCAACAAAAACAAAAAGCAGGGGTCTGTAAACTAAACTTTTATAATTTGATTATGTACATGCTTAATTTTTATAAATTAATCATGTTTTACATAACATCGGAACCCTATTGGTTAAGGACCCCTTGATGAAAGTGCAATGTAACTGTTTTTGGAATGAAGATTGCCTATAAATTTCAGATTTGTAAATTATAATTTTTTTGCCTCCATCTCTCCCTTCCTCCTTCTGTCCCTCTTGTTCTTGCCTTTCTCTAGGCCCATCCATTATTAACGAAATCTGAAACTTGTAACTTTATTCTCCCTTGCCATCTCGATGGGATACTTTAGGGATTAATAGTCTTCTGCCTAATTGATTTAATTATTTTTATTATATTTTAACCAACATTTATGAAGAAAGCCACTTGCAAGGCTTTCTGGTCACTAGCATTTATTTGGACCAGAAAAAAAGCTGTTACCCTTATCTACTTAACAGATCTGCTTCTATTAATGATTTTACTAATACTTGGATTCTCACAGTTAGCCTCCAGCTATTAACTCTATGCATATTACAGTTAAATGTCTAAGTTAAATTTGTTTTTAAACTGAGCCTTGTGAAATTGCCAGGTAAAGAAATAAGGATGGCATACTATAATGCATGTGCATTTTCATATGCTACTGTGTAGTATGACTAAACTGGAGCATTGACAGCGTCATTATTATTTTTTTCTTTTTTTATTTTAGCGTATTATGGGGGTATATGTGTTAAGGTTATGTATATTGCCCCTGCCCCCCTCCCCCCTCGACTAAGAGCTTCAGGCGTGTCCATCCCCCAAACTTCGCACATCTTACTCGTTTTGGTTGTATATACCCATCTCCTCCTCCCCCCTCCCACCCTCTGGACACCTGATAAATGTTACTCCTATATGTCCACGTAGGTGTTGATCTTTTAATACCAATTTGCTGGTGAGTACATGTGGTGCTGGTTTTTCCATTCTTGAGATACTTCACTTAGTAGGATGGGTTCCAGCTGTATCCAGGAATATACAAGAGGTACTATATCACGATTGTTTCTTAATGCTGAGTAGTAGTCAATGGTATATACATAGACCACATTTTATTAATCCACTCATGAATTGATGGGCACTTGGTTGTTTCCACAGCTTTGCAATTGTGAATTGTGCTGCTATAAACATCGAGTGCATATGTCTTTTTCATAAAGTGACTTTTGATCTTTTGGGTAGATGCCTAGTAGTGGAATTGCTGGATCAAATGGTAGATCTACTTGTATCGCTTTAGGGTATCTCCATATTGCTTTCCACAGAGGTTGAACTAGTTTGTAGTCCCACCAGCAGTGTAGGAGTGTTCCTATCTCTCCGCATCCACGCCAGCATTTGTTGTTTGGGGACTTTTTGATAAAGGCGATTCTCCCTGGAGTTAAGTGATATCTCATTGCAGTTTTGATTTGCATTTCAAGATTATTAGAGATGTTGAGCATTTTTTCATTTCTTTGTTGGCCATTATTCTGTCTTCTTTTGAGAAGTTTCTGTTCATGTCCTTTGCCCACTTTTTGATAGGGTTGTTTGGTTTTTTCTTGCTGATTTTCCTGAGTTCTAAATAAATTCTAGTTATCAGTCCTTTATCGGATATGCAGCTTGCAAAAATTTTCTCCCATTCTGGGCGTTGTCTGTTTGCTCTCTTGACAGTTTCTTTGGCTGTGCAGAAGCTTTTTAATTTGATCAGGCCCCATTTGTTTATTTTTGTTGCTGTTGTGATTGTCTTTGAGGTCTTCTTCATAAATTCTTTGCCTGGACCAATGGCTAGAAGAATATTTCCAACATTTTCCTCTAGAATTCTAAGAGATTCACACCTAATGTTGAAGTCTGTTACCCAGCGGGAGTTGATTTTTGTGAGAAGTGAAAGGTATGGGTCTTGTTTCAGTCTTCTACATGTGGCTATCCAGTTTTCCCAGCACCATTTATTGAATAAGGATTCTTTTCCACAGTGTATGTTCTTGTCTGCTTTGTCGAAGATTCGTTGGGTATATGAGGATGGTTTTATATCTGAGCTCTTTGTTCTGTTCCACTGGTCAATGTCCCTGTTCTTGTGCCAGTCCCAAGCTGTTTTAATTACTATAGAAATGTAGTATAGTTTGAAATCTGATAAATTGATAACTCCTATTTTGTTTTTATTGCCTACAATTGATTTTCCTATACGGGGTCTTATCTAGTTCCATACGAAGCGTAAAATTATTTTATCTATATCTGTGAAAAATGATGATGGTATTTTGATAGGGATTGCATTGACTCTGCAGGTCACTTTGGGTAGTATAGACATTTTAACAATGTTGATTCTGCCGAACCATGAGCATGGTATGTACTTCCACCTGTTTACCTCGTCTGCTATTTCTTTCTTCAGTGTTTCATAGTTCTCCCTATAGAGGTCTTTTACCTCCTTAGTTAAATATATTCCAAGTTACTTTATTTTCTTTGTTGCTATTTTAAAGGGAATTGAGTCTTTAATTTGGTTCCCACTTGTACAGTTGTTGGCCTATATGAATGCTTCTGATTTCTGTGTATTGATTTTGTATCCTGAGACTTTACCAAATTCAGTTATAGATCAAGGAGTCTCATGGGTGAATCCTTGGGGTTTTCTAGGTATAACATCATGTCATCAGCAAAGAGTGAGTTTGACCTCTTCTGCTCCCATTTGGGCGCCCTTAATTCCGCTCTCTTGTCTGATTGCTGTAGCAAGGATTTACAGCACTATGTTGACTAGAAGTGGAGATAGTGAGAGACCTTCTCTTGTTCCAGTTCTAATGGGAATGCTTCTAATTTTTCCCCATTAAGTATGATATTGCCTGTGGGTTTGTCATGTATGGCTTGTATCATTTTTAGGTAAGCCCCGTCTGTGCCTATTTTGTTGAGCATTCTTATCATAAAAGGGTGTTGAATTTTGTCAAATGCTTTTTCTGCGTCTATTGAGAGGATCACATGGTCTTTATTTTTGCTTCTGTTTATATGGTGAATTACATTTATAGATTTGCTTATGTTGAACCATCCCTGCCTCCCTGGGATGAAGCCCACTTGGTCGTGATGGATTATTTTCTTGACAAGCACCCGGATTTGATTGGCTGCGATTTTGTTGAGAATTTTTGCATCTATATTCATAAGGGATATTGGTCTGTAGTTTTCTTTTTTTGTTGCATCCTTTCCTGGTTTTGGTATCAGGGTTATGTTCGCTTCATAAAATGTGTTGGGGAAGATTCTATCCTTCTCAATGTTGTGGAATAATTTCTGCAGGATAGGTACCATTTCTTCTTCGTATGTGTGGTAAAATTTGGGTGTGAAGCCATCTGGTCCAGGACTTTTCTTTTTAGGAAGGTATTTTTATTGCTGTTTCAATGTCAGTAGTTGATATTGGTCTGTTCAGGAATTCTATTTCTTCCTGGTTGAGCCTAGGGAGGCTGTGTGTTTCCAAGAAATTGTCCATTTCCTCCACGTTTTCCAGTTTGTGTGCATAGAGGTTTTTTTAGTATTCATAAATTATATCTTGTATCTCTGTGGCATCAGTTGTAATTTCTCCTTTATTGTTCCTGATGGAGCTTATTAGAGATTTTTGTTTTCTGCTTATCATTAGTCTAGCCAATGGTATGTCAATTTTGTTTATTTTTTCAAAGAACCAACTTTTTGTTTTATTAATCTTCTGTATAGTTTCCCTGTTGTCAACTTCATTTAGTTCTGATTTGATCTTAATGATTTCACTTCTTCTGCTGGGTTTGGGCTTGGTCTGTTCTTCTTTTTCCAGCTCTTTCAGACGATTCATTAGGTTGTCTATTTGTGATCTTTTTGACGTTTGGATATAGGCGTTTGTGGAAATAAACTTTCCTCTCAGGACTGCTTTAGCTGTGTCCCACAGGTTTTGGTAACTTGTGTCACCTTTGTCATTTAGTTCAAAGAATCTTTTTATTTCCATCTTGATTTCCTCGTTTATGAAGTGATCATTCAGCAGAAAGTTGTTTAGTTTCCATGACTTTGTGTAGGAATGAGGACTCCTGTTAGGATCGATTTCTACATTTATTCCATTGTGGTCTGAAAAGATGCACGGTATAATTTCTATTTATTTAAATTGTTTGAGACGTGCTTTGTGTCCCAGGATATGGTCAGTCTTAGAGAATGACCCATGAGCTGATGAGAAGAATGTATATTCAGTGGTTTTGGGGTAGAATGTCCTGTAAGTATCAATCAGGCCCATTTGTTCTAGGGTTCTGTTTAAGTCCGTTATTTCTTTGTTGATCTTCTGTTTGGAGGATCTGTCCTGTCAGGCTTTCAGTGGGGTGTTAAGTCTCCGTCTATTATGGTGGTATTGTTTATCCATTTGTTTAGATCCAGTAGAGTCTGATTTATGAATCTGGGTGCACCAAGGTTGGGTGCATATATATTTAGAATTGTTAATGTCTTCTTGTTGAACTGTACTCTTCACCATTATATAGTGACCTTCTTTGTCTTTTATTACTTTTGTTGATTTAAAAACTAAGTTGTCTGTAATCAGCACCACCACGCCAGCTTTCTTTTGGCTTCCGTTTGCTTGAAATATTGTTCTCCACACCTTTAACTTTAGTCTAACTGCATCCTTGCAGGTTAGATGTGTTTCCTGAAGGCAGCAGATACTTGCCTTGTGTTTTTTTTTTATCCATTCGGCCAGCCTATGTCTCTTGAGTGGCGAGTTCAAGCCACTCACATTTATTGAGATAACTGATAGGTAGGGCAGAGTTCTGTTCATTATGTTGGGTTGAACTTTGTTGCTTTATTTTCTCTCTTGAGTCATTGTAGTATCTGGGCTTTGATCTTTAGCTTTGAGTAAATTTACATTCGTGAGTGTTTATTGTGCTGATTCATGGGTAACACTGTTTTGACTATTTCTTGAAGGGCTGGTCTTGGTGAATTCCCTCAGTCTTTGCTTATCTGAGAATATCTTGATTTCTCCTTCATATACGAAGCTTAGTTTTGCAGGGAATAAGATTCTAGGCTGGGCATTGTTTTGTTTCAGAAGAGTGAGAATGGGGCCTCAGTCTTTCCTTGCTTTTAAAGTCTCAGTAGAGAAGTCTGGTGTTATTCCAATTGGCTTTCCCTCGTATGTTACTTGCTTCTTTCGTCTTAGAGCTTGTAGAAGGGCCTCTTTAGTTGATATTTTGGTCAGTCTCATGACCGTATGTCGTGACGTCTTCCTGTTTGCATTGAGTCTCCCAGGGGTCCTCTGAGCTTCTTCAACTTGTATCTAGAGATTTTTAGCAAGGCCTGGGAAATTTTCCTCTATTGTAGCTTCAAATAGCTGGTCCAACCTTTGAGTGTTTTCTTTTCCCCCTTCTCGTAACCCTATGACCCTCACATTAGATTTCTTCACATAGTCCCACATCTCTTGTGGGCTTTGCTTTTTCTCTTGTTTCTCTGCTCTATCTTGTTACTGACTTATTTAATTGGAAGGCGTTATCTTCAATCTCTGAGATTCTTCTGTTTGATCTACCATGTTCTTGATGCTTTCCAGTATATTTTGTAGTTCCCTGAATTGATTCTTCATTTCCAGGAGTTCAGTTAAACTTTTCTTCATTGCATCGATTTCTTTAGTGAATTTTTGTTCCATGTCCTGGAGGCTTTTTGTGGTTTCTTTGTGTTGGTTATCGAGTTGGTCTTGCAGGTCATTCAATTTTCTTAAGATCCACTTTCGGAATTCCTCTTCCGTCATTTTGGTTGCCTCATTTGGGTTGGTGTCCATTTCTAAAGGCATAGCCGTCATTATTGATATAGCCTTGAGGGGAAAAGTAAGAGGAGTGGTATTTCAAAGCACTTTGCAGATGGGAAGGGCGAAGGAAGATCGCAACAAATAAAATGCCGTATTGTCTGTCTAGTACCTTACTTTTCCTGGGTCATGGGGCCAGCAATCTCCTTCCATATGACTTGCACTAAGGCGGTTTCAGTCCCAGGTTGATTCTGTAAGGCCGGGGCATACAAACAGAAAAAAAAAGAATAGTAAAATTAAGGGAGAAAATAATAGAGGTGGGGAAGAGGTTAAATATGTGTATGAACATTTTACTTAAAAGTCTCAGATTCTATGTCCTGTTTTACACAGTGATAGAAATTAAGCTAATGCTTAAAATAAAGGGATGCTTTCTTCCATCAAAACGCCTGATACTTTCCTCTGCCATTATGAATAAGTCAGAAATCCAGAAGTGAATATAGAGCAGCATCCCCCCCCCAACCTTTTTTTAAAGAGGAAAAGTTGGCAGTGTATTCTGTCATATGTCCAAAAAGCCAAGCAGTGCTTTAAGGTAGGGGTTTCTTTGCTTCTCTGTTTCTCTACCACATCTTTGGATTTCCTGGGACATATAGTCATAACATTGTGTCATATCCTTAGTTTGTTTTTCAGATTTTATAACTTGATTTTGACTATACTAGCAGTACTAGATCCTTATCTTCACACAATTTGGGAAACGGATAATGACTGTTTTAGAAAAACAGCTCTCTACAGCTTACACTGTAGTATGTACGTAGGCTGTCTCTCTCTCTTTCCCTTTGGTCTGCTGCCATCCCTAGGCAGTGCCATTTCTCTGATTTAGGGGATTGTGTAGCTGTTCTGGCTAGAGTAAACCTGCCTCTTTCCTTTCGTGTGTATTTAAGTAAGTGGAATACATTTTTACCTGTGAAAATTTTCTACCTTGTTTTCATGATGCTGAAAAATACAGTGCAGCTCTGGCCACCACCTCCCCTCATCCCAGTTCACTCATTCTAGTCTCCACTCCAACAACTCTTCCACCTAATTGGGACTTTTATACAGCAACCTACTACTTTTTTGTTTTTAACCTCTATGTCCTTATGTTTCTCTCCTTATCTGGCTCAAATTTCATGCTCCAGCACTATAGTCACTCCTTTCTAAACACCCTGAATTTGCTTGCTTTTGACATTCTTGCTTTGTAAAACCTCTATCATGATATATTTAATAAAACAAGTGCCTACCTATATTGTCTCATCATTGAGCAGCTGCATATTACTGGGGGAGAAAAATCACACAACTGTGCTTACTTGTCTTATGTTGAATTTATGGTCACAGATCTAAATGTTCCTAATTATTAGGCAATCCTAATAAAAATGACTAGTAAATTTGATTTCTCATTCTCAGAAATGACTATATCATACTCACTGTTTCCTTGTCAAATCTGAAAAATCCCCCCTCTCCCACTTAAGTTGCTGACTTTATGTTACATTGAGAAAATTTTTTTTTTCTCTTTTCTTTTTTTCCAGCATATTATGGGGGTACAAATGTTAAGGTTACATACATTGCCCTTGTCTCTCCTCCCCCCTCAAGTCAGAGCTTCAAGACTGTCCATCCCCTAGGTGGTGCACATCACACTCACTATGTATGTATATACACATCCACTCTTCCCACCATCACCTGCCCTACATCCGACAAATGTTTGTTTTTCTTTTTTTCTTAACATTTTAGTTACCTTTTATATCTTTGCCTCTCCGTAGCAAGGGTTAGAGGTATGCCCTTCCCCTTCACAATGCTCACCACATCCCTTAGATGTGGGACTACCCCTCCAACCCCCGAATCCCTGGTGAACACCACCACCCTTTGAGCACCATAGTGTTAATCAGTCAGTACTAATTTGATGGCAAGTATATGTGATCTTGTTTCATCTCACATTGGATAATGGGCTTAAGCTCAATCCAGGATAATATAAGCTGTGCTAGCTTGCTGTCATTTCTTAGAATTGAGTAATATTCCATTGTAAACATATACCAAATTTTAATAATCCACTCATGAATTGACAGATGCTTGGGTTGTTTCCACATCCTTGCAATAGTGAGTTGTGGTGCCATAAATGTTCAAGTACAGAGGTCTTTATAATAGAATGTCTTACGCTCTTTTGGGTAGTTGCCTAATAGTGCTATTACTTGGTTGAATGGTATTTCTATTTTTAGCTCTTTGAGATGTCTCCAAATTCTTTTCCACAGAGGTTGACTAATTTGCAGTCCCACCAGCAGTGTAAGAGTGTTCCTGTGTCTCCACATCCTCACCAGTATTTGTTGTTTTGGGATTTCTTGATACAGACCAATCTCACTGGAGTTAGATGATATCTCATTGTGGTTTTGGTTTGCATTTATCTAATGATTAGCGATATTGAGCATTTTTAAATATGTTTGCTGGTCATTATTCTGTCTTCTTGGCCACAAAGTTCTGAGAGTCTGAGTTGTACATTGAGAAAATTAAAATAGTCAGACATACAGCCCGTGTGTCCTCCCATCATTAAATCTACCAGCCTGCTTGCATCTATACCTGTGTCTTTTGCCTATTCTTTTACAAAGGTGCCGTTGTTCCTAAATTCAACTCTGCCACTTTTTGTCTTAGTGCTATCCCTCTTGATACTATCCCAGTCCCCCAACCTCAAGATGCTGCTCCTTCACTTGCCCTTCTCCTTTATTGTCAAGTTTGTGCTCTCTCCTGGTTCATTATCACAAGTGTACTAACATGCCATAAAGGCTCCCCATTCCATCTTTAAAAGTCCTTCCCTGGATGTGACATCCCCCTCCTAGTTGCCACCCCATCTCCCTCTTTTCCTTCTCAACAGATCCTGTTAAAAATTTTTGACTATAATTGCTATCTGCATTTCCTTACCTTTCTTCAAGTTCATCTAATCAGGTTTCTATTTTTATCATTCCTATGAAACTGCCCTTGGCAGGGTTATCAATAATATCCACATTGCCTGTTCCTAGAAATCCCTTCCCTGTCCCCATCTTGCTTACCCTTTCAGCATCATTCTACACACTTCCTTTCTTGAAATACAATTTTCTTTTGGTGTCTCTGACACTAGATTCTCCTTATTTTCCCCCTCCTTCATTTGTCATTCCTTCTCTACTATCATTTCTGGTTCTACCACATTCCCCTAGACCCCAAGGGCTCTGTTCTTAGCCCAGTTCTCTCTTTTATATATACCTGCTCAGAGGATGTCTTCAAGTCTTATGACTTTCAGTATCAATGACAAGGTGATAATTCCCAAATTAATATATATAGTGAGGCACTCCATATGAATATACTAATTACCTACACAATATATTTCATTAATTATTAATTTTAGTTTTACCCAGAAGAGATCTCTTGATCTTGCCCACCCTTTTCAAAACCTTCTTCCCCGGTTTTCCCTCACCTCAATAAATGAGATCTCCATTCACTCGCTGAGCAGGCAATAAACCACCATGGAATCTTTGATTCTTGTCTTCCCCCATGCCCCACATTAATCTATCAGGAAGTCCTTTCACACCTCAAAACTACACCTGTGTTTCCATCATTCCACTCCAGCCCTGCTCTGAGCCACTGTCTCTTGCTCAGACTGCTGTAGTCGTGTTCTAACTGAAGTCTTTGCTTCTACACCTTACTTCTCTACCAGTCCCGTCCCATAGCTGCTGGACTGAGCTCTGAAAACTTAAAGTAGAAGTTCTCACGTCCTGCTTCAAACCTTGCTATGTTCTCCCCTTACACTCAGAAGAAAAGCCAGACTCCTTACCATAGCTTAGAAGGCTCCTGCCACCTCTGTGGCTCCACCACTGTGTCCCCTGCCATGTGCTCCACTGTGTCTGCTTAGTTTTTGTTAAACTCTTTCTATCCTCCAAGCCTTTGTATTTATGGTTCCCCCATCTCTTCTCCCAGGTCTTTACTTGGCTCTTTTCTGACTATTGTAGCTGAAATATATACTGTTTTGTCACATTCAGTGTCCCTATGACATTGCCTGTTTTTATTTTTTCCTAGCTCATGTTCCTGTGTTATGAGTTACTTATTTGTTTATGTTGTCTGCCTCCCCCTTTTGAAAATAAGTTCAGTGAGGGCGTGGATATTGTATCCTGTGCTCTTCCTTAGAAGTATGTAACTCTTGGTAGGCAATCAGTAAATATTTGCTGAATGGATAAGTGAAGGCCAACTCTTTCTGAAGAAGTTGACAATTGAGTTGAGAGTAAATACTGGCTTTAAATCATAGACAAATATGTGGCCTCTCAGTAGAGAAATTTGAATGTTTATTAGGTTACTCTTATTTGTATTAGTTTTTATAAGCTATTCCTTTGTACTTCATGATACCAAGAGATTGCTTCCTGACACAAAAGACTTTTCAGTGACATACAAAGCTCTTCAGCAGGATTGGCAAACCACCCCCCACCCCCCCAGTTTTTGTATACAGCCTGCAAGCTAAGGATGAGTTTTGCATTTTTAAAGAGTTGGAAAAAAAGAGAAAAATTTGTGAGACAGATTGTATATGGATCACAAAATGTAAGGTATTTACTATCTGACCCTTTACAAAAAAAGTTTGCTGGCCTTTGCTGGAGGATGTACGTGGCTCTCAGGCCCTGTCCGACCTCATCCACCAGAGCCCTGCTCCACAGTCCACTCGGCTTCCTGCTTGCCCCACTGTGGCCTCAGGGTCTTCGACTGTGGTGGTGTGCGATGCTCTTTCCTCGAGACACGCGTGGCCGTGGCTCTTTCCTCACTCCCTTCCCTTCTTTGCTTAAATGTTACCCTCATAATGTGACCTTTCCTGAGTATTGTCTTTAAATTCCAATTCTACTACCCATTCCTATGTGTCTTATATTTTTCCTCTTTTATTTGTTTCTGTTGGATTTATCACTGTCTGACATACTGTTTATTTTACTTGTGTTCTCTGTCTTTTTAGTAGACAATAAACTCAGTGAGGGCTGAGACTTTTGTCTGTTTTTTTCACTGCCATATTCCCAAAGAGTACCTGGCCCTTAGAAGCTTTCATTAAATATTTGTTGAATTAATGGTAATAGAGTCATTCTGAGAACTAACATTAGAAAAGAACTTTTGTCAAAACATCTTAGTCAATATTAACTACTGTAAGACTTGCTTCAGCTCAGATCCATGAGGGGTATAAATAGGTCCTTACCCTCAAAGAGATCAGTGTGGCAGTGAGAACAAACATGGAAATAAATGAAATTAAATGTAAGATGAGAATAATTATGCAGGTTCCTTGCAGACTGAAAAAATGTTAAATTGGTCCTTTAAAATGTTTTTGTAGAAGTGAAGTGTTTATCTAAAACTCCAAGTTATTAATGATTTTACATTCTGTGTCAGTATGTTTTCCTTTTCATTCCAGCTTATTTTCTTCAGATGGTTAGGGGTACAGTTCCAGAAAAATAAAATCCTTCTTTAAAATGGCTTTGAAATATTAAAAAACATCTTAATTAGAGAAAGAACAAGTAAAACTTATTTATTAATAGTTTTAGTTTCTTGGATACCTTTTGGGCAGGTATAATATGAAATTCTTATTTTTAGGCAAAGATTAGATACTTAGGTAATGTTAAGTTTTGTAATTTTATATAATAATTTTTTATTAACTGATAAAAGCTACATCAGAGCTATTTTTGGGAAGGTAAAATAAGAGAGGGAGAGAGACTATGTGCACATACATGCACATGCAGTATATTAATACATATAGTGATATGTTGCTTAACAATGGGAGTACATTCTGAGAAATGCATTGTTAGGTGATTTCATCATTGTGTGAACATCACAGAGTGTATATGCGCAAACCTAGGCGGCATAGTCTACTACACACCTAGGCTATATGGTATAGCCTGTTGCTCCTAGGCTGCAAACCTATATAGCATGTAACAGCCCTGAATACTGTAGGCAACTGTAATACCATGGTAAGTATGTATCTAAACATATGTAAACATAAAAAAGGTACATGAAATTATAGTATTATCATCTTATGGGGCCACCTTGTACATGAATGTTATATTCTATTTTTGTGGTCTGTCATTAACTGAACCATGTATGTGGCACATGACTATATATTCTCTATAAGTAACATTTTATATATGATATAGACATTTACATATAATATATATAATACTTTATCAATGTCATTTTACCTGTAGGGTATTTTTAAGCCTTTTATCTAAGTTAAGCTTCTGTTCTCCAGTGAAAGCGCAAATATCTGAGTGGAATTTGATTGTTGTTATATTTTTTTAAATGTGACAGTGGAAGGATTCTGGTTTTTCTTAAATTCATGTGGAAGATTTTTATGATACGGTAACATACAACACTAGCCTTATGTATCTCTCTTTTTGGTAAAGCAAAACATCCAGTAAAAGTGTAGTTTCTGACTAATATTGATAGTTTCTTAAGAGAATAGGAGTAACTTTTGAAGAAATAAAGCAATAATAATTACTTTCCCAATTAATTTTGCTGGATATAAGGAAGGTGTTTAATTTTCGGCACTTACATTGTTTTGGAACTTTAAAAAAGTTGTATTTTCCCTCAGACTTTTGTTTGGGGATTTGTCAATAGAGAGGATGTGCTTAGTTTCCTTTTTATGCATTTGTTCTATAAATGTTTAATGAGCACCTACCTGTACACCACGAGGAACTGCTAGGAATTATGAAACATGAACGTATATTAGATGTGGACCTTAAACTCTAGAAAGGCATTTTCATAGGTATAATAAGACATATATATATATACACCACCCTAATATGGAGAACAAATTAACCTGTCATATATTCATTTACAATGATGTGGGAGTTAGGAGGGTCAGTAGTAGTTATGATCTAATAGATTTACCTAAATTGTGTTTGGATTTTAAGAGGCAGAGGCTTAGGCAGCAATAACAAAATAAATAGGGGCAGAGCCTGCCTGGCAGAGCCTGTGCAGACCAGTGCTTCTTAAACTGTAGCTGTGCATTCATATCCCCTGGGAATATTGTTGAATGCAGATTCTCATTTAATAGGTCTGGAGTGAACCTGAGGTTCTGCATTTCTACCAAGCTCTAAGGTGATGCTGATGATGTATGTTCATGGATCACACTCTAAATAGCAAGATGGTGGACCATGTCTTATAAAATTTCTGGCGAAAGAGACCAGTAGAGATTCAACTACTATTTCCTTTTCCATCTTTGTTTTTCTCTCTTCTTACACTTTCATCTGCTTACATCTGTGTGATAGTAGAGAGAGTTAAATCTGTTATTCATCTTTTCATGGTTATGATAGTTGGGAACTTATCAATCATAAATCTGATTTTAAAGCCTGAATTCATTTATGAATTGCTCTAATAACTCCTCCTGCTTGAAGAATGACAAAATATGTAAGTTCAGTTTGCATTTAATTCAAATAAGTTCAGACACAATAGCAGTCTGAGAGTTTTAACAAATCTTTACTAAGCCATTAAATCCTTTCTCTCCAGTAGCACTTTGTGGTATGAATTTACTAACATTTGGCTTTTCTTGTGAATTCAGATTTAAATCAAATTAAATATTGTTTTGAGAGAAGGAAATTCCTCGTTTCACAGATTCTGTTATGTCTTAGAGTATTTGTTCCTAATATGCATTTGAGAAATGCCTCTCCTTTTGACAAATATTTAGATGATTCCCTTTTGCATCCCTTCCCAGAAAAATGGTATTGAAAAGGATATTAGTGAGGCAACAGTCGGTATGTATTTTCATCCATTTTAGTTAATTTGTGAATTCAGAACTATACATTCATGCTCATGTGTCTATACACACGCACACACACATGTACACATCAAGAAGATGGGGCAGGAAAGAAATAACAGGGGAGAGATCAATTTAATCCTCTCATTCTGTAATTTTCTTGGCAGTGTGACATAGATAAAATCATTTTCTGTTGATATTTGGTTATCTTTTAGTCTGTAGAGTAAAAATGTATAAATAATAGCTGTAAAACTAAGGTAAGGAAGGGAGATTTAAAATATGAAAAGAAAATGGATTAGGAAAATCAAAGACCAAAAAAATAAGGGAAGCCCTAGTATGCCATACTGTACTACTTTCTATCTAGTCTGATATGGGTGAAGATCCTGTTTTGAGATGCAACCATATCTCATTTATAAAAACATAGCTTTTTAAAGAAAATTTAAAAATGTTTTATGTCTATTGTAGAGAATTTAGAAGCTATAGAAAACCATAAAGAAAAAAAGTAAAATAGTCTAAGTTTTTCCTTTTTAATATTTTTTTTATTATATGTGTGTGTACACATATATTTAGGGTCATGCTCTATATTTACTTGCCATTTTATCATGTCTTTTTGGATCCAATGGAGATAGTTATTACAATTGTATGCCCAGTATAGTAGTCCACCCTTATTCACAGTTCAGTTTCTCATGGTCAACCATGGCCCAAAAATATAAATGGAAAATTGCAGAAATAAACAAGTCATAAATTTTAAATTATGTGCCATTCTGAGTATTATGATGAAATCTCACCACTCCTACTCCATCCTACCTGGGATATGAATCATCCCTTTGTCCAGCATATCCCATAGTCACTTAGTAGCTGTCGTGGTTATCATATTGAAGTTGTGTTATCACAGTGTTTGTGTTCAGGTAACCCTTATTTTATTTAATAATGGCTCCAAAGCACAAGAGAATGATGATACCATATTGTCATAATTGTTGTATTTTATTATTAGTTGTTATTCTCTTACTGTGCTTAATTTATAAATTAAACTTTATCATAGGTATGTATTAATATATATAGGAAAAAACAATACATACAGGATTTGATACTATCCTTGGTTTCAGGCAGCCACTGGGAGTCTTGAAACATACCCCCATAGATAAAGTGGGGACTAGTGTTTGAAGATGAAAATAAACTTTTATACACACACAAACACAAATGGGGTGGTGGGTAAAGTGGAATGGGGGTAATGAATTTCTTGAATTCTTTTTTCTGAAACATAGCTAAAATCACCATGACCTAGTTCTAACTTTGGGGGCAAAGTTAGGATAAAACAATCACTTACTCTTAGATATAATTATGATAAAAAAAGCTGAGGAATGACACTAGCTTTGATTAGATCAAAAGTTTAGCCAGTGATACCTGCCTTCTAACCAATAGAACCAAACAGTCTAGTGCTTTCAATTAGGTTCTTTACTCCATGTGTCATAATGCTTCAAATAACCAGGCCACTACTACAGGCATTACTGGTTGCCAGCACCATCTGAAATAATTCACAGATGCAAGGTAAAAGGAATTTATGTATCATTAAATTTTTTTCCCCTTAAAACAGCAAAATTTTTGCATCTAATAAATGAATGTTATAAGGAACTTAATTTTAAGAAAGAGCATTTGATTTATGAAAACAGAATTTTGCTCCATTTCTTTGTCTTTTCAGCAGACTCCAGTCTCTTTTTCCCGTTAGTTGATATGATTGATACCAGATTATTAAAATGAGAAATATTAGCACAGAAAATTATGGAATAAGGAGAATCAAATATAAACACTACTTCTCTTTTTATTTCTTCTAAAGGTAATTTGTTTTATTGTCTGTGGTTGACTCTTTCTGTAGATATTCAATTATGGCAAAATGTGGAGATTTGAAGTGTGACTTTTGAAGAGCTTACTAGTGTGCATTTCCATTGGAGAATTTTTTATCGTACCATCTGTATCATTAATTCACCATTTCATCTTGAATAATTTTTCCCATTTTATTGAGTTATAATCGATGAATAAAAATTGTGTATATTTAAAGTGTACAACGTAATGATTTAAAAAATATATATAGTGAAGGATTACCACAGTCAACTAATTAACACATCCATCACCTTACCTAGTTACCATTTTTTTCTGTATGGTCAGAACACTTAAAATCTGTCCTAGCAAATTTCAAGTATACAATACAGTATTATTAATTATAGTCATCATGCTGTACGTTAAATCCCTAGAACTTATTCATCTTGTACTGAATGTTTGTGCCCTTTGACTTACATCTCCCCCACTCCCCTCCCCCCAGCCCTTGACAACCACCATTCTACTCTCTGTGAGTTCTGAACTCCACATTTTAGGTTCATCCATGTGGTCTCAAATGGTAGGACTTCCTTGTTTTATGGCTGAAAAATATTTTATTGTGTATGTTTGCACATTTTCTTTATCCATTCATCCAAGAGACACTTAGGTTGTTTTTGTACCTTGGCAGTGGCAGAAAACATCAGGCGCCAGGACGTGGCCACATCCCCGAGGGGCGGGCGCTGTGTGGGCCGGTTGGAGGGCATGCTGCTGGGGCCAACCCCGCGGTAGTACACCCGGGGGACCAGGGTAGTGCCACAGCCTGCTTCCAGCTGCGCTGCTCGTGTAATCCTGATTGGGTAATTTTTGAATCCCACTGTTGCTGATTGGATGTTAAAGCTTGTTGCTGATTGGATGTTAAAGCTTGTAGTTGATTGGACACTTTTTGAGTCCTACCAAGGGTATAAAAACAAGAGGAGAACAAGGAAAAGGGGCAGAAGATCAGAAGACGGGAAGAGAGCTGTAACACTTGCTGGGTTGAGCCTGCTGGCTGAATAAAGACTGTTCTCCTACTCTTCATGTCCCGCTGGGTTCTTTCCCCGGTCAAGAGCTGTAATATTAGATGTACACCTTGCCACAACATCAGTAGTGAATAATACTGGAGTGAGTAGAGGTATCTTTTTGAGATCCTGATTTGAATTCTTTTGAATATATACCAGAAGTGGGATCATTAGGTCATGTGGTAGTTCTGTTTTTAATTTTTTGAGGAAACTTCGTGCTCTTTTCCCTAATGGCTATACCAGTTTACATTCCCACCCGTAGTGTACCAGGATTCTCTTTTACCACATTCTCACCAACACTTATCTTTTTGTTTGTTTTGAGAACTGCAACTATGGAATATGTTTTTGATAATAGCCATTCGAACAGGTGTGAAGTGATATCTCATTGTGTTTTTGATTGATTTGCATTTCCCCATGATGTTGAGGATATTTTCATGTTTAGTTATCCTTTAATCTGAAGGATTGCTTGAGCCCAGGAGTTTGAGGTTGCTGTGAGCTGAGCTGACTCCACCGCACTCTACTCAGGGTAACAGAGTAAGATTCTGTCTCAAAAAAAAAAAAAAAAAATCATGAGAAAAAGTTATCCTTTAGTCTGTTGAGCGTTTTTTTTGTATTGGCCATTTGTATGTCTTCTTTTAAGAAATATCTATTCAGGTTCTTTACCCACTTTTTAATCAGATTATTTCTTTTCTTGCTATTGAGTTGAGTTCCTTTTATATTTTGGATATTAGCTCCTTACTGGATGTATGTTTTGCAAATATTTTTTTCCCATTCCATAGGTTATCTCTTCGCTTTTTCTGTTGAATGTTTGCTTTTCTGTGTAGAATCTTTTTAATTTGATGCAGTCCCATTTGTCTACTTTTGCTTTTATTGACTGTGCTCTTGATTGGATTTGGGGTCCTATCCAAAAATCATTATCTAGACCAGTGTTACATAGCTTCCCCTCCCCCCTGCCAATTTTCTTTTATTAAAGAATAGTTTTATATTTTCAGGTCTTATGTTTAAGTTAAATTCATTTTGAGTTGATTTTTGTATATGGTGTGAAGTAAGGGTTCAGTTTCATTTTTTTGCATGTGGATATCCAGTTTCTCCAACATCATTTATTGAAGACATTATCCTTTCCCTATTATGTGTTCTTGACACCTTTTTCAAAGATCAGCTGATGTAAATGTGTGGATTTATCTCTGGGCTTTCTATTCTGTTCCATTGGTGTAAATATGTGTTTTTATGCTAGTATTATAATGTGTTGATTATTATAGATCTGTAATATAGTTTGAAATGAGGAAGTGTGATCCCTTCTGTTTTGTTTTTTTTTTGCATAAGAGTGGCTATTCCGGATTCTTTATGGTTCCATAGGAACTTTAGGATTATTTTTCTATTTCTATGAAAAATGCCATTAATATTTTGATAGGTATTGCATTGAATCTGTAGAACACTTTGGATATTATAGGTATTTTAACGGTATTAATTGTAGCAATCCATGAACATAGGTTATGTTTCCATTTGTTTGTATCTTTTTCAGTTTCTTTGTCTTACAGTTTTCAGTGTACAGACCATTCACCTCTTTGGTTAAATTTATTCCTAAGCATTATTTTTCATGCTATTATAAATGAGCTTTTTTTGTTTTAAATTTCCTTTTTGGTTAGGTCATTGTGAGTGTATAGAAACACAACTAACTTTTACTTACTGATTTTGTGTCCAGCAACTTTATTGAATTTATTAGTTGGGGTACTTTTTTTGTTTTTTTTTTTTTGAGACAGAGTCTCACTGTGTTGTCCCGGCTAGAGTGCCGTGGCATCAGCTTAGCTCACAGCAACCTCAAACTGCTGGGCTCAAGCAATCCTTCTGCCTCAGCCTCCTGAGTAGCTGGGACTACAGGCATGTGCCACCATGCCCAGCTAATTTTTTCTATATATATTTTAGTTGGCTAATTAATTTCTTTCTATCTTTAGTAGAGATGGGGTCTTGCTCTTGCTCAGGCTGGTTTTGAACTCCTGACCTTGAGCAATCCACCTGCCTCGGCCTCCCAGAATGCTGGGATTACAGGCGTGAGCCACCATGCCCAGCCTGTTTATTAGTTTTAAGAGGTTTTTTTGGTGCAGTCGTTAGGGTTTTCTATATATGAAATCATGTCATTTGTAAACAAAGACAGTTTAACTTCTTCCTTTCTGATTTGTTTGCCTTTTATATCTTTTTTTTTTTTTCCTAATTAGCTACAACAACCAGTATTGTGTTGAATAGAAGTGGTAAGAGTGAGCACCTTTGTCTTGTTACTTAATATTCTTAGTGGAAGAGCTTTTAGCATTTCACCATTGGGTATGGTGTCAGTTGTGGGCTTGTCATATGTGGCCTTTATTATATTGAGGTACATTTCTTCTATACCTAATTCATTGAGAATTTTTATCATGAAAGAATATTTAGTTTTGTTAATTTTTTTCTGCCTCTATTCAGATGATCAGATACTTTTTATTCTTTCATTCTGTTAATGTGGGGTATCACATTTATTAATTTGCATCCTTGCATTGCAGGTATAAATCCCACTTGATCATGTTGAATGATCCTTCTTAAGTGCTGTTGAATTCAGTTTCCTACTATTTTGTTGAGGATTTTTGCATCTAGTTTTATTAATGATATTGGCTCTAATTTTCTTTTTTCGTAGTATCCTTACCTTCAGTGTGAGAGCAATGCTGGCCTCTTAAAATGAGTTTGGAAGTGTTCCCTCTTCTTCAGTTTTTTGGAAGTTTGCGATGATTAGTATCAGTTCTTCTTTAAATGTTTGTTAGAAGTCATCCATGAAGCCATCTGATTACTGCTTCAGCCTCTTTATTTGTTATTGGTCTATTCAGCGGTTACAATTTCTTTATGATTAAGTCTTAGTAGGTTGTATGTTTCTAGGAATTTATCCATTTTTCTAAGTTATCCCATTTATTGGTATATAATTTTTCATAATATTTCTGTGGTATCAGTTGTAATGTCTCTTTTCAACTCTGATTTTATTTATTTGAATTCTCTTTATTTTTTATTTTTTTTCTTGGTTAGGCTAGCTAAAGATTTGTCAGTTTGTTTATCTTTTGAGAAAAACAACTCTTAGTTTTGTTGATTTTTTTTTCAGTTGTCTTTCTAGTCTCTATTTTATTTCTGTTTTTTATTATTTCTTCCTTCTGCTAACTTTGAGCTTAATTAATTCTTTTTACTATTTCTTTGGAGTGTAAAATTACGTTGTTTATTTGAGATTTTTTTCTTAATATAGATGTTTATTGCCATAAACTGTCCTCTTAGAACTGCTGTGAGTGTATCCTCTTGGTTTTGGTTTGTTGTTTTTTCATTTTCATTTGTCCAAAATGACTTTGACTTTTGTTTAAATTTCTTATTTGACCCATTGGTTTTTGGGGAGTCTATTGTTTACTTTATGAACTTTTCAGTTTTTCTCCTGTTTATAGATTTGTGAATTTTTCAATTCCTGTTAATGATTTCTGGTTTCATACAATTTTGGTCAGCAAAGATACTTGATATGATTTTTTTTTACTTTTATTTATGAAAATATAAGGTAGAAATATTCATGACTATTATAGTCCTTGTTTCTGTAACTGATCATGTGCTCCTAGTTGATATTGATAACTACTGTCTTCTATTACCTATTTTATATTCTCTTTGCCTTCAGCAGGCCCCAAGTGGAGTGACTAAAGCCTTCATTCCTGTTGATATGATTTTAATTTCCTCAGATTTTAGAATTGTTTTGTAGCCTAACATATGATCTCTCCTGAGGGAATGTTCTGTGTGCATTCAATATGTATTCTGTTGATGGAATGTTCTATATAGTCTGCTAGGTTCCTTTGGTCTGTGGTGTTATTCATATATGATATTCCCATATTGATACTCTGTTTGGATGATCTATCCATTGTTAAAAGTGGGTTAGTGAAGTCCTCTATTACTATTATATTGCTGGGAGCTTCAGTTCTATTAGTACTTGCTTTGTATATTTATTTGCTCCAACGTTAGGTGCATATATATATAAGGTTAACCTTACACGTATAAGGTTATTATATTCTCGATGAATTGACTAATTTATCCTTGTATAGTAACCTTTTTTGTCTCTTGTGACAGATCTTAAAGTCTATTGTGTCTCATATAGGTAAGGCCACTTCTATTTTTGGTTACGATTTGCCTGGCATATCTTCTTTCATCCTTTTATGTTTTTACTTTCAGCTTCTGTGTATCCTTACAGCTACTGTGAGCTTCGTGTAGGCAACATATTGTTGGATCTTTTTAAAAAAAATCATTTAGCCACTCTGTATCTTTTGATTGGAGAATTTAATCCATTTACATTTAAAGTAATTATTGATAGGTAGGGCCATTTAGTTGTTTTCTTGCTATTTTGTAGATCCTTTGTTTCTTTTCTTCCACTCTTGTTGTCTTTTTTTCTGATTTGATGATTTTCTGTGGTAGTGTATGTTGATTCCCTTCTATTTTTTAGATATTACTAAGGCTGTTTTTCTTTGGTCACCATGAAGGTTATATAAAATATCTTATGGTTATAACAGTCCATTTTAAGGTTATACTAACTAAACTTCAATCAGATACAAAACCTCTACACTTCTGTTTCTCTTTCCTCCACAGTTTATGCTATTGATGTCACACTTTTATTTGTTAATGGGTAATTATGTACCCATTAACAAATTATTGTAGCTGTAGTTATTTTAATACTTTTTTCTTTTAACTTTTATACTAGAATTAAAAGTGACTTTGTACCATGATTATAGTGTTACGGTATTCTGAATTTGACTATATATTTACCTTTACCAGTGAGTTTTATACTTTCATGTGTTGTCATGTTTTTACTTAGTGTCTTTTATTTTTAACTTTAAGAACTCCTTTAGCATTTCTTGTAAGGCAGGTCTAGTGTAATGAACTCCCTCAGCTTTTATTTGTCTGGAAATATTTTTATCTCATCTTCATTTCTGAAAGACAGCTTTGCCAGGTATTGTTGTGGGTTTTTTTTGTTTGTTTGTTTAATCTTTTAGCACTTTCCGTATATCATCCCATTCCCTGATGATCTGGCAGGTTTCTGCTGAGAAATCTGCTGATATCCATATTGGTGATGGTGATGGTGGGATAGGGCGAGGATGAGAAGGGGGTCCCTTGTATTTGACAAGTTGCTTTTCTCTTGCTACTTTCAAAATCCCCTCTTTGTCTTTGCCTTTTCACAATTGATTATGATGTGTTTCAGTGTAATCTTTGTTGAGTTGAGCCTTTGAGCTTTGTGAATCTAAATTTCCAAACCCTTCTCAAATTTTGGACATTTTCAGGCACCATTCATTTAAATAAACTTTCTGACTGTATTTTTCTCTGTTCTTCTTTTGGGACTCCCATAATGCGCATATTCACTTATTTGAGATCTCATGTGATTTTGTCTTTATATTTTTATTCTTTTTGTTTGTTTTCTCTACTGACTTATTTCAAATGAGCTTTTAGTTCACTGATTTTTTTCTTCTGCATGATTGAATTTCCTGTTGAAGCTCTCTGTTGAGTTTTTCAGTTCTGTCATTGTATTCTTAAGTTTCAGGATTTCTGTTTGGTTCTTCTTTAGGATTTATATTTCTTTATTAAACTACTCATTTTGTTCATGCATTGTTTTCCTGATTTTTGTTTACTTGTCTGTGTTCTCTTGAAGCTCATTGAGCTTGCTTAAGATGATTATTTTGACTTTTTTGTCAGTCAATTCCTAGATCTCTATTTCTTTTGGATCAGTTATAGGAGCTTTATTGGTTTTCTTTGGCAGTATATTATGTAATTATTTACATAGAAAACCCAAAAGAATCTACAGAAAAATAATTAGAATTAACAGGAGCATTTACCAAGTTTGCCAGATATAAAACCCATATATAGAAACCATGTGCATGTCTATATGCCCACAAAAAGTCTTTAGAAAATGTAATTTGAAACAAGATACTAAAATTATTCAGAAGTTCGTCACTGCATGGAACCATTAGAGGAAATATTGATGAATGGCAAACTTCATACATAGAAGATATCACCTATAACTGCCTTAAGTCACTGATGAATCTTGGCTTTATTTATTTATTTATTTATTTATTTATTTATTTATTTATTTATTTATTGAGTCTTAATTTCAGAGTTTTATTGTATTGCACTAAAGGAACAGCAGGATGGGGTTATACAATTTTCTCTGTTATTCAGTTTTGAAAATCTAAAGTACGTGCAAATTCTTAAGACTACCTTTACCACCAGTAACCATAATAACAAATTTCTTAATAAGTAATATCTTACAAATAAAAACACATTCAAAATAGCTTTAAATGCATTCTTCACAAGTAATTCAGCATATTTTTTAGATCATGTTCACTTATGCTTAAGAATTAAAGCAAGTATTTTTGTTACTCTGGTGAAAATATGGGAAATTTCTTATTCATGCAATAAGGATAATATTCAAGTTGAAGGGAAAAAATCCCACTCTTATTTTTGTAAATGTACCCATATATAATCATCTACATGATAGATGAGGAAACTCATGAAGTTTCCCACAAGTCAGATATACATTTCCAGCTCATCAGAAGCACCTGATATCTATAGCTCATTTATAATTAGATATCCTTTCAATAAAACCAAAATGAGCCCTACCAATTCCTATAAACAAATGCTTCCAATGGACTAAGTAATTAATGCAATCATTCAGAGGATTATGGCTGTTCCTTAAGGAGTCCAAGTTCAAACCTGTCAATACCAGAGGTAATCATTTTATATTAATTTATATGTAATTCCATTTAAATTCTTTATCTGAGTATAACATATGAAAACAGTCTTTCCACAAGCAAAAAATGTGGAAACATTTAAAAAATAAGGAGTCATTTTTTTAAAGTAACTGATCAGATTCCATAGGCTACTCTTGGAAACAGGATCTTGCTGGATAGAATCCCTTCATCTGGTGGTTTTTTGCATGCACTTAACTGGACCAAATCTTCTGTGTGTTCTAAGAGCTCACCAAAACATAGATCATGCCGTATAAGTAGTAAAAAAATGCTAGAAGATAAAAAGCTAATTTGAACCATCCTTCTTTCTGATAGTATGCTAGAATATCTGCATTCATGATGGTTGTAGGGTCATAGAGTCCTGGTCCACTCATCACTGGTCTACTCATGTACCTCCAAATATGATATGCCAAGAGGGGCATATTGAGACCCAGTGTAAGCCACGCTGCTGCATAAAGAAACATGACACAGAAGAAAGCATGGATTGAGGTAATCTGGAAGTACAAGAGGATTCAGGGTATTACACTGGTCTATGGGATTCTTGTAATCAGTCTTCAGCTCATCAAATGCTATAATGTGCCAGATGGCAAAGAAGATGAGCACGGGGGTGAGCAGCAGCGCCAGCATGTAGCAAAAGGCCGCGAACGTGAACGCCATGACCAGGGAGGAGCAGGCAGCAGCGCCGGTGCCTGTGGAGAAAGGCGGTGCAGGGCCCTCACCATTCACAGTAAAACCATTCACTTCCCCAGCCACAGCCCCGACCGACCGCTGCAGCTGCTGCCGCCGGAATCTTGGCTTTATTAAGGGTGGGAAAACCAGACATTATATACTTTCAGATGTGAGGTAGTATCAAGTATAGAACACTTACCTAAAAAATTGACACTGAATGTATTCATGTCTTTATAGCTAACATTCAGTACTAAGAAAAACAAACAAAAAAAAACAGGAGATAAGTTAAATTTCACCACGAACCAGCAAACATACAATCCAGAATGTGAGTCATTTTATGGAACAACTATTTCTTTTAAAAAGTCACTGGCATTAAAAATGGGGATAGAGAAACACTTAAGAGACTTTTTTCTAGTTTGAGACTTGAAGGATCTAACAGACAAACACAAGGTGGGTTTTTTTTTTCATTCTGATTCAAACAAATCAATTTTAAAAACAATAACTTTTTGAGATGACTGGGGAAATTTGAATATGGAGTATAATATGATACCAAGGAATTATTATTAATTTTGTTAATATTTACATTATTAAAAATGCCCCTTTTTGAGATGCATAAGAAGCATGTATGGGATATAATGAAATTATGTCTGGAATTTAAAATGACAAAAAACCACAATGTTCATAGGAATAAAATAGATGCATATCTTTTATGGAGGAAAGTATAATGTTTTTTTAGAAGCCTTTTAAGGAGACCTAAATGAATGGAGAGATATGCAGATAGTTCCCCCCTTATGATGGTTCCACTTGCGATTTTTTTTGACTCCACAATGGTAGGAAAGTGATATGCATTCAGTGGAAATCGTACTTCAGATTTTGAATTTTGATCTTTTCTTGGGCTAGCAATATATGGTACAATACTCTCTTGTGATGCTGAGCAGCGACAGTGAGCCACAGATCCCAGTCAGCCATGTAATCACAAGGGTAAACAGGTGATACTTTATAGGTTAAATGTATTAAGTGCATTTTGGACTTATGATATTTTCAACTTATAAATGGGTTTATTGGGATGTAACCCCATTGTAAGTTGAGAAGCATCTGTACTATGTTAAGTAATTAAAAGATTCAAGAGCATGAAGGTGTCATTTCTTGCAACTGGATTTGGAATACCAAAGGCTACTGTGTAGTTTTTGTTGCTATAGGTTGATGGTTGGTTTGGTGGAACTTGACAGGCTAGTTCTGAAATTTGTACAAAAAGCATAAATGGTCAGGAATAGCCAAGACTATTTTGAATAGGAAGATAAAGGTAGGGGGAGGCTTGCCTTACCAGTTACTGAGGCTTCTTATAAAGGCATAGTAATCATAGTTGTATAGATCACTGAAATATCATAACATATCAAACTAGAGAGCCACAAAACAGACACACATGTATACAGTAACTTCGTGCCAGAATTGGCAGTGCATGTAAGTATTGCTGGGACCATTAGTTATTAGTACATGTAAAAAATGTATTTTATTCTTATCTCACACCATACCCAAAAAATGAAATTATGTCTTTAGCTCATGTCATACACACAACATCAGTTTCAGGTGGATTAATGATTTCAGTGTGAAAGACAAAGTTATAACATTTTTAGGGGAGTATCTTTATGAACTTGGGATGGGCAAAATTTTGTTGAAAAACATCACCAGATTGAATGTCATCAAGGAGAAGATTGGGTATATTTGAAACAATTTAAATATTAAATTCTATAAATGAAAATATACCATAAAGTCATCAAAGAATTCATAGATTTGAATAAAATATTAAATAACATATAGCGAATAAAGTATTATTATCTATAACATATAAAGAATACCTCTAAGTCAATAAGAAAAAGATACCCTAATTTAAAAATGGGCAAAAAACCATGAATAGCTGTTTCAAGGAAGTGGAAAGAGGAATGACTAAATTCCATCTGAAAAAATACTCAGCATCGGTAGTCGGAAACATTCATCTTACAACTATAATGAGATACTATTTTATGTCTACCAGATTGGCAAAATTTAGAAAGTCAGATAGTACCAAGTGTTAGTAGATGTGGACAGGTGTAATGGGCATTGTTATGTACTACTTTTGAGAGTATAAATATAATTTCTTGGAAAATAAAATAAGATGTACCTGTTACATGGCCTAGCAATTCAGTTTCTAGGCCTATACTAACTTGGAGAAACTTTTGCACAGGTATGACAGAAGGTACCTAGCAGCATCGTTTATAATAGAAAGAAAATGGAAACAACACAATCGCCCATTCACTTGAGACCAGGTTAAAATATTACCATACATCATTTCATACTGCAGTGAAAATGGAGCGCATAAAAGGCTACGTTACACTCTGATTAGTCTGAGTCTCAAAACATATTATAGATTGAAAGGAAAAATAGCTTATTAGTAAACTTTATAAAGTTCAAAAACATGCGGACTATAAATGAAGGATCTATATGTAGATGTAGCATCACAATAATAAAAAGCTGGGGATTTTAAACACAAATTTTCAGGTATAGGTTAATCTTATCAGTGGAGGGTAGACTAATAGGCAGTGGAATGGTATAGGGAGAGGCACGTGGGAAGCTTCAGAAGTAGGTATACTGTTCTCTTTCTTAAGCTGGGTTCCTGCATCTTTATATCACTATTTTCACATACATATACATAATGTATAGCCTCTGAATGTTTGAAATATTTAAAAATGGTAAAGTTAGAATGATATTACAAAATCTTTCTTAATCAGCCATCCTAACTAATATTTCAGTGCATTGTTGTCAGGAGACTGCTTCTATTTTTCCAACATAAATTCTGACTTTTTTTGTCATTTAAAATTATCCCATACCTTTCTTTTGTTTTATTATTTCATTGTGCTTTATAAACTACATGCTGAAATGCATGTTCTTTAGAGGAAATTTTTATAAACAATTTGCTACAATTGGTAGGAAAGAGTTTGAAATTGTTAAAAACATTTTGCAACAGGAATTCTTTATTGGTTTTCAGCTGTTCCTTGATGCCTCTGGTATAAGTCTGTAAGTAAACATATTCTTTTCTCTGCATACATATATATGCAAGACTTGATTTTTCTCCCCCTGTCATTAGGCAAGTGAAAGACCAGAATAAGAAGGTAGCAAATCTGAAGCACAAGGAACAGGTGGAAAAAAAGAAGAGTGCACAGATGCTAGAGGAAGCGCGACGAAGGGAGGACAATCTCAATGACAGCTCCCAGCAACTACAGGTTAGAACACAAGGAGACTCTGAAAGGATCAGGTGAAGAGATTGAGCCATAATTGCATGTTGTTTTTCTCTTCATCTTTATCCTCCTCTTTTTTCTCTTTCTAACCCTGCTTGCTGCCTTCCTCTCAGACCAACTGTTAGCAATAAAGGAATGGCTTTAAATAGAAAATGCAAGTTTTATTCCACAGCTTTGTGAGGACACCTCAGCATAGGAGAAAATTCATCCTTCTTCAAGTTGATCATACTTAATTGGTAAGTTCAACGACAGTTTAATGAGTGGGTTATATTAAGCTTCAGGGCTGTCATTATAACTGCCAATCCCATTCATTAAAATGCATTGCTAATCTTGATTTGTGTCTTTCTTCCCTTTTTCCATTCTTCTTTCTCTTTCCTTTCTACCTTTCTTTCCTTAATCTTTCCTTCCTTTCCTCTTTCAAAAATCCAATTTAGAGAGAATACTTTATCATCATACAGGACATATAAACTATACTTTTTTACTTCAATGGAGCAATAATTGAATTGTAAACCTAATTATTCATAGATTAATTAAGCCAGGCTAAATAACAGTAGCAGCAACTATCATATTATAAGTGCCAATTAGGTTCACAATGTTTAAAACTAGGCCCTGGTCATTCATTATTTTTCTAACCTTCTCAGTAATCCACTGGAGTAGCTGCACATTTTGCAGATGAGGAAATAATCTCAGAGACATTGCATTACTAAACTTTATAAGTGGTTTAGCCATACTTTTAACTAGGACTTTCTTGATCTATAGCCTGTTCTATTTGTCTCTTTTTGAGGCAGAGTCTCAGTCTGTCACCTGGGCTAGAGTGCAATGGTGCATCATAGCTCATTGCAACCTCAAACTCCTGGACTCAAGGGATTCTCCTACCTTAGCCTCCCAAGTAGCTGGGACTACAGGTGCACCCCCCATCCCCAACCCCCCCCCCCCAGCTAATTTTTCTATTTTTGGACAGACAGGGCCTTGCTCTTGCTCAGGCTGATCTTGAACTCCTGGCTTCAAGTGATCTTCCCTCCTCAGCCTCCCAAAGTGCTGAGATTACAGGCGTGAGGCATCGTGCCTGGCCCTGTTTGTCTTGACTGTAATGCTTCAGAATTAATGTTTAGATTTTAGAGAGGAATACCATAAGCTTGCTAAAATCCTCCAAAACTCCTGGTAAGACTATTAAGGCGCTGCCAGATTGTTTTTCTCTAGTTGCATTTTCTATTTGAATATGAGAGAGCATGTATGCTACAAGTTGCATAATTATACAATCTTTACTGGAGAGATTTGGAAGAGTTACCTAGAAGCCATTTTTAGGCTTGACAACAAATTCATTTAAGACATGAGGACTCTGCTTTTTACTTCTTTTTTTAATCCTCTTTTATATAACTTTTATTGATTATACTCCTTAGAGAAAAAGTATAAATCTCCTCAGATGCATCAACTTTTAGAAAAAGCAGCATACCAATTTTCCCTCACCCTTGGCAACAACAGTTAATATTGGCAATTTTCTCTTTTTCCTGATGTTTTTCCTTTTTAAAGAAAGTGTAAGTCTGACGCGTAGAAAATATTTCATTTTTGTTTTATATTTCTCTGATACTGACATTGAGTGTTTTTTCATGTCTTGAATTTTCATTTGTTTCTTAATGTAATTGCGATCTCTGTCCCTTTCATGTTAGCTTCCTCCTATGGATTTTTTTGCTTAATTTCCCCATTTTGAGAATATGTATTTACCCGTAAGTATTTTTAAGTTCTGTGCTTTAATTTTTTACCTTTACCTTTTAATTTATTTTAGCCTATTTTGTGTGGTGAGGATATTTCTTCTTTATAGCTAACAGTTTCACTAGAATGTTTACAGTAAGTTATTTCATTACCCAGAAGTTTGAAGTGGCATCTTTATATTTTATGAAATTGGTTAATAATTTGACTATATCAAGGGTTTCAATTTAATCTTGCTTTCTTGAATGATGATCACGTTTTTTTTTTTTTTTTTTAATTTTTTTTTAATTTTGGCATATTATGGGGGTACAGATTTTAAGGTTTCAATAAATGCCCATTTCCTCCCCTCCCCCCAAAAGTCTGAGTCTCCAGCATGACCATCCCCCAGATGGTGCACATCTCACTCATTATGTATGTATATACCCACCCCCCTCCCCCCTCCCCCCTCCCACCTGCCCAATACCCTATTACTGTAGTACCTATGTGTCCACTTAGGTGCTACTCAGTTAATACCAGTTTGCTGGAGAATATATCTGGTGCTTGTTTTTCCATTCTTGGGATACTTCACTTAGTAGTATGGGTTCCAGCTCTAACCAGGAAAATATAAGATGTGCTATGTCACCATTGTTTCTTAGAGCTGAATAGTACTCCATGGTATACATATACCACATTTTATTAATCCATTCTTGGATTGATGGGCACTTGGGCTGTTTCCACAGCCTTGCAATTATAAATTGTGCTGCTATAAACATTCGAGTGCAGGTGTCTTTTTTGTAGAGTGTCACTGGATCATTTGGGTAGATGCCCAGCAATGGGATTTCTGGATCAAATGGTAGATTCACTTGTATCGCTTTAAGGTATCTCCATATTGCTTTCCACAGAGGTTGAACTAGTTTGCAGTCCCACCAGCAGTGTAGGAGTGTTCCTCTCTCTCCGCAACCACGCCAGCATTTATTGTTTGGAGATTTTTTGATAAAGGCCATTCTCACTGGGGTTAAGTGATATCTCATTGTGGTTTTGATTTGCATTTCCCTGATGATTAGAGATGTTGAGCATTTCTTCATATGTCTGTTGGCCATTCTTCTGTCTTCTTTAGAAAAATTTCTGTTCAAGTCTTTTGCCCACTTTTTAATGGGGTTATTTGATTTTTTCTTCCTAATTTTCGTGAGTTCTAAGTATATTCTAGTTATCAGTCCCTTATCGGATGCTTAGGATGCAAAAATTTTCTCCCATTCTGTAGGTTGTCTGTTTACTTTCATGACTATTTCTTTGGCTGTGCAGAAGCTTTGTAGTTTGATCATGTCCCATTTATTTATTTTTGTTGCTGCTGTGATTGCCTTTGGGGACGATCACGTTGTTTTTTAATTGTAGAAAATAAAATTTATTTTATGCTACAGCATCCTGTGTTTATGTTGGCTCCTTACCTGTTTAATTTATCTTTCCCCCCCCTTTAATGTTTTCTGTTACCAGGCTATCTTTGTAAATAAAATATACTCTTCTAATCTTCTGTCAGTTTTTTGAGAAAACCAAAAGTTCTTTCATATGTAATCTCTTATTTCCTATTTATATGAGATGAGAGATATTATTTATTTATATTTTACATATAGAGAAAACTAGAATAGGTAACTGATTTTTCCAAGATGTCTCAGTAAATGATAGATATCAAAATTATAAAAAACTATAGCTACGCCTGTAATCCTAGCTCTTGGGAGGCCGAGGCGGGCGGATTGCTCAAGGTCAGGAGTTCAAAACCAGCCTGAGCAAGAGCGAGACCCCGTCTCTACTATAAATAGAAAGAAATTAATTGGCCAACTAATATATATATACAAAAAAATTAGCCGGGCATGGTGGCGCATGCCTGTAGTCCCAGCTACCCGGGAGGCTGAGGCAGAAGGATCACTCGAGCCCAGGAGTTTGAGGTTGCTGTGAGCTAGGCTGACGCCACGGCACTCACTCTAGCCTGGGCAACAGAGTGAGACTCTGTCTCAAAAAAAAAAAAAAAAAAAAAAAAAACTATAGCTATGTGCAAGTTACACATGGATGTAATTCATTCAAATATAGTGAAAAGAACACAGGACTACACATTAGGACACTTAGGATCTGATCTCAATTCTTTTAGTAACTACTCTGCTATTAATACTTAAATATGTTTCTTAATCACGTTATTACAAATGACAACTTAGTGGTAGTGAGTGTCCCTAGCACCAAGATTGTGATCTTTATGTGTGATCACCACTAAAAGAAGCTTGGGATTTCTTGAAGAAATGGCTGATTCCAGGATTGGAGAAGGAAGTATACAGATAAACCTAGATTAGTGGTTCTCAAACTTTAGTATGTACTAGAGTCACCTGGAAGACTTTTTTAAAAATAGATTGCTGGCTCCTGTCCCTAGAGTTTCTGATTCAATATGTTTGGGGTAAGCCCCAAGGATTTGCATTTCTAATAGTTCCCAAGTGTTGATGACATTCCTGGTTTAGGGACCACACTTTGAAAAGCACTGCACTATACCATCATTTGATACCAAAAATTAAGAATCTATCAAAGACTATTGGGATCATATAAAGAGGACAGAGGAACAAGAATGAAGGGACTATCATCCGCCTCAGATGGACTCTGTGAGCATAAAAAAGGACTAATGACTACAGGGGCTTAATACTAATCAAATATTTTTAAATCCAAAAGTTTCATGATGAGACTATGAAAATAATTTGGAGATTCCTAGGACACCAAAGCCAAGCCCTAGCATTGCGGTTTGTTTGTTTGTTTGTTTGTTTATTTATTTATTTCATTCCAATGGTAGTAGGAGTAAACATTGGCCACTTTTTTCATAATTATTAAAGCTGAATGATGGTGACATGGGATTCATTATACAATTCTTTCTATACTTTTGTGTATGTTTGAAAATTTCCCTAATAAAATGCTAAAAAACATAGGTATCACTTAACCTCCTGATACTGTTTTCATATTTCTAAAATGAGTCCTAAGATAGTCAGGACTTGACTTTACTATATGGACTTTAGTAGTGTCTTTCAGTTTTAAGCCAGCCTATTTAAACATATTTACACAGCCCTGGAGCAGAGTCCTTGACTCTGGCTTGATTTCTTAGTCACACTCGTTATTTGTGTTTTCCTTCTTTCCTTGAAAAATATTTTTTATATTTTCCAAGTAACATTTTATTTTATATTTTTGCTTTACTGGGAGTTGGTTTATTCAATTTTTAAACTCAGGTCATATACATTTGCTTTTATTGTTTAAAATTACAGTTTTAATTAACATAATAGAAAAATTAGTGAGTAATATTTAAGTTTGCTTACATCCTTCCAAGTTTTCTTCTATACTTTAATTTTACTCATTTGTAATAATAATTATATACTGACACTATTATGCATCTCGCTTTTTAAAAACTTATATTCTGTCTTTTGTACATTTCCATGAATTGTGTTTTCATAATGATGCTTATACTTATTTTCAACTGAATCCAAAGTTGAGTAGCTTTATACAAGTTCCTCTTTTTGCTGGACAATTTTAATTTCAATTTTCACTGAACAAATTTGTATAGATAAGTTTTACCCAATTAGGTGATTTACTTTGGGCATGTCTCAGAGCAGACTTACCTGCTCTAAGTATGAAGTGTTGTGGCTTTTCTCAAGTTTCTATCCACAAAGGTTGAGCTAATTTATAATACCTCCAGCAGTTTGTAGACATTCTGTTTCCTCATAGCCACCTTGGTTCTATTTAATGTTTTGCTCATTTTACAGACATATAATGATATTCTTAATTTGTTTTATGTTCATTTCTTTAATGAAACTGTACCTTTTTCGCATATGATGATTTATTACCTGAAATTTCTGTGTCAAATGTTAATTACATTTGCTCCCGATCATGAATCTGTGTATGGTACTTACTTTGAATTGATATGTTGTCTATTAAGTTGAGGAATGATGCTTGTCAAATATGTTTTCTCTGTCATTTTTATCTTGAAACTGATTTATTATATTTTGTTGTTTAAACCTTTCTTTAAAAAAATCTTATAATTTGCTTACCTTGTCCTTCCATGGCTATTTTTTCATTTATCTCCCATTTATAATAGGATTAAATATATTACTTCTTTTTAGTTCTTTAGCTATGCATATATATGTGTGTTTGTTTATTTTAAGTGTTCATCTCTTTAATCCATGTAGAATTTATTTTCATATACCTTATGAGACATAGATTTAAAGTATTTTTTTCTTTACTCTGATACCCAGTTCTCCTAGTAGCATTTAGTAAATAGATATAGTTTTTTTTTCTGTCTAGCTAATCTATCTATGCTAAATATTATGCAAGTTTCTATTTAGTTCTAGGTTCTAGATTCATTGTTTTGGCTTTGATCCAATTTTGTGCGTACGTTGTTTGGCAATATATTTACAAAGTTGGTAGGTCGACTTCAACCTCATTAATTATATCTGAAAACTTTTTCCTTAAGTAAGTTTGTCAGTTTTTTAAAATAACTTTTGAAATATCCCTTGAGATTCTTTACTTTGTTGAATTGTACTAGTAATTTAAAGATTATTATCACTTGTAGTTTATTCAGTCATCTCCAGTCAGGAACTAAATTTATTTCTCTTTTTATTCATATCTACATTTATTATTTATCATATTAAAGAAGAATTGACTGCTAGGAATAAAATATTTGTAAAGAAATGTCATTCCACATTACAATCAAATTACTACAGATATTTGGTAGATCACAGAGAAGAGAAAATTAAATGAAATTCTAAACCATAAAAAGTATGAAAAAATTAGCAAATATACTGTAATATATTCACCTGTAAAATGAAGGTGCTATTTCTCTGTATGAAAACTGAGGCACATTCCTTACAGAGCTGCTGTCTCAACAGGTGGTGAGGATTAATGAGATGATATATGTAAAAGCATCTATCATAGCAGATATTAACAGGATTGGACTATGTAGTGGTAATGTACCAGATAGAGGCAGCACTCTATCTACGGTTCTGCTTCCTCAGATTCAACCCACGGCAGATCGAAAAATTTAGGAAAGAAAACAATAAAAAATAAGAAAACAACCAACAAAATAGAAAGCAATGCAGTACAACTACTTATGTAATATTTACACTGCATTAAGTATTATAAGTAATCTAGAGATGATTTAAAGTATACAGGAAGATGTGCATAGGTTATATGCAAATGGTATGCCATTTTACATAAGGGACTTGAGCACTGGTGGATTTTGGAATCCAAAGGGGGTCCTGGAACCAGTCCCCAGCAGATACTGAGGGGACTATACTGTGGTGATGTAGCCAGGGAAACATGAGAGATTCTGTAGTTATCTTATGAAAGGGGGCACCCATTTCAGTAGGAGAAAACTTTTTTTTTTTCCCTGATAAAATTATGGGATAAATTTGTCTCATGTTACTGTATTTTAAAGCAGTAATTCTCAATCAGGGGCTATTTTGGCCTGAAGAGATATTTGGCAATTTCCGGAGATATTTTTAGTTATCACCACTTGAGAGATGCTACTGGCATCTAGTGGGTAGAGGGCAAGGATGCTGCTAAATACTCTATAATGTACAGGACAGCCACCACAGCAAAGATTTATTCAGCCCAAACTGTGAACATTGCTGAGGTTTAAAAACTCTGATTTAAAAACACCTAGAACACCAGTTCTTTATTCAGGGTATGACTGTGGATGAAGGTTTCATGATTAACTTTGGAAAACTATAATACATGTGGCCATATTTGTCACACAGTTGCAATCGAATGACTTAGCCATATTTTTGATGTCTCAGAGAACAGAGGAATAGCAATTAATTGGGCTTTTTTTATTTTAAAAATTCTTATCTGAATTTTGTGTTTTTCAAATTTCTAGATATTCATTTAGTTCTCCCATATATTAATACTTCAGTTTGGGAACCATGTCTTGGTACTTTGCATATAGTTGGTACCCTATATATGTTTATTGATTTTAATTGTATCTATAGATGTCAAGAACTTGCAGTCACATACATTTTAGCCTGGAGTCTTAGTTTATTTGGGCTGCTATAACAAAATGCCATAAACTGGCTAGCTTATAAAAAACAGAAATTTATTTCTCACAGTTCTGGAGCTTAGGAAGTCCACGATCAAGAAACCAGCAGATTTGGTGTCTGTGAGGCCCACTTTTCTGGTTTATGGATGGTGTCTTCTTGCTGTGTCCTCACCTGGTGGAAGGGACCAGAGTAGCGTTTGGGGGCCTCTTTTATATGGGCATTCATTAATCCCTTTCTTGAGGGTTTTGCTCTCATGACCTCCCACAGGCCCCATCTCCTAATACGTCACATTGGAAATTAGATTTCAGCATATGGATTTGGGGGGAACACAGACATTCAGACCATAGCACTTGGCATTTGGAGTCTCGCATTAACCAAACTCTTTAAAATGTTTTTAACCTCATCTTTAGGTAAGATGGTCATGAGCATGGCTGCTCTGTTGTGGATGAGCTGATAATGTTGGTGTTAATTTTTTGATTTCATTAATCTGTGCTCTTCTCTTTATGCAAAGAATTTTTTTCCTGTGGATTTCCAGTTTTAGCACAAGAAGTTTCTGCCTTAAAATTATCCTTTGTTGACAGATTGTTCATGTTATTGTCTTACTTGTTGTTTCTTACCCTGTATGTTTAATTAGGCTTTGTTGTTTTTATACCTTTCAATACATTGTTTTATAATTACCCCTGTATGATTTAATCAGTTTTCTTTTTCTTTTTCAACTAGTTTATATCTGCTGTATGTGAAGGGTTACTTTTAAAAGTTCTTTTTAGCCTTTCTGCAACAATGTTTTACATTGGTTCAATAATTACAGCTATAATTATTGAGTTATAAATAATAATAAAATCTAAAAATTTAGTTATAAAATTCTTTTGAAACTTTGAATGATATTTAGTTCAGCACTCTCATAAATATATTCTAAAATTCCATAGGTTACCCTTTAAGGGCCTTGCATATTTTAACAAAAGAAATGCCATCTTCCATTAGTTGAGAACATTTACCTTATATATATTTTTATTCTTTGAGCAGTGACATTCAAGTACATCTTTTGACAAAGCTGATGATTTTAGTCACGTTCTAATAATGCAGAGTTGAGTGGACTGAAAGGGAGGCTTGTATCAGTCGTGGTTTGGAGCTTTGTTTTTATTTGTAACAAAGATAAGTATCTGAATTAACCTTGAGAGAGGTGGTGTCAGAGAGATTAATGAGGCTGCCAAAAGAAAGCTGCGGCTCTTGTGAATATGCTCTCCTGAGACCTGTGGATATTATTAGGCCCACAGAATTTTGACTTTTTAATTAATTCGTGTACAAATTTTATGAAAAATATAAAACAAAAAATGAAAACTGAAAAAAAGAATAAAGTTTAAAGAAAGTGAAAACAATAGAAATAGGTATGGGGAAAATCAGCTTTGCGTGTATTTAAGCATATTCTCTTCTTAGATACATGGTTGGTGAAACATTTGTGTCTTTATCTGAAATTAGATTTGATTTGCTCTACCTACATAAAAAGGTTCTTCCATTTTGATAGGAGAATCGTTTTTTCTGAAGTGAAGACTACTTATCCTTCATTTTCAGATTGGCCATAGGGAAAATTATTTAAGAAAACTTTTTAAAAAATTAAGATTGTCTGGCATCTTTCTAGAAATACTATGTGGTGTTACGTCACATGCTGGATATGTCTAATATATTAATGTTCTTGTTTTTAATAAAAATAAAGTTTGGTTTTCTCTTTCCAGAACTTCTCCTTCACCTATTTAAGTGTTTAATCCTGTATCATCCTTTTTAATTCAATTTTTTCCTTAGCATAGTAGTAGGGGGCTTTTTCTATATGGAATGGTCATAGGTGAGTTTCTGTGGTGTTCTTAACCAATATTAAATGGAGTAAAGGATTATACTGGGAAAGTGTACATACAAAATGGCATCTGTACATACAAAATGGCATACAACCGCATGGGTAGTTGCTGAAATTACACATGAAAATTCTCTTCCTGCAGGTGAAGCACCCACTCAAATCACTGGTTATATGTACAACTCCCATCTCAAACTGTGCCACTTTTTCCCATTTAGAGAAAGACAAAAACAAGCCTTAAAATTATTTTCAAAAACTCTACAGTGTTTGAAATTGACTCTATAAGTAATTTCAAACTCTAAAGTAAATCTTCCCTCTGGCTAAAATTGAGTTCCAATTTGATAACTAATGAAACTTACTGAATATGTTTACTGAGGAGAGTATAGCCTACGGGACCATGCCCTTTAGTTAAATTTAGCCTTGTTTGGTGGGGACATTTAGCACAGCCTTTCAGCTTATTAAAAGAATGCTTTCCTTAGAATGATGAGTAAAGTTATATTTGGTACTAAAATTCTTACAAGTGGATGGCTATGTTTTCACTTGAGTGAAATGGATGGTTGACTCCTTTCCTTTGTGTTACTGTAGGGGCTTTTCTTTGTTTGCATTTGGAAGGTGGTCTCCAATAAAATTCCTTTTATTTTTAAGGGAACAGAAGCAAACATGCATATGGTCCATTTTCCAAGACCTCAAAGGCAAGGGTCAACCTCTTATGGACCATATCAGTTGTTTGTTATTTTAAGTAAAAGATTATCTTTGGGATTTTTTGGTAATGTCCTAAGATTAGGTAAACCCCATGTCCTTGCCCAAGTTTCTCATACCCAACTACCAGAATTTTTAAGATGAGAATCTGCCCAATTGTACTAGATGCTCCATAAAAGTTATTTATATAAAGCATCATCTTGTATGTTCATTTTTCTGTTTCTTTAATGAAATACATCTGCTGTTGTTTTGAGTTTGGTTTTTAACAGTTGAGGTTGTATCAGAGCTCTACTCTAACTGAGAGGAGATATTTAAGGGGTTTTTAAGAGAAGAGGAAAGTAAATATTTTTTTAATTTATTATATTTAATAAATTAAATTAATTTTATTTAAAGCATTACCTTAAGACAAAGAGTAGTTGGTGTGTAGTGTAAACAAATTCTGTGTCTGTGTTAGGCTAGCTTTTCTTTTCTTAAAATTGACTTCTTCTGGCTTCATTCCCCCCCCCCAAAGTATCTGAGAAGTTGGTAAATGAATTCTGATATGTTGAATGATTTTGATGAAATCTTCTGCCTGTGTACATATGCTTGGGGGATGGGGAAGAGAGTGGCAGGATAAGCAGGGGCTGAGGGCAATAAAGAATTACTGTCTCTTCACATTAGGGCTGGTGGATAGTGATTAGCTTTTAGAGCATGTTACAGTCTGTCTGGTAAGTGGTGGTTGCTCCCAAGGAAGCAGCTCTTAATATTACCTCAAATAAATGACCTCCATTACCATGTCAGAGTGAGAGCTGGGAAAAGGAGGAGAGAACCTTGGATAATCTATGTGAAATCTGAATTGGCCTTCCTCCCTCTGCCAAAAAGGGAAAAGCTTAATAAGATCTGTCATTATCAGGTAGTTTCATTTTATGTTACTATATTATCCAGCCTTTTAAAAAAATTTTTAAGGGGGATATTTGAAGGGAATGACAATTGCTGTTTCTCATTGTCTTTGTCTTTGCTTTCCATATTGAATGTTCAATTTGAAAGAAAGCCATTATAGGCTAGAGTCTTACAGCTGCAATGATATGTGGCTTGATATTGACAGAGCTGACATCAAGAAGCAAAGTTCTGAGGGATGTATTGGGGGTGGTATCACAGGATTCACTAAAGGGTGCAGTCTCCTTCTTGATTTGCCGGAGTGAAGTTATAGATGTGGCTGTCTCTGCTTCTGCCCTAGTCTCATTTGACTTCGGGAGTCTACTTATTTAAGGAGTGAGGAATTCTTTGGTAGTTTTCCCCTTCCTCTCCCTCTACCAGACCCCCATAAGCAGTCACATAAACCTCCTGCCTTGAACCCTATACTCTGTGAGTGAAGTGTTCTCATCTGACCTCAGTTAATAAGTGTAGTTGGCAAAGGTAGGCTTCAGTTACTTAATCCAGTGGTAGGAAAAATGGTCTGTTTTTGGTGAGTCTAAATGTGATTAGTAGCAATTGAAGTAAAACTCTAAAGATAATTGCTTTCATTTTAGGCAATATGAACTATTTAAAATGGTAAAGCATGTTCCTTTACTATCTCTAGGTAGCTGTTTAGTGAGAAATCTGGAGTACATAGTACATTTCTAAATTTCGAGTATTGCCTGAATTGTTTTAACAGAGTCAATATCCAAGTTAGGGCCACTAAATGAAATAAAACACACACATTCTCTCTCTCTCTTTCCCCTTACTCTTGTTTCCCAAGGCTGCCAATTGAATGCTTTTTTTTCTAAATAGTGAATACTGTCAAATTGATTAACTGCAAACAGTACACACATTTTCTCTATTTGTCGGTTTGAAAAATTTTTATTTTATTTTTAATTGACAAATAATTGCATATATTTATGGGGTACAATGTGATGTCTCAATGCACATATAGGTTATGGAACGATCAAATCAGGCTAATGAACATATCCATTACGTCACATACTTTTATTTCCTTGTGGTATGAGAACATTTAAAATCTTTTTTTTTTTTTCGACATATTATGGGAGTATAATTGTTAAAGTTACGTATATTGCCCTTGTCCCCCCTCCCCTTGTGTCAAAGCTTTAAGCACGTCCATTCCCCCAGATGGTGTGCATAGCATTATGTATGTATATATCCATCCCCTTCTCCCCCTTCCCACTGCCCAATACCTGATAAATGTTATTCCTGTATGTCCTCTTAGGTGTTGATCAGTGAAACCAATTTGCTGGTGAGTGCTTATTTTGCGGTGCTTATTTTTCCATTCTTGAGATACTTCACTTAGTAGAATGGGCTCCAGCTCTATCCAGGAAAATACAAAAGGTGCTATATCACCATTGTTTCTTACAGCTGAATGGTACTCCATGGTATACATATACCACATTTCATTAATCCACTCATGTATTGATGAGCACTTGGTTGTTTCCACAACTTTGTAGTTGTGATTTGTGCTGCTGTAAACATTCGAGTGCAGCTGTCTTTTTATAGAGTGACTTTTTTTCTTTTGGGTAGATGCCCAGTACTGGGATTGCTAGATCAAATGGTAGATCTATTTGTATCGCTTTAAGGTATCTCCATATTGCTTTCCACAGAGGTTGTACTAGTTTGCAATCCCACCAGCAGTGTAGGAGTGTTCCTATCTCTCTGCATCCACGCCAACATTTATTGTTTGGGGACTTTTTGATAAAGGCCATTCTCCCTGTAGATAAGTGATATCTCATTGTGGTTTTGATTTGCATTTCCCTGATGATTAGAGATGTTGAGCATTTTTTCATATGTTTGTTGACCATTATTCTGTCTTCTTTTGAAAAATTTCTGTTCATGTCCTTTGCCCACTTTTTGATGGGGTTGTCTGATTTTTCCTTGTTGATTTTCCTGAGTTTTCCTAGAATTTTAAATAAATTCTAGTTATGAGCCCTTTATCGGATGTGTAGCTTGTGAACATTTTCTCCCTTTCTGTAGGTTGTCTGTTTGCTCTCTTGACAGTTTCTTTGGCTGTGCAGAAGCTTTTTAATTTGATCAGGTCCCATTTATTTATTTTTGTTGCTTCTGTATTGCCTTTGAGGTCTTCTTCATAAATTCTTTGCCTAGGCCAATATCTAGAAGAGTTTTTCCAACGTTTTCCTCTAGAATTCTAATAGTTTTACACCTAATGTTCAAGTCTGTTACCCAGCACGAGTTAATTTTTGTGAGAGGTGAAAGGTGTGGGTCCTGTTTCAGTCTTCTGCATGTGGCTATCCACTTTTCCCAGCACCATTTATTGAATAAGGATTCTTTTCACCAGCGTATGGTTTTGTCTGGTTTGTCGAAGATTCGTTGGCTATATGAAGCTGGTTTTATATCTGGGTTCTCTGTTCTGTGCCACTGGTCAATGTCCCTGTTCTTCTTCGAATCCCAAGCTGTTTTAATTACTATAGCTTTGTAGTATAGTTTGAAATCTGGTAAATTGATAACTCCTATTTTGTTTTTATTGCCTAGGATTGATTTTGCTATACAGGGTCTTCTCTGCTTCCATACAAAGCATAAAATTATTTTTTCTATATCTGTGAAAAATGATGATAGTATTTTGATAGGGATTGCATTGACTCTGTAGGTCACTTTGGGTAGTATAGACATTTTAACAATGTTGATTCTGCCGAACCATGAGCATGGTATATACTTCCACCTGTTTACCTCGTCTGCTATTTCTTTCTTCAGTGTTTCATAGTTCTCCCTGTAGCGGTCTTTTACCTCCTTAGTTAAATATATTCCTAGGTACTTTATTTTCTTTGTTGCTATTTTGAAGGGAATTGAATCTTTAATTTGGTTCCCACTTGTACAGTTGTTGGCCTATATGAATGCTTCTGATTTCTGTGTATTGATTTTGTATCCTGAGACTTTACCAAATTCAGTTATAGATCAAGGAGTCTCATGGGTGAATCCTTGGGGTTTTCTAGGTATAACATCATGTCATCAGCAAAGAGTGAGTTTGACCTCTTCTGCTCCCATTTGGGCGCCCATAATTCCGCTCTCTTGTCTGATTGCTGTAGCAAGGATTTACAGCACTATGTTGACTAGAAGTGGAGATAGTGAGAGACCTTCTCTTGTTCCAGTTCTAATGGGAATGCTTCTAATTTTTCCCCATTAAGTATGATATTGCCTGTGGGTTTGTCATGTATGGCTTGTATCATTTTTAGGTAAGCCCCGTCTGTGCCTATTTTGTTGAGCATTCTTATCATAAAAGGGTGTTGAATTTTGTCAAATGCTTTTTCTGCGTCTATTGAGAGGATCACATGGTCTTTATTTTTGCTTCTGTTTATATGGTGAATTACATTTATAGATTTGCTTATGTTGAACCATCCCTGCCTCCCTGGGATGAAGCCCACTTGGTCGTGATGGATTATTTTCTTGACAAGCACCCGGATTTGATTGGCTGCGATTTTGTTGAGAATTTTTGCATCTATATTCATAAGGGATATTGGTCTGTAGTTTTCTTTTTTTGTTGCATCCTTTCCTGGTTTTGGTATCAGGGTTATGTTCGCTTCATAAAATGTGTTGGGGAAGATTCTATCCTTCTCAATGTTGTGGAATAATTTCTGCAGGATAGGTACCATTTCTTCTTCGTATGTGTGGTAAAATTTGGGTGTGAAGCCATCTGGTCCAGGACTTTTCTTTTTAGGAAGGTATTTTTATTGCTGTTTCAATGTCAGTAGTTGATATTGGTCTGTTCAGGAATTCTATTTCTTCCTGGTTGAGCCTAGGGAGGCTGTGTGTTTCCAAGAAATTGTCCATTTCCTCCACGTTTTCCAGTTTGTGTGCATAGAGGTTTTTTTAGTATTCATAAATTATATCTTGTATCTCTGTGGCATCAGTTGTAATTTCTCCTTTATTGTTCCTGATGGAGCTTATTAGAGATTTTTGTTTTCTGCTTATCATTAGTCTAGCCAATGGTATGTCAATTTTGTTTATTTTTTCAAAGAACCAACTTTTTGTTTTATTAATCTTCTGTATAGTTTCCCTGTTGTCAACTTCATTTAGTTCTGATTTGATCTTAATGATTTCACTTCTTCTGCTGGGTTTGGGCTTGGTCTGTTCTTCTTTTTCCAGCTCTTTCAGACGATTCATTAGGTTGTCTATTTGTGATCTTTTTGACGTTTGGATATAGGCGTTTGTGGAAATAAACTTTCCTCTCAGGACTGCTTTAGCTGTGTCCCACAGGTTTTGGTAACTTGTGTCACCTTTGTCATTTAGTTCAAAGAATCTTTTTATTTCCATCTTGATTTCCTCGTTTATGAAGTGATCATTCAGCAGAAAGTTGTTTAGTTTCCATGACTTTGTGTAGGAATGAGGACTCCTGTTAGGATCGATTTCTACATTTATTCCATTGTGGTCTGAAAAGATGCACGGTATAATTTCTATTTATTTAAATTGTTTGAGACGTGCTTTGTGTCCCAGGATATGGTCAGTCTTAGAGAATGACCCATGAGCTGATGAGAAGAATGTATATTCAGTGGTTTTGGGGTAGAATGTCCTGTAAGTATCAATCAGGCCCATTTGTTCTAGGGTTCTGTTTAAGTCCGTTATTTCTTTGTTGATCTTCTGTTTGGAGGATCTGTCCTGTCAGGCTTTCAGTGGGGTGTTAAGTCTCCGTCTATTATGGTGGTATTGTTTATCCATTTGTTTAGATCCAGTAGAGTCTGATTTATGAATCTGGGTGCACCAAGGTTGGGTGCATATATATTTAGAATTGTTAATGTCTTCTTGTTGAACTGTACTCTTCACCATTATATAGTGACCTTCTTTGTCTTTTATTACTTTTGTTGATTTAAAAACTAAGTTGTCTGTAATCAGCACCACCACGCCAGCTTTCTTTTGGCTTCCGTTTGCTTGAAATATTGTTCTCCACACCTTTAACTTTAGTCTAACTGCATCCTTGCAGGTTAGATGTGTTTCCTGAAGGCAGCAGATACTTGCCTTGTGTTTTTTTTTTATCCATTCGGCCAGCCTATGTCTCTTGAGTGGCGAGTTCAAGCCACTCACATTTATTGAGATAACTGATAGGTAGGGCAGAGTTCTGTTCATTATGTTGGGTTGAACTTTGTTGCTTTATTTTCTCTCTTGAGTCATTGTAGTATCTGGGCTTTGATCTTTAGCTTTGAGTAAATTTACATTCGTGAGTGTTTATTGTGCTGATTCATGGGTAACACTGTTTTGACTATTTCTTGAAGGGCTGGTCTTGGTGAATTCCCTCAGTCTTTGCTTATCTGAGAATATCTTGATTTCTCCTTCATATACGAAGCTTAGTTTTGCAGGGAATAAGATTCTAGGCTGGGCATTGTTTTGTTTCAGAAGAGTGAGAATGGGGCCTCAGTCTTTCCTTGCTTTTAAAGTCTCAGTAGAGAAGTCTGGTGTTATTCCAATTGGCTTTCCCTTGTATGTTACTTGCTTCTTTCGTCTTAGAGCTTGTAGAAGGGCCTCTTTAGTTGATATTTTGGTCAGTCTCATGACCGTATGTCGTGACGTCTTCCTGTTTGCATTGAGTCTCCCAGGGGTCCTCTGAGCTTCTTCAACTTGTATCTAGAGATTTTTAGCAAGGCCTGGGAAATTTTCCTCTATTGTAGCTTCAAATAGCTGGTCCAACCTTTGAGTGTTTTCTTTTTCCCCTTCTCGTAACCCTATGACCCTCACATTAAATTTCTTCACATAATCCTACTTCTCATGTAGGCTTTGTTCTTTTCTCTTGTTTCTCTGCTCTATCTCCATGACTGATTTATTTAATTGGAAGGTGTTATCTTCAATTTATGAGATTCTTTCTTCTGTTTGATTGACCCTGTTCTTCAGGCTTTCTACTGTGTTTTGTAGTTCCCTGAATTGATTCTTCATTTCCAGGAGTTCGGTTAAACTTTTCTTCATTGTATCGATTTCTTTAGTGAATTTTTGTTCCATGTCCTGGAATCTTTTTGGGGTTTTCTTTGTGTTGGTTATCCAGTTATTGTTGCAGATCATTGAATTTCTTAAGATCCACATTCGGAATTCCTCTTTTGTTATTTTTGTGGTCTGATTTGTGTTGGTGTCCATTTCTAAGGGGCTGGTGCTCCTTTTTGAGGGTGTGCTTTCCATTTGGTTCTTCATTTTTCCTGTGTTCCTTCGCTGATTTCTTCCGATCTGGATCAGTTGTTGCTTCTTGCCTTGAATTTTCGTTTGGGTATTGACACGCCTTGTTTAGTCTCTGAGTCAGTAGGTGGTGTTTGTGGGTGAGATTGGAGCACACCCTGTATGATGAGGCAGTAGGTGCTATGAAAAGAGTGTGCAGGATGTCCTCCCTGTTAGTAGGTGGCGCTTGCTGGGAAGAGTCGGCTACGCTGTTTTCTTTGGGTCTTGTATCCAGTTCTTGTTTTACTAGAGAGGTATTCTAGTGCCTCAGGTGGTGGGTGGGGCTCTGGGTCTTCCAGGTTTGTCCTTTATTCTCCACCTCAGTGAGGGCTTGTCTGGGAGTGAGTCTGGGCAGATCTGGGTTAGGTAAGCCTGCCCTCAGGCACCACCAATGTGATTTATTTGGGGAAAAGCTGTCATGGAGGGGCTGTAATGGCCCTGCTCAGTCAGAAAGTCTGCATGTGGGGGTGGGGCCATCTGAGACCTGCAGTCTGGAGCGAGCCTCACTCCTTTCCACCCTCTCAACTCTGCGGCTTCTCTTGGGCCTCTGCCAGGAGGCCAGACCCCATGCCACCAGGCCTCCCCTGACTACGATGCTGGTGGGGAGGATCTCTGCGCAGGAAGGCCACCAAGGAGGAGTGTTGCCCTTTCGGACGCTGATCTGCCCCTGAAGGCACACACACCTCAGTAGGCTGTTCACATATATTCCTCTGTGCCCTGGGCAATGCAAGATCTAGGTGCACGGGATTTGGTCTGCAAGTCTGACCTCTGGGCCCCGGAGTTCAATCCCTAACCCCACCAGGGAGAGGAGTACCAGTCCCAACTCACCCACAGGGAGCCCAAGCTGAGTCTATGTCTCTAAGCCTCAGGGTCTGCCCCGTTCTCCTGGGATCACCAGGCCAGCAGCACCTGGGAGGGCTGGCGGGTAGGGAGCTCACAGTCTTAGTTCCCCTTAGTCAGCTATAGGGCCCCAAAGTGAAGGTCCTGTTCCCTGGAGATGCCTCTGGCTGGTGGCTATATTGTCTCCCTTGACAGCCATGGATAGGGTAGGGAGAGGGGAGAATCAGGCAACGTGGCGCCTGCCACATGGCTCGGGTCTGTGCTCACAGAGGTGCCCCAAGGGATTTGGGAGCCTGGTGCCGCATCCGCTACAGGCTTACTGGTCACTGGCGGTGGCCGTCTCTGGGCTGGTGTCCGCAGGTCTCTCCACCCACTGGGGAGCCCACCAGCAGTCCGAGATGTAGGGGAGAGGAGAGTTAACAGCTTCACGTACCCCTGCCTCTGGTCTCCAGGCTACTCGGGAGGTCTCAGCTTCCAGTTCTCCGCAACCTCCTCCCGTGGTGTCTCCCGTGGTCTCAGGTACCCCTCGTCCATTGCATGCTCGTCTGCTTGATTCTTTCTTCTAATTTCTGCTAGAATCTGTCTTTTCTCCAGAGACACTCTGTCTGGCAGTGTTTCTCATCCGCCATCTTGCTCCACCCCCCAACCTTTGTATTTAGAGTATGATTATATAAAGTACCGCACTTGTAACCTACTTCCAGAACTTCTTTATATCCTTAATTTATCCACAGTGCATGTTATCCTTTTAACATAATCTTTCAATTTACTTTTGATTTTTTATGAGAATAATATGTATATTTATAAAGTGAAATCATACTACATGGCTTATAATAATGGTCAGCTATCTCATTCTTTTTATTATTATTTCAAGAAAATATACAAGTACGAACATTTTGGTTTCATTTTATAACTTTGCCTCTCCCTAGCAAGGGTTTGAGTTAGCTATCTCATTCTTGTTCCTGATCCCTGTTCCTCTGAGACAACCACTTTTACCTCTTTTGGTTGTTCCATCTGCTGTTTATTTGCACCTTTCCAAGTGACATTCTTACATCCGTTCTTCCATTATTATTTGGGCCTTACCTATGCATGGTGAGGAATTAGCATTTTTACCAAACCACCACACATACTTCCCTTTTTCAATCCTTCCAATATAGTTATATCAATGTTTACATTATTGTATCTGTGGCACATAGTATGTTATGATTTGCATTTTAGTTTTTCTTGGTGTACTTTAGTTTTTCTAGTCTTGGGTATTTTATTTGCTTGATTAGTTATTTGTATATATATCACCTATTTATTCCCAAATTTCTTGTTAGAACTATAAAATTCCTCCCAGTATTGTAATGACTCTAAAGTATATCATCTCTTATCAATTACTCTCAGGTAATCCATACATTGGCTTTTTTTCTTGGAAACATCAGTTTTCTCTCTCTGCTCTAGTGTGCACTTGCTCTGTAGGCTCCCTGTCATGTTGGAGGCCCCTTCACCACTCACCTGTGCTATATCCCCTTTTTTAATGGATTCCACGTCTTCCTCTTTCCAGATTTACCTCTTCAATTTGAATGAAGCACACCCTGGTAGCTTCCTCAGAAAGTCTGTGATTGAGGTATATTTTTTGAGACTTTGCTTTCTACCCTCATATTTGAAATTTGGATTCAGAACTCTAGGTTGGAAATCATTTTTCCCTTGGATTTTTGAAGGCATTACTCAGTTGTCTTCTAGGTTCCTGTGTTGTTAACAAGTCCAATGTCTTCTGATTTTTTTTTTATCTTTTGTAAATTATATTTGTCCTGTCTTTACAGACTCTTTTATTAAAATTTTTTTTTTATTTCAGCGTATTATGGAGGCACACATCTTCTGATTTTTTGATCCTTTGTAGGTGATCATTTTGGCCCTTTTATAAGTTTTTAAGATTTTTCATTTTCTCTAGTATTCTAAACTTTTATTAAAAAAGAGTACCCACGTTATAATCTAAGTACAGAAAAATGTATTTAATCTGCTTTTTTTGGAATATTATATTCTTTTATTCAAAATTATCACATGAAAGTAATGAATGTACTAATTGCAAGTTGTTCACATATATTATTAAAAGGGAATTTATACATACATGACAATAGAAGGCCTTGTAAAATTAATCATTTTATATTTATATAAAAGAATTGCAATGCAGTAATTTAAAGAGGTCTTATAAAACCATTGTTTTTGATGTGGAGATATGGCTATGCAGTATTTTCCTGTGACATGATAGAAGCATATTTTTTGTTTTAAGTTTCAGAGTATTACAGGGATACATACACATGTTTTTGTTACATAGTTTGCTTTTGTACAGTTTGAGTCACAGTTATAGGTGTGCCCTTCACCTAGTAGTGTACATTGTACCCATTAGATGTAAATTTGCCTATCGACTCTTCCCTTGTCCCATCTGCTTGATTTCTGTTGAGTTTTACTTCCATATATGCACATAAGTGTTGATTGATTAGTTCCAATTTAGTATTGAGTTCACATAGTTTGTTTTCTTTTGTTTTGTTTTGTTTTCCCATGCTTGTGATACTTCACTTAGAAGAGTAGTCTCCAGTGCCAGGTTGTTATAAAAGGTACTAGATCACCATTTTTTGTTACGGCTGAGTAGTACTCCATGGTATACATACCGTGTTTCCCCAAAAATAAGACAGGGTCTTATATTTATTTTTCCTCAAGAAGACACCCTAGGGTTTATTTTCAGGGGATGCATTATTTTCTCCCAAAGCCTCAGCTTGCAGCACGCACAGGATGGCCGGGACCTGACAGGGGAGCCAGCCTTGTTGGTGGGGCTGCCTGCACCTTTCCAGTCACCTCTGGGATAGTAGCTGGCATGATGGGGCAGATGAGAAGGGCTGCTCGTCTTTACCACTCTGTGATGAAATGCATGGGTTGTGCAGATACGCTGCGTAGCCACGCCCATCACTAGGTCTTGTTTTTGGGCGAGGGCTTATATTGCGCAAATGTTTAGAAATCCTGCTAGGGCTTATTTTATGGGTAGGTCTTATTTTCGGGGAAACACGGTAGTTTACAGTCCCACCAACAGTATATTAGTGTACCTTACACTCTACATCCACACCAGCATCCGTTGTTTAGGAAATTTTTGATTAGAGCCATTCTCACTGGAGTTAGGTGGTTTTCATTGTGGTTTTGATTTGCATTTCCCTGATGATTAGAGATGTTGAGCATTTTTTTCATGTGTTTGTTGGCCATTCGTTTATCTTCATTTGAAAAGTTTCTGTTCATGTCTTTTGCTCACTCTTTAATGTGGTTGTTTGATTTTTTTCTCACTGATTTGTTTGAGTATTTTGTAGAGTCTGGTTAATAGCCCTTTATCCGATGTATAGCATGCGAATATTTTCTCTCATTCTATAGGTTGTCTGTTTGCTCTATTGATTGTGCCCTGGACTGTGCAGAAGCTTTTTTATCTGATCACGTCCCATTTGTTGCTGTGATTGCTTTTGGGGTCTTCTTCATAAATTCTTTGCCTAGGCCAATATTTAGTCTTCTTGAAAGAGTGAAGACAAATAAGAATATTAATATTAATAAATACTTATAAGATTTAGCAGTGTGGTCGACACTCCAGTATTTGTAGAACTAAAAGGTTTTCCTGTTCATTTCTTGCATTGGCTCATTATTTCATTGAATTAAATAGGAGATTCAAGATGTTGTTCAACACAAAGGAAACTTCCTTGGTTTGCCTTAGCAGATATCTGTTAAGATTCCAAAAGTAAAACTGAAGCCAGACTTTACTCACTAGATAGATTAAGTAGTTATGGACTTTGTTAATAAAGGTGAGGTAGATAGTTACTATCTTCATTCTCTTGCCGCTGCCCTGGTTTAACACAATTTCCTTAGAGCAAATGATTCCATACTTAGCTGTTACATGGCTTATATTAATAATATCACATAAATATTATTTAACAGTCCTCTGCTTTATTTGTAGTTTCACTTGGCTTTTGTTCTTCATCCTTGTTGAGAATGATTTTGAAACATCCTTTACCATTAAGTCCAGAAGACTTTTCTTAAATAAATGGCCTTGCACGCTGAGCTCATCTGGTAGACTATGGTTTCATCGCTGATTTTGAGGAAACTTATATTATGAAACCTACACTGATCCTCTGCATTATGACAAATTATTAATCATCTTCCCTCTTAAAATTTTTTACTGATACAGCCTCAAAGCTATTTTTTACGTTATGCAGGTGTACAAGTAAAGCTGTTTGCTTGAAGTTGATTCCTGGGAAGTTATTTGGAATAACTGTTTCAGACTCTGTTTAGGTAAGGATAACAGAAGCCTCTCAGGAGACCTCCACAAAACAGTTTAAGAGCAGGATAGGGTAGACTGGGAAAAAACATAATACTGGGTTTTCCACAACAAGTTGATAATGAAAAGCATTAGTGTGTATTTCTACTTACAACTATCTTTATTTCCTAATCCCATGTTACTGCACATACAATTATTCTTATTCATCAGAAGATTTGAGAGGACTGAACTAATTATTGCAGCCATTCCTTACCTCATAATTCTTCTCTTACATTTAGTTGTCTTTGATTCTGAAGAAACCATCTTGGTCTGCCTTCTGACTGGCACCAGTCCTTGTCTCCTCTGTGTAGCTCCGTTTTAGAAAGCCTCACTGTGCTATGCTGTTCCTGGCAGGCCAATGGGACATGTTAAGATTTTGACAAAGCATTTTTTTGTATAGCTAAACTGCCTTGTGTAAAACAGAACCTTATTTATGGGATAGATCACAGTATTTTATAACATCTTTGAGAAGAATGAAAACTTTTTTTTAAAATGAACATGACATACATCACCAAAATATGAATATTCTTTTATCTAAATCTCATATTTTTAGGCCGGGCGCGGTAGCTCACGCCTGTAATCCTAGCTCTCTGGGAGGCCGAGGCGGGTGGATTGCTCGAGGTCAGGAGTTCGAAACCAGCCTGAGCAAGAGCGAGACCTCGTCTCTACTATAAAATAGAAAGAAATTAATTGGCCAACTAATATATATACAAAAAATTAGCCGGGCATGGTGGCGAATGCCTGTAGTCCCAGCTACTTGGGAGGCTGAGGCAAGAGGATTACTTGAGCCAGGAGTTTGAGGTTGCTGTGAGCTAGGCTGACGCCACGGCACTCACTCTAGCCTGGGCAACAAAGCGAGACTCTGTCTCAAAAAAAAAAAAATAAATCTCATATTTTTAAATTTAGAAAAATGAGAGAGAACAAAATATTTATCAAGTTTTTATTAGGAAGAATGTTAAATAAGATGCTATTCTTCCAAAGTGGGGAGAAAAATCTGACTTATCTTTGACAGATTTCAAGTTCTGAATTTTCTGAAGGCAAAGTTGTCAAAAAGGACTTTTTTGTAAATTGTATTTATAAAAGCAAACTTCAGTATAATTAAATGAGAGTTGCTCAAAGACAAAATTCTTTCATATGTCTTCCTGATATGAGTACTGAAAGTTGGAGAATGGTTTAGCAAATCTTGTTCTTTTGCTATAATTTTAATAAAATATAGCACTTTATTCTTAATCTTCTGGTTCTATAAGAATTTAAAGAGAAAGTCTTTATAGTAACCTAATGAATCCAGTTCTCCATCCTACTTGAACTCTTGTTCATTAATCCTTCTTATGTCAAGATCCCTCCTATCTTATGTGAACTTAAAATCCTGTGGGATTTTGTTTGTCTTTCTGATAGATCTATATTCAACTCTCCAAAAGTTATGTTTGAAATTTCTGTGGACTATCAGGGCTAATGGGAGTGGCTTGGCTAACTAAATTGTTCATTCTTAGCCAGAGCAGTTCCTTATATCCAGTTGTCACTTTTGGTTTTCTCATATAAGATTAAGAGAAAACTGCACATTCTTGAAACATTAGGAAGTATTGCCTTCTTTTTACTTATTTTTTAAAAATTTTGCCTATAATTGCCTATATATGAAGGATATAATCTGAAAGATCATGCTGTTTACTTTTTCATATAGGTTTAACTTTGCAGGGGAAGAGAATATTTTGGTATTCAGTCTAATTAGTTAGACTTCATCAAAGCTGGCTTTAAGCTCAGTTCAGGGAGTAGTTCAAAAACAGCTTTGTGTTTTTAAATAACCAAGCCTTTGTTACTTATGCTGTCTAACACAGTTTTATTCTCTCTGTTGCAGAGAGCAAATTCATCACCTTTGTCTTGCTTAACTAACTTGATACTTTGCTCTTAATAATATACTTCTTCAATTTCTTTTACTTTTCTTCCCTTGTTTTATTCTTTCCTCTATGAAAATATCTTTTTGGCCTGGATTTGCTTCTCAAGTGAAGAACATTTAATAAGCCAATAGTCCTTTCTGATAAATAGGCTCTCCTTAGGTTAACTAATTAATCTCCTTCACCTAGTCTTCCATCATTTTCCAGGACAGTCTCCGTAAGAAGGATGACAGAATTGAAGAGCTGGAGGAAGCACTAAGAGAAAGTGTACAGATAACTGCAGAGCGAGAAATGGTGCTAGCACAAGAGGAATCAGCCAGGACCAATGCTGAAAAACAGGTCTGAGATTTTATATGGTTATTAGCAATGCTGCTGGTTAAACAAAAGGTAAAACTCAATTGGTATAGTTTAGGTAGACTACAAATATTAGATGTTTGTAGGGTTTCAAAAACACTACATCTGTATTTAGACTTAAATAAAAATTGAAACATAGTTGTATAAGAATTGGCTCATGTTAATGCAGAGGCCTTTACATTAATAATTTAGGACTCATTTCACATGTATTTATGTAATATATGCTAATATATCAGATGAGATGAAATGGAACTTGTCTGTTTGCTATAAGACTGGGCACAACCCTGGCTTTTAAATTGAATGAGAAAACACAAATATTTCTGACTCAGAGCTGTTAATTTCAAATAGCAAAGAGTTTATTTATTTTATACTCTGCCTTGTTTGAAAGAGCAGTTAAGGTTATGATGAGTTAAGGTTAATAGTGAGTGTGAGGGACATAGATATCATAGATATCGTGGCACTTGAGTCCTAGATTAGCATGTCTCAGCCATAAGGGGACTTGTGAAGAGTTCTGCTGTTGCTATTTGTGATGTTTGTTTATATATTTTCCACATCTTTTTAGATCTTCGTGCTTTTTGACTTTTTATTAGGAAGAATAACTAAAGTGGGGAAGTTTGGATGGAAGAAATAGTTTTTTGTTTTTTCTTTTTTTGAGACAGAGTCTCACTTTTTGCCTGGGCTAGAGTGCTGTGGTGTCAGCCTAGCTCACAGCAACCTCATACTCCTGGGCTCAAGCAATCCTTCTGCCTCAGCCTCCTGAGTAGCTGGGACTACAGGCATGCACTACCTTGCCCAGCTAATTGTTCTATGTATTTTTAGTTGGCCAATTAATTTCTTTCTATTTTTAGTAGAGATGGGGTCTCGGTCTTGCTCAGTCTGGTTTCTAACTCCTGACCTTGAGCATCCACCCGCCTCGGCCTCCCAGAGTGCTAGGATTATAGGCATGAGCCACCGCGCCCAGCCAGGAAGAAATAGTTTTAACAAGTGAAGGCTATAATCTCAGTTCTCATTCTGAGAATGTAATGTATGGTTTTGAATCTACCTCCCACAGAGGTTTATGACGTTTAATTTTGCAGTAATTATTTCTTTACCATTTCTTTGTGGGAGAAATGTGAATCCTAAACAGGTTTAAAAAAAAAACAAACAAGTTCAATGAGAAGGTGGCATGAATCTTTTGGTGAACTCCCTTGATCAGACTACTGTGTTACTGTGCATTAAAGTAGTTGAACAGTTAAGAAGAAGAGTATGTTTTCAAGGCAGACATGTTGTAGTATGTACCTCAAGGAGTCCCTTCATGGCCATGTTAAATACAAGGATATGGTTTCTTTTGTATCAGGTATAGAAACAAAGACCTTTATTAGCAAAGGTTAGGAGGAATTGAAGTTTTCACAGAATGAGCATTTTTTAGTACCTTGTTCCTAGATGAATGCCTTGTCTATATTCTCTTCGAATATCTCTCTTAACACACAGTCAGATAGAGCTTCCATAGGGCAGCGTCAGAGAAGGGATGGCAACAGCTGTTGTTCCGGATTGGGGAGGGATTTACCTTTTAATCTTAATGTCACCCTTTTTACGTTCTCTCCTTTATTTTTCAAATTCCCCTCATTTTTTTATATAAAGATTTTTTTCTGTAATGCTTTGGTATAATTATTTTTGATAAGTATTAAACATCGGAGATCATGCAAAGATTTTGGCAATTAATAATAGATAATGTCATTATGGTATTTAGACTTCTGTTTTATGTTTTTTGAGCTATTTTATGAACTGAATATAATGCTTGTTTTTTATTATGTTTTATTTATTTATAATTAATAAACTATTTTAGAACAGTTTTTAAGTTTATAGAAAAATTGAGCAGAAGGTACAAAGAGTTTTCCACTTACTCTTTTCTCTACCTCAGTGTCCCCTGCTACTAAAATCTTGCATAGTACGGTATACTTGTTAAAACTGATGAGCCAATGATGATAAATTATTGTTAACTACATAGTCAGTCTGTAGTGCACTCTTTGCTATGTGTAGTTCCATGGCTTTTGCCAAATGTATGATGACGTGTATCCACCATTACAGTATCATACAGAGTAGTTTCACTGCCCTGAAAAATCGATGCTCTACCTGTTTATTCTTCTCCCACCTCTCCAAACCCTGATTCTTTTTACTTTGTCTATATTTTTGCCTTTTCCTTTACTGCTAGTTGGAATAATACAGTACGCAGTCTTTTCAGACTGGCTTCTTTCACTTAGCCTTTGCATTTAAGGTTCTTTCATTTCTTTTTGTAGCTTGATAGCTCATTTCTCTTTGTCTATGATTAATATTCCATTGTCTGGATATACCACTGTTTGTTCATTCCTCCACCCGTTGAAAGACATCTTGGTTCCTTCCAACTTTTGGCAATTATTAATAAAGCTGCTATAAACATTCACATGCAAGTTTTTGAGTAGACATAAAGTTTCAGCTCATTTAAGTAAACACCTAGAAGTGTGATTGCTGGATTGCATGGTAAGATCATATGGTAAGACAATATTTAGCTTTGTAAGAAACTGCCTTCCAAAGTGGCTGTATAAATTTTGCTTTTAATTGCATGCTTTTTCCTTCTCTCTTTCCTGTTTATCTTGTTTTCCACCGTTCTACTACTTACTGCCTATCTGAAGCTGTTGAGTGAAATATTGCATGAGACCAGTCATTTGGGCTTTAAGTGGTTCAAGGTACGAAGAAACTGCTTTTATACTTCTGAAGCCTTACAACCCTCATCCACTGTCCTCTTCTCCCCCATTTTTATTCTTATTTTTATGTTTTTCTGTCTTTTAACTGCACTGTTAATTTTACTTATGTGTATTATTTGTATGCACAGAGGTAATCTACAGGTATTCTTTTGAAATGCCTTAAGTGGATGGACCTTTTTTTGCTTAAGGACATTATTCTTATTATCTTACTGAGGTCCAATAGTTATCTATTTCTTGCTTAAATTTAGCCTCTGAGAATAAAAGACTCCCTCTGATAAAGGGAGTATATCTGCATCTCTTGATTCCTCTAAGACCAAAGAAAAACTATGTGGGAACCATAGTTCTTATTAAAATAAGACATAAAACTTTCAAAAGTGTGAGCTAGAAAAAAACTCCCAAAGGAAAACATTCCTTGTTACCTTTCCTGTATTCTCACAGGATCTGGTCACAGTTTCTTTATCTATCCCTAATATATGCTGTTCAACATTGAGCCCATTCTAGAAATGGAGAGACATTGTATAATTATCTAATGAAGAAAAGTGCCCTTTAACCTATGTTGGCAAATAGATGGAAGTGAATGCTTCCCAAAAGGGAAAATCCAAGGGCACCTGTGCTTTTGTGTTGTCTCTTTCCATAGGGGCATTTTTTTTTTTTATGAAACCTCTGTCTGCCTAAGTTTTGGCAGGTTTTATGTTTTCTTGAATGTGAAAATCTGTTTTCTTTTTTTTTTTTTTTTTTTTTTTTTTTTGAGACAGAGTCTCGCTTTGTTGCCCAGGCTAGAGTGAGTGCCGTGGCGTCAGCCTAGCTCACAGCAACCTCAAACTCCTGGGCTCAAGTGATCCTTCTGCCTCAGCCTCCCGGGTAGCTGGGACTACAGGCATGCGCCACCATGCCCGGCTAATTTTTATATATATATCAGTTGGCCAATTAATTTCTTTCTATTTATAGTAGAGACGGGGTCTCGCTCTTGCTCAGGCTGGTTTTGAACTCCTGTGTTTTCTTAAAATGAACATAAACAAGTTCTCCTAAACAAGGCTCAGAATTGCCAGTGGCTAAGGAACCATATGCTTAGTTCAGCCATGCTATTATGAACTTACAATTTTTGAAATGCCTTTTTTCTTTAACACTTGAAAAGAATGTTTTAAATATCTTCACTGGTATTCTTTCAGGGTAAATTTATTTTTCGAAGGAATCATTTACAACCCAGTCTTCTGACTAAAGATTTAAAAATGCCTGTGTAGTAGTAAGACTTTTGTGTGTGTGGTTCATTAAGTTGGATTTATATATGCTCCTAAAGAATATTTTTAAATATTTTGTGCAATGACAAAGACATATTCTCTCACAATACTAACATTTGCACATATGAATTCTTATATTTATTTTAAAAGCTCATTTTTTAATAGTGATAACTTGTTTTTTCAAATTGCCATTTTGACATTTGGCTTGTATGTTTAGTACAAATTTTTGACCTTCAAGATAATAAGATTTTATCTATGGTTTGCTAGATAATTATAGATTAAGAGCGTTTTTAAGTATTACATCCTTTTTTTTTTAAGAGTTATTAAGTTCTTTGTTAGCTGCAAATCTACTCAGTCATTTATGCAACAGTTATCACCATAACACCTGGGTATATTTTCAGGTAGAACAGTTGCCACTGTGGAAGCAGCACTGAGTGGGGCAGCTTGCTGAAGGCGACATGTGCTAACAGAACCCTAGCTGTACTCCCCAGTTCTTCTTATTGCCTTTTACTTTCATGTATTCCAAGAATGGTATAATTCAGTCTTTGGTTTTATAAACTTAATCCTTTACTGGTCTGAATACTTGTAAGTTGTATTTCCCTCATTGTTTTTTAAATGGCAGTAATGCTCTGAAAATAAAATGATACTTCTGCCTCTTCTACAGACTTTTTTTTAGTATGTTGTATTTTTCCAGATACTACAAAAATGAAAAGGCAATAGGTATTATCTCTGCCTTCAAGAAGCTCATAGTTTATTGGGAAAGACTGAAGAATAAACATAATTATGGTTTAGTTTGATAAGTATCATGGTAGAAGTCTTAATAGAGTGCTGTAAGAATAGAGGTGGGGGAGCAAGTATGTACTCCAGATTGGAGAAGTCCAAAGAAGGCTTCCTGGAGGAGGTGGCTGTACATGAGTTGAGTCTTAGAAAGAAGGAATTAGACAAAGAAATGAAGGATGTTCAACATATTCCATATAGAGAGAAGAATGTAGGTAAAATCTAGAAGCATCTAGGCAACTAATTGGTGATTAGTAGCTGCAGTTCAGAGTAGATATGAATAGCAAGAACTATGTGAGGAAGAGCAAAAGACGAGAGGGGGAAGAGAGAAATAGAGGTCATTGACACAAGTTCAGTCCTCTGTTACATTCAGGAACTTTTATAATTCAAGGCAGGCAGTAAAGAACTATTGAAGCATTTTAAGCACAGAACGATATTTGTTATTAGTTTACTTGCTCATTCACTCATTCAGCAGATCTTTCCTGGTCATTCATTGGGTGCTGTGGTAGTCCTGGATAACATACAGTGATGAACAAAGCAACTGTGGTTTTTCCCCTAAGAGACCTTGTAGTTCGGAGGGGGACACAGACTCTAACCTAACAGATAACATTTGATTACAACTTATTACAAAGTACTGTAAAGAAAAAGAATAGGGATGGCCGCCACCTACTGCCTCGGCCGGGCTTTCACTGCCCTGGCAGCATTGTTGCTCTTGTCCTTCGGCAGCTTTGCAGCTAGTCAGATCGAGGATCAAGCAGAACAATTCTTTAGAAGTGGCCATACAAACAACTGGGCCGTTTTGGTGTGTACATCCCGATTCTGGTTTAATTATCGACATGTTGCAAATACTCTTTCTGTTTATAGAAGTGTCAAGAGGCTAGGTATTCCTGACAGGAATGTGGAATCCAAAATTGATAGTCTGGATAAAATTTTATATTAAGTACCTGGACAATTTAATATGGAATGGTTAAATCAAATTCATTCACATTGTCCTAATGCTTGCAGATGATATGGCATGCAATTCTAGAAATCCCAAACCAGCTACAGTGTTTAGTCACAAGAATATGGAACTAGATGTGTATGGAGATGATGTGGAAGTGGATTACAGAAGCTATGAGGTAACTGTGGAGAATTTTTTGCGGGTATTAACTGGCAGGATCCCACCCAGTACTCCTCGGTCAAAACGTCTTCTTTCTGATGACAGAAGCAGTATTCTAATTTATATGACAGGACATGGTGGAAATGGTTTCTTGAAATTTCAAGATTCTGAAGAAATTACCAACATTGAACTTGCAGATGCTTTTGAACAAATGTGGCAGAAAAGACGGTACAATGAGCTACTATTTATTATTGATACTTGTCAAGGAGCATCCATGTATGAGCGATTTTATTCTCCTAACATAATGGCTCTAGCGAGTAGCCAAGTAGGAGAAGATTCACTCTCGCATCAGCCTGATCCTGCTATTGGAGTCCATCTTATGGATAGATACACATTTTATGTCTTGGAATTTTTGGAAGAAATTAATCCAGCTAGCCAAACCAATATGAATGACCTTTTTCAGGTATGTCCTAAAAGTTTGTGTGTATCTACTCCTGGACATCGCACTGATCTTTTTCAGAGGGATCCTAAAAATGTCCTGATAACTGATTTCTTTGGAAGTATATGGAAAGTAGAAATTACAACAGAGACTATTAGTTTACAACAGCATTCAGAAATGGAAAGCAGTTTTAAGGACGATCAGATGGATGAAGAACTAATGGAACCTCTGAAATATGCTGAACAACTTCCTGTAGCTCAGATGATACACCAGAAACCGAAGCCGAAAGATTGGCATCCTCCTGGGGGCTTTATTCTGGGATTGTGGGCACTCATTATCATGGTTTTCTTCAAAACTTACGGAATCAAGCATATGAAGTTCATTTTTTAGACTTGATGTATGAAGAAGAATGCATGGAAGACTACAGCCTTGGATAAAAATTGATGTTATTATATGTTTTAAACATGCATTGCTCTATGTGAATTGGAAAAAAAGTATAAGGAGGTTAAATTTGAACAAACTATTGATTTTATAACTTAAAAATAATTATTAATATAATTGATTAATGACACTAAATATATTTCAGGTTTTCATTTTGTATGTTATAAAACAAATAGTACAATGAGATCAGAATATACTGATTGATTCATTTTTGAAATCACAGTTTTGTCTTATCTCCTTTTGGAAAAGAAAAAATTCTGAAGACATTAAATTCTCACTAACAGAGGTAACTTCTGTTAATAATTTTCTATATGTCCTCCCAATCTTTTTATCTATACACATATTTTTCCCCAAACTAGGCATCATAATATTAGATTATTAAATATGAAATGTCCGATTTCCCTAAGTACTAAGTTTGACAGTTGATATCTCTGACATTTTACTTTGACACTTCTTGTTTTATTTTTATTGTGAATGTACATACTTGGTCTTGTAAATGCATGTTTTGGCTTGAGATTGATTATCTTTCAAAATTTTTTAGAGCAATTTTTGTGAAACCATGGATAAATAAAAAATTTGTGTTATTTTCAAATATGAGTTCTGTTGTAGAACCAGTGCAGTGCAGACAGCTCAAAATATCAACGAAGTATTTGAGAAGAATGTGGTTAATGAAAGCAGAAGTACGTCTATGATTTGAGAAGTTCCATGCTGGTGATTTTAATCTTGAAAATGAGCCATGTAGCAACCTGAGACCAAGGTGGATAATGATGAGCTGAAAGCTGTAGTGGAAGTGAATCCATCTATACCTACATGTGAATTAGCAGCAAGCTTTGACCTTACTATTCCAACAATATTGGACCATTTGAAACAAATTGGCAAGGTAAAGAAGCTAGATGAATGAGCTCTGCATGAATTAAATGAGCATCAAAAGAGACGTCATCTGGAAGCTTGCCCTTTGCTGTCATGACATAAAGGCGAACCATTTCTACATTGTATTGTTATGTGTGATAAAAAATGGATTCTTTTGACAATCACAAGCATTTGGCACAATGGTTGGATAAAGATAAGTGCCAAAACACAGTCCAAACCCGAATAGTCATCAAAAAAAGCTAATGGTGTCTGTTTGGTGGTCCAGACCTGGTATTATCCACTACAACTTCATGTAATCTGGTCAACTGATTACAGGGGATGTCTACTACAACCAATTGCTGTGGTCCCCAACCCTTGGGCTGCACAGTTCCAGCATCCTCCCCTGACACATTGGTGGAAAAATTGTCTTCCATAAATTCCAGGAAATGTAGGGATGGGAAGGCACACAGCAGGAGGTGAGCAGGCGGGGGTTAGTGAAGCAAGTGAGTGAGCAAAGCTTCATCTGTATTCACAGCTGCTCCTCTCCTATTGCTCACTGATATCACCACCTGAGGCCCCATGAAAAAATTGTCTTCCATGAAACCGGTCCCTGGTGCCAAAAACATTGGGGACTGCTGAATTAGACAAAATGATGGGGATGCTTGCAGTTAAGCAGCCAAGATTGGTCAATAGAGATAGGCTAATCTTCTTGCAAGACAGTGCTGGACCACATGTCTCAGAAACAACACTACTGAAACTACAGAAGCTGGACTTGTAAACTCTCCGTCATCCACCATATTCACCAGACCTTGCACCAACTGACAACCACTTCTTGCAAGGAAAAATATTCAATTCTCAACAAGCTGTGGAAAACGCCTTTCAAGATTTCATTGCCATTCGCTCTCTAGGCTTCTTTGCTGCTGGTATAAACAGGCTACCATTAAGATGGCAAAACTGCGTCCATAGTTTAGGCCCATACTTTGTTTAATTGTACTGCTTCTTGTTTGAGATATAATAAACCACACTTTTTATTAGAAATTAGACATTTAATATTTAATGACCTAATAGAAAATACCATTTTTTTAACTTCTGTTTTCATTTTACAGTATGTTATCAGCCTTTTCTGTCTTTGTATATTGTGAATACATTGTGAATAACTACATAGTATCCATTGTATGAATGGATAGTAATTTATTTGACAGTCTTCTATTGCTGGACCACTTACTTTGTTCCCATAGTTTTCCTTTGGTTTATTCATTAATGGTATTAAAATTTTACTGTTGGTCACTCATGAAATCCTGCAGCTTTAATTATAAGCAAAGATGAAAAAATTGGTTTCTTAATCTATTGTGCTGACAGTTTTTGAGAACTTATTTGGCATCATTTATCTGGGAGATTTTAGATCTTTGGGCATTTCACATATTAACTGTTCAAGAGAAATGTACCCCATTATTTTTCATGCCTCAGCATTCTGTTATCTAGAATTGGTCATCACCTTTTTAGTTTCTACCTGAAACTGAAAGAGACAGCCAACAAGGACTTTATTTCATTCTGTTTAAGTTAAACCTTGCCCACTCTTAGTGCTGGATCTACATTTTCCCTAAGGAGAATCCCATAAAGTGTATGACCTGCTTGGAAAATTTATGTTTCTGGCCTTGCCTTCATGTCTGACTGATATATCCCATAGGGTAGAAACCCCTTTCTGGTCTCTGATAAGACACAAGAGCTGATATCCCCATCATTGATTTTTTATCCTGGAAATAGTATTGAGATTGTGCTTTGTGATCAACCTCAAATATTGTTTTTCTTTTTAAACTCAGATGGTGGATGGTGGGAGCCTGAAAGTTCAGTATTTATGTCCCAGGGGATACCATTATGTGTTTTATCTGTTTTATCTAATAATGTATACGTTTATCTTTACTCATTGCAAAAATCTGTTTTATAATTTTATGTATAATTGTAACATTAAGAGGACAATTCTTCCTTCACAATAAAACCTCCTAAAATTAAAAAAAAAAAAAAAGAAAAAGAATAGGTTTTCAGCAATAGACAGTATTTGATGGAAGTTGAGAGGGTTAGAAACTATTCTAGATAGAGAAGGTCCTTTGAGAAAGTAACATATAACCTGAGCCCTACAGGACAGGAAGAAGTTTTCACTGGGAAGAGTAGGGGAGGAATCAGCAATTGTGCTGGTAAAGGGTAGGAAAGAACTGGAAAGTTTGAGCAAGACTCATGACTGAAGGGAGGAGCAATACAAGGCATGCAGGGCTCCTGCAAGCCATGGCAAGAGGTTTGTGCTTTGTCAGAGGGATGGGCACCCTTGAGGAGGGCATGGCATTTATGTTTTAATATGTTATCTGGCTGCTGGGTGGAGGACAAATTGGAGGGGAGTAAGAGCGAAGGAGAAAGATCAGATGGCTTATCAGAGTAGTCAGGCCAGAGCTGCTCCAGCTGAGGTGGCATACACCTGAAAGTGCTGAGTACTTGCCACATTGTGCAGGCGCAGCTGCTCAGTTTCCAACCGTCTTTCTCCCTCAGAGTGATCTGCTCAGAAGGCACAGGAGGCATGCAGATTCTCCTGCCCACCATCCCTTTCACAGTTGGGAACCCCTTGCTTTGCAGCAGCCTCCCTCTCCTAACTTGACTTTCCTGTGTTCCTCTGGGGAGAAAAAAGTCTGGAACAATAACAAAGGGACAGTTCATGGTATTGGTGTTAAGAAAATGGACGAGTCTGTCAGGTTGTTTCCAATTTTTTGATTTCAACAGAATGGAAAGAGAACCTGATCAGGTTGCCAGCTGATGGATTATGATAAACAATTTTTGATGACAGGTTACTATGTGGTTTGGGATATAGAATTCTGAAGGAGTGCAAATAATTGAGTTACATTGCTGTAACAAAACTTCCATTCCTATCTAGTCATTTATGTGAAGAAGGTTCTTAGTGCGTTTGCCTATAAAAATGAGACATACCAGTAGAATGATTTTAAACTCTTATCTAATAATAAGTAATATTAATCTAAGGGATATCTAAACTAATAAAAGCATAAAAGTTCCATTAATCCCATTAAGATAAATATGTTTGATGATAAGATACATTTTAATAAAAATTTCTTCTGTGTTTAATAAGTATATTTAATATTTATATTTTTGATTGATTGTATATTATTAGTGATTGTAATAATAATGCAGTCCACAAGAATTTTTAAGAGTTATGAGCATAGGAAATTTTAAAAATATCAAATTTAAATTTATATGGATATTTTTGTTGAGAAAAGTATGAGAGGAGATCCCTGCAATCAGTCTAACTTAAAGTAAATTACGTTAGTATGAAATTGTAGAGAGAATGGAATGGAAACACAAGATCAAAGAGAAAAAGGAGAACGTAGAGAACAAGTTGTCCCTTACAGTTTTTAAATAGGTGATGGATATCAAGTCACTATGGCAGTTATATTTCACTGGATACTTCCTTTTTTAAGACAAGTGATACTTTATTTTTTAAAAAAGCAAATTTTAATACCCAAGAAATTACATTCTTTACAACTCCATAAACTTATGATATAAAAAAGTTTGTTGTATAGTAGATTAAAATCATAGTTGTATAAACTCTTTTAGGAGGTAAACAAGCAAAAGTGCTAGACTCTTGGTGTAGGCAGTAGGCCGTGCAGCTTAGGCAGTGACTGATGAGGTTCCACAGTGGCAGTGGAGATGGAGAGAAATGGAGGGATTTAAAATGTCTTTTGCAAATAGAGCTAAAAAGATTTGGTGAATTGCATATATTCACCAAGAAGGAAAAATTTGAGGATAAGAATCAAGACATTGTGCTAAAAAAATGTTAGTTACATTATCAGTAATAGCAGAATTGTCACCACATCAGATTTATATTTTTATTTACTTATTTTTTAGAGATGGGTCTAGCTGTGTTGCCCAGGATAGAGTGCAGTGGCCATTCACAGGTATTCACTGTAGCCTTGAACTCCTGACCTCAAGTGATCCTCCCGCCTCAGGTTTGAGTCGCTGGGACTAGAGGCATGTGAGATTTATATTTTTAGCCTAGTTTTCCCTTCTGAGATCCAAACTAATGAAGTAGACAACACTCTGCTCTATATCTTTACTCCAGTATTTCATTGACATCTCATGAAAAACTCTCCATATCTGAATTCTTGATTCGTACCTTCAAACCAGTTTTCCCTCAGGCTTTTTCATCTCATCCCTCTAATTCTGCAAAACCAAAATTAGACATAGTGAGTGTTAGGTTAGGTACAGAGATTTTTATACTATGGTTCTCCAGTTCACAGGGTCATTCCAGAACCTTAGGGAAGATGCATTCCACAATGACTAAGAAAGTGGGCTCTGGAGTTAGAAGCCTTGGTTGGAATTACGGTTCCACCACTTACAAATTGTAGTCTCAAGCAGGTTACTTCTTTGTCAGTATCCTGAACTGTAAAAATATAGATAACTGTATCTGCCACATTAAGGTGATGAGATATATGTGTCTATGAAGCATTTATTCTGGCACATGGTCAACCCTTAGTAGCATTCACCACTGTCAGTACTTCTATTGTCCCTACCACTGCCCTCCATAGTTCCAAGGGGAGGGGTTGCTCTGATCAGCCAATCTAAGGCCCAGGAGAAACATAGTATCTATAGACTCTACCTGTTTTGAGTCAGCACCAGTGGTGAAATCCTTATTGTTAAAATTTTTGATTTTCATATAACAATAGTTTTAATTCCTGTCTCCTTCTTCTGCCCAGCCCTATATCCTATAATTTAGTATTTAGATCAACTGATAATAACACAGCCTATGAATAGGTTCATCTGATGGGCATTGTTCCTACCACTGGATTATTCAGTCTCTGAGTGTCTCTCTTAGGTCAATGCAGTATCTTAATCTGTCCATTATTTCCCTTTTTACTTTTAGGTTTTCCTCATAAAAAATAGCCTGGGTAGATTTAGTAAATGGCTAGAAATATATGCTGTGAAATCCAATCCAAATGCTTTCAATTTTACTAAGCCTTGTATTCTATAGTTTGCCGAAGGAAGAGAGAGGGGGTAAAAATCCTTTCTGAGCACTATTTAAAACAAAATACTGGTTTTAGAACTTTGTCCTTAGATCTTATTCCTAGAAGTAAGAAGATGGAGAAAATTTAAGGTTGTGAAGATTTTTTTAAGGGTTTGATTTTTGTGATCTTATGACTTTTTTTCTCGTAAACACACACACAGATAGAAACACATGCATTTCCCATGTACTGAAAATACCAGGAAGACGATGGTCCTCTCAGTAGCAGTGCTCGTTCCTAGTGCTCAGCTGTGGTCTCTAAACACTATTGCCTATTATGAGGACTTGAATTCCAAACAAGTTATTTTTTTTCTTTTTGGCATAAAGTGAATACTTCAAATATGCAGTTTTCTTTACAAGTGCATATTGGTTTCCGAAGCCTCTGTAGTCTTCATTGCAGCACTGTGGAATAGAACTTTCTAAGACAAAGGAAATGTTTTATCTCTGTTCTACCAAGATGGTAGCCTCTAGCCACATGTTTCTATTGAACATTTAAAATGTGGCTCGAGTACCTTAAAAACCAAGTTCTTACTTTAATTTTAAATAAATTTAATGGTCACATCTGGCTAGTGGCTAATGTATTAGACAGCTTAGCTCTGTAGTGTATTGAGTGGATGAATGGATGGATACTGACATATACACATACACACTTGGCAGATACTAATTGGTTTCTCCTCTTGAGCCTAACAGAGCTATAGTACTGGAATACTGAAATAGAAACCCTTTCTGATATAGGTAGCCATTTTTTTTTAATTTTTGTTTTTGGAAAAACATTGGTGCTCTAAAAACAGGTTTATCAAAAGTAATTTTTCCTTTAAAAAATAATGGTGAAAGACTAGGTTAGTAAAGGGCTAGCTTACTCTCAAGAGATATGATAATTGTGTATGTGTGTTTTACCCCATATTCATGTACTACTAAATACTTAAATTTCCAACAGGAGTGATAGAATCAGTGCAGTAAAAAGAGCAATAGTTATAACAATTAGGGTCTTCGACATTAGATGTCCATGGTGAGAATGTGCCACCCCAGAATTGTTACAAGTTTAATGGCTACATTTATTTCATTATTTGTTCAGTTAATGTTTACTTATGCTAGAAACTGGGAATACATTAGTGAACAGATGAACATGGTCCTTTTCCTTATGGAGCTTATGTTATTGGGGGAGATAAATCTGGTGATCACATAAATAAACATACTTTAAAATTTGACACATGCAAATAAATAAAAGTATAGTATTTTATAAAAGAGCATAACAAGGGGACCTTATTTAGAGTGAATGGTGGTCAGGAAGGGCATCTCTAAGACATTGATATTTAAGTTGAGACATGAAAAGTAAGTAGGAATTAGATGAAGAATGGCAAGTAGTTTAGTTCAGTGGAAACAGAATGCATGGGGACCTTAATGCAACAGCTTGGTGTAGTCAGGGAACCAAAAGAAAATCAGTTCATGGAGAGTGCTAAGTTAAGTGAGTCAGTAGTTCTTATGAGTAAGTAGGTGAATGAGTGAGGGAGGGAGTGAATAAATGAGTGAAAGAACAGATGGCATGGCATGAAACTGGAAAAGTAGGCAGAAGCCAAGTTATGTAGGATGGTCATGTTAATGATTTTAGGTTTTATCTTAACCACAGTGGTTAGTTAGCCTCTAAGTCATTTTAAGCCAAAGAATGGTAAGATCCATTTCCTGTTTTTAAAAGATTATTCTAGCAGTTATATGAAGAATAAATAGGAGAGCAAGCATAGAAAGAGCTGAGGACCTGTTAGGAAGATGGGAATCCAGGGGCATGATGGAGTGATGGCAGTGAAGAAGTAGAGATCTCTTTAGACATAGATTCAACAAGATTTGGTGATGAATTGCATGCGGAAGGAGAGAGAAAGGGATGCAGCAAGTCGATCCCCACACTTTCTAGCATAAGGATCTATGTGGATGGTTGTCTGAATCCATTTATTGTTGTTATAAAGTAATACCTGAGGCTGGGCAATTTATTTTAAAAAGATGTTTATTTGACTCATGGTCCTACAGACTGTGCAAGAAGCATGGCACCAGCATCTGCTTCTGGTGAGGGCCTCAGCCTTCTTCCACTCATGGTGGAAGGCAGAGGGAGCTACTTACTGTACAGTGATCACACAGTGAGAGAGAGAAAGCAAGGGGAGGGAGGGGCTGGGCTCTTTTTAACAACTAGTTATCAGGGGAACTAACCGAGTGAGATGAGAACTCACTTCCCTTCCACAGTGAGGCATTGATGTATTCATGAGGACCCGCACCCATGACCAAGGTACCTTCTGCCAGGCCGTACCTCCAACACTGGGAATCAGATTTCAACGTGAAGTTTGGAAGGGAATAAAAAACGCTGTTGTTACTACTAAGAGACTGTCTCCATTTAGTCTGATAGAATGAAGGCTCCTCCAGAGCAAGAGCCATGTCTTGCTTGCTGTTGTGTCCTTGATGCCTGCCATCATGCCTGGTACATAATGGCATTCAATGAATATTTATTGAGTGAATGAATGAGTGAATGAATGAAATTTTATTCTGACCTCCTGAATATTTGTACCCCTAAGAACAGCAGCATCACTGTATTTACTAAACAATTTAGGGTTTAATGGTAATTTTATAATTTTTATAGTAGTTACCAAAATAACATTTTTAATGTTTTTATCTTTTGTTGTCATTGCTTTTCCACTGGATTTGATTAAATTACCTTGTCATCTGAACAGAAAAATTCAAAAGATTTCAAAATTGTAGATTTAAAGAATTAGAATAGATATTAGTTATTTGAAAGTAACTTACAATTTTTTTTTTTTTTTTTTTGAGACAGAGTCTCGCTTTGTTGTCCAGGCTAGAGTGAGTGCCGTGGCGTCAGCCTAGCTCACAGCAACCTCACACTCCTGGGCTCAAGCGATCCTGCTGCCTCAGCCTCCCGAGTAGCTGGGACTACAGGCATGCGCCACCATGCCCGGCTAATTTTTTATATACATATCAGTTGGCCAATTAATTTCTTTCTATTTATAGTAGAGACGGGGTCTCGCTCTTGCTCAGGCTGGTTTTGAACTCCTGACCTTGAGCAATCCGCCCGCCTCGGCCTCCCAGAGAGCTAGGATTACAGGCGTGAGCCACCGCGCCCGGCCAAAAGTAACTTACAATTTTTAGTGTTTGATTTTAAAGCATTGTAGCCAGAATGACATAATAAAATTTAGACATCATTAATACGCCTGACCTGTCCTTCAGTGGGAAAACAGAGGACTTTATAAGTCTTCAGAGAATGAATGTGCAAAATTCTAGCCCCACTACTATTGATCTTTTGGCTGGTAGGAGCTAGCTGAAAGTCTGATGTAGCAGATAGTCTTCAACTCTGAAATAGCAGGTAGCCATGTTCATAAAAACATGTTAATAATTAAATACTCTACGTAGTAGATAAAAATTTTTCATATTAGTTTGAAAATCTTTCAATCCTTTATTTCCTTTTAGTGGGACTGATACTTCTGATCATCATTGGTAAATTTGACATTAGGCTTTTCAAGATTTATCTCATCTTTCCCTGCCTTGAAAATAGGTTTGTAATATTATTAAGATGGGTTCCTTTTATATAGTGCTATGATGGGCTACATTTAATAGCTTATAGAAGTTTCTTAGCATAGATTCTTTTTTTCTTTACTTACACTTGTAAGTCTTAAACTGATCTCTGTGACAGTAATGGTAGAAATGCTTGGGACAGGTGGCTGAGCAGTCTAAAGTATTACAGATATAAACATGTTCCTCAGAACTGCATAGGATCATTCAGTCTTACAAGAAAGCACAATGTTAACAACATAAACTGCGCTTGTAAAGCAGTTTACTGGTTTCTGTAGAAGTCATCATTTTTGGTCAATGTGTAGAAATTCGATATTGTTATTCAAAGAGATTTTGTTTTAAAAACATAAGATGTTATTATGGAACATATTATTGGTAAACATACAGAAAGTTTATTTTTAATGTTCCAGGGATCTGAAGAGATGTGACAGTTAACAATCATTTCCTCTCTGCCATTGTGTAAACAGTTCAGTATTTAAATCAAGCTTTGTCAAGAGGAATCTAGTAAGTTTTATTGTAGACTCTTGCTCTAATGTCAAGGAGTTTAAATCTCCTTTGTTATGATGACTGGTTATGAAATCAGTCACTTGACAGACCCTGAAGTGAGACTGCTGGAAATACGTCATGTCTGCCTTCATGGTGACAGCTGGCTACAAAACAAACCCCACCAGAGCCATTCTGCAATTGACAAGGCACTTCAAAGGCCAGTGGGGCTGCCACTTCAAAGAGAATTCTGCCATCTCTGGCGTGTTGAAAGAAGTTGCTAAGTGGCTATGTTCTGCCATAGCAGAAATCTCTGTGTTTAGACTTCTCCTTCATATGATCTTAGAAAGATGTATGAAATAGCCTTGAGTTAGAGGGATGATGTAGTCTGCAGTAATGGTAACCCAATATTATTCTGCATTTCAATCCATTTATTCATGGAAATTACCCAGAGAGTTTCTAATAGGAGCAAGTCTAAAAATTCAGTATGTCAGAGAACATCCAGAAAAAGAGTTGAAACTCCGTAATACTGTTGTAGTTACCTTTAAGAATGCAGAATAAGATGGAAAAGAAAATGAGACTCTCAGTATGTTTTTAAAACTTCCCTTCCAATTCTCCATTTAATTTTTATCCCCTTTAGTAGAACCAGATCCTGAATGTTGATAGAATGGCAGACAACAGAAATCTTTAATCTCAAAGCGAATTTGTGTAGTTTAAACCAGCATTTCTCCACTTTTAGTAACTTTGTGAAACTACTTGCACTGTATTTAAAATCACATTCATCCTGTTATGCTGAACACAATTTTGAAATAATTACCTCATCTTTATATCAAATAATAGAAAAATATCTCAGAGTTTAAAAACTCATTTTTTAATAAAACATCAAAGTACTAACAAGCATCTTCGAGAATATGAAGGGAAAAGGCAGCAACATGAATTTTTTTTTTTAGAATACTGATATCCCCAAAAGATATCCCTCTGATGGAGTCTTGTCTAATATACTTGAAAAAGAAAACAGAAAACTTTATAAATCCTATGGCAGTAAAATATAGAGATACTGTATATGATGTGAAGTGGAAGTGTGGATGAGTTAGAATTTGAAATCCTTATAAGTCACTGGTGTGACCTTGCCCTAATTACATGTTTTCTCTCTTACCTTGTGTATTATAGGAGGATAAAGCTAAGAATCCTGAGATTCTTTTGCCCTGATTATCTAATTATTTATTTCTCTCAAAATTTCTCTTTATTTAAAATTTTTTTTAAAATGAGTTGGCAGAAGCTTTAGCCACTGTAAGTTCCTCTATAATTTTGCCAGATGGGGTCAGTAGACAACTACTAAAGAAATTCCGAACCAGAAAATTACAGCCCCCAGAAAATAACCACATGACATGGTATGACCAAAAAAAATCTCTAGTAACATGAGTGGTTCATAACAGTAGTTCTTAAAATAATGCATTTGGATTTGTCTTTTTCTCCTAGTTTTCTTCCTCTTGAAAAATTTTTGCTAAAGAAGTACATGATTATATTATCCTGTAGTTCAGGAAATAATCTATGCCTCTAAATTTAGGCTTGAGTTTTATTCAGTAAAAGGGCCACATCTGTGTTTTCAAAAGTTATAACCAAACGAAAAGATTAACTGTAGTGAAAACAAAACTTTGGCATATGCTAAAATTGAACCCCAGAACTGATTGCCCAAAGTCTGTAGATAATGGCTTTCAAAGTAAGTAGACATGTTTTTATACTTCTGTCTAAATTGGGTAACACCTGCACTAGGAAGCACTTATGGAAACTATGTGGCAGATCTATAACAAATGGTAGTTTTCTTATAATTAGTTCTCAGATTGTTTGGCCCTTATTCTGTTATCTCCTATTGAGAAGTTTGATAAACTAAGTTATTGACAATAGAAACAGTCCTCCAAGATAACAGCTGGAGTTGAAGCTGTGAGAGCTAGAAGGTTTCCCACTGATTTTAACATGCAGTTTATGTTCTTGGCTACATCTTCCTGGATGTTTCAATGAAAGATATTTTTTCTAGAGAAATGTGCATAGTGGGATTTATCTTACTCAACAGATAGTCTTTTTGTGTGGCATGTCCCAGACTCTGTTTTGGCATTCAGTTGTCCCTTCCTCTTATATCCATCCTTTTTGATAAGTGTATAAAGATGTAATAAAGATTAGTGTAAAGTACATTGGATTAGAAATCAAGTGATGTGGATTTTATTCCTTGTTCTATTTATTAGCTGTTAACTTAGGGTAAGTCCCATAATCTCTCCAAGTATCTATTGGCTCATCTAAATGGAAGAAATTATTACCCCCGCAAGCATCCACACACTGTTTCACATTGAAATAAGTATTTGCATGAAAGTAGTAGCTTCCATTAGTTGCCAAAAAAGGTAGCATCCAAATGGTGAGCCTTATTACGGCCAGAATGATACACACAAGCATCATATACACACTCACATGTTGCTTTTGGGTTCCCTCTTGGTGTCTTTCGGTTGACAGACATTAAATCCCATCCTTGTATTTTTTTTCCTTTTGCTAATAGTAAACATTTGATAAGGTCAAATAACTTCTATTTCATTTGCCTACATTCTATTTCTAACAACTGTCCAGGGTTACATTGAAATAATGCATTTTTCTCCACAAAATAGGTCTCTAATTAATGAAATGTCAATTTTGTTTATTTCTAGGTGGCAGTATTGCAAATAAGTATTAAAATTTCATATTACAATGCCAATAAATTCTTATTGTTGAAAACTTAAGGAAATGGAAGGAAGCTGTTTTACTCAAATTATTCCATTTAATCTTAGAAGAAGGGCTCACCCCCGAAATGGTCTCTGTTCTGTGTTGGTGACTTTATGCTAGTGAGGGCATTGCTGTTTTCCTTAATAAAATGCAATTAACATTTTCTCCATTTGAACTGACCAAATCACTGTAACTGAGAAGGAAATTTCTTTCTGAAACATAGACAATTTATAAAGACATTCATCACTTCCTTTATCCCATTGTCTTTAACTTCCTAGCAAATGGGATAAAAAAATTTTTTTTCAGAAGAGAACTTATCAGAGCTTGAAGTTCAAAGGCAGGTCTTATCTTCTACCTCTATTAGTATTTCTTTTCCTGAATTACTCATTTGTCACAAACCCTAATGACATATAAATAGTTCAGACCCAGATGCAGAAGAAAGTGTAAAATAATGGTTGCCACACCTTTGTTACTGCCGCTGGAGAAGAAAACGTGATCTGTTATTTAGACTATTTCTCTCTGTCTTTCTTCCAGGAGTACAGAAGAGCCATGGAGCTCATGTGGACCCAGGAAATTATTAATTTTTGGTTTTACTTGATTCTGGCACAACCTTTATATTGTGTAAATAAGCAAATGATGAGAGATAATCAAATAACATTATGATAAAAATGGTTTATTTCAGTGCATTAATGTAGTTTTTTTTACTATTTTTAGTTTTGATAATCATGTTGCCCAAAAGTCACCTAAATAGAATTGGCAGTGATGAAACACTGGCCCTTCGTAAAGCCTCTTTCCAACTCCAGTGACATAAGACAATAAGAGTCATACAGCAGGGTGACATTTGCTTTAAAAATGTGTACTCACAACTGTTAAGATAATCATATCATTTTACCTTTTTCATGGACTGATTTTCAAAGGTTGAATGGACCTTAGATTCCAGGATAAACTTTACTTGGTTATTCTTTTTATATATTGCCAGATGTGATTTGTTAATATATAGGTAAGGATTTTGCATCTATGTTCACGAGGGATAATGATATGCACTTTTACTGTAATATCTTTAGTTTTCTATCAGGTTAATTTTGGCTTGATAAAATCAGTTGTGAAATGTTTCATCTTCTACCTTCTGTAAAATTTTGTGTAGAATTGGTATTATTTCTTGTTTAAATGTTTCATTGCTTTTACCATTGAAGCCATCTGAGCCTAGGCATTTTTCTGTGGGAAGGTTTGCAGCTATAATATCTTTAGTAGGCATAGGGATATTCAGGTTATCAACTTCTTGAATAAGCTTTGGCAGTTTTAGTTTTTCAAGGAATTTGTCCATTTCATGTAGGTTATTAAATTTATTAGCATAAAGTTATTCACAATGGAAAAAAGTGTGCACTCACATTTCATTGGTGTCTAATTTTTCAAGCTCCACTTAGGAGTGAGGAGTGTTTATTATAGAATTTATCTACTTAAGCCCTTTTAGTTGATTGCTTAAAAATAAGAGGAAAATTAAGATGGCTTTTAAAAGAAGCATTTCTTTCACACTGACATATATCCACTCTCGTTTTAAATTTATCTTCAGTTGCAGAAAATTTGTTTCCACACATAATATTCCTGGAAAGTTTAAAGCAGCTGTCAGTGAAGAATACGTGAGGCAGTGTGAACTTATGTCCCTGCACTTCAGTCCTACCTGTGCGGACAATTATGTCATAACTGCATGGATACTTCAGTACGTGTGCTTTTACAGAAAAGGCAGCACTGCTAAGTGTTCTGTAGGAATGGGAGCCGGGTTGTGAGAGCTGGTAAAAACATTTGCTGATTAGTTTTCATTCTTACAAACCTTTAGCAGTGTCGATTTAATGGAAAAATGTAATGATATATAAAAAGTCAAGAAATCTAGTAAAACCCAGAGTTGAATTGTGGAAATGTAGTTTATTCTTCAGTGTTGGATCTGCTGCTGCTGCTTACACATGGGTCCTTCATAAATCAGTAGTAAAAGATGGCAGTAGTGTCTGACAATCCTAAATTTAATAAAATACTGAATTCAGTGGTATCTGTTACCATTAGGTTTTATCAAGATTCACTTAGAATTTCTTATTTTCAGTGAAGGAATAGAAAATGTCATCAACGCCATTTATATAAATCATATGCATTTAATTGGGGACCAGAGGAAAAAAATAAAAATTTCAAGTGCTTACTTTGGTGGCATCTGATTTATTTTGAACTTATGGTCCATTGGGACCAGTGCCCATTCTCTTCAGAGAAACTAGTGGACCTAATTTCACTGGGCCCCTCATCCTGAGTTTCATCAGGCATTGTCCAGACCCTGTATACACACCCACTGCACTATCATCCCTGTATTTTTCTGTACTTCTCTGCCTTAACCCAGCCCCTGCCTCCTCTGATTCCTCCTACTGCTCCCCACTAAATCACCAAAATTCACAAGTTCCTCTGTTTTCATTCATTCACTCATTCATCAGGTATTCATTACGCATGTGTTCTGTGCAGGCCCTGGCACATAACATTGCTAATCTTTTTCTTGAACCTTCTTTCACCTCCGTTGCCTGAAATGTAATCTTATCTATCCACTGACTACTCCCAACAACCCTTTCTGGTAATGAAAAAGAGTTTATTCGTAACCTTAGGAGTTAAATGTGGGACTCATACTTTGTGTTTTCCCTTATATCTTCAGACCGTTATCCACTTATTCATAAGAACCCCTGCTTCTTCAAAGCTTCTGCCATTCAGTTGAAATATTGAAGCTTTTCGCTGAAGACTTGTGATCTCACTGATTTTGTGAGTGAGAAGTATCTACATGGATGACTATTTGCTAGTTTGTCCACTCAATTTCTTGGCCAATGGCCTTTGTTTCACTCTTTATATGACACTCTTCATTCGTTTGTGACACTCTTCATTCCATCTCAGGCATCCTAGACCTTGCTGTAATCTAGTCTGCCTTTAAATTTGCCTATTAAAGCAACTTCCTCTCTAGTCATTTTAGCTTTCTTGTTCAAATATCCACACTATAACTATCTTTCCACATCACTGAATCTCTGGGATAAAAGCCAACTTTCCTAATGGCCAACAAGATTCTTCTTCATCCCTTTCATCCCTCTCCTGCCACATCTGTACTCTTAGTCCTCTTGTTCTTAGGGCTTTGATCTTATTTTGTAGGTAAGTTTGCCCACTTCAGGGCTGCTATACATGTGGGCCTCTAAGCTGGAATGCCCTTTTCTTCTCCAGCTGCTCCTTGACCATCTTAGGGAAACTTTTTCTAGGCCCTCAGGACATAAATCAAGTCCTCATGTTAAATACTCTCATGGTACCCTGTACTTTTTACATAACATATTTATAATTATATATTTATAAATTTTATTAATGAATGACTCTATCTAAGCATGGAGACAGTGTGGATTCTTAACTCAAGAGGGCTAGGGAAACATGTCTGTTTTGTTTTCTGTTATTCCCTCAACACATAGCACATAGTACCTGGCATATGGTAGACATTCCATATTTTGAGGAGTGGAAGAGAAAGAAAGGACGGAAAGATGCAAGAGAGAGCAGGGGGATACTCCCTATAGTAACTCATTAGATAGAATTGTAGAAAGCTGCTATAGGATGTTTTTGGTGAACATTGATACATTGTAGTAAAGCAGCATTAACTGTGACTAGAAAGAAGGAGTCAGACTGCCTAGGTTGAAATCTTTGCTTCCTCTGGTTGAATGGCCTGGGCAAGGCATAAACCCTCTAAAACTGAGATCCCCAACCCCCGGGCCGTTGACTGGTACCAGTCTGTGCCTGCTTGGAACCAGGTCACACAGCAGGGGGTGAGCGGTAAGCAAGTGAAGCTTCATCTGTATTTACAGCTGCTCCCCATCACTTGTATTACTACATAAGCTCCGCCTCCTATCAGATCAGGGGTGGCATTAGATTCTCGCAGGAGCATGAACCCTACTGTAGACTGCGCACTCGAGGGATCCAGGTTGCGCACTTCATGAGAATCTAATGCCTGAGGGTCTGAGGTGGAGCTTAGGCGGTGATGCTAGTGCTGGGGAGCTGCTGCAAATACAGATTACAGTTAGCAGAGAGGTTTGACTGCACAGTAAGTGTGATGTGCTTGAATCATCCTGAAACCATCCCCCTTACCCCAGTCCTTGGTGCCAAAAAGGTTGGGGACCACTGCTCTAAACTATTTCCTTGTCCATGGAAATGAGGATAATAATACCTTTTGCCTACCTTATAGGATCATTATGAGGTTTTAATGAGACAATACATGTAAAACACCTAGAACAAAGTAGTCAAATAATCTGTTGTTATTGCAATAATAATAACTATTCCATATTCATAAAATACTGTACTATTGGTGTATATCTTATCAAAGAATTACCATGCATTGGCAAAATGAACATATTGGAAAAAAGAGATTCTATTATAAATGTTAGCCTAAACTTCTGTTAGGAAATGTATTTCAAGTTCTCATTAGCAGTGAGTGTGAGAGACCTAAAGGATTTAAGAGAGGTTGATAGAATTTATGTATATAGGTATATATGTTACATACTAATACTAATATGTTCTCACTAATACCTTAAAAAGGCTTCTCAACCCAAGAGCTTGGTAACTTTTTTTTTTCACAGTTATAAAACACAGTAGGTCTTAATCTAGAATTTTGTTCACGTTAGGAAATTTAGTGGGATTCTCAAGGGACAATCTGGCTTACATGATGACTTCTTAACCTCTAGATAATCTTCTTTTTGTACCACTCCCTTTTTCTTCTAATTGTCTTCTTTCTTTGGAGATGTATGCTTTTTACTCTCCCAAGAAACTATAATATGATTTTCCGTAAGTATCTTGGAGACTACAAAAAGTATTGTTCTGTAAGTTGTAGAACAGAAGAAGGTGGGAAACTTGAATATGCAGGGTTTGCCAGCCTCTGAAGCACCCTATTGCTTTGCTTTCTTAAGTAGAATAGGTCTGTGGTAAAGTCATAATTTGTTCCCTTCTTATTTGTAGCAAAAGTTTATTAGCTTGTGATTTAAACAAACCATCTGGTCCTGTTGGCACTGCACACTGTCAAGCTCTCTCTTTTCTCCTTAATATGTTACTAGAGGCAGTTAAGTTACATATTTGAATCCCAGCTCTGGCCTGGGCATTTTTTTGTGTCTTAAACCTGCTTTTGAAATTGTTCTGTGACCTGGAGCATATTTTAAAATTGTGGAGAATTTCTTCATTGTTCAGTGTGGGATTTATCTCTTCTTTTCTTTTACTTTGCTTTCATGACCTTCATTTCTTAATGACTGTACATAATGTCATGCAACTGCTATGTGGTGGGCATGTGGATATCCAAATGGTTCTAGCTGAATATGTTCTCTTGGATTGTGGAGAAGTAACAGAAAATGAAGTAATTCAATTTGACTTTGAAACAGTTTTCCTGGCTTGGAGCCAGAGAGCAAATGAGATGATTGGTTGGAAATCCTGGTTTCTGGTACCATTCTTGCCTTGAATACAAAAATACTTTAAAACTTACTTAGGTATATGTGTAATCTCTGGCAGAAATACCTTGAGGCTCTGGTACTCACATGGGTAGAAAAACTAAGCAACCTTTTAAAAAACTATATTTTATTAACACAAAATTCTGAAAGTAAAAGGTTTTTTAATTTTTAATGATCACATTTGGCTAATTGGGATTTTGATCACCTCGAGCATTTATTATTTCTTTGTGTTGGGAAATATTTCAAATCTTCTCTTCTAGCTACTTTGAAATATACTATAAATTTTTGTTAACTGTAATCTCCCCACTGTGCTATTGAAAACTAGATCTTGTTCCTTCTAATAACCGCTCTTCACCATCCCCTCCTCCCTGCCCTTCCCACCCTCGTATAACCATCAGTCTACTTCCTACCTCTATGCGATCATATTTCTTTTAGCTCCCACATATGAATGAGCACATACAGTATTTGTCTTTCTGTTCCTGGCTTATTTCACTTAACATAATGTCCTTCAGTTCCATCCATGTTACTACAAATGACAGGATTTCATTCTTTTTTCTGGCAGAATAATATTCTATTATACATATATATGACATTTTCTTTATCCATTTATCCATTGATGGGCACTTAGGTTGATTCCATATCTTGGCTATTGTGAATAGTGCTACAATAAACATGGAAGTACAGATATCTTTCTGATATCCTAATTTATTTTCTTTGGATATATAGCCAGCAGTGAAATTATTGGATCATATGGTAGTTCCACATCTATTTTTTTGGGAAACCTCAACACTGTTTTCCATAGTAGCTATACTAATTTACATTCCTATAACCGTTTACAAGCATTCCCCTTTCTCTGCTTCCTTACCATCATTTGTTATTTTCTTTCTGTCTTTTTGATAACAACCATTTTAACTGGGGTGAGATGAGATCTTATTGTGGTTCTGATTTGCATTTCTCTGATGATTAGTGATGTTGAGCATTTTTTCACGTACCTGTTGGCCATTTGTATGTCTTCTTTTGAGAAATGTCTATTCAGATGTTTTGCCCATTTTTAATCAGATTGGGGGTTTTTTGGAAGTAAAAAGTTTTGAATGGAAGGTAAAGCACAACTTTAAACATGGCAGACTAGATACTGGGAAAAAACTTCCATAGAAACAGTTGAAGATGATTGATAAAATATGCATTCCTAAGTCAGCAAAACAGTAAGAAATTCTCAGGGAGTGAATAGGCAGGGGATTCAAAGATAGGTACTTGGTTAGCTGTTGAACAGGCACATTGGGTTTTGTGTCCTGGGAGGATAACAGAAAAGGTCCAGGGCAGCCCAAGGGGGAGAGTCCAACAGGTAGCCAAATCTCTCTCCTTCTCTTGTGAAAAGGAGCCACAAGGCCCAGAATTGGTTCTTTAAAAACATTAAGAAAATTGGAATTTGGTAAGACTAAGAAAGAGAAAAAGAAAGACAGTACAATGAACAATATTTAGAATGACAAAAGGTTCATAACTATTAGTCCTGAAGGTGTTAAAAAGATTCATGGATATCTTTGCCAGTACGTTTTGAAAATTTAGACTAAATGCCAAGAAAAATGGAACTTAGTAAATCCAACTAAATAGGAATAAAACTAAATTTTTCATGCATATTTTTCTTATAAGAAAGAAAGAAAGAAAAGTTAGTTTCTTATAAGAAAGAAAAATATGCATGAAAAAGTTAGTTTTATTCCAGGAGTTCAAGGTTGGACTTGACATTAGAAAACTAATTATTATAATCCACTACAATAAAAGATGACAAAATGAAGTTATACAAGATCATCTCAAGAAATGCAGAAAATATACATTACTTTATAATTTTAAAAATTTCTTATCTACCTAGCAATAGAAGGGAATTTCCTTAACTTAATAAAGGATATCTATTAGAAGTTATACTGCTTACTTACAGATAAAACTTACAAAGCATTTCTTTTAAAGATAGAGTGCATGCTATCATCACATCTATAATACATTGTAGTGGACATTCTAGAAGGTGCAACAAGGCAAATGAAGGAAATGAATGTTATAAGGATTGGAAGGAAAGAAAGAAAACTATCACTCTGATATGATATGGTTGGTCTACATAGTAAATTTGAAAAACAATAGATAAAAGCATTTAAGAAGACTGCTAGATTATAGAATCAATATATAAAAATCAATTGCATTTCTGTAATCTGTATTGAGTAGAAAATTACATTTTACAAAAAAATACTATTTGCTATAACATTAAGAAATATATGAAATACCTAGGACATTCCTGTGCACTACTGTAGACTTTATAAACACTGAACACTTAGGCTACAGTAAATTTATAAAAATATTTTTCTTTCTTGAACAATGAATTAACATTAGCTTACTATAACTTTTTAACTTTATAAACCACTTAATTTTTAACTTTTTGACTTTGTTGTAATAACACTTATCTTAAAACACAAACATATTGTACTGCTATACAAAAATTTTTTTTCTTTATATTTTAAAAATAAGACTTTTATTTATTTTTTTTTTACTTTTTAAACTTTTTTGATAAAAACTAAGACACACACACACATTAGCCTAGGCCTAACACAGGGTCAGGATCACCAGTATCACTATATTCCTCCTCCACCTCTCATCCCCCTGGAAGGTCTTCAGGGGCAGTAACACACATGGAGCTGTCATCTCTTATAGCAATGCCTTCTTCTGGAATATCTCCTGAAGGGATGCCCTGAGGCTATTTACAGTTAACTTTTGGTTTTAATAAATAGAAAAAGTAGACTAAAAATAACAATAAAAGACACAAACCAGTAACATAGTAGTTTATTATCATTATCAAGTATTATATAGTGTACGTAATTATATGTGCTATACTTTTATACAACTGGCAGCGTAGTAAGTCTCTTTATACCAGCATCACCACAGACATGTGAGTAATGCCTTGTGCTGTGATGTCATGATGGCTATGACAGCACTAGACTATAGGCATTTTTCAGCTCCTTTATAGTCTTACGGGATACCATTGTATATGTGGTCCATTGTTGACTGAAATGTTAGGCAGCACACGACTGTATTTCTGATCATTAAAAGATACTATAATGAAAGGAAAGGATAAGCTATAAACTAAGATAAGAGATTTGCTACATATATAATTGATAAAAGGTTGGTATCTAGAAAATATGTTCATTAGCATGTTTGTAACTCCTTTAAATCAACAAGAATAAGAAAAACAGTGAATGGTGGTATGGGGCATAGATATGACTGGGAATTTCAAAGAAAGAGAAAATAAATTTGTTCCCTAAACAAATGAAGCATATTTAACCTCACTGATTATTATTAAGATGATAAATGAATTTGATAAAAGATTGAGAAATTTATAATGAAATTAGACCATTGCCATCTGAACCACTAATCAGTAGTAATAGTGAAACACACAACCATTGTGTGTATCCTGATGTGATATAATATGAACTGCACAGCCTTACTTATGAAGTATTATTGTCTAAAAGATAAAAAAATCAAACCCAAATCTAATGAAGCCTTTAGATCTTTTAGTTTACAGGATACAGTAGGACAAGAGGAACAGATTATATGGCACTATAAAGAAACAGTCGACTGAATTCAGAATCTAGTATGTTCTACAGGACAATGACCCAGTTTCATCAAGCAGTTAATGGCATAAAAAAATTAAAAATATGAAGGACTGGTATGTTTGTCCAAGTATCCTTTGTTCAAATGAGCATTATTTCCAACTGAATTGTCTTGGTCCCCTTGTCAAACCCTTGACTCAGAACATTAGGGTGTATTTATAGATTGTCAGTTCTCCATTGATCTGTTTGTCCCCCATTAAACCAGTACAAGCCCTGAAACTTTGTAGTAAGTTTTGTAGTTGAGAAGTATGAGTAGTCTTCCAGTATTTCTTGTCCTTTTCAAGATGATTTTGGCTATTCTGGCTCCCTTTTATTTCCATATGAATGTGAGGATCAGCTGGTCAATTTCTGCAAAAAAAAAGAAGACAACTGGGTTTTTATAGGGATTATGTTGAACCAGTAGATCAAATTGGAGAATACTGCCATTTTAATAATATTAAATCTTTCAATCCATGAACACTGATGTCTTTCCATTTGTTTAAATTTTCTTTAATTTTTTCAATAATTTTTTCAATAATGCTTTATCATTTTCAGTATATATGTGTTACATTTTTCTTGTTAAATCTATACCTGGGTATTTCATTTTTGATGCTATTTTAAATGGAATTATTTTTTTTTAATTTTTAAATTTTTTATATTTGAGGGGACACCTGGATTTGAACTGGGGATAAATGGAATTATTTTCTTAATTTCATTTTCATTGTTGTGTATGGATATACTGCTGATTTTTCTATATTGATCTTGTGTCTTGCAACCTTTATATACTTATTTATTGTCATTGATTTTTAGTGGTTTTCTTAGGATTATTCTCTGTACAAAAGCATGCCATCTTCAACTATAGTCTGTGTCTTCCTGTCTAAAGAGGATACCTTTTAATTTTTTGTGTGGCCTAACTTTTCTGGCTATCACATCTAGTACAGTGTTAAATAGAAGTGATGAAAGCAGACATTCTGGTCTTGTTCTTGGTCCTAGTCTTAGAGGTAAAGCATTCAGTCTTTCATCATTAAGGATAATGTTAGCTGTAGGTTTTTCATAGATGTCCTTTATCAGTTGAGGAAGTTCTATTTTTAGTTTTTTGAATATTTTTATCATGAAACAGTATTGGAAATTGTCAAATGCTTTTTCTGTGTCTATTGAGGTGATCATATGGTTTTTGTCCTATATCCTAGTAATATGGTGTATTACTGTCTTAATATGCTTAGTGTTGCTATAAAGGAATACCTGAAGCTGGGTAATTTATAAAGAAAAAATATTTATTTGGTTCCTGATTCTGGATGACTGGAAAGTTCAGGATTGAGCGTCTACATCTGGTGAGGGCTTCAGGCTGCTTCTGTCACGGCAGAAGGGTAAAGGAGAGCCAGTGTGTGCAGAGATCATGTGGAGAGAGAGGAGTCCAGGTGGGAGAGTGCCAGGTTCTTTTTAACAAACAGCTTTTTCTCTCAGGTAACTCACAGAATGAAAACTCACCCCCAAGGGAGGGCATTAATTTATTCATAAGAGATCTTCCCCCATGACCCAACCACCTCCCACTAGGTCCCACCTCCAACATTGAGGATGTTATTTCAACATGAGGTTTGGAAGGGACAAATATCCAAACCACAGCAATTACATTAATTGATTTTTATATGTTAAACCAACCTTGTATTCCTAGGACAAATCACAATTTTTATGTGTTGCTGGGTTTGGTTTTCTAGTATTTTGTTGAGGATTTTTGCATCTGTATTCACAGGGGATAGTCCTCTGTAGTTCTTTTCTTTCTTTTTCTTCCTTTCTTATAGTATCTTTAGCTGGTTTTGATATTAGAGTTTCTGTGTTCTTTTGCCATGATTATTATTTCTCTTACTTTCTAGAAAAAGATGTACAAACTTTTTCCTGTATATTTCTTGCCCCAAATCTAGAATCAGCTGTTGTTCCAAGGAGCCTATCCAGTTTAGTGGGAAACCATAATCTATGTGCTGCCATAGTAGTTAGTGCTGCGGAGCTATCGTTGCTTCTAGCTAGCTCCTGGGTTGTGAGTACATAGGTGTGTGTTTTGCTCTTGGTTGTAGAATATACACATATGGTGAGCCTTTTTTTTTTTTTAATGCATCAAAAAGTATAATGTTGGGTGAAAAAAGCTCAGAAGATTCCATTTATACAAAGTTCATGAACTGATAAAAATAAACTAATTTATTTTGGAATGTATGCATGAGAGGTTAAAAAAATGTAAGGGAATAAGTAACACAAATTAAGAATGCTGACTACCTTTCACAGAGGATTTAGGGGATATGGTTGGATAACTGTACTGACAAAGCTCCTGGGTATTGAGTGTATAGATGTGTGCATTGCTCTTAATTCTGAATATATACATATGGTAGTCGCTTTTTTCTTGCATGCAGTAGTTCACATTCTTTGTTTATAAAATTTATAGGTGGTTATGTGCAATGTAAAGCATTTTTAAATCATTTTTTCCTATAATTTATAAGTAGTCTTTAAGTAATTTCTGATCTTTTACAAAATAGATGGAAAATTCTTTCTAACCATGACTGTTGAAGTCCTTCAACTGTTTATAGTATATTCCTATTGATAAAAAAATGAATTTTGACCATTACAACATATACAAATATCAGTTACATATGTATTATAGATCTAAACAGGAAACAAACAATACAGAATTTATGAGAAAGGATAGAAGAGTATCCTCATGACCTTGAGGGAGACAAAATCTTATTCACCGTACAAAAAGCTGTCAACACAGAAGAAATATAAAAGAAAAAATTGATTAAATTTCATTAAAATTAAAAACTTGTCATTATCAAAAGTGCTATAAATAAATTTTGTCATTTTCATACAGTTATGAAAATTATAGAATTATAATTATGCCCATCAACATAAATGAATCTCACAGATACAACACTGAATTTTAAAATGTTTAAAATTATACACTATATAATTCCATTTGTATAAAGTTAAAACAAGCAGGCAAAACTAACCGAGAGTTTTGAAACACAGAATATTGGTTACTCTTTATCTTGGAAAGGAGATATGAAGGTAATTTCTGGGTACTGGTAATGTTTTATTTATTGATCTGTGTGTTGATTACATAGATGTGGTCACTTGGAGAAAATTTTTCAAGCTGTACATTTATCATTTGTGTATTTTTCTGTATTTATGTTGTATTTTAATAAAAAGTTTACTAAAGAGTTTAAATACAAAACAGTATGTATAGAGTGTAGAAAAAGGAGGAATAGGTTGTTTATACATGCTTACCTGTATATGTGTAAAATATCTCCAAGGTATGTAAGAAACTGATACCATTGGTTGTCTAGGGTGTCAAAAGACAGGATGGGAGGGCAACTTGTTGAGATGTTTCAAGTAAGTTCATAAAAGATAGACACATCCTGTGCTTTCATCTTTAGAGCTCCTATGCTTATCCATTACTGGTTTTGTGCTATCATAAGAACATAGGTTGGAGTATTATTTGTGCCCAATTTTAGATAAGATTTTACATGAATTAAATGGATGAAATGTAATCGGTGATATATGTTCATGTAAAGCTTGCAGATATCTAAATACATATCCCAGGAGATCTGTATAACAATATATACCTCTGGCAACTGAGACTGTGAAGATGCTGTTGGCTGAGGACATTACCTTGATCACTTCCTAAAAGATTAAATAATTTTGGTGCCAATAGCTAAATGCATCTGCTTGCTATCAGTGTTTAGCAGCTGTTCCCAATCAAAATAGAGACTTTCTTTAGATATCATGCACTAATATCCAGTGGTCTGTGAACAACTCTGGTTTGTCATTCTGAAGTTTTATCTTTAGAATCATCTCAGTTTTAGTATCACACAAATTGGGTGAATGTAGGAGTCACAGAATGGCAGGTGCCCTGCCTCTACTACCCACCCCTTCTGCCTGCTGCTCTCTATTTCTGAAAAGATTTGTTGTCACCAAGATTATTTCTTGGCAAGCAGCAACCTGACATAAACTCTCATTACTGATGTAGCTGGCTGTTTGCTTGCCTGGATGAGGTTACTTTTTGGTAATAGCAGATGTGTTTGTCAGCATATATTTTGCTTCCAAATTAAAATGAACCTGTTTATTTAAATAATTCTGATTTGATAATGACCCAGAGTAAACAGAAATGACTGATAAAATATATGCTTTGCTCTCTTGGTTTCTTTTCCTTATGTTTTAGTATTCTGTCTTCTCTTGAGAAGTTTTTTGTTTGTTTGTTTACAGGTCTGTTTCTAGCCAGGTGTTTTTTTAAGGTCTTGTTAAAGCAGTCTGTCTCCTTTTTATCTGTATTTTACACACATACTTGTATACATACATACACATATACATGCTTTTTTTTCCTGCCTTCCTTAAAAATAAAACCCTACCTACATGGCTCTAGAGCAGGAAATTTTTCCAGCCGTTTCATTAAAAAGAAACTCTTTTTAATGGATAAACAGGAAAATTAGATGAGTAAAAATTACTCATCTGTGTAAATGCTAAATCTGTTATTAGCCAGGTTTTTATCTTATTTTCTAAAACTCTTCTATATATGATTTTGTTCTTTATATTTTTACTTGTGTTATATTATTATTTCCATAGAAATTTCTGAACAATTTCCAAAAAGCTTCCTTAAAAGCAATTGCCTATGGCAGCGTGTGACTTCTTAAACTGATGATTTGTATGTGCCCTTGCATGTATCAAAAAGAAAATTAAGTTCTTTCTGACCTAAACTGAAAAGAATTACAGTATAGGAGTGTAATTTTCTGCTGTACCTTCTTAATATATATGTCTGATCCAGAAAGAATACAGAATTTTTTATGTGTTCATGTGTATCTTCCATATTGTAAACCCTGGAGTTGTCTGTTGCCCAGGTCCTCTGATGATAATTTGACCCACTATGTTCTGTTTTTGTCTTTTCCACATTTATCATAGGTGGAGGAGTTACTGATGGCCATGGAGAAGGTAAAGCAGGAACTGGAATCCATGAAAGCAAAGTTATCCTCCACCCAGCAGTCTCTGGCAGAAAAGGAAACACATTTGACCAATCTTCGGGCAGAGAGAAGGAAACACCTAGAGGAAGTTCTGGAGATGAAGTAGGTGTTAGTAATCTTATTCCTAAAGTACATGCTTAGTAGACAGTAGAAGTATTTTTCCTCATGGCTTTTATCTTAAGGCTCAGGTCATTACCTTTAACATACTTAGCCTAATTTTTTTATATAATTTTTTTATTTCAGCATATTATGGGGGTACAAATGTTTAGGTTACGTATATTGTCTTTGCCTCACCCGAATCAAAGCTTCAAGCATGTCCATCCCCCAGATGGTGTGAATCATACTCATTATGTATGTATATACCCACCCCCTCCAACCCCCCATCTACCCGATGCCTGACAAATGTTATTCCTATGCGTCCACTTAGGTGTTGATCAGTGACACAAATTTGTGGTAAGTACACGTGGCTTGTTTTTCTATTCTTGTGATACTTCACTTAGTAGAATGGGTTCCAGCTCTATCCAGGAAAATACAAGAGGTGCTATATCACCATTGTTTCTTATAGCTGAATAGTACTCCATGGTATACATATACCACATTTTATTAATCCACTCATGTATTGATGGGCACTTGGGTTGTTTCCACAACTTTGCAATTGTGAATTGTGCTGCTATAAACATTCTAGTGCAGATGTCTTTTTTTTTTTTTTAATTTTTTTTTATTTTGGCATATTATGGGGGTACAGATTTTAAGGTTTCAATAAATGCCCATTTCCCCCCCACCCCCCAAAAGTCTGAGTCTCCAGCATGACCATCCCCCAGATGGTGCACATCTCACTCATTATGTATGTATATACCCGCCCCCCTCCCCCCTCCCACCTGCCCAATACCCTATTACTGTAGTACCTATGTGTCCACTTAGGTGCTACTCAGTTAATACCAGTTTGCTGGAGAATATATCTGGTGCTTGTTTTTCCATTCTTGGGATACTTCACTTAGTAGTATGGGTTCCAGCTCTAACCAGGAAAATATAAGATGTGCTATATCACCATTGTTTCTTAGAGCTGAATAGTACTCCATGGTATACATATACCACATTTTATTAATCCATTCTTGGATTGATGGGCACTTGGGCTGTTTCCACAGCCTTGCAGTTATGAATTGTGCTGCTATAAACATTCGAGTGCAGGTGTCTTTTTTGTAGAGTGTCACTGGATCATTTGGGTAGATGCCCAGCAATGGGATTGCTGGATCAAATGGTAGATTCACTTGTATCGCTTTAAGGTATCTCCATATTGCTTTCCACAGAGGTTGAACTAGTTTGCAGTCCCACCAGCAGTGTAGGAGTGTTCCTCTCTCTCCACAACCACGCCAGCATTTATTGTTTGGAGACTTTTTGATAAAGGCCATTCTCACTGGGGTTAAGTGATATCTCATTGTGGTTTTGATTTGCATTTCCCTGATGATTAGAGATGTTGAGCATTTCTTCATATGTTTGTTGGCCATTCTTCTGTCTTCTTTAGAAAAATTTCTGTTCAAGTCCTTTGCCCACTTTTTAATGGGGTTATTTGATTTTTACTTCCTAATTTTCATGAGTTCTAAGTATATTCTAGTTATCAGTCCCTTATCGGATGCATAGGATGCAAAAATTTTCTCCCATTCTGTAGGTTGTCTGTTTACTTTCATGACTATTTCTTTGGCTGTGCAGAAGCTTTGTAGTTTGATCATGTCCCATTTATTTATTTTTGTTGCTGCTGTGATTGCCTTTGGGGACTTCTTCATAAACTCTTTGCCCAGGCCGATGTCTAGGAGAGTGTTTCCAACTTTTTCCTCTAGAGTTCTAATAGTTTCATATCTTAGGTTTAAGTCTGTTATCCAGTGTGAGTTGGTTTTTGTGAGAGGTGAAAGGTGTGGGTCCTGTTTTAGCCTTCTACAGGTGGCTATCCAGTTTTCCCAGCACCATTTATTGAAGAGAGATTCTTTTCCCCAGCGTATGTTTTTGTCTGCTTTGTCAAAGATGAGATGGCTATATGAGGATGGTTTTATTAATAGCAACTCCATAATCGCCGGAGATTTCAACACCCCACTGACGGCACGAGACAGATCCTCCAAACAGAAAATTAATAAAGAAATAATGGACTTAAACAAAACTCTAGAACAATTGGGTCTGACAGACATCTACAGAACATTCTACCCAAAATCCACTGAATATACGTTCTTCTCATCAGCTCACGGGACATTCTCTAAGATTGACCATATCCTAGGACACAAAGAAAATCTCAAGAAATTTAAAAAAATAGAAATCATACCATGTACCTTCTCAGATCACAGTGGAATAAAACTAGAAATCAACCGTAACAGAAACTCACATTTCTACACAAAAACGTGGAAATTAAACAACCTCCTACTAAATGATTACTTCGTAAATGAAGAAATCAAGACGGAAATAAAAAACTTCTATGAAGAAAACGACAATAGAGAGACAAGTTATCAACTCCTCTGGGACACAGCTAAAGCAGTTCTGAGAGGAAAGTTTATCTCCATAAATGCCTATAACCAAAAGACAAGAAGATCACAAATAGACAATCTAATGAAACGATTCAAAGAGCTGGAAAAAGAAGAACAGATGTCTTTTTTATAGAAAGTCTTTTGTTCCTTTGCGTATATTCCCAGTACTGGGTTTGCTGGATCAAATGGTAGTTCTACTTGTAGCTCTTTGAGGTATCTCCATATTGCTTTCCACGGAGGTTGTACTAGTTTGCAGTCCCACCAGCAGTGTAGGAGTGTTCATATCTCTCCACATCCACGCCAACATTTATTGTTTTGGGACTTTCTGGTAAAGGCCATTCTGACTGGGGATAAGTGATATCTCATTGTGGTTTTGGTTGGCATTTCTCTGATGATTAGAGATGTTGAACATTTTGGCCATTAGTCTATCTTCTTTTGAAACGTTTCTGTTCATGTCTTTTTTTTTTAATGCTGATTTGTATTTCCTACTTTCTAGAATAGATTTGGTCAAATGTGGAACAAATCCTGGCAAAATAGAATTATTTTTGCCTCCTCTTTAGTAAATTTTAAAGTCCTCTGGAGTCTGTGTCTAATTGGCTGTGTCTAATTTATCTGTGTCTAATTGCCTCTTTGAAATTCCTAAAATCTTATGGAAAGTTCAGGCAAATTGGTGAGCTTACTGGGGAAGAGGACAGTTGCTTCTGAGGTCGTATGATGATTAGGCAAATTTTTAAAACATTCATTATTCCAAACATTTCCAAGCTACACAAGGTAGAGAGAAGAGTATAATAAACTCCCATGTGCCTATCCCCGAGATTCAACAATTAACATTTTGCCACACGGAAGCCAATTTTTACAAAATTTTTAACAAAACTTTGCTGTACATCATTTTCTTGTTTGTCCTGCGTCTTGAGGATTCCTGAGACTATAATTGTTTGTGAAACATGTATACATATACATGCTTCTTTTTCTTCTCTGTAACCTGCTGTTTAGAACAAGTATGTCTCTTGAAAATTCAGTAGTACTCTCTCATTGACCATTCCTAACTCTTTCCCTTACTTTAAGGCCCTATTCTTATTTTACTGAAACCAAGTCTATTCTGATATTCCTCAGTTACTTTTATTGTGTCAGCAGTTATCTATATTCTTGTTGTCTTCACTTCTGTCTCAGAGGAGATAGTTTCTCCTTCATAAGGCTGGCTTCTTATCCCTACCACAGATTTTAAGCAATGATCCCCTCCTGTAGTCTTCCTCTCTCAATAATTTTCTCTCTCATAATCCTTTCTCACTTTGTATTAGTTTCTTCTTCTCTGCATAAGTACACAGTCTTCATTTGGCCTAAAATAAGCAAGTCTTTTCAACTGAGCTTGCACTTTAAGCTGACATCACCTCTTCTGCTACTTCAAAAAAATTTTGAATACCTGAATAATAGACTAGCAGAGGATCTTGCCACGATACCTTAGCATGAGTTTTCATGGGACTTGATTATTGTGATATTGTGACAGCAACATGAAAGTTGAGGAAGCAAATGTTGGGGTGTTACCTGTAGTTATGGGTTGTTAGACCACAGTAAAACATTAAGAGGTTCTAACCTTTTAGAAAAGTGTTACAGATGATACACTTTTGGAAGGAATGAGTAAGTGAAGCCACAAATAGATTAATATACTTGGAATATACTCGGATGTATCATCATGGCAAAAACTTTGCAAATATGCTTGTTAGGAGCAAGTTAGTGAAAGTGGTATAAGATAGGCTTTTTTGTCACTGGAGGCAAAATTCAAAGCTTGATATTTTGAGGTGGAGTAGTAGAGGTGATTCTGTGGTGACAGAGAGTGAAATCATTAGATTGAAGAGGTCTGGATACCATTCCTAGAACATGGTGGGAGATAGAGTTGGGGGAAAATGTAAATCAGGTCCCCAAATCACTAAGAAAATGGAGGAAGGATGGAGATAATGTTGGGGAAAACAAGGTATTGTATGTGATATCCTATGGAAAAAGGGGCCTTGTTAAAGCAACAATGTCTTAGTTTTGTTATGTTTTCTATAAGTACCAATACTGTATATGACTTTGCCAGTCAGATCTTTCTCATTTAGTTCAAGTAGCTATTACAGCAGAATAGTGGTATATGTCTAGGAATTTACCTTTATTATTTAGGACTTTGAGAAGATATGAAAGAATTTTTGAAAAACCGCAATTACTTTTACACTGATCTAATAATAAAATTGTAAACAATGGGGAAAAAAAAGAATGCTTGAATCAAAAGAGAATTGTCTGTGATTATTTTTTGTACTGTAGTTTTTTTTGAGACAGAGTCTTACTATGTCACCCTGGCTAGAGTGCCATGGCATCAGCCTATCTCACTGTAACCTCCAACTTCTGAGCACAAGCAATCCTCCTGCCTCAGCCTCCTGAGTAGCTGGGACTATATAGGTGCACACCACAATGCCTGGCTAATTTTTCTATTTTTAGTAGAGATGGGGGTCTCACTTTTGCTCAGGCTGGTCTCGAACTCCTGAGCTCAAGGGATCCTCCCACCTCAGCCTCTGACAGTGCTAGGATTACAGGCATAAGCCACCATGCCTGGCCTGTTCTGTAGTATTAAACTTTATTGTAAACTTCCCTTTCCAACCTGGATTCGAGATTACATTTCTGGAAAATACTGTGATTAACAATACTGTTATTGGTAAGATCAAGCACTCACAACACAATAAAGCATAGGATAATGAAAGGATATAGAGAAATGGGGGCCCAGGCACTGTAATTCCAGCACTTTGAAAGGCTGAGGCTGGGAGTTTGAGACCAGGCTGGCAACACAGTGAGACCTCGTATCTACCAAAAATAAAAAAATAAGCTGGGCTTGATGGTGCATGCCTGTAGTCCTAGCTCCTCAAGAGACTGAAGCAGGAAGATCACTTGAGCCCAGGAGTTAAAGACCAGCCTGAGCAACATAGCAAGACCCAGTCTCTATATAAATAGAAAAATTAGCTGCGTGTGGCGGCACACACTTGTAGTCCCAGCAGGAGAATTGCTTGAGTCCAGGAGTTTGAGGTTGCGGTGAGCTTTGATCATGAGGCAACACAGTGAGACCTTGTCTCAAAAACTAAAAATTAAAAAAAAAATGATATAGAGAAATATATGTGCAGTGTAGAAATTTAAAAAGCAAACATTAAATAAAAGCTCTGACAACAAAATATTAAAACCTGGCTCTGAGATATGTCCAGTTTCTCAGATCCCCTTCTTCAGATGCTCAGGATATATTAATAATACTACTGTGACATCGTGATGTTCTTAGTCAGATTTTCCTCAAATTTTATGTCATGCAGTTTATGCTATCTTAAAGTTTTTAAACCAGTTTTTACTTTAATTTGCATTTTAATTTCTCCTTGTTTTTGTCCTTCATTTTCACATCTTAGCAAGATGGTTGGCTAATACTTTCCTTTTAATAAATTATTTCAGTACTTTAGGCCTAATTCTTTATCCATATATTCTGTTGAGAAAGTAGTGATTCTTCACAGATATTCTATTTGCACTGCTCTGTAGACCAACCCTCACGGTTCTGCCAAGAGTGAGGAGCAATCATTATTCTATGCTTTCCACCTAGAACAGTAATTTGAAACCCCTGAACTTCTCATAAATGTGGAACTAAACTTTTTAGTTTGCCATACAAATATAAAGTAATGATTTGTAGAACCTCTACCAAAAACTAGGCAATTAACCTAACTCTACCGTGTTTCCTAGAAAATAAGACAGGGCCTTATATTTATTTTTCCTCAAGAAGATACCCTAGAGCTTATTTTTAGGAGATGTGTTATTTTCCCCTCAAAGCCTCAGCTTGCAGCATGCACAGGATGGCTGGGACCTGTCGCGCCCGCCTCGCTAGCAAGGAAGATGCGGCAACTGGAGTTCTTCTGACAGTGCTTTAATGGGGTTCCCTTTAGACTTACATGATGCGGAAGACCCAGCCCGCCAGCACGCAGGCTGCTATATACCCTAGAAGCACAACCCCTAAGCTGGGATAGGCCGCTCAGCTGTCGAGCCGCCAAAGCATTGGTCCATAGTAGGATCCTTCATTTGCATGCTTGCGCCACAGGGTAACCGACAATTGCGCGTGCGCTGAACTTGTTTACTGCTCTAGGCAAAGCCGGAAACAGGCGCCATCTTGTAATGGCGTTGACACCGCGCCCCACAGGGACCTGACAGGGGGAGCTGACTTTGTTGGTGGGGCTGCCTGTACCTTTCCGGTCACCTCTGGGCTAGTAGCTGGGCTGCTTGTCTTCTTTCCCGTTGGGCCACGAAGTGCATGGGTTGTGGGGATGCACTGCGTAGGGTAGCCACGCCCATCACTAGGTCTTAGTTTTGGGGTGGGGCTTCTATTGGGCAAATGCTTAGAAATCCTTCTAGGGCTTATTTTATGGGTAGGTCTTATTTTCAGGGAAACACGGTAAGTGTAATTATTCACAAAATACTATCAGTGACATATTATGGGAACAGATAGAGTAAACTTTCAGTTCCTTTTCACTATATAGCAAGGGAATAGTCTTTTTCCTGCTATCTTCAGTGCTATTCCTCTCCATATTTTGAACAAGTTCTGCTAATCATCTGCCCTGGGCTGTGGCTTCTGAGTTTCTAAAACTTTGCTCAGAATTTACTTTATTCTGTTGTTAATTTGTAAGGCATTTTCTCCCTCCAAGTACCATGATATGTACCTCTAATTACTTGCGGTAAATAGTAAGAGTATACTTCCTGTGGTATTAGGGCCTGAATCTGAATTCTGACTCTGCCATTTATTAGTTCTATGACCTCAGCAAGTTATTTAACCTCTCTGTGCATCAGTCTTCTCTCTCTCTCTCTCTCTGTTTTTTTTTTTTTTTTTTTTTTTTTTTTTTTTTTTTTGAGACAGGGTCTGTCCCTGTCACTCAGGCTAGAGTACAGTGGTGTCATCACAGCTCACTGCAACCTCAAACTCAAGTGATCCTCCTGCCTCAGCTTCCCAAAGTGTTAGGATTACAGGTGTGAGCCACTGTGCCCAGCCCTCAGTCTTCTCATTTTTAAAAAGCAATAACAACTGTTCCTATTTCATAAGAGTTTTTATGAGAATTAAATAAAAAATTAATATATTGAAATGAGAACAGTGCCTGGAACAGAAAGCACTTAATGTTACCTATTATTGTTTGCTACAAGTTTTTCCTGGTGATGATTTGTAGGAAAACAGAAATTATTTAAGTAAAATATGAGGAGAAAGGCAGTATCCTCCTTATGGCTATTGGCAGTGACACCAAGTTCTTCATCTGTGGTCATTGCAGGACTCACCACATTTTAAAGGTTTAAATTATTTAACTTTTGGTAATCGAAGAAGTGACAGAACTTGATCAGTGTAACTAGAATGCCTGAGAGAGAAAAGTGTGATAAGAAGGCAGTGTACAAAGAGATTGAAACATGCGTATGTGTGACTCTGAGGAAAAGATAGTTGGCCCATTTGTATAGAAAATTCTTCAGGAAAGCACTAAAATTGTCTAGTTTTCTGAAATAATCCTGACCTCATCAAGCCAAAAGAATAGTTTCTTTCCATCCCTAGCATTTATGATGATAATTTTTGAGCATCTGTTACAGATAAACGGTGGCTATGGTTTGGGGAGATGTAAAATGGCCCACTTGGTTGCCTGCCAGTGGTTCGTTAGGAACATTGAGCTGGTTAGCTGGCCCTGAGGAGGAGGGATGTTTTTACTGGCAGATCCCCCTGTGGTTCTTCTTTTCTTTATGCTGTGGTTTTGTTAGTCATTATTTTTTTATTCCACTTTTATATTCATCTCTTTCTCTTAAGAAAGAAAGGATGAAAGAGAACATCAGGAAAAATAATAAATTAACAACTGTAATAACTATAATAAAATTTTAAGTATCAGTCAAGGTCATGAGGTTCATTATGAGGAATTCTAGATGAGCTGGTTGGTTCTCCACTGTCATGATTCGAACTCCTCCTGCATTCCCAACCTACATCAACATTCAGAATAAAGCTAAAATGATCCATTTTTTGTTTTTAATAAAATTTTTATCAAACTTTGAATTTGACTTCCCTCAGAACTGGTTTGTTTAGGGAAGGGGTAGAAGAACTCTTTGGTTTCTTAAAGAATCCAGAGCTGTTCAGTAAGTAGCATCCCACATTCAGTCTATTGGTAGCAATGTCTACCCAAGAAGCATTGTTCCAGACATCATTGTTAATTGCACATTTATGCACTCTCTCTCTCTTGCTCACTTTCTGCCCATAGGTCTGCATTTAATAGCCTTTTTTCCCCCACTCTCCTACCTCATCTTATAGAAAGGTGTTATGGAAAGTTTTTAATGTAATTATCTGCTTTTATAATATGGATTTTTAAGCAGTTTTATAAGTAAGTCATTTTTAAGTAAGTCATTCAGAGAATGAAACCAACTAGTAGGAATTAAACAAACCAATATATTGATTCAGAGCTTAAAAAATAAATGAAGAATTATGATTTAAAAAATCATAACAACATACAGGTGAAGTCAACACACAGGTAAACAATGGAAAACATTAGAATCTCCTGAGCTAACTAGACAGACCTGTTTAGAAAACTGGTCTTCTCTTGAGATTAGTAAAAAAGGCAGAGAAATCCAAACATCTGTGGGTTAAATTATATACTCATGAGATACTCTTTGGTTAAGGAAAGGTCTCCCACAAGCAGAAAATAAGTTTTGATATGTACCTAAGAAGAATCCAGTACTATAGTCTGAATTCTGGCATTTAAAAAATCCTTGCGTTTTAGGAGAGAACAGTAGACTATGCTTGCGATTAAGAGTAGTGTAGAAAGCTATGGGAAAATGTTCAGGCTTTCTGGGGATAGTATAGTCAGGTGATGACACTGTTATGCCTTAAATAATTACAATGAAACTATATTTTAAATTATTTTATCTCCTATAGTATTTCATTTTAAAATTATTTGTAGAGTTGCTGACATTTAAAAAAAATCCCATTTGCAGATTTTTGACAGTCTTCTAAATTAACCACAAAATTGTCAATAGTTATGCAAATTATATCCCAGTAACAATTAAGAGGAGGGAATCAAAATTGAAATGCACTCTAAGTCACATAAGAACATGTGTACTTTTTGCAAAGCCATATTTATTCATACTCCACTAAAAGTTTTTTTTGTTTGTTTTCCGAGTCATTAGACATATGATAGAGGACTTTTAGTGGAGTTGGAAGCATTTTATGTAGTGGGCCAAAATATTAAGGCTTAAATATCCTGTAGGAAATCCACTAAATTAATGTAAAATTGTTTTACACTTGAATTGAAAAAGAAAACAAAATTCCCTATGCAGTATAGCTATAAACAAATAGCACTGGTGGGATTGGTAGTAGATAACATTATAAAGCAAAGTTTATATCAACAATCAGCTATTACCAGGACTTCTCCCTAATTTTGGTTAACTCTGTGATTCTGCCCCTCTTTTTTCTACGCTGATATCCAGCACTCTTATACTACCCCCCATATAGAATCTTATGATCTGGACTATTCCTAACATTTTTATATCCTCAGAGCTAATAGTTTAATTGGGCTGTGAGTTGTTGGGGGACAGTGTTGGATTTATTGAATATTGTAATTATTAGGGTTCTTTACATCTTCCTGCCCCTAAACTTTGACCATGATGGTCAGCTTCCCACAAGATGAAACATGAATATTACAACAAAATGTTTTTCTCAAATCTTTTTAGTTTCTTGTGACCTGAATTGGAATCAGTTACAAGTAACCCTAAATGTTCCTTGCCTTTCTCTTCCCTTAAAGCCTAAACTGATTCCACCTTTTAGCCATTTAGGGTCAGATATTACTTTCACATAGAAAGAAAACACATTCCTTTTTTTTTTTTTTTTAACTGTGTCAAGTTACCTTGGTCAAAGAAACCACATTCTTAAAAATAAAAAATAAGAAACTTGCTTCCTAATCATCTTTTCATGTAAAAAGCCTCAAATGGCTGGAGTAATCTCTAAGTAGGCTAGTAAAGAATTGAACTTCTCAAATAAAAGAGTCCCCCAAGTCTTTTTCTTTTCCATCTCTTCCAATTCTTTCTCTCCCTGTATCAGTGTGCGATCTGTATGTGAAAATGTCCTTACCTTCGTAGGGATGAAACTAAGTGTATTTGGCATCCTCTTTCTCCCAAGGACAAGGGAGCTGGATAATTGTCCTGCATTTTTCTTATCTTTCCTTTTTTTTTTTTTTCTTCCTCTGCTGGATGTGTAGGGGCAACCCTGGTCCCTTTTGTTAAATATAAGTGAACTGGTTAAAAGGTTAACTATTATAGGTAGGTAACATAATGCCTTACCCTAATTGTACTATACTCATGTCAAGAAAATCTGTTATATAATATACTATTATGGCAATTCTTTGATTTTGGATTTCGGGATTTGTAAAAATCTTTTTTCTTTCAGGACCATCTTTTTCAGTGTGCCTCAGATTGTACCAAATAAGTAGCTACTCTGCAAATAGGTAGCTCTTCCCTGAAGCTATGGATGTAAAAGATAAAAATCTACCCATTTAATCATAAGCTTTTCCTATTAGAAGCTACTGAATGAAAGAGAATTAGAAGATGCTCTGTATAGTAGAGAATGTGCTTACATTTTGTGCCAGTTTGCTTGCCTATAAAACATTGATAATAATACTTAGTCTACCTCATGAGGTTGTTGTGAGGATAGAATCAGATAATATAAGAAACATTTTGAAACTGGTAAAGCTGAATGTTTGCAAAGCATGCTATTTACAACTGAAAATTCAATTTGTATTTTTGTATTTGCACATCAAGAAACCACTTAAGTTTTCTAATTAGCAGTTTTCTCATTCAAATATGAAAGATTTCCTAAATCTCTAAGAACTCTATAGATTGTAAAATTATGTAATTCTTTGACAAGGTGGCCTTCTGAGATGCCTTGGTACTGTTGTAATGCCCTGAGTAAACCAAGTTGTAAATGCCCTGAGTAAACCAGGAAAGTAATTCATATACATACAGTAGACTGAGGATAAGTTGGGAGTCAGATATCTGTAATTTTGGGCTGAGAACAAAGCTGCTCATTCACTGCATGAGACTACTCAAAGCTTACTAGATGCTAATGGAGTGGGAGTCAGATTGTAATATTAGAGATAGAGCAGTGCAATGGAATTTGGAGATCTAGCCTAGCCAGATTGGAGAAATCCTTGATAACATTCCAGTGATCTAGCTGAGGTAAAAGAAAAGCTAGGTTTTGGAATAGGGAACAGGCTAAGTAAACTTTAAAACCCCAAGTAAGTCTTCAAGGTAAACAGAATTTGGGGAATGAGTCCCACCAAGATGGAGAAGCCCCAAAAATACCCTGAGTTTTAAACACATCAGCCTAACAAAGGATAAATTTAAGCCTATACAAGTTCAAGGAGTCAACTATTAACTGAATTATGCACTAGAATAAAAATCATTGCTCTTCAGAAGGACAGGTAACAGAACCAAAAGTTTTTACAGCATATTGTTTGCAAAATCCTATATTGAACTTATAAAAAATTGCCAGACATTCAAAGAAACAGTAATATTTGACCTATATTGAAGAAAAGAAGCATGCAGTAGAAATCACCTCAGAGAAGTTCTATTCAATTTAATAGAAAAAGACTTTAAATTCATTCTTATAAATATGTACCAGAGAAGTAAAGGAAAATGTCATGTTGATGGGGGAACAGATAGGAAATCTTGGCAGACAAAGGAAAACTACTTAAAACTGAAAACTTGAGAGCTGAAATAGAAAAGAAAAGTTCACTGGTCTTAATGGCAAATTAGAGCTATCAAAGAAAGCATAGTGAACTTTAAAACAGATCAATAGAAATTAATTTGTAGAACAGAGAAGGGAAAGAATTTTTACAAAATGAACAGATCCTTAGTGACATGTATGTAGGACAATATCAAATGGGCTAATATGTGTGTAACTGGAACACTAGAAGAATAAAAGAGTGAGAATGAGACCAAAAAAAGTTGCAAAAATAATAGCTGAAATACTTCTAATTTGATTTAAAAGCTTAAATCTTTGATTTACAAATCCTAGAAACTCAGTGAAACCAAGCAGAATAAATACAAAGAAAACCACAGCTAGAACCATCATAATCCAATTGCTGGAAACAAAATATACAGAGAGAAACAAAAGCAACCAGAAAAAAAAGACACAGTACGTAAAAAGTAACTATCAGAACTTGAGTTCTTATCAAAAACATTCAGAGTCTAAAGAAAATGGAACTGAAAAAAATATTATCAGCCTAAAATTCTGTGACCAAAGAAAAACATCCTTTGAAAACTAGGATTAAGTAAAGACATTTTCAGATAAATAAGTAAATATGGAAAGAATTCATCTCTAGAAAATACTCTGTAAGAATGCTAGTGGATATTCTTCAAGCTGAAGGGAAATGAAACCAGATTAGAGCAGGGATCTACGGGAAGGAAAGAACACCAGACATGGTAAATAAATTGATGATATAGAAAATTTATCATCTCATAATTTCCCTAAAAGACAACTGAACATTTAAGCAAAAATAATAACATTGTAAGATGGAATTATAATGTGTGTAAAAGTGAAAGATATGACAACAAAATCCCAAAAGATTAACGGGTAGAATTATGCTGTTGTACGGTTGTTACATTTGTGAAGTAGAAAATATGAAGTGTCAGATGCAAAGTAGTACAATTTCTAATCGAAGTAGACTTTGATAAGAGGCACATTGTTAGCTACAGAGCTAACAATGTGCATCTTAACTACTGAAATAACAACAACATCATACTGATAAAGGGGGCAATTTATCAGAAAGACATAATCTTAATATTTATGTACATAATAATAGAGCTTCAGAATTCATGAAGGACAAGCTGACAGAACTAAAGGCAAAAACAGACAAATCTGTAGTCTTTAGTCATCACTGGAAATTTCAACCCTCTATTTCTCAGAAATTGATAGAATTAGTAAACAACAACAAAAAATGGGTAGAAATATCAAGTCTCTAAACACTACCAACGTGACCTATTTAACATTTATAGAATATTGCATCTAACAAATGAAGAATATATTTGTTTTTCATATACATATGAAATGTTCACTAATATAGACCATATGCTGGGCCATAAAAGTAAATCTCAATAAATTTCAGAAAACTGAAATATGTCAGAGTTGTTTTCTAACCACATGGAATTAAGTTAGAAATTGATAATAGATATTTAGAAAATCCCTCAAATGTTTGGAAATTAGATAACATAATTCTAAGCACCATGGCTCAGAGAAGTCATAAGGAATATGAGGAATCATTTTGAACTGAATGAAAATGAAAATTCAAACATGAAATTTTGTGTCACACAACTCAAGTACTTAGAGTGAAATTTATACCTGTGTCTATATTAGAAAAGAAAAGTTTAAATTCAGTGGTCTGAGTTTCTACACTAAGTAGGAAAAGAAGCAAAGTAAACTACAGTTAATAGGAAGAAGGGAATAACAAAGGTGGCAGAAATCAAGGAAATAGAAAGACAAACCAACACAGAAAATTCACAAAATTAACCATGGTTCTTCAAAAAGTTAATAAAATTGATAGGTCCCTAGCAAGACTGATCTAGGGAAAAAGGAAGAAACATCTATTACCAATACCTGGAATAAAAGAAGGAGATATCACTCCAGATGCTAATGATATTAATAAGGGAAAAGAATTTTGAGGCAACTTTATGCCAATAAATTTTATAAATTAAATGTAGTAGATAAATTATTTGAAAAATACAACTTATCAAAACTGGCTCAAGAAAAACTAGAAAACTGAGCAGCCCTCTATCCATTAAAGAGATTGCATTTGTAATTAAGAACATTCCTACAAAGAAAACTGCAGGCCCAATGACTTTACTGTTGAATTCCATCAAACATGTAAGCAAGAAATACCAGTCTTAGAGAAACTCATTCAGAAAATAGAGAAGGTAAAAATACTTTCCAGTTCAGCTTGAGACCAGAGTTACCCTCATACCTAAACATGACAAAGACATTATAAAGAGAAAAAAGTTACAGATAGTCTCACTCATGAACATTGACATAAAAGTCCCCAACAAAGTCCTAGCAAATTGAATTCAAGGTAAAGAGGAAAGCTAATATATCACAACCAAGTTGGGCTTATTTCCAGAATTCGAAACTTGTTTAGGATTCAAAACTGAGTTAAATTCATTACATTAACCCGATAAAGAAAAAAAAAATCACATAATCACATTCAGAAAAAGCAACACCCATTCATGATGAAAACTTTTAGCCAACTAGAAATTGAAGGCAATTTTTTCAGCTCCATAAAGAGCATCTATGAAAATTTTACAACTAACACTGTGCCTAACATTGAAAGCTGAACACTTTTCCCCTGAGATTACAAAGATAGCCACTTTTTCTCCTCCTATTCAATATTATATTGGAGATCTTAATCATGCAAGAAGGGAAGAAGGGAAGGAGGATAAAATTCAAAAGAAGTACTAAAACTATCACTAATCATGGGCAACATGGTTGTCTAAGTAGGGCAATATCTTGGAGATATGGTGAGTTTGCTTCTAGACCACCACAATAAAGTGAGTATTGCAATAAGGTGAGTCACATGAATTTTGGGGTTTCCTAGTGCATATAAAAGTTTGTTTATACGAGTAAGAGTGCAATAGCATTGTGTCTAAAAATCAATGTGCATACTTTAATTTAAAAATACTTTATTGCTAAAACATGCTAAAACATTGCTAATCACCCATGCCTTTAGCAAATTAAAATCTTTTTGCTGGTGGAGGGTCTTGCCTCAATGTTAATCGCTGCTGATTAATCAGGGTGATGGCTGCTGAAGTTTAGGGTGGCTTTGGCAATTTCTTAAGATAACAAAGTTTGCTGCATCAATTGACTCTTCTTTCAAAAAAGATTTCTCTGTAGCATGCGATGCCATTGATAGCATTTTACCCATAGTAAACTTCTTTCAAAATCGGAGTCAGTCCTCTCAACCCCTGCTGCTGCTTTATCAACTAAGTTTGCTTGTTGTCATTTTGACAGTGTTCACAGCATTTTCACCAGGAGTAGATTGCATCTCAAGAAACCACTTTCTTTGCTCATCCATAAGCAGCAGCTCCTCATCTGTTCAAGTTTCATCCTAAAATTGCAGCAGTTCAGTCCCATCTTCAGGCTCCATTTCTAATTCCACTTCTCCTGCAGTTTCCACCACGTCTGCTTCCCTTTCCTCCACTGAAGTCTTGAGCCCCTCAAAGTCGTCCATAAGGGCTGGAGTTAATTTCTTCCAAACTCATGTGAATGCTGATATTAATATTTTGACCTCCTCCCATGAATCATGAATATTCTTAATGGCATCTAGAATGAATCCTTTCCAGAAGGTTTTCAATTTATTTTGCCCAGATCCATCAGAGGAATCACCATCTTGGCAATTATATAGCCTTACAAAATGTATTTCATAAATAATATGACTTGAGAGTTGAAACAACTCCTTGATTCATGGGCTGCAGAATGGATAATGTTATAGCAGGCATGAAAACACCATTCATTTCCTTGTACATCTCCATCAGAGCTCTTGTATGACCAGGTGCATTGTCAGTGAGCAGTAATATTTTGAAAGGAATCTTTTTTCCTGAGAATCAGGTGTCCACAGTGGGCTTAAAATACTCTGTAATCCATGCTGTAAACTGATGTGCTGTCATCTAGGCTTTGCTGTTCCACTTACAGAGCACAAGCAAAGTAGATTTAGCATAATTCTTAAGGACCTTTGGATTTTCTGAATGGTAAATGGCCACTGACTTTGACATAAAGTCACCAACTGCATTAGCCCCTAACAAGAGAGTCAGCCTGTCTGTGAAATCATTGAAGCCAAGCAGTGACTTCTCTCTAGCTATGAAAGTCCTACATGGCATCTTCTTCCAGTAAAAGGCTGTTTCTGTTGAAAATCTGTTCTTTAGTATAGCCAACTTAATCAAGGATCTTAGCTAGATCTTCTGGATCTTTGCTGCTTCATCTCGCACTTTTGAGTTATGGAGACAGTTTCTTTCCTTAAACTTCACGGACTAAACTCTGCTAGCTTCCAACATTTCTACTGCAGCTTCCTCACCTTTTTTTTAGCTTTCATAGATTTGAACATAGTTAGGGCCTTGCCCTGGATTAGGCTTTGGCTCAAGGAAGTGTCATGCCTGCTTTGATCTCTCCAAACCACTAAAACTTTCTCCATACCAGCAGTAAGACTGCTTTGTTTTCTTACCATTCCATGCATTCACTGCAGTAGCACTTTTAGTTTTCTTCAAGAACTTTTCCTTTGCATTTACTACTTGGCTAACTGTTTGACACAAGAGACCTAGTAGCTTTCAGCCTATCTTGGCTTTCAACATGCCTTCCTCAGTAAACTTAATCATTTCTAGCTTTAGATGTAAAGTAAGAGATGTGCGACTCTTCCTTTCACTTGAACGCTTAGAGGCCACTATAGTGGTAGTTATTGGCCTAACTTCAATATTATTGTGTCTCAGGGAGGCCTGAGAAGAGGGAGAGAGAAAGATTAATCAGAACACATACGTTTACTGATTGAGTTTGCCATCTTATATGGGTGTGATTTGTGGTGTCCCAACAGATATAATAATAGATTTAATAATAATAAAAAAGTTTGAAATATTGTGAGAATTACCACAATGTGCCACAGAGACACCCAGTGAGCACATGCTGTTGGAAAATTGATGCCAATAGACATGCTCACACAAGGTTGCCGCAACCTTCAATTTGTAAAAAAAAAAAAAAAACAAAAAAAAAAACGCAGTATCTGTAAAGCACAGTAAAGTGAAGCATAATAAAATGAGGTCTGCCTGGATGTAAAACCTCCATGTATTTCCATATACTAGCAACAAACAAACAAGAGACCAAAACTTTAGAAAATATTATTTTCAATTGCATCAAAATGCATAAAATACTTCAGAATACATTAAGTTTTGTATAAGATCTTTATCCTGAAAACTACAAAACATTACTGAGAAATTAAAGAACACCTAAATAAACTACAGGTTGGATGCACCTGTAGTTCCAGTTGCTAGGGAGGCTGAAGCAGGAGGATCACTTTAGCCCAGGAGTTTGAGGCTGTAGTGAGCCATGATTGCATCTTAGCCACTGCACTCTAGCCTGGACAACATGGTAAGACCCTATCTCTTAAAAAGAGAAAAAACAAAAATAAAAATACTCTACTAAATGGAGCTCTATCTAGTGCTCTTCAATGATTTGAATTGGTCAATCTTTAAGATACCTGTTTTCCCCAAAGTGATTTGTATTTGAAACACAGTTCCAGTAAAAATCACAGGGGGCTTTTTTGTAGAGCTGACTGACAATTGGAATCTAAAGTTTATTTTAAATTTTACCATGAATCTAGCAGAGCTAAACTAATTTTGAAAGAGAACAGAGTTGGATAACTTATGCTACATTATTGAAAGTCTTGCTATAAAACTACAGTAATCAAAACATGATTGTATTGGCACAAAGGTAGATATATAGAATAATGGAACAGAATGAAGAGTACAGTAATAAACCCACATATATACAGTAAAAGGCACCAGTGTAATTTAATGGGGAAACAATTGTCTTTTCAACAAATGATGCATTTATAATTAGATACTTTTAGGGCAAAAATGAAGTAAAGACCTAATACCACATACAAAAATTAATTCAAAATGAATCGTAAACCTAATCGTAATAGGTAAAACTATAATCTTCTGGAAGATAACAGGAAACTTTGGGGTATACAATATGTACCAACATAAAAGAAGAAAATTTGTAGATTGTACTTAAAATTTAAAACTGTTCTTCAAAAGAGACCATTAAAAAATGAAAATAGGCCAGGTACAGTTGCTCATGCCTGTAATCCCACACTTTGGGAAGCTGAGGTGAGAGGATTGCTTGAGCTCTCAGGAGTTAATGACCCACCTGAGCAAGAGGGAGATCCTGTTTCTACCAAAAATAGAAAAACTTAGCCAAGTGTGGTGGTGTGTGCCTGTAGTCTCAGCTACTCAGGAGGCTGAGGCAAGAGGATCCCTTGAGCCCAGGAGTTTGAGGTTGCTGTGAGCTAGGCTGACACCATGGCACTCTACCCAGGGAGATAGAGCAAGACTCTGTCTCAAAAAAAAAAAAAAAAAAAAAAAAAGAATTAAATGATACAGACAAAAAGTACTTATGTGCAAAGTTTTTGGGGTAAGACTTTATAATGATTGTTAAATTTCTATTTTATCTGTGTTTCTATAAGATTTAACATTGTATTATAGTCATTTATTTACAAGCTTTTATTATCTTCCCTCAAATGCTTCATACTCACAATTGTTGCTTTATCTTGAACCTCCAGAAACAAGTATGATGCCTAACACATAATTGGTACTCAGTAAATATTTTTAATTATATTGAATTATTTTATTCTCAAAGTAAGTATTCTATTAATATGAGCATATATAGTCAAATAACTGACAATTTAAAAAAAAACATTTTACTGTTTGCCTTATCTACAACTTAGATCTTCAAGATTAAACATTGTGTAGACCCAGAGTTTATTGTTTCTCTCTGGTTAAGGTTCTAGGAAATTATGTAAAAGATGCCTATTTGGTTAGGAACAGTTGCTATGGAAAATATTTGGGATATACATATTTGGGATATACACATAAGCCATTCTCAGAGGGAAAACAGATGAAGCTCTCACTTTAGCAGAGGCTAACATCGCCATGCGTGGGAGCAGTTGTGGCTGGATTCATAATCTTTCTTCTCCTCTTTCACAGGATGACATTCTCATAAAATCTCATCAACATTGGTGTAATTTTTTTTTTTATTTCGGCATATTATGGGGGTACAGATTTTAAGGTTTCAATAAATGCCCATTTCCCCCCCTCCCCCCACAAGTCTGAGTCTCCATCATGACCATCCCCCAGATGGTGCACATCTCACTCATTATATATGTATATACCCGCCCCCCTCCCCCCTCCCCCCTGCCCAATATCCTATTACTGTAGGACCTATGTGACCACTTAGGTGCTACTCAGTTAATACCAGTTTGCTGGTGAGTATATGTGGTGTTTGTTTTCCATTCTTGGGAAACTTCACTTAATAGTATGGGTTCCAGCTCTAACCAGGAAAATATAAGATGTGCTATATCACCGTTGTTTCTTAGAGCTGAATAGTACTCCATGGTATACATATACCACATTTTATTAATCCATTCTTGGATTGATGGGCACTTGGGCTGTTTCCACAGCCTTGCAATTATGAATTGTGCTGCTATAAACATTCGAGTGCAGGTGTCTTTTTTGTAGAGTGTCATTGGATCATTTGGGTAGATGCCCAGCAATGGGATTGCTGGATCAAATGGTAGATCCACTTGTATCGCTTTAAGGTATCTCCATATTGCTTTCCACAGAGGTTGAACTAGTTTGCAGTCCCATCAGCATGTAAGAGTGTTCCTCTCTCTCCACAACCACGCCAGCATTTATTGTTTGGAGATTTTTTGACAAAGGCCATTCTCACTGGGGTTAAGTGATATCTCATTGTGGTTTTGATTTGCATTTCCCTGATGATTAGAGATGTTGAGCATTTTTTCATATGTCTGTTGGCCATTCTTCTGTCTTCTTTAGAAAAGTTTCTGTTCAAGTCCTTTGCCCACTTTTTAATGGGGTTATTTGATTTTTTCTTCCTGACATTGGTGTAATTTTTAATTCAGAGTGAAGTTATTCTCAATTTGTTTATGACCATGCATTATCCTGGTTACACATACTGTTACTTTTTAAACTAAGGTAATTACTAGTTAGCAGGGATGGCAAATAATCTTGATCTTGAAATTAAGCTTGAGTTTCCCAGGTGGCAGTGTGCACATTTGTAGAATACCTGCAAGAGTACATCTGCCTGTTCGGTGCTCTGGCATCCTGTTTGGTGTTCTCTTTCTAGCTCAAAGTATCCACAGTATATTATAGCTTCCAGGTCTTGCTTTGTCTTTGGCTATATCTACATTGTATACTTTCCTTTTCTTTCATTATTTCTTGTTTTTACATTACTGTCTTGCCTATTTATATGTTCTTTATGTTTGTGTTTTCTTAGCTCATTTATCAAATGTGCGTAATCCTCAAGATTGTCAAATTGCTTTTATCCAATGGTTAAAACCTGGAGTTGGGAGTTAAAATTGTAAAAAGAATGAGAAACAGCAAAAATAGGATAGTTCTCTTTCTCAGTAAAATTGTTTTTATATCTATATAATTTTATTTACTTATTTATTTTTTGAGACAGGGTCTCACTCTTTTGCCTGAGCTAGAGTGCAGTGGCATCATCATAGCTTATAGCAACCTCAAACTCCTGCACTCAAGTGATCCTCCTGCCTCAGCCTCTCTAATAGCTGGGACTACAGGCACGTGCCTCACCACGCCTAGCTAATTTTTCTATTTTTTGTGGAGACCAGGCTTTACTATGTTGCCCAGGCTGACTCAAACTCCTGGCCTCAGATCCTCCCACCTCAGCCTCCCAAAGTGCTAGGATAACAGACGTGAGCCACTACACCTGGCTCAGAAAAGTATAATTGAATCAGATATGTGTATGGATACTATTTATTAACTTTAAAAAGAAATAATAAAGATCTCTATTTTTCTTTTGGTAAAACGCAGATATTAGATATATTAATTTCATACTATGGTTTCCTCTCCTATAACATGAAATGTAATAGTCTTATGCTACTGTTTTCATTATTTTTAGTATCTTTTCTCATCTTTGGGGCAAGCAGTATAATCCCCATCACTAAATTGAATGTGAACTGGATAGAAGGACTACGATGACCTTTCTAACACGTAGATGTGTATTCAGAACGTTTTGTTCCCTAACAAGTTGCTCAATGGAAATGTTTCCTACTTTCGTTAGGAACATAAATCTAATTATGTTACTCTTACATTTAGAAACCCTCACATGCTTCGTGTTTCATTCTGCCCTCCATAATTTTGTTCCTGTTAATAGTTAGATTTCTGCCTTTATTTCCCTGTATACTTACTACTTCCATTTCCCAGAAACACCTAACTATTCATACTTACCTTCTGTTTTCCCTCCTTCATGCTTTTGCTAAAACTATTCAGTCTTAAATACTTGTTTAATAACTTTGCCTTTGATAGTTCAACCCTTTTCTGACGGCCTGCACCAAATGACACTGCCTGTAACGAAATCTGCCCAAACTTTTGAGTCGACTCTAGTCCCTCGGCACTGAGCTCTGTGTTTTGTTTTGTTTCAATTTAGTTTTTAGAGTATTTTAAACTATTGATGCCTTGTTTCTTGGACTTGCTACATGCTCCAAAACTATACTAGGGGATTTGGACAAAATACTCATTAGGATGGTATATTTTCTACTGTCATGGATCTCACGGACTTACATACGTTTTCTGGAAAATGATTATATTATAGAGCAAAGCATAAGGTTCTGTGGATGAACAGAAACGTGAATAACCAATGCGAGTGGGCTGTGTCTTCTGACAAAACATCCTTGAGGAGATAATACATTTATTAGAGTTGTTTGTATACACGTTGAAGTTTTATTTTCACATATAGGTTTTTTTTTTTATTTCGGCATATTATGGGGGTACAGATTTTAAGGTTTCAATAAATGCCCATTCCCCCCCTCCCCCCACAAGTCTGAGTCTCCAGCATGACCATCCCCCAGATGGTGCACATCTCACTCATTATATATGTATAACCCCCCCACCTGCCGAATATCCTATTACTGTAGGACCTATGTGTCCACTTAGGTGCTGCTCAGTTAATACCAATTTGCTGGTGAGTATATGTGGTGCTTGTTTTCCATTCTTGGGAAACTTCACTTAATAGTATGGGTTCCAGCTCTAACCAGGAAAATATAAGATGTACTATATCACCATTGTTTCTTAGAGCTGAATAGTACTCCATGGTATACATATACCACATTTTATTAATCCATTCTTGGATTGATGGGCACTTGGGCTGTTTCCACAGCCTTGCAATTATAAATTCTGCTGCTATAAACATTCGAGTGCAGGTGTCTTTTTTGTAGAGTGTCATTGGATCTTTTGGGTAGATGCCCAGCAATGGGATTGCTGGATCAAATGGTAGATCCACTTGTATCGCTTTAAGGTATCTCCATATTGCTTTCCACAGAGGTTGAACTAGTTTGCAGTCCCACCAGCAGTGTAGGAGTGTTCCTCTCTCTCCGCATCCATGCCAGCATTTTTTGTTTGGAGATTTTTTGATAAAGGCCATTCTCACTGGGGTTAAGTGATATCTGATTGTGGTTTTGATTTGCATTCCCCTGATGATTAAAGATGTTGAGCATTTTTTCATATGTCTGTTGGCCATTCTTCTGTCTTCTTTAGAAAAGTTTCTGTTCAAGTCCTTTGCCTACTTTTTAATGGGGTTATTTGATTTTTTCTTCCTGATTTTCGTGAGTTCTAAGTATATTCTAGTTATTAGCCCCTTATCGGATGCGTAGGATGCAAAAATTTTCTCCCATTCTGTAGGTTGTCTGTTTACTTTCATGACTATTTCTTTGGCTGTGCAGAAGCGTTTTAGTTTGATCATGTCCCATTTATTTATTTTTGTTGCTGCTGTGATTGCCTTTGGGGACTTCTTCATAAACTCTTTGCCTAGGCCGATGTCTAGGAGAGTGTTTCCAACATTTTCCTCTAGAATTCTAATAGTTTCATACCTTAGATTTAAGTCTGTTATCCACCGTGAGTTGATTTTTGTGAGAGGTGAAAGGTATGGGTCCTGCTTTAGCCTTCTACAGGTGGCTATCCAGTTTTCCCAGCACCATTTATTGAAAAGGGATTCTTTTCCCCAGCGTATGTTTTTGTCTGGTTTGTCAAAGATTAGATGGCTATATGAGAATGGTTTTATATCAGGATTCTCACATCTGTTCCACTGGTCAATATTCCTATTTTTGTGCCAATACCAGATTGATTTAATTACCCCAGCTTTGTAGTATAGTTTGATATCTGGCATATTAATACCTCCCATTTTGTTTTATGTTGCCTAGAATTGCTTTTGATATTCGGGGTCTTCTTTGGTTCCATACGAGGCGTAAAATTATTTTTTCTATATCTGTGAAGAATACTGATGGGATTTTAATAGGTATTGCATTGAATCTATAGATCAGTTTGGGTAGTATAGACATTTTAATGATGTTGAGTCTGCCGATATACAAGCATGGTATGGATTTCCATCTGTTTACATCCTCTGCTATTTCCTTTCTCAGTGTTTCATAGTTCTCCCTGTAGAGGTCTTTTACCTCCTTGGTTAAGTATATTCCTAGGCACTTTAATTTCTTTGTTGCTATTATGAAGGGAATTGAGTCATTGATTTGGTTCTCAATTAGATTGTTGTTGGCATATATGAATGCCTCTGATTTCTGTGTATTGATGTTGTATCCTGAGACTTTACTAAAATCATTTATCAGTTCCAGGAGTTTCTTGGTTGAATCTTTGGGGTTTTCTAGATATAATATCATATCAGCAAACAGTGAAAGTTTGATCTCTTCTGCCTCTATTTGGATACCTTTAATTCCACTTTCCTGTCTGATTGCTGTAGCCAGGACTTCCAGCACTATGTAGAATAGAAGTGGAGATAGTGGGCGGCCTTGTCTAGTTCCAGTTCTAAGTGGGAATGCTTTCAGTTTTTCCCCATTCAGTATGATGTTGGCTATGGGTCTGTCATATATGGCTTGTATCATTTTTAGGTATGTCCCTTCTGTGCCTATTTTATTAAGTGTTCGTATCATGAAAGGGTGTTGAATTTTGTCAGAAGCTTTTTCTGCATCTGTTGAAAGAATCATGTGGTCTTTGTTTTTGCTTCTGTTTATGTGGTGAATTGCATTTATAGATTTACGTATGTTGAACCATCCCTGCATCCCTGGGATGAAGCCCACTTGGTCGTGATGGATTATTTTTTTGATAAGTGTCTGGATTCGGTTAGCTAAGATTTTGTTGAAAATTTTTGCATCTATATTCATTAGGGATATTGGTCTGTAGTTTTCTTTTTTTGTTGCATCCTTTCCTGGTTTTGGTATGAGAGTAATATTCGCTTCATAAAAGGTGTCAGGGAGGTTTCCATTCTTCTCGATGTTGTGGAATAGTTTCTGCAAGATAGGTACTAGTTCTTCTTTGTAAGTGTGGTAAAATTCGGGTGTGAAACCATCTGGACCGGGACTTTTCTTTTTAGGGAGAATTTTAATTGCTGTTTCAATTTCAGCTCTTGAGATTGGTCTGTTCAGGGATGTATTTCTTCCTGGTTGAGCCTAGGGAGGGTGTGTGTTTCTAGAAATTTGTCCATTTCCTCCACATTTTCCAGTTTGTGTGCATAAAGATTTTTGTAGTATTCATAAATTATATCTTATATCTCTTGGGATCAGTTGTGATATCTCCTTTTTTGTTCCTCATGGAGCTTATTAGAGATTTCTCTTTTCTGCTTTTCGTTAGCTTAGCCAATGGTGTGTCAATTTTGTTTATTTTTTCAAAGAATCAACTTTTTGTTTTATTAATCTCCTGAATAGCTTCCCTGTTTTCAATTTTGTTTAGTTCTTATTTGATCTTGTTGATTTCACTTCTTCTGCTGGGTTTGGGGTTGGTCTATTCTTCTTTTTCCAGCTCTTTGAGTTGTTTCATTAGATTGTCTATTTGTGATCTTTTTGACTTTTGGTTACCAGCATTTATGGAGATAAACCTTCCTCTCAGAACTGCTTTAGCTGTGTCCCAGAGGATTTGATAACTTGTCTCTCCATTGTCATTTTCTTCATAGAATTTTTTATTTCTATCTTGATTTCTTCATTTATGAAGTAATCATTTAGTAGGAGGTTGTTTAATTTCCACGTTTTTGTGTAGAAATGTGAGTTTCTGTTAGGGTTGATTTCTAGTTTTATTCCACTGTGATCTGAGAAGGTACATGGAATGATTTCTATTTTTTTAAATTTCTTGAGATTTACTTTGTGTCCTAGGATATGGTCAATCTTAGAGAATGTCCCGTGAGCTGATGAGAAGAACGTATATTCAGTGGATTTGGGGTAGAATGTCCTGTAGATGTCAGTCAGACCCAGTTGTTCCAAGGTTTTGTTTAAGTCCATTATTTCTTTATTAATTTTCTGTTTGGAGGATCTGTCTTGTGCCGTCAGTGGGGCGTTGAAATCTCTGGTGATTATGGAGTTGCTATTAATCCATTTGCTTAGATCCAGTAAGGTTTGCTTTATGAATCTGGGTGCCCCTAAGTTGGGTGCATATATATTTAAAATTGTTATCTCTTCTTGTTGAAGTGTGCCCTTCACCATTATATAATGACCCTCTTTGTCTTTCACTACTTTCGTTGGTTTAAAAACTAAATCGTCCGAAATTAGAACTGCCACGCCAGCCTTCTTTTGGCTTCCACTTGCCTGGCATAGTGATCTCCACCCTTTTACTTTTAGTCTATATGCATCCTTGCAGGTTAGATGTGTTTCCTGAAGACAGCATATACTTGGCCTGTATTTTCTTATCCATTCAGCCAGCCTATGTCTCTTGAGTGGAGAGTTTAAGCCATTCACATTTATTGAGAGAACTGATAGGTAAGGTAGATTACTGTTCATTCTGTTGGGTTGGCTGTTGTTGCTTTATTTCTCTCTTGAGCCATTGTATTATCTGGCCTTTATTCTTTGGGTTTTGCTTGTTTTTATATTTGTGAATTTTTATTATGGTGTTCCGTGCGTAACACTGTTTTGAGTATGTCTTGTAGGGCTGGTCTTGTCTTGGTGAATTCTCTGAGACTTTGCTTGTCTGAGAATGTCTTTATTTCTCCTTCATATATGAAGCTTAGTTTTGCAGGGAATAAGATTCTAGGCTGGGTATTGTTTTGTTTCAGAAGAGTGAGAATGGGACCCCAGTCTCTCCTTGCTTGTAAAGTCTCAGTAGAGAAGTCTGGTTTTATTTGAATTGGCTTTCCCTTGTATGTTACTTCTTTGGTGTTACAGCTCTTAGAAGGGCCTCTTTAGTTGATATTTTGGTCAGTCTGATGACTGCATGTTGTGATGTCTTCCTGTTTCCATTGAATCTCCCAGGGGTCCTCTCAGCTTCAGATTTTTAGCAAGGCCTGGGAAATTTTCCTCTATTATATCTTCAAATAGCTTGTCCAACCCTTGAGTTTTGTCTTCTTCCCCTTCTGGTAACCCTAGACCCTCACATTAGGTTTCTTCACATAATCCCACATCTCTTGTAGGTTTTGCTCTTTTCTCTTGTTTCTCTGCTCTATATCTGTGACTGTTTTATTTAATTGGAGGGTGTTATCTTCAATCTCTGAGATTCTTTCTTCTGTTTGATCTACCCTGTTCTTGAGACTTTCCACTGTATTTTGTAGTTCCCTGAATTGATTCTTCATTTCCAGGAGTTCAGTTAAACTTTTCTTCATTATATCGATTTCTTTAGTGAACTTTTGTTCTAAGTCCTGGAGCCTTTTTGTAGTTTCTTTGTGTTGGTTATTGAGTTGTTCTTTTAGGTCGTTGAATTTTCTTATGATCCACATTCGAAATTTTTCTTCTGTCATTTTGGTTGCCTGATTTTGGTTGGTGTCTGATTCTAAGGGGCTGGTGCTCCTCTTTGGGGGTGTGTTTTCTGTTTGGTTCTTCATATTTCCAGAGTTCCTTCGCATTTCTTCCCATGTCGATCAGTTGTTGTTTCTTTTCTTTAGGTTTTCGTTTGGGTATTCACACGCCTTGTTTAGTTTCTGAGCCGGTAGGTGGTGTTTATGGGTAAGATTTGACCACTCCCTGTATAATGAGTCAGTAGGTGCCGTGTAAGGGCTGTGCAGGATGCCGTCCCTGTCAGTAGGTGGCGTTTGCTTGGAGGAACAGGCTATGCTGTTGTTTTTGTGTCCTGTAACCAGGTCTTGTTCCTGTAGAGAGGCACTCTAGTGCCTCAGGTGGTTGGGGCCCTGGACTTCCAGGTGTGTCCTTTTCTCCCCCTCAGTGAGGGCTGGTCTAGGAGAGAGTCTGGGTGGAGCTGGGTTGGGTAAGCCTGCCCTCAGGCACCACCAAGGTAGTTAGCAGTGTCATAGTTCTGTTCTCTGCTTCCGGGGAAAAGCTGTCAGGGAGGGGCTGGAGTGGCCATGCTTAGTCAGAAAGTCTATGTGTGGGGTGGGGCTGTCTGAGACCCGCAGTCTGGAGCGGGCCTCGCTTCTTTCCACCCTCCCCAACTCCACAGCTACTCCTGGGCCTCTGCCAGCAGACCAGACCTCACGCCACCTGGCATCCCCTGGGTGTGATGCCAGCCAGGAGGTTCCCTGCACAGGAACCCCACCTGGGTTGGGCTCATGGCCTACTTTTGGGAGGGGGGTTGCCCTCTAGGATGCTGATCTGCCCCTGAAGGCACATACACCCCAGTAGGCTGTTCATGTATATCCCTCCTGTTCCCCGGGCAATGCGAGACCTGGGTGCACGGGATCTTGTCAGCAGGTCTGACCTCTGGGCCCCAGACTTCAAACTATATCCCCACCAGCGAGAGCAGTGCCAGTCCCAGTTCACCCACAGGGAGCCCAAGCTGGGTCTATGTCTCTCAGCCTCAGGGTCTGCCCCGTTCTCCTGGGTTCACTGTGCCAGCAGCACCTGGGAGGGCTGGCAGGTAGGAAGGTCACCGTCTGAGTTCCCCTTAGTCAACTGTAGGGTCCCAAAAGGGAAGGTCCCGTTCCCTGGTGGTGCCTCTGGCTGGTGGCTATATTGTCTCTCTGGGCAGCCGAGGGTAGGGTGGGCAGAGGGGAGATGAGACAATGTGGTCCCTGCTGTGCGGCTCAGATCTGTGCACATGGAGGTGCCCTGATGGAGTTGGTGGCCTGGTGCCATGTCTGCTACAGGCTTACCGCTCACTGGCGGCGGCCGTCTCTGGGCTGGTGTCCGCAGGTCTTTCCACCCGCTGGGGAGCCCACCAGCAGTCCGAGATTCAGGGGAGGGGAAACTTGGCTGGGCCACCTACCCTTCCTGCTGGTCTCAGGGCTTCTCTATTGGTCTCAGCTTCTAGTTCTTCTCCGCAACCTCCTCCCGTGGTCTCAGGTAACCCTCCTTCCGATCCTCATCTGCTGTTTGCTTGTCTTCATGCTTCTTTCTTCTAATTTCTGCTAGAATCTGTCTTTTCTCCAGAGTCACTCTGTCTGGCGGTGTTTCTCGTCCGCCATCTTGATTCCCTCCTCCACATGGATGGATTTTAATTGCTGTTTTTTAGACGAGTTTCTGTTGTAAAATTTTTGCCAGTGCTTATGGGATGGGATACATTACAACTCTCTTAAACCACAATTTTACATGCAAAGGCAGCAAAAGGCAACAATGAAAGATGTACTTCCCACTCCTCATCTTTGTTTCTGAAATCTTGTTTTGTTCTCTAAGTTTCTGTAAGAGTTACTTCTGCTTAAAACTTTTGTCTTTACCCAGACTTCACATATCATTTACGGTATCTTTTATTATGGTATCACTTCTTTTTCCAGTATAATTTAAAGAAAAAAACCTTTCTGTTCCCAGCCTGTCAGGATATCCAGCTCCTGTAGTTTTGGCTCAGAGTTCTGCCTTATGATAAACACCTTTGTGTCTCATTATATCTTAACTCTCTGAGCTCTAGGAGCAGGCTTACAGAGAGAGCAGAGTATACTATTTAAATGGGCCATGACAGGCCTGGGAGTGGAACTTACTGCTGGGAAGTAGACCAGGTGCCGTTAAAAGGGCTTGTTCCGTGCAGTAATTGCTCAACCCATTAATATTGAAATAGAAACTGGAGGGGTAAACCTCATTCGGCTGATAATTTCCTGGAGTGCTTAAGATAGCCACACTATACTTATGTATTTCCTTCTGTCCATGTAAAATTGTACCAGAGGACATTTCTTTTTACTTCTAGGTTTGATTTTTTGTTTGTTTTGTTTTTATTTTATTGGCAGGCTTAATGTAGCTAACCCCCCTCAGTGCTTCAATTCTGAGACACCAGGAGATGGATTAAATTGTTATATTATTAAGTAGCTCCTATAGCTCTTCTTGCTAGGGATGAAGCTCTATTGTGATGAAGTAATGTGGTGTTAAGCTGTTAGTAATTTGTAGATATGGAAGAGGACCTAATCAGAAAGTTTCTTGACCAGAAAGTTTCTTGTTCCAGTGGGTCTCTGTGAATTAAGAGTATGGTATTCGTTTTATCGTTAATTCTGTTAGGGAGGTTTCACATGGGAACATCATGAGCAAGTACCATTCTGGGCAGTGCCGATGGTCTCCAGAGGAAGAGCAGCCCTAGAGACCACCTGTGACATCCAGTTCATCAGTGTACCATCTCTTTGATCACTAAGAAGATAGCTATTGTAGCAAATCTCAGCTGTTGTCAGGTTCTGTGGATTGATTGTCTCAGAGAGAAACATAAATCAATTTTGTTTTTTTCTGTCAATAACTAATCGGGTAACTTAATTTTGGACCTATAAATAAAAGAACAGTTGAGTTAAATAAGTGCTTTGCAATTTGACCGTGGGTTGAGTCAGCATGTGTCTTCTTCTCTTGAATTCCCTGTTCCCTACTTTGTGGTGTTGTATAGAATACTTTAATGGGTCCACGGGCCCTGTAATTATGTTAGATAAGGTGTTTGTTGTTTTTTAGTAATTGGGATTGAGTGGAAGTTGCGCGTTGAATTTTGAATGAGTGACTTGGTACAGTTAACTCTGGTGTGTCATTAGTTTCAAGGAGTTCTTTTGCTGTAGCTGCTTCTTCCCCTTCTAATACTCTTTAGCTTTGGTTGCATTCCTGTTGCATCTTGCTAATAATGACATCTCTGTTTTCACTTTTGAAGTGTAAGGAGGTTCCAGAGCTGTGCTTGGTTTTTATTTTAAATTAATATCATCAGAGCTTCCTTTTAGTTAGTCACCAGCCACTAGTTAGGTAAGCTGATGATTACTTTATGCTGCCCAAGATTTCTTATTTAAAACTGAGCATTTTTAACTTGATTTTTAGGTCAGAGGATTCATGTCCTCTGTGGTATTCCTCCTCCATCTCAGCCTTTTAAAACACATAAATAGAGGCTTTCAACTTAGCATGTACTGTGTATTTCATTGACTAGAACTGAATGAACTGTAGTAGGCTAATAAAAAGTACCAAATGAAAATATGGTATCTCATTGCACTCTATTGTAGATGTAATGTAGTATGAACAGCAGTAGCTTTGATTCATTGTAAATCCCATCTGAATACTGACAACATGGTTCTAAATATCAGGAGATAAATCCCAAAGGCCACATTTGGATCAGTAGTCACTGTGCATGTATAAGACATTATTTCATTATTTTTAAAAATAGCAATATTGCTCTTAAGGTAGGGCAGTGTCCTATCCTCTGACAGGGATAGAGGTAAGATGAGAGTTAGTGGCTGTTGAATAGTAATATTTCTGTAGTTGAGGTTCTTTTTCTATTTAAAGTTTTTTACTTCATAGGCAAATCTCCCTTGAGTCCCAGAGTATTGCAGCTGATTAGCTTACATTAAAATAAGAAAATTTTGGTCAGGTGTGGTGGCTCATGCTTATAATCCTAGCACTTTAGGGGCTGAAGCAAGAGGATTCCTTTGTCTCTACAAAAGATGAAGGACTTTTGTCTCTACAAAAAATTTTAAAAAACAAGTAGCCAAGTATGGGGGCGTGTGCCTGTAGTCCTAGCTACTCAGGAGGCTGAGGCAGGAGGATCACTGGAGCCCAGGAGTTTGAGGCTACAGTGAGCTGTGATTGCACCACTGCACTCCAACCTGGGTGGCAGAACGAGTCCGTCTTTAAAAAAAATTAATTAAAAAAAGCAATTTTTGCTTTTCCACATACACAAAATGAAAGAGTACTTCAAATTTCTTCAAACTTAAATGGTAGACTTTATGTTCTAACTTTCTTAAAGGAAATCCATTTCTTTATAGTAGGGCAGAGGTTCCCAACCTTTCTTGGTTCCAGCACAGCCAGCAAATTTTTCATGACCCTTAGGCCTAAATAAATATCTAATGGTTCTTTTTTTTTTTTTTTCGAGACAGAGTATCACTCTGCCCAGGCTAGAGTGAGTGCCGTGGCATCAGCCTAGCTCACAGCAACCTCAAATTCTTGGGCACAAGCAATCCTCCTGCCTCAGCCTCCCGAGTAGCTGAGACTACAGGCATGTACCACCACACCCGGCTCATTTTTTCTCATATATATTAGTTGGCTAATTAATTTCTTTCTATTTATAGTAGACACGGGGTCTCGCTCTTGCTCAGGCTGGTTTCGAACTCCTGACCTCAAGCATTCTCCCCCCCTCGGCCTCCCAGAGTGCTAGGATTACAGGCGTGAGCCACCTCGCCCGCAGTTCTTAACAGTACTTAGATCTGTATAGTTTAAATATTTATGACCTAACAATTTGGTACTCACTTGAAAGCTACACACCTTTCCCCTCAACAACATCATTTTGTCTTTTGGTGGGGAGTTGGAGGCCTCAGAGCCACATGTGTCCCTCCAGATCCCCAAGTATGGTCCCTTGACCGAATCCAAACTTAACAGAATAAATCCCTTTATTAAAAGGATTTGTCCTGGATTCAGTCAAAAGGTGACACTCAAGGATCCAGAAGACCACAGGTTCCCCACCCCAGCATGCTAAAGGGAAAGTTGCCAGAGGCAAAAAAAAGTGTTATGTTTGCTTATGTCCTCCTAACCCACTGATGGTGACAAAGTATTTGTTTCTCAGAGAAGTAGAGCCGTTATTTGATTTATAAATATTTATAATAATATATTGACTTAGGTTGATTCTTTCCTCCCTTCTAAAATAATTCCCTCTGTTAAATTAAATTTATTTTTAGGGTTCATTATCCACCACATTTATGAGTTGGTCGGTTCTTTCACAAGTTGAGTTTGTTTTTAAATATCTTACTTTCAAAGTCCCTATCTGTTAATTGGAAGGTGTTATCTTAAAGAAAAAAAAAAGTCCCTATCTGTTTCTACTGCAGCCGCTTTTATTTTAACATTTGTCATGTTATCCCTGGATAACTGCAACCAGTCTTCCTTACTCTTCTCTCAACTCTGAGCTATCAACATATGAATGCTAGAATGATTTTTTTCAATCATAACTTTAGATAGGTTACCTCAGTATTGGCTCGTTTTTAATGAAATCCAAAAGATGCTTCTATTGCAATAAAAGCAAAGACAATATTAATAGAATAAGGATTTATTTTTCTCACCTAACAGGAAGCATAGATATAGGCAATCTGGGGCTGGTACAGTGGCCCCAAGATCCCTAAGGGATCTGGGCTCTTTCTTTTCCACTATCCTTGGTATATAGCTTTCCTCTTCCTACTTGCAATATGGCTGTGCATGTAGGTTCAGACTGTGAAGAAAGAGAAGGGGAAAAAATATGTGTCATCTGAGTCTAACTCTTTTATCAAAACAACAGTAGTCATGTCAAACACTCACCCTCTAGATTTCCTCTTCTTACTGGCCAGAACTGTGCAGCATTCCCCCCAACTCCCAACATACACATCAGCTACAAGGGAACCTGGAAAATCACATTTTAGTTCGGCAGTGACTATACAATGCAAAATCAAGATTCCAATAGTAAAGGATGATGGAGTGGCTATTGAACAGGCAACTAGCAGTGTCTGCTGCAACTTTCCTGTCTGCAAACATGTTACAACTTCATCCTGCCTAGCATATTAGGCTCTGCAGCCTACATAGAATTGCAAGACCAGAATCAGACCTTTGGAGGCACTAACCATTGAAAAGAGGCTAATCACTTCTCATGTGTAAGTCCAACTTTATAAAAGATTGAACATAGTATAGGTAAAGACCAAAAACATTCTTGTTTTTCCCGTGAGTGTTTCAATATCTTTCCAAAAATACCAAATATGCTTCCTAAAATCTTTTTTTCCTCATTTTTTGTAGTGGTGGTGATGAGCTGGAGAGCTTAGTGAGTGTACCTTGCTGTCATGCTACCCCACTCCCTCTCTCCTTCAGCAGTAATTCCTACACAACCTATTAGAGAAATAAGGATGCCTAAATTATAACTCCGTGAAGGAGGATGTTCATTCACTGCAGAGCCAGAAAGAATTTATTAAACCTTTCTAGCCCTGTGTTTCTTCATCTATAAAATGAGAACATTGACCCTAATAGAAAAGTGGGCAAAGAACATAAATAAGCAATTCATAAAAATGTACATGCAGATGACCAATAAAACTATAAGAAAATATTAAGTCTCACTATGACAAAAGAAAATTAAATTTAAATAAAACATACTTTTCTAAAATCTAACATAGTAGCAGGGATGTAATACCCAGTGCCAGTAAGAACATATGGGAACAAATACTCTCATTCACAAATGACAGAGCATTTGGGTGTATTTATCAAAAGCTTTAAATATGAACAGATTTTTGACCCTGCAATCCTACTTCAAGGAACTTTTCCTACTGAAATTTTAGATAAGTGCACAATGATTGACCTGGTAAATTTTTTTTTTTTTTTTGAGACAGAGTCTCACTCTGTTGCCCTGGCTAGAGTGAGTGCCATGGCGTCAGGCTAGCTCACAGCAACCTCAAACTCCTGGGCTCAAGCAATCCTCCTGCCTCAGCCTCCCGAGTAGCTAGGACTACAGGCATGTGCCACCATGCCCGGCTAATTTTTTCTGTATGTATTACTTGGCCAATTAATTTCTTCCTATTTATAGTAGAGACGGGGTCTCACTCTTGCTCAGGCTAGTTTCGAACTCCTGACCTCCAGCAATCTGCCCGCCTCGGCCTCCCAGAGTGCTAGGATTACAGGCGTGAGCCACTGCGCCCGGCCTGACCTGGTAAATTGACATAAGATATTTTAAACTCCAATTTTTTTCTTTCCTATAGTAATTAAATTGCATGGTGCTTTCTAAGAAATAAATTTATAATTTACTGTCAAACCTTTCTTTCTCTAAAGGAAATCTAAGCCATAAACATTTAGTATATGTTTTCACATTGTACTAGAATGACAATACAATAATTTTTAAATAGATATAAATATATAACTTTTTAAAGTAAAAATTGTGAGTTTCTTTGTTCATATCTTTATTTTTGCTTTAATCTGTCCATTTTGGTCTTGTCTATTTTACCTACAGTGAAACTTCAGTAAATATTTCCAAATGAAACTTGCCTAATGGATCTAGGGCCATGAGGACTTTTGCTTCTATCTTCTATCTTGTCATTGGATTTTAGTCAGTAAACACCATACTCAGAAGTTTTCTGCAATATTTTAAAACATTGAAGCTGTCTCCTTCCCAAATTTATCCTCAGACTTATTTCTTTCCTAGTGCTGTTCTACCTATAAAATATTCTATTCATTTACATTCTAGACTTGGACTTGGTACATTGTGGGGAGGGGAAAATGAGGGGGAGAAGAGAGGAGATGAGACAAATGGTGTAATTGAATTGTCAGAAAGATGGTAAAGTGAATCATGAGTCCCAACTCCCATCACTTTTTTTTTTTTTTTTTTTTTTGCCAGAGTCTCCCTTTGTTCCCAGGCTAGAGTGAGTGCCATGGCGTCAGCCTAGCTCACAGCAACCTCAAACTCCTGGACTCCAGTGATCCTACTGCCTCAGCCTCCCAAGTGTCTGGGACTACAGGCATGCGCCACCATGCCCGGCTAATTTTTTGTATATATATTTTTAGTTGGTCAATTAATTTCTTTCTATTTTTGGTAGATATGGGGTCTCGCTCAGGCTGATTTCGAACTCCTGACCTCGAGCAATCCGCCTGCCTCGGCCTCCCAGAGTGCTAGGATTACAGGCGTGAGCCACTGCGCCCGGGCTCCCATCACTTTTTAAAACTGATAGCAATCATATTATCTCTACAAACATGAAACCACATTTTGAAATGATAAATATCTTTTTAAAGCTCATGGGCACATTAGGCTAACTGAGCACTGACCACTATTAAATATATAAGAAGCTGTTTTGACAAACCTCCCCATAACCTTTTTGCCAGAGACTTTTCTTTTCTCTCTGTTAACTGCCAAATTGGTGCCCAGAGCCTGCTGGAACAGCTCTTGTATTACTCTCCAACATCCCATGCATGGCTTAGATAATCTGTTGAGTTTTATTATTGCTAAAAGTTAGTTATGTTTGTTCCTAAACTTGTTTATTCCAGTTATTCTTGATATTTTAATTATGTATTTTTACTATTATATGACACCAATTACATACAAAAAATATTTCTGTGAAACTATAATAAAGCTGAATGTCTTAGGGAAAGGACACAGGTAAGTCACTTAAGGATGCTGTTGCTGAATTCGGTAAAAAGTAAGATAGTTATTGAATATTGAGGGAATTTTTAAAATCTAAAAGTGTTTTAAACTGGAATTGCTTATATATATCTTTAAGCTGGCCCCACTGCCACAAAACCAGAACAGAAAAGGATACGAAAGATACAATGTAGAACATAAGTTATCGGATAATACAGTGAGCTTTGGACCTTGCCTACTTAAAAAATTAGCAAAGTAATATACATTTATATGTATACATTTTTTATTCTGTAAGAGACTTTGTAGTTAATCAGCTGCAAACTTGAGTGTCACATAACAAGGCTTCTTCTATAGTTTCTTGTAAATAATTTGATTCCAAGAACTTTAAAAGGTAATACTTTTATATAGCATGCATATATTATAAATTATAAAAATGTTATAAAGACCTAATAATTCTCAAGTAGTAAGTAACTAAAAATGATAGCACCTTTTCCATGGTGTAATATCTTTAAGATTTGACACAAACTAAATTTATTGGTCTGGATTTGGTTTTGATTCTAAAGAAAAATTATGAAAGGATATTGTAATTTTGGGGGACTTTTTAAAACTCAGATTTTTTTTTAACCCTTCACAAAAACTAATTCTGGACCCAGGGAAATCAGGGCCAGCTGCATTGTGATATGACTTGCCTGGGTTTGGTATTTTATTGAGATACCTGCCAACTGGAATTAGAACCCTACGGGCATAACCAGGATAGACTTAATTATTGGCTCACTATATTTAAATCAAAATGAAAACCTCATACAAAATTTTGTACCCATACCCTGAAAAAATGTGGAGCTGTGTTTGGACTAAAAATTTATAGCTTTTGTGGCTAATGAGGCATGAAATAAATTGGCAAGCGCAAACTGCTCGGAGTACAGTGGTACAGTGTGCATTTTCTTATTCCCAACCCTTGGGATTCCAGCAAAGGTCACAAATTAAACAAAGTCAGGATTAATCAAAACTACAATCAAGTAAAACCCAATCATTAATCCTCTTCTGAGTTACAATAGAGGGATTGTGTAATTGTGTGAGAAGCACTGGAGAGGGCTCTTTTGTAGTGTATAGGAAAATCAACAGTAAAGTGTCAAACAGAAAAATGAAACCCTGCGGAAAAATGAAACCCTGCAGGTGAAGCTGTCCCTGGAGCCAAGAGAAACTGGCAATTTATGCAGAGTTGCAAGTGAACCTTTGGAGTATTGAAAGGGGTGTTGGCACTGAGCTAGAGAATACGTGGGGCTCTCAGTGGGGCCCTCCCCAGAGATTACTTTATGGGCTGCAGCAGGCCCTGTTTGCTGAGAAGCTCAGTGTTTGGGTGTAGTAGCTCCAAGCAACAGTCTTTGCAAGTTAACTGCCAAAAATTTACTGTGTAATTCTCAGCTGTGTGATTTTGAAGAAGTTGTTATAGAAAAGCATTTCCTCTGTGGGAATAATTGGGCATTGGAAAATGTCATTCCCAAAGGGGGGCGGGGGAGATTTGCTAAGAACAAAAATTTCATTCCATATTTCTTTTGGGTTCCTGACTTCGAAACTTACTGATGCTTGCTTTATGATAGCTGTCTTATTATTTCTGCTATTTTATATTCTACAGTGATCATTTACTTTATTTTTCATCCATTAGTCTCGAGTCAGTGTCAGTTTTATTGCCTGTTTTTAAAAGTTGACAGTGATACTATCCAGTTATGCTAAGATTATAACTTTAAGAATCAATTTTGATGTTTCATTCATCCTCCACGGTTTATGTTATATGTGTGTTTTTAAATGTGTACTTTAAGGGTAGTATTGGCCTCTATTTGTTAGCATTCTGCTTTGCTTCAGAAATTTTCACTCATCCCATCTCTAACTTAGTAACTGATTTGAAAGCTTCAAAGCAGGTGATTGCCTGTCATTGCATGACTCATTTTGAGTTTCTGTATTACAGAATTTGTTTCTTACATTGCTTTTTACTGTTTGTGTACTAAGCTCTCTGTGTATGCAGAATACCATTAGGTCCTTTGTGGGATACATGTTCCTTTCTTTCAAGTAACTTAATAACTAACGTCTAGGCATAGCTGTTCAGTCCCATAAACTTACATTACTAAAAATATCACATAGGTCTTTCTATAAGCGAGATTTTATGGTAATGATGTATTATTTCAGATTTTGTCTTTCCATTGAAGTTCTTATGTATTACATTTGGTATTGTTACTGAGACAAATTTATGAGTTGAGTTCATCATTAAAAAGTAAAGGCCTTAGAATTTTGATAATTGTTTTCATACTTTAAGCCATCAGAGAAATGTATTTGGCATATTTAAATCCTGTATGTTTTTACTTACCTGTAGTAAGTTTTAATTTTCAAAGTAGCTAAAGCTATAGCAGAAATGGGAAAGCATATAGAATACATTTTTGCACACATGTCTGTGTGGGGAGGGTGTCTTATTTCACTTTATTTTACATTTTTATTGTTTCTTTGATTTTATATAAACAAAATGTTAGATACATTGTTCTGCGATTTATATTTTAACAGAAGAATATTTGTGGTTTTTTGTTTGTTTTTTGGGTTTTTTTTTTTTGAAACGGAGTCTCACTCTGTTGCCTGGGCTAGAGTGCCGTGGTGCCAGCCTCGCTCACAGCAACCCCAAACTCCTGGGCTCAAGCAATCCTTCTGCCTCAGCCTCCCAAGTAGCTGGGACTACAGGCATGCATCACCACACCTGGCTTATTTTTTCTATATATTTTTAGTTGTCCAGCTAATTTCTTTCTATTTTTATAGTAGAGATAAGGTCTTACTCTTGCTCAGGCTGGTCTAGAACTCCTGAGCTCAAACATTCTGCCTGCCTTGGCCCTCCAGAGTGCTAGGATTACAGGCGTGAGCCACCACACCAGGCCAGTGGTTATTTTTTAACGTCAACATAAAGATCTGTTTTATTTGATTTTTCTTCCATTAATGGACATTTAAGTTAACTTCTGACACTTTGCTATAACATATAATGCTACAAAATAATGACATATTTGTAGTAATATAAAATTTTCATAAATATAAGAATAACCTTATACAAAAGTCATTTCATATATATGCAAGTATGTCTATAGGACAAAGTCCAAGAAGTAGAATTGCCTGGTCAGAGGGCTTATGCTTTTGTAATTCTAATGTTAAATTTAAATAAGCAAGATGGAAAACATTGTGCATAGTACACTACTATTTGTTTAAAAGGGGAAGAATAAGAATATACACGTGCAGACATCAGACAAACACATACTTACATGTTATTATCATGATGAATGGGGGGAAATGAAGAGCAAGGATGAGAGTGACATTCCTCTCTTTGTGTGTGTGTATTGTGTATATGTATCTTTTTTACTTTTTTATTCATGGGAATATATTACCTATATAATATGTTAAATATTTATTTAATGTAGTTGTAAAAGCATGAGCTTTTAAGTTGGAACTAAATTTAAGTGTCCACTCTGTAACTTAGGTCACAACAGTACATAAACAATTTACTCTGAGCCTAAGTTTCCACATATATGTAAATTACACCAATAAATGCCTGTCTTGTAGAGTTGTGAGAATTAAATGAGAAGTTGCATATGGAATTATGTACCACAATGGCCAGCACATGATGCATGTAATAAATAGTAAGTTCTTTTATATTTCTTCATTCTGCCAAAGTTATTTCTATAATATGAAATGCCAAGAGGTTATATTTAGAGAGAGAAAACTTAGTCATGGAATGTCTGTTATCTCTTCCTCTCTCTTTAGATGTGAATACGGAGGCAGAAGTGAACCATTTGTTTTGTTAGGAAGGAGGCCATTACCCCTGGCTTGATTTTGACAGTGACTTTAAAAGAAGTCATAAAAATGATTGTATACCAGACAGTGGGAAAATGAACATGAGCATGAAACTGATATATCTAACGATCAGTATAGTGCAGAGCTCTATAGCATAGTGCTCCGGTGAGTAAAACGCCTATGTGGAAGCTGGGGCTGCTATGAGCACTCCTTAAGCCACATTCATATGTTATCAGATGTGTGTGTACACTGTTGCATTGTAGCACAGATGTGAGAGTGTGTGTGTGTGTGTGTGTGTGTGTGTGTGTGTGTGTGTGTGTGTGTAGAAGTCGGTCTGCTCATAAGCCAGTACAGCTTAGGCAGTGATAGCTTCTGGGTAATTGCTATAGAAATAAATTACTACAGTACAGGAGTATCACTTTTTTTTTTTGCCAGACAGTGTCTCACTCTGTCTCTCCTGCCAGAGTACAGTGGCTTCATCATAGCTCACAGCAACCTCAAACTCCTGGGCTTAAGCGTTCCTCCCACGCCAGTCTCCCAAGTAGCTGGGACTACAGGTGCATTGCACCATGTCTGACTAATTTTTCTATTTCTTGTAGAGACAGGCATTTCAGTATGTTGCTCAGGCTGGTCTTGAACTCCTGGCCACGATCGATCCTTCTTCGTCAGCCTCCCAGTGTGCTACGATTACAGGTGTGAGCCACCATGCCCAGCCTTAACCTTTTAAATAACAAGTACATATTATCACAGTGTTTTAAAATGTCTGGTATTTGGCCGGGCGTGGTGGTGTAAGCCTATAATCCTAGCACTCTGTGAGGCTGAGGCAGGAGGATCCCTTGAGCTCAGGAATTCGAGACCAGCTTGATCGAGAGCAAGACCCCATCTCTACTAAAAATAGAAAAAATTAGCCAAGCATTGTGGCACATTCCTGTAGTCTCAGCTACTTAGGAGGCTGAGGCAGGAGGATTGCTTGAGCCCAGGAGTTCGAAGTTGCCGTGAGCTAGGCTGATGCCACAGCACTCTAGCTGGGCAGCAGAGCAAGACCCTGTCTCAAAAAAAAAAAGTCTGGTGTTCCTTCCAAGTTCACTCCTTCAGTTTTCCCTTACAAATCATGTGAATCTCAAAGACTTCATAAAACTTTTTTTGTCAAGGATGTCAAATTAGAAAAGATTGCTGGAAAATTTATTCCTAGTCCTTTCTATTGACATCCAAGCTGCCCTTGAGCATAATCATCAACTCCAAAAAACTGAAGAAATCCTGAGTGCAATTCTTTTCTTTCTTTTTGCATTTATATGCTTGCTAAAATTTTGCATTGTTTATACTAATTTTTATATTTTTTCTCTGCATCAGTTTGCTTGGCTATGCTTCAGATTATCTGGTCTGCTCTTACCTGATAACTTTTTGCCACTTCAGATGGTGAGCATTTGTAAGAGATAAATTATTTACTGATGCAAATAAATGTGTAGTTCTGAAAGTCCCTTTTAAAATATTTACTGTTTAAAAGAACAGAGTTAAGGTGATTTTAAGTGCCATAATTAAATTTACTTGGTAGATTATTAATCTGATTGTTCTGTAGATCTTCCTTTGAAATGTTACAAGAATTCATATTCAGAAACAAATACTGTAACTTATTCCAAAGTTAATATGGTATCTACTTTTCCTATAAATTTTTGGATAGCCTTTATTCAAATTCAGTAAAATATCTAAACATGTAATAGTATATATGTACCCTACATTCTATTATTGGAAAATGTTTTATAAAAATAATACTTCTCTTTTCTACATGTAGAACATTCAGCTATTTGATATTGTTTCACTTGTTTTAATATAGTTAGAATGGCACTGAATTAATGGATACTACCATATTCTTTACTTTGTTTGTCACAAATTCTGATGACCAGTGTTTCTAATCTTAATAACTCTTCAAAGATGTAACTCTTCAGTAGTTTTCAAGTATTTTCCCTGTAAGGTAAGCCTGTGTATGAGCTGGTTTATGTGTAAATATTATAGTTTCTGCATGTGGGCTGCAACATACACAATTATGCAGCAAGTATGCAGTTTTCTATTTGTATCCCATTCTACCTATATCTATTCTGTATGATATAGAAGAACTGTCCAATTTATAGAACATTCAAAAAAACTGTTTTGGTAACTTTATAATTTCTATTTTAGAATTTCTTCTGTGGCTGCAAAGCTAAGCTAACCCTTAATGGCTTATAAAAACATAGGCTGGGAGTAGTGGCTCACACCTGTGATCACAGTGCTTTGGGAGGCTAAGGTGAAAGGATTGCTTGATGCTGTCTCTACAAAAAAATTGTTTAAAAATTATCTGGGCGTGATGTGGGCCTACAGTCCCAGCTACTCGGAAGGATGAGGAAGGAGGAGCACAAGAGTTGGAGGGTGCAGTGGGTTGTGATCGCACCACTGCACTCCAGCCTGGGCAACAGAGTGAGACCCCCATCTCTTAAAAAAAATATTATGAAAAAGAAAATGCCTCCTACTCCTTCCAGAATAATTCTATGACTCCTCTTTTACTCCTCCCTCTGCTCACAGTCATTGTGGTACCAAATCCTGTTGATTCTGTCTACTTGATTTCCGCTGTCCTCTTCTCTTTATCCCTGCCATCACTACCATAATTTGTACCTTCATGATGATTCTAGCTTGCATTTCCTTGATTGCCTTCTAACTGGTCATCTTGTCCAATTGTAAAACATTCTTCATGTTACCTGCCTGAAAGATTGGAATAAAAAATTCTGGCCGGGCGCGGTGGCTCACGCCTGTAATCCTAGCTCTCTGGGAGGCCGAGGCGGGCGGATTGCTCGAGGTCAGGAGTTCAAAACCAGCCTGAGCAAGAGCGAGACCCCATCTCTACTATAAATAGAAAGAAATTAATTGGCCAACTGATATATATATAAAAAATTAGCCGGGCATGGTGGCGCATGCCTGTAGTCCCAGCTACTCGGGAGGCTGAGGCAGAAGGATCGCTCCAGCCCAGGAGTTTGAGGTTGCTGTGAGCTAGGCTGACGCCATGGCACTCACTCTAGCCTGGACAACAAAGCGAGACTCTGTCTCAAAAAAAAAAAAAAATTCTTCAGTGTCCCCAACCCTTCCCCTCATATCTCTCCCCAAACAAAATGTTTTTCTTAGTCTAATATCTATAGCTCTTTATGAGCTGTCCCCTGCTTTCTGCCACCCCTATGTGTAATAACAGTTCATTTATCCTCATTGCTGTGTGATATTCCATTCTGCGACTAGAATACAATTTATTGATTTAACCATAAGTAGAAATTTGAATTGTTTACGGTATTACAAATAGACCACCTTATATTTGTTTGCTTCTTATAGTATCTTCCAACAGATTCTGAGTTTATTGAAGGCATAATCTTTTTATCCTAGTAACTTTGATTTCTAGTGCATTACATGGCATAAACGTGTTTTTGAAAGAATAGAGGGAAGAGGAGAAAGGTTACTCTAGTGTTATAACACAGACTAGACAACACCCGCTGCATTCTTAGAATAGTAATTTTAAAAACCTGTCCTGTGTTTCTCTGGCCCTTTACTTCAGTTATGTTCATTCATAGGCCTTTGTAATGGAAAAATGAACTCCTTGTATCAGTGTAGTAAACAGTTGATATTTGTTAAACAGCAACTTTTCCATATCTCAACTAAATTTGCCCATTCCTTATGACTACTGAGCATGTATTTATTTCTAACTTAGACACAGAATTGGTTACGTGAAATCAATGTTAGAGTATTCACATGTAAAATTAAACTTTTACAATTGCTGGAAAAATACTGGTAACTGGAATCAGACCTTTACCTTTCTAAACCTTTCTACTTCAGGTAGGAGTGAAATTCATCTTAGAGCTGACAAAAGAGAACCCTTATCATGCAAACTGTAACCTGAGAGAATAAAGATTTATAAATTCTGATTTCTTATTCAGATCCATTTATAAACTCAGACTTTACTCATCCACAATTTCGTTTACATGTTCTTACTCAAGAATTTATAATGTGATTGAAGCATAGTAGATTCCTCAGATATTTTGTCCTGGTTTTAATTTCGCTTCTTCATATGCAGCTGCATTGCTTCTTTCTAAACTAGATACAAAAACAGAAGCAGAAAGAGAAAATGGCCCCTATCAAATCAGTCACTCTAGTAGAAGGCAGTATTGATTAATGGGATGGAAAATAAAATTAAAGTTTGTTTTCTTTGAATACATTTTAGAAACAGGTACAGTCAATCCTCATTATCTGTGGGTTCTGTATTAGTGAATTCGCCTTCTTGCTAAGGTTTGTTTGTAACCTCAGAGTCAATACTCAGCCATTTTCACAATAGTTTATAGATACAGGCAGAGCAGCAGTCACTCAATGTTCATGTTTCCACTTGAAGTCAAACAATGTGATGCTCTGCTTCTTGTTTCAGTTCTGATGCTGCAAACAAGTCTCTTTTTCGTGGTCTGTTTAGCACCACATTTTTTACACTTTTGCACTTTTTGTTGGTGATTTCTGTGTTTAAAATAGCCCCAAGCATAGTACTGAAGTGCAACCTAGCAAGACCCCCAGGTTACTATTCCTAAGCACTAGAGGGCTGTGATTTGTCTTACAGAGAAAATAGTTGCATTAGGTAAGCCTCTTTCAGACATGAGTTACAGTGCTGTGGGACTGTAAGTTCAATGTTAACGAATGAACTATATATAATAATAAGATGCCTTTAAAGAGAAATACACATAAAACAAGGTTATGCATTGATCGGTTGACAAAAATGTGGCCAGAGGTTTCCAGGAACCTGATCCTGTGTTTCCCCTTGGGCCAGTGGTTCAGCGTTTGCTGATTCAGTGTTCATAGCTCCTTTATGTAGCTTAACTATCATGAACAGGAGTCCTCAAACTATGGCCACGGGCCGCATGTGAGTGTTTTTGCCCGTTTTTTTTTTTTTTTTTTTTTTTTTTTGAGACAGAGTCTCACTTTGTTGCCCAGGCTAGAGTGAGTGCCGTGGCGTCAGCCTGGCTCACAGCAACCTCAATCTCCGGGGCTCAGCGATCCTACTGCCTCAGCCTCCCGAGTAGCTGGGACTACAGGCATGCACCACCATGTCCGGCTAATTTTTTGTATATATATTTTTAGTTGGTCAATTAATTTATTTCTATTTTTGGTAGAGACGGGGTCTCGCTCAGGCTGGTTTCGAACTCCTGACCTTGAGCAATCCGCCCGCCTCGGCCTCCCAAAGTGCTAGGATTACAGGCGTGAGCCACCACGCCCGGCCTTGCCCGTTTGTTTTTTTACTTCAAAATAAGATATGGGCAGTATGCATAGGAATTTGTTCATAGTTGTGTTTTTTTTTTAACTATAGTCCGGCCCTCCAACGGTCTGAGAGACAATGAACTGGCCCCCTGTTTAAAAAGTTTGAGGTCCCCATAATACGCTAAAATAAAAAAAAAATAAAAAAATAAAGTTTGAGGACCCCTGATCATGAATAAGGAGCATCGACTGGGCTCGATTGCCTTTTACCTCTGGTATTATCAAGTTAGATTTATCCTTATTTTCTCAGTCTGTTCTCTCCAGCTTAAATCTCTTTTTCTGTATATTCCCAGCTGCCACATGTGGCACAGGTATCTCTTCTAAAAGTAGCAGTTGCCTTTTGTGTGCATACACTGTGGAGCCTGATTGTCAATGGTGTTTTTATTTAATCAATTATGCATTGAATTTTCAGCATAGAAAATGCAGCTTCTGTTTTGAATTGTCTGTTTGACTTCTGAGTATAATTTAAAGGCAAAATGGCTTCTCTCCTAGAAACTTGAGACCTCTAAAACTTGTTCTCTTAGTGATACATGTTCTCTATGGGCCCTTCAAATAGAATATCTTACCCATGGCCTTAGGTGATGTACTGAGAGAACATGCAGTTGTGTTAGAAAGCTTTATAAATATTCATAATACTTGGGTGTTCAATATAATGAATGTTTGGCTTTCTTAACCATTTCCTACTTCTCTTTCATAAGTTTATTAAATTCACTGTACCTACCTACACAGTGTGTAGCATGTCTCTCCTTTGGTGCTAATAAAACGAAGTAAAAGACAGAGTTACTCCCAAGTTAATAGCATGTTCCTGGAAAAACAGCCTTACTTCTTTTCTTACCATGTTCAGCAGTGGTAATCCTTTTAGAACCAGTAATCAAAATATTCTTTCTGTTTTAATACTTTGAGAAGTAGTCATCTGTTTATAAGTTTGTGATAGTAGGTTGAATAAATGTCTTCATCCTCATATAGGATTATATACTCAAATTGTTGTATACCTAGCTGATGATGCAAGTGAGGGAACAGCAGAACTTAGGCCCCTTACTATGATTAGGCGCCTTTTTCTTGAACCATCATTATATTTTAGTTAATTGTTTTCCCTACTTGACTGTGAATTCTTTCTTATCTATTTTTATATCTCCAAATACCTAGCACATATTGATTGTTATGTAGTAGATGCTTAGTGAATGTTTGTGGAAGTAAACTATCTCCACTCTTGCAGTGTTGGTGTGCCCGTCTAGCCTGAGCTTGCTTGTCTCCCATGTTCAGGTTCATTGCTCAATCTTTCCTCTGTTACATCACTAAGAGGTTATGTTAAAGAGGAGGAGCTCAGAAACTAGACTGCCTGGGTTTGGATCCCAGATCCACCAATTTCTAACCGTGAAAATTTGGCAACATAATACTTACAATCTTTTAGTGTCAATTCTCTTATTTTTAAAATGGAGTAATAGAAACTCCTTTCTATATTATAAAGATGTAATGAATTGACACACATATGCTTTTATAGCAGTGTCTGGTGTATAGAAAACAATAAATGTCAGGTAGTAATCCTCATTTTTTTTTCAGCCTCATCTGCCAACTATATATCTTTGACTTCCAGACCTTTTATCTGGAAGCTTTCATAAGTAGAAAACCTATGTTTTCTACTATACCAAGCAATGTCCATATTCATTTATTTTCATTTGTACAATTTTCAGTGAGGAAAAAATGAGCAGAAACTATTGGTTCATCTTTTTTCCGCCTTAATAATGTCTAGTACTTATAGAAATTACTAAGAATTAAGCCTTGATTACACCACACCCATTCCAGAGAGGTGGGTGTTGAGTTCTAATGTAAACATCTTCAGTAATGATAATTCCACAATTATCAGCAGTTTCTTTTAGATACTGAAGAAGGAGATATGTGGTGTTACTCTCAACACAGCAGGGCACAGTCTCAGTCATCTGCATGGTCCAGATGGAGAGGAAGCATTGAAAGCAGAGCTTGAATATAAAGTTCATTTTTTTATTTCTTTTTTTCCATTAAAATAGTTATCTGATACATATAGTATACCAAATTAAACATTCCAGAATTATTTATCCCTGTTTATTTGATTTCTAGAATGTTTTCTAACAATCTCAAACTTAATTGGAAACAATGCTATACTTCCAATTTTGTTTTTAGTTATCAATGTTGGCAAGTCTCCTATTATTCCAAATTCAGCTTATACTTCCACTGCTCATTTTCCTGCAGTAGCGGGAGCATTTACAAGTCCCCATCCCCACTCACGTGGCCCTGGGTAGTGGGCTACATTTTGTAGCCCACACAGGGAGCATCTTAATATGAATGTACAGAATTTTTTTTGGATTAATCACTGGAAGTGTGCTGAATATGGAATATTGGTGGGTTTTGAAAGTCTGTAAACTTTAAAAATAATTATATATAGAAAAAATGTAGATATTGTTGTAATGAATACTCTATTGTTCAGTGTTCCTTTTATAAAGACTTATCTTTTGGTATTCATAAAGAAGCTTTTCAGCTTCTCTTTTTCAGTTGTAGGCAAAACATGAACTTTGGGAAGCTTTTAAAAATTCTGTTATTATTCCCATCCAAGTTTCCCTTTAAACTACAGTAGTGGTCTTTAATCTACAGTAGTGGTCTAGCAGTTTAGGATATTTAGTAAGGAAGAAACAGAAAAACCACATTTTTAATAAGAAAGCATTAAGAATAAAAGCAGCGTGTATCAGTGTTCTGGGAGTCTATATTGATGAGTATTGTCAAAGTGCCAAAGCATTTCTTGTTTAGCTTCCCTTGATAAGTTTAAAGGAACCCATACTGCACTGTTTTTAACTAGATAAGAGGTTGAACAATGCTAAGAGTTTGTGTCCAGAGGTTTGGTTAAAGTTTGGTTACTTGGCTAATTCTGCCAAGTAACCATTGAGTTTGACCTTGTTCTATTTAACTAGCATTTTCTCTGCCATAAGAAAACCATCCTTAGAAGCCAAGACAACTGGTTTTATTGGTAAATATGAATGAGAGCATGTTTCACAAAGCTCTGTAAATTTAGTATTGGAAGGAAAGAAGTTAGAGAGACAGTTCAGTAAAGATAATACTGCATATTTTTTAACTTTCATACCAATCACTTATTCTTTCTTGAGAAAAAAACTGAATATACAAAAGTCTGTAGACATTAAAGAATAGTCTAAGGATTATAGTTTTGAATCAGGTATTTCTTCTTTCATGAATATAGTTTATCTTTTATCTCTTGCTTAATACAAGATACATACCAATTTGTCTATCCATTCCTCTTCAGTGGAGTCCAAGCCTGCTTGCTTCTTTGGTTGTGTCTCATTTCTTTATATGGTCATTACTTGTTACCGCTGTATACAGTCACTTCAATCTGATACTTGCTTTTGATTTAATAACATACAGACTCTTACTCTTACTCAGATAAACTTTGTTGGATTCAGGGACCTGTGTGTGATATGAAACTACTAATCATCTACTTTAATAATCATAGTCCCAAAACATCTTGTTCAGCTCTGAATCCTTATTTTCTGAAACTAAGATAGAAAAATGCTCATTATATTGATTTGCATCCTCTGGCAAAGTGAACAAAGTTAGAATCAAGATATTTCACTCAGAGCCCACTAACTGAAAGGGATAAGTCAGAGTCTGGCCTAACCAACAGACCTTGGACCTCTCAAATTAGATTGAATTATTAACAGCATTAAATCCCATTATTTCACCAAAATTGTCTATCACGCAATAACTTCTAGTCAGACTGGGATAATCCTCAATCTGTAATACTGAAGGCATTCATAACAAAAGCCAACCCTTTGAAGCAAAAAGCAATTCACCTGTGGTTAAAAAAAAGAAGCAGACTTAACTTTTGAGCCTACCTGATAGTACCATTTCCAATTTATACTTTGTTAAACATTTTTATCAAAGCCAGAAAGAGTACATGCAAAAAGAACTTGAAATAGACTAGGTACCATAATTCTTTGTGTTTGAAAGGTGATGTGACATAGAAAAGGAAGTCTCCCTTGAGGTTTTTGGGAGTTTTGTCTTTGTTTTTTGTTTTTGAGACAGGGTGTCACTCCCTTGCCCAGGCTAGAGTGTAGTGGTGTGATCAGAGCTCACTGTAACCTCCAATTCCTAGGGATCCTCCTGCCTCGGCCTCCCAGATTATTCAGATTACTGGCATGAGCCACTGCGCCCAGTCTCCCTTGAGTTTTGATAGGAACTGTTTATAAGGACAAATATTTTAGGTTGAAAATTGTTTTTTTTAGTTTCTCTGTTTATGAATAGTTTATAGGGTAATGTTGTCAGCCATTTTAAATTCATTATCTCTCCCTCTTGGAAAGGTCATAGATTGCCAACAGAAAGTAGAACTTCTTGTCTTGTCATGAAAGTAGAACTTTCATGTCTTTCTCAAAAAAAGAGTATGACATTACTCCAGGCTCAATTTTAGACAAATACTATGTTGTTGTTTTTTTTTAAATAATGTCGAAAATCTGTGGATAATGTATAGTAAGTTGACCTACATCTTACTAGACCTAAAGTATATCAGTTGGTGTCCTACTGTGTTACCTCATTAATAGTCATTGGTCCATAATTGCTGGCTGTTTTTTTTTTAATTTAACTATTTTTATATCTAATACTGAAAATCAACACAATTTTTAAAGTTATTTCATCTCCTATCTTAATGGCCTGGTTTTCATTCTGAATCTGTGTCCTAAGTTACTAATTGCTACAATAATTCAAATTTATCAAATCTTTATGATTTGAGGACCAGTTACTTTGGAGAAGAAAAATATAAGTCTTTTCTATTAAAGTAACAAGAGTGACTTTCATATGTATCTGTGGACCTAGAGTCATTTTTTATCTCTTTATGTTCTAACAATAAAGTTCTTATAAACTGGCTTTTAGCAGAATAAATATATATGTAACATCAGTATTTTAGAATTATTTATAAGTCTTTTACCCCATGATTATATAACATGAAATGATATCCAGCCCCTAAATAAATTCTTCTCTGGGAAGTTCTTCCCATTGCTTGACCATGACAGTAGATCTTTGGTTCCTTTAATTACTCATCTTAGTTTTCCTTCTGTGTCATTAGCCATTCCTTTAGAAAAGTCTTCTTTTTCTCTCCCTTAAGATTAATGTCTCCAGGAGTCTGTTTTCAGTTCTCTTCTCTTCTCCTTGTATACTTTCTCCCCCTGCAATTTCTCCCCAAGTAATTTTATCTATTCACTGGCATCAATTACTGTCCGTAAGTGTTGATGAATTCCAAGTACAAATAAACACACATATGCATAGTTTACTCCAGCCCACGTCTCTCTTCCAAGCTTTGGCCCTCTGTACCTGACTCTGGAGTGTTCCACAAACAATTTCAACGTATCTAAAATTATGGTCATTATTTTCTTTTACAAACACGATCCTCAGTATTTATAGGATCAATAAATGTATTCCATTCACCCAGTTGTTCAAGGCAGAAACGATTAATGAATTGTTCCTACTAAATTTTTTTCTCTTGCCTCTCTCAATTTTTTCAGTCGTATATTCTATTGATTCAACATTTGAAACAGATCTCCAGTAAAAATGAGAACATCATTTTGTTTCTCTCCCCAGAGGAATTTTTCTAATATTTTGTCACTTTTATTTTTATAACAGCATCTTAATTAATTTCTCTCTAACTAGTTTTGCCCTTCGCCAGTTCTCTTTTTCTTTTTTTTTTTTTTTTTTTTTTTTTTTTGAGACAGAGTCTCACTTTGTTGCCCAGGCTAGAGTGAGTGCCGTGGCGTCAGCCTAGCTCACAGCAACCTCAAACTCCTGGGCTCAAGCGATCCTTCTGCCTCAGCCTCCCGAGTAGCTGGGACTACAGGCATGCACCACCATGCCCGGCTAATTTTTTTGTATATATATTAGTTGGCCAATTAATTTGTTTCTATTTATAGTAGAGACGGGGTCTCGCTCTTGCTCAGGTTGGTTTCGAACTCCTGAACTCAAAGGATCCACCCGCCTCGGCCTCCCAGAGAGCTAGGATTACAGGCGTGAGCCACCGCGCCCGGCCCAGTTCTCTTTTTCTGCTTCTTCCGGGTTAATACTTTCAAAAACACATATATGGTCATATTATTTCCCCTTAAAATTTTCCAAAGGCTACTCGTTGCTTTCAGTCTCCTCAGCGTGGCACTGAAGGTTCTTCATAATCTGGTGCCTCCCACACTGTTCACCATTCCCCAGTCCTCAGCACCTCACTTTTATCCTCTCACTGTCCTTCCTCACTTCTTTCTTCTTCTCTTTCTCCCTCCTCCCCCTTTCCCCTTAGTGCTCCTCCCTCTCCCCCTTTCTCTTCACTTCCCTCAGTTGAGATGCTGCTGCTTCTGTGAAGAATGACAGTACAGCAGGAAGTCATTCTTTTTGCTGAGCTTGCAAAAGAGACTCTGACTCACTCTCCCCCCCCCCTTTTTTTTTAATCACAAATTAAAACTATCTGTGTACATGTTTTCTTTACTGTGGAATCAGGAGCACCTATTTCAGTGTTAGGCACTGTTCTGCCTCTTGGCAATCTAACTAGGAATAAGAGCTTCTGCTCTCAAAGAGGAAGGGAGAGTTCTTGTCTTTTTCATTCTTGTAACTCTTTATAGCTCATTTGACAAATGAATAAATATCTATTTAAAAGTTAGTTTTTTTAAGTCTTAATAAAGGTTGTATTTTTTCTCAATTTTTCTAAATATTGATTCATCTAATATCAAAAATTATTTTACAATAGCCTGAACAAAATCAACCACACATACATTCGTGATGGTCTTCTATAAATGAAATCCTATTTGTAATGCAAAATGATGCAGTAAATACAACAAAAATAATAAATTTTTATGTTGTTTTACATTTTCCAAATATATATTGTGTTCATTTATGGAAGCGTCACTGCAGCCTATGAGAACGATGCTTTCATTATCCTTGTTTTATATTTGAGGTAATGGAGTCTGTAATAAATTGAGTAATTATTCCAATTATACCAATAAATGGAAAGGAACAGATCGATGACTTTGTTTTCCTTTTGCCATGTAATGCAGAAAGATCTTACCTAGTCAGGGAAGGGAAAATGTGAATAAGATATTTTAAAAGTGGATGTTAAAGTAATTCAGGCAAGAAATAATGAATTAGGGTCATGTCAGAGGTAGAGTATGAAGAAATACTGAGGAGATAGAATGAACAGAAGATTTAATGACAAAGGGATATGTGGAATTTGAAGGAAAGGGAGGAATTAAAGATGATTTAAGCTAGAAGCTCCCAGGACTTTTGACCTCAGTTTTGTAGTATTCTTGGTTTTGCCTTTAAAGAGATTATGGAGAATAGTTTAACAATTCCCAATGGAAGTAAATTATAAAAGCTGTGATGGGGGATATTTAAACCCTAGAGCCAGCAGTAGTGGATTCAACACTGAAGTTTTAAGCAGTATCCTTTGTTTTATGACTAAGAATCAAGATAATCTGTTATGTAACTAGGAACAGAAACTTCACCTTATATAAGACCAACATTTTATATGATTTTCTTATTTTATTTTATGAAATATATAAGCAACATAATACATGACAATGGTGAAAAATCAAATAATACAGAAAGACCTATAAGGAAAAGCAACAATACCCCTACCATTTCTTCCCCTATTCTACTTCCTAGAGTGAATTATTCTTTTTTACATTTCTTCACTTGAAACTTTACACTTGATCTTAGTTAAAAGGCTGAGAAGTGATCATCACTCAAAACTTCAGGCTCATAATGTTATTTCTTGTTGATGCTACAAAAGGCTAAGATGTAGCTCATTTAAATTGCTGCCTGCCTTCCCTCACTCTTTCTAATTTTTCATAGTATTGTTATTTTAGTACTCCTGTTTCTTACCTTTGTAACTTTAAATCATACACTTAAAACTCTAATTTCTGTTCTGTTACAGGCTGTCTAGTCACCATGTAAAATAAGGTTATTAATACCTCTGCTCTTCCTTCCATTTCTCTTCCCATCCCTCTTTTAGCTCCTAACTTCTGACAGTTGAACTTTATTTTTATTCATTTGTGCAGGATATGCAATAATAATACCTTAAAGTTGAAGACTCATCTTATTCTCTGTCTTGGAAAATTAATTATCTCTTCAAAATATTATTTCCCCCTATTCTTTCTAGAGTTCTTCTTTTTCTGCAACTCTTACTAGACTTATATTAGAGTTTTCCGTCTTTCTTACGTGTCTTTTCACTTAATCTTTTCTATTTTATATGTTTTTATTTCTCTATTCTATGTTGAGTAAATTCCTAGGGCTATCTTCCAATTCACTGATTCTGTCTTCAGCTCTGTTCATTGTAGTATCTCTCATTTATTTAGTTTTTGTTTTTAATTTCAGTAACATATTTGTTAAATTTTCAGTTCAGTTCACTATTCTCACAAACTGAAAAACCCAGATCATGAAATATTACCAATACTCCAAAAGCCCTTTTTATGCTCCCCTGCAGTCAATAACACCTCCCCTGAGTAACCACTATTCTGACTTCTGAATGCATGTTTTAATTTTGCTTGTTTTTGTATTATATATAAATGGAATTATAAAATAAGTGCTCTCTTTTGTTTGTGTTCTTTCACTCTACATTGTGAGTTTTATTTATTGAGTTATTGCATGTAGCCAATAGTTCTTTCAGTCTCGTTCTATATACTATTACTTTGTGTGAACATATAATATTTAATCTGGCAGTTACCTATTTATTTATTCACTGTTGATGGAGACATGGATTATTTGGTTTGGGGCTCTTACAAATAATGGCACCATGAATATTTCCAGTATAGCAGTGGTTCTTGACCTCAGGAGATAGTGATGCTGTCACAGGGATGCAGTCACAGAGCCAGTAGATGTCTTGATTCTATTTCTGTTCTAGAGGCTATCTTCTTCATTCTCTATTCCCCAATCCTATATGGTAATTAGCAATTGGGACAGGAGAGAGTATGGAATTATAGCTCCTGGTTTTAAGCAATGAGCCTGTATCTCCTATAACTTACAGTTAGTCCTCATCATCCAGAAGGAATCAAATCCCCAGCCCCCCAGCCTGCTCTCAGATCCAGATTCTGTTGGGTCGTGGCTTCAGCCCGGTGTATTGCTTTCGGCTCTGTTCCGTGTGTGGTCCACATATAAGTTTAAGTTGTATTGAGCACAGCTGTGGCTTTATAGATAGATCTCTCTTTATCAGTCATTGCTATGTATTTTATACCTCAAAGCATGAATTTACTAAACGATCTCAACCAGAAATATTTCTTTGAATCTGAAGACTCCTGGATTTGGGGATATTATCTATGACTTCTTTTTTTTCTTTCTTTCTTTCTTTGTTTAAGCTCAGAAAAGTTCTTATATTACTTCCTTGGCCATTTTCTTTCCTTCATTTTGACTGTCCTCACCTTCTAGCTCTAAGTCTCCCCCAAGTAGTTTGTAAACTGTCATAGAGAAGATCCCTTCAGGTTTCTCTGTTCCTTGCTTGCTTATTTGTCATAGTCAGGGGAAATAATAAGCTGTTTGTCCTATATAAGAGGATGAAGAAGTGAGGAGGGGCAGCTGTTACAGCTATTCAAAAGGTAGACTTTCAGTTAAACCCCTTGTTTCTGATCTCTTATTGCTACCCTCTACACATGCTGGTTTCAAGTCCTGAATCCCTTTGGAGTTTTTTGCAGCGTAACATCTCACTTCTCTGCATTATCCCCTTCTGCATGTATCCTGGATTACAATTTGCTCTCATTGGTTCATCTGTCAACATACTTATTTTTATATTTTTTCCTTCTAGAAATTTATTGAACTCTCCCATTGACCGTCTTCCTATTCACATAACTATTATGGATATATTTCAAATTTGTATTCCTTTAGTATCATTTTAATGGGATTCCCATTGGACTGGAAGAGCTTCTAGACACCAAGCCAAAAGGAATAATCGGGAAGTTCAGATCACTGCTGCCAAATGGTCCAGTTATTGAAAATTGATTAATTAATTCATTAAGCAAATATTTCCTAAATATTCCTTATGTGCTGCAAAGTAATCTAATTTTTAGAGATAAATGGTGACAAAGACATATAAAGTTCCTGCTTTTACATTTTAGTGGGGTTTACATTTTAGTGGGGGAAATGAACATAAAATAAGTAAACAAATATGCTAAAAGATAGTGATTAAAATGATATGAAGAAAATATGAGGATTCTGTGATAGAAAGTGAGTGCTAGGGGATTTTAATAGAGTGGTGGGAAAAATTCTAGACAAAGAGGTTCAAGAATGCTTGTTTTAGATCTTGCTCGAGCGTTACCTCCTTTATGGTGAGAAAAGGGTATCTACATGACTATCTGGAGGAAAAGTGTTCCAAGCAGAAGATGGCACAAATAGAAGGAGCCTGAAGCAGCATTGAGCTTGGCCTGTTTGAAAAACAGAAGCAAGACCAGTGAGTAAAAGTAAATGAGGGGATTTGTAGGAAATGAATCCAGAAAAGCAGGCAAGACCACAGGTCACATAAGGACTTGAAGGAGAATGAATTTTGCTCTAAGTATAATGGGATGCTGTCAGAGAATTTTCACCAGGGTAGTGACAGGATCATATTGACGTTTTTAAAGCTTATAGATCTATTAATAGAATATATTTGGTAGGCTGAGCCTTTGGCATTCTGATGGATCAGATATAGGGGTGAAGGAAATGGAGGCATCAGTCGCTCCTGCGTGGTGCCCCGGATGCTGTACTCTGCCGTGATGTGCCCTTGCTGGCCCAGGTTGCTATGTGAGCCACAGTGGTGACCCTACTTAGCTTCCAAGATTCCTAGTTTACGCTCAAATGTTCACACGTTTATTCCCCATAGCCAGGATGGATAAAACCAGAAGAACTTCCAGGCATATCAGTGTGCTGTGCTGGAACTAGTCCTCTCCCACCAACTGCTGATGCATTTGTATTTATGAGATAACGCTCAATTTCTAAGCAGCTACCTGAATGTAAGGAGTGCACTCTTCAGTCCACATAAGTGAGCAGATTCTGCCATGGTTGCTTTATACAGTTTTCAATCCTATAAGCCAGTAATAGCAAATACAGATATATTCAAGGGCCAAGCAGATAATATAAATTATTGAGGTCTAAAGGCACTCAAGTTCATTTAAAAACAAAACAAAATGCAGCAGACAAATGAAACACTTGCATGAGCCAAAGTCAGCCCTTAGGAAGCAATTTCTGGTATCTCACTAATCTTTTCTATAGTTTTCCTCAGGCTAGGGAAGAGACATTTATTTTTTGAAGTGGAAAGACTTACCGATTTTTTTCCTTGCTATAAAAATACTGCTTACTTTTTTTAAAAATTTAGACATTTCCACTTTGGCCAAACAGACTAACACTGAGTCGTTGTGATTAAGTTAAAAATGAGGGGAAGGTCTGGTTGTAACTCTTTCTTTGAATTTAAAAGACATTCAGATCTCACCGTAGGGAGAGTTGTTCCATGTAAACATTTCACCTTGTTATGAAAATACTGTAAGAAAGCGCTCCTCTCTTTTCTTTACTATGACGCATTTACTTATAAAGTAGAGAATGAATGAATGTGGATTGCTGTCAACTATAAACACTTCTGTATGTCAGCATTTAATGGCCACCTACTGTGTGCACACTACTGGTAACATTTTTAAGACATTGTTAACATTGAAACATATTTTCAAATTGCCTATAAATCTGAGCCTTGTAATGTATATTTAAGTTATTTTTGTTTTTATAGATTAAAATGACAGTATACTATCCAGTACTGGGGAAAAAAACTGGTTTCAATTTTATCAATGTGTAACTATTTGCCTACCAAGTTTACAAGTACGTTTTAAAATTATCTATGGCTGTTTTAAATTGTCTGGTGATTTACAGAGTTGTAGTTAACTTATTTAAGAAACAATTATCTTTCTATATAAAGTCATTTTCCAATAGCAAGACAGTGCTTGTCTTTTTTTGTTATCACACCGAGTGCAATTCAGTAAACTGCATGGCAAAACATGTATTATATTATAAATAAACCGGGTTTACTAAATAAAAAAAAAATTCAGACATTTCATAAATATTTAAAGAAGTAAATGAAAATCACTTGTAATCCTACCTAAAGCTAATTGATTATTTTATTTGGTGTATGACTGTTCAGACTTTATTCTGTTTTTATATTCACATAAAGTTTTTTTTCTACTTAGCAATAAATATGAAAATCTTTCTAAATCAGCTGATGTCAGTCTATGTCATCATTTTAAAGATACCATAATAGTCCCCCTTATCCACAGTTTAGCTTTTCACAGTTTCCATTACCTGCGGCCAACCCCAGCCCGAAAATATTAAATGGAAAATTGCAGAAATAAACAATGTATAAGTTTTTAAAGTTCTGCTGTTCTGAGCATCATGATGAAATCTAGCACCATCCTGCTTCATCCCACCCAGGATGTGAATCACCCCTTGTCTGGTGTATGCACGCTGGCCTGTGCCTTAGTCACGTAGTAGTCGTGTTGGTTATCAGATCTTCAGTTTCAGTATCACAGTGCTTGTGTTCAAGGAAACCTTGTTTTTACTTAATGGTTCCAAAGCTGAATAGCAGTGATGCTGGTATATTGTTATAAGTGTTGTGTCTCATTAGTAACTGTTGTTAATCTCTTAATCTGCCTAATTTATATAAATTAAACTTCATCATATTTATGTATAGGAAAAAAACATAGTATATATAGGGTTTGGTATTATCCGCAGTTTCAGGCATCCACTGGAGTTTTGGAACATATCACCCTTGGATGAGGGGGTATTACTGTATTATTATCCGTCCTCTTTTGTTAAGAATCTGATATTTTCCTGGTTCTTGTTATTTTAACTTCTGTTTTTTTAAACAGTCTCACTCTATCTCCCAGGCTAAGTGCACTGGCATCATCATAGCTCACAGCAACCTCAAACTCCTGGGCTTGAGTGATCCTCCTGCCCAGCTTCCTGAGTAGCTGGGACTACAGGCACATGCCACCATGCCCTGCTAATTTCTGTCTATTTTTTGTAGAGACAGGATCTCACTTTTGCTCAGACTGGGCTTGAACTCCTGAGCTCAAGCAGTCCTCCCACCTCAGCCTCCCAAAGTGCTAAGATTACAGGTGTGAGCCATATTTTAACTCTGAAGTGTTGTATTGCCATTTTATTCTACCACTGTCTTAACTGTTCTTCCACAGGAACCAATTTATATTGGGATAAAACATAAGAATATTAACATTTCTATTTTCCCTCACTGTCCATGTCCATCCATTCTATACCGTAGGAAATAATGTGGCAGGATTTGGAGAAGATTCCCTGAGATATAAAATGTGTCCCAGAATTACAAATTACCTACTACAGAAATTCAGATATTCAGCATGTTCACTTATTAAATCTATTAAGTGTCCACTATGTATCAGGCATTGCACTAGGATAGACTTTCATAAGCATTTACATATACTGTGTTTCCCCCAAAATAAGATAGGGTCTTATATTTATTGTTCCTCAAGAAGACACTGTACGGCACAACAATCTACATTTATTCAAATATAGTTAAATCATCGTCTTCTAGAACATCATCATAATTCTCCAAATCCCAAATTCCATCCTGAATTTCTTGCGACTCTATTTCCTTTAGAACCATTGACCCCAATCTCTCATGTCAAGCAATAGAGCTCATTAAGTGAGCAGCTCTTTTTTTTTTTTTTTTTTTTTTACTCATTCAAGAGAACATGTAAAATGAGCAGCTCTTATCCATGTAACCTGCTCGGAGTGCATTGGTAACAACATTGTCAATGATTTTATCCCATGAATTCTTCACCCAAATCATGACCTCTTGCAGGCTTGGCTTCACAAAGTTTCCATGCTGATTTCTTGTCATTCTATTTTCAATGTAGTCGTTAATTTCCATGTGCAAATGGTCTTTGAATGGCTTGTCTATTGCAATATCAAGAGTCTGCAGATAGGCAGTCATTCCTGCAGGAATCATTATTTGCTCTATCCCCTGGTGTTTTGGGGGTGGGGTTGAGAGAGGCCCACAGTGCTGAGTAAGATGGCAGCCACAGCTTTCCTTCTTCCCCCTGGGGACACACAATACCTAAAACGGAGCGTCCCCCTCCTCACTTCACTCAGGAGACTTTCCCCTCAGCCTCAGCGTGCAGCACGCACAGGATGGTCAGGACCTGGCAGGGGGGGCCGACCTTGTTGGTGGGGCTGCCCGCACCTTTCCCGTCACCTCTGGGCTAGTAGCTGTCATGATGGGGCAGGTGAGAAGGGCTGCTCCGTCTTCTTTACTGCTCCGTGAGGTTGTGCAGATATGCTGCGTAGCCACGCCCATCACTAGGTCTTATTTTCAGGGTGGGGCTTCTATTGCGCAAATGCTTAGAAATCCTGCTAGGGCTTATTTCATGGGCAGGTCTTATTTTCAGGGAAACCTGTAATATATAAATATATATAAAACTTATGATTATCTTTTTTAATTCAAATTTTTATGGTAGAAAAAACATAAAGTATACCATCCTGACCATTTTTAAATGTACAGTTCAGTAGTGGTTTGTACATTTACATTATTGTGAAACAGATCTCCAGAACCTTCATCTTGCAAAACTGAACCTCTGTGCCCTTAAATAGCTTTCTTTCCTCCCTCCCCCAGCTCCTGGTAACTACCCTTCTACTTTCTGTTTCTATGAATTTGACTACTGTAGATACCTTATATAAGTGGAGTCATATCATATTTGTCTTTTTGCGACTTATTTCACTTAGCATGATGTCCTCAAGGTTCATCCATGTTGTAGCATGAGGCAGGATTTATATTTTTTTTAATAGGCAAGGAGTTTGCAGCTTTAAATTCAGCCTGGTATACTTCAGGTAAATTCTGTTAGTAGTTTCGTTCTGAATCACTTTGTGAAGAATGTCTTCTTATATTTCACTGAATGGTAAGCAGTCTGTGCCTGTCACTGCTCTGTTTTGGAAATTCATAGATGAAAGGGCATGGTTTTTACCTTTCCTGGTCTGCTGTGAGGAACTCATAATCTACTGTGGTAAGCATGAACAGGTTTTGGTGAGAGGCTGCGGAGAAGACAGGGATGTAAGGGCAGCCTTCCTAGTGCTTGGCGAGCTCTTGGAAGAGAAGCCTGGGAAGAGAGCATTGTAAGTGTTCTTAATTGAGAAAACAGCATATGAAAAGTCACATAGGTATGAAGTATTAAGGTGTATTTGAGGAACTATAAGAAATTTGGTACTGCTGGAGCAAAGACCATTTGAGGAAAATTATGAGAGATAAAACTAGAAGGGCTTTGCATACCTTGCCACTAATTTAAATTTTTATTCCATAGGCATAGGGAGCAGGGAAGTGACACGATCCAATTCATGTTTCAGGAAGATAGTGTTGGCCCTGTTAAGGATGGATTGGAGTGGGAGGGACTACAACAGAAATAAGGAATCCATTGCATGAATGCAGACAGGAACACTGTAGAAATATGTGAATTAAGCAATTAATGAGATAAATACCAATAGCTATGTTATCTGTCTTTTTTGCCTGCCGCTAATGCTGTCCCCACAACTCCTTCTAGCACCTAAACTAATTAGTCCTGGCATGAGGCAGCTTTGAAATGTTTATTAAGAAAATAGCTCTGTTTTTTTGTTTTTTTTTTAATTTCGGCATATGATGGGGGTATAGATTTTAAGGTTTCAATAAATGCCCTTTCCCCCCTCCCTCGACAAGTCTGAGTCTCCAGCATGACCATCCCCCAGATGGTGCACATCTCGCTCATTATGTATGTATATACCCACCCCCCTACCCAATACCCTATTACTGTAGTACCTATGTGTCCACTTAGGTGCTGCTCATTTAATACCAGTTTTTGACAGACAGGTGTTAGAGCACCTGGACTGAAAGCAGACTTTACAGCTCTCCTGGGGATCTCAGGGGTGGGTGCCATGAGGTCAGCAGAGCCCTATGCCAGCAAGCTTCCTAAGCAAGTGACCATTTTTTCCATTATAGACTCCATCCCTCAAAAGACAGTGCCATTTGTTGCAACTAGTATTTCTCTTTTCCCAGTATGGCTGATGCTAAGATACTTTATAGAACATTCAAGTTACAGCTGCTTTTTTGTTGCTAACCTTTGTTTCACAGCTTCAGAGTCCTACTGCTCATTACTTTGGCATGAAAATATCCCATTGAGTCATCATGGTGCTTTTAATTTTAAAAGTTCCTATGAGCTACACCAGGAATGCTGTATCTAACATAAAAACTACATGCCTGTTCTTCCTTAAGCAGATTATCTTGTGACTTGAGAGTTTAGTTATCTTGGTATTGATACTGAGTTATTTTTTAGGGAGTTCTGTGGCTTTTATTAGCTCAGTGCTGTCATCACTCATTCACTTAACTACCCTTTCTGAACATCTGTGTGGTGTATTTGCTTTACCTCCTCCTTTCTCACTCAAGTCTCAGATGCTTTTATTTCATTCTTTACATTATTAGGAAAGATTAACACATTATACAGTTCTAGTTACTGCAGGGCTTTCCTTTGATGCTTCTAAACTACATCCTAATATGCTGAAATAAAGTATATTCTGAGGCTTATTTTTTAAATTATGGCTTTCGTACATAAAAACATTTTCATCTTTGTTTATAAATAAGACATCTGATTATGCTTAATTTCATGGAACTTAAACAGGGGGAATTTGATGATGGGGGAGATCACTTATTTATTCTTAAAGGATATCTGATTTATGTTGGTAGTTTTTCTTTGCTAATCATGACCTTTACTTTGTGCTATAGAGTCAATCAGCATCTCAGTGAGGGGCAAAAGGGGTTTAATACAATTTGAATATAATGTTCTCTTTGCATCGAGTCAGGGAAGATGTTGATCTCTCAGAAGAGGAAAGGAAAAACTTTGGAACCCTGTGGAAGTTTATGTTACAAAACCCCTTACCTGTACACTTTGGTCATCGTGTTTTAATAAAGCTGCCGTCCTTAGCCACACTTATCTTGGAAACTAAAACTTGTATCCATTTGACACTTGACTAAAGGTTAAAAGATACAATTGGAGAAAAATCTAAAACCCTGAGTTATAATTCAGTTTCTTCTTTTTCTTTCAATTGTTAGAACCTGAGCTCTTTAGGAAAACTAACATTCGTTAAGTGCTTGCCATGTGCCAGATTCATATCTGAAATAGAGATGTATTATTTTAAACTATCGTAATCTTAATAGTGACTCTGATAATTTTACACATTTGTGTTACCATTTTATAGATAAAAACAATGAAGTTCAGAAGCTACTTGTAAGTGGCAATATTGAAATCTAAAGTACATGCTTTTTTCTTTTCACAGTGCTCTTCAAGTCAGTTTTTATTTACTTATTTATTAATTAAGTATTCATTTATAAAGTTAAGCAGTAGCAAAAGGTAGAAAGAAGAAATAAAGAATAATAAACAAGCAAATAAATAAAGTAAAATAAAAAGCCCCAAAGTCAGCTGCCTAGAAAAGTCGTTATTTGTAGTAGGTAAGCAGGATTACTGTCCTGTTCCTATGTACATATAAAGAAGGAAAAATAGGGGGAAAATTAACAGGATCATAACAACATGCCTTTTTAAATAAAAATTGAATTTAATTTTACTTTAGCAGATTAAACAAAGGGAATTTCAGTAGAATATTTCTGTACTATAAAGGAGAGGAATTCCTAAGTCATCCTTCCAAGGTTAAAAAGATATTAAGAGCTTCAGATCATGCTCTATAACAGCATCTTTTATTTTGATCAGTATCAATTCAGCCTGTGCTCTAAAAGATAAAGAAATTAGCTCTTCTATTCACCGGTTTTTTTGGTTTTGTTTTTTTAAGAGAGTCTCACTCTGTTGCCAGGTCTGGAGTGCAGTGGCGTGATCATAGCTTACTGAAATCTCAAACTCATGAGCTCAAGCCATCCTCTTGCCTTAAACCTCCCAAGTAGCTGGGACTGTAGGCATGCACCACCACACCTGGCTAATTTTTTTCTTTTTTCGTTTTTTGTAGAGACAGGGTCTCAATATGTTGCCTAACCTGTTCTCAAACTCCTGACCTTAAGCTATCCTCCTGCCTTGGCCTCCCAAACTGCTGGTATTACAGGCATGAACCACTGTGCCCAGCCTCCTCACCAGTTTTTAAAGATATAATCTTTATTCCTGCTTGCTAAAGTTTGTAACATTTACATCTTATTTTATAAGTCCCAAATTTACTTAGGTTCTATATTTAAAATTCAGTGCATATCACCTTTTGCCACATTTTTTCTGTCCCTGAATATTTTGCATTGATTTGTCTTTTTGTTTATTGAATTCTATTTTTAACTTACTTTTTCAGGAAAAACTGATACTGAATTCTGCTTTTCATTTTTTGTTTTTGCATGTTTATTGCCATTCTACTTGAAGAATAAGCTGGTGTGCTGCTTCTAATGCAGAGCGGATAAATGTTCCTCTTCCCACCCCTGCCTTATCTGGGACCTCCTTCCCCCTCTGAGCATTGACCACAGTCTGCTTTTCTGTAGCCTGGGCATGTGGGGAGCAGGGACATTGCTCAGCTAGGGCCATGTGCAGTCTTTGTGAGAGAGACTGGAATCAGTTTTTTTCTGAAATTTTGATAAAAGTCATGTATTGATCCTACTCAGGTAAGTAGGGTTCAGATCATTTGCAAAATTGTTTGGTGATTGCTAGAAAACAACATATTCTGGTAATTTTTCTTGCCTGTACTGGGGTTGCTGTAAAGAAGTATTTTCTCCTGACTTTCATTTCTAAACCATTAATTCACCCTTCAGTCTGTTTTTCTCCAAATTTGGGGGTGTTACTGGGAATTCTCACAATTTGATCATCTCACTTCTGATCATGGTATTATTTCTGGGCTTAAGAGTAGGCTGCAGAGCTTCACTATTCTTCACCAAAATTTTTGTTTCATTTTCTTATCTGTAACTGAAGTTGAGATTGTGTCCTTTTTCTGGTTTGGTTGCTGTAGATGAATATTTTGCAGGCTTTTGCACTGTTTTATTTATTTATTCTAAGTATTAGAGAAGAAATTCTGAAATCTGCCATCTTTAGGCAAAATTACATATTTAATTTTAAAGGCAATCTAAAATCTAATAGTATATTTGTGATTCAGGGTGCTATAGCATGCTGCTATGCCACAAATAGGTTTCAGATGTGGGCCAAAAGCAGGCTTATGTTTTTGTCTCAATACAGATATTAGCATTTTTTATGTGTTCTGTGATGTGAAAAGGGTTCAGAAACACTAATCTAAATTCCAGGACCTAAAATCCACAGGTTTGTTGTTTTAATAAAATTTATTTTGGTCATGGATTGCCCAGTATACATTCTCTACATTTATAGACCTGTTCCTTTTTTAGGGGAGAAAAGTTTGTGTCTGGAGTTAGAATAATTAAAAATAGGAGTTGAGAATTATAATTGCTGGTTCTACACAATTCTTGCTTCTTGAAGTTGTATATTTTAAGTGTTTATATAACATGGTTATATTGAGCACTTAATACAAGTCTGATCATTCAACAAGTGTTTACTGAATACCTATTTTACGTGCTAAGAAGGGACATATAAATAAATATATTAAAACATGATCAAGTTCAAATATGGGAGCAAATACATAAAGCTGTGTTTGACTACACTGTACTATTCACCTATTGACTACTACTCAAGTTGTGATGTGCAGCTGGCTCTGAAACTACTGTGTATAAAGGTAACACAGAATTCTGGCAATGGTCAAATTATTTGACACTTTAAAGGGAGATAGGAATTGATGATAAAGGACATAAAGGTCAGCTTCTAGGAGGGTATAATATCAAAAAGTATTTTGAAAGCTGAACAGCAGTTGATAAGACATCGAGGGTCCCAAGCCATTAAGTAATATTGGGGCATAAATTAGAATGGATAGTGGCAGAATTTAAGGCTAGAGAGGAATAATCATAGCTTATGAAGGGCCTTATGTGCCCTGCTAAGGAACTTAGCCTTTATCCTATGTATTAATTATCTATTGCTATGTAACAAATTAACCCTGAACTTAGTAGCTTAAAAGAACAATTATTAAGGTCATTAAATAAGAATGTCCAATTTCAAATCAGAAGTGTAGTTTATTTTATCTCAAACAAGAAACAGTATAATTAATCAAAGTATGTGCCTAAACCATCAACACAATTTTGCCATCTTAATGGTAGCTTGTTTATGCCAACAGTGGATAAGCCTACAGATCAAGTGGCAATGAAATCACAAAAGCCATTTTCCACAGCTTGTTGAGAATTGAATATTTTCGTTGCAAGAAGTGGTCCAAAGCCTGGAAGGAAGTGGTAGTCAGTTGGTGGAAGGTCTGATGAATATGGTGGATTACATAGAGTTTTCAAGTCCTGTTGCCATAGTTTGAACAGCGTTGTTTGTGTGATATGTGGTGGAGCATTGTCTTGCAAGAGGAGTAGCCTGTCTCTATTGACCAATCTTGGCTGCTTAATCACAAGCATTCTCATCATGTTGTCCAACTGATTGCAGTAGACATCCCTTGTAATGGATTTACCAGGTTTCATGAAGCTACAGTGGATAATACCAGCACTGGACCACCAGACAGACACTATTAGCTATTTTTTAATGAGTATTTGGTTTTGGACTGTCTTTCAACACTTCATTTTTATCCAACCCTTGTGCTGAACACTTGAGATTGTCAAAAAGAATACATTTTTCATCACATGTAACAATGCGGTGTAGAAATGGTTTGTCTTTATGTCGTGACAGCAAAAAAAGTCAAGCTTCCAGATGATTTCTCTTCTGACGCTCATTTAATTTATGCAGAACCCATCTATCCAACTTCTTTACCAGTTTGTTTCAAATGGTCCAATATTGCTGCAGTAGTAATGTCAAACCTTGCTGTTAATTATAGGTTGAGATGGATTCACTTCCACTACATCGTTCAGCTCATGATTATCTCAGGTCACCCACGTGACTCATTTTTAAGATTAAAAACACTAGAATTGAACTTCTCAAACCATCGACATACTATACATTCATTAGCCACATCCTTCCCAAACACTTGGTTGATATTTCGAGATGTCTGGGCTGCACTGGTTCCACGATGGAACTCATATTTGAAAATAACACAAATTTTAGACTTATCCATGATTTCACAAAAATCGCTCTAAAATTTTTTTGAAAGATAATCACAAGCTAAAACATGCATTGAAAGACTGAGGATGTACCTTGACAATAAAAATAAAACAAGAAGTGTCAAAGTGAAACGTCAAAGATATCAACTGTCAAACGTAGTACTTAAGGAAATCAGACAATTTCATACTTAATAACCTATGTTGAGGAAGGAAATAGCAGAGGATGTAAACAGGTAGAAAACCATACCATGCTCACGGGGCGGCAGAATCAACATTGTTAAAATGTCTATACTACCCAAAGTGATCTACAGAGTCAATGCAATCCCTATGAAAATGCCATCATCATTTTTCACAGATATAGAAAAAATAATTTTATGCTTCGTATGGAACCAGAGAAGACCCCGTATAGCAAAAGCAGTCCTATGCAATAAAAACAAAATGGGAGGTATCAATTTACCAGACTTCAAACTATACTACAAGGCTATAATAATTAAAATAGCTTGGTATTGGTGCAAGAACAAGGACATTGACCAGTGGAACAGAACAGAGAACCCAAATATAAAACCATCCTCATGTAGCCAACTAATCTTTGACAAAGCAGACAAAAACATACACTGGGGAAGGGAATCCTTATTCAATAAATGGTGCTGGGAAAACTAGATAGCCACATGTAGAAGAGTGAAACAGGATCCACACCTTTCACCTCTCACAAAAATCAACTAACGCTGGGTAACAGACTTGAACCTTAGGTGTGAAACTATTAGAATTCTAGAGGAAAACGCTGGAAAAACTCTTCTAGACATTGGCCTAGACAAGAATTTATGAAGAAGATCCCAAAGACAATCACAGCAACAACAAAAATAAATGGGACCTGATCAAATTAAAAAGCTTCTGCACAGCCAAAGAAACTGTCACGAGAGCAAACAGACAACCTACAGAATGGGAGAAAATGTTCACAAGCTACACATCCGATAAAGGGCTGGTAACTAGAATCTATTTAGAACTCTGGAAAATCACCAAGGAAAAATCAAACAACCCTATCAAAAAATAGGCAAAGGACATGAACAGAAACTTTTCAAAAGAAGACAGAATAATGGCCAACAAACATATGAAAAAATGCTCAACATCTCTAATCATCAGGGAAATGCAAATCAAAACCACAATGAGATATCACTTATCTCCAGTGAGAATGGCCTTTATCAGAAAGTGCCCAAACAATAAATGTTGGCATGGATACGGAGAGATAGGAACACTCCTACACTGCTGGTGGGACTGCAAACTAGTTCAACCTCTGTGGAAAGCAATATGGAGGTAGCTTAACAAGATCGAAGTAGATCTACGATTTGATCCAGTAATCCCATTACTGGGCATCTACCCAAAAGAACAAAAGACACTCTATTAAAAAAGACATCGGCACCCAAATGTTTATAGCAGGACAATTCACAATTGCAAAGATGTGGAAACAACCCAAGTGCCCATCAGTACATGAGTGGATTAATAAAATGTGGTATATGTATACCATGGAGTACTATTCAGCTATAAGAAATAATGACATCTCTTATATTTTCCTGGATAGAGCTAGAACCCATTCTACTAAGTGAAGTATCCCAAGAAGGGAAAAATAAGCACCACATGTACTCACCAGCAAATTGGTATTAACTGATCAACATCTAAGTGGATGTATAGAAATAACATTTATCGGGTGTCGGGCAGATGGGAGGGGGGATGAGGGGATGGGTATATACACATATAATGAGTGCAATGCACACCATCTGGGGGATGGACATGCTTGAAATTCTGACTCGAGGGAGAAGGCAACACACATAGCCTAAACATTTGTACCTCCATAATATGCTGAAATTAAAAAAAAAAAAGAAAAATAACCTATGTTATCTGACAGTTTCTGAGGGTCAGGAATTCAAAAACCATGTAGCTGTGTGTTTCTGGCCTAGGACCTCTTGGGAGGCTACTGTTAAAATGTCAGCTCACACTGGAGAAGTCTGAAGCTTGACAGTGACTTAAGTAGCTGTATCCTGTGTTGCTCACTCACATGGCTGTCGGAAGCATCCTTACTTCCTCACTAGTGGTCTGTGGGAAGCCCCATTTCCTTACTCCAGAGGCCTCTCTGTGGGGCTTCACACAGAGCATGTGATTCAGGAGTGAGAGAACACCTGAGACAGAAGCCGTGGTGTCTTGATAACCCAATCTTGGAAGTGATATACCTCACCTCTGCCATATTCCATTGTCACGCACACCAACGCTGCTATAATGTAGGAAGGGGGTACAAAATAGTGTAAATACTAGACTATGGGGACCATTGGGGTCATCTTGGAGGTTGGCTCCCCCATCCACAAGTGACAAAAAAGTGTTAAATGTTTTGTGTGTATAAGCGATGTAGATCTTTGCATTCCAGATATGTGGCTCCAGGGGACAGTGTGGAGAATGAGATATAGAGGGGAAGATTGCAGTCAGGAAAACACTGTAGTAATCTAGAGTTGCTGAGATCCTGAACTAAAGCAGTGCCAATGAGGTGTTTAAGAGATTTTTGATAAACTTTTAAGAGACAGAAAAGACAGTTTATTGGTCATTGATTCCATGAGGTGGTTTAGGAAGTAGAGCATTTAAGGATGACTGTTAGATGACTGTGTTGACAAATTTAGTGGATGTGTTCCACTGAGATATGGAGCATTTAGAAACTAGCCAGTAGACGATGGGCTGTCAGTAGGTTTGGAGCTCAAACAAAAGGGAATGGAAAAGAAAGTATGATTTCACAGAAGCTAAGGGAGGAACTGTCATTAACCTATACTTGTAAATGTAACAGTGAAGTTCTGAATATAGTTTAGAAAGCTAAACTTAAATGCCTTAATATAGTGAGTTAACATGGTGACATGAACCCTAATGAGAAAGAAAAATATAATATGAATAATTTTTCAAGGTAATATTGTTAATGCCTAATGATTCCTTTATGTTATGTTTATTTAACCAAAATTTTAAATATATAATAATTTTTTTAAATAAAAAAAGCTTCAAGACAAAAAAAAAATCCCCAAAAGGCAGTAGAGTGAATTTTGCCCATGGGCTATTGTTTGCCAACCCCTGGACTATAAATATATACTCCTGAGTGCAAAGATTGTATCTTTTGCAACTTGTGTCTGTAGTGTCCAATACTTATAGCTGTTTCTTGTTTTTTATACTTACACCTGTTTTATTGAAAATACAGAGAAGTTCCGTATAGCCAAATAAAATTAAGAATTTGAGTCTTCCTTTTTTACTTATATAATTATCTTCTTAGTGTATTTAGTGTCTGTTTAATATTTAATTAATGTTTAATGCAAATCAAGAGGATCAATTACTCTATGATGTCTAAAGATCACAGGATTAAAAATAAAATATTGATTTTACATAAAACTCTAAATTAGGAAAAAAATATATTTTTATCAGTAAGCCTTAAATGATTTTAATCTTTTTCTTCATATAATTTTGAAAAATATCATTTCTAATAAGCCAGTGCTCAAGTTATACATAAAACTTTTATGTTCTCCGTTTACATATATATCTAAATGCCTTAAATTTTACATAATGCCAATTTATCTTGGTGGCAAAATCTGTAACAGTGAGTGGCCTGGGTGAGAAGTTAGCTATAAGTTTGTTTTTCTTTCTAGCAGTAGATTGAACTACTGAAATCACTAATGCTGTGATTAGACAAAAACTTGCTCTTTTTTCACATTTTATTCTGTTACTTTACATTTCTTCAGGGCTGTTTACAAATATTTATTAATCTTCATAGTCTGTTTAATACCGGTCCCTCTGTTTTGTAAAGGAGAAAACTGAAGGGGAAAACATTTTGGTAAACTTCAAGAGGGATCACAGTCTTTAATGACAGGAAGCATCTTCATGTGTTAGTTTAAAAACTTAGTTACCTATGGCCCAACCAAAAAACTGACTTCTTTCATTTCTGGGAGAACCACTGATGGACCTTAATAGAGTAAGTTGATTCTATCAGTCAATTTTTATATTATAGTGTAAAGCAGTGCTCCCCAGCATTGTTGGTACCAGGTCTGGTTTCATGGAAAATAGTTTTTCCAGGGATGGGGGCAGGGCAGGGGGGTCAGTGTAGCTCGGGTGGTGGTGGGAGCATTGGGGAGCAGCTGTAAATACAGACGAAGCTTCACTCACTGGCCTGCTGCTCACTTCCTGCTCAGCCTGGTTCCTAAGTTTCATGGAAGACAATTTTTCTGTGGGGTAGGGGTAGGAGGGGGAGGCAGAGCTCAGGCAGTGATGTGCAGCCAGGTTCCTAAGGGAGGGGTGGGGGAACGGACCACAAGTGTGAAGGAAGCAGAGTGTGTTGTGACATTAAAGAGATAGACAGGTTCGAGGTTTTTGTTTGTTTTCTAGTTTTGCTTTTGTTTGATTTGGGGGAAAGTATGGAATCATTTGATGATGATATTTTGTAGTCCAGAAAAGGTGTTTAAGAGTAGTAGAATTGAGACAAACTCAGCTATTTATCTTTGTTGAGACTCACTGTTGGCAATCTTCAAATGTACCTTCTTGAAATGCATCATTGAAATACTGGTATATATGTTAGTGCCAGCTACTTTTTTATTTTTTCAAAATAAAAAACTTATTAGTAAATCTAAAATGCACCCAAATCAAAATTAACTGCTTTGAAAAGGGAAGTTGAAATAATGTAGTACAGCAATTTCTTTCTTTTTTAAATGTATTTTTAATTGACAAAAATTGTATATATGTCATGTGCAACATGATGTTTTGAAATATGTACAGATTGTGAAATTGTTAAGTCAAGCTAATTATATATGCAATACCTCATGTACTTATTTTTCATAGTGACAGCATTTAAAATCTACTCTCAGCAATTTTCTAGTTATATTCCTTCCTTTCCATATAGAGAAATTCTATAAAGCTCAAGCATGTCTATTTTGATGGCTCTTAAGATATTTTCTGCAAAATAGTATATAAATTTTGTGATTCACTTTAGCCACATAAACTATCCTTTTTGTTCGGAGGTTAAGAATTCAAGACTTCGATAAATGAACACAGGTTTCTCATATTTCTCTCCACTTAGTTGATTCTCTGGAGTGTGATTCATTTTACAGCGTGTTATTTGCAGTGTTTATTTACTCTGTCCAGCAGGCTAAAAAGATTGGTGGCATTTTCTAGTGAGGTACAACTCTGTGACCAATGTAAATGATCTGCCACTGCTGCCTCCTGGTTTGGATGTCTTGTCTAGCAAGATACAGTACAAGAAGTGGCCCAGAGGTCATTAAGAAGGAACGTGTCTGCCACTCCTGTTTCCAGAAGTTTTAATATTTATTCATTAAAGGGCTTTAGTTACTGAATTCTTTTTAGGAAACTTATTGGACTCTATGGTCAGTGATGAAGAGTTAAGCTTAAGGTAAAAAATATATATACTGTCCCACAATATAATACAACAAGATTTCCTGCTCAGGACTTACAAAGACCTGTGTCCTTTAAGATATATAGGAGAGGCCGGGCGCGGTGGCTCATGCCTGTAATCCTAGCACTCTAGGAGGCTGAGGCGGGTGGATTGCTTGAGGTCAGGAGTTCAAAACCACCCTGAGCAAGAGTGAGATCCTGTCTCTACTATAAATAGAAATAAATTAATTGGCCAGCTGATATATATATAAAAAAAATTAGCCGGGCATGGTGGTGCATGCCTGTAGTCCCATCCACTTGGGAGGCTGAGGCAGAAGGATCACTTGAGCCCAGGAGTTAGAGATTGCTGTGAGCTAGGCTGACTCCACGGCACTCACTCTAGCCTGGGCAACAAAGCGAGACTCTGTCTCAAAAAAAAAAAAAAAAAAGATATATAGGAGATTACATAGTCATCAAAATGTAGGTTTCTGGTAATTGCTGAGAATTCTTTATTTCTTTCCTTTATGATTCACAGGAAAGCATTGGGTTTTGAAATGTTTATGATTTGATTATTACTATTTACCTTGACATCCCACTGCCATGCTCAAGATTTTTGCACACCTCATGCATGCACATAATCCAGTTATTTCAGTGACTTGGCAAGGGATGAAGAGGCTAGTGAACTGGACTCCATATTTTTTCTGGTTCTATTTTCTTACTATAAAGGAATGTAGTCACACTGGCTTTTTCTGTATCTATTGTTGGCTGTGTGTCTCCAAAACATATGTATTAAATAGGTCTTTACTGAGTAAACGTAAACTTGTCTCAGTTGTACCTCGGGAGTCAGTTTCATGGTTATAATAGAGTCCCAACACTTCTTCTCCAGGGCTTCCACAAAAAGAAGCATAAAACAGTGTTGGTATGTGACTGGCCTTTAGTGTAGAGACTTCAGTAAATCCATAAAGTGAGATTGATTAGGGTTAATAGCTTTTTGTCTAGCTAAAAATTCTTTGGGATCTTGGCTTAAAAGGAGTTCTTTTTGATACCTAGGAATGTGGTTTTATTTTAGCTGCTTTACGCATTTTATTCAGAGAGTTGAGAACATAAAAGATAACTTAGTGATCATGCTTAGAGCTTAAAGTAAAAAGCTTTTAGGAATTCAACAAACACATAAGCTTTACAACTGATTATATTTCCAGTTTTCCTAAACAAGAGTATGGTGCTATTGCCAATATTGGTTTAAAGTATATATAATCTACATAAATAGCGCTGACTGTAGTGCAAGTCTCCAAGCCCACAGAATGCACTGGTAACTTTGTTCCCAGGAGCACTCTAACTAGTGCTTCTTGTTGAGTGACCTAGAGAGAAACCAGGTTGACAGTCCTTTGCTTTCTCATTTTGGCACCAAAAGGGGTTCTTCTTGGTTAATGAGTTACAAAGGATGAGAAAAGGACTCAGAGGGAAGTTTGGCATGCGTAATATTATTTTCTTGAGTAGGTAATAAAGTCAGAGAAAAACAGAGAACAATGGAGATAAGGGAATGGGATACATTAAATTTATTCTATAGTTCCACATAGTTCACTCAGAAAGGACTCATTTTGAATTCATATTTGGTATTAAAAGGTCATGCCTGGGCCAAGTGCAGGCCAGCACGGAGAACGGTGGTGGGTTGAGACCTATTGTATTTTTTAAGTGGTTCCAAGGCTGTCCAGGTGTCCTGATTTAAAGGCTGCCTCTTAAGTCAGGAAATTGTATCTTGTTCTGAGGTTTACTATAATAAAGTACACAGTCCTAGGGGATGGTACTCCAGCTCCGTGAATCATTTTATAGGCTGGCTGTACTGACCCAAGCCCCATGATTTATTTATGCCATACCACAGTAGGAATAGCAAATATGTAAGCCACACATGGTCTCTGGGATGGGCCTTTAACTGGGAAACTACCTTAAATCCCTAAAGTGAGATAGGACAGAGCCAGCAGCAGCTCGTGTCGTGTCCAAGAGATCTCTTCCTATTCTATAGGGACTTGCAGTTCTAGAGATAGTTAAGTTCAGCATCCTTCTTGGAATGTATCTGCCTTAGTACATTTTGTGTTGCTTTAAAAGAATACCCGAGGCTGGGTAATTTATAAAGTAAAGAGGTTTATTTAGCTCAAGGTGCTGCAGGCTGAGAAGTTCAAGGGCATGGCTCTGGCTTCTGGTGAGGGCTTTCATGCTGCATCATGAAGTGTCAGAGAAGGTCAAAGGGGAAGCAGACACCTGCAAAGAAGAGGAAAACCTGAGGGGCATCCTGGCTTTGTAACAACCCACTCTTGGAGGAAGTAATCCATTCCTGTGAGAACTAATCCAGAGAGTAGGAACTCAATACCATTCCTGAGAGGTCCACTCCCCCACAACCCAGACACCTCCCCACTGGGCCTCACCTCCCAACACCATCACACTGGGGATGAAATTCCAGCATGAGTTTTGGTAGGGGCAAACCATATCCAAACCATAGTGGTATCCTTGGGCTTTTTGTGTGCTATGTTTAGTCCATCAGGTCTTTGATTTCACTGCTTAGAAATCTAAACAATAGCTCTCTCTGAAACATCGCATAGTACTGTTGCCACTAATATTTTCTCTTGAATTTATTTCTATAAAGTGTTGCCCATGTTTTTCTAGCAATTTTCATGTTTTGGAAAATACTGCATTGGACTGATAAGCTAATGATCAGTCATCATTTTTTGTGTCTAAGCTTATAGTTGCCAGCACTGCAGTAAGATAAGAATTCTACCCATCTTTTTGAACCTAATTTGATTCCTCAGTACAAATAAAGAGATGCTGTTAGAATTGTGCTTAGGATTTATATGGGGTAGTCAAATTTTGATCCAAAATTGACAACATAATAAAGTAATATTTTATTTTAACCTGAATAAAGTAATCTCTTTTAATTAATCTTTATTTTGAGATAACTATAGCTATACATGTAGTTGTAATAATACAGAGAAATCCCATGTACCCTTTAGCCAATGTGTCCCTGATGGTAACATCTTGCAAAACCAAGATGTAATATTATATAATGTATTATATGTATCATACATTATGTAGTGATATATTATGTATTATATATAACATCACATCTTTGTTTTGCAAAGTGTTACCATGGGGGCGGGGGACTGGCTAAAGGGTACATGGGATCTCTCTATATTATTTTTTATGTGTGGTGCTATCTCGTTTTAATTTGCATTTACTGGTGACATATGATGTCATATAAGTTGCCATCTGTGTATATTCTTTGGTAAGGTATCTGTTAAGATCTTTGGCCCTTTTTTAAAATTTTTCTTTTTTGTAATATTTTCAATTTTTAATTGACATATAACAATTGTAAATATTTATGGTATATACTGATATTTTGATAAATACAGTGTATAGTGAGACCCATGTTTTAATCAGGTTCATTTTCTTATTGTTCAATTTGTATAACAGTGTTCTATCAAATACATCTTTTGAAATATTTTCTCCCATTTTGTGGCTTATCTTCTCATTCTCTTGATATTTGAATATTTAAATGCATATTATATATAAAATAATGCTACATCATTTATAATGATGGTTAAACAGTTGATAAATAAATCACTAATTAATATATACTGCTTTGGAGGGCACAGAGATCCATTAGGCCTCCATTTTGACCCAACACAACATACTGAAATTCTCTATTTTCCCCAAAGCTTTAGAAGGCCTCAGGCCTGACCCACCCCATTTTAAGTGAAAAGGATTAAAAAGGTGCTGGGAAAGGAAAAGGCAGCTTATATTTGGGGAACATGAGAAATTTCTAAATGACTGGAGCATCAGGCTGGAAAATTTAGGTTGGAGCCAAACTGCAAGTGGCTTGAATGTCATCACGTGTAGTTTATGTATTTTATATATACTTATCTTTGCTGTAGAATGTAAATTTTTATAGCTAGAATGTTCTCAGAATTCATCTATTTATTTCAGAAAACATCCAATTAAGATTTCTCAGTAGACACCGAAATAATTTGTTCTTATATAGCTTCAGTCTGAGCTCTTAAAGCAGTTGTCCTCGAGCATACTTGCACATTCACCTGGTGACTGCAGAAACTGGAGAGCTTAAAAATAACATGTTTAACTAGAGAATATTGGGGGCGTTTTGTAGACTATACCACCTTTTAATTTTATCTATTCTTTCTGTTGCTTTTTCTCTTCTTTCAAAGTATATACAAATATATATTCGTTATCTCTTGTGTAAAACAATGTGTATAACTCTTGAATAGTTTGAAGTATCTCTTTTCTTTTTAGAATGTACTCTTAGCCAGGTACCGTGACACATGCCTGTAGTCCCAGCTACTCGGGAGGCTGAGGCATGGGTATCACTTGAGCCCAGGAGTTCAAGATTGCAGTGAGCTATGATCATTCCACTGTACTCCAGCCTGGGCAACAGAGTGAAACCCTGTCTCTGAAAAAATAAAAATGTAAAATGTAGTCTTAATAAGATTTAAACATGTGTATTCAATCAGATCTCTCTTAGTTTTCATTTTGATAAAATTCTAGGGTATGAGAAGCAATCAAGTCTTCTTAACCAGAAATGTGTTTAGACAAGAAAAATAGTAAACTTTATTGATTGAGATAATGTTATGGTTTAATCTCTGTAAGATTTCTTAAAATCAGTCTAATTGGCCAGGTGTGGTGGCTCACACCTGTAATCTTAGCACTCTGGGAGGCTGAGTGAGGCAGGAAGACTGCTTGAGCTCAAGAGTCCGAGACTAGGCCGGGCGCTGTGGCTCACGCCTGTAATCCTAGCTCTTGGGAGGCCGAGGCGGGCGGATTGCTCAAGGTCAGGAGTTCAAAGCCAGCCTGAGCAAGAGCGAGACCCCGTCTCTACTATAAATAGAAAGAAATTAATTGGCCAACTGATATATATATATATAAAAAAAAAAATGAGCCGGGCATGGTGGCGCATGCCTGTAGTCCCAGCTACTCGGGAGGCTGAGGCAGAAGGATCACTCAAGCCCAGGAGTTTGAGGTTGCTGTGAGCTAGGCTGACGCCATGGCACTCACTCTAGCCTGGACAACAAAGCGAGACTCTGTCTCAAAAAAAAAAAAAAAAAAAAAAAAGAGTCCGAGACTAGCATAAACAAGAGAGAGACCTCGTCTCTACTAAATACAAAAAATTAGCCAGGGATGGTGATGCACATCTGTAGTCCCAGCTACTTGGGAGGCTGAGGCAGGAAAATTGCTGGAGTCCAGAAGTCAGAGACTACAGTGAGCTACAATAATGTCACAGCACTCTAGCCAGGGCAATGAGCAAGGCTCTGTCTTCAAAGGAAAAAGAAAATTATTCTAATCATGAAAGAGCCTTTAAAGATCCATATTTGTTGTTTGTTACTCTTTATACTAATTTTTTAAGGCTTACTTTGTTCTCCAAAATAATCAAGGCAAAATAATCAAGGTCCAACATGTATTGACTCATTGTTTAACTGAGATTTTAAGAATAGACTATACACATGATACAGCTTACAATTGCTTTAAATAACACATCTAGGCATACTTGCCTATCTTTGAAATTTGTCAGCAAATTGGCCCATCAGTTGCCAGTTCATACAGGTCACCTGGCTCTTTAAGACGTTTATTCAGTGTACTTAGGCTTAGGGAAGAGCTAAATTAAGCCACAGCACCTTAATCAAATTTTTGACAAATAATTGTTTAGTACTAAGGAGACAGAGGAGCATTTCCAAATATTTTAAGGATTATCATTTAGAAGAGTGATGAAATTTCTTTTATGTGGCCTGAAGGGATAGAACTAAGGAGATAACAGAGAGAAAGCTTTTAGGATTGATTTCAGAAAGTAATTTTCTAAGAGTTAGCTGATCAAAGCTCACATAGGCTGCTTTGGGGGCAGCTAGAGTTCCATCTCATGAATGTGTGTATGCATACGCTGTAGGGCCCTCTACAGGAATGTAGTAGAACAAAATCAACCAGTGATTTTCATGAATGGATTTGATCTGTAAGATCTCTTGTTGTTCTGATTCTAGTTTTGTTCTGTGTGATCTTGAAAGACTAATTTCTAGTCTCTTTCCACTTCTTCATGGCTGCTTACTCCCCAGCCCTTTTCAATATAGCTTGTGCTCAGCACTGAAACTGCTTTCCAAAATAACTAGTAACTTTCTAAAAGCTAAATCCAATGGAAATTTTATATTCTTTGTTTTAACCTGCTTGTAAATACCTTAAAGTATTTGATTCCTTCATATTTCTTGAAATTTTCTTTGGCTTTTAAGAGACCCCTTTCTTCTTACTTTATCTCTAAGACTCCTCTCCCTCAGTTCTTTATAGACTTTTCTTCAACCACTGCTATATGCCCCTCCTCTTTCCCTGGTGGTCTCATGTACACCTATGATTTTGGTCACCTTCTAGTTGATCATTCACACATCCGTCTTGAAGTCAGGTCCTCACTGCAGGCTCACCAGTACAGCTACCTGCTGGATATCTCCTCTCTGAAATTCGTGAGGTTGTTGTAAGGATTAAATTACTTCATCCATGTAAAGTGCCTAGTAGTGTATCTGGCTCTCTATAGCAATCTTGCTGGCAACGTTAATCATAGTGAATTTTAACCCAGTTCATTCATACTCTTGAGGAACCATTGACTTATCCTTAAATTACCACTTTCCAAACTGTTTCTTGGATTACTAGTCTCCCTCAAGGTGTTAATTGGTGTTCCACCCAGAAAAAAGAGGAGGTAAGGATCCGTGGTCAATTAAGTTTGGAAAATGCGTCACAGTAGAGTTGACACACTTTCACTAAAGGGCCAGACTAAATTTATTGGGCTTTGTGGGCCATTCAGTCTCTGTCATGCCACTCAAATCTCTTGTAGCACCAAAACAACCACAGAAAATATATAAACAAATCAGCATGTTTGTGTTTCATTAAAATGTTATTTATGGACACTGAAATTTGAATTTCACATAATTTTCACAAAACATTATATATTATTTTGTTTCAGAAAAGTATTCATCTTTTCTTTTTTTCAACCATTTAAAAATGTAAAACCATTCTTCACAGATGGGCTGTGCATAGAAAGGCGCAGGCTGGATTTGGCTGTGAAAAGTAGCTTGCCGACTCCTGCTTTGAAACATAGCCTCCTGTTAAAGATGTGTATCCTCTTCCGTAAAAAGCTTGTCACAGTTCTGCAGCAGTACTATTAGAACCAGTGTTCCTCAAATGTATTTGACCATGGGAATCTGTATTTCATGGTTATTTGTCACTATCTCTTGCCGTATGTCTGTGGAGTGACTATTGAGAAATGCTGACCTGGAAAACAGCTGGTGTGCTGGGGCGACGTTGGTGCTGTGGAGCAGACTAGAGTTGACAAGAGGAAGCATTTTCTCTTTATTACTCTTGCTCTCATCAGCTGAGCTAATGGGTCACAGGCAGAATAACATCTTGGAAAATTGAATTAGCCCTATGAGGAAGGCACCAGCGAGCTACTATGACTGAGTCAAAGATTGGCTGAATCGAAGATGGACACAATGACGTTCATGCCATCAGCCAGCTTCAGAAATGGGGAAAACATGTACGTGGCTATGAGATAAAATAGAGGTGCTCTCAGTGAGATAAAATATTCAGTCAAGAGATCCAGAGGCCATATACAAAATATAAGCAATAATAGGTATCAATTTGTGTTCCCTTTAAATCTTACTGTTCTTGCTAAAAATTAAGCAAAAGTTTAAAACTTTCTTTTTTCTTTTTTGAGACAGAGTCTCACTCTGTCACCCTGGGTAGACTGCAGTGGCATCATCGTAGCTCACTGCAACCTCCAACTCCTGGACTCAAGTGATTCTCCTGCCTCAGCCTCCTGAATAGCTTGGGACTACAAGGTGTGTACCACCACACCTGGCTGATTTTTTCTATTTATAGTAGCAGCAGGGTCTCACTCTTGTTGAGGCTGGTCTCTAACTTCTGAGCTCAAGCAATCCCTCTGCCTTAGCCTCCCAGAGTGCTAAGATTACAGGTGTGAGCCACCAAGTCCAGCCAGTTTAAAATCTTTTTAAAGAAAGTTTAGTTTACATATAGTGAATTTCTAAAATTTGTTTTGAAATAATATTTTGTGTCTTTGAGAAGTAAGTATGTGATGACACAGTAGGCAGTGAAGTTTATTGCTTTACTGTTTTTGAGCATATTTTCCCCTAATAAAAATAATGCCATTGCTAAGCAGAAAAATTTCAAATTAAGAATAGTTTTATCAAAAGATTCTGCATTTTCCATTTTTATGCCTACTTTAACCATGTGCACTTTATATTTATGGAAAGGAAAAATAGATTTAGTAAGCAGTCTTTCTAAACTATGTCTGGCTTTTGGCAAGCAGCTAGAACCTGTAGGAGGAGGCAAAGAAGATGGGATCATCCCAGTGATAATAGTAACAACTCATCTACCTAATGCAAGCACAGTCACTTGCCCATCCCCACAAAATTTACACACCAGGTGTCTCAATCCAGATGTGTGTAGGAAAGAAGATGTTCTTACCATTTTTGCCAACAAATTGATAGCTGGTGAATGATGGAATTATTGAGTCATTAATACAGGAAGGTAATAAATTACAGGGTTTGTTTTCATCCATTTGGCCAGCAAGAGTTTTGGGGACCTCCCAAGCTCTCAGCAGCCCCAGAGCCTGCAGTCCTCTCTCAGTACCCCAGCATCACTCAGGTATATCCCCCATGGCTTTCATAAGCTTCCTGTACAGCTTGGAGAATGTCTTGGATATTTACACATTGGAGCAGTTCCTACTTTTTTTTTAGGCAGCATACTACAAATCTAAAGATTAGGTGTTCTATGTACTGGCTGTTTGTGAGATCAAGACACAGTTGGCTCTTGATTGTGCTGGACCAGGTGGAAAACTGAGTGCTGTGACTTTGCTGGCATTCATGGCAAACGTCATGGCAAACAGACTTGGAATGCAATGCAAGCTAAAGAAAGGCAAGTGAGCCCCTTAGCACAGTGTGGGCAGCTGGTATGGACATATTATCCATCTGAAACTGGGAAAGGTTGAGTAAACAGTGGGACAGTGACAAAGTACAGGGATTAATTGCTGAAAACATTCAATAATTCTTAAAACAGACATCTAAATAAATGGAGGCATTCTTGAGTTTGAGTTCTGAGGAACAATGTAAGAAGACTTTATTTTCTTTTGGAAACAGAGACTTCCTAAGGAAAGAGGACGAGAATAATGGTGTGGCCCGGAAGTGGGCATATAAAGCAGGTGTACCTGATTTTGAAGGGACTACATCTTCATGTGGGAAAATTATATTTTGAAATTTTCTGTTCATTTTATACTATCAAACAGGAGGGAGAAAGGACATACCATTGTAAAATAGTTAAGACAAAATGAACAAAAAGGCCAGTATAAATCTCTTTATCAGACCATCTCCAGATGTTTCTGTGAACCTTAGCTTAGCTTTATCTCCTGGGGCTCGAGCTAAGTAGGCTTCCCTCCTCCACCCCATCCCCAGATCTCCAGCACAGATCAGTGGGTCTAAGATGTAATTCATTAGAGATTTTGATAGTATTTTAGTAAATCTTCAACAGAAACTCCCTTGGTTTGCCAACTGTTTTTAAAGGCAGGTATGTAAAAAGCAAAAGATCCTAAATTCATCTGTCTTGTGATAGCCCTTGCCTAGGAAAATAGGGAGAAATTTGCTCAAGAATGCATTGTAAAATGTTCTCATGGCACGTGCCTGTAGTCCCAGTTACTCGGGAATTTGAGGCAGGAGGATCACTTAAGCTCAGGAGTTCAGCAGCTTTAACAGAAATAACAGGGACTAAATTGTATATAAATGTATGTCTCTTTCATGTGAGAATACAAACTGGTATAGTGACTCTGTCTGTGAAGTTGTTGTGGGTTTAGTCATCTTGTCCTGTTGCTTGGCCACCCCTGGTGTATTATCCATGTGATCCAAGATACCTCACTGACACATTGCACCCCTGCCAGCAGGAAGGGGAGGACACGAGGGCATACTAATTACATGACCAATAAGCTACTTTTGTGAAATATAATTCAAAAGTAAAGAAGCTTAGAATATCAAAAAAAGAATCTGGATATCATAATCAGCAGAAGGGAATCTCTAAATGTAACATTATATACAGGAGATTATGTTGTCCTAATCTAGTCATGAAGACTATGAGGCTTGGCTATGAAGTAGTAAGAATATTTCTATCAAAAAATAAAATTGTTAGAATTTAGGATCCAACATAGCCTCAAAATAGTCACCTAGATAATTTTACACTTTATTGGTTCTGACGTTGCAGAATATATTCTTAATCTCTTTCTTGGGAATTGCTTTCAGAGCCAGTTTACAAAATGCCCCCCAAAATCAATATGTACTTACACCTCATGTGGTCCAAAACACATATCATATATGACTCTGAATCATTGTCTGTGTGCCAGACTTGGTATCAAAATTAAAATTCAGTTTAATAAAAAGGATATTTGCCATAATTCCAAATTCTTAAAAAGTACAATAGACTTTGAAGCCAAATTTAAAGAGAAATTCGGCAGCATCATTAGAGTAAATTTTTTATAACTTGCCAAAATTAATTCTCTGAAGAACTTCTTTCATTTGAAGAATAAATCCAGGTATATTTATAAAGGAAGCAACTGGATACCTTTTGCTAAAGTAACTTCTAAGGAAATATAGGATAAGAAGGATCTTTGCATATTTGTAAGTTTAAACTTTCAGTAATCCCAAGGAACCTCTTAGAACTGAGTCCATTTACTTTGGGACAAGCTAATTTAATCATGGAATATAGATTGTGGTTTATTATTCCCACATGGATTACTGCATTTTGCAAATGCCTCAACATTTGCTGTAATCTTAATAATAAAGTCAATCTTTACATTATCTATATATGAAATTTAAAGTGGGTGCCCCAGACTTAGGCTAAAATTTTTGTTGGTTTTGTTTGTTTTTAATACAGAAGGAATTTTCTAATGCTTTGGCATAGATATTGTCAGTAAAACTAAAAAGAACTTATTAAAATTTGTTGTGTGATGTCTAACATTAAAGAACAGAGAAAATCTTTAAAATTATTTAGTTATGGGCATAATTTTGTCTAGCTTCCGTAATAGACTAAGTTCTGTGAAGTTGTTCAGATGTGTTGGTGGTACTTAGCACAAGACCTGGCAAGTAGTAGGCATTCACCAAACACTGGTAATCTTGTTTTGTTTGTGATACTAGGCTTGTAAATGTCAGGTCATAGGCTAGCGAGTTTCTAAAGCAGTTCATGCTCTGAACCTACAACTCAGCACTAAAAATACCTTTAAAATGAACTAGCAAAGTTGTTAAATTACTTTCCCCAATAAATACTTAAAATACTTTTCCCATAAAGCTGGCTTTATGACTTGTATAATTTTTTAAAGCTTCTGATGTTGCTCTGTGAGATTCCATTGCTATAGTACAATACTACCGTATGTGAAGTAACTAAAACATTTGCTTCCTTGTTCTTTCATTGTATTGTATGCTTTTTTTTTTTTTGACAAAGTCTCACTCTTGCCCAGGCTAAAGTGCACTGACATCATCATTTCTCACAGCAACCTCAAACTCCTGGGCTCAAGCAGTTCTCCTGCCACATCCTCCCAAGTAGCTGAGACTACAGGCACACACCACCACACCTTGCTAATTTTTTAGTTTTTTGTAGAGACAGGGTCTCACTATGTTGCTTTAGGTTGGTCTCAAACTCCCAGCCTCAAGTGATCCTCCCACTGTGGCCTCCCAAAGTACTAGGATGAGCCACTGCACCTGGTCTTCTGTATGCATTTTCTTAAAGATTTTTTTCTGTTTGTTAAGACAATATTGAATATGATTGGAATATTTCTTATGTGATTCTTATAAACTGATATACTGGGACTATCTCAAGGAAGTTCCTTTTTAAAAGATCAACATAAGAATGAGCATAACAATGACTCTAGATGAGCTTATAGGGGAGACAGGTATTTGCTTTCTGTGATCAAGTAATGATTTAAGCATTGAGAAAATTTTATTTGATTATTGGAAAGTCTACTTTGTTGCATGTAGAATGGTTAATGCTAACAATTAATGATTTAACTTGTTTCACTTCTCTTCTGTTCAGATAATTGGGCTTTCCTAACTTTGGTTCAGAGACATTAGACCAAGAAGAATTTTTAGTTCTGGAGTAGATTAGTTTTTAATTAACTGGCTGAAATTTGCTGAGTGCCTACTATGTAAAGAACTTACATGTGGAAGATACAGTGAAGTTAAGACGTGGCCCCTATATCAAGAAACGTATACCCTAGTTTAGTACTCAAGATTTGAGTAAATGAATAGTTTCTCTTAAAAAAAAATTTCTCAATCTGCAAGCAGTATCTCTTCCAAAACAATATATGGTATAGTTAGTAAAATTCTATGTGATTAGACAAGTGAGAAATGCCAGAAATAGAGTAGCTTAAGAAGGTTTTATTAAGGAGGTAAATGTAAACTTTAAAAAGTTGGTATAGAGGGTGAGTGGAGGGTACTCAAAGATAGACTCATTAAATTGAGGATATGTTATTCCAGTCTCTGGCCTGAAGAAAAAAATTGCCTGTTTCTATTAAACTAATAAACAATTTATAGAAATCTGTGATTCAGTCAAATGAGTTTTGGATACCACCTTCACTTTCTCTTAGGAGAAGCTAAAACTGTGCATAAATACCCAGTCCCCTGTTACCTTCTTAGTTGTGAGCACTAAAAGCAATACCTTGCTCTAGAAACCTAGCTTAAATTCACATTCTGCGGTAATAAATATGGAATGAAAATCTCTCATGAAGTTTTCATGAAAGTGCCTCCAGAAAAACAAAATTCTGGAACTTTGGGCCACATTGTACAGCATTTATAAGATCATGATTATTCATTAAAAAGCTGAGAATGTAGTTTTTGAAAGGCATTTACTTATTGTCAACTAATGTATAGTTTGAGATGAAACTGACACCTGACTTTCTGTATGGAATATGGTAGGGAGAGTGGAAAGACTATCCAGAGCTGGGACCTTCTTCAGAGCCAGGGAGCTGAATTTTATTTGAAATATTCAAAGGCATTACTGTTTTCCATGAAGTTCTTTCTTTGTTTTAGACTATGTATCTACATGTTGCTTTATTCTGTTGCTAATGCTTCTTAAGGTGTCACTGTCTTACAGCCCTAGAGAAGACTGGACACTTTGTATACTTGAATTTTAGTCATGTATTGGAACTCCTATAAATAGCTTCAGTTTCTTGAACAGATTTTCAGTATCACTGTAAATGATATTTAGGATTAAGTGGCCAAAAAAACCATTCAGAGAGATTTTATATTATATCCAGTATACCGGCACTGAACCTGCAGTTTTATGTTATATTTTTGAACTATACTTAATAAGGAAGGAAAACAGGGCCCCAAAGAAGCTGCCATCACTCACTGAGTCCTGTATAAGCCTGTCCTCATCTACTTAGTCTGTTTCATCTGTGCTGTTCCCACCACTGCCTTCTTAGTGCAGTAATGGCTAGGTAAGAACCATAAATCTTTAGAAATCTGTTTTCTTTTTTTAAAGAATATAGTAATAAAAAAAAGAGTTTAAAAAGAAAACTTGAGGGAAAAAATATTCATAGGGTGATTTATGTCTTCAAGGTCACTTAGGTTTGGAAGCATAAAAATACATTGTGCTTGAAGACATTATGCTGAGTGCAATAAACCAGATACAAAATGACAAATACTGTATGATTTTACTGATGTGAGGTATCCAGAGGAGTCAGATTCATACAGACAGAAAGGAGAAGGGAAATCACCAGGGACTCCGGGCAGGGTGGGAATAGGGAGTTAGTGTTCTACAAGCACAGAGTTTCAGTTTGGGGGAAAAGCTCTCAAGATGCGTGGTGGTGATGGATGGATGATTCATACTGTCACACAACAGTATGAATGTACTAATGCCACTGAACTACATGCACACTTAGAAATGGTTAAAATGGTAGATTTTATGTTATATATATTTTACAACAATAAAAATTATGCTTGAAGTTGTCACCATTGCTGTGTAAAAACATTCCTCATTCAGAAAATTTTTGATTTTTAAAATAACTTGATTGCTATATAATATACTTAAAATGCATACATTTTCTGCATATAGTGTGATGAGTTTTGACAGACATATCCACTTGTGTAGCTGCCACCATCATCCAGCCACAGTGCATTTCCAGAAGGTTCTCTGTGTCCTTTTCTAGTCATCTTCCATTTTCCACCCTGACACCTGACAGGGTGGAAAATTGTCTTGTCTTCTATCTGCAAGCAGTATCTCTTCTATTGATTGATTTGTCTTCTATCTTTGTGGATTAGATTACAATTAATTTATACATTTTTTTAAACAAATGGAGAAGATATAAACTTTTGTGTTGTTAACAAATGAAGATACAAATGTCAAGTTTTTGCCAGTCTGAGCAGCCAGTAGAAGATTCATAACAGGAAAAGTACCAATATCACTTTAAAACTAAGTTTTCCAAACTTGCCATAATATACAGTGGGCTACATGTGTTAACATACTCATTTTTCAGAAAAAGTAAAGGAAAAAATAAAATACAAATTTTCCACATAAAATTTTGTTCAGCTGTAATTGCCAGAAGTTTCAGCCTTTATTATATTAATTTTGATCCTTTTCAAGGACTTCCGATAAATGAAAAATCAGTCCATATTGTGATAATTTCTCTACCCATTCTCTTGTCATCATATTTCTTAATGTAGATCAGGTCCTGTCCCTGGTTTCAGGAGGTAGACTGACATGAGAGGATTCAGAAGCCGTGCGCTGCAGGGGGACTCTCCAGTATGCTTCAAGAAGGTCATAGGAGGCAGGACCCTAGCATGCACTGTGGGGACAACACCCTAGTCTGTATGGGGTGACCTTTGAAAGTTCCTTTCCAGCATAAATAATACTTATTTTGTGTTGCATATTCATCAAGAGTATAGCAGTTTTTCACTTAGAGTCCTACCTGTGACTCTTGAATCTAGGAGTCAGATAGCAGCATTTTATTCTTCATTCTTTAGAAATAATTTTTGCAATACAAGGTTTTTACTCATAATACATCTCTAGCAGTAGCAAATCGTCTAATCTGTCCTTTTGGCCTTCAACTTGGTATTCATAAAACCTTGCTTTACTATTCTAGAACTTTTGGTGCTTCTATATTATTCTTAAAATCAAATCACTTATTCAGTGTTTTTGTGTGCCCTCTGTCTGCCAGATTCTGGTTAGATCCCTCAAGTATTTCACAATATGTGTTTATCCCTTAGGCCCCCATTCCAGACCATCTGTACTCTGATTCAGAGCCACCTTTTCAGCTTCTCTCTTTGCTGTCTCCTTTCCCGATAGAAATCTGTCATCCAGTTATATCATGTGTCTTCACATGCAGTTGGTGCTTTTATACTTGCCAGTCTCTCTGTCTTATTCCTCTGTCAAAATAGGGCCCATCTCAATTCCTGTGTCCTTAGCCCAAGGTGATTTCTCTGTCATAATTGTATCTGTATTACTTCAGCACTTACTGCTCATACAATTTATTGGCACTTACCATTTATTGTCTCAAAGTCACTTATGCAGTATCTCTGATAATCTCTTTAAACACCTAGTTATGGGAAGCAGCTTAATTCTGGGGGCTTTCCAATTCTACTTATTAACAAGCATAATTACATTAGATGTTTGTTTTATAAACTGAAATCTTTGTCTTTGTGACTTCCCCTCTCCCTTGGTTACATTTGTGTCTTCTAGAGGAACACAGATTCAATGTTCTGTTTTTGCAAAACCCACCTTAAAAACTTTGATAGCAATTTTCAGGCTATGTTAGTAAATCTTTTTGGATTAACATGCCCTTTTATAATCCCACTCTGTCATCTTCCTTTGGATACCCTCTACTTCTGCACTGTCTCCTAAGTTATGGCATATAGAATTGAACCTAGTGTTCCAATCATCATATGTCTAATTAGAGAAAAATGCAAAAATGTAACTTTTTTTTTCTTTCGTTAAATGAAATGTAAGTTGGCCAAAGCTAGTGGTTTCTTTCTAGTCTTGGTTTCTTTCATGTTTTAAAACTTGTATTCCTTACACTCTCTCTTTCCTCACTTGCCTTACATGCTATTGGACTGGGGGAAAAAAGCCTTAAATATATATTGAAACAGAGCTTTAAAATGAAAACACTCAACAGCTGGGAAGGCACCACAACAGACAGAAATGAAGTCAGAATTGGAGGAACTGTAGGTCCAAGATATATTTATGAAGAGCTTATTCTATGCCAGGAACTTTTCTTGGCACTTGGGATACATTAGTGAACAGAACAGACAAAGATCCTGCCTTCCTGGAGTGTGTAGTCAGCTATTTCTGAGCACAGGCTGTGAGAACACAATGAAGACTGGCTGGCAAATGATATCAGAATGTATAGAGTAACTACAGCCCTAAATAAAAGAAAACAAAAAGATATAAGCGATTTAGGCACATACAATGCTGAAAAGTAATAATATTTGAAAGCTTCTGGTTTTCAGATCCATGAACAAAAACTCTAGAGGAAATACTTAAAAAATTTAAAGATAACAATATTCACAGTAATTAAAAGGTAGAGGCAACCCAAGTGTCAATGATGGATAAATAGATAAACAAAATGTGGTGTAGACATACAATGGAATTTATTCAACCTTGAAAAAGGAAATTCTGACACATGCTATGACATGGATGAACCTTCAGTACATGCTAAGTGAAATAAGCTAGTCACAAAAAGACAAATACTATATGATTCCACCTATGTGAGTAGTCAAATTTATGGAAACAGAAAGTAAATGATGATTACCAGGGGCTGGGGGAAGGGAGAAAAGGGAGCTATTGTTTAATAGGTACAGTTTCAGTTTTGCAAGATGAAGAGAGTTCTGGAGATTGGTTGCACAGCAAGCTGAATATACTTACTTAATACTGCTGCTGATCTGATTATTTGTAAATGGTTAAGATGGTAAATGTTATGCATGTTTTACCACAGTTAAAAAATTTTAAATCTAAAAGATTAAAATTTTAAAAATTAACGAGCTAATAAGTTGAAAGACTAATAAACTTCTAGAAACATTAAAAAATTTTAAAGAGATAAACCACAAACATACTATAGTTGAGGAAGCAGACCCTGCACATGTAGAATTGAAAGACATTTACACAGCAAATGCCTGTTAATACAATCCAAACTGTGGTAGTGCTGAAAGGAGATGTTGAATAGGGAGAAATTATTAATAGCAATCAGGTGAGGAGCCAGACTTTTGAAGGAGAGAAAGCTACAGGCATTTCAGGTAGAGAGCATAACATAAACCTAAGTGAAAACAAGTAGAAACTCTATGACTCAGGGGCCTTGGAAGACAATGAGGAAAAAATGGGTTGAAAAATTATAGATGGTTCTGAGTATTAGGCCAGAGCATTTGATGTGGTAAGAGATCTAGTGATCTCAGTAGAAAAGGACAGTGCAGAATGATGGGGCAGAGAAGAGGCTTTAAGAATAGTGTACGCCCACAATAAAAGGGTGGTCATAACAGTGATCATGACAATGAAGATTCAAAACACTGGGTTTATCAAAAACTACTATAAGAGAGGAATTAGCAAAAGTTGAATATTAGCCATTGGGAGCAAAGAAGAAATGAAATAATTTAAATCTTGTCAGCCTGTGGACCCAGGAATACGGTGACTCTATTAACATTGAAAGGGACATTTGTTATGATGGAAGGAAAAGTTGATTTACTTTTGACATTTTACATTAATGATATTTCTGGATACCTAAATAAAACCAGCCTAGAAAGGTCATAATAAGATGTACAGGGATCAAAGTTTGAGAGATCAAACATTTCAGTGAGGTTTGTCCACAGAGGCTCACACAAGGACTGTGGTTTTCACAGAGCCTAATTGAGGTAGTGTATCTATAATACTCTAAAAACCTCTTCAAGGAAGTTAGAGAAAATAGTAATCAGAAGGATTTCTTTAGGAAATGTGATAGAAGAGTAGATGAGATATGGTAGTTTACTACTCACTCTGAGTAGTTAATTGGTTAAATAACAAGGAAGGCAGCATTATCACAGCTTTGTTTAATCTATCAATAAGAGAAGATTTCAGATTTTTCTTGAAATTGGAGTAAATCAAGCTTTGCCTACATGCTCATGACATTAAATTGTCCAAAGCTACTAGTCTTGTTCTTGCTTTCATCCAATATTTTCTGTTATGTTTTCAGGATTATAGAATTTATGGAACATGATTATACACTCATTCAATTTGAAATACTCAGAGGAAGAGGGAATAATAAACCTTGGTAACATCCTTCATCCATATTCCCTTTTCTGTCTTGCATTTCTGTTAAGCATGCACAGATATTTAGGACTAACTCAGACTTTTTAATCACCATCATTCCAGCACCGATTATAATCTCTTATTTAGTGATGATAGAAGGCTAATGCTGTAGTGTTCCCAAGGATTCAGGAATTATCAAAAGAATTTTGAGCTCCATTTGCCTTTGATATTTGCCTCCAGTTTCTGAACTTTGCCCAGATGGGGGAAGGGAACAGGGACTCCTTCCTGAAGCTCAGATACCACAGCAGAGTACTTTTGGAGACATCTTGATTCTATTAGAGTTTGCAGGTCAAAGGGCAGGTTCAACTGGCCTTGGTAGTTAAAGCACCAGGAACAGAGTGAATAAACCACTGTAATGACTTAAAGTTGGATTTCTGCTGCCACCCACTCATTGCGCTGGTAATAGGCATGTTAGTCATGCCATGGGGATCACTAATCACTTTGAAAGGTTTTGTGTCCACATTTTCTGTTTTGTTTTGTTTGTTTGTTTTTAACTGAGGAAAAGACACCAACAGAGCAAGGAGAGTAATTTGACAAGAAGAGCATTGCAGTCCTTATTTTGCTCTGGGCTTGTGGCACACATATATTAACTTTCACATTTCATGTGCTTGCATTACTCCCTAGGGGCCCATGGGGAACAGTCAGAGTGTGCCACACAGCCAAGGCTCCTTTTCTATGAATAGTTAGTAAGGCTCTTAAAGTCAGTGAGTAATCTCCTTAAAAGGTTCAATTTCTTTAAAATACCCATATCAGTATTGAAGAGGTGACTTCTAGATCTTAAAGCAACTCAGATTAAAAGGAATTATTAAAAAGGAATTATTTCTGGTAATTTTTATTTTCTTTATAGTTTTCTGGGTCTTTCAGTTTTTCTCCAATGAATGTATACTACTTTTACAGATAATATCTTTTTTGCTAAGAGGCAATTATATTGAGTAGACAGCTACTAAAATAAGATTCTTTTTGCAATTTGCTTTTTCCCCCCACTCTGAAGTCCATTCCCTCTGAAAAGCAGAGTGTTTCTAACAAAATTTTAAGTTTAGACACTCAAGTGTACTATGTAAAACTTAACTATGTAGGTTCAGCTATGCTATATATATATCCTATCAGATGTATTGGGGGGACAACAATTTTTTGTATTCCCAAAAAGTTATGGCTGTTACTGTTTAATAGCCTCCGTGTTCTTGCCTATCCTCGAAATTTTTTTCAAGAGGTTTTTCTTCCCCATAACAGCCATTTCAAATTTAGCAAAATTGTAACCAAGGGAACAATACTATCTCTGTCCCTTTCTAAAAATAAAAGAAAACCCCAAAAGCTCATATATCTGTAAAAAATAGTTGGCATTACTCAGAATTTATTTGATTATATGTACAATATATAATTGAAACATTTTATTCTCTTGACTATGAATTGCCCTTCTTAGGTACATACATATGTAGAAATCGATATTAAGAATATACTTTTCAGATGGAAAGGACAAAGCTATGATAATCTGTTAGGGAATTTTTAGGGGATGAGAGCCATGGGTATGAGAGAACAAGTTTGATTCTGTGCAGTTCATAGCATATTATCATTGCTTAGTAAATACTAGCACTAATAAAATCTCTGTTTGAATTGCATTTTTAAAAAGACTTCACATTATCTATCTTATTAAAAAGACATTATTTCCAATGGCTCAGACTCCAATACTACATTCTTTAAAATTTTGAAATTTGAAATCTAGGCTGTGACCTATTATATCATGTTGCAATTTGGGAATTTGACATATTACCCAGAGATTAACTGTACCACACTAGCTGGCCAAGTGTACCATTTATGCGAGAATTTGGAATATAGTTAAAATGGCTCAACATTATAAAATAATTTTTACTATATCATATTATGATGCTTTCCTTAAGCACAGAATAGAACTCAAATCCCGCTCTCCACATGCATGCAACAGGGAAGGATCATGTGAGCGTATAGCAAGAAGGCGCCATCTACAAGCCAGGTGGAGAGACCTTGTCAGAAATTGAATCTTGCCAACACCTTGATCTTGGACTTCTAGTTTCCAGAACCTGAGAAAATAAATTTGGTATATATGAAAAAAACAAAACTCAAACCCCATCACCTTTTTATTTTGCATTCAGCAAAAGTGCTAATGTTTCCATCTAATTAGACAGTAATTTATCTTTCATTCGTCTTCTGCTGCTTGCCTGCTACTAAATGTGTAATTCTGACTATTGGTACACAGAGATGCAGCACCCTCATTGAGAAAGCATGCTCCTCATTCCTGCTTTGTCAGACTTTGAGCTTCCCAAAAGGGAACAGATGACAGCCAGGCTTCCTGTTGGAAGCTCTGCAGAATTAGACCATCTTGAACTCCTTCACCTTTAAGCTCGTTTCACCACTTGATATATTTTTTTCAAGTGCCCACTGGATATATTTAGACTGTCATTGTCCCTTTGGTGTTAACTGGAGCCTCATGGTGTAAGCCATCTGCCATTTCTTAGAATTACATAGTGTGGGGACAATAGAAAGTGATAGTGAAGTCAGTGAGAGTCATCTTTTCTTCCAACAGCAAAAACTAGTTACACAAATCTTCATGTGTAAACTAATCTACATCCCTCATTTGTCAGTATTGCTTGTTCATAGTTCAGTGTACCTACTCATCGGAATAAAGAATGTCCATCCGAATATTCAGCTGGTAGTCTTCCAGTTTGTGACTGCACCAAAACTCTTCCATGTGACTGCTGTTGAAGCTCAATTATCTTAACAAAACACAGAAGCAGGGTTAAACTGGGGCAATGCATTCTCAGATTCAGCATTTCCTCAGGTCAAAAGCTCAGGCCAAGGCCGTGCGCGGTGGCTCATGCCTGTAATCCTAGCTCTTGGGAGGCCGAGGCGGGCGGATTGCTCAAGGTCAGGAGTTCAAAACCAGCCTGAGCAAGAGCGAGACCCCGTCTCTACTATAAATAGAAAGAAGTTAACTGGCCAACTGATATATATATAAAAAATTAGCCCGGCATGGTGGCGCATGCCTGTAGTCCCAGCTACTCGGGAGGCTGAGGCAGAAGGATCGCTGGAGCCCAGGAGTTTGAGGTTGCTGTGAGCTAGGCTGACGCCATGGCACTCACTCTAGCCTGGACAACAAAGCGAGACTCTGTCTCAAAAAAAAAAAAGCTCAGGCCACTTATATAGTTGCTGTAAATCAAATCTGTCTTCCTTCATAAAAGATGAGCTACTGAGGAATGCATTTTGGACCATGAGACTAATCATTCTCCAACTTCATTCTAATTATTTTGTAAATTTCTTATGTCCATCTTTCTACTAAATACACCTTCTTTTCCTTCTGGACATAAACTATAAAGTAGTTATTAGCTAAACCACAGGAATCTGTAAAGTTTAAATTACTGTTTGAAAGTGTGCAGATCATTGCCAGTAAAGCCACAACTGCAAACTTATTTGCATTGATGATATAAAAGGGAATTATTGATATTCAGAATGCCCCAGGAATGGATGCCTGTGTTCCCAAATCCAGTTTACTAAAATTTGCAATTTGTTATACACTCTATACATGAACTGTTTTCAATGTTAGTAATGCCTCAATTTGCCTAGAGGCTACAGAATACTTAGCGAAGGAATGAGTTAAATGGATGAAGTGCATGGGGAACAGGATTATTCTTACTAAAAACAAAAAAAGTCACTAACTCTGTTTACTTTTCAAGTTTAACTGAACTATGTTTAAGAACTCTTTTTTTTTAACTATAAAATGAAGTACTAAGTTGTTATTAATGTAGTTTTTAAATGGTTAAATATATTTTTAAATTTTATTTTGTTGTGGTAAGAACACTTAACATGAGATCTACCTTCTTAACCAAGTTTTAAGTGTACAATACAGTATTGTTAACTATAGGTACAGTTTTGCACAGCAGATCTCTAGAACTTATTCATCTTGTGTAATTGAGACTTTATGCCCATTTGCCCTTCCCCCAGCCTCTGGCAACCACCCTTCTACTCTCTGCTTCTATGAGTTTTACTATTTTAGATGTCTCATATAAGTGGAATCATGCAGTATTTGTCCTATGACTGGCTTACTTCACTTAGCATAATACAGGAGAACTTTATTAATATAGCAATATAAAAACATGGTAAAGATATTTAGAGTCAGAACAACCTGCATGTGATTCCTGGTTATGCCATTTACTGCAAGTGTGAACTTGGGCAAGCTTTGTAAATTTTCTAAAAAGCCTTGGTCTTATCACCCACAAAATGGGGGTAATAATAATAATAACTTTAAAGAATTGTTATGAGGGATAGATCATACTGTTGGCACTTTCTTTTGCAGGCAAGAAGCTCTTCTGGCTGCCATTAGTGAAAAAGATGCCAACATAGCTCTTTTGGAGCTTTCATCCTCTAAGAAAAAGACCCAAGAAGAAGTGGCTGCACTAAAGCGTGAGAAGGACCGTCTGGTGCAGCAGCTCAAGCAACAGGTATCATTGAATGCCAGAGAGGGTCCCGCAGAGGAGGGTCAGCTTTCACACCACTCTCCACACGTCTTGGCCAGCCTGTCTCTTGTTTCATATTAGACATTTGATAATTGTACCTAATTTCCGTGACTGGAGACTTCGATCTTCACAAATCTGTGGCTATGTCTAGGAAATGCAGAGTATTCTTGGTGAGAGGGCTGTTTTAGAAGATGTCACAAGTCTTCTATGAGAATGTTTTTAACTTTGTACAATGGATAGTAGAAATTGGTAAAATCAGCCCATTTGAAATGAAAAGGGCTTTCTTTTTAATTCCGGTCAGATTCCTAGTACAGCAGGTACTGAGGGTATTTTCATTAGAAGATTTCCAGTTATTCATGGATGGGTAACCTCTGAAGGCAAGAACAAAGTTTGCTTCTTTTTCCCCAACCTCAACTCTCGGGCAAGTTAATGCTTAGTAGTCCTGTATGGCCTTTTATCTGTGAAAATATAAGTGAAACTTTCCCCTCTGATGGTTGCACAATAGTGTGAATGTGCTCCGAATACTTTAAAATGGTAAAATGTGTTATGAATATTTTGCCACAATAAAAAAAATGGGAGAAAATTTTTCCTTTCTGAAAATAAGGAGAAAGGTGAATTTTTAAGTCTGAGGCCCCTGTTTAAACTTTAGTGCTTGTCCCTGACTGCTCCTATCATTGTCATCTCCTGCCTTCTCTGTCACATTTTCTGTGCATTTGGGCTGCCCAGATGTGTTCTTTCACCTCAGATAATGAGACTAAGAAAGAGCTTTTTAAGTGAAGCAATTTTTTTTTTCTATTTTGGGGGAATCTTTCATCAATTGATAGCATTTCTTTTTTTTTTTTTTTTGAGATGGAGTCTCACATTGTTGCCCAGGCTAGAGTGAGTGCCATGGCGTCAGCCTAGCTCACAGCAACCTCCAACTCCTGGGCTCAAGCGATCCTCCTGCCTCAGCCTCCCAAGTAGCTCGGGACTACAGGCATGTGCCACCATGCCCGGCTACTTTTTTCTATATATATTTGTTGGCCAATTAATTTCTTTCTGTTTTTAGTAGAGACAGGGTCTCGCTCTTGCTCAGGCTGGTTTTGAACTCCTGACCTCAAGCAATCCGCCCGCCTCGGCCTCCCAGAGTGCTAGGATTACAGGCGTGAGCCACCGTACTTGGCCAATTGATAGCATTTTGACATAATATTTAATGTTCATATTAACAATAACCAATATTTAAACACTAGATACTTTCTCTGTAGCTCAGTATTAAAACTGCTTAGAAATAGACCTTCCATTTATTTATGTGGCTGATTTTGCTGAGAAAATGCTAGAAGATGCTCCTTTTCTACAGGATAGATCATTGATCAGCTAAAAGTAACCCATTGCTCACTTACAAGTGAGAAGAAACTTTTCTAATGTCCTAAAATAATTTTTAGCTAAAAGAGAACGTCATCTAATAGTTGGATGCATGTTAAATAAAATAGGAAGATTGTGCCTATTATTAAAGACATCTGTCCAGTAGTTGAAAACTGAAAATTATCAAAACTGATAGTATAAAATAGGAGGGTATTATTGAAGAAAAGAGTGCCCTGGTTTGTAAGTATATATATTTAGCAATATCAATTCTCTTCAGTAATTATACCTGGAGATATAGGTCTTATATATAGGCATCTGATTTAAGTAGCTTATAATCCTTCACTTTGTGACACCAAATAGAATAGAATTTATAGCAGACCAGAATACTGCACCTCATTCACAGTGGCTTTTGATTACCTGGCTCTCAAGACTTTGTTTTTGTTAGGTGAAAATTAAGGAAATTAATTAGTTTATGAGCTTATAACCTCAGAAAGGAGTAGCTAAAAAATTCTCAGTGTCTTTATATCTAACTATATGCTTTGAATATTCTATAGTGATGTGTCCTATGTAAACAGAAAAATAATAGAGTTCTTAGCAGTGAGTCCTTTCTACAGTCTTCTCCTGTCTCCCTTTCATGTGAAGGTTCACATTCCTGCCCTCTCAAAATGTGTCTGGCATGCTGTGAGCAAGAAGGAATGGACCTTGCCAGAGACATTTGGTTCTTTAATTCTTCTAAGCGTGTGTACTAACTTTTGGACAAGGGAGAGGCCTTTTGGAAAGAGGATATGGCATTAGTGTTATTTTAATTTAAAGCTTCTAGTCCTTGAATTGCTGGAATGTGCCTCAGTCTAAAGGCCATTTCCTAACAGGGGAGCAAGCAGCGCTGGCCAGGCTTTCCCGGGAGTGGGGCTGCACTTGCCTGGTAGGCTTTCGGCGTCCACGTGGCTTCCTGTCTTCAGAAAGCGGTGAAGCAGTGTGGGATGTACAGATTTGAGGGTCACTGTCTAATATGGTCCCAATTTATTAACCCCCCAGGGTGACTTGTCTCCTTGACTCATTCATGGCAAAGCAGCATGTGGAGAGGCTGTATCAGAGGAAGGGGCCGGGCTGATGAAAAAAATAAAAACTAAAGGTCGTCTAACAAACTCCAGATGTGCTATGGCGGGTGCCAACCCGTGTGTTCAGAACATAAGTCATGAAGAAGCCCCCACTGTGATGATCAGGCCCCTGCGTGAGATTTAATGTAAATGCAGATAGAACCCTGGGAAGCATTAACACGATCTGTTTAGCCACAGTGGCTGTCACAAGATGGCCTTCCTTTCAACGTTATTTTCTTCTTTTCACTTCCAGAATTTTACAACCTCCAGATCGTGTTTGCTGCTAGTGTGAAGTCTGGCTTTGTCCCTGTGTGCTCTATACTGATGTGTCATAGGCATGTTGGGCTTTTCAAGACAGGCTAGGATTTTTGTTCTGTTTTGAAAAGTCAGCTATAGCAGTGTAAGAGTAAAAGCTGCAAACTTAAACTGATGTGTTTTGAATCTAGATAATCTCATTTACAACTATAATTTCATTTGAGATTCATTGCCCATTCATTTGAGATTCATTGAGCATCTACTATGTGCTAAATATTATATTAATGGGAAAAAAAAAGTCTTTCTTCCTAATAACAGCCTGGTGCAGAGCTAATACGACCTAGGTTGTAACTTTAGCTACTCCATCTAACCAGTTGGACAGATTATTTCTCTAAGATTGATGTTACTTATGTATAAAATTGGGATAGCATTACCCACCCCACAGAGTTGGTCTGAAATTAAATAAAATAGCAAACCCACAGTACTTAGAATGCACGCTTCCATTGCCTTTCAAAGACCCCTGTTCCAGAGTAAGAACTATGCCATTGGTGACCCATGTTGTCTTGATTGAAGGGGCATTTCAATAACCATGTCTCTCATTCTCAGTCATCCCTAATGACTTTATTTAATGCTCCACCTGACTCTATAGTGTTCAGAACTGTACAACCAGCACATGGTGCTCTACTCCTGAGGAAGGACACGTTTCTCGGTGCAGTTAGGATAAAGAGATAGCGGTACTTTTTATCTTTCCTTTCTTCTACCTGTTCTTTTTAATGGTATGACTATAATATGAAAATTTTAAAAATAATTTTCAAGTCTTTCTTAAATCTTACATTTCCATTACTGAGGAACACAATTTAAATGCCCGTCTGCCTGAAGTTCTCCATATTAGGAAAGTGACAAATCCCAGACACACATTCCATCTCACTCACTTTCTAGTTCTGTGATTTTGAACTTGTTTCCTGCCTGCTCCTTACATCCCTGGCCAGCGTAACTTTTCAGAACTATGTGAAAACAGCATAATGATAATAATGGCTACCACTTATCAACTAGCTGGTGTGCGGAGCACAGGTGCACCTGCTCTTCCCCACGCTCTGGAGAGGATTGTCTTCATTATATGATGAAGCACCTAAAACCCAAACGGTTACAGTTCTTGGCTACATTTCCACGAAGACTAAGTGATAGAGCATGGAGCCACAATTAGAACTATTCTCTTCTTACTCCTACCATCTTTTTTGTTTTGTTTTTTTGTTGGTGGTGGTTTTTTTAGAGACAGAGTCTTGCTCTGTCGCCCAGGCTGAGTGGAGTGCAGTAGTGGCCTGATCGTAGCTCACTGCAGCCTCAAACTCCGGGGCTCTGCCCTGCCCTGCTAATTTTGCTAATTTTATTTTTTCCTGTGGAGTCGGGGTCTCCCTACGTTGCCCACGCTGGTCTCAAACTCCTGGGCTCAAGCATTCCTCCTGCCTCAGCCTCCCAAAGTGCTGGGTTTACAGGCATCAGCCTGGCCTTACTCTTACCATCTTATGTATAAATTTCAGACAGTTGGTAATTAGGAAGATTGCGTTAGAATTAGAACAATACAAACAATGCTATTCCACGTTTTTGTGACATGTATTTGTTCCCCTGAGAGATAGAAGATGATATTTATTTATATTCCAACCCCTCCCCTCTCTGTCTGTAAAGAACCTGAAATAAAAAAGAAATGGTATGATTTGTCCTGTCTTATAAATGACTAAGAGAGGCAGTGTGAACCTGAAGCTACAAAATAATAGCAAAATATAATTCTGCTTTTTTGTGTTTGTGTCTTCAGAGAAGGCAGTACCGGATCAGGACTAAACAAGCAGTGGTTCTTTTTTTTTTTTTTTTTTTTTTTTAAAAGGCAAGTCTCAGGTGAAATTTATTGAGGGGGGAGCCTGCAAGATGGAATTACAATAGGATTCCAGGGCAAGAGCAAGATATAGGTCTACAGAGCATGATACATACGCCACAAATGAAGATCAGACTACTTGCTGCTGCAGGAAAAAGAGAGTATACTGTGGTTCTGAGAGTAAGTGCCCAGGAGTGCTTCATATCCTGCCTGCTTTGAGCAGTCTGCAAACCAGCCACCCTTCCCGAAGCTGTCCTTTAACTCAACCACCTGGGATGTATGCACGCTTTTCCAATTCAGAGTGATTATAGCGAAGAGTCTGGTCCCCTAGATCCCTGATGTATGGGTAGTAAAGAGATATTCAAATCCCATAAGTATTCAGAAGGTAGCCTCTGTGGCCAGTCTGTTTGACCTTTGCCTGAGGATAAAAGAATCATACACTGAGACTCTGGCACCCTAAGCCTTCATCTCCTGTGTACATGACATACATTAACCACTTCGGTACCAACGTCGACTGTAGTTGACAGCCACAGATGAAGGCGCACAGTGACTTTAGGCAACAGCCGTGATATGAAGGCATACAGCAGAGCGTCGACTTTAGCTGACAGCCGTGATAGGACTTTTCTAATTTTTCATTTATCAAAATAAGGTTGTGAACATTTAAAAATAACGTAATGATCAAGAGAGCAAACAGACAACCCACAGAATGGGAGAAAATTTTCGCAAGCTACACATCTGATAAAAGGCTAATAACTATAATCTATTTAGAACTCAGGAAAATCAGCAAGAAAAAAATCAAACAACCCCATCAAAAAATGGGCAAAGGACATGAACAGAAACTTTTTAAAAGAAGACAGACTAACGGCCAACAAACATATGAAAAAATGCTCAACATCTCTAATCATCAGGGGAATGCAAATTAAAATCACAATGAGATATCACTTATCTCCAGTGAGAATGGCCTTTATCAAAAAGTCCCTAAACAATAAATGCTGGCATGGATGCAGAGAGATAGGAACACTCCTACACTGCTGGTGGGACTGCAAACTAGTTCAACCTCTGTAGAAAGCAATATGGAGATACCTCAAAGCAGTATAAGTGGATCTACCATTTGATCCAGCAATTCCACTATTGGGCATCTACCCAAAAGATCAAAAGTCACTTTATAAAAAAGACACCTGCACTCGAGTTTATAGCAGCACTATTCACAATTGCAAAGCTGTGGAAACAACCCAAGTGCCCATCAACACATGAGTGGATTAATAAAATGTGGTATATGTATACCATGGAGTACTACTCAGCTTTAAGAAACAATGGTGATATAGCACCATTGTATATTCCTGGATACAGCTGGAACCCATTCTACTAAGTGAAGTATCTCAAGAATGGAAAAACAAGCACCACATGTTGTCACCAGCAAATTGGTATTAACGGATCAACACTTCAGTGGACATATAGGAATAACATTTATCAGGTGTTGGGCAGGGGGGAGGAGGGGAGGGGTATATACAATCACAACGAGTAAGAAGTGCAACGTTTGGGGGATGGACACGCTTGAAGCTCTGACTCGAGGGGCGAGGGGAGATGGGCAATATATGTAACCTTAACACTTGTACCCCCATAATACACTAAAATTTAAAAAAAAAGAAAAAAAATGAATAACGTAATAAAAACATATATGTACATGTTGCCTATTCTGATTTACATTACAAGCTGCCTGTAAAGTAAAACAAGCTTCCAGTGCTTTCAAGCTTTCCTTATCACACAAGAGCAAAATGGACTCGTCGTCAACGCACAGCACAGACTACCATGCGGACTGTGAGTGCCACTGTGGGCGAGGTTTCGCGGCCAGTGAGCGCCGCACCGCCTCGGTTACGTAAGGGACTGTTACAACCTCCTTCTGAGGGCAGCCGGTTGGAATAGTCATTTCAGGGTCCCACGGGTTCAAAATTATTGTTCTTAAAGACAGTTTAGCTGACCACCCCGTTGATATTCAGACTGCATTAATTTGGTTACCTTTCAGGATTAGTTGCTTTTTCGAGAAAACAACTAGAACACCACTGTATTTTTCAAAATAATGTGAAATAACCAACTCAAAATATTAATTTTTTATAATTATCAATTACTCTGGAAACTTAGCACTCAGTGGTGGCTTTAACTATAAACTTTTCAACTCTTTAGTTCCATGGGCAAATGCTCTACTTTCTTTAACAGAATAATGCTAAATTAGGTTCAAAAAAGATAGATCAATTTGCTCATAATGAGAAGTAAAAATTTGATTGGTTAATTTTTTCTTTCAATCAATAGCTCCTTCTAAATAACATCACATAAAATGTTTTAGGCTGTAATCTTTTCTTCTCAAATATGAATTTCTCAGATTCACAATTTATTATCACAATTTATTATGAAAATTATCATCATTAATTCCTTATACCCCCTGTACTCTAATTCTCCTCCAGGACCTGAACTATTCTCATTGAGGTGAGGTACTAAGACAACTGCCAAGAATTGTACTCTAGGGTAATACTGACTTTAAGAATTCATTTGAGTTACAAAATTAAAAAAACTTTGTAAAGCCATGATGGCCTCACATCTTTTAATTACACACTGACACTTGGCTACCTGTAATGTTGAGCATTTATTTGACTTCTTTGTTATTTGCATTTATTTGACCCTTTGTTATTTGCATTTATTTGACCCTTTGTTACTTGCAAAATTTTGTCATCATTTTCTAATAAGATCTCCTGATAGGAAAACAGATTATTAATAGTATACACTAGTCCCCCTGATCTTTGGTTTCACTTTCTGTGATTTCAGTTACCTGCTGTCAATCATGGTCCAAAAAAATTAAATGGAAAATTCCAGAAATAACTTACAAGTTTTAAATACACACCATTCTGAGTGTCATAATGAAATCTTACACTGTCCCACCTAGGATGTGAATCATCCCTGTGTCCAGTGTATTCACACTGTCTACACTGCCTGCTCATTAGTCATTAACATCATCATTGGGAGGTTAGGAGTAGCCTAATGCTATGTCACAGTGGCTGTATCATTCGCTTCACTCCATCTCAGCACGTGGGCATTTTATCATTGCACGTCATCACAAGAAGGGTTAATACAATATGGTAAGATATTTTTTGAGAGAAAGAGACCACATCTATATAACTTTTATTACAGTATGTTGTTATAATTGTTTTACTTTATTGTTATTCTCTTATTGTGCCTAATTTATTCATAAATTGAATATTATGGGTTTGTGTGTATAGGAAAAAACATAATAGACATAGGGTTAGATACTATCTGTAGTTTCAGGCATCCACTAGGGTTCTTGCAGTGTATCCCTTGCAGATAAGGAGGGCTACTATAGGTACATTTCACAGAAGGTAAAATCAAGGCACTAATTGACTAACAGTGCAAACCAGCTGTAAGTATCAGAGGTTTATAAAAAGAGTAGATCTACACTTTCACATTGCCTACCTTGTCGTATCAGTGCTCCTGATTGGGGTTCTGGGGCTGTCTAGTTCTAGACTCAGCCGTCTTGGCGCTTCTTCTACTGTCCGGGGACCTCTTTCTCGGCAACCCATACCCTTTACTGTTAACACATCTTTTCAAACTCTCTTTTGTATTCATTTAGCAACATTCACTAATTATTATCTGGTGCTTACTGTATACCAGACCCTCTCCTGGCTGCTGGCAATAGTAGGGTGAGCAGAACAAACGTGGACCTGGAGGGCTTCCCTCTATTTCAGGCCCAACTGTTTTATCCAGCATTTCTAGGTATTTTGTCACAGAGGTTTTCAGGTCATTGAGTCTGACAAAGAAGCTATACTTCCTTCATATTATACTAGAAAACTGAGCAAAAAAAAGTGTACTTAATAATTTGTTACACAATCTCAGATTACTCAGTCTAATTTTAAAAGCTGAACTAATTTTAATTTGTTTGTATTTCATAGTTTCTGAACAAATTGTTGGCTTACAGTATGGTCACTAAAAGAATTATAAATGGATTAAGGATAGCTAAGCCATCTAAGTAGGCCTGAAGAATTATAAATAATGTGACCATACCTGTTGTTTAGAAAAAACAAGAGAATTACTGTATTTTATGCCCTCAACTATAAAAAGAATATTATCTCTATCCTATTCCTATTAGGGAAATTTGAAGATGAATTTGATGGTTTCTTCAAAGAGAACCAAGATCTTCTGGAGAAGAGTGGTGTATGTGTGCAGAGCTGTGTGACGTGTCAGGCCCCTGGTGCACGTGCTATGGAAAGCTCTCAGTCCCGTGGGAAGCTAGCTAATTGTCAAACAGATACTAATACCAAGACTTCCTATCTGCGTCCTGGTCGGTTGACAGAGCCTGCTCCCTGGTCTCTCTTCACTGTTTCAAGCTGAGCGTCACCTTTCTGTTCACCCTTCTTTTTTCAGTTGTCCTAGTTCTACTTCCTTGAGGTTATACCTATAATCCTGATTGGCCATGCAGTGATCCCACAGTCTTTGGCCAGGCATTTCCGTATGTTTTCTTAGTTTTCTATTGTGTTGTGTGTATTTTACCTATTTTTGGTTTTTGTGGAGATTTTTGAGAAATAGGGTCTCACCCTGTTGCCCAGGCTAGAGTGTGGTAGAGTGATCATAACTCACTACAGCCTCCAACTCTTGGGTTCAAGTGATTCTCCTGTCTCAGCCTCCTGAATAGCTGAGACTGTGGGCACACACCACCACACTCAGCAAATTTTTAAATTTTTTGTAGGGATGGGGTCTCAATAGGCTGGTCGCAAACTCTTGGGCTCAAGCAATTCTCCCGCCTCGATCTCCCAAAGTGCTGGGATTATAGGTGTGAGCCGTGAGCCGTGAGCCACCATTCCAAGCCTGTTTTACTTATTTAACCCTCCCAAGACCACTTTATTTCTCTAATTGCTAAGTTCTTGATGGAAAGGGAGTATTTCACTGTTGCCACAAGTATTTTCAATAGCTATGACATGGTAAAACACCTGAATCAAGTGAATAATATTTTAAGAGTTGTCTGTTATTAAGTTGACAATTTTTAGTCTCTGGAGGAGCTGCATATGACACAATGATACTTTGTATGATACCTTACTCTTTCTTATTGCTTCGGGTAAAGCTCAGTACTCTGACAATTGCTGATTAGGTCGGGGCAAGCAACCTATGCTTTGGATGAGCACTTTCTCAGTCTAGCAGATGTTCTAGCACACATCAACTCATCTGTAAACCCACATTGTACGTGATTTCAGACTGCCTCATTCTGTTAGAGTACTGGTTACCATCGTGACAAGTCAGTGCTCTGTCCACATACACCACTCAGAAATAATTTGTCAGTCCTATAATATGGACTAATAATGCTCTTTCGATTCCTTTATTTGGGTTATTTTACTCCTTTGTTGTTAAATAATAGAAGTGCGCATAGGTTAATATCTTTCTTATTTTGACTTTAGGCCTTTTTTTCTCACATTTTATAGGGCTGGCCTTGGCTCACCTATAAACATGTATATAGCATCTGTCTTTTTCTCCTTGTAGCATTGGGGGGTGCTGTTTATCATGGTAGCATGGTGTACTAATTACAAAGTTACAGTTGAAAAGGCACTTTTATGGTAATCACTCTAGGCACTTGGAACTTCCCACGTAAATCATTGTTTGGGCAAAAATTTCTGATGTTTGTTTATAGTACAAAGAATACTCTTTTGGAAGTTCAGTAAATTCTCTTTGCTTGGAACTTAGGGTTATGACAACAACAACATATCGTCATTTATTCCAACTCTAGTATTGGTGCACGTGTTTTTTGATCATAGCTTCTATGAGAGAAAGTGTAGTTTTAATATTTTTCTATAGCCAAGCTCAAATCATTTTACTCGTCTTCCTTTATCTATCTCTAAGTTTTGAGTAAAGAATGCAAATCTATTCTTTTAGATATAAAAATATGATTTGTTCTTATTTAAGTTTTGGGAAGAACTGCCTTAACATTGTTCTAAAGAATGAAAGTAGGGGTCAGATAAGTTCTTTAAAAGAAAGCTCAAACTTGGTTTTTAAATTCTTAGCCCTGGACCCACCTATTAGAGCAACATTTAAGACCACCAAGTTGGAGCACAATCAATAATTAGATTCTTGCTGTCAAACTTATTGTTGGCTCTCTTTAGTATACACAGGTTGTTTCTGAACAAAGCTGAAATAGTATGAACCCAGTTGGGTAAAAGTCACCATTTTGGACTTATCATCCTCTTCCTATATGAAGAAGAAGTTGTTATATGGAAAATTCTTCTAACTAGCTCAGAAAACAGACATTTCTGTGGGCAACTTACTGATTTAAAGCCTGTTCCTTATGAATAAAGTATTTTATGGAAGTTTGTAGCCAATAAGAATAACAAGAATCAGCCTCGAAAGCCACACAATAATGTACAATCTCGAGTTGCCATTATTCTGCGTCGTAATCCTGAGCCAGAGAAAGACACGTACCTAGTCAGTTTCTTCAGCTGCTTCCTACAGCAGTCCTCCCTTCTTTTTCTCTGCCCTACTTTCTATGGAGGTAGGAATTTAAGACTCTCAAAATTAAAGGCATTTGAGGGCAGAATGTGCCTTGTTGACTACGTGTCATTGTATGTCATTGCGTGTATTGTTGAGCCTGGGCCTTCAGATGACATCCGGAAATGAACTGCATAGTGGGTGTACTCTGCACCCATGATTCCGAACATTGAGGACTTTTGTCATGTTTTGACAAATACACTATCAAAGGGAAGTACATCACAAAGAATGGTTATTTTCAGGCCAAATATTGACGAATTTAGGGAATATATTGTGTGGTGTTTTGTCTAATTTTTCACTTTCAATTTTGTACTGTACACAGGAAGTTTTTTTAAAACTGTATGTTTTAGATTCAGACTGTGTTTGCAAATTCCCATAAACACATAAAAGGACCAAGCTAAGCTGATTTGGGAGTGACCACTTTAGTACATTTCCTCTCACATTTCACCTGAGCAGCAGGAAGAAAGCTGGCCACATTTCAGCACTTGGGCTGGAAATCTCCTTAGCTAGGTCACTGGGTTCATTAAGTGCCTTCTCTGCTGCCCACATAACTGCAGGGGGCAGCGTTGCTAAAGTTCTGTTACTACTACTAACAAGGTTCCCAATATCATGTTTCTTGTTTCCGTTTGAGATCCATTGGCAGCCTCCTTAAAAGCCCATGTTTTAGCTAACAGTTGATTAAAAGGACTTCAGATTTTCACTAACGCTCTCCTCAGACTCTTTCCAGGTCTTCCAGCTCTGCCTGCTGCCCAGCTCCAAAGCCAGACCCACATTTTAAGTTTTTGTTCCAGCACTACTCCATTCCCAGTTACCAAAATCTATTAGTTATCGAGTATTGCCTAAAAATTACCCTAAATTTAGTGGCTTAAAGCAATAATTATATATTATCACACAGTTTCTGAGGATCCAGAGTCTGGGAGCAGCATAGTAGGTGATCCAGACTCAGGGTCTCTTATGAATTTGCAGTCAGGCTTTTGGCTGGGTCTATAGTCATCTGAAGACTTGGCTGAAGCTGAAGAATCCACTTCCAAATCTACTCATGTGACTCTTGGCTCTTCACCATATGGGCTCCTCCACAGAGTTACCTGGGACCTGGCAGCAAATGACCCAAGAGAGAGGACGAGACCAACCAAGGTGAAATTTGCAGTGTCTTTCACAACCTGTGCTCAGAAGTGACATACCATCACTTCTACCTTATTCTGTTGATCACACATACCAACCCTTGTACAATAAGGGAGGGGAAAACACAATGGTGTGAACAGCTGGGCACAAGGATCTTTGCAGGCCATCCTGAGTCTGGCTCCCACAAGTGAGCGAATAAACAAATTGTGGTGTGCTCATGCAATGAAATACTGCTCAGCAGTAAATAGAAATGAACTACAAACACACACAACAATGCAGATGAATCTCAAAAACACACTGAGCAAAAGAATTGAGACAGAAGAGTACATAGCACATGATTCCTTATTTGTATTAAACCCTAGAAAAGATTATTTTAATCTGTGGTGTAAGAAAGCAGATCAGAGCAACAAAGTAGAACTTGCTTCATCTTCTCTTCCCCTCCTTAGGTCACTTGAGGGGCCTCCAGTGGGAAAAGACAAGTGCCATTCTCTGTCATTCCTCTTCTCTCTTCCTCCTCTGGTTTTAGGGTCCTCCGATACTGCTTCTCTGGCCAGCCCCTGAGGTGGAGTGCAGCCAAAAGACACTAACCTGGCTGCTTTCTGTAATGTCACTTGACCAACGTCCTTGCCATGCCAAATAGTGACGATATGTGGGCTGCCATGGTATTAAAATGCTTCTCTGTCCTGTCATCTGTCTCTAGTTCTTTCCTCCTTCTAAGATAAGCACAAGGCAAATCAAGAAGTCTGATGCCTAAATAGGTTGCAGAGAGATGTGATGTCTATCTCCTTTTCTTGTACTCACACCCAATCTTTAAGAGTGATTCTCTTTGAGCCCCACTCACTTAGCTGAGGCAACGGAGACCCTCTTAAGAATGAGTGTTTACTCGTATAAAGAGTCCTTCTGCCAGGCTTAGCACCACCCTCACAAAACTCTTACATGGACAGACAATAGTGGTGGCTGCTTGGCTACTTTTTTTTTCTTTTTCTTTCTTTCTTTCTTTTCTTTTTTTAGTTAGGGCCTCTCTCTGTCTCCTGGGCTAGAGTGCAGTCCAGTTTGAGGTTGCAGTTGACAGGTCACTGTGTTGCTCAGGCTTGTCTTGAACTCCTGACTACAAGCATCCTCCCTCTGCAGCCTCCCAAAGTGCTAAGATTATAGGCATGAGCCACAGCGCCCAGCTCAGCTACTTAGTAAGCTGTCTCTATAATGTGTGTTGCTTTGCTCTTTTTTGTCACCAGCTTTGGACCTTGGTCACCAATTCTGTAACAGCAAGAAAAACCCACTCATCATACTATTAAAACTATTTTACATTCTGGAGAGCAGGGGTGGAGTAAAACTACAGAGAGCTCCTGAGTTGTTAGTGAATAAGGGGAAGATTAAATAGCAAGTGTGAAAATAGCTAGAGTGCTACAGAAGCTGTGGACAGCAAAATGTACAATATTCAGAATATACAGTATTCAGAAGTTGGTAGAAGATTACAATTCAATCTGTATTTAATGATTCAATGGCCTTTATTGACTTGGTCAGATAAAAATGTTAATCTCAAAAATTATTCTATATCCTTTCAATTCTAGATTTTTATATATTAAACATTCAATATATATATACTTCTTCTAAACCACTACAGACATTAAAACCAGCTGGATTGCTCCTGCTGATGGTGTCCATGTTTATGTGACAGGAACTAGATGCAAAGCATTTTTCCATTCACTGTCTTCACTTCTAGAATTGCCTTCTACTCCCTCCGCTTAATCTCCAATTTTTTTTTAAACTAGTCAAGTGCAGTAGTGAGGAGGGAGTAAAGTAGTAAAACAAGGAGTTCAATGTGTAACTGACTGTGAACAATCAAGTGAGATAACTCTACCTTGGGACCAGCCTTAATCTCCATTTGAATCTGTGCTTCAGGACTCATCTTTGTAGTTTGGAATTCCCTAGCCACAAAGTCAATATTTCTCCTTATCATTAGCAAAGCCATTCTATGCCTTTTTTCATTCACATATTCATCCTTCCTTGGGCTTAAGTTGAAAAAAATGAGAAGAGAGGAGAAAAGGAGGGAGCAGAGGTAAAGAAAAAGAGAAACTGTTCATTCATACTATAGTCATTAATTGTGTTTATTCTTTAAGAGAAGCCAAATTATTCTCATTGTCATGGTTATTTTTTCAAATGTAAGAATTCCCATTCTATAACTGTTGCTGTCTTGTTTCCTTGTGCGTGTGAAGCAGCATGGTGTGGTAGAAATAGCACTAAACTGAGTGGCAGGAGACCTGAGCCCCAGCTCCAACTCTGTTGATAACTAAGTGTATGATCTTGACCAATAATAACACCATCAACTAACATACAACATTTTACAATTTACAAAGTATTAATCAGATACTTCGTAGCTCCCAACCCTACCGCTATGTGGGCCAAGCAGATAAAAGTGAAAGAAGTGAGTGAAGTGGTGAAGGCAATAGGAGAGGTAGAACTGTGATAAACTAGGAGCCACATGCTTTGTTTAAAGGGGCAGCCACTTTTAATTCCAGCTCATGATTATGCAAGATGTGGGCCCTGTGTTATCCAAGCATCCATTTTTCCCCAGAGAATTCAGAGTTTTAGATAAATCTCTTGATGTCTAAGTGTTGGCAACTAATTTATTTTTTGTTTTTACATAAATCAGACCACAAGTCCAATTTAGTATTATTTGTTTTTATATAAATAAGGCCACAACCTGCATAACTTGCCTCTCTGGGCTTTTTATCTTTCTTATCTACAATTGGAAGCATAGATTGAATGAATTTTGAAGTCTAACATTCTTTATTTTCTATATTTTGATGAATCAACATGTTTACCTGTCTCTGTATCATCTGCTGGTTGCTGACATGGGAAATAGTTTTAAAAGAAGTGGTCATATGCATAAGAACAGATGTAAGGATTGTTTGACTCTGTCTATGGAAATTTGCTTATTTTATGAAAATATTACTTTCATTAAAAAGTAATACATTTTGTAGTTGAAAAAATCCTGGGTTGTTTTTTTAATCCTACAAAGAAATCAATCATATTTTGATGGATTCTGCTTGACTGCAGGTAATTCCAGAGGGTGGGGGGAGGATCTGGATTCATCCCAGTCTGCTTTCATCCATTTGTGGCATTTTTTGTCATCAGTTCCAGATGTAGGAAAATTCTTCCCAATAACTTGATAAGTCTCTTTCTTTCCTTCCTTTCTAGTGTCAAATCTAACTCTCCCTTCCTATTGTCAAACTGCTGCCTTTTATGATGCCACAGGGAATTAATTTATAAATTTTCTGCGTTTCCTGCTCCCTCTTGAATTGTCTCGGTGCAAATAAATCAAGCTAGGTTTCCTGCCGGCATGCTAGTGCCCTCCTATCCCTCTTACTTCCGTGTCTGTCAGGTGGCATGATTTATAGCTGCCTTTCCTGTGCCATTGACCTTGGTCTGAAGATCTCATTAAGCCTGAGTAAAACTGGAAAGATTAGCTTGAGGGTGATTCCCTCCCCCACTAAACTTCTCTTGGTGGGAATCAGTCACACCAATATATTCCAGAAATCAATTCCTACTGCCTTCTTTAATCTCTTTTGAACTAATGCAGATACTTATTAAAAGTGAATTTGGAATTAAATTATGTCTATATTCAAGGACAAGAGTGATATTAAATAAACCAGAATATTAGCTATTATTGCATGCCCTTTGCAAATGCCGTAATTTATTACACATCACCAAATTGAATCGTCTATACTAGGAGATGGCTTTCTAGAAAACAGCATTCATGCCATTAGTCATCTCAAAGATAATGTTATTTAACCTCTGTTCAGCCAACCCCTATTTTGAGTGCTTTATGTGAATTAACTCACTTAATCCTCACTATAACCCTATGAGGTAGTTATCCTCATTATATGGAGGAGATGCTGAGGGAGAGAGATTAAGTGACTTACCCTAAGTCACATAGCTAGTAAATGACCTTAGCTAGGATTCAGAACAAATCATACCACTCCAGAGCTGACACTCCTAATCACTATACCAAACTGTGTTAGCATCATCAGGGTACATGCTTTTGGTAAGAGATTTTAGTAGCCTTTAGTCATATTATAATGACCCCATAATACTCTGTTGTAATAAATAGTACTTTAATCTACTCTTATTTTAAATATAGTGAAAATATATACATTACTCTAAAGAACTGCCCCAATTTTTAAAAATTAATTCAGAATATTGACAGGTAAAAATCTCTTCCAAATCTTATATCAAAATATGTCTTGTTGGGCCGGGCGCGGTGGTTCACGCCTGTAATCCTAGCACTCTGGGAGGCCGAGGCGGGCGGATTGCTCGAGGTCAGGAGTTCGAAACCAGCCTGAGCAAGAGCAAGACCCCGTCTCTAATATAAATAGAAATAAATGAATTGGCCAACTAACATATATATATAGAAAAAATTAGCTGGGCATGGTGGCGCATGCCTGTGGTCCCAGCTACTCGGGAGGCTGAGGCAGTAGGATTGCTTGAGCCCAGGAGTTTGAGGTTACCGTGAGCTAGGCTGACGCCACGGCACTCACTCTAGCCTGGGCAACAAAACGAGACTCTGTCTCAAAAAAAAAAAAAAAATATGTCTTGTCATTTCAGTAATTATCTTAAAAATCATTGACTAAGGCCGGGCGCGGTGGCTCACGCCTGTAATCCTAGCTCTTGGGAGGCCGAGGCGGGCGGATTGCTCAAGGTCAGGAGTTCAAAACCAGCCTGAGCAAGAGCGAGACCCCGTCTCTACTATAAATAGAAAGAAATTAATTGGCCAACTGATATATATATAAAAAAATTAGCCGGGCATGGTGGCTCATACCTGTAGTCCCAGCTACTCGGGAGGCTGAGGCAGAAGGATCGCTCGAGCCCAGGAGTTTGAGGTTGCTGTGAGCTAGGCTGACGCCACGGCACTCACTCTAGCCTGGACAACAAAGCGAGACTCTGTCTCAAAAAAAAAAAAAAAAAAAATTGACTAGATTAATGAATAGCTATAAATCAGAGTAGAGGGTAAATTGATGAGCTGATTTTTAAGCAGCTAAATTTGAAAACCCATGTGCTAGTAACCCTAAATCACCATCAGAAATAATTCTGTTATTAAAATACTATTACTGACATATAGAGACAGATATTTACAAATCTGGTCCCAAAATATTGTACAGCATTTATTAAGATAGCTTTGGCTACCAGCATTTTTTTAAAAGAATCAATTAATTTGCATTCTTAAGAAAAGCTCATTGAAATGAAAGATTGGAAAGCTATTGTTGAAGAGTTTCTAGAAAATAGTGACTGTCAAAGAAGGAACATGTCATACCTGAAGCTCAAGATTTTTTCCCCTTGTATCTCAAAAGTTAAGAATTTAAGTAAATAAATAAATCATTATGCTTTAATACTAAAACAGTATTTGTAGTAGTTGTTTTTCAAGGTAGAGAATGCTTAAAATAAAGTGTATGGTATTGCCAACCTTATTCCTGAATAGAGCATTCTGAATTGGATATGATATTTTCTTGGACTTGTATAAAATTGCTGCCTACTAATTGTCAAATCTAGAAGTGTGGATTCTCTGAAAATAACTTTGAACATGTACATTCTGGGCCTACTTTGCTTTTAACCAGCCGATTTATCAGACATATACAAAGAGATTAAAGGGATAGTTCTATGTTTAAATATACATGTGCACTTTACAAGCATGCCCAAATTGCAGACCAAAAACCAATACCAAACTGTGTAGTAAAACCCACACTATCAAACACACTTAGAAGCCTAGTTGATCCTTCATTGGTTCTCAGTCACTAGCCTGAATCCAGTGAAAGGACACAGTTGCATCATCTCTCTAGTCTATACAGTTCAACTTTTCTCTTTTTTTTTTTTTGAGACAGAGTCTCACTTTGTTGCCCAAGCTAGAGCGAGTGCCGTGGCGTCAGCCAACTCACAGCAACCTCAAACTCCTGGGCTCAGACAATCCTGCTGCCTCAGTCTCCCAAGTAGCTTGGGACTACAGGCATGCGCCACCATGCCCAGCTAATTTTTTCTATATATATTAGTTGGCCAATTAATTTCTTTCTATTTATAGTAGAGATGGGGTCTCGCTCTTGCTCAGGCTGGTTTCGAACTCCTGATCTCAAGCAATCCGCCTGCCTCAGCCTCCCAGAGTGCTGGGATTACTGGCGTGAGCCACCTCACCCGGCCTGAGTTCAATTTTTCTTAATTTCAATCTCTGGTAAATGGAAGATTCTTAAATCCAATTTACCTTTTGCAATAGTTTTCCTCACAGTTGCCTCCCTATCTACCTTATTATTTAGAAACAATAGCCAGGAAGAACTAGATGCGATAGAAAATCAGTTTTTAAGGCTGGTTCTAGGTTAGCTGATTGTCAACTAGAACTCTATTTGTATTTAGCCATCAAGACAGTGGTCGCAGCAGTATTTCTGAAGCCTGGATTGTCATCCTGAATGGCAGATGAAATTACCAGCAATGGACTCACAGTTGTTCTTATGGCTGTGTCCTGAAATGACTATTTCTTTTAATACGTCTATAAGTTCAGGTCTCTCACTTTTATGTCAACTGGTAAGCAGCCATAATGTAAACATCCTCCTTCATCAGCATAATAACTATAGGAAAAGAAAAAGCATGAGCCATAATTGGAGGAAATGACTCTCCTTGTTCAGAGATCATTTCTTCTGTCACTTAAAGCTTCTTGTGATACAGCCTCTTAAAAAAAATTTTATTGAAATATAACATACACATAGAAAAGTATACAGATGGTAAGTATACTTGTCAGTGAGATTTCACAAGGGAGCACACCTTATCACCAGCATCCACATCCAAGAAGCAGATTATTATCGACACTTCATGCTCCCTCTTCACCCTTGTTTATTCCTGCAAGAATAAATACTCTCCTGGATTCTAAGAATATGGGTTAGTTTTATTGTAAAATGAAGACTTTACATTTAAGATTTTATGCAAACAGAGCCACTGAAGCCCAGAGGCAGAGGTCAGTGGCACCACCACAGGCAAAGGGCAGAGTCTTGAGCCACAGAGGATTATTCTCAGGCCTTGAAACCCAGTGGAATTTACTTTGCTGGATTTTAAACTTGTTTGGTGCTGGTGGCCCTTTTATTCCTTCCAGTTTCTCCCTTTTGGAATAGGAATGTCTGTCATATACCTGTCCCATCATTGTATTTTAGAAGCTGATAACTAGTTTTCCAGTTTTATGTATCTACAGATGGAGAAGAATTTTGCCCGGGGGGGATTGTACCCATTCCTCCTCATACCTGATTCAGATGAGTTAGATAATGAAATTTGGGACTTTTGAGCTGATGATATTTAAATAAGATTTTAGACTTCGAGTTAATGCTGTAATGGATTAAAACTTTGGAGATATTGGGATGAAGTGAATATATTTTGCGTTTGGGACAGACAGGAACTTGAGGAGACTAGAAGGCAGACTGTAGTGGGTTGAATGGTGGCCCGCAAAAACATATGTCTGCTTCCAAATCCCTAGAACCTGTGAATATGACCTTATTTGGAAAAAGCGTCTGTGCAGATAGAATTAAGGATCTCAAGATGAGATCATTCTGGATTATTTAAGTGGCCTTAAACCCAGTGACAAGTCTTTATGACAGACGAGAAGATGGGATAAGGTGATGTGAAGGCAGAGGCAGAGATTGGAGTGTGTGGAATGAGCTAGAATGTCCACAGCCTCCAGAGCAAAAAGAGGCAGGAAGGCTCCTCCCCTAGAGTTTCCATGTTGATGGTGGCCCTGCTGACACCTCACTTTTAGACTTTGGGCCTCCAGAATTGTGATAAGAAAATTATGTTGTGTTTGTCTTTTAAGCCACCAAGTTTGTGATAATTTGTGAAGGCAGCTATAAGAAGCTAATATATGGGAGTAGGTGGTATGGCTTCTTGAGTCCTTCACATTAACCATTTTACTCTCCTGTATATTTAGGGTTCCGTAGTATGTAGTTAGAACAGTTAAAAAGCATATTATTGATAATACCTATATTCTGAATTTTATTTTGCCTCTGGTTTATTCTGCAAAGGGGCAGGAATTCAGTCTAACATTTTATTTCATACCAAGCATTTTTCTTTCTAGATGTAGAAATACAAAGATGAATGTGACAGACTTGGTGCCCTTGAGTGTATTAGGTTTCCCCTTTATTTGAAGGAGAAAGAAAAATTATTTCTGTGTAAGGATTAGCATTTGTTGATAAATGTATGCAAAGAAGGCATTCTTAAGACTGCCTGGGGGCAGAAGAGGTCAAATAATATTTTCTGAGAAAGGGGAGACTAAAACACTACTACAGCCTCATGGGAAAGCTAGAAAAGGAGCCTTTTTAGGCCAGGGGATCAGCGTGGCCAGGGTGCTGAAGCATGAGGCCTCAGGAGAAGGGAGTGGCTCGAGGTTCGTTACCACCAGGCGTGCTGCTCGTGGGGAGCCTGGCACCGGCAGGGCGAGGCTTCGTCTCGATTTGGTCCTGTGCGTAGTGCCAAGCCATGGAGATGCTGTTAGTCTCACAGATGTTTTCAGAGTTTTCTTTTATAGATAAATCACTCAGCTGTTAATGGAGGAAAGTTCGAGGGGCCTAGATTGGAAAGAGGGTGTTAAGATTAAAAACAAGGAGACTGTTTAAGAATCTGTTCCATGGCTGGGCGCGATGGCTCACGCCTGTAATCCTAGCACTCCCGAAGGCCAAGGCGGGCAGATTGCTCAAGGTCAGGAGTTCGAAACCAGCCTGAGCAAGAGCGAGACCCTGTCTCTACTATAAATAGAAAGAAATTAATTGGCCAACTAATATATATAGAAAAGATTAGCCAGGCATGGTGGCACATGCCTGTAGTCCCAGCTGTTTGAGAGGTTGAGGCAGGAGGATTGCTTGAGCCCAGGAGTTTGAGGTTGCTGTGAGCTAGGCTGATGCCATGGCACTCACTCTAGCCTGGGCAACAAAGTGAGACTCTGTCTCAAAAAAAAAAAATCTGTTCCAATTATCCAAATATGAAATGATGAGGACAAGAGCACAGAGCAGTGGAGATGAAAAGGTAGCATATGCACTAGGCTATTCTGGAGCATCAAAACACCTCCTACTCTCAGTGGTTTAACACGGCAAACATTTCATTCTCGGCTATGCAAAGTGCACTGCAGGTCTTGCTAACTCTAGGAGGAGGCAGTTGCCCTCTGTGCAGCAATTCAATGATCCAGCTCTACCTAAAAGCTTCTAGTTTAGGTCTTTTTTCTTTGTTTGTTTGTTTGTTTGTTTTTATTTGGTTTTTTTTTGAGACAGAGTCTCACTTTGTTGTCCAGGCTAGAGTGAGTACCCTGGCATCACCCTAGCTCACAACAACTTCAAACTCCTGGGCTCAAAAGATCCTACTGCCTCAGCCTCCCAAGTAGCTGGGACCACAGGCATGTGCCACCATGCCAATTAATTTCTTTCTATTTATAGTAGAAACGGGGTCTTGCTCTTGCTCAGGCTGGTTTTGAACTCCTGACCTCAAGCAATCCGCCCGCCTCGGTCTCCCAGAGAGCTAGGATTACAGGCGTGAGCCACCGCCCCCGGCCTAGTTTAGGTCTTTGAGTACGAGGCCTTCTTGGCCACTGTGGCACAGAAAGAAATAGCTAGAGGGTTTAGTGGTGTTTCTTCCATGCTTGGGCCCTGAGATCACTGTACCCATGGGCCATTGGCCAGAATGAGATGTCTAGTTTGAGTGAGGAAGTGGACGCGGTCACACTAATTAAAATGAGTAATCCAGAAAGAAGACCATGTGTGGAAGAGAATAGATAGCATGTTCCCTTTTAGTAGAGATGAATTTGAGGTATCTGTGGTATATACCCAGGTAGACACGTCAAGGCAATTGCTAGAGAATTATGATGCACCAGATAAAGGTGAAAACTAGAAATGTTCATTTTGGAGTCATCAGAACAGAAGTGGTGGTTAAAACCATGAGAATGAATAGCTTACCCAAGAAAATATAGTCAAGTTATATTTACTTTTTACTGCTTCCTGACACTGATATTAAAATATTAACATGTGCCATTCTTTTCATCTTTATAGAATATACCTCAATGAGTATATGCCCTCTATACAGCCTATTAATTAACTGATACCAGAATTGGCTCTACTGGATATGATTTGCTAGAAGCTTTTATGAGGTTCTGGGCTTTTAAGACCTTTTTTCCCCACATCTTACATGTGTTGAAAATGGTTTAAGCATTTATGGCACAATACGTCACAGGTGATTGTGATGTTATATACCGCATAGCCATTTTACTCCTTTGGCGTATACATTAATAAAGCTCTGTTTCTGGAAGCAAGAATGATGTGAGGTATAAATGCTACACTAATACTCTGAAGAGGTAAAATAAATGTAGGCCCAGGAAACATTCATTAAAGAAAAGAATTCTGTCTAAATCCTATCAATTTCAAGTTATTTTATCTGTTTTCCTTAAAAGCATCGTGAATTCTCTATCCTTTCTGCATTCAATTTCTTAGTAAAAATATGTAGTGCCTTTAAAGAAATTGTTAAAAATTCTTGGGTAGCTTAACCACTCCATTTTAAATGCCACTTTTATTCCATGAATAGATCTTTATATATTTGGGTGGTAAATTATACTTCAAAATACCAGTAGACATTTGGTTTAAAACTTTGTTTTCTTTGGTAAATTAGTCCCTTCTAATAAAAGTAGTAAATATTGGTATGTTATGATTAGTAATTAGCTTATAACAAACATCAACAGAGATAAGTCAGCCTGTTTAGTAATAAATCTGTCTCTTAATATCATTAGCCAGTACTGTGTATTTTCTAGGATGGTGTAACCCACAATGACATAAATTAAGAATTTTTTTTTTTTTTTTTTTTTTTTTGAGACAGAGTCTCACTTTGTTACCCAGGCTAGAATGAGTGCCATGGCGTCAGCCTAGCTCACAGCAACCTCAAACTCCTGGGCTCAAGCAATCCTGCTGCCTCAGCCTCCCGAGTAGCTGGGACTACAGGCATGTGCCACCATGCCCGGCTCATTTTTTTTTTTTTTCTATATATATTAGTTGGCCAATTAATTTCTTTCTGTTTATAGTAGAGACGGGGTCTTGCTCTTGCTCAGGCTGGTTTCCAACTCCTGACCTTGAGCAATCCACCCGCCTAGGCCTCCCAGAGTGCTAGGATTACAGGTAAGAATTTTTTTAATCAATGATACAGTAAATATTTCTGCTTCAGGTAGAAAAAAAAAAGAAAAAAAAATGATACAGTAAATACAAACTGTACTTGAATAATAAATCAGAAAATTTAAAACTTAGTTTAATTTTTTAAATTGATAAAAGTAAAAATTAATTGAATTACTGAGTTAATGTTAATAACATTAATATTTATTATCATTAATCTAAATGGAAAGGAGATATATGTGGGACAAAGAAGAACTTTTTCTGAGCCAAAAAACTGGAAGGAAAGTCAAAAAGTACCTATACACTTGATACATATATATTTCCAGAAATCAAAGTTTTTCAAATACTTGGATTTATCAAATGATGAGTGGAATTGTTTCAACAACCATGAACAGATGAGACATTTAAGGCACTTTTCTATAATTTAAGCTTTTTTTAAAGAAAGGCCTGATTTTAATAAATGGCAAGGGTTTTTTTTTCCCTTCTACACAAAAGACTAAAAACCATTTTGCTGAGTTCTACAAAAAGAATGCACTGGTTGTTTTGTGAAAATTTTAACAGTTACCAAATATATAAATTTGTGCAAACACATATATGCAGAGAAATCCTTTCATAATGAATTGTCAAACAGGAGGAAAAGCTAGTATTGTAGAATAATTTGGCCTTTTGTCATTTGCTTTCAGTTTGAATGGTTTACAGAAAGAATCCGAATGCTTTCATATTCCCTGGGTTTATATCAACCTACTTCAATGTATATGCACGTGAATGCACAATTTATAGTCAGGTTATATTTTGAGTCAATTCTATTCTTTCCCACACATGAACCACGATTTTATAAAAAGAAAAGATAAAATTCCCACAGAACTTTTTACTTTTAAGAACTTTTATTCTTATCTTCTAAAGTGCTTTTTTTTAGGCCGGGCGCGGTGGTTCACGCCTGTAATCCTAGCTCTCTGGGAGGCCGAGGCGGGCGGATTGCTCAAGGTCAGGAGTTCAAAACCAGCCTGAGCAAGAGCGAGACCCCGTCTCTACTATAAATAGAAAGAAAAATAATTGGCCAACTGATATATATATAAAAAAAATTAGCCGGGCATGGTGGCGCATGCCTGTAGTCCCAGCTACTCGGGAGGCTGAGGCAGCAGAATCGCTTGAGCCCAGGAGTTTGAGGTTGCTGTGAGCTAGGCTGATGCCACGGCACTCACTCTAGCCTGGACAACAAAGCAAGACTCTGTCTCAAAAAAAAAAAAAAGTGCTTTTTTTTTATTTATAGAGAGCATGTGTATATATTTGGGGGGGTGTGGTTAAAGTGCTTAGACTTCTTGAAGACCACCCTTCTGCCTACTTAGCTTTTCCTCAAGCAGGAAAATTTTTTTTAATAAAAAGCACTAAAGAATTTAATTTCTGAATGTTTACTAAGGAAGCAGTCATACTTCTATTTGAAGGGCAAATACTAAACTCTTCTACTTTGCAATACTAAATACTTGGGTTGGTGTGTACTTTGTACCTCTGTCCTTGAGTAAATAAATTTTTTAACTTGCATCTAACACCATTTAAGATCACAAAAAAATTGTCTGTCTTTTCTGTTAGGTGTGAAGAAATTTAGTGTTACTTCTTTTTTTCATAATGTCTATATCTGTAAGGTTTTACTGTATACTCCTACTCATACAGTCCAAGTCACAAATACACACCCTAAGATTTTGGCCCTTGTTTGCTGATTTGTAGAACAACAGAAAACATTTGCCTACATTTTCTTCTTTTCTTTAGATAGGGTGGTGTGTCTCACTGGATCCAGCTAATATTCTCCTTAACCATTCTAGTTCCTCTGAGAACAGACACAGCTGGGAGAAATGATACTTACGACGTTGAAACTAGAATTAGATTACTTGAAGTTTATTACAGGGAGATGAGGAAGTATGCACTTAAAGGTGTGGAAGTGATCAGGAATATATTTTCAATCACACTTTGGTTTTGAACATTTTTATTTCAGATACTGCATTGAGTCAGTATAGGCACGTTGGCCTACAAGATATTTCAGTTCTGGAACTTCAGTTCATGATCTAATGTTAGGAATGGCTTTGTGGATCTGACTCTGACTTTTTCTTTGGGGTGTACTGCAATTATGGACCATAGCCTTGCCAGAAAATAGGACAGACAGCTCTCAAAACTTAGGAGTGGAATAGAAATTGTTGTGAATTTTTTTTTTCAATTTAAAAATGCTGATTGTCTTTATCCTCTTGTTAGTAAGTATTTGAAGAAAGTAAATGTAGGCTGCTTTCCTCCAGAGTTCCAAGTTAAAGTCTACAAGGCATATGGGAAAGTGCTAAATCTACGTGGTAATGGGGATTGGCCATTGAGATCAGCGGTCTCACATTCTCTCCGGCAGTTGAGAGGCAGTATCTTCAGTTCGGTGAAATCTGTTAACTATGTTTGTAAGTCCTTCTAGCAGTATTCTGTGTCTCTGTGTTAGGGAAGCCAGGAATTCCACACCAGCTGAACAGTCATAATGAGATAGAAGAGACCAGGTGCACAGAAATGAGCAGATAGGCAGTTTGGTGTACATTTGGTTTTTTCTTTGCTTTTTACCAAGTAGAGTTTGGTGGGAATACAGAATTGTTGAAGAACAGACATCTTGTGAGCTTAATGCCATAAATGGTCACGTGTCCAAGAATACTCTGAGATAAGAGGGGAAGATTATATGAAGCTTTAAAAAAATTCTGAGTCCTAAAATAAATAAGTGAATATTTGTAATCAAAAATTTTTCTCCAAAGAGAGAACTTTGCAAATACTTGTAAACTGCAATCCCTGGATTCTGGGGCTCTTTTTTGAAATTGGTGTAAACAACAGGAATTGCCTTTATCTGGGATAAAACTGTGCTACTTAGTTAAAATGCGTATTTTCTTTGCTTTCAACTAAGACAATTCATTGTAGATTTTAAATTCTAATGAGTAAGTATTGTTATTTTTAATTAATAAAATATAAAAGTGTTATTTAATAAAGGAAATTTGATGGAAAAAGCTTTCAAAATATGAAGCTCATTGCTAGAAAAATAATAGAATATATTCCCTAATGATAGGAAAGATGGGAACTATGAACCTGTATCATTTTGTACCAACCGTGGAAAATTGATTCTTTTTTTTTTTTTTTTTTTTTTTTATTTTTAGCCCGCCGTTGTTGCCTATGAAAATTGATTCTTGAATTCAACAAACAATAAGGATGTTATCTATGCTGGCAATCTTACTAGGTACTGAGTTGATAGAAAGGTGAAATAGACTCTGTCCCAGCCCTCCTAAACCCACAATTTGTTGGAAGAAAAGATATGTAAAACAGGTTACTAGAACCTGCCAGAGGTTGCACTTGGCACTGAAAGCTCTTTTGTTCCAAACCTCAAGATGCTGGATAGGCTTTAACCACCTCTCAAAATCTGTCATGTGTGGTTGAGCTTTTGTGAGAGAAAGGAAAATCTTCAGAGGGGTTAGAAGACAGAGATGAGCCATGTGAGCTGATGCAGCAGCTACCCTGGGAACTGTGAGACCTAGTATGACCAGAAGCTTGCGTCTTTCTGCTTACGCCCAGAAAGGAGGTGACGGTTAGGCTCACATGGGGCGGGCACTTGGCACTGAACCTTGCTAAAGAGAGGACAATGGAGGGTTGCAATGTAGGGGAAAGAAAGCAAGACTAATTTGGTCAACCTTCTACCACTGGGAGAGGAGAAAGAAGCTTTTCTCTTTTGTGACTCTGGGAAGGAACCCAGAGTCTGCTCTAAGAAACCAAAATTCTGAAGCTTGTACCTGTAAGGTTTTTCGACAGCGGCAAAAAGAAAAGAGACACAGAGAGAGAAAGAGTGGGGGCCAAACCACGTGGCTTTATTATACACTCGTGGACGAGGTTCTGGGGCCCCAAGAGAGGGGGGCCCCAGAAGTCGCCGCCATTTGAAGGGGCTGAGGCCTTTTATACCCTTTGGGCTTGGCTAGGGACTTTTGGCGGGAAGAGCTGGGGATTTTAGGAGGGGCAGGAGGTATTTGTGGAATCCAGGAGCCAAAACATTCTTATCCAGGTGGACATCTGGGTGTGGATCCTCTCAGCGGGGCCTGGCAGTTTTGTCCTTGGTGGGTCTGGTCTCATGAGTCTTTTCTTTTTGATCCAGGGAGGGGAGGGGGCTGCCACCAGCCTTACAGTACCTTCTTCAGGTTTAGACTACAGATTTATATTTCTCCTTGGCGTGGGAAGTTCCTACCTGAGAGATCACAGGGTAAGAAACGTAGATGGTCCTTAAACACTTGAAAAGATGCTTTAGCCTCCTTCATAATAAGATAAAAGCAAGCTATGATGCTATTTGGCCAAAATCAAGAGTTCAATAACATAGTCAACAGCAACACTGAGGACTCCAGTACTCCACGGGTGGAAATTCAGAATGTCAACCTCTTATAGAGGAAATTTGGCAGTATCTAGTAAAATTATTTGTCTGTGCATTGACTTTTTGTCCAAGAAGCATCACTTGTAGAAATTCATCCCAAAGATACATCTTTAAAAATACAAAATAACATATACACAAGATAATTCATTGCTATAATATTTGTAACAGCAATAGATTGGGATATTTGTTGTCAATTAGAGTATATCCAATAGAGTGGAGTACTGTGCAGCTATAGAAAGGCGTGAGAAAGATTGCTACTGATAGGAATGATTTCTAGAATGTACTGTTAAATGAAAAAGCAAAATGTAGAATAGTATATTTAATATACTATGTAAGAAAAGGGGATAACCTGCATAACTGTGTATTTGCCTGTAATTGCAAGAAGAAACAATTGAAGGATAAATTTAAAAGTTACCTATAAAAGAAAGGAGGAAACAGGTAGAGGAGACAGAGATGGAAGCAAGTCTTCTCTGAATGTACCTAAGTTATGTGGTTTTGACTCTAGAATCAAATGAATCTATCACATAATCCAAAATAAAATTAGTGCAGAACGGGAAGAAAAGCAATCTTTAAAATTTGAAAACAACTTGAAACAAATGAATCCATATGTTAAATTGTTGACATATCACACAAAGCAAAAAATTATTTCAACTAACCTTATAATACAGACTTTTCTCTGTACATTGTCAGGGAGGTAAAGTCCAACTACAAGGAAGAAAATGCAAAGAAATCTTAAAGTTCATCCTGAAGGCATACTGATAGTAATTACTGATAGTATTGGTTTTAGTATTTTAAAAGCATTGTATTGACAGATAACACAAATAACAAGTAATTGTGTTATTATTAGGAACCAAGGTTTTTCAGCGTAGGGTGAAAAGATATAAAGTATAATAAACTCAAGTTAAGTAAAAACCTAGTCTTCAAGACTAAGATCTCTAATCTTAAATCTGAATTTAAAACATTACTGTTAACTCAGTTTTTCCCCTATTTAAAAAAAAAAAGTATTTCCTATCTCTTACTGAAGTAGCCTAGAAGCCATGATAACTCAACAGCAATAAGCACCCCAGCACCCAGATTGTGGTTTCCCCCTGTCTTAGTCTGTTTATGCTACTGTAACAAAAGACCTTAGACTAAGCAATTTATAAAGAACACAAGTTTATTTTCTCACTGTTGAAGGCTAACAAGTCTAAGCCAGAGGCACCTTCCGTTTCCTGTTGAGGGCTGCTTTCTGCCTGGGGGGTGGGGAGGAGCCTTGTTGCTGGGCTCTCCAGAGGGCAGGAGCGCTGTCATTATTTGTTTATTTGTTAATTTGTTAATTTAATTCGCTGATTCCCTAGCAAGCTTTAGTGATGACAAATTACTTTCTTTTCTCTTACTATTTTTTAAGAGCGAACGCATTATTTACTCACACAATTGGTTTTTTTGATTACTAATTTTAAATACCTTTATTGAGATATGATTCACATCCCATACAGTTTGCCCATTTAAAGTATACAATGTCATGTTTTTTAGTAAATTACAGTGATATGCAACCATCACCACAGTCTCTCCTGTTTTTTAAGTATCTTTTTTTTTTTTTTTTTTTTTTGGAGACAGAGTCTTGCTCTGTTCCCGGGGCTAGAGTGCCATGGCGTCAGCCTAGCTCACAGCAACCTCAAACTCCTGAACTCAAGCGATTCTCCTGCCTCAGCCTCCCGAGTAGTTGGGACTATAGGCATGAGATACTATGCCCGGCTAATTTTTTCTATATATTTTTAGTTATCCAGCAAATTTCTTTCTATTTTTAGTAGAGATGACGGGGTCTTGCTCTTGCTCACGCTGGTCTCAAACTCCTGAGCTCAAACAATCCACCTGCCTCAGCCTCCCAAAGTGCTAGGATTACAGGCATGAGCCACCACGGCTGGCCTAAGTATCTTTTTCTTTAGTATCATAGATTTTTATGCATTAAGTTTTAATAAATGGAACACATTACTGATTTTGATGCTCAAATTGTTCATGTTTAGCTGTTGTCCCTTTCCCCGAGGCCTGGCAACCACTAAGCTACTTTCTGTCTCTATGGATTTGCTTATTCTGGAGGTTACATATAAGTTGAATCATATAATATGTTGCCTTTGGGAGACTTCTTTCACTTAGCATAATGTTTTCAAGATTCACCCATATTTGTAGCATGTATCAGTACTTTATTCCTCTTTATGGCTGAATAATATTTAATTATATGGATATGCCACATTTTACTTATCCATTCATAAGTTAGATATTTGGGTTGTTTCTCTTTTTTCATTAGTATAACTAATGCTGCTATGAACATTTGTGGACAATTTTGTGCACAGAAATATGTTTAAGCTATTTGATGTAATTCCATCCTCTGTGCATCTCCTCATTACAGAGTTGTGACTCTCGTAAGAAGCAACAAGGTAAAGAAAAGAGTAGAACAGTTTAAAAGACCCACTTCTCATTTATAGGGAGACTCACAAACTATATCTCTGTCATATTCCTATTGGCCACAAGTATAATAATTTTAATGGTGATTTTAAATTATAAGAGTCCCTTCATGCCTGTACTAAAGAATTAATTACCTTTTTTAGTCTGATAAACAGACCCTACATCTGTAACTGTCAGATGTTTTATCAATAATGAGAATATATGTTTAATTAGAATTTAGATCTTTTAATACCTAGATTTCGATAACCTATCCTGCTTCTCAGTGTAAGTATTTTCCTATGAAATATAATTTCTGTAACGCTTTATTTTGGCATTGACATTTTCATTTTATTTTATTTTATTTTATTTTATTTTATTTTATTTTTAGAGCAGAGAAACAAGAGAAAAGACATTTTCATTTTAGAAGAAAAGATTAGCAGAATAAACAGTTAACTTCTTTTCCTCTAGAAGGGTGTGTATACCCGAATTCATACATATGCATTGATAGCTAACAAAGTTTATTTCAGCAAGTTTCTTCCTCCTTCCTTCCTTTCCTTTCTTTTTCCTTCCTTCCTTCAAGTCATCTTATTATTTATGTCATTGGGACCAGGAGATTTCAGCTATCTGCACATGTAGCTGGCATGGTTCAAGAAGGAAAACATTTGGATATGAAGTACCTTTCATGTCAGTAAAACGTGAAGGACTTCTTTTGCTTTTTGGTCTTATCTTGAGAAGAGCATAGTAGGAGAGCTCCTTAAGAGCAGAGCATCATTTATGTTATCAGTGTAACATCTAATGCTCTGTGAGCTGTCGGGCATTTAGTGCTCAACATTATGACTATGTGGGGAACAGATTTCACACCAAGTTTCCAAATACTAGACCTAGAAGCACTAAACTTTGATTATCTTCATGCCTTTTAGAAATAGAGAAGTAAGTTCTTAGAACTATTTTTTCATTCTCTGATGTGGATCCAATAAGTAACCTTTGGTCTTACCTGTTCAGTGTGATCAGTTCTTCAGGCAGGCATACACACTCATTCCTAAGAAGTACTTGAAATATATTTTGCCTTGAAAATGGATTTGTGTGTATTTTATTAGGATTTCTTTTTAAGTTTTTTAACTTACACTAGATATCAAAGATTTAAATTAAGTGTCTTAGGTTCTAAGAAAAGAAGCCAAGTATACTTTTGCCCACATTCCTATTAAAGTCAACATGGAAAGGTTTCTTAACCAAGTATATGACATGAATCAGACGTTTTCCTCACTTTCTGCGTAGGCCTCTGTTTCTTCCTCTGTGCTTCCCGCTCTCCTGAGAGCTGTGTTGCCGAAGCCCTTCTATTTGTCATGCGATATCACAGGACATGAGAAAAATTACCTTACATATTTTCAAGATTGTCTTAGTCCATTTGGGCAGCTGTAATAAAATACCGTAGATGGGGTAATTTATAAACAATAGAAATTTATTGCTCACTGTTCTGGAAACTGGTAAGTCCAAGATCAAGGTCCCAGCAGATTCAGTGTCCGGTGAGGGCTTGCTGTCAGCTTCATAGGTGGCACCTTCTTGTTGTATCCTTACATGGCAGAAGGGCAAACACTCCCTCAGGCCTCTTTTTTTTTTTTTTTTTTTTTTTTTTGGGAGACAGAGTCTCTTTGTTGCCTGGGCTAGAGTGCCATGGCATTAGCCTAGCTCACAACAACCTCAAACTCCTGGGCTCGAGCAATCCTTCTGCCTCAGCCTCCCAAGTAGCTGGGACTACAGGCACATGCCACCATGCCTGGCTAATTTTTTTTCTATATATTTTTAGTTGACCAATTAATTTCTTTCTATTTATAGTAGAGCTATAGTTTTGAGCTCCTGACCTTGAGCAATCTCCCGCCTTGGCCTCCCAGAGTGCTAGGATTACAGGCGTGAGCCACTGCGCCCGGCCTCAGGCCTCTTTTATAAGGCTATTAATACCATTCTTGAGAGCCCCTCGTGACCTAATCATCTACCAAAAGCCCTATCTCATAATACTATCACATTGGGAGTTAGGTTTCAACATAGGAGTTTTGATGGGACACAAACACTTAGAACAGAGGGATGGGGTGGAAAAAAGAAAAAAAAAAAAACACTCAGAACATAGCAAAGGTCACTGAGGTTCATCCCAGAAAAGAAAAATTGGATGCCATGGATAATTTATTGGTAAGTGTTTTCTTTGCTATCATTATGGACTGGAGAAAAGAACTGGCTCAAAAATGTGTGTATATTATTGAGTGAAAATGTAAAGAAGATAAATGGTCAGCAATACAGGACTCAGTAAACATCTGTTCAGTTGAGCTTGTTAGGGACCAACCTTCCACAGCCCCACCGGACAGAAAAGCAGAGACATCGAGGATGCAATCACACAAGAGGAGGTTTATTTTCTGGCTAGCCAGGGTCCAAGCCCCAGAGCACCAACGCAGTGGCCACTCTCACAGGCAAGGACCCCGACCGGAACAACGGCATGTCTTTTATCCCCAGGGTGCACAAGCTGCGCACAAGCCGACTACGCATGGATCATGCGTTGACCTTTAAAATGATTGGTTGCCCACTATTGCCTTTTGAAATAATTGGTGGGTTGGTTGCCCTCTATTGCCTGATAGGCCAGTTGCCCGTGCTTCAATGACCTCATCCCATAATTCCCCTTACAACGGTGTAGCAAGCAAGCAATGACCAGAAGCAAAGGTTTGCCTTTAGCTCATTGCCCCACCCAAGTGAATTCCCGACAAGTAGAAGAATTCCTCTGCCCTTCCTCTGTCCTACAAATTCCTCTGCCCTACAAGCTCTTTGCAACCAATTCAAATTAGATGTTAGGCTGGGTGTGGTGGCGCACACATATAATCCTAGCACTCTGGGAGGCTGAAGTGGGAGGACCGCTTGAGGTCAGGAGTTCGAGACCAGCCTGAGCAAGAGCGAGACCCTGTCTCTAATAAAAATTAAAAAAATAAAAAGGAAAGAAATTAACCAGACAACTAAAAATAGAAAAAATTAGCCGGGTGTGGTGGTGCATGCCTGTAGTCCCAGCTGCTCAGGAGGCTGAGGCAGGAGGATCACTTAAGCACAGAAGTTTGAGGTTGCTGTGAGCTAGGCTGATACCACAGCACTCTAGCTTACGCAACAGAGCAAGACTCTGTCTAAATAAATAAATAAAAATAAGATTTTAAAATACTATTAAATGACATGAAAAAAAATGGTCATTATTATGATGATAATAATGATAGCTAAAAAGCCAGAATTTATTGAATGTTGATTTTATGCTAGGCACTATTCTAAGTGCCTTCCTTGTATTAACTAGTTAATCCTCACAGCAGCCTGATGGGGGAGAAACTGTTATCCCCATTTTAAAGGTGAGGAAACTGAGGCTCAGAACATTTAAGTATCTTGCCCAAAATTAGATAGCAAGTGAGAGGCAGGGCTAGAATTTAGGCCCAGGCTGTTTGGCTCTAAAGCCCTTTCTTAGGCATCATTGCATATCTCTGTAAATTTTTTTTTTCTCCCTCTCTTTCTCCCCCATACAGAGTCTTGCTCTGTCGCCTCGGGCTGGAGTGCAGTGGTATCATCGTAGCTCACTGCAACCTCAAACTCCTTGGGTTCAAGGGATCCTCCTGCCTTAGCCTCCCGAGTAGCTGGGACTACAGGTGCATGGCACCATGCCCAGCTAATTTTTTAAATTTTTTCTAGAGACATGGTCTTGGTCTTGCACAGACTAGTCTTGAACTCCTAACCTCAAGCGATCCTCCCACCTCTGCCTCCCATTTGTAAATTTTTTATGGAACCAGACAAAATGTTTTAAATTCATCTAGAAAAGAAAACGTGCTAAAGATAACCAATCAAATTTTGATAAATTGGTGGAAAGAAAAGACAGCATGTCCTACTGGATATGAAAATATACTATAAGCTGTAGTAATTTTTAAAATACCATAGTGTTACTGAAGTAGAGAAGAACTAGAATTAATCAGAACAGCGTAGCACTTTTTATGTTCCCAGGGAGGGGGCTGAATGGATACACCTAAATATTAATAGTGATTGTTACTAAAACAGGGATTACAGATGATTTTTCTTTTTTTTTATATACCTTATCCTTCAGATTATCTAGAGTGAACATTTTAAAATCATACAATTTGAGCAAGTTTATTTTTAATGCTTTAAAACTTCAGGTTTTAATAATATTTTATTAGTGTAACATTAGTGCAATATTTTATTAGTGTGCTGTTTGATTTTATGCCTACTCGTACCCTTAATTTTCTGAATTGCTTACTCTGCAGAGTGAATTCTCAAAAAATGTTCAATATATTATTCATTTATTCAGGGCTTAAATTAGCCAGCCACACAGAAATACCAATCCAGTCCTCCTTTTCAATAAAGATAGAGAAAAGGCAATGGGATAATAACTCTCTTCTGGCTTAGGGTTGAGGACAAGGATTTCAGAACCTTGTACTTCTTTTCTTTTCTTATTTTTTAATTGTTATGAATACATATAGTTGTATATCTTACCTTTTACTTATTTTCACAATCTAAATTGTCTGTTGATAATACAAAGACAAGTTACTGTGTATTATATAGGTAGCTTGTGTCTAATCACTTTACTGAACTCTATAATAAATTATCATATTTTTTCAATTGATTCTCTTGAATTTTCTAGATCTATAATCATTTTGTTTACAAGTAATGATAACTTTTTCTTCCAATATTTATTTTCTATATGTTATATAACATCCAAAATAATGGAATAGTTTTAAAGGATCAGTAGACTCATATAATAATAACATGGGAAGATGGGTCCTATATATCATAAAGTGAAAAAATAAAGTTATAGAGTCCTATATGGTAATATAATCCAGTCTTTATTTTAAAATATAAACACGGCATGAAGTGCTTGGTTGGGGCATATTGCCTGTCCCCCTAAAATTCCTGTATCAGTTTATGTGCCTTTCTTAGCTGGAACAGGCATAACCAAATGCCATAGACTGGGTGGCTTAAACTTTCTCATAGTCTGGGAACTGTGAGGCTGAGAAATCCAAGATCAGGGTCCTGGCCAGTTCAGCTCCTGCTGAGGGCTCTCATCCTGCCTTGCAGAGGCCACCTTCTTGCTGGGTTATCATACAGCAGAGGAGTAGAGCTCACTCTCTCATCCTTGTCTTACAAAGCCACAGTCTTACCAGATTAGGGCCCCACTCTTAGGATCTCATTTAACCTTAATTACCTCCTAAATACCCTATCTCCAGATACAGTCACATTGGGGGTTAGGGCTTCTACATATGAATTTTGGAGGGGACACAATTCAGTCTATAGCAGTGTTTAAACTCTTTTCAGTATCCTCAGAAATCTTGTTTAATTTATCTTATTGCAGACAGGATTAGTTTTATCCTTTCCTAAGAAATTGTTAAAGTGCTTGTTACTTTGCAGTGTGTCAGAGAAATGTTATCTGAATTTAACCTTATGAATAACTTTTTCATAGACACAAAATCGAATGAAGCTAATGGCCGACAACTATGAGGATGACCACTTCAAATCTTCCCATTCCAATCAAACAAATCATAAGCCCTCCCCGGACCAGGTAAGACTGTTCTTAAATGTTTTATTAAAAAACAAACAAAACAGTACACTTACATTTTGATGTATTTTTTACAAGCATATTGCAAATTCTGGGATATAAGTTAGAAGAACACTAAATAGCTATTAATAAGTCAGTTTCTGAAAACACCTTAATTCCTTTTTTTTAAAATACAGACTCAGTTTCTGTATAGGAAGTTGATGATTCTGAATATTTTAAGAGCAAATACTTAAAATACTTGAGAATGATAAAGAATCCTTGAATTAGGTTGAGAAAAGAAATTAACCTTCTCAGAGATACATGCTAATTTATAACTATGTGGCCTTTCTTTTTTAAAGCAACAATGCCTCATTAGAAAATAAACCTTTCTTGCCAGCTCAGTGAGGTACAACTCAGTCTAAAGGTTACTTCTGTTTAATTGCAAATTATTAAACCTGTGCTCATCACCTCTTAAAAGGGAAGATTTAAACTGAGTTTCCTCACCCCCTTTTCTTATAGATCCCTCCAGCATATCATTCTCAAGGAAAAGTGTTGCTTTCAACTTCTCATCAATGCAAAAGAGACATTGATGAGTCTGAAGGGAACCATATTCAATTCTAGTTTTTTGGAAGAAAGAAACTCTCCCAGGATCTTGAAAGTGATGGATGGGGAGAGTGGTGAACAGATTACCTCATATCCCATTGCCAAAAATCAGATTTCAACATCTCCAGTCTTAAAATATATAGCTAAGGGAAAAAAAATAATAGGTAATTACATCCATATGACTAAAAAGTCAAGGAAACTTCCCCACTAAATATCTCCACTAAAGAATAGTGGTGGCATTGTCTGAGGAGCAGCAGCAGAAATAGTACAGATAAAAGCAGCAGTGATATTCAGATTGCTATTATTTCTAAGATTCAGAAGGTATAGTCCTAGTATGATAATATTTACTAAGCCAGTTGAGCAAGCCTAATATTTTAGAGGGAAAAAAGTATCAACCTTTAATGTAGGCAAAATGGAGAGTTGTCTGCCTGCTTTCTCCACTTACTTCCTGACACCTGGAATTAAACTTATGCCAGTGTCTATTAGGTGCATGTTAGATCCATTCTTGGAAATAGGATTTGATAATAGATAAAGGGAATTGGATGCCTGTGGTAGGAGGAAGCAAACAGAGGTGGAGAAAAAGGTAAAACATAAAAGCTTCCAACTTGATAATTTTGTCTAGATTCATCCCTGACATAGTGATGGCATCTTGGAAAGGCAGGAGGAATAGAAATGTAATGACAAACTACAGTTGTTCCTCCATATCTGGGAGGGACTGGTTCTAGGACACTTCTGCCCCATGCAGATACCAAAATCTAAAGATGCTCAAGTCCTTCATATAAGATGGTGTAGCATTTACATATAACCTATGTGCATCATCCTCTATACCTTAAATCATTTCCAGATTACTTATGATACCTAATACAGTATAAATGCTTTGTTATTTTTTTGGTTTTTTTCCTCAAATATTTTCAATCCATGGTTGTTTGAATCCACAGTGTGGAATGCTTGGATATAGAGGATCAACTATAATTACTAATTTTGATAGTCTAGAAAATTAGAAACTAACATAAAAAGAGTCAAGAAATTCTCTTCTACTACATTGTGTTTATGTGTTTGTTTTAAATACTAACCAACTCTTTTTCATTCCCATGCTGCTCTGGGTATGGCCCCTCTGTCACCTCTCTCCCCCTAGGACGAGGAGGAGGGTATATGGGCATAGCCAGTCAGAGGCTCTTAGTTCAGCCATTTTGTTCAGAACGGTGAGAAACACCTTTCCTTAACTATAGACATGATCTTTGTTTTTATTTTTATTTTTACACAATCACTCTCACATCTCATTTCTCTATAACTCATGAAATCCTTGGAGTGCGTCTGTATTTTCATTTTCACATGATTCTTGTGTGTGTTGTTGTGCTTCTGGCTTAGTGCAGTTTGGATTTTGTGGCTTTTTTGTTGTGTGTTAATAGTCACTCTTATAATTTCTTTTTATATATATTTTGGGAGAACTTCCAGGGCATATAACTAAATTTCTCCAGTTATGATTTTATTAGCCTATCTAAGGTGATTTTTACAGTGTCCTGGTAAGGCTTATAGTAACTTACATTAAACTGGCAGTAGAAAATTGATCAAATACTCTGCCATTTGCCTAGGTTTGAGATTTTTTTAATGATAATTCATTATAAATACATGGCATGTAGAAAAAAAACTTACACTCTGAACTAAAACCTCCTTTTGTCTCTAGAATGTTTGGAATTCTCAGGGTCAATACCAAGGACATCCCCTAGGGCTTTGACATTACTCTCAAATTATCCCTCCCAAAATAGGGAGGAGCAAAAAAGTAAAGGGAGACTTTTTTCAGAATTCCATCTAAGAATTCTTTTCCCTCTCTTTTCATGGATTGTTGCTGTGTTAAACAGTTGCCAGGACACTGTCTATATTCTCCTTTGGAAGCCAGTTGGCTAGAAAATATAGTCCAGCTGTGTCAGTATGCCTCTTTGATGTAATGCCCTGGAGGTTTGACTAAGGAAATCACTTTCTTAGAAAAAGTAATAATTATGATGAATAAGTTCACACATATTGGTAGCCTTGCACTCCCTGGATTCACTGCCCATGCTTATTGGTGATCTCACTCTTTTGGAGTCACTTCTCCCTGAAATGTCTCTGTCTTGGTGTTAAACTGCTTAAAATGATACGGACGTATGTAGACCTCTGTCGGGCACAGCCAGGAAGGATGAAGAGGTAAGTTATGGAAAGGGGCCGTGCATGCTGCACAATGGACACCTTCCAGATGGCTTTATCCTGAGGGTGTGAATGGAAGTGAAATACATAGCATCCCAAAAAGCTCTTTGGGTTGAAATGCTGTATGTTAGAGAAAGCTAAAGCTGAGAAAATCAGTGTGCTAATTCTGTCTATGCAGGGTAGACACATGTCATCAGAAGGCAAGTGGGGGTCAAACGGTAGTTGCCAGTCTCTTAGCATGGTTCTGCTGCATCTGCTTCAGCAGAACGTCAGAGCTGCTTGGTTTGCCACAGCAGGGGCACCTCCCCTGCATATGTGAACAGGATTGTATTTTGGTTACAAACACTTTTTGTAGCCAATCTGAAGAAACATGTTAGTGTTCTGGGAAACAGGCCTGTAGGTAACTTCACTAGGAAACTAAAAAATGAACAAACCATCACATAGACTTGTTCCTGAAGTCTCCATTTTCTGTTCTCTTCTACCATAATAGAATAACTGCTAACAAGAGTTCAAATGCTATTAATTTTGCTTTTTCCAATTATTGTACTATTGAGCTCACTGCACTAAAATATTAACTGCTATTGGTTTAACACCATACAGATGCAATTAGCTGGCCATACTGAAGTTTCTTTTTTTCTTTTATTTTTTTTTCTTTTCTTTTGTGGTGCCTTCAGGAGTTTTGGAACATAACTGGAGTTCCTATGATATGGTGTTTCAAACTTTCTAAAATGTGCTACAAACATCATTATATCAAGGATTTTACCTAAAGAAATGCATAAGTGACCCCTAAAACACTGCAGAAATCTTGACTAACTATCCAGTTTCCTTGATTTGTTTCCTTGCTACAGAGGACAGATCTTCTTAACAAAATTTCAAACTTTTGACATTGATGATTTACCTTACCAAACTTAAGAACGTAATGTTTTGCATCTAAAACATATTATAGGACACTAATATACATTGGCAAAGTATGAGCCTTCCTACATATGATCAGCACTGGGGTGGGAAGAGACTCACAGCAGTGTGGGCCAACAGGGCTTGGAGTAGGCATTCCCAGGAGAGGTGGCAGACACCACGGCTGAGAGTATCGGCTTTAGAGCAGAATGCCTCTGCCCAAATGCTAGCACCTCCACGTATTACCCTGTGACTTTTGACAAGGTATGTGATCTCTCTGTACCTGATTTCTTCATCTTTAAGATGGAGGTGTTGTGAGGATTAGATGAGTGTGAGCCACACGCACTCCAGCCAGACCACATGGACTCCCCCACCTACGCTGTGATCTTGGGAAAGTAGTTCACTCTCTCTGGACCCCCGTCTTTTATCTATAAAAGTAGGTTTACTAATAGTGCCTGTTTCCTAGGGTTGTTAGGTAGATTAATAAGTTAATATACGTAAACTGCTTTGAACAGTGCCTTACACCAGCAATACTGTGCGTGTCGTTACATTTTTTGTTTTTCCTATTGTGATCCTTAACTTAGATTCATCACCAGGAAATAATTAAATTTTCAATAAGTGTTAGTTACTATTATAATTAATATCATAATATCCAATGTCTTCATTTTATAAGTAAGGATGCAAACAAACATTTGAATGTTGTGACTTACATTACCCAGGCATCTCTGTGGTCTGGAAAGAGGGACCAGTAGCTGACAAGAGGTAGTCAAGGCGTATTGACGGTGGCAACTCCCTCTTCACCATAAGTGCCATCTGCTATATCTTGAGAAATTTTTCTTTTCATAGAATTCAAGGTGAATTGAATTTTATGCAGAAATTCCCTATAAAAAGAAATTTAGTCAGTGAGATTTTCTTTGAAAAAATTAGCTGTCAAGCAGCCTTCCTATCACACACAGGCTGGATCAAGGGCTGCCTCCACTTGGAAAAAATGACAATGTCCCTCTCTCTCCTCTGCCTATACAGAAAATCCATGTGAAATGTAAATCTGTTTTCTCTCTCACATTTCCTTTTGCTCTTTTCAGACATTTGTGTTAGATGTTTTGAGTCCAATACTAAATAGAATTTTAGCATGATGTGATAATGGTTATATGACTACTCAGTAAATCAGTTGAATAAATTTCTATATTATAATGTGTTTAGATTGCATTGCTATCAAGTCTTATTAAATGGCTGTCTTAGCTCAAGCTGCTATTATATAATAAATACCATAGACCTTGTGGCTTAAACAACAGGCATGTATTTCTCACAGTTCTAGAAGCTGGACGTCTGAGATCAGGGTGCCAGCATGGTCAGGTTCTTGGTGAGGGCCCTCCTTCTGGTGTCCAGGCAGCTACCTTCTCGTCATCTCTTCACATGACAGAGAGAGGAAGCAAGCTCTCTCGTGTCTCCTCTTGTAAAGGCACTAATTCCATTCAGCAAGCTCCACTCGCATGACCTAATAACCTCCCCAAACGCCCCATCTCCAAATACCCTGACATTGAGGGAGGAGAGGGGTGCTTGCCACCAGGGGTTTCAACATATGAATCTGGAAGAAGAGGGACACAAACATTCAGTCTGTAACTGTGGCATTGCTGCTGATTCATAGAACCTCAGACAGTCATGCAAGTATGACAAAGTTTCAGCCAAACCAACAGGCAGCTGGAGAGGATAGATTTCCTGCCCTTATTAACATATACATGCCACTCTCTATCCCTTTAATTTCTCTTTTTCTTTTTCTTCTTCTTCCCTTATAGTAGAATGTAGGCCCTGTAAAGTTTTGGGGGGCGAGGGGAAAAGACAGACAAAGTAGGGTCAAACAACATGGCTTTATTGAGCACTCCCGAGCAAGGCTCACAGGTCCCTAGAGGAGACCTGGGGAGTCACATCCATTTGGAGGCGGTTAGAGCCTTTTATGCTACCTGAGGCAGGTATTGAGAAATAGGAGGGGCTGGTGGTATTTGCAGAATCCAGGAACCAAAACCGAGAAACTCCTTATCTGGGTGAACATCCAGGTGTGGTTGTTCTTTAACTCAGCTAGGCCAGTCACTTATTTTTGGCGGGTCTTCTGGGCTACTTCTCTTTAGGGAGGAGAGGGGTGCTTGCCACCAGCATTACAGGCCCTATGAGGACAAGGACTTTAATATGTTTACTTTTGTATTCCTGCCATCTAGAACAATGCCTAGTATATAGTAGGTCCTTATTAAAAATATATATTTATATATTTTAATTTTAATTAACTTATACATTCATGAACTCCAGGGAAAAAAAAGTTTACATTGAAACCAAGAGCATAGATTGGCTGTTTAGCTTTAATTATCTGCATTTCTAGTACAAGAAATGGAAGTTTAGAAAATGGAGATAGGAAAAATATATAGAAACAAAAGAACTTTAGGCAAACTGAGAATTTAAAGGAAAATCATAATGAAATCCTAAACTCTAGCTCCTAGAACTTCATGCTAAGTAAAATGGAGTTGAGAGTATAATTCAAAAATGTTTTCTATTTTCTAACTGAACATCGTTTGGTTAGAAACCTTTCTTCTAGTAACCTATGGTTCATACCATCAAGAGGAATAGCCCTGTGTTCTTTCTGGACTTCATCCTGGGGAAGCAGTTTGTGGCAACTGGTGCCATTCCCTTCAGGTAAAAGATTACCTACCGAGGGGCTTAGAAGTTGCTCTTGATATAAGAACATTCCACTGACTAAAGTCTGGAAATGGGTTGCATGCTTATTAGATCATCACTGTAGCATCCCCAAACAGGATTTGGACCAGAATGTTATAAGACTTTTCTTTTTTTTCCCCCATCATATTACGAGGGTACAAATATTTAGGTTACGTATATTGCCTTTACACCACTCAAGTCAAAGCTTCAAGTCTGTCTATCTCTCAGACAGTGAGCATCGCACCCATTAGGTGTGAATATACCCTCCCCTCCTTACCCCTCCCACCTGCCTGATACCCGATGAATGTTACTACTATATGTGCACTTCAGTTTTGATCAGTTAATACCAATTTGCTGGTGAGTACGTGTGGTGCTTGTTTTTCCATTCTTGGGATACTTCATTTAGTAGAATGGGCTCCACCTCTATCCAGGATAATACAAGAGGTGCTAGATCACCATCATTTTTTGCGGTTGACTAGTACTCCATGGCATACATAAACCACATTTTATAAATCCACTCATGTATTGATGGCAATCTGGGTTGTTTCCACATCTTTGCAACTGTGAATTGTGCTGCTATAAACATTCTAATGCAGATTGTTTTTATAGAATGTCTTTTTTTCCTTTGGGTAGATGCTCAGTAATGGGATTGCTGGGATCAAATGGTAGTTCTACTTGTGTAGCTCCTGGAGGTATCTCCATATTACCTTCCATAGATTGTAGTCCCACTAGCAGTATATGAGTGTTCCTATCTCTCTACATCCATGCCAACATTTTTTGTTTGGGGACTTTTTGATAAAGGCCCTTCTCAATGGAGTCAAGTGATATCTCACTGTGATTTTGATATGTATTTCCCTGATGATTAGAGATGTTGAACATTTTTTTATTTGTTTGTTGGCCATTAGTCTATCTTCTTTTGAAAAGTTTCTGTTCATATCCTTTGCTAACTTTTTGATGGGGTTGTTTGATTTTTTTCCTTCCTAATTTTCCTGAGTTCTATATAGATTCTAGTTATCAGCCATTTATCAGGTATGTAGCATGCACATATTTTCTCCCATCCTGTAGGTTGTCTGTTTGCTCTTAGGATAGTTTCCTTGGCTGTGCAGAAGCTTTTTAATTTGATCATGTCCCATTTATTTATTTTTGTTGTTGCTGTGATTGCCTATGGGGTCTTAAATTCTTTCCCAAGGCCAGTGTCTATAACAGTTTTTCCAACATTTTCTTCCAGAATTATTATAGTTTCATGCCTTAGATTTAACTCTGTTCTCCACCGTAAGTTGATTTTTGTGAGAAGTGAGAGGTGCGGATCCTATTTCACTCTTCTACATGTGGCTATCCAATTTTCCCAGCACCATCTATTGAATAAGGATTCTTTTCCCCAGTGTATGTTTTTGTCTGCTTTGTCAAAGATTAGATGGCTGTTTTAGGATGGTATTGTATCTGGGTTCTCAGTTCTGTTCCATTGGTCTATGTCTCCGTGGTTGTGCTAGTACCATGCTATTTTATTGCTATAGCCTTATGGTATAGCTTGAAGTCTGGTAAATTGATGTCTCCCAATTTGTTCTTTTTGCTTAAGATTGCTTTTGTTATACGGGGTCTTCTATGGTTCCATATGAAGCATAGAATTAGTTTGCCTAGATCTGTGAAAAATGATGTTGGTATTTTCATAGGGATTGCATTGACTCTGTAGATCACTTTGGGTACTATGGATGTTTTAACAATGTTGATTCTGCCAACCCGTGAGCATGGTATGGTTTTCCACCTGTTTACGTCCTGTGCTATTTCCTTCCTCCCTGGTTCATAGTTCTCCCTGTAGAGGTCCTTTACCTCTTTAGTTAAATATATTCCTAGGTATTTTATTTTCTTTGTTGCTATTGTAAAGGGTGTTGAGGCTCTGATTTGGTTCTCAGTTTTGACTGTTGTTGGCGTACAGGAATGCTATTGATTTCTGTACATTGATTCTGTAACCTGAGAATGCTGAATTTGTTTATCAATTCCAGTAGTATCATGACAGAATCTTTGGGTTTTTCTAGATATACGATCATATCATCAGCAAAGAGCAATAGTTTGACCTCTTCTGCCCCCATTTGGATGCACTTGATTTCCTTTTGTTGTCTGATTGCTCTGGCTAGGATTTCCAGCACTATGTTGAATAGGAGCAGTGACAGAGGGCAACTTTGTCTGGCTCCAGTTCTAAGTGGGCATACTTTCAGTTTCTCCTGGTTCAGTATGATGTTGGCTGTGGGTTTGTCATATATGGCTTTTATCATTTTTTGGTAAATCTCATCCATGCCTACTTTGTTAAGTGTTCTTATCATAAAAGGGTGCTGAATTTTGTCAAATGCTTTTTCTGCATCTAATGAGAGGATCATATGGTCTTTGTTTCTGCTTCTCTTTATGTGGTGAATTATATTTATAGATTGGCATATGTTGGCATATGTTGAACCATCCCTTCATCTCTAGGATGAAGCCCACTTGGTCGTGATGGATTATTTTTTCAATAAGTACCTGAATTTGGTTTGCTAGAATTTTGTTGGGAATTTTTGCATCTATATTCATAAGGGATATTGATCTGTAGTGTTTTGGGGTTTTTGTTTGTATATTGTTTTTTGGTTTTGGGGGGTTTTTTTGTTTTGTTTTTTGTGGCATCCTTTCCTGATTTTGGTATCAGGGTGATATTGGTGTCAAAAAATGTGTTGGGAAGGGTTTCTTCCTTCTCAACGTTGTGAAATCATTCCTGCAGGATGGGCACCAGTTCTTTTTTGTAGGTCTTGTAAAATCTGGGTGTGAAACCATCTGATCTGGGACTTTTCTTTTTAGGAAGGATTTTTATTGCTGTTTCAATTTTGGTTCTTGATTCTGGTCTGTTCAGGAATTCTGTTTCTTCCTGATTTTGAGCCTAGAGAGGCTATGTGTCCCTAAGAATTTGACCATTTCTTCCAAATTTTCAGGTTTATGTGCATAGGGATTTTTATAGTATTTATAGATGATGTTTTGTATTTCTGTGGTATCAGTTGTAATATCTTCTTTTTCATTTCTGATTGAGTTTATTAGAATCCTTTCTTTTCTGCTTCTCATTAATTTAGCAAGAGGTGTGTCCATTTTATTTATTTTTTCAAATAACCAATTTTTTGTTTTATCACTCTTTCGTATAGTTTTTTTGTTATCAATTTCATTTAGTTCTGTTCTTATCTTTATTATTTCTTTTCTTCTGCTAGATTTTGAATTGGTGTGCTCATACTTTTCCAGTTATTTGAGATGATTCATTAAATTGTCGATTTGTGATCTGTCTTTTGGATGTAGGCATTTATGGATATAAATTTTCCTCTGAGGACCGCTTTAGTTGTGTGCCACAGATTTTGATAACTTATGTTTCCTTTATCATTTAGTTCAGAAAATCTTTTGATTTCTATCTTAATTTCCTCCTTAATGCAATAATCATTCAGCGGAAGGTTGTCTAGTTTCCATGACTTTGTAGAGATGAGAGTTTCTCTTGGAGTTGATTTCTAGTTTTATTGCACTGTGGTCTGAGAAGATGCATGATATACTTTCTATTGTTTTAATTTGTGGAGACAGGCTCTGTGGCCTAGGAGATCATCAGTGTTAGAGAATGTCCCATGAGCTGTGGAGAAAAATGTGTATTCAGTGATTTGAGGATACAATGTTCTATAAATATCAGTCAGGCCCATTTGTTCTAGAGTGCTGTTTAAGTCCATTGTTTCTTTGTTTATTTTCTGTTTGGAGGGTCTGTCCTGCTTTGTCAGAAGGGTGTTGAAGTCCCAGGCTGTTACGGTGTTGCTGTTTATCATTTTGTTTAGATCAAGTAGGATTGGCTTTATCCATCTGGATTTACCTGAGTTAGGTGCATAAATATTTTAAATTGTTATGTCTTCTTATTGAATTGTACCCTTGACCATTATATAGTGACCATCTTTGTCATTCATTACCTTTGTTATTTGAAGACTAAGTTATTTGAAATCAAAACTGTTACTCCAGCTCTCTTTTGGCTTTTTTTTTTTTTTTTGCATCAAATATTGTTTTCCATCCCTTCACCTTGAGTCTGTATGCATCCTTGTGGGTTAGATGTGTTTCCTGAAGACAGCAGATACTTGGCTTTTGTATATTTATCCATTCCGCCAGCCTATGTCTCTTTAGTGGGCAGTTCAAGCCATTCACATTTATTGAAAGAATTGATAAGTGGGGTAGATTTCTGTTCATCTGAATTTGAATTTCTGTTCATTTCTGAGTTGAAGTTTGTTGCTTTTTTTCCTCTCTTGAGCTATTGTGAAATCTACCCTTCAACCTTTAGCTTTGTATGATTTTTCACTGGTCTTTGTTTATTGTGCTGATCCATGTATAATGATGTTTTGAGTACTCTCTGGAGGGCAGATCTTTTCTTAATGAATTCCCTCAGTCTTTGCTTGTCTGAGAATGTCTTTGTTTCCCCTTCACATAAGAAACTTAGTTTTTTAAGGTACAAGATTCTAGGCTGGGCATTATTCTGTTTGAGAAGAGTGAGAATGGGACCCCATTCTCTTCTGGCTTGTAAGGTCTCAGTTGGGAAGTCTACAGTTAGTCTGATGGATTTTCCTTTGTACGTTACCTGCTTCTTTCACCTTACAGCTCATAGGAGTGCCTCTTTCATGTTTATTTTAGCCAGTCTGATGGCTATGTGTTGTGGTGTCTTCCTGTTTGCAATGGATCTCCCAGGAATCCTTTTATCTTCTAGTACCACGATATCTAGATTTTTAGCAAGGCCAGGGAAATTTTCTTTCATTATATCATCCAATAGTTTATCTAACCCTTGTGTATTTTCTTCATCACCCTCAGGCATGCCTATAATTGTCATTTTAGGGTTAGGCCTCTTCACATATCCCACATTTCTTGTAGGCTTTGCTCTTTTCTCTTATTTATCTGCAAATGAGTTATTTAATTAAAAGGTGTTACTTTCAATCCCTGAGATTCTTTCTTCTGTTTGATCTACCCTATTCTTAAGACTTTCCACTGTGTTTTGTAATTCCTTGAATAAATTCTTCATTTCCAAAAGTTCTGTTTGATTTTTCTTTAATATTTCAATTTCTTTAGTGAATTTGTCTTCCAATTCCTGGAGTTTTTTGTGGTTTCCTTCTGTTGGGTATCCATTTTCTCTTGCATATCATTGAGTTTTCTTATAGTCCATGTTCGAAATTCTTCTTCTGTCTTTTTTTTTTTTTTTTGAGACAGAGTCTCGCTTTGTTGCCCAGGCAAGAGTGAGTGCTGTGGCATCAGCCTAGCTCACAGCAACCTCAAACTCCTGCCTCAGCCTCCCTAGTACCTGGGACTACAGGCATGCGCCTCCATGCCCAGCTGATTTTATATTTATATATTAGTTGGCCAATTAATTTCTTTCTATTTATAGTAGAGATGGGGTCTCACTATTGCTCAGGCTGGTTTTGAACTTCTGACCTTGAGCAACCCGCCCACCTTGGCCTCCCAGAGTGCTAGGATTACAGGCGTGAGCCACCGTGCCTGGCCTTCTTATGTCATTTTAGTGTTCTGAATTTGGTTGATATCCACTGATAGAGAGCCAGTGTTCCCCTTTGGAGGTGTGCTTTCAGTTTGATTCTTCATACTTCCAGAGTTCTTTCTCTGATTCCTTCCAATCTGGATCAGCTTTTACTTCTTACCTTTGAATTTTTGTTTAGATAATGACACACCCAGTTTAGTTTCTGGGCCAATAGGTGGTGTTTGTGGGTGTAATTCAAACACACCCTGTATGATGAGTCAGTGGATGCAGTAAAAGGGTGTGCAAATTGACTTCCCTGTCAGTAGGTGGCACTTGGTGGGAGGGGCAAGCTGCAATGTTGTTTTGAGCGCCTGGAACCAGCTCTGGTTCCTCTGCAGTGGCACTCTAGTGCCTCAGGTATTAGGTAGAGCCCTGGGACTTTCAGGTGTGTCCTTATTCTCCACCTTAGCAGGGGCATGTGGAGTGGGGCTGTGCGGGGCTGCATTGGGTGAGCCTGCCCTCAAGCTCCGCAAATGCTGTTAGCAGGGGTCTGTTCTTTCCTTCTTGGCAAAGCAGCCAGGGAGGGGCTGAAATGGCCTGACTCAGCCAAAAGTCTGCGTTGCAGGTGGGGCTGTCTGAGAGCTGCAGTATGGAGCAGGCCTCGCTCCTTTCTACCCTCCCCTATTCTGCAGTTTCTTCTTGTCTCTGCCTGCAGGCAGGACCTCAAGCCAGTAGAGCTTCCTTGTGATGCGAGCTGAGAGGTTCCCTGCCCAAGATCAAGGCCTGAGCTGGGAGCTCAGCCCTCCCATGGGAGTAGGGTTGGGCCTCAAGCATGCTGCAGCTAGGACCTACTCTTATCTGCTGTGAAGGCACACACACCTCAGTAGACTAGTTCACAAACATCCCTTCTGTGTGAGACCTGGGTGTATAGGATCTGGCCTGCAGGCCTGTCCCCCGGGCCCCTTGAGATCCCTGACCCTGCCAGGGAGAAGAGTGCTGGTCTCAAGTCACCCTTGGGGTACCCAAGCTGAATCAATGTCTCTCCTCCTTGAGATTAGCCCTGCTCTGATGGAGTCACTGGGCAAGCAGCACCTGGGAGGGCCGGCAGGTGGGGAGCTCACAGTCCGAGTACCCCTCAGTCTGCTGCAGGGCCCCAAAAGGAAAGGTCCCATTTCCTGCAGATGCCTCCAGGTGGTGGCTAAATTGTCTCTCTCTGAAGCCGTGGGGAGGGGGGAGAATGAGGCAGTGTGGCACCTGCCCATTGGCTCAGGTCTGTAGGATGGGAGCTGCCCGATGGCGCTGGAAGCCTGCCTGTACACAAGAGGCTCACGGCTCACTGTCAGCCATCTCTGGGCTGGTGTCTGCAGGTCTCTCCAGCAGTTCAGGAGCCCACCAGCAGTCTGAAATGCAAGGGTGGGGAAATTTAACAGGCCCTTGTCACTGGTCTGCAAGCCTCTCAGGGTTTAGACCCTGGCGATGCCTTTCTCCTTCCAGTTCTACTCTGCAACCTCTTCCCATGGAGTCTACTGTAGGTTCAGGCACCTTCCTTCTTACCCTTATCTGACCTATGTTTGTCAGCGACTTTGTTTCTCTCACTTTCATCTACCTTTCTTTCTTGCCTAGGCACTCTGGCTGGTGGTTTTTCTCGTCCGCCATCTTGCCTCTACTCTGACTTTTCTGTTTTAATTAGAGATGATGTAAATCAGCATTTAAGACAGGTATTTCAAAGTAAGCGACCCGACCCTTTCTCTTTTTTTTTTTTTTTTGTATTTTTTTTTGTCTGTCCTATTTGAATTGTCAATGTCCTTATCAGTTTAAACACCCTAAAATTATTCTCATTGCAATAGTGCTACAATGGAAGTAGCACTTAAGTGGATTTAAGTAGATTCTCTTAAATCTTTAGAGAATATGTCTATAGAAAGGAGGCTTTAAATCATCTTGCAGAATTGAACAGTGCAATGGATTGAAATATTTTTCAGTAGGAGGAAAACAGGTGCCCCAGAAACCAATTTGGACCAATACTAGGACTGATTTTTGACATAAAAAAGAAGGAAGTATTTGAACCTGGGTTTTCAGAAATAGAGATTTTAGCAAGAGGCTTCTCTCCTGAAAAGCTTGGAAAAGCTAATAGAATTAAAGGAGGAGGAGGATCTTAGCTGTAGAGAAATGGGAGGGAGAAAAGGAACATTTATTAAATGCATACTGTGGGCCAGACAATTTCATAGCCATCCTAAGAAGAGCATGTTGTTTTCCCCATTTTTTAAAAAAGAAGAAATAGAGCTCATAGTAGTGAAATATCTTCCAAAATTATGCAGCTGAAGAGTGACAGATATTTAAACCCAGGACAGACTCCAGACACCATGCTCTTACCACTACACCATACTGAAAAGAGAAGGAATCTTCCACCTCCTAGTCTAGTTACTTGGGCACAGTAAATACTCAATAGAAGCATGTTGAATTGAATTGTATTCCCATTTGGAGAAATAACAAAACTGCCTTCACCAGTAAGGAATTTCTGAAGGTAACCCAAGATAGCCCCTTACTAAAGAGCCTAAGTGGTTTCTGACTTCACTAATATTTTGCGTAAATTCAACTACCCAAGAATTTAGTAAGGAACCATAGGAGAAGTGGGTCTTTTTAAAGGTCGCGTAAAGTTTGAGTGGATGGAACAGGAAAAGAAAAGTATTTTATTTTTTTTTTTTTTTTTTTTTTTTTTTTAAATTTATTGGACGAGGTTCTGGGGCCCCAAGAGCGGGGGCCCCGGAAGTCGCCTAAGAAAAGTATTTTAGATAGGAAGAAGTTTAAAGGAGATTCCAATCTAAGAACAAGAATGTGGTTTCCATAAGGGAAATGAGTCCGACTGAAACAAAAGGTACCTGTCCTTTCATTATTCCATGGTTATATCCTACCCACGCTTCTGTTTTAAAGTAGGGCACCCATGATTCAAATAGACGAACTACAAATGTGAGAGGTCCAGAAGAACTGTTGCATGTTGAGCTTTACAGAGGATTAAAATAATAATCAGTTTCCCTTGGATGTTCTGTGAATCCCTGTCTTCTAAGTTGGTTGCCCCCTTATCTAGTTCTGATGCTTTAGGGTACTAGTCAGAATGTGGGCTTTGAGCCACATTACCTGGTTCCAAACCTCTGTGTACTTCACTTTCTTCATTTTTAAAATCAGGATGATAATACACCTACCTCATAGGACTGTTCCATGATTGAATGAGGTAATATAAAGCCCTTAGAATGGTGCTTTTTCATATCATGGTTGCTCAGTTAACGTTAGCTATTAAATGCCTTTAACCTGAAGATACGAGCTGACATTTATAGTATTGATAGATACCCATCTCCCTTTTCTCTTTCTCTCCCTGCCTTTCTTACTTTCTCTCTGTCTTCTTCTTGGCTCTCTTTAAACAGCAGGAGGATTGGGTAAGAGTTCCTTACTCTTCAGCTCTGGATTCAAACTATTCTTATACCACCTGAACTCCAGTAGAATAGCATTTCCTGTATACTCTCAGAAATGTCTTTAACTAGTTTCTTCTTTCTCCCAGGCACACAACCCACTTTCTACTTTCAGGTTTCTCCTTCTCTTTCCCCCTGCCCCCAAAATAAATGTAAGATCTTCATTCCTGTTTTTCATGATTTTCTAGAGTGTTCTACTCCCTTTACTCCTAACCGTTTTCTCCTAGATCCTTGCTAGCTGTCTCAAAATTCTGCCTTCAGCTGTTAACAGGCCCAGCTTTCCTCCAGCCCTCTCTACATACCATATTCATCAAGCCCCCCTTCTCCAAGCCATCATCACTTCTTATCATTAGCATGTACTGTAACCCATAAATAGTTTAGATGCAGCTTCATTTTTTTTCCCCCTCATCCAAAGCAGCTTGAATTTATGTCAAATCAAAATTGATTTTGGGAAAGAGTTACTTTTGACAGGATATTGGAGAATAGAGACTAAATAATGGGTGATAATAATAGTTACCATTTAAAGAATACCTACTAAGTGCCAGACACTAAGTTGTAAGTCTATATGCACATTGTAAGCATGTTGTCATTCAAGCCAATACAATCCTAGAAGATACTCACTGTTCTCATTATTTTACAGCTGAGGAAACTGAAGCACAGAGAAGTTAGCTAACTTATCCAAGTTCATATAGCCAGTAGGTAGTAGCAGAAGCCAGATTTAACCCAGATATGTATAATTAAACCACAGCTTGACCCACCTCAAATAAGGAAGCATAGCTAGAAGTATTTTTTTTAAGAGACAGGGTATCACTTTGTCTCCCAGGGTAGAGTGCAGTGGCATCATCGTAGCTCACTGCAACTTCACACTCCCACCCAAGCGATCCTTCTCCCTCAGCCTCCCAAGTAGCTGGGACTACAGGTGCATGCCACTATACCTAATTTTTTTATTATTATTTTTTGAAGAGATGAGGTCTCACTATGTTGCCTGGGCTGGTCTCAACTCCTGGCCTCAAGGAATCCTTGTGTGTCAGCCTCCCAAAGTGCCAGGATTACAGATGTGAATAACTGCACCCAGACTTTAGAAACATTTTTAAAAGAGATTATTATGCCCTTAACCTCATTCTAATAATGAGAGAGATGAGAATAAGTAATGAGGTTTAGGACAGGCTACCCCAAAATATGGCACTTCAGGATTTGAGTAGACAGCAGAAGCAGGAAGGTCTCTCTGACCTTCCCTTTGCCCTTCTCTGAAGCAGACCATAAAAGAATTATCTGACCTTCATCTAAAATAGATCATAAAGCCATCATTCCAGAATTGCCCACCTTATATCTGTAGGAAATGATTGTCCTTATCTCTGAAGACAGAGGAACACAGAAAAACAAACAGGTTTTGCTAAATTCCCCCCAGTTTATTATCATTAGATCACACCCTTTGTCCTGAAATCATATTTCTCCACAACTCTCCACTCTTCATCAAACATAGCATAAAAATATACAGAATTCCCTGTTTGGGAGGATCTTCATTTCTGAAGGCTTACTTGTCACATAAAACATACAGTAAATTAATTTGTATGCTTTTCTCTTGTTTTAATCTCTTTTGTTATAGGGATCTCAGCCATGAACCTAGCAGTTGATGAGAAAAGAAATCTTTTCTCTCCTAAGAATATCCCTGTAAGAATGTCCAATTTAAAAAATAATGAACAATATCCATAAGAAACTCCTCTTAAAACCTGGCTAAATAGAAAGGGACCCCATGGTGGCAATATATGTATGTTGGACTAATTTGTAACAATTCTCCTAAGTGTTTACCCTACTTAATCTTTCTGATAATGCATTTTAGGGTTAGTAAACTACAGATGCACTTTTCCTCCAAAATCATAAGTCCGGGATACATTTCTTTTTTTTTTTTTTTTTTTTTTTTTTTTTTTTTGAGACAGAGTCTCGCTTTGTTGTCCAGGCTAGAGTGAGTGCCATGGCGTCAGCCTAGCTCACAGCAACCTCAAACTCCTGGGCTCCAGCAATCCTTCTGCCTCAGCCTCCCGAGTAGCTGGGACTACAGGCATGTGCCACCATGCCCGGCTAATTTTTTTTTTTATATATATATATCAGTTGGCCAATTAATTTCTTTCTATTTATAGTAGAGACGGGGTCTCGCTCTTGCTCAGGCTGGTTTTGAACTCCTGACCTTGAGCAATCCGCCCGCCTCGGCCTCCCAGAGAGCTAGGATTACAGGCGTGAGCCACCGCGCCCGGCCGGGATACATTTCTTTATGTGACTACTGCTAATGGGGAAAAAAAAATCCAGACTCTATAAAATAATTTAAAGAGGTTTATTCTGAGCCAATGTGTGTGACCATGGCCTTGGAAGCCCTGCCTAAGAAGTCTTGAGCAAGTGGTCCCGGGACTGTTGGGTTACTGTTTGGTTCTAAACATTTTAAGAAGATAGGAACTACAGTAAAATCGTAAATCAATGCATGGAAGGTGTACATTGGTTTGGCCTGATAAAGTGGGACATCTCAAAGCAAGGGCAGGAGGGGATTTACAGGTTATAGGTGGGTTTAAAGATTATTTTATTTGTAACTGGTTAAAGATATAAATCCTTGTCTAGAGACTTGGAATGTTTTAAAACAAGGAGGCCTGTTAATTGGAGACAAGCTGCAATATACCTAATCAAGTGATCTCTGAAGCAAATTGATGGCCTGCAGGTGATTTAACCTTTGCATGTCCTTAGGTCTTGTTAATAATTTTGTATCTTATTGTCACAAAGAGCCCGTTTTATCAGTCTTGTGATCTCTGTTTTAACATTAAGACTGGTCAGTTGTTGTGTCTAAACTCCAAAAGGGAGGCCTGTCTGACCTCCCTTCCTTTCATCGCCAGGAACTCAGTTTATATGTTTTTTTGGGGGGTCCCCGTGGCAACAGGGTGTCCATTTGGGGGGGGCATGCCTTCCTTGCTTCAAATATCCATAGCAAGCAGTATAAGAAGACTCCAAGACCATGGTCTTTTGAAGCCCTTTATTCTATTTAGTAAGTCATGTCTCAAATTCTGTTCTTGAAAAGGAAAAAAAAGTTGACTATAAGATAAATTTCTGCATCAAAATTCATTTTTCCCCTTAATTTTTTTATACTAAAATAGAAGCCATGTTTTTAATCATTTCATGAAAGGCACAAACCCTTGTAAAAAACAGAAATAAGAGAGGAAATAGGGAGTTGCTGTTTGAAGAATATAGAATTTTATTTTTACAAGAGGAAAAAAGTTCTGGAGAGCAGTTGCACGATAGTGTGAATGTACTTAGCACTACTGAACTGTATACTTAGAAATGGTTAAAATAGTAAATTGTGTTATGTATATTTTACTACAATTTAAAATTATCTTAATTAAAAAAGTAAAGGTTTTCTGGCAAAAAATGTATTCAAATATATACTGAATAATATTTGAAATATATTTCTTAATGAAGAAAAAGAGATACCTTCCTCCTTCCTAGTTAAATATTTCAAGGTTTTGAAATGGAAAAGAATTACTATTGAGGCTTTTGTTTAGCCTATTATTCTCTGCTTGGGAACTGGGCTATTTCTTTATTTAACTGGTTACTCTATTAGCATATAAAAGGATTTATGCGTTTGGGGCTTTCTTAATTTGAACTGTTTAGGAGTCTTTAAAATAAGTATTTGTATAATTTATTATTTTCAGATATGTTCACCTTTTTACAAAGGTACACGCCTATACTTGTTGCAAAGGTTTTGTATATTTACACAACCTAGATGACTCAAAACACTATACAATAGAAATATAAGTTTGGGGACCACCTTTTAGAAATAAGATCCAGAAAAATACTATGAACAAGGAACTAACTTTTAAATAATTTTCTAGCTTCAGTACAATGGGATCTTTTCTCTTTTATTTATTTATTTACTTGTTCGAAACAAGTTCCTGCTATGTTGCCAAGGCTGGACTCAAACTCCTGGGCTTAAGAGATCCTTTTGCCTTAGCCTCCCAAGTAGCTGGAACTACAGGCAAGTGCCACCACTCCCTGTAGATTGTTTAATATTTTTTCTTCTGCTTTGTTTTTGAGGTTAGTTTTAAGGAAAACTCCTAGGGAAAGAGTTAGCTGTGTTCCTGAAAGTTCAGTACTTGTCCCAACCACTGAACTAAGAATGAGGACAAGTAGTTTGAGGAGAAGGAAAGAGAAGTTTATTAATTTGCCAGCAAAAAAGGAGAATGTAAGACTCTCATCTTAAAGTACCACTGTCTTTCCTTTAAGCAGAAATACAGAAATTTTAAAAGGCATTTTCAGCTTCAGGCTATTGCTGTTTATAGCATATCTGGCAAAACACAATCTTGTGACTTCTGCCTGGACACCTGGACAATTCTGCTGAGCCATCTCCTATGGTATAAAGAACACTTCCCGCCCTGTGATTACTGGCCTCAGGCAGGGATGCAGGTTTTATTTCCCAAAAAGAGTTGGGTGGTGGGGTTTAAAGAGACAACTCTTTTTTTTCTTTTTTTGAGACAGAGTCTCACTTTGTTGCCCAGGCTAGAGCGAGTGCCGTGGCGTCAGCCTAGCTCACAGCAACCTCAAACTCCTGGGCTCAAGCAACCCTACTGCCTCAGCCTCCCGAGTAGCTGGGACCACAGGCATGCGCCACCATGCCCAGCTAATTTTTTCTATGTATATTAGTTGGCCAATTAGTTTATTTCTATTTATAGTAGAGACGGGGTCTCGCTCTTGCTCAGGCTGGTTTCGAACTCCTGACCTCGAGCGATCCTCCCACCTCGGCCTCCCAGAGTGCTGGGATGACAGGCGTGAGCCACCACACCCGGCCAAGAGACAACTCTTTACAAACCTTTCTCAGGCTGTTCCCTCTGTTACATCTGGACTGCTTTACAAAATAGGTGTTTAAGTCCTGTTTGAGGGAAGACAATGCCTAGAGTGCAAGGATATGCATTATTTTTGTTTGTTTGCATTTTGGGGTTTTTAGAGGGGGCTTTTTAATTATAGAGCATTTTTGTTGTTGTTGCTGGATTAAAATATTTGTCTTTTTATTTGACAACTAGTAATTGCACATATTTATGGTGTGCACTGTGATATTTCGATACATGTATATAATGTGTAATGTTCATCACATATCCATCATCTCAAACATTTATCATCTCTTTGTGTTGGGAACATTTGAAATCCACTGTCTAGCTATTTGAAAATATACAATAAATTGTTATTAACCATAGTCACCTTGTAGTGATCTTATTTCTCCTATCTAGCTGTACTTTTGTTAACTAACCTCTGGCTTTCCCCTATTTCTCCTACCCTTGCCAGCCTCTAGTAACCACTGTTATACTCTCTACTTTTATGAGATCAAGTTTTTTAGCTTCCACGTATGAGTGAGAATCATGTAGTATTTATCTTCCTGTGCCTGGCTTATTTCACTTAACATAATGTCCTCCAAGTTCATTCATGTTGCTGCAAATGACAGAATTTCATTCTCTTTTATTGCTAGATAGTATTACATTGTGTATATATACCACAGTCTTTTTATCCATTCATGTGTTAATGACCACTTAGGTTGATTCTGTATGTTGGCTGTTGTAAATAATGCTGCAGTAGACAAGGGAGTGCAGATAGCTCTTCAACATACTAATTTCCTTTCCTTTGGATATCTACCCTGTGGAGGAATTGCTGGATCATATGATAGTTCTATATTTAGGTTTTTGAAAAATCTCCATACTGTTTTACATAGTGGCTGTACTAATTTACATTCCCACTGTAGGGGTCAAGGGGAAAGTTCTCCTTCTTTGCCTTCTGAAGTTTCACTGAAAAATCACCTCACAAAAGGCAGATTAATTAATTGGAGAAAAGGCAAGCAATGTATTCAACATATATACATGGGAGCCTTGAAGATGAAGATACAGGAGAAATTGTCCATTTTTATACTAGGGTCAGATTAATTAATTAAAGGCAGATTAATTAATTGGAGAAATGAGTATGGACAATCATGTAGAAATAGGATTGGACAAAAGGATATGATCTAATGGCAACAGACTAAATGGGGAAACCCAGCAAGGCCATCTGTCCAGATTCTTCTTACCCTCTCTGAGCAGCATCCTTTCTTCTGGGTGTGGGGCAGGACCCTCTCTAGGATGAGGGTCTAATGACCTACAAACAAAGTAGATCATATAATTTATTTATGGCCAGTTTTTACACAGAAAGGCAGAGGGAAAGTTAGAGTGGTATTTAGGTTTTGTGGCTGGTTTGGGAGAATAGGGATTCTGGTTTCTCTGACCTACCTTGGGGAAGAGGGCTTTTGTTTCTATGCCTAGCTTTGGGAGAGAATGGGACTGAGAGACAGGAAGACAGGTGAAGGTCAGAGAGAAACTTCTACTTCTGAGGTCTTCATTTTTGGCGTATTATTTTCTGAGCCCAAACATTCCCTGATCTGAAACTTTGCCAAGAAGTTTCATGGTCCAGAAGTTCGGTTGGTGGATTGTCTTATAAGCCATTAACCAGTCTCTGAGTCCTAAGAATAGGCCAGTCCAGTTAAACAGTTAACAGTTGTGTTTTATTTCAGGCAGTGGCATTGTAGATGGGCTTCCACCAAAGTTAGGCCTCTATATGATTTGAGCAATCAGGGATTTGGTAAGAGGCATTTCCACGGAGATAATAGAAAAACAAAGGTTAGTAGTTAGAACAAACCATAAGCTCAGTTTTTGAGTCCAGAGGGCCACCAGACGAGATGGCCACCATCTAAAAAGATGTTGTGCTTAAAGTGTCTTCAGATGAAGTGAGAGCAGACAGTGGCAATCTGACAGATTTCTTTCTGGCTTGAAGTTTTCCTATCAGGTGTTCCAGTGAACTTTTCGAGTAGTCTGCACACCAGGAAGCATGAAGTCTGTTCATATATTAAGTTGCCGTAATAATCTTTTTAAAGTTTATATTAAGTTGTCTAGCTTCAGCTTGCAGGGCTTTAGGAAAAAAGCAGTTTTAATCTGAGTGATTTCAAGTCATAAAGTGGAAAAAAATTTGGAAACATTAGTTTGGAAACTTGTAGCCAGGGAAGAATTCAGGATTTAGTCCAAGTTGTAGTCAAATAACAAAAACTGAAAAACAATGGACAAGGCTAGAATCTAATAGCAGATATACTATAGGGTTTTTTTTGAAACATAATTTTTCTGTCTTCAGTCCCCTATTTTTACCAAGGACAAATCATAGTAGGACCAATTAATATGTAAAATATGTTTTAGTCTTAGATTTTGCCTGATTATTTGCATGAAATGCAGCAAGAATAGTGATTGGTCATGGGCTCTTTTTAAGTTGGCTTTGCTGAAATTTTTTTTTAATAAAGAATCTCAGATCAGTCTTTAAAGGCCTTTCAAAGCTAGCTAAGCCAAGCCAAGAATTCCCATCAGACCATCTGCAATACCTGTATGAATTGAGCAAATTCCTCTTTTCTCAAGGTCCCCAAATAATGTGAGGTTCCTAGGCATGTGAGGAAGTGACATTCTTCATTTGTTGGGAATCTTGTAAAGGAACCACCTAGACAAGGTACCAGGCCAGTCTTTCCAAAGGAGCTTTTTGTCAGCTCTATAAAGGCAACTTCAGTTCTGAAAAGTATACTGGTCATATCTAAAAATACGCCATTTCAGTCAAATCCTTTGTAAAATAACCAGTGTCTCCAGTTGTGTCCTGTTATAAAAGAAATGAGATTGTTATTGAACTTAAGGAAATAATTATATTGCCATAAATTAAACAATATGCATAAATAGTTTCCAAATTCTGGAGAAATCAGTTAGAGAGAAAGATAAATGTTACAAATTTTGCTCACAAAAGTATACTTTACTCAACTTACTGTAAGCTGTAAGTAGCCCAAAAGAACAAATTTTCCTTGACTCTGGAAAATAAAACACCAATCAGTAATGTTTCAAACAGAAAGTCATAAAAAAATTATTTTTAGTCCTCTATCAGTTCAATTCCATGCAGTTAACTCTTGTTCTGCTCAATACTGGGTTAGCAATCCTTATCCTGTAAGTTTTTCCTAGTCCAATGGTATAATCTCCAGAATTATTAGAAACCTGTATTCAAGAGTACTCATCAGAGTCTTTTTCATGAATTTTTTAAAGAAGCAAATTTTGGACTGTGGTTTACTATAAACTGCTTCTTAAGAAGAATCAAAATAAAACAATCATTGTCCATGGATGACATGAGTCTTAGAATAGCCATGGTTAATGACACAGTTGACAAGGAAATTTGGTTATTTCTGTGGCATATATCAATTTAACATAATAGTCATAATTATTACTGGTAACATATAATCTTAGGACTCTCATACAATTTTGAAACACATATTGATAATACATTTTTACAAATATAAACCAAAGAAAGTTAAATACCATTTCTAAGTGACAACGGTTCCTGTATTATTTTAACATACCAAATAAACCTAATAGGTCTCTCTTGGACTTCTAGGGGCCCTAATTTCCAAAAAGTTAGAGTTCAGAAAAACTGAATTTAGGGCTTAAAAGTTTTATTTTTGAAAGTTTGTCAGATATCAGCGGTTTAAAACACTTACTCAGAATATTAAATAGGGTCACAAGTCACTATAAAATAATAGTCATTCATTTAGCCAAAATAATAATTCAAAGATTTCAAGAAACAAAAACCTTTATTCTTTAATAGAATTGAGACTCAGTTTCCCAATCATAAGACCCAATAATAACACCATTGAGGCAAACTGCATCTGTCTCTCCCTCTCTCCCCTACATTCTTTCTTTTTGTAGTTTGCTCAAAGGGTAAACAAAATTTATTTACTATCTTTTATTAATATTACATGAAAATCTTGTTCAAAAGAAAAAAACAAATTTTACTTTTGCATTAGTGTTTATTAATGCTAAAGCTAATTTTGACAAAACCTTATAAACAAATCTATTCAATTTCAATTTCATTTTGACCACACAAAGTAAGATTTTTATAATCTCTTATAATTTTTTCTATTTTCTTTTTTCTTTTTTTTTTTTTTTGAGACAGAGTCTCGCTTTGTTGCCTAGGCTAGAGTGAGTGCCGTGGCGTCAGCCTAGCTCACAGCAACCTCAATCTCCTGGCTCAAGCAATCCTTCTGCCTCAGCCTCCCAAGTAGCTGGGACTACAGGCATGCGCCACCATGCCCGGCTAATTTTTTATACATATATATATATATTAGTTGGCCAATTAATTTCTTTCTATTTATAGTAGAGACAGGGTCTCGCTCGTGTTCAGGCTGGTTTCGAACTCCTGACCTCGAGCAATCCGCCCGCCTCGGCCTCCCAGAGAGCTAGGATTACAGGCGTGAGCCACCGCGCCCGGCCAATTTTTTCTATTTTCTCTTTCAACTTTTTATATTCATTTAGTTTTATTTTTCTTTAATTTTAAACAGCTTTTAAATTTTTTAATTAGACAAAATAATTTATCCTTTAACTAAAACCATTTTCATGTCTTCTTATAACCATTTTTACCAAAACATCCTACTTTTTTATATACTTTGTATATAGAATTATTTCTCTTTTATCCAGTAGTTTTAATTACATATATTAATAGTGTTAACACTTAGTAATCCTTATTTTTAGTGAAAAACCTAGGAAGTAAACAGTTTTAATTATCTCTGCAGAGCTCAGGACAAAGGACAATATCTGGAGGATTTAATCTCTCTCAGTGTGGCCAAGAGGCACAGCTGGGCCAGAGAGGATGGGCGGTGCTGTCCCTGTGCCTCACCTAGGCTTAAAGCCCAAATCAAGACATAAGCTCACAGAGAAGTAAGTTTGTCTGTACCAAACATATCACAGAAGTGATAGTTTTATGACCTTAAAAACATTTAGCAGACACAGTATAAACCTGTCTAATAGACCCAGCCAAAAATGTCTAAAGTAAAATTGGAAAATATTTGAAGACAACAATTTTAAAGCTATCTTTATTTACCAAAGATTACTAAAGTCCCATCAAGTTGAAAAGTATTTGTGCTAGTTACTTAATTTATGAATACTCATTTATCTTTAAGGTAATTTGTTATCATGTGTAGACAATATATAAACATATGTATAGACATATATATATGTAGACACAACATATAACATAAAAATGTACATATATATGTCTCTGGAAGCCAAAGAGATAGAGGGGCTTCATGTAAAAGGGAGTAGTAGAGCTTTAGACTTGAGAGGAATAAGTCCACTTACAGCTCTTCTTCCATGAGGAAAAATAGAAGTTTCTCCCAAAAGCAGGAGTTTCTGTGTTGCCCTTTCTCTTTTCCTTAAGGGATCCTTTAGATCCCCTTGTGTGGCATTGAGGGAGGGAAGAAAAAGGAGGGACAGACAGAAGTAAACGGAGAAACAGAGGGAGCACATATGGTTAGCGGGGGCTTAAGAAAATTTAGCCAACTGAATATATAGCTTGAATATCAGCTTTTCATTAAGCTGACTTTTAACCATAAAGCTCATTTTAAAAAAATCCTTTGAAATCTCTTATTATCAGATTTTAGATAGGACAAACAGCTGATATTTCTGGCTTTTGAACTTTTTTGTTCTAAACCAAAGGTACCTTTGAAAATCAAGCCTTAACCCAGGTTGTGGTTAAGGATGCCCAAGGACACACAAGGCATCTCCGAAGAGGTGCAAAGCAGTGCTCACAAGATCCAGAAACACCCCAAAGACAGCTCAAGGAAAGGAAAGTTTCACAAAGGGGCATAGCCCTCATTTCCATCCGGCCATATTTTCTAAGATCTCAGCTCTTCCTCTAACAGTCTGCACCCACAGGCCCAAAAGCATCATGTGCCCCCTGCAGACAGAAGAAGACAGAAAATCAAAAGCTGACCACAGAGGGAAAAGGATTAATAACAAATGGATACCCCAAAAAGTCAAAAGTCACACAAATATCACACCAAGAGGGATTGGTTCCTTGACCAGGAATCAAACCCAGGCTGTAGCAATGAAAGCACAGAATTTTAACTATTAGACCACAAGGTGGATTAGCTCTTGTTGTTATTCTCACAGGGGATCTAAAGCAAGCAGTTTGTACAAAGGATTTTAACTTAGTTTTAGGTCACATTTTCTGTCAGATTGCCACCATGTGCATTTGAAGATGCTTTGAACACAACACCTAAAAATCTTCTCACCTGGTGGACTGAAAAACTGAGTTTATGATACCTTCTAACTATACTAACCTTTTTCTTAATTTGATCTTCCTGTAAATAGGGCAATTGTTTACAATAAGAGATCTCTAAAATCTTTTTTTGTAATATTTAGGAGTTTAAAGGATCCATCGTCTAGCCATTGACAATAGAATATCCAATGATGTAGTAATTACAGTAGCAACTCAGCAGTAGCCTCTTTAGAGAAGAAGCAAGCCCAAAGATCACTCCACATTCCCAGAAATAGGCTAAGACAGACAAATTCTCCTGAGAGCTCGACACACTTGGAACAGAACACACTTGGGTTCCCAGCCACGTTCAAATTGGCCATCTACGTGACACAAAAATCATAACCTCCAGTTGGTGGAGTCCAAGAGAGTGCTTCCACTTGGACACAAGTCAGGCTCTCAAGGACATAAAACAAGATAAGAGGGAACTTTATCTACTACCCTTCTTTATGACAGAACACCACAGATAAAGGAAAAGACTATTTCTGGGAGGAAAGGGAATAAACATGAATATTCATACCACAAAGTACCAGAAAGTACACCAGAATGGCTATACCAACACTAGTCACAGACAAACGTCTTCTGCCATTAGTCAAAATTTTGCAGAGGAAACAGCAATTTCTACTACCTGCTCGACTAGATTGCACAGAGAGAGAGGCCAGGAACCTGGCTGCTAAGAAATTCTTACCCTTATGCCAACTCATTAAGTTCTGGGTTCCCCTCACTGCAGCTTCCAGAAGAGTGGGGCTTTGATTATCTTGTTTGTGATGCCAAACTGTAGGGGCTGTGGGGAAAGTTCTCCTTCTTTGACCTCTGAAAGTTTGCCAGAAAATCAGTCTGCAAAAGGCAAATTAATTGGAGAAAAGGCATACAAATTTATTTAACATGTACACAGGAGCCTTCAGATAGTAACCCAATTATATAGGGGAAATTGTCCATTTTTATACTTAGGGTCAACAGGAGCCTTCAGATAAAGACCAAATGATATAGGGGAAATTGTCCATTTTTATACTTAGGGTCAACAGGAGCCTTCAGATAAAGACCAAATGATATAGGGGAAATTGTCCATTTTTATACTTAAGGTCAACAGAGTATGGACAGCCATGTAGAAATAGAATTTGACAAAAAGGGTATGATCTAATGGTAATAGACTAAATGGGGAAACGCAGCAAGGCCATATGTCTAGATTCTTCTTACCCTCTCTGAGCATCCATCCTTCCTTCTGGGTGTGGGGCAGTGCCAGGAGTTAGTTACTCTTCCAGCAAAACAGGCCCCAAGGCAGGATAGTCGCAAGGGATTTGGAAATAATAGGAAATAAATAATATAGACAGAGAAATGATTGAGACGGAGACAAAGTGCAGTTTAAATGATGGGGGAGTTAGAAGTCCTCTCCAGCATTCCCGTGAGCTGTGAGGCCATGAGTGAAGTCCTGCATCAGTATTTATCGTTACAGCAAATAGTTGTCTTTTGTTAAAGAATTACGTGTACAGCTCATTTTTTGAGGTTTCCAGGGGAACCTGACCTAAGTCTGTCTACAAGAATAGACAGTTACAAAATTTTTCTAAGATAAGTGTGTTAAGCCCTAAGTTAGACCTAGCTGAGCATACAAATTAAAGATAAAATGTATAAAATGAGAACACTGAATCTGTGTACTACTCTAATCTACTTCTTCTAAACACAGACACATGTGGTCAGGAGTAAGGCAGGAATAGCCTTACTCCTGAGTCTAGGATAGTGCCAGCTGCACGTTATCTGCTGGGCAGGCATTTTAATCAGCTTCTCCACCAAGGACCAAACTGAGCTTCTGCCTTGCAATAAAGCTCAAGGCGCTGGCTGGCAGCAAAGCAGAAACATTGGTTTGTAAACGTCCTCTGACAGTGCCTCCCTTGTTGGAAGCAGCTTCTATTCTGTGAGCTAACATGTCCACAGATTCCTTCAAGGCAAGCCCCTGCAAAACTCCTGAAACTTCTCACGTCTCTTAGCCTATTTCCCAACAGGGCAGGACCCTCTCGGGGATGGGGGTCTTATGACCTATAAAAAAAGTAGATCAGATAATTTCTTTATGGCCAGTTTTTACACAAAAAGACAGAGGGAAAGTTAGAGTGATATTTTAGGTTTTGTGGCTAGTTTTGGGGAAAAGGGGTTCTGGTTTCTCTGACCTACCTTGAGCAAGAAGGCTTTTGTTTCTATGCCTAGCTTTGGGAGAGAATGGAACTGAGAGACAGGAGGACAGAGGAAGGTCAGAGAGAAACTTCTACTTCTGAGTTGCTTCTGAGGCCTTCATTTTGGGGTATTGTTTTCTGAGCTTCACTAGTGTATAAGAGTTCCCCTTTCTCTGCATCCTCACCAGCATTTGTTATTTTTTGTCTTTTTGATAACAGCCATTCTAACTGGGATGAGATAGTATCTCATTGTGGTTTTGATTTGCATTTCCCTGATGATTAGTGATATTGAGCATTTTTTTTCATATCCTCTTGGAAGCCCACTGTTTTGATGATGGGATGAGAGTGCTCAGCTGCTGCAAACATTCATTTATTCATCAAATATTAATTATTTCCTCTTAATGGGCAAAAGTTTGCTCAAAAAATGTCTAGTTTAGTTTCAAATTTTGAATTTTTTCCTAAATATCATACTACTATTCATTTCTAGTGTTAGATAAACAAATTAGGGCCTGGCATGGTGCCTCATGCCTGTAATCCCAGCACTTTGGGAGGTTAGGAGTTTGAGATCTGCCTGGGCAATGTAGTGAGACCCTCATTTTTACACAAATAAGAAAAATTAGCTGCATCTGGTACACACCAGTAGTCCTAACTACTTGTGAGGTGGAGGCTGGAGGATTGCTTCAGCCCATGAATTGGAGGCTGCAGTGAGCTGTGATCATGCCACTGCATTCCAGCCTAGGTGACAGAGTGAGACACTGTCTCTGGGAGAAAAAAAATTAATTGAGAGGCCATTAGGCTGAGGTGGCTCCAGTTCCCTGAGTTCCTATATAAACAAAACAAAACCCAACTCAGTATTTGACTTTTAGAATTTTCTGGGTGGCAAATTAATTGCCAGATAATATGATTTCTTGTGTGTGTGTGTTTGTGTGTGTTCCTTTTTAATGATCTTATTTTCAAAATCTCAGAGTGGCTGAGCTGCTATGAATAAAACAAAACAGTATTTAAGAGGTCGGATACCTCCCAAATTGAGGATTGGTTTTAGCCTTCTAATTAATACTGAAAGAAGAACAACAACCTCATAATGACATAATGAGTGAGTGAATTGGCACTGTAGGTTAAATCTTCACTTGTTCTTAGCCAAAGGCTGAGAAGCGATTAGGTTAAATCTTGAGAGGAAAAAAATAATCATGGCACATATAATGTAAGGTGTTTTTGTTAGAGAGGTAATAGAAGAATTGGAGTAGGTCATTAAGGACAACTTCATGAATATGTGACTTTAATAACCTTCAGCTATATTTTTACTATTTTCCTGATATTTATTTAAACCAAAGCTCATTCTCTATATACCAGTACCCTTTTAGAGCATCAAGTACAATAGTTCTGTTATGTTCTTTATTTGTTTAAACAAAATGTTTTATTTTTATCAGGGTTTCAAAAAAGTCATTGCTCCTCATTCTAAATAAAGATCCTCAAGGCAATTAGAGACCATCTGTCTGGATGTCTTAGGCAGAAAAATTGGAGAGACCCACGCAGCCTAAAGGAAGCTTTCTATAATCTTCCCATTTTCCTCTCTTCTTTCTTTTTCCCTAGAAGTAAACAAACTAAAACTAGTCATTTTAAAGAGAAATAAAGTAAACACTGAAGTAATCCCCTGTGATTCTCCTTACCTAGCCAGCTGTTGAAATAGGGTGTTTTGAGGAGAGCTAGAAAAAATATATAACCCATGGGTCAACAGTAACTCACTAACTTGTAGCCAGAGACATGTCAGAGTCGCTTGGGACCCCAAGAAGTTCTTCTATAAATTGTTAAAACCTGAGAGTTTTTTTTGCTTATACTGTTCATCTGGGCCTATCACTTTGGTGTGGGTTGGGGTGCTTTGGAATAGCATGCTACTGCTTAGACCAGAACAGGATTATAATTCCTTTTAAGTGTATGTTTCTGTTGTGTAAAGAAGATTATCTACTCCGTGGAATGCACAGTGCATGCATAATTTAGCAAGGCACGCATGGTGGGTTGTGTTTGGTAGTTGGGAGTGAAGCGCTTTTTAGTATGACGATGCAGCCACCTTTCCTCTGGGGATAGTAATATTCTCCTGCTGCAGTGACATCCTTTTCTACTTTCTGCTTTCCTCTCTTTGCCCCCAAACTTATAGAAGCTCTTGATAAACAGAGCAGAGAAGTAAATTTTCTATACCAGCATTTTCACCAGTGCAAATTCCTGAATCTCTGACTCAGTTAACAAGTTATACCAGTCATCTACCTATCCTGCCTTACCTCATAGTGAGGGATGGAACAGAAAAGGAATTGATTACAAAAATAATCATTCTTCTGTGAACAAAGGTCTCATGCATATCATTCCTCCTTCATGTGTTTTTGGCTTTACAGAATGACTGTGGGACAATGTTGATCTGTTTACATGACTTCAACAGAACTTTTAGCATATTTCAACTGCCAAAGTTGGTTTTTTTCTGATAGATTTAGTATTAGAATCAGCTATCATTTTTCTGGCCCTGATTCACTAAGCTATGAAATTCCTCAAGGTTCAGATATGTCTCTTTTTCTGTTTAATATGAATTATCCAAGAAAAATGTAGGAACTTATTTAATGTAACAGTGTAAAAAAGCATTGCATAAAAGTCAAAGACTTTAATTCATTAATCTCTTGGAACCTTAGTTAATTTATCTCTAAAATGGGTGTGATGATAACTATCTTACTTTTCTTTTTTTTTTTTTTTTTTTTTTTTTCTCTTTTTTTTTTTGACTCCCCTTATGGCTCATCTGAGAATAACTTTTCTTGATGCACGGATATACCAAACATCAAATTAGTTTGTAAATCCATAGTTTGCTGTACAAATAATGGATGTTATTTGCTAACCTGCATGTAACCAACATTCACTTCTACATGGTTTTTGCATGGTATCTGAAGTTTAATACTGGGAGTCTTAGTTTTTAGAACATTCTTTACAAGTAAGTCAGAGGAATGTTGATGGGAACAGAGTGTAGTCATTTGCCAACGTTGGTGAAAGACACCAGCATTGGTGTCTGTATATTTAGGGTTGTCTGTATATTTCTGCATATTTAGGGTTAGTCTCTCTTCTTAAACATCAACATTCGCTAGAATCCAAATGCTTTCAGATAACTTGCAGAATTCTAGGATCTTTGCTTTAGGCTACAGCTTTTGCCAAATTTAGACTACAACTATATTTTATGCTTTATAGACTACAAAAAAATAGTTTTATAATAAGATATAGTAATGAATACTGGTTCAGATTTGAAATCTCTCTCAACATTATAGACATGGAATGCTTTTATTCCTAATTATAACCATGTCTAAAATATCTTGCCCCAATTTTTCTCACCATGTTCTGTCTACCTTTGTACTTCAAATTTCAATTATCATTCTTTTTTTCTTCATGATTTAAAATGGTTTGTGACTGGGCCAGATTCTGTTTTCTACTTTCTTCTTATAAAGCATTTTTCTGCTATACAAGTGTTGTAACTGTTGGAATTCCTTCAAAGTAGGTGTCTGATCCCTCCTCCTAGTGGCCCACTAGTCATAGGCCTCAGAAGCTGCAACACAGGGCCACTCCAGGAAAATTGACCTATTTTATTCCCAATTAGAATTTCTCTGATAACTGACTACCAACCTAGAAGTATCTCAGACCTGCTTTCACCTATTCTTTTTTTTCTAAAGTGCCAGAGAGACCCTTCCAGAACTGGATGACCATCAAGACAAAAGCATACCCAGTCCCATTTTCCATTCCAGTAGCAGACAACAATGCAGTAGGCCTTGCCACACCTCCTAGATTTGTAGTGTCTCCTTTCTGCCTGTCAAAAACTATAAAACTATGGAGATTACCATATGGGGGCTTCCTTTGTGTGAGACCTAGGTGCATATCAGAACTTTTACATAGGGAAGTCAGATGGAGAGGAGAAGGATTTGTAGTCAACACTAACAGTCATTGGCCACTTAACTTGGAAAAGAGAAGAGAAAAAGAATCGCCCATACCACTACTACCCCGCTGCAATCTCAGTTAATACTTTGACGTAGCAGAGTCCAATGCCACTGTTTTTCTCATGTGGTGGTGTCATAATTGTAATACATGCACAATAGTGTGTCTGTAGGTTTCTATTTTTTTAATGTAATATTACATCCCACCAATAAAACTGACAAAATAGAGGGTCATAGGGTTACCAGAAAGGGAAGAGGACAACACCCAAGGGTTGGACAAGCTATTTGAAGATATAATAGAGGAAAATTTCCCAGGCCTTGCTCAAAATCTCGATATACAAGTTCAAGAAGCTCAGAGGACCCCTGGGAGATTCAATGCAAACAGGAAGACGTCACGACATGCAGTCATCAGACTGACCAAAATATCAACTAAAGAGGCCCTTCTAAGAGCTACAGCAAGTGACATACAAGGGAAAGCCAATTCGAATAACACCAGACTTCTCTAATGAGACTTTACAAGCAAGGAGAGACTGGGGCCCCATTCTCACTCTTCTGAAACAAAACAATGCCCACCCTAGAATCTTATTCCCTGCAAAACTAAGCTTCATATATGAAGGAGAAATAAAGACATTCTCAGACAAGCAAAGTCTCAGAGAATTCACCAAGACAAGACCAGCCCTACAAGAAGTACTCAAAACAGTGTTACACACGGAACCCCATAATAAAAACTCACAAATATAAAAACAACCAAAACCCAAAGATTAAAGGCCAGATAATACAATGGCTCAAGAGAGAAATCAAAGCAACAACATCCAACCCAACAGAATGAACAGTAATCTACCTTACCTATCAGTTCTCTCAATAAATGTGAATGGCTTAAACTCTCCACTCAAGAGACATAGGCTGGCTGAATGGATAAGAAAATACAGGCCAAGTATATGCTGTCTTCAGGAAACACATCTAACCTGCAAGGATGCATATAGACTAAAAGTAAAAGGGTGGAGATCAGTATTCCAGGCAAGTGGAAGCCAAAAGAAGGCTGGCATGGCAGTTCTAATTTCAGACGATTTAGTTTTTAAACCAATGAAAGTAGTGAAAGACAAAGAGGGTCATTATATAATGGTGAAGGGCACACTTCAACAAGAAGAGATAACAATTTTAAATATATATGCACCCAACTTAGGTGCACCCAGTTTCATAAAGCAAACCTTACTGGATCTAAGCAAATGGATTAATAGCAACTCCATAATCACCGGAGATTTCAACACCCCACTGATGGCACAAGACAGATCCTCCAAACAGAAAATTAATAAAGAAATAATGGACTTAAAACCTTGGAACAACTGGGTCTGTTTGACATCTACAGGACATTCTACCCAAAATCCACTGAATATACGTTCTTCTCATCAGCTCACGGGACATTCTCTAAGATTGACCATATCCTAGGACACAAAGTAAATCTCAAGAAATTTAAAAAAATAGAAATCATACCATGTACCTTCTCAGATCACAGTGGAATAAAAGTAGAAATCAACCCTAACAGAAACTCACATTTCTACACAAAAACGTGGAAATTAAACAACCTCCTACTAAATGATTACTTCATAAATGAAGAAATCAAGATGGAAATAAAAAAATTGTATACTCTTACACTGCTGGTGGGACTGCAAATTAGTTCAACCTCTGTGGAAAGCAATATGGAGATACCTTAAAGCGATACAAGTGAATCTACCATTTGATCCAGCAATCCCATTGCTGGGCATCTACCCAAAAGATCCAATGACACTCTACAAAAAAGACACCTGCACGTGAATGTTTTTAGCAGCACAATTCATAATTGCAAGGCTGTGGAAACAGCCCAAGTGCCCATCAATCCAAAAATGGATTAATGAAATGTGGTATATGTATACCATGGAGTACTATTCAGCTCTAAGAAACAATGGTGATATAGCACATCTTATATTTTCCTGGTTAGAGCTGGAACCCATACTATTACGTGAAGTTTCCCAAGAATAGAAAACAAGCACCACATATACTCACCAGCAAATTGGTATTAACTGAACAGCACCTAAGTGGTCACATAGGTACTGCAGTAATAGGGTTTTGGGCAGGGGGGAGGGGGCGGGTATATACATATATAATGAGTGAGATGTGCACCATCTGGGGGATGGTCATGCTGGAGACTCAGACTTGTGGGGGGAGGGGAGGAAATGGGCATTTATTGAAACCTTAAAATCTGTACCCCCATAATATGCCAAAATAAAAAAATAAAAATAAAATGGAAAAAAATTAAAATAAAAAAAAATAAAACTGACAAAATATATTTTCTTTTGCTTTCCCTATAGGACAGTTATATTATTTTTATGCCCTTTTAGCTTAGTGGTAAAGACTATGCTTTGCCTTTAGATCTAGTTTGAACCCAGTGTGGTGGCTATATAACTTCCCACAGATCACTTAACTTCTCTAAGCAGCAGGTTCCTCATTTTTTAAATGGCAATAATAATAGCTATCCATAAAAGCTATCCCAAAGGATAGCTTTTATTACTGTGAGAATTCAATGTAAGAATGCATTTGGTGTGTGCACTTAGCCCCTTGCCTGGCACATAGGGTGTGCTCAATAGATGACAATGAGAATGACATTGAGGCAGAGACCCCTTTAGGCCACGCGAGTGCATTGTAAGCAATTTGGGATGGAGAACTTTTAATGTGTATTTAAGACAGCATTTAGTGTTCCACAGGTACATCCTGCATTTTTGTGGTTTCTGCTGAGTGATTTAAAGTTATGTTGTCCTGTGACTCATTTGATTTATTTCTTAGACTGAAAATTACAAAAGTGTTTTAAGGACCATGTGCTCTGAGGTCCATGGGTTCATATTTTAATGATTATGAACATTTGACTAAATGAGAAAGAGCTATCTTCTTCCTGTTTATGGTTTTATTTGTGATTTAGACATTTTTCCTGGATAACAAAATACTTTTCACTTTTGAAAAAATAAAATTCTTCCTATCTTCCTTGTTTTTCACATAGTCATCTGAAAATGCAGGGACGCTCAGAGCTCAATCTATATTTATTGAATGAAAAAAAAAATTGATGAGTTTTGACCCTAAAGAAGAGTTGCATGTATTTTATTTATAGTTTTATGCATTAGTAGAAGCTATTTTTAATCTTGGTTTCTCCCTCGCCCTAATAAGTCTTCCTATAATCTGACACCATTTATGTGTATCAGTGACCCAGGCTGAGCTTAGCTCCAGTCAATACCTAGTGTACCTTCTAGAATATTATATCATTAAGTTCATTACCCACCTGCCTCAGTTAACCTGTGATGGGACCTCTTTTTGAGATATAGGCCTAACACTTGCCTATTATATCATATTTTTATTTTACAGAGTTATGTTGTGGAGGATATGATTTGACTCACCTTTTCTCTGAAATACTGAGCAGCAGACTATAAAAGGATCCCGCAGTTCTGCTTTCATTTCCATGTCCTCCATTCCCCACTAATTTGTTCTTTTCTATACATTCTCCCTGTCTTAGAATTACTGTTTGTTTTGGGTTAGAGGAATATTTTCTTGGACACAAAACTGCATTATCAACCAAAACAAAAGAGCTATTCTCCCTTGATGTGTCTTCCTTCTTTTTCCTGATGCTAGGACGACAAGGCTAACGTTTCCAGCTGCATCTGGCAGTCAGCATTTCTGGGATAGATTAAGTGAGCACATTTGATTGAGGTGTGGCTAGACTGTGTCTCTGGCTTCCTATTGTGCTAGGAGATCAAAGCAGAGCACAAATAGAGGCTTAGTCTACAAAATATTCAAAGCAGATGGCTTGTTCTTTTTGGTAAAAATTCAAGTTTTAAGGCAAAACGCTTGTTAGTAAGACTTCATTTCTCGTCTTTGAAAGATAGTCACCACTGACATTGTTTCTTCCTGAATTTCAGGACTAGAATCACCAACTTTTTGCATGAAGAGGGATTTGACAAGCCTAGAAAGGTCTTAGACTGCCTGGGTTCTTCTTCATGTGAATATGAAACAAGTAATTAAAATTTTGCTTTTGGCATTCTGGATAGCAAATGAAAAATTTGGTCACATAGTCATTTGTTTGTGGGTCACTGTTTAAAAATCTAGTATTCATGTTGTTCTATCTTCCAGGATTGAACCAAGATGTTTGCCCCCATCTTCATGTTTTAACACAGTGAAAAGCACATTCTCCACACTCCCTTATCATTTACATCTGGGTCCTCAAGTTCACAAACAATAATTCCATAAGTGTGGTTTAAAGCTTTTATTATTTTGATTTAAAACTTACAGAAATGAGAAATAAGATTAATTCAAAAATATTTTTTAGGCATCTACCATGTGTCTACACAGCACCAGGTACATGGAAAAAAAATTACATGTTTCAAGACCTTGAAACAAATACCAAACAACAGATTTTCTTTAACAGAAAAAAATTATACGAGATGCAGTATGAAAACCTAGGTCTTCACAAGAGACTCAAGGATTCCCAAAGGCAGTGACACTTGAGCTGGTTCTTCAGGTAGCAATAGGCATTTGCCAGGCAGATATAATTTTGGACAAGGACATAACATTCGCAAAGGCATAGAAGCAAAAACAGCATAAAAAATTTAATGTACTCTTAGTACTTCACTGTAGATAGTGCTTAGGATATATATTAATTATCCCTAGAACTTGGCAGCATAAATATTTGTTATTTCAGTTATATCTATGGGTCAAGAATTGGGAGCAGCTTAGCTGGGTAGTTCTTACCTGGGGTCTCTCATGAGATTGCAGTTAAAATGTCATTTGGGACTGCAGTTACCCAAAACCTTTACTGGGGGTGATGTGTCCAATTATAAGATGGCTCACCCACAATTCCTGTTGGCTACTGGCAAGAACCTTCAATTCCTTGCCATGTGGAACTTTCCACTGGGCTACGGAGTGTCATTGTGACAGGGTGGCCGACTCCCCCCAAAATGAATGACCTGAGAGATGAGAGCAAGAAGAAAGCCACCGTGCCTTTTATAACCTAGACCAGAAGTTACACACCATCACTTCTACCGCATTCTGTTCCCTAGAAGCAAGTCACTGAGACCGTCCCACATTTCATGGGGCAGAGGGGTTTAGGCGCCACTTTTTGAAGGCAGGAATGCCAAAGAATTTGTGGGCTTATTTTAAAATCACTAGAGGGTGTCAAAGCGGGGCAGGCCATGAGGCGGGCACAGTCAGCAACAAGAGGATCACTACCACCTTAGCATGCCATTGCAGCCTGTCCAGGATGGACAGAGGACAGGAAACACTGGGAACAGGAAGGCCAGTGACGAGCTCCCTGATCCGTCCTGGGGTGTGTTGCTGAGGGCCTGAGTGGGTGAGTGATGGGCGTTTGAGAAGTGAGAATATGTTCATTCTCAAGAAGCTTTGGTTCTTCCAAGAAATGTCCCAGATTGTTTCCAGCCTTTCTTGGCTTAGAAAATAGAGAATACAGTCTGAAAGCCCAGTTACAGTTCAGAAAGTGAACTTGCCCACAGGAACTGTGGAGATAAAAGCCTGCGAGTGCTATAATCGGCGGTGGGGAGGGACCTCGAGCTGTGATGCACTAACGCCACCTGAGCTCCTCAGCTCCTGGCTGTCCCGCAGGGCAGCTGCCTCCTAGGGGCTTGAACTTCTCATGTAGAAAGTTAGGTGACTCAGTGATCTCTAAAATTCCTTCCATCTTTTATGCTCTGTACTCTGAATGAGTACAGGTGCTGTTTTGATTCACTTAGTGTTTTAAGCGTGTCTATCATTGAGAATGTTTGACACAATAGAAATGTTTAACCTGTTCGCAAATATTTAATGCAGGTTATACCAGTATCAAGGGATTTTCACTGAGTATTTTCTGGAACTAAAACTAAGTTAATCCAATTTAATCTTGATTAATTCTCTATACATGTAATCGAAAATGTCCAGTGTTTTAAATTCTCTTCCTTTATGGAATCATTTTAATTAGTATCAGTTCTTTTCCATATTTAAATTGTACAGTGATTTTATTTATCAATCAGAGTTTTTGTACATATCAGATTTTACTAATTATAACTTCCTGCAACTGTCAGTTTTCTTTTTATGCCTATTGCCAAATTCAGTTTTCCATTTAGCCAGTGTTTTATTTTGTGTTGATATTACTGTTGATACCAGTAATATTCATTATTGATGGATTTTTTTAAAAATAGCAATTATGATTTATTTCTTAACTAATTTGTGAGAAACTGATAAGAATTTCCTCTTTAATATTAATGTTACCCTGTTACCTGGGGTTGGGCTATCGCAGGGATTGGCAGACTCTTTTTAAAGGTCCAGATAGTAAATGTTTTATGCTTTGCAAACTATACCCTTTCTGTCAAAACTATCCAACTCTGCTGTTGTAATGTGACAACAGCCATAGATAATATGTAAAGAAATGTATGTGGCTGTTAACTAACAAAACTTTATTTACAGACAGTAAAATTTGATTTTCATATAAAAACCATTTGCTAGGTGATGGACTGTACAAAAGCAGGTGGTGTGTTGAATTTGGTCAATGGATTGTAATTTGCCAATTCTGGGTCTTGTGTTGCTTACCTAGTTATCTGTGTGCTTCTCACTTTGCGTACCTTACCTATCCATGTATGGTCCTTGGTGAGGCCAAGCACAAATAGTGGCATTCAAATCCTCTCAGGGTCAGAATGTCAGGTAGAATCATCAACAATAGCTTGTATTTTACATATACTAAAATCTTCACAAAGTTGGGCATTGTTATCCCCATTTTATAGATGATGAAACAGATCCTTAGAAATACTAGTAGTCAATGATTATTGAAGAAGCTTACTATGTGGCAGGTCCATGGATTATCACAACCCCATGAGATACACTGTTGCCAGAGCAACTTGTTCTAGCTGGAATGTAGCAGACCCTGGAGTCAAGCCAGGCAGTCTGTCCCCAGAGCCCATGCTCTCAGCCCACACCACAGGGCTCCAGTCCTGTACTGCTTCACAGAACCGTCGATACAGTCCAAAGATGTCATAGCACGTAGCATAAGTGATACAAATCTGTCTCTGGCAAGGGCACCCTCCGGGTTAAAATAATAATAATAATAATAATAATAACAACTGTTTTCACCACAGTCTCTGAGACTAGATACCCAGTGAATAACATGATGTCACCAGCCAAGGGCCTGCATGTTTCTGGCTACAGTGTTTAAACAGGTCCTATTTCTGGCTGCAACCACAGCGGCCACAGTGCCTTCCCTGGCACTAAAGAGTGGAGACTACAGTGTCTGCATCAGATGTAGTGCTGTATGGTGCGGAGAAGCCACAGAAGCTTTTGCCAGAGAAATGTTCGAATAGATGCAATTTTTAGTTAAGATCATAAGACACAGAGGACCACCTGAATTAATTTAATTCCAGACTAACTAATAAAAACAGATTTCATAAGGGGAGTAACTGACATGAGAGCAGATAAGGGCAAGCAGCTGTGCTTTCCTGGAAGGTGCAAGTTGTAATTGCTCCAGGAGATGCCAGCATGCAGGAGTTCTAGTTCTGAGAAGCCTCGCTCTAGCCAATCAGACCACATCTTGTGTGCCTGTTCATGTGTTATTTGAAGTAAAACATGAACCCGATGCTTTATTCTCGTGCACAGAAATATATGATCCTTGAGACAGAGCACATTGACAAAATCAGGGCAAGCTGGAACATTCAGGTACATAGAATGCACAGCCCCTGACTCATGAGGTCTTCGGAGGTGCAGGAGGCAGCTTTAGAATGGCTCCGCAGTCTTCTTTGAAATGCTACACCCGGGAAATTATGTGTAATGATTTATTAGCTAGAGGAATGACAGAAGTGTATAAGACCAAGTAGCATGAGTTCATATTGTTTGAATGAACAAGATGGCAGAGGCTTTGCTCCCTGTGGATGATCCTTTCTATTTCCTGCTAGCCATAGGATCCTATAGCTGCTGACGCACACAAGGCAACTGTGTATGAAGAATACCTCAAAATTTTGTGGTGCTTATATTTGGGCAGATTGCTTAAAGCATAGAGAGAGTGATTCCTCTTGTTAGTTGCTGTTAAAGTCTATGATACCAAAAATCTACTCCCTGGTAAGAGAGCCAGGGGAAAGCAACTAATAACAAGAACAGATTAACATAGTGAAGAAAAAGCATTCCCTTGTCCATTTTCTTCTTTGTTTGATCTCTAGAGTTGAAGTTTATTTCACTCTTTCATTCTGTTTCATATTTTCCAAATACCCATAATAAAGGTACCCTGATTATATTTTTAAAATCTCAACTAGGTGTGGTGGTGCGCACTTGTAGTCCCGGCTACTTGTGAGGCTGAGGCCAGTAGGATCGTTTGAGCCCAGAAGTTCGAGGCTACGTTGAGCTGTGATTGTGCCACTGCACTCCAGCCTTGGCAACAGAACAAAATCCAGTCTCTGAAACACACACACACACACACACACACACACACAGAGTGCGCACACACTTCAGTCAAAATGTACCCCATTCCTCAGGCCGTGGCCTGCCTGCACCGATTTTTTCACTTGCTGGTAGTCTGCTGTTTTCCTCAGGGGATCTGTTAGCTCTGTGAAATGCTAGGGTTTGCTCTTCCTGCCCCTCTTGTCTCATGTTCCGGTGGAACTGCTGCACTCTGCCACCGCACTTCAGAATTAATCCTCACTCATCACTTAATGGTCCTGTGTTTGGAGCAGAGGGGACCAGGGCACATGGGTCTGTCTCCCAAAGGTGGGGCTATACACACACAAAAGATGCTCTGACTGGAGGTCGGAAGGCTGGTCATGCTCCAGGTTACTCCATCTTCAGTTCCCCTGGCTGTTCACTTATAACCTATAACAGCAGCCACCATTGGTAGGATTTCTGGTATTTACTATGCTGAGCCTCTTTTGTCATAGTCAGTTTTATATCTTCAAATAACTAGTAATGTTGAAGTGGTGATGTCCATCAGAGTTTATGTTATGCTAAGCAATTTTTTTTTTTTTGAGATAGAGTTTCACTCTGTTGCCTGGCCTAGAGTGCCATGGCGTCAGCCTCACTCACAGTAACCTCAAACTCCTGGGCTTAAGGGATCCTTCTGCTTCAGCCTCCCAAGTAATTGGGACTACAGGCATGTGCCACCATGCCCAGCTAATTTTTATATATATATAATTTTAGTTATCCAGCTAATTTCTTTCTATTTTTTTAGTAGAGATGGGGTCTCACTCTTGCCCAGGCTGGTTGGGAACTACTGAGCACAAACGATCCACCCACCTCGGCCTCCCAGAGTGTTAGGATGGCAGGCGTGAGCCACCACGCCAGGCCTATGCTAAGCAATTTAAATGTTTTGCATGCGCATGCACCAGAGAGAGAGAGAGATTAATTCAGTGGATGCATGGGAGATTTTATTCTTAAAGGAAATTAGTAGAGAAAACAGTCTTTCTCATGTTTGTTTTTCCAAATCTTTTTTTCCATCCAAGACCTGGATTACTCCCACGGTGAAAGGGATGATGTCTGGAAATCGTTAATCCATGGGATTTGCTCATGGCATATAAAATTTTAAGAAAGAATTTGCCTTTTAAATATAATTTCCTGATTGACTGGAGCAGACATAAATCTAAGAAGGAGAACTCTGTTGGAGCAGCCAAGATCCCTCTTAGCTGCTCAGATGTATGGGATTTTTTTGAGGGGGGTGTGTGGAGTAGAAATAAAGATTCTTCCCATGGGCAGGGCAGGAGAGAGAGAAGGTAGAGGGAAAGGAAGAGAGTAATAGTACGTGGCAACAAAGCAAAGCTGCCAGTGTGGGATGGGGACATAGACATGGCTTTCTGGGAATTAGCTGCTGTCTCCCTGAGAACCTAGCTTTATTTCTGTTTACATGAGAGGAAGAAATTAGGGAGACACCTTTTGTGCCTCCTATCCTAGTACTGGTTTCAGTTCTTGAAGTGCTCATTTATAATATTCAGAAATATTCCCATATCCTCTTGGTTGTACAAAGTACTTGTGGCCTATTTCCAGAGACAACTAAGCTACACTAAAGCTGAAGGTATTGGCTGAGGGCCTTTTGCTCAGATCTTTCCTCCCAACTTGTCCCTGTGCCCATCCTCGGGCCCTCTTCTCAGCACAAGTATATACATATGCATTCTTACACACCAAATCACAGTTTGTTTCCTGGCTATTTTTTACTATAGCATTAGGAGATCAAATTCCTGTATGTGTCTTGCCTTTCTCCAAATGGATATTTACACACAGCTATGGATGCATTTATACACAGCTATGGATGCATTTATATTTTCCCTTGGATTCCAGGTCATAGCTCAACTCTTCTTCCCTGCCACCTGTACCCCTTTAGGCTAAGTTCTTATTAAGCGCTGTTTAATGAGGAGCTGTGTCTGCCAAAGGCTTCAAACACAGTGAGACCCTCAGTGGTCAAAGCTTGTCCATTAGCAGTAGCTTGTCCAGTAGCAGTAGTCAGTAGTAGACGTCTAAATATCTGATAGTCTGTCGTGTTTGATTTGACGCAGGAGTTGAAATAATAATGTGACTAATGGCAAATTGTCTCGGCCTACTGTTACAACCCTTCCAACTCCAACACAAACGCACAGACATGCACACACACACCCTTAACCTGACCTTGAAATAATTGCCACTCACTAGAGACTCTCCTCCAGAGACTGGCCTCTGCTGAGGAGCCTCCATACAGATAAGCTATCAAAACTCTTAATTCCTGGGTGATCGAACTCGGCTCTTTTCTTCTTTGTAGCAGTGTAGTCTATGGGTAGACTGAGAAGGAGCCAGAGGATGTGTTCCTTATAATGTAGAGTCACCTCTTTTGTTAAGTTATTCCTTGTTTATTGAGATACTGTCAAGGTTGATAGGTCCCTTTTGTTTACGCTAGGCAACTCCACTCATCTCTCCCTCCACTCCCAATGCAGTTGATATGTTAGAGAAAGAAGAAAATGGAATGTGGTGACAAAGTTATTGTGTTTTACCCAGCAAGCAGCAAGCATGTTGCTGTTTTTCAGATCCATATGTCCAGCAGACATGTTATAATGCCAAGAAGTATTGTGCTTCATTGTAGCAAACAGTTATTGCAGGGGTACATGAGGCATCAGGCCTCAAAGGTTGAGAATGGACTGGCAGTTACCAGTTTCAGTACCAGCATGTGTGTACAGGTGTGCAGAGAGTTGAAGGCCACCCTTTTTGTCTCTGACCAACTGCCTACCTAGTTTTTCTTTTTAAATCCAAAATCAGTCCTCATTTGGCCTGCTAAAAAGTATGGCCTCTGTTCTCCCTTTTCTGCCTTATTTTTCCCCCCAGGCCTAGAGTTTACCCCTGATTTCTCATTCATAAATATGTAGCTATGGAACTTTACAGTAGGGAAGTCATTCAGATATAGGTAATATATAGAGAGAAAGATATATATGTATAGATATATTTCTACACTAATATTTAATTCTTCCATTTTTTGCTAAAACACAGTAAATGATTTATTGTGGAGAGGCAAGCTGCAAGCCAAGAACTAAATTGAAAATGTTTTCTCATCTTTATTAGCTCTTAACAGTAAGAAATAAGAATTTTAGAACACATCTGTATTCCTGGTGTTTCTGACTCCAGCAGAGTGGGTGGCTTTCTTGATTTCTTGCTTCTAGTTATCTTATTCTCTCCCATTGGACCATCCCTTCAGGGTGCATATGATGTGTACTCTTGATTGATTAACTTGTGATAACTTCTGTGCCTCATAGGAGCATTCTCTTCATTTAATGCCCCATTTGTACGTACTGTTTTCATCTGCATATACATGTTAGCCCACCTGTGGGTGAATGACCTTCAATTCATGTATGTTATAAGTTTCCGAGGATTAAAGCAAGCACTTGAGATACCTACAGCTTTGACATCCTTTGTAAGCACATAAATAGATATATATGTGCTCAGCAGATTTCCTTCCCTCATTGGGGACAAGCCCCTAACACTTTGCTCTCTATATACATCCCTTAGATTTCATTCAAGTAGCATTATAAATCCTGTTCTGTATCTCCTTAAAGCTTTTTTTTTTTTTTTTTTTTTTTTTTTTTTTTTTTTTTTTTTTTTTGTGGAGACATCGTCTCACTCTGTTACTCGGGCTACAGTGTGGTGGCATCATCATAGCTCACAGCAACCTCAAACGCCTGGGCTCAAGTGATTATCCTGCCTCAGCCTCCCGAGTAGCTAGGATTATAGGCGTATGCCATGATGCCCAGCTAATTTTTATATTTTTAATAGAGACAGGGTCTTGCTGTTGCTTAAGCTGGTCTTGAACTCCTGAGCTCAAGTGATCCTCCCGCCTCGGTCTCCCAGAGTGCTAAGATTACAGGCGTGAGCCACCGTACTGGTTCTCCTTATAGCCTTGAGGACAGAGTGTTTTTCCTCTGTATCTGAGTCAGGAAATAGGGGATGTTTTGTTTTGCTTTGCTGGAGTGGGGTAATACATCATTAAAGAAAAATTAGCAACAGATTTCTGGGCCATAAAACTAAGAAGAAATGATTACTTGTTATTTTCAAAAATTGATTCTCATGTCTCTTCACATTTCAAAACGTTTTGTCTTTTGCAGTTTTCATAGGCATACTTATATACTTTAACAAACCGTAAAGCCCTTTTAAATCTGAAGTCTTTGGAGAGAGATTTTTCTTCTAGAACTAGATTTCTATTAGTAGTAAGATTTCTGATGAATATTTATTCATCTCTGTGACCTAGTAGTCACTTTATTAATACACTCAAGTATTGATGGGCACTTGGGTTGTTTCTACATCTTTGCAGTTGTGCTGCTATAAACATTCGAGTGCAGGATCCACACCTTTCACCTCTCACAAAAATCAACTCATGCTGGGTAATAGACTTAAACCTAAGGTGTGAGACTATTAGAATCCTAGAGGAAAACGTTGGAAATACTCTTCTAGACATTGGCCTAGGCAAAGAATTTATAAAGAAGACCCCAAAGGCAATCATAGCAACACCAAAAATAAACAAATGGGACCGGATCAAATTAAAAAGCTTCTGTACAGCCAAAAAACTGTCTCGAGAGCAAACAGACACAGAATGAGAGAAAATTTTTGCAAGCTACACATCCGATAAAGGGCTGATAACTAGAATCTGTTTAGAACTCAGGAAAATCAGCAAGGAAAAATCAAACAGCTCTATCAAAAAGTGGGCAAAGGACATGAACAGAAACTTTCCAAAAGAAGACAGAATAATGGGCTTTCTTAATATATGCTACATTGAGAGACAGCAGTGCACAGGAGATCAAAACTACCACTAACATGTATGCAGTTAACATATGGACAGTTGAACCTTCCTGTGAAGACTTCAGCGGGTAAAAAGAACAAAAATATTCTGTAGCCACTTCAGGGCTGTGAGCTAGCCACATAAGAATCATGTTAAATATAAAAGTAGTTTGTTGGGGCCGGGCACGGTGGCTCACGCCTGTAATCCTAGCACTCTGGGAGGCCGAGGCGGGCGGATTGCTCAAGGTCAGGAGTTCAAAACCAGCCTGAGGAGACCCCGTCTCTACCATAAAAATAGAAAGAAATTAATTGGCCAACTAATGTATATAATATAAAAATCAGCCAGGCATGGTGGCGCATGCCTGTAGTCCCAGCTACTCGGGAGGCTGAGGCAGGAGGATCGCTTGAGCCCAGGAGTTTGAGGTTGCTTTGAGCTAGGCTGACACCACGGCACTCACTCTAGCCTAGGCAAGAAAGTGAGACTCTGTCTCAAAAAAAAAAAAAAAAAAGTAGTTTGTTAGGAAGATAGTACGTGATCAATAATGTTAGCCTTAAAGAATGGTATCTGGCTGGGTGTGATAGCTCATGCCTGTAATCCTAGCACTTTTGGAGGCCAAGGTGGGAGGATTGCTTGAGGCCAGGTGTTCAAGACTAGCCTAACCAACATAGTGAGATCCCATCACTACAAAATTTTTTTTTAAATAGCCAGGTGTAGTGGTATGCATCTGTAGTCTCAGCTACTTGGGAGGCTAAAGCAGGAGGATCACTTGAGCCCAGGAGTTAGAGGCTGCAATGAGATATGAGCCCACCACAGCACTCTAATCTGGGCAACAGAATAAGACCCTGTCTCAAAAAAAAAAAAAAAAAGAATTGCATCTTCCAAACAACAAAATGTTAGTACCCCAAAGGCAAACACCTCAAGTCTCAAATAATATTCAGTACCTATCATCCAGTCTTTGTGAAAAGAATATACCATACGTCTTGAAATGAGTTCCTAGAATGAGTCTATACTTAACAGCAAATATCTAGCACAGAAATGTAAAAGTGGAAAGAGAAAAGCAGTCCCTCTCATCAGCTGATTGGGCAGGCCTTCTGCTGTGCACATTCCATCCTGGTATTGAAGTCAAATGGTCTAGGAAAATGTGTTCAGATCATAGATAAATGAATTGCAGAGTGGAATACTGTAGAACCTTCAGGTACTGTTTATACTGAACTATACAGGAACAACTCATCCGTCTTCCAAGTGACTATTAGCTATCTAACCTCACTTAAGTGGAAATGAGATTAAAACAAACCCCTCCAGAAGATCACTGGTCCCCAGTCACCCTGTGCCATCAAATGCTGACCTCAGAAACCTCATTGAGAATCAAATACATAAATAAATCCTTAGAAGAAACAAAGCTCTCGTACTTCAACCAAAAATTTCTCATCCTTTTTTATAATTTAAATTACTTTCCTTAACAATTTGTTAAATGTAGGATTGGGGGAATATTGACATTTGGACAGTATATTTGGTATGAGCAAAGGTTATCTTGACAAATTCATTTTTCAACTTATTTTTTCCCAATGCAAAAAAATATATATAACTATACCTCTGCATACAACCAATTTAGCCTAACCACATTTCTGGTGATTTTTAGTAGGACTGCTTGCCAGTGGACTGAGGTCGTATGCGGACAAAAGACATAACTTACAGATCCTAGAAGGCATTCTCTTTCTACTTGGCAAGTGTCCCCCTCCCCTCTTGAGATTAGGCAGTGGCAATTCTACCTTCGGGGAAACCTATTTTCTTTTCTAAGTGGCCTGCTCAAATTAGATAGGAGAAGAAGAAAGAGATAAAGTTATTTCCCACATGATCGACATGGCTTATATGATCAGAGAGACCAAAGTAATTTTTTAATGAATAAATTTAGGGATTATGCTAGCTAGGCTGCTTTGTATACTTTCACATAGTAAGCACTATAGTTAAAAAACAAAAAACAGGCATTTCCTTTGATAGGAGGAAAGGATAGACACTCTGGTCATTGCATAGAATGAGGTGGGGTTTTTAATTTTTGTTTTTTGGAGGGCTGGTTTTTGGTTTTCTTAATTGATATACCATAGTTTACATATTTTGGGGATGCATGTGATATTTTGATACCTTCATACGATGTGTAATGATCAAATCTAAGTATTTGAGATATCTATCACTTCTAACATTTAAATCTCTTTTCTTTGTAGAATGAGTTTTTATCATGGAAAAAATTTCAAATGCCATATTTTTCTAAGTTTTCAGTTGAACTTTGAAAAATTTCAGAGTGTAAAAATACTATTATGTTGTATATTTAATCAGTTAGCACTTAAGTATAAAATACACTTAAATCAGTTTGAGATTCCTTTTTGATGGAGAACAAGAACCCTTAAAAGTCAGCATCCCCAGTCATAGCCATGGTGGTGAGCTAGTATCCTTCTAAATCCCATTTTACTATAAACACCTTTGCATCTTCCAAACAATGTTCCATTATGACCATTTATCACATCATCCCATATTTCAGTGGTCATACTTTTTTATGCCAATTTTCCAATACAAAATGGCATTTACTTAAGATATCAGCTCTTTTAGCCTTGCAGCCCAGATGTGGCTTTTTTTGTGATGGCACACACACACACACACACACACACACACACACACACACACACAGAATGGGAACAAATTTCACAAACCCAGTGCAAATCCCAAAAGGGATTTTTTTTTTTTTTTTTAACCAATGTATCTGTGAAAGAAGATAGAGAAACCTAAGCTTAAAAAAAATTGGAAATGAAATAGGAATGCCCTACTTGGAGTCATGGGGGATATGATGATAGAACCATGACTAGTTTCAACATTGACACGCAAAGTGTGCATGCATTTGAAGTAATATTGCCTTTTAATTGCCTTCAGAGACTACACTTTGGAATTCTTTTTGAACTTTCTACAGTGAGTATGCATTTGTGGTCAGAAATACAATACAGTTATTTTTGAGAGATTAGTGTTGTTTGTAAAAACTATCCAACTTCCCGACTCTCCAGATCCTCTGCTTGATTGAAACATTCTTTTCCTTCTGTGTCTGGCTGTGTTGATATGCCAGAGGTAGGAAATTCCAGCACAGAACTGGTACCAGAAGCCTGCTGATTAGGGATCACTGATAGAGCCCAAGAGCCTTCCACAGCAGCACTTTAGTGTTTAACCTTTATCCTTATAGAATTGGGTGTTTTATTTTTTTTTTATTTTTTTATTTTTTGAATTGGGTGTTTTAAAAAAAAAAAACTAATTCTAAATTGATTCACTTTCTCTGGTCTCTCTAGCCAGGCTCCAGCTTCTATGTCATATTATACTGTGTAGTCTAAACTCAGAACTCTAATATTTTTAGTAAGCTAAAGATTGTTTTAGCCACTAAGCCCTGGCTCTTCACTTTCTTTTAATTATTTCCTGGAAATAGTATTAGAAACAAAGGAAATGAGCTATATTTTTATGCAACCATTAAAAAAATATTTTCCAGTAATACATAATGCCATGGACAGTATGCACAATATAATGTCAAATAGATAAACAGTGTATGAAGCAAAATGTGAGGTATGAAACTGTTAAAATTGATATATAAGTTTATAAAAAGACTTGACAGAAAATCACCAAAATGTTGCAAATGATTACTTCTTGATGGAATACCTATACAAGCGTCTGCAGTTTTATTGTTTTCTTTATACTGTTCTTCCCCAGATTTTTCAAAGTAAAATATATATTGTTTTCATAATAAAAAACATAAATCTTTATTCATTTTAAAAACTCTTAAAAAGAAATAAAAGAAAGTAGCTGGAGTAGCCCTCCGAGGGGGCCAAAGAGGAATCAGTGTTGCTGTTGAAAGTATTGCCAGGCTCTGCTCCTGTTTACTTGAGGATTATGAGCTCCTTATTGTTTAGTTGGGTCAGAGGTGTCCCGTTGTTGAAAATTGCTAGCCTGATGACATGCGACAGGTACAAAGCTCTGCTGTGTGGGCCCTGGGGACGTGCTGAGAATTGCCAGCATTTGGCAGTGCTTTGCAGCTCTCACAGCTGCTGTGTATCAAGCAGGTGCTGTGCTAACACTTCCGTGTCCTGTGACATGAGATCTGGCCCGACTCTCTTCCTGAGCACCTACTACCAAACACCTGACCGGAGCATCGTCACGGGAGCAGTCAAATGAAGTCCTGGCACAGGAATCATCAGTCAGTTAATGAGCTTCTGGCGGCAGGGGTTGGGGGCTGTCAGAGGAATGGTTGTTCATCCAGGCACAGGGAATCGAAAAGAAAAGGTTAGAGCAGGTCTGCTTTTTAAGAAAAACACAGAACCAGTGTTACAACTAAGAATTTTAGAGAGTCCTGGCTATGAGTCTAGTATTGGTGTTACATAAGGATTTATCAGTCACTGTTGGGAAAGAACGTTGGCTAGCCTCTGTGAAACGAATGTGGGAACTTAAGCCAGGGTGAGGCAGATTTAGTAATGAGTTCTCTCATCACATCTCTTGGCCGAGGAAAACATGCACCTTTTCCAGAGACAGAATTTTTCTTCCATTCCAAGAGGTGAAGGAACACTTGAAGTATATATAGGCTTTCAGATGAGCAATTTTCACTAGTTGTTTTCCTAACCTATTTATAAATAAGTAAAAAGAGAAATTGAGAGGTAACTTGAGTTTTTCTATATTGGGAATATCATCTCTGTAAAAATAAGTGGTCCTGTGCTTAATCCCTTGCCTACATACAGAACTCTCATCTGGTGTGTATATACTAAGCCAGCATTCCCTCCCGGACTCCCAGAATGGTGGTTGGGTGTAACGGTGTGCATGTGCAACTGAATATGGAAATATTTCTTTTTATAATCCTGAAGATTTCAATAATGATTAGAAGAGCTTTAGTCTTTGGTCAGTTTCTTTGATTTAGGAGGCATAAGGAATATTTGAACTTCTCATTTCAGATTGACCCTGACTTTCTTTATTTTTTTTACCTCAGATCATCCAGCCCCTCTTAGAACTTGACCAAAATAGAAGCAAACTAAAGTTGTATATTGGACACCTGACAGCCCTCTGCCATGACCGAGACCCCCTGATCCTTCGTGGACTCACTCCACCAGCTTCCTATAACCTGGACGATGACCAGGCAGCTTGGGAGAACGAGCTGCAGAAGATGACCCAGGAACAGGTAAGCCTCCCACTGGAGCTTTGACAAGAGCCTGTTGAAGTCCAGCTGCTGTTTGGGTTAATGCAGTGAGAACTACCTTGGGGAATTCAGGGTTTGGAGCCAAGATTTTTTGGTGGAAGGGTTCCAGATTTTTGTACTGATTTCTATTTTATTTTTTTAATTGAGAATTTAAAAACATATATGTTTATCGTGTACAACATAGCGTTTTGAAATACGTGTTCATTGTGGAATGACTAAATCAATGCAATTAACATATGCATTACTTCATTTTTTTTTTTTATGGTGAGAACAAAATCTCTCTTGGCAATTTTCAAGAATAAAATACATTGTTATTGACCATAGTCAGCATTTTGTATAATGCATAGATTTCTTGAACTTATTCCCCTATCTTACTGAAACTTTGTACCCTTTGACCAACATCTATCTCCCCCACCCCCACTGCTGGTAACCACCATTCTCTTCTTAGATTCAAGATTATTGGTAATGAACAGTCTTCAGCAGATATTTGGGATTACCTTTTGAAGGAAGTGCCACTTGATTCTTGCATCAGTATAATGTACTCAGTTATCAGAAAGGGCTGATTTATAAGGAAGAGTGTTAAGGATAATCTGTTTACGTGCCATAGGTTATTACATAGACATGGTGACCACTGAAGGAGAGTCTGAGTTAAGGATGTTTGCATGAGAGATTTTTCTTTTAAGAGATAGTCTCACTCTGTTGTCAAGGCTGGAGTGCAGTGGTGCAATCACAGCTTACTGCAGCCTTGAACTCCTAGGCTCAAGCGATCCTCCTGCCTCAGCCTCCCGAGTAGCAAGCCATCACACCAGCTAATTCTTTTTTCATTTTTTTAGAGATGAAGTCTTGCTATATTACCCAGTCTAGTCTTGAACTCCTGACCTCAAGCAATCTTCCCACCTCACCTCTCAAAAGTGCAGGGATTACAGGCATGAGCCATTGTACCTGGAAGGATAGGGATTTTTGACAAGTCAATAACATGTGTCTTCAGTTGTATCTTAAGTTGTTTCCAGGGAACTGTAGGTGACAATATAGCCTTGAGTTTATAAGTAAAAAAAACATTAGATGAATTAGTTTAGGTTTAACCCAATGTCTCAGCCCATTCAGGCTGCTATAACAAAATACCACAGAGTGCATAGCTTGTAAAAAATAAACATCTATTTCTCATAGTTCTGGAGGCTGGAAGTCCCAAATCAGGGTGTCAGCATGTTTGGTTTCTGGTGAGGGCTCTCTTCCAGGTTGCAGACTGCTGACCTCATGGCCTAATCACCTCCCAAAGGCCCCACCTCCTAATGATATGACATTAGGGGTTAAGATTTCAATTTAGGAATTGGGGTGGGGCACAAACAAATGTAGCATGGGCGGGGGGGTCTATGTTACATTTTCTGTTTACTGTTGCCTATAAAAATCCAGTGATTTCTCTCTCTCTCTTTTTTTTTTTTTTACATTTTATGATTTTTAGTTCAATAATGGCATGATAAGGCTAGTTTGGAGACAAAAATTGTGAATAAAAAAGAGTGAACAGGATAAGGATGATAGGGATAGCAAGCAGACACAGAAAGTTAAGGAAAGAAAAATTGGATGCACTCTGAGAAAAAGAAAGAGAAAAAGAGCAGGGTTTAAAATATTGATTCAAAGCTCCTTTTGCTCCTAGTTTACAGACAGAAGTGGGTGGTGTCCCTTATCCTCTTATAGGCTATAGACATACCAACCAAAAGACTAAAGAAATGTACAGAAGTTATAAATTTACTAAAACTCTGCATCAGGATTTGGGAGGTAGGCACTGTTCCGGCTAAGTACTTCCTATTTGTTAAACATTGTTTGTTTACTCTAGTATGTGAAGGAAAATTGGGTTGAATAGAAAACTTACTATGGTGTGAGGTTAATGATGGCAGGGACAACCCACAAGTCAAGAAACTCAAGCTATCTCTACATTGGGAAAAAACACAGAGTCAGCTCCGGCCGCCCCGACCCCGCGGCCAGCGAGCAGGGCAGCAGGGCTCAGAGTGGGCGCCGGGCGGCGGAGTGCCGCTGCAGCCAGTCCAGCACCCACAGAAGTGCCTTTACAATCTCTAGACCCAGACATCTCACTCCGAGACAGAATAAAGGAAGGAGAACCAACCACAAGCTAAAGGCAATGAAAAGAGGACAATTTGACACTGGAGAAGTTGTGACAAACGTATTGAGAATGCCAGTTGGCAAAGGCAGGTAAGGGAGTACCTGGAGAAGCAGAGCAAGGGCAGGTCGGAAGGGCACGGTAGGCGGGCCCCAGTGGAATTGGCGGGCGTGTTTATTGGCCCTTCCGATCAGCTTTAAAGAAACCTGAAGAAATGGACAAAGACGGAGAAAAGGCAACTAGACGTGATTCTGCCCTTCCAGAGGCAAAGAGGCTTATGTCAGCCGTATGGTCGATGCCCGTCATGGGGAGGAATGACTGTGGAAACAGTGTATTTGCAGCATCCGATCTGGAAGGAAACACGTGTGTTTAGCAAGTTTGTAAAGCTTTTTAAATAAACTGCATTGCTTTTCATTCTCAGTTTCCAGTTATAAAACCAGTGGATGATGAAAAGACCATGTGACAACACAGCATGTACTCCCGGGAACGTTTGTATTCCTGGGATATTGTATCTGACAGGACAGGGCAATTGGGAGGGTGAACCACCCATACTCTCAATTGTGCAGGTAATGAAGCATTGGGAAAGCAAAGGCAAATGAAATAGCCTGGTCATCACAAGTGAGTCTTCTTTTAGTGCTCTTATTACTGACAAGTGTGAAATTGCCAGGGTTGTATTTCCCTGTTTCTGGCACTCATCACACACTTGGGATGAGCACGTGTATGCAGAAAGTGGGAGCCCAGGCAGTTTCTGTAGACCAGGCTGTTAACCTGGAAGTTGTAAGATTTCACAGTGTGGAGGATGGCGGTTGAGGGTCGGTGAGGCTCTACAACAGTCCTGAGGCCCCACAGAAAGTGGAAAACTGACGCTACCCTACCAGTGTTCCTGAATGCTCTAAAGTTCACTTTTTAGTCTTGAGTTGGGGGTGTATGTTAAATATGTGTTGCTCACTCATGATGTTGCCACTAGTATTTTGCCAGTAGTATGTTGCCACTGTATTTTATTAGACTGAAGTGTGTTAGAGCCAGAAGGGGTTTTATGAATCATCTAGCCCAGCCCCCATTTGAACGGATGCTTATGGAGGTCTAGAAATATGTCTGAGATCACATTCCTAGTAAGAAGCAAGGCTATGACTGGAACCCAGGTCTTGTACTTCCTTGGCTGGTGTTTCTACCATTTGTGTGCTATGCCAGGATTCTTAGAAGTTCCAATAACGAGGGTATTAAGATGTGTACCAGTTAATCTAGCATTAGGTAGTAGATATGTATGAAAATAAGTACAAGCTATTTTGGCTACACATCATTAGTGGAAGATTGTCAGTAATTGTTAATTTTTTAAAACCACTGGGCATTTTTATTATTAATTGAAAATTAATCAATGAGCTTGTGGCTGTATCAGTAAAGCCATTCTAAAGCCTAGTAAAAACAGTGCCCGAGTCTCATGCTCTGATTTAATAGGAAGTAAAATGCAGGATATGGAGTTGAGCATCTTGTACTTGGTGCTCACTGGACCTAGACACAGCCAGGAGGCACAGTAAGGATGTGTCCGCAAGGCCGAGCCTTTATAGAGATACTAAAGAACAGGTCTGTGGATGGAATACTACACGGCCGTTAAAAATCGTACAGTAGAAAAGCATTTCTTGACAGGGAAAAATGTTTATGATCTATTGCTAAGTGAAAAATAATAACAGGTTTCACAGCTGTGTGCAGAGAATACCATCATTTTTGTTAAAAAAAAAAAAAAATTGTGTGTGTGTGATCAGTAAATTAACTTGGATCCATGTATACCAGAGTGGTGAAATGATAAAATGGTCATTTGTGGATGGTGGGATTATCTGTGAGTTTCTTTTTCTTTGTGCTTTTCTGTATTTTGTGAGGTTAGAGTTAGCTATATATTATTTTTGTAATTAGGAAAAAAATCTTTTTTTCCACAAAAAAAGGAAAAAGAAAGAAATGCAAACTGGAGACCCTTAGGACTGCACTTACTCCCCCATATTGTGGGCAGTGCCTGATAATGCATAGACATGTTTAACAGCCTAACTAGTTATCCAGGATGCCTCTCTTGTAATGCGAAAAGGGTAAGGCCTACTTCTCAGATTTGGCAGGTTGCCATAGAAATTTTAATTACTTTCTTTCTTGAAAGAGGAAAAAAAAAATTTAAAGGACAGTATTAAATTCCTAATAGCTCTTTTTGATATTAATAACCATGTAGTAAAAATGCAACTGGAAACAGGACACATGGCTAGTTTATTTTAAAGACTTTTGTTTCAAAATTTTGTAGAAAAACAATGCTTATTAAAGTGCTAACATAGTGATATATCAAAGTTTAACTGGTATTAAATTATAGCTTTGTAAAACAGCTTATCTTTGACCAAGCATGGTGGCTCACACCTGTAATCCTAGCACTCTGGGAGGCCAAGGTGGGAGGATTGCTTGAGCTCAGGAATTCGAGACCTGCCTCAGCAAGAGTGAGACCCCGTCTCTACCAACAATAGAAAGAAATTAGCCAAACAACTAAAGATAGAAAAATCTAGCCAGGCATGGTGTTGCATGCCTATAGTCCCAGCTACTCAGGAAGCTGAGGCAGTAGGATTGCTTGAGCCCAGGAGTTTGAGGTTGCTGTGAGCTAGGCTGATGCCACTGCACTCTAACCCAGGCAACAGAGTGAGACTCTGTCTCAGAAAAACAAAACAAAACAGCTTGTCTTTGAAATGGAACAGTGTTTTCTCTCAATCCTGTACTTCTAATATGCCTGGATGGACTTAACTCAATTTCCAAGGAAAAAAAATATCTTCAGGGTTGAGACCAAGATAGAAAATTTCAAACTAAGAATTTTTCAGAATGTTTCCAGTGAATGAAACCAGAAATTCCTTAATAAACTTACCATTGCTCATTACTGCAGTCATTAAAATAATTTTGCTCACACACATGAATCCTGTTAATGTTGCCATGTTTGCCCTTGATTGAGAATGTGTTCCAGTTACTGATGTTACTGTTTGAGGTGTGTGAAATTGTATCTTCTGCAGTATTCCTTGGGAAACAGGAGACTCCGGTCATCTGTAAAGGAATACAACAACTAACATCCCCTCTGTAAGCTTCTCCATAGCTACTAAAGATTCATGGAGAAACCAGCCAATTTTCTGCCTTCTTACCCCAAGTAAGAATTTAAGGAAACAATGCAGGCTGTCTAACAATACGAACTGATTTGCCCATGAAAGCATTGTGATCTAGGTTCGACTGGAGTTTTGAAGGCCAAGAAACAAAAGAGTCACTGCCAAATATGCATATTGGTTTCTTTTGTGTTGTTTATTATAGTTTTGTTTTTATGATCGGGAGCCTTGTGCTCCTGATATTTGTGCTAGTTACCCCTGTATCTACAGTGCACTTTGCTGCCACCATTCTCCCCCCAGCCCCACCCCATGAGGACAGAATAAGAGCCTTGTCTGTCTTTTCCAATGCTTTATCCTCTGTACCAAGAACAATGACTAGGATTTCGTAGCTGCTCAGTAAGTAGTTGTTGAATGAATAAGGGGGTGGGGGTGGAGGGCAAGTAGACAAGTTCAAGTCTACGGTCCTTTCATTCATACAAGGCTTTCTTTCCTTGGCCTAGCTACTAAATGTATACTTGTTACCTATCCTTGAAGCATACCAAACTACTTAGAGTTTTTTAAAAGGGTGGCACCATTTCATGAGTCCTTTTGCTCATTCTCATCATTCTGCCAGTAAGCCCTTGCCTACTTTGTCTCCCTGGGGAATACCAAAATAGGACTGTTTACAAACTCAGCTCAGACATCATTTCTTCTGTGTGTTCTTTCCTGAAACCCCAGGCAGAATGTGTCCCTTTCTCCTTAGAGCCTCTGTAGTGCCTCTAACAGTTTATTTCATGTCCACCTTCCCATTCTGGCTTGTCTGCCCATTAAAAGCAGGAACTACATCATTTTCATCTTAAAATTAGCACCACCTCAGGGTGTGTGGCACATGCTCATTAACTTAAATGGGTGAATTCTAGTGAGTTCTGTGTAGTTTATTATTTTGTATTTCATATTTGTGATTCTTATTTCTCCAGCTAGATTATAAGTTTCTTCACTGCCAGGACAACGCATGTCTTCTATTTCTCCAATTCCTAGCACAGTACAATGCATGTGGAAAATGCTTAGTATATACTTAGCTGATTATTTATTTGGCAACCCAAAACAGGTTCCTCAGTACCACTTAATAGCTTTGGATAGTCTGACTGTTGATCTTAGAAACCAGACTTCACCCTGAGTCTTGAGTGCATAATCTGCAACTACCTGCCTTATAGGAGCCTAAAAATAAAACCTCACATCTGAAGATTTCCTAGAATTGTTTTGTTTTCTTTGCCCTCTTAGAGGCTGGCTACCATTCCAACTAAACTAGGGGATTTGTTTATTTTTCGTTACTTTCTCAGTTTTGCTCTGTGTCTCATAAAGCTTTGTGATCCAGTGCATACATGTTAAGGATTGTTATGTCTTCTTCATGAACTGACTCTTATCATTACGTAATATCCCTATTCAAAGCTCTGAAGTCTGCGTTGTCTGATATTAATGTAAATGTTCCAGCTATCTTTAGATTCATGTATGTGCATGGTAAGCCTTTTCCTTACATTTGCTTGTAAGCTATCTATCTTTATGTTTAAAGTAGGTTTCTCATAGAGAGCATATATACAGTCATTGTCTTCTAACTGAAGTGTTTAGAACATTTGCATTTGATATAATTATTGATATATTAATGGTTGAGTTTAATCTATCATATTTCTATTCTGTTTCATTTCTTATTTTTCCTTTTTTTCTCTTTCCCTGCTTTCTTTTGAATTAATTATTTTATTTCCACTAGTGGCTTATAAGCTCAACCCCCTACCCTTTATATAAGTGGTTGCTCTGTGGTTTAAGTGCACAGCTTTAATTTACCATAGTTAAAGAAGAAATAGTATACTACTTCAAGTATAGTATAGGAATTTTTCGTAGTATGCTTCTATTTCTTTTCTCCCAAACTTTATACTATTGTTGTCATGCATTTTATTCCTCTATGTTATTAAGCCCATAGTATATTGTTACTGTTTTTGCCTCAGATAGTTATCTTTTTTTAAAATTTTTTTATTGTGGTAAAATATACATAAAATAAAATTTATCCTCATAACCATTTTTAAGTATACCTCAGTACCTCAGAATGTGACTGCTGTGTTTCCCCAAAAATAAGACAATATCTTATATTTATTTTTCCTCAAGAAGACACCCTAGGGCTTATTTTCAGGGGATGTATTATTTTCCCTTCAAAGCCTCAGCTTGCAGCACGCACAGGATGGCCAGGATCTGACAGGGGCAGCCGACCTTGTTGGTGGGGCCACCAGCACCTTTCCAGTCGCCTGTAGCTGTCACCATGGAGCAGATGAGAAGGGCTACTTGTCTTCTTTACCACTCCGCTACTTGCAGATATGCTGCGTAGCCATGCGAATCACTAGGTCTTATTTTCGGGGTGGGGCTTCTATTGCTCAAATGCTTAGAAATCCTGCTAGCGCTTATTTTATGGGTAGGTCTTATTTTCAGGGAAACATGGTATATTTGGAGATAAGGCCTTTAAAGAGATAATTAAGTTAAAATGAGGCCATTAGGGTGGGCCCTAATCCAATATTAGTGGTGTCCTTGTAAGAGAGGCACCAGGTTAGGCACAAAGAGCGAATACCATGTGGGAGCGCAGCAAGAAGGTGGCCATCTGTAAGCCAAGGAGAGAGGCGTCAGAAGCAGTGAAACCTGCTAGTGGTAATACTTTGATCTTGGGTTTCTAGCTTCCAGAACTGAGGGAAAATAAATTTCTGTTGTTTAAGACACCCAGAATGTGGGGTTTCTTTTTTGTTTTTATTTTTTCTTATTTTTATGGGGGTTTGTTTGTTTGTTTGTTTGTTTGTTTTTAAAGAGAGAGGCTCTCACTTCATCACCCAGGCTGGAACTCCTGGCCTCAAGTATCCTCCTACCTCTGCCTTCCAAAGTGCTACGATTATAGGCGTGTGCACTGTACCTGGCCTGACTGTGGTGCTTTGTTATGGCAGCCCTAGCAAACTAATATACCTTTGCTTTGAAAGATGTTCCTCTCTGGGTGTAGATTTGTTAGTTGACAAGAAGGGTTTTCTCCCTTTTTTTTTTTTAATACTTTAAGGATGCTGTTCCATTTTCTTTTAGTTTACATAGTTTCTTTTGAAGTCTGCTGTATTCATACAGTTTTGGTTTGTTTGGTTGGGTCTTTTTTGGTTTATTTTTTTGGGTGTTTCTTTTTTCTTTGGCTACTGTGAAGATATTCTCTTTATCTTTAGTTTTCAAGCATTTGATGATAATGTGCCTAATTGTGTTTTTCTTTATTCTTTACCCTGTTTGGGATTCTCTGAGCCCCATAGATCTGTTTTGTTGTCTTTCATTAATTTTGGAAAATTATTGGCCATTATCTCTTCAAATATGTCTTCTGCCCCTTTCTCTCTTCTTCTTCTGTAACTACAATTAAATATTTGTTCGGTCATTTGTTACTATTCTATATCTCTTGGATGCCTTCTGTTTTGTTTTATTTTGTTTTCTACTTTTTTTCTCATTATGTTTGTAGATTTCTTTTTTTATTTTAGATAATTCCTATTGATCTATCTCAAGTTTACTTTCTGTTTTGTGTGTCTCATAATTTTTTACTAAATGCTAAATATTCTAAGTAAAAAGAATAGTAGAAACCGAAGTAAATAACATTTATGTCTGAAATAGGCATTCTTTTTCTTATGTCAAGCCATTAGCATTAGGTACTAAGTTACTAACTGAGCTGGCTTTGGGTTTGTTTTTGCTATAGTTACCTTCAGGGCACCACTGGCTTAAATTTCCAGTGGTCAGTTGCCACTGCTGTATGCAGTCTAGAGTGCGGTCTAGAGCGCTGATTTTTCTCTGTTTTTCTGCTTTGCTCTCAGCTTCAGCAGGTCCTGTATGCTGCACCACAGAGAGCTCTTCTTCAAGCTGTAGACTTCTCTTGTTACTCAGTGCGAGATGCATGGTGGGGCACAGCAGCGGTTTCTTCATTCTCTTGCCCCACCCCTAGTGACAGGCAGCATCTCCCTACTCCTCAGAACAGGGTCTGGACTATAGGCTGATTTCTTGCCCCTTCCCTTGTAGTAGCAGGCTTCTGCCTTGAATCAGTTCATAATTTGAGGGTGTAGTGGACTTACTTTCTGTCTCTTTCCCAGTGACAGTTTGCTTTTGCCTAGAGTCAGTAAAAGAACCTGTAGGGTAGATTTTCTACTCCTTCTCTGGTGGCAGCCAATCTTTGCCTAGGAATAGGGGCCAGGGGGGTTGCTGCATTGCCACAGCAGCACGCAGCTTTTCCTGTCAAAACAGGGCCAAGCTCCAGGCTCCAAGGGGTTTCTTGCCCTTCCAAGGCACATGGTTTTTGCTTCCTATCAGAGAACAGTCCAGGGTGGGCCTTTGTGCCTATCCCATCCTGGCAGCCGTCACCACTTGTGCTCGTACAGGCCTGGAGCATGGGGAGACCTCTGGAGTCCTCCTGCTCTACCCTCACTGTTGGCAGGCCCCGAACACCTGTGCCATTGAGTGCCTCTCAGATTTCCTGCTCTGTGCCTGATCTTTCCAACAAAATACTCAGTGGAGGCCAGTGGAAGAGTTAGAGAGTGGGTGTGGACTCCTTGTATCTTTGGCTCCAGCGGATTATAATCTGTTGAGCTGGCCCACATCTGAGTTTAAGAATTTGTTTAAATTATGTTAATAGTTGCTTTCTTCCTACCTATTTTGGTGGCTGCCACATTTTCCTCCTGTGCTCTGCCAGAAATATGTCCTGTTTGTCCTCATATGGGCTTGTCATCCTTGAATTCAGTTCACCTAGTTACCTTGGAACCTCCACTTTTGATAGGCCTTAAAAAAATGATGATTTTATAGATTATCCAGCCTTTTCTTGTTATGTGGGAACCATATTCTCTTAGGGCTTTCTACACGCTAAGCAGAAGTAGAACTCCTTCCAAACTTGCATCATTGTCAGTTTGCAAGATGAAAGAAGAAAAGACACAAAGGGTATTGCTTTAAGGCTTCTGGTATCTCCTACTCCTTAACACAAAGATTACCCATGTTGACACAAAGCTCTTTATCCAAGACCCTCAAGTTCTGCTTACTTGGACAGCTGTAGTCTGTTAACTTATGCACCAGTGTTTTTACTGTACCTTTCTGTACAGAATTCATATAAAAGAGAGATGATGAAAACAGGTCATTGCATATGCCTTCTTAAGCTTTTTGAGTGCTGATAGGTAACTGGTACTTTAATTTATGCTTACCTGGATAGCGGATGTGGACTGTTTGAAGAGCCAGAGGGAGAACAAGATAACTTCCTGTGTGCTTAAAGAATGAGAGCATGAAAATCAGCAGGGAAACAAGATATTCCTTGTGCTAACCCAATTTGGAAAATCTCTTTTGACCAAGTAGAAATAAAACTCAAGGAATATATTCAAGAGAACGGCCCACACATCTGAACACACACACACACATATACCCATATACACACATACACAGAGTGGCAGAGTAGGAAAAATAATGACACTGGAGTCAGATCTGGGTTCCAAGTCTGGCTGTGTCACCTTTCTAGCCTTGGGACATAAAGCAGCTCTTAACCTTTCTGAGCCCCAGTTTTTTCAACACTAAAATAGGGATAAGAATACTTGCCCCTCAGGATTGCTATAGACTTAATGAGATAACATTACCTACATAGTCACAAGAAATGCTGTGTGGTGTGAATGTAAAGAAGTGAATGTCAGGCCCTACATACAATCATGAATTTCTTTATCAGAGGTCTTTCCGACAGGCTAGCTAAACTTTCTCAATTCTATAAGCTTTCTTTTTTCTTTTTAAGAAAGTTGCGCATTTGGTACTTATACAACCCATAGTATTACATCATAAAAATTTCAGATAGATTGGAACGATGAATAAATCTTACCTTTTAAAAAAAATCCAGAGATGAGAATATAAAATTTTTGGTCAGAGTTACAAACTGAAAAATTAAATATCACGGCTGTGTGTAGATTAAAGGTAGAGCCTGAGAAGGAATTAGGAAATGAAGTCTTACCATTGTGTCAGAATTCCATAATAGGCTGTTTAGGATTAATGATCATTGATGGCATTATTTCCTAGTGCTATAAAATCGAGCTGGCATTGATTTACTCCAAGTAATCGTTCCATTTTCAAAAATTAGAAGATTATTTAGACCTATAGAACTATTACTTTTTTTTCAACCTACTAGACTTCCTGTAGTGGTTTAATGATAATTATAGGACAGCTGGATGGTAGAATGTGATAAATTCCTTTCTGAGCTCTGCCTTGAATCTATTCATAACAGTGACTTTTCATTTTTAAGTTTTATAAGTGTGAACTAAAATAAAAATTTCAGGCTCATCCTGCTACCACTGACTGAAGGGACTCCCTCATGGCCAAAGGAATATCCTAAAACTAAATTGCCTGCCAGGAGGAAGGAGGTCAGGCATGCCTCATCATGCCACACCCCCTGCTTCTTGGGGACATCCTTTGTAACCTGTTAACAGGCCTAAGACTATGCAAGACAAGCCTATAGGTCCTCAATTTACACAACAAATCTATGTCTGGTGGCTTATCTCTGATGAACAATTCCTAAGTTAAAACATTCCAAGCCTTTAGACAAAGCTTCATGTCTTTAACAATTACAAGCCAAAGAATCTTAAAACCCACCTGTAACCTATAAGGCCCCTCCCTTTGAGATGGCCCACCTTTTCAGGCCAAACCAATGTATGCCTACCACTATTGTTTGATGACTTTACCTGTAATCCCTGTCTCCCTGAAATATATAAAACCAAACTGTAACCCAGCTACATGGAGTTCACATGCTCAAGGCCTCTTGGGCGTGGCTCCAGGTCATGGTCCTCCAATTCGGCTCTGAATAAATCTCTTTAAAATTATTTTATAGAGTTTGGCTTTTTTTTTACATTGACATAAATCTGCCTCCCAATTTTATACTCTTAGGAGTTTCCTTTGGGTGTGGTATATTAATTTGGATTGAATTGAATTAGACAGTTGGGCACATGGGTACATGGAAGACAGGCAGACATACTGCGTACGTTAGTGCCAAATGCTACTGGTGACAGCCTCAGTGGACTGCGGAAGTTACTGGCACAGACTTTAGAGTCAGGCAGACTGGTATTTACGCGGTTCCCTTCCCCTTCCTATCTATTGGGTTTTAGTTTTCTTAGCATCTGTACACCTGTTCCTTCACCTTGCAATGGACATGACGTTCTTATGAAAATTATAAGTGCTTATAAATGGTGCTTGTTATTGCTGTTATCCTCATCATCATTTTCAGTAAATATTTTCCTAAAAAGCAGCCTGATGAGCCCCACATTAACCTTGAAATTGTCCCTGTTCTAGAATCTTGAGCATGGAAAATTCTGACCTTACATCTAGCCATAGCTGGGCTTTCTTTTTTTTTTTTCTTTTTCTTTAAAACTGACACTGTACCATAAGCTGGGCTTTCTTAACTTTAAGCTTACTGTCATTGTATGTCCATTTGTGATCCAGGAGAGCAGTCTTAAATATATATATCAGGAGTCACAAAAGTTATTTGCAGAGGATTCTAGAATAAGGTTTCCTCTGTGAAAAGTTTGCCATTTTTCCCACTTTATATATATATATACGCACACATATCATATTTCCTCGAAAATAAGACAGGGTCTTATATTTATTTTTCCTCAAGATGACACCCTAGGACTTATTTTCAGGGGATGTGTTATTTTTTTTTAAGTACAGTACAACAATCTACATTTATTCAAGTATAGTTAAGTCATCATCTTCTGGAACATCATCATCACTCCCCAAACCCCGAATTCCATCCTGAATTTCTTGCAACTCTATTTCCTTTAGAACCATTGGCCCCAATCTCTCATGTTGAGCAGTACAGCTCGCATGGGACAGATGAGAAGGGCTGCTCGCCATCTTTCCCGCTCCGCTACAAATGCACGGGTTGTGTCGTTGATAAGCTGCGTAGCCACACCCATCACAAGGTTGTATTTTCGAGGTGGGGCTTCTATTGTGCACATGCTTAGAAATCCTACTAGGGCTTATTTTATTGGGTAGGTCTTATTTGTAGGGAAATGCGGATATTTAAAATTCCAACTTTTTCCCCAGGCTCTTTTCTCTTTTGTGTGTGATTGTATCAAATTAATTTGTTTTTTTTTTTTTTTTGAGACAGAGTTTCACTCTGTTGTCCGGGCTAGAGTGCCATGGCGTCAGCCTAGCTCACAGCAACCTCAAATCCCTGGGCTCCAGCAATCCTTCTGCCTCAGCCTCCCAGGTAGCTGGGACTACAGGCATGTGCCACTATGCCTGGCTAAATTTTTCTGTATGTATTGTTAATTGTCCAGCTAATTTCTTTCTATTTTTAGTAGAGACAGGGTCTTGCTCTTGCTCAGGCTGATCTCAAACTCCTGAGCTCAAACGATGCTCTCCCCCACCACCACCCCCGCACCTCCCAGAGTGCTAGGATTACAGGCCTGAGCCACCATGCCGGCCTATACCAGATTAATTTTAAGGAAATACTTCAAAGATTCAGAAAAGTGTAGAGATTAACATAACATTACTTTTGTACCCAGAATTAACAAATATCACTTTGTCCTATCTGCTTCAGGTCTGGTTTTTGTGGGGTTTTTTAAATGCTAAATATAGTGTGATGTCGGAATAGATTGAAAATATATATTTGGTCTCGGGCCCTAGTTCCTTACAGGGAGCCTTAAAATGCTTGGAATCTCTGGAGTGATGATTGTCCTTTGTATGCTAATGAGGTGACTAGGTGCTGAGGGCTCTTGGATAGCCTCAGGATGGGGGCTGGTTGCCAGGGGAACCATCCTAGTGTTTAGAGGGTTGGGGCTTCAGTCCCACATCCTAACCTCTGAGGTGGGGAAGGGGGCTGAAGGTTGAGGTGCTCACCTGTGGTGATTACAATGATGTAATCAAGCATGCCTACTTACCAAAGCCTCCATAAAAACCCAAAAGAACAGTATCCAGATGGGGTTCCAGATGTTTGAATGTGCGAGAGTCCCTGGAGAGTGGCATGCTTGGAGAGGACATGGAAGCTCTGCACCCCTTCCCACATACCTTGCCCTGTATATCTCTTCTGGCTATTCATTGGTATCCTTTAGAATATCCTTTGTAATAAATGGGTGGACATAAGTAAAGTATTTCCCTAAGTTCTATAAGCCATTCTACCAAACTAACAGAACTTTGAGGGGAGTGTGGGAACCTTAATTTATAGCTACTCTGTCAGAAGCACAGTTCATTACCTGGAGCTTGCAATTCGCATCTGAAGTTGGGGGTGGGGAGACAGGAAATCTTGTGGATAGAGCCCCTGGCTTATGGGATCTGACATCGCCTCCAAGTAAATAGTATCAGAATTGAATTAAATTACAGGATACCCACTAGGTGTCTCCTGGAGAGTCTGGTGTCAGAAGTACTGTGAGAGGAGGAAGAACACTCGGTTTTCCCTGTCTCTGAGCATAGCTGAAGTCTCCTTTGTGCCCCTTCTCAATTGTATTTTTCTAACCACTGTCCAAAATTGGTGTGCATTTTTACAGTCTACATTTTTACCTTTTTAATACATATGTATGTTTCCATAAACAATATGCGGTGTCATTACACTAAATGACACTAGATACAAATTAAAAATATATGGTATCATACTTAGGCTGTCTTTCTGTTCTTTATTACTTACTAAACATAGGCCCTGTAATCATTCTGTTGTCAAACCACAAGGGGATTTCAGTCTAGGTCCAGTTGCTCATGGCAGAAAGATCCAATTAGGAGACAATAAGGATTGCCAGGAAAGAGAGGAATTTTTTAATGGACAAGACATCTTTCCAGGAGCACAGGAGAAGGTGCCCCAAATCTGTCTCTCAACTAAGGGAGATCATGGGCTTTTAAAGGAGGGGCCATGTGCCTTGGGGCAGGTTGTGATGCAGCTCCCAGGGGCTGTGTGCTTTTGGGACAGGTTGTGTAGGGTAGTGAATTGTGGCATCAGGAAGGACCTTCAGAATCTCAACCCCTTTGTCTTGTAGAAAATCCATCATTTCAGACCAGGTGGCTCACACCTGTAATCCCAGCACTTTGGGAGGCTGAGATCAGGAGTTCGAGTCCATCATTTCTAGGAAACAACTCAGAGCGTCAAGTAGTTAATTAAGAGAGAGGAATATATATATTAGGGTTCATGGAGTGGATTACATTTATTTTAAGACACTCCTATATTTGACCACTGTCAGCTTTCAGAATTACAGCTCATAATTGAAATTCCAGGGCCAGGTTCTCCACACTGCACTTAGAACCATTCCTCATACATAACATGCCTTCATTTCTTCACCAAACTCTACTGACATCTGTTGGGTTGGAAACTTTGTTAGTGTATCCATGAATCCAGCGTTGACACTTGCTAACAAAGAATTAACATCTACTCAATGAATGGAATTAGTGGTTCTTAGATTGAGTATTACTAAATTCCGTGAAAATCGTGGAAAACTAAAACCTTCTTGACAAGTAGCTTTTCTCTTGAATATAAATGCAAACAGTTTTGAGTTTTAAAATTTCAAACTTTTTCATAAAACACAAGGATTTGTGTCCTAATGTGTTTGGGAGGGGTACAATAGGTTTAACATAAAGATTGTGTATCTTTTTTAAAGGTTGTACTTTACATATGCTACATATAAATTCCTTAGTTTCAGAAAAATGCACCAGGGTGGACAACACTAGATAGCCACAAATGCAGGCATTGGAAAGACCACACTCATGTGCGTGATCTTTCTCATGGACGCAAGTGATTGTGTTCAGTTTTACAACAAGGTGAGGAAACATTTATGAGTCTCCTATGGCTCTCTTACTCATACACCACTGGCCGTGAAATACGATTTCCCTGCAACAGTAAACTTCAACTTTTCGACTGGTCACCAGTGCAGTGGCTCATGTAGTTATAAAGTGAATGTGGCAACAAATAATTTAGGATATAATATTGATCTCGGGTCAAAGTGTCCTAGTTTGAAGAAATTTTACGTATTATGATTTTACACATACTGGCCAGAGTCAGATAGTCTAACTCAGTAGATGTGATCTTGACTACCTATGTGTCGTTGATTGTATGCGCTGTAAGTATTTTGGATTGCAGGTATTTTTTGAAGACTAAAACATTTGGCTCCTATGTCTTTGGTTTTCTACTTCCAGACTCTACCAAATATATATTGTTCAGATAATGATTCAGGGCCACTTTACCTCTAGCTTGTCAAGTTCCTTGTCAAGTTCCAGCAGCTAAGTATACTTGTACCAGGTCAGATTTTAGATACTTTATGGCTAAGAAAATATTGTTTCTAAATATCTTGTGTATATGAAAAAACAGCCATTATTTTATCTCTTTGAGATAATTTTTTATCTACTTCACATTTTTTAAATTTCTTTCAAATCCTATAAAATTAGAAGTTATCTTCACAATATTATATTAGTCTGGCTTTAAGGTTAAGGGGGACATGTGTTAGAACGAGAGGTGAGTAACCTGGTTCTGCACCGTACAGTAGTCCAGACTGGGCCAGCGGTCCTGGAGAAGTCCTTCTTGGAGAGGGCAGCCCGTCAGTCGCTGTCGAATTTGCTCACCTTCTACATTCCCATCCCCATGACTCTAATAAGTAAAGAGAAAATGAGAGTAGGGAAAAATAAGGTGAAGCTGGGTGTGAGCTCCCAGGCCCGACAAGAGAAAAATTTGATTACACCACGTAACAAGGGACCTTGTATGCAGCAGTGCTCCCCTAAGGTTATAATGCTGTGTTTTAACTGCACCCTTTCTACGGTTAGCTATGTTTGGATACAGAAACACTTGCCATTGTGTTCCAATTGCCAGTATTCACTACAGTAACACACTGTGCAGGTTCGTAGCCCAGGAGCGATAGGCTGTACCGTTTAGCCCAGGTCTGTTGGAGGCTGCACCATCCAGGTCTGTGTGAGTCCGCTCTGTGATGTTCCCACAAGGATGCAATCGCCTGAAGGCAAGTTTCTCAGGATGCGTTACTGTCGTTAAGTGGCACGTGACTATAGTTATGCAGGTATAGTATCCCAAAAGATACCAAACAAACCAGTAGTTTAGTGAAAACATTAGTTCTGATATCTGAAAGAAATTTCTCGCCCATGGATCCTCGTAAAGAACCAAATTATAAGCAACATCTCAGCAATATCGTAACACCAGAGTTCATTTAAATAAAAACCATTCTCTAGGAGACCCTAAATATTGCTGCCCATGTATGTACTAAGGTATCTAATGTATTATTTAATGTAAGAAATAAATTTTCAAATCATTGGAAAGACCCTCTGTTAGTAGTTTCAACCAATTTTTTTAATGTATTAAGCAGTAATAAGTTTAAGGATCTAGTTTTTTTCAGATACCAGAAGATAGATATCCAGTGTTCCTTTTAAATGCAGAGTCATACAGTTTAAAGTCAGTCTGCCCCTTCCCCTATTGTTGTGGTGAGTGGGGCCGGGGCAAGGACACGGCTAATATAGCCAAAATGACCCGCAAGACAGAGGCAAAGGATTTGAACAGCATGACTGCAGATTTGGCTGGATCTAAGGATCGGGCCCTCTGTATCTGGCAGGACCAGAGATTCTGCCGGCACAGCTGTTGTGTTTGTCAGACTAGGACCAAGAATTCAACCCACGTGACCAGTGTTTTTGGCAGTCCAGGACTGAGGATTCAACTAGCATGAGTGGAAATAGTAAGCCAGGGCCAGGAAGGTGGCCCACGTGGTTGGGAGATTGGTTACATACTGGGAGATTTAGCAGATGAGTAAATATATTAGAGATAATATATTGGGGATAATGTGTTTGTCATTATAGGAAGAGAGTAACAAATATAGAAAGAGTAAAGATAAACCCTGTGGCATTGGATTGTTGTTAGAAGTATGATAAGAACTCATAGTTTTTAAACAGATAAATGGTTTTAGATTTCTGTGTGTGTGTTTATCTCTCTCTCTCTCTCCACACACACACACACACACACACACACACACACACTTTCTAACCTTGTCTGCCGAGAAGGCCTAGACAGTGACACCCAGTAACAGGGAGCTCACTTAGCACATAAAAGTTGGTTTCTAGGTGCCCTTTCCACCAAAAGGAACCAGAGCTCTTTGGAGAAATGGCTGATTCCAGGACATCTTATGCCAGAAAGTGAGGAAGTTTCCCAAGACTGATTAGGGATATATTGTGGAAAACTTTGAAGAATTTGAGCATCAAAGCAAATGTGATAACAGATAACCCATTAAATAAAATAGAACTCTATAGCCGGGCGCGGTGGCTCACGCCTGTAATCCTAGCTCTCTGGGAGGCTGAGGCGGGCGGATTGCTCAAGGTCAGGAGTTCGAAACCAGCCTGAGCAAGAGCGAGACCCCGTCTCTATTATAAATACAAAGAAATTAATTGGCCAACTAATATATATAGAAAAAATTAGCCTGGCATGGTGGCGCATGCCTGTAGTCCCAGCTACTTGGGGAGGCTGAGGCAGGAGGGATCGCTTGAGCCCAGGAGTTTGAGGTTGCTGTGAGCTAGGCTGACGCCATGGCACTCACTCTAGCCTGGGCAACAAAGCGAGACTCTGTCTCAAAAAAAAAAAAAAATAGAACTCTATGATTCTATACTGATATAAAGAAATAAATGAATGCATAAACAAATAAATGGGGAGAAAGGTTAACTCCGTCCTGTAATAGAATGCCAGCTAAATGTAGATAGAATGATGGAATTAGGGAATCACTATTTGGCACCCATCATACTAGTAACTGATTTGAGCAAGTAACATCAAAGAATATGAAAACCACTGGGTAAAAGTTTGTTAAGGAGCAGGATATTTGCATTGACTGAAACTATCTCCTCAGAAAAAAATTTATTTCAATTAATTAGTACAAAATACTTATAATTAATTTACATTGGAAAAATCTGACAGACACTATCTAAACTAAGTGATTAAAGTTATCATCACCAGTAATGGGACAAACCAACATTATGTGCTTCCTAATAATATGCACTAAGAAAAACACAGGTGGGTGTTCCTGCCAAACAATATATAACCTGAATGTAATGATTAGGAAACATGTATAGGGTGATACAGATATAGACACAGATATGGATGCAGATATATACAGATTTGTACACATAGGTATATCCATCAAAAGAGAGAAAGAATAAATGAATGACTGATAAGGCAAATGTAGTGAAATGTTAGCAATTTAAGGAATCCAGTGAAATCTTTACCAGTATAGACTCATAGATATCTGTTTTATTCAGTGGGTTATAATCTCTTCTTGTTATTTGATACTTAAATTCTCCAATACATTTTCCCCATGCCCTCTTGGAAAACTTCCTTACATTCTAATATATGACGTTCTTTGTAAAACTCTTACAACTTTCCTATCTTTGAAATTATTCCAAAATTAAAAGTTTATAAAAATTTAAGTCAGTAAACTGAGGTTAAGATTTTCATCATCTTGTGAAAGTCTAGGTGCCTAAGAGTATTGAAAATACTAACACGTGTATTAGCCTAAATAGAAGACCCCAAGCTAGTACCCACAGGCAGCAGCAAAATAGGACAGTTACAGGTGAAGAAATGACCTTTGGGTGTATAGACTGCTTCAGTGTTACCCCACGACCAGGAAGACAAGTTTTAGTTTAACAGAAAGAAGAACTTCCTAGAACGGTCCATGAAAAGAATGGACAACCATATATGAAATGTTCTTTTTCACTGGAGGAGAAACTACCCAATTGGGTTATAGAGGGGATTCAGGATTACAAGATCCCCTCCCCACCCCCTTTTTTTTTTTTGAGACAAGGTCTCACTCTATTGCCCTGGCTTGAGTACAGTAGCATCATGATAGCTCACTGTAACCTCAAACTCCTGGAATCGGGCAATCCTCCTGCCCCAGCCTCCCGAGTAGCTGGGACTATAGGCACCCACCACCACGCCCAGCTAATTTTTCTATTTTTGTAGAGATGGAGTCTCACTCTTACTCAGGCTGGTCTCAAACTCATGACCTCATCCTCCCGCCTCAGCCTCCCACAGTGCTAGGATTACAGGCATGAGCCACCACTCTTGGCCCACAGGATGATTCAAGTCAGATTTTTCCAACCTTGGTTGTCTATTATTACAGTGTAAAGGAAATGTAAAATAGTCCCCAAAACACCTTATAGGACTGTATTTGAATGTGATATTCTACCTCAAACTCCATTAAAAAAAATTAGGTAAAAGACTTGAAAAGGGAAAGATAGGAGTAATGAAAAATAAACAATTATTTAGAAAAGGAAGTTTACATAGGATAAAGGCTTTTACCTAAATGGTGAGGCCCTTTTTCCTCCATTTTTCTGTTTCCACTGAGGATAGGATGAGAGAGTATATTAAATTACAAAAAGAAATGTTTCAGTTAAATGTAGGGAAGAACTATCTGACTGTAGAGTTATGAAACATGGAACAAATTTCAAAAGAATATTGTAGCATTTCCTTTTGGAAAGTTTTTAAAACTGAGGTTGCATCTCAAACACTTAGTGATCTGACCCCACCATACTTGTCAGTATTGTGCCCAGTTGATACAGATCATCTAATCAGTCCAATGGAATATATATGAATGCAGAACATGTGATCTGTATGTTGAATGATCAAATATTTTTGAAAGTGCAGCTTTCATTTTTATTTTCTTTTTTCCCCCATCCCTCCCCCCTGCAGCTTTCATTTTTAAAACCTTAGTAACCCAGGAATTTTAGGTAAAGCCAATGTTTTTGATTCTAAAATCAAGCCTTTGTAACCAAAGATTACAGTGAATAATCTTGTTTTAAGCCTTAGTAAAGAAATGTGTTTTAATTCCAGATATTAGTAGACATAAAACACTAAACTTAAGAGAACAAAATCGCTGGGCATGGTGGCTCATGATGTTCATGTGAACATTCTAGGAGGCCGAGATGGGAGGATCCTTTGAGGTTGAAACCAGCCTGAGCAACATAGCAAGACCCAATCTCTAGAAAAAGTAGAAAAATTAGCCAAGTGTGGTAGCACATGCTTGTAGTCCCAGCTACTCAGGAGGCTGAGGCAGGAGGATCGCTTGAGCCCAGGATTTTAAGGTTGCAGGGAGCTATGAAGACACCACTGCACTCTAACCCACGTGTCCTCTGTCTCAAAAAAGAAAAGAAAAGAAAGAAAAAGAAAAGAAAAAGAACAAAATGGTAAATTAGACTTCGTCAAACTTTAAATTTGTATTCATCAAAGCACTGGGAGAAAATAGTCACTATAGGTGTGTGTGTGTATATATATTAAAGAAAGGACTTATATCAAGAAGATATTTTAAAAATCAATAGCAAAAGACAAAACAACATAATTTATTAAATGGCCAGAAGATTTTTTTTTAAGCATGAAAACAAGTTTTATCTAGCAAGAGCTAGATACATTCACCATGGATGACATCCCTGTCGTATCAAGAGGCCTGGGCAGAAGATTTGCGCAGACTCTTTACAAAAGAAAATATGCAAAGTGAGCATGTGAAAGCCACAAAGAGCACTACAATCTCACTCACATGGCTAAAATTAACAACACTAACAATGCTAAACATTGGTGAGGGTATGGAGCAACTGGAACTCTGATACATTGCTGACAATAGTGCAAAATGGTATCATATATTGGAAAACTATTAGTACTAGGCAGTTTCTTATTAAATTAGATGCATATCTAGCCTATAACCCAGGAATTCCATTCTTAGTTATTTACTTAAGAAGAATGAAAACATGTGCACAAAAAGACTTGTACAAGATTGTTCATAGCAGCTTTATTTGTATTATATAAGCCCAAAGCTGGAAGCAACCTGAATGTTCACTAATAGAATAGATTTTTAAAAATTATTATAATATGTAATAGATACTACTCAAAAATAAAAAAGAATAAGCTACTAATAAAAGCAACTTTATGAATGAATCTCAAAAACACTATGTTAAGCAAAAGAAGCCAGATACAAAAAAACATAATTAATGTGTGATTTCATTTATATGACAGTCAAGAACAGGATAAATTAATTTCTGGTGGTAAAAATTACAAAAGTGATTAGCTATAGGAACTGACTAGAAGGGGGTACAAGGAAACCTTCTGGGATAAGGGAAATAGTCTATATTTTAACTAGGGAGATGGTCATGTAAGTAGGTATGTTTATTAAGATTCATCAAATTGTACACTTAAAGATCTGTGTATTTTGCTGTATGTCAGTGTTACTGTAATTTAAAACAATCCAAAAAATTATACCCCACCTCCAATCTTCTTTTAAGCTGTTTAGAGCAATTCAGCTAATACGCAGATTCTGCTAAAAAGCTAAAAATGGAATTTTTCCCTGGAGTACAAATTCTTTTTTCCCACCATAAATGCCAGCCTCCCATCTGGCTGGACCGCACTGGAATGAACTTGTATCAGCCAGCCCACTAGGACCCAAAACTGCTGCATTACTTCTGATAACATACCCCCCCACCACCATGAGGAAATGAGATTTGCATATAGAGGAGATAAGGAACTCTTTTATATAGTTGAAATTACATAGAAAGTATTATTTACTTAATTACATATTAAGTATTATTTGTAACTGACACCCAGTGTGAAAACAGCCTCCTTGTGTTTTGCAAGGAGATATATATGCAAGGAGATACTTAGGAGCAAAACTACAAGCTTTGTGCTTGTTTGTGGAGTCAGAGAGAGAGAGAAAATATTTAGGAGACCTATAAGACCAAAACTTTTCTGATACAAAAGATCCTTCCAGCCATTTCTTTCTTAAGTTCTTTTAGAGCACGGGAAATCCTGTTTTCTTTGCTGTGTCTACCAGGCCTTTCCATCCATGTCTTGACTGGGGTAGTTCCTGATCCTCATTACTGGTTCTCACCCCAAACTCACTGGGTCTAAACTAAACTGAACATAAAAACACCTATTATAAATTCAGGTCCCACGTGCATTCAGCTTTACAGCAAAGAATGCAAGAGCCTTTTCTTTTCTTTCTTTCTTTTTCTTTTTTTTTTTTTTTTGAGACAGAGTCTTGCTCTGTTGCCCGGGCTAGAGTGCCGTGGTGTCAACCCAGCTCACAGCAATCTCAAACTCCTGGGCTCAAGCAATCCTCCTGCCTCAGCCTCCCTAGTAGCTGGGACTACAGGCATGTGCCACCATGCCTAGCTAATTTTTTCTATATATTTTTAGTTGTCCAGCTAATTTCTTTCTATTTTTTTTAGTAGAGACAGGGTCTCACTCTTGCTCAGGCTGGTTGGGAACTCCTGAGCTCAAAACAATCTGTGCTGTGGCTCGTTTACAGGATGGGGGATGAACACAGAACACAAAAGAAAAACACAGGCACACACAAAGACAGTTACATGACTCAAGTGGCAAATGCACCAGTCAGTTTATTTTTATACTCTAAAAAATTAAACTTAGTTCCCTGTACATTCCACCTAGGCATTACAGCAATGGCCATAAATTCCAAAACACGTAGCCTTAAGGACACAGATGTCCCCTGACTCAAGGTTTCCAGGTGATTGCTCTAGGCAATAGGCATAGATCACAGACCAAGATTAGCAAGGATGGGCAAGGCAGCCACAGGGTGCATTTTCCGTCTCCAGTTCCTCTTAGGCTGACCCCCTGTGGCTTTGCATGGCTTAGGTTGCCCCTCCTTTGAGGGATCTTACCCATCATTGACTAACCAGCCATCTCATGGGGCTAAGCAGCAATCACAGGAACAATGTGTTTATCGTGTGGCCTCCAGACCCACACTGCCATGGGGCTGGGCAGCTCTTGCCTTAGTGCAGAAACTTAGGTCCTTTGTTATGCCTCTAGGCAGCAACCTTGTTTGTCACAAGGATCCTCTCTGGAACACATTACTTTCAAGCGCTCTGGGCAGAGCACGTACATTACTCAATAAATTTAATTCTTAAACCAGGAAAGTATAATGTCAGTCCCCAACAGATCTGCCCAACTCGGCCTCCTGGAATGTTAGGATTACAGGCATGAGTCACCATGCCCAGCCAACAGCCTTTTTTTATTCTAGTTTTTATTAGCTTGGACTTGCATTGGACTCTTTAGAGTTCTAAAAGATGAATATGGAATATTTTAAAAATTACAAAGATCTGCGTTTTTAGAACTCTTAATGGTTTTTAGCTGCCCTAGTTGCTTTTTTCCCTTTGTGTTTAAAGTATTACCGTGGGAGAAGGTTAGCCCTCCTGAGTCTGTGGAGCTCCTACAGGAGCAATTATTTACCATCTTGGAATTTTAATGAGTCTTGATAATTACTACAATCCAGGACATTAAACATGGGTCTGTCATCTCCAATGTCATCGTCCAGAGATAATGCTCCCCCAGCTAAGCAGAGAGGAAAAGGAATCCTTGTGTATGCCAAAGAAACAGGAATGACCAGCGCGGGCACTGCAACCAGAAAGCCACTGGGACTTAGAAACTTCAGAAATGACTGTTATTCAATCCAGTCACAACACTGGGAATAAATGTATTATTACACACATTTTAATTTTCTTTACAAAAAAGTTTGGTGGTACCAATCTTACTGGGACAGTCTGCAAATAGAAATGACATACATTTCCTATAGTCGGTATCTACGAAGGCATGTGCCAGGCAATCCGCCACATTTCTGCTCCAGCATGCCCCAAGGACATGAAGCTCCTGTAGTAACAGTGGCTGTGTGTCCTGTTAATTCTCTAGAAAACCTATGTAAATTTAAGCAAAGACAAAGGTGTAGGACCACACCCCTTTTCCAGTGGGGCATGGCTTCCAGATATAAAATCCCTGGAATCTAACAGTTTCCAGTGGACGGGCAGTGCTGCCATTCTCCACTGGCCACCTCTGTGCCTGTGACTCACAGCCCTGCTTCCACCAGAGGCCTTCGGGCAACACTGTCGCAATCTCCCTGCCCATAGCGTTCTGTCCTCGGAAGAGGCGCACCTACCTGAATTTTCCAGACCTCCATGCATTCTAGCAGTTGCTGCTCCCTGAGCCTCTATGAGAATCTCCCCTTAGGAGAGTTCACTGCTGCTGGGGCCACTGCCGTAGAAATGGCGGTTCCCCCCACCCCCGTCCAGTGCTAAGTAGGAAAGATGAGACCAGAACACATGCAGATGTCTGGAGTTAAAACTCAGAAGGCACTTTCAGTATGTAAACTGTTATAAGATGGTGGTTAGGACCTGTGGCGCTGTGCACCAGCAACATTGCATTAGTGTGCTGGACGTTTCCTAACAAAATCCCACAGGCTGGATGGCTCAAACAGCAGGAATCTATTTTCTCCTGGCTTTAGGGGCTAGGAGTTCAAGAGGGAGGTGTTGGCAGGATTGACTGCTTCTCAGGCCCCTCTCCCTAGCTTGCAGACGGCTGCCCTCCTTGTGTGTCCTCATGTTGTTGCAGCAAAGTGTATAGCTAGTGTTACAGCTCTTGACCGGGAAAGAACCGAGAGTAGAAGAACAGCCTTTATTCCTCCACAGCAGGCCCAGCACAGCTAGTGTTACAGTTCTCTTCCCGTCTTTCTGCCCCCTTCCTTGTTCTCCTCCTGCCTTTATATCCTTGGTAGGACTCCAGAAGCAGCCAGTCAACTACAAGCTTTACCATCCAATCAGCATCAAGCTTTACCATCTAGTCAGCAACAAGCTTTAACATCCAATCAACAACAGTGGGATTCAAAAATTACCCAATCAGGATCACGCAAGCAGCGCAGCCGGAAACAGGTGGCAGCACATGGGCCAGGCGGCATTCCAGCACTTGGGGGGCCGGCACTGTGCCCTCCAACCGGCCTCGGCCCACAGGGATGCAGGAGCGACAGGAGGCGGCAAGCGGCTGCATCCAGTCACCCGGCATTTTCCGCGTCAACGTGGTCTGCTTTCCGTTCCTGTGCACTCCTGGTGTCTTTGTGTGCATCTGACTTTCCTCTTCTTGTAAGGACACTAGTCATATTGGATTAGGGCCCACCCTAAAGGCCTCATTTTAATTTAATCATTTCTTTAAAGACCTTGTCTCCAAATACGGTTGCATTCTAAGGTTCTGAGTATTTAAGGCTCCAACCTATGAATTTTAGGGGGTCACAGCTCAGTCTATAACAAACATTATGGGTGAAATAGGCTCAAGGTGACTATTTCAGAGCATAACTACTAAGGTAATTGTTAAGGATTTCAAACAACTGATTTCCAGATAAACTCTGGAAATTGCCTTCTAAATAAACCTTGGGGCCCTTCCTGTTAGAAGGGTAGGGGTCCTGCAGAATCTGCTATGTCCCCTCTACTGATGACAGAATGCTCCCTTAGGGGAGACACAGGGCCTGCTGGTGACTCACTCCAGAATGCTGTATGAAAATACTTAGCAACTGGACCCTTCTGAAAGGGCTGTGTAATAGACATAAAGCCATAAAAGGTGAAGCAAATGCTTGTTTAGCGAATGAATGAAATCAGGAATTTTCTGGAGATAAGATTGGGATATTTTTCTACACTGTATAAATGCTATCTTACTGCCTTGTTTGCCTCTTTATATACAAAAGACCACCTAGGCACAAAAGAAAATGCCCCTTCCTAGTGTATGCTATCTTGGTGAAAGGCAGCCTTTAATTTTAACAACGAAAATAACAAATCTTGCTGTAAATTGCAGTGATGCTTAATAGCCCTAAAGATCAGGTTGTGATTGGTAGAATTTTGCATGGGGTTCTCGTTAAAGGTAATAGTGGTTTTTAATGTTATCAGACTAGAAAAAAAATTTTTTTTGAGACAGGGTCTCACTCTTTTACCCAGGCTAGAATGAGTGCCATGGCATCAGCCTAGCTCACAGCAACCTCAAACTCCTGGGCTCAAGTGATCCTTCTGCCTCAGCCTCCCGAGTGGCTGAGACTACAGGCATGTGCCACCACGCTCGGCTAATTTTTTCTATATATATTAGTTGGCCAATTAATTTCTTTCTATTTTTAGTAGAGACGGGGGTCTCGCTCTTGCTCAGGATGGTTTCGAACTTCTGACCTCAAGCGATCTACTGGCCTCGGCCTCCCAGAGTGCTAGGATTATAGGCGTGAGCCACCGCACCCAGCCCAGACTAGAAAAATCTTATTCTTTTCAAATATAAACCCTAAGCCAAACTTCAGACTCTAACATCTAATTGCCAATTTAACAGAAAAACGTGATATGATAATAGCTTAAAACTAGGGTGCTGGGATATTCAATAAGGCTCCTGCCTGACTCCATGCCTGAAATGTCACTGGTTCAATTTATCCCTTCGAACTCAGCCTCTCTCCAAGGCACTGCCTTTTGAAACGCAGGTCTTCTAGGAAGGGTGGCACGCTGTCAGGGTCACCTCAACATGCCCAGGGAGCCTAGCATGATGTGAACAATGACTGGGAAAGAAGAGTTCGGAAAAGGACACAACAGCCTGACTAGCCTCTTTACTGTGGCCCAGGCCTGGTGTCCAAGCATCATTATTTTTAGGGTTCTCTGACTTCAGGCTACTTGACACATCCAGAGTATGTGTGAAATCACATCAGCCTTTTGCAAGGCGTTACCCTAAATTTGAGTCAGTAGATACTTACTCCTAGAAGTCTGTGTACCACAGATGAATGTCAGAATACAGCTAACAGGAAGATAGGGACTCATGGAAAAGATAAAGTAATGCGTTGTCTCCAGCACCAGACAGGAGAACATGTGGGGAAGCCTTCATCAGAGCAAAGAAGCTCCTCCAACTGCAGACAGCCTGTAGGCTCTCAGCTGGGATCACTGCTCTGCTATTTTATAAGGCAAACCAGGAGATGAGCTGTATTGAGTCCTAGATGATTAAATCTGGAAGGAATTTAGAGACCATCTAATCTCCCCTTTTCATTTTATACTTACTTTTTTTTATTATTTATTTTATTTATTTATTTATTTATTTTTTGAGACTGTTGCCCAGGCTAGAGTGAGTGCCGTGGCATCAGCCCAGCTCACAGCAACCTCAATCTCCTGAGCTCAAGCAATCCTGCTGCCTCAGCCTCCCCAGTAGCTGGGACTACAGGCATTCGTCACCATGCCTGGCTAATTTGTCTTTTTTGTACATATATTTTTAGTTGGTCCATTAATTTCTTTCTATTTTTAGTAGAGACGGGGTCTCGCTCAGGCTGGTTTCGAACTCCTGACCTTGAGCAATCCACCCGCCTCGGCCTCCCAGATTGCTTGGATTACAGGTGTGAGCCAGCACACCCGGCCTCATTTTATACTTAAGAAAGCTGAGGCCAGAGAGGTGAGGTGACTCACCTAAGGTGACAAAAATAAGTGATGGGATTAGTACTGGACATTCCCTTCCATTTCAGACCTTTGCCCACCACTTCATGGTGCAGCCCTGGGAAGAAAATCCTGTCGGTCTGTCCAAGCAACCGCGTCCTCCTTCACAGATGTTAACCGTCCCGCAGGTGCTGCAAGGCACTGGCCGTCCCGCCCTGCCTCTCCAGCAGAGTTTCTGTCACAGACCCCAGCAGACAGACGTGTGTCTGTACTGGGTGCTGCACGCCAACTGAGTTCTGTGGGTGTCTCTGGGGGAGGAAGTGAATAGTAGCTAATTAAGAATATCTGTTGCAGAGTTTCTCTAACCTCCTGTGGGCTGCAGCTCCCGCACAGCTCTCTGTTCTGCCGGTGGAAGCCCTGTGTCCAGCTCTTTGGCACTGCCTGGTGTCCAGCTTTGTGCTGGTTTGGCACTTAAATCTCTGCTGCAAGGCGGCCTTGTTTTTGCCGCCACGACAGTTGCAGCATTAGATTTCTTATTAGGGCAACCCGCAGGCCACGGTCCTGTAGGCATTGGGATGATCGCAAAGAGCCACGTGCAGGAGTAGCCGGGGCTGCTGCCATTGGGATTGGCCCCCAGCCTGTGTGCAGCGGGATGACCCGGTGACCTTCTCACCTGGCTCCTCCCGAGGGTTGGGCCACCTCCCTCTCCAGCTGCTTCCCGGGAGAAAAGCAGAGAGAAAAGATCTGACAAAGCTCCTCAAAGTGCTCACTCTGGCACGGGCTTTGCACCAGTGCCCTCGGTGAGGCAGCAGAGCTGGTGAGGCCGCACCGGAGCGCCGGGCCTGCCGGGGCGTCTGCAGAGCCGTGTAGGTGTGTGTGCGGATGCGGATGCGGGTGCGGGTGCGGAGCCGTGCGGGTGAGGGTGCGGGTGCGGAGCCGTGCTGGTGAGGGTGCTGGTGCTGGTGCTGGTGCGTGTGCGGGTGCGGGTGCGGAGCCGTGCTGGTGAGGGTTAGGGTGCGGGTGCGGAGCCGTGCTGGTGAGGGTGCTGGTGCTGGTGCGGGTGAGGGTTAGGGTGCAGGTGCTGGTGCGGGTGAGGGTTAGGGTGCGGGTGAGGGTTAGGGTGCGGGTGCGGCGCGCTCACTGAGCCAGGCCGGGCTGGAGATGTCTCTGGAGTCTCCCATTCCCACCCTTCTTCACCTAAGTAAACACTGCCTGCAGCATTCTCAGAGCTTTAGGGGCTGTGGGAATATTTTTCTTTTAACCCCAATCTTCCCCAAGAGCTTTCAGATCACATCATATAGTTTTCTTCCCTTCAGCAATCCCAAATTAGCAACATGCGATTCCAGGCCCTACCCCACCCCATCCTTCTCCATGCCAGCCAAATCAGACACGACTTGTTGTGTCACAGAGGTATGCCATGAGCCGGCCGCGTGTGCCCAGGGATCACTCATTGAGGCCCACGTGACCCCATGGCATTGGGCACTAGTGGAACCCCTTCCGTGACCCTTCCAAGTTACTGGGCTAGAAGTTTGTATCACATCGAAGGATCATTTTGTCATCTCACCAGGGAGTCAGGAGACACTAACCAGAGAATGTATCAGGTTTGCATGAGAAAAAGGAAATCTGGCAAAATCCACAGGTCTCTGTGGGAGCCTTTCCAGTCTGTCCCTGTCACAGGGGCCGTAGTATCAGGTGCCATGTGCTGGACACAGCAGAGCACTGTCCTGGGCAGAGAGGGGCATTGAGCACATGCTGCTGTGGCTGGGGGAAACTTCCTTATCTCTTCCTGCCTCACCAGAGAGACCAGCGGACATGGATTGGGCTTCGTGCTGGTTTAGCACTTAAATCTCAGCTGCAACATGGCCTTGTTCTTACCACCCAAAGTTGCAGCATCAGATTTCTTATTAGTTGTTTGGCTTTGGGGGGTTTTGTTGTTTGGTTTTTTTTTCATCCTCTCTCTCGACACTTTTCATTTCTGAGAGCCAAACCCAATACACTGGGCGGGCTGGCTAACCTGGCATGTCTGCAGTTCCCAGACCCCCACTGCTATTCCGAGGGGTCTCCTTTGGCAAGGAGGGACATTTTTCTCCCTTTTGATGATGACAAGCTCTTAATTTGAATGTCTCTGTTCGCTTCAGTTAACAGGTTTGTAAAAGATAATATGAGATATTACCAGATGAGCTTAAACAACAGTATTAAAATTCTGCCTAGCTGGGAAATCTGGTTCTTTGTTTAGAACACTCCACACTTTCTCAAGCCTGCGCCAACACTCTCTGGCCTACTGAAGCCTCCTAGAGACCGTTCTGTCCACCTCTTGCCTCAGGACTGGCTTCATCTAAGTGTTCCACCTGGGGCTGGCTGGCTTGTTCCAGGGGTAGGATACCACCTCTCAGTTCCTGTGATGTTCCAGGGACATCTTCTGGCTCTTGAAATTTAGCATACAGAGGCCAATGAAACTCAGGTAAACATCCTATTGAGTTTTATGGGTTTCTTCCCTGTTCCCACTTTTATTTTTATGTGTTCTGTTTTCTCATCACACTCCTCCTCTATCCACTCCCTTTCCTCACTCCACCAGAGAAGGCATGACACATAGATCACAATAGAACCTGCTGGGCATGGTGGCACACACCTGTAATCCCTGCTACGTAGGAGACTGAGGCAGCAGGATCACTTGAGCCCAAGAGTTCCAGCCTGGGCAACATAGCAAGACCTTACCTCTAAAAATTAAAAAAGTAAAAATAAAAAATTATTTTTAAAAAAGATATAACCCTTCAGAAAAGAGGATAACCTGGGAAGTTGTTACAGGCACAGAATATCACATAGGAAAAAACTCAAATTATCTCATCTGGGAAAGAATGCTTACAGAGAGATGCACCACGCCCAGCCACAGCCAGTGTTTCAGAAGTATCTAGACATAAGTAGGTTAGAAATTAAGATACCAGTATGTTAGTGACATCTGCAAATACAAAATGGAATCATCAGAAAGCAAAGTCTGTGCTGGTTTACGTCCAGATAGCTGTTGGAAACAGGACCCTTGCATGGGTCGTACTGCTTGGCCCCGGCTCCTGCTGCTGCATGAGGAGAGCGCTGGGTGGTGAGGTGTCAGCAACGTGTGTCTGGGGCGCTTTGCCGCTCAGATGTTGACTCTCATGAAATAATGACTCACTCTAACCTCCAAAAGAATGATAAGTGACAGTGAGTAATATGACAACTCCAAGAGGTCTGATAGCCAACAAGACCGATTCCTCGTAAAACTTTTCCTTGAGGGAAAGGAGACTTCCTCTTTTCTCAGTGGAGAGTTTGTGCATCTGCAGACAGTAGAGTTTGGTCCTAACCACTGGTTGATGAACGCTACATAGTAAGTCTTCCTGAAGGAAACACATCTTGCCAGTCTAACTTATGTACCCAGACTTGTAGGCCTCGGCTGTCTTACTTGTAAGGTTAGAGAATGGAACTGGGAGTTCTTGTAGCTCCCTTCCAGGCTGTGAGTCTAAATTTCAGAATTGGCTTCCTTTGGATCCCACACTTTCAGGCCAGTATTCCACTGTTGGATGTTGCCTGGGCCAGGTGGGGGACCAGTGTGGAAAAGTAAGTGATGAGCTCTGTGTTTATACAGATTCACGAGGAATCTAAACTGTCTGATTTCTTATGGGCTGGGGACTAGCAGTGTCAGCCGCATCGTTTTCAGTGCCATAGCTGGGAAGCAGAGAAGCTCTTTATTTGTTTTTGTTTTGTTTTTAACCTTTGAAAACTAATGGTAAAAATATGTGATGATCTAAGATTGAAAAATCTAATACCCTAAGGCATATGGCTAATATTCACTCAATAAATATTTAATGAGTACCTGCTATATATTAAGCATAAAGTGTTGTTGATAATATCAGGAAGTAATGACATTATTTTCGTGCTTCAAGGCTTAAAGTGCTTGGGGTTTCCTCCTATTCTGATGCTTCTATCATGAGGGAAGGAAAGGAGGAAATTCCTTAGTATCACTTGAGTCTTGAGGAGATTCCTGTGGAACATCATACCGTTTGGCAGTGGGACTTTGACTTTGGGTGTACAGACTCCAATAGAGCTAAACTCTTGTTTTTATGATGCCAATTTGTTCAAAGTTAGTCATGGGAGAATAGTAACATCTTATTTATTTTTGGCCTAAGCAATAGTCTTTCCTTCTTATAAAAACAAATTCAGACGTCGTCTGGCAAAGGGATTAATCTCAAAGCAGAGGGAGAAGGGGAAGGCCCCACAACAGCTTCGTGACCACGGCGCTGAGCCCGCCTTGCAGAGCACGGGCCTGGTGGCACTTGCTTCAGCTCTGCCCAGGGAGGGGGCAGGAGGCAGTGGGGCTTCCAGAAGGAAGGCTGGAGGATTCAAGCTGCAAGCGCAGACTTGAGGGAGGGAGGGAGGGAGGACTTTGGAGTGAATTTTAATCTGTGGGAAATAGTCGTAGGAAAAATCCTTTGAGGGCAACTTTAGCTTGTTCTGGTGCTGAGTCCTAGAGAGATTCTACAAAGTAAAGAAGTGACCAGATGCCTGTAGAAAAAGAACTACCTGGGCAAGGAACATCCATCATGCTTTCAGATTCCTCTAACCAGATAGGTTTTATGTTTAGTTCAACAGATATTATGGCAAAATACATTTCAGTTTTTTCCAGTTGTTTGAAACCCCTAATTGGGAAGTTATTTTATGTCTCTGTATCAGCCTGCTGATTCAAGTCAGGGGCTGTAGGCCAGGCCTGGCCAGGACGGGGCTCCGTTTCCACTCGGTCCGTCCCATCCAGAAGGCTCTGATGGTCAGACCAACTTACTGCTCAGATCTCCTAGCCTGTGTAGCTTGGGACCTAGCTATTAAAACCTCAAGTTCAGATTTTTGTTTGCTTAAACCAAACTAGGGATTTCTATATCATTTCCTGCCCACCACCAAACCATCTGCAGAGAGGAATTAATCTGAGTCACTGCCAGCCACAGCCAGACTGGTGCAGTGGCGTCCGCAGTAGGCATCCTGTGTGCCCACCAGTGCATCTTCTCCTCACCTCACCCTTTGTGACTGTGAACACAGAGTTGTTTACCTTGAAATCCAGCCAAGTCTACAGAATTCTAAGCTGTTTTCTCTCTTTTAAGAATTTCTTATTTCATGGATTTCTCCCTACTGTCTTTCCTTGGCTATGGAAAGGAGACACAGTACCTATTCTAAAATCATGACTTGTGCTGAGCAGTAAATTTTCTGGGACAATTTACCTGCATCAACCAGCCCATCCCTCAGCTGTACTAACATTCCTCCATTCAGCCCAGTTAGTTCCTTATTCTTTTTTGTTGTTAAGACACGGTCTCATTCTGCTGCCCAGGCTGGAGTACACTTGCATGACTGTAGGTACTGTAACCTCGAACTCCTGTTCTTAGGTGATCCTTCCACCTCAAGCCTCCTAGCAGCAGGACTACAGGCACAAGCCACCATACCCAGCTAATTTTCCTATTTTTTGTAGATACAGGGTCTCACAATATTGCCCAGGGTGGTCTCAAACTCCTGGCCTCAAGCAGTCCTCCTACCTTGGCCTCCCAAAGTGCTAGAATTACAGGCATGAGCCACCATGTCTAACCTCCTTACTCTTTATACTCTCAGCTCTGTTTTCTGACAGTTATCCTAACATCCAAAGCAGGAAGCAGGCTCAGGTGGCTTCCCCTATAGCCAGCCCTTCATAACAATGCTTTCATTTGGTGTGAGGTTGTGGAGGCTCGTCACTGAAATACCTCCAGTTTTTTTGTGTGTGTGCCTCCTGTCTGTTTCTTCCCAGGGCAGTGGCAGAGGCTGAGCCACTCTCCTTCCCTCTGCCGCGCACACTGCTATTCAGGTTGACTTGCTAAATAGCAGTATTTGTGATTCTTGGCTCCATTCCCTCTAGAAATCATATTACTACTCTGAGTTCAAGGAGGGCTAGAACAGCTACTAAGAACAGAATACATTATAATAACATTACGCAGACAAAAGCCAGAAAATTTCTGCCAGAGGCCACCTTTGTATCTTATACTTGTCCCATATTCCATCTTTTGAGAACTTTAAACAGAGTGGGCGCTACGGTGCATGGTTTATGGGCCCTGCTGCCTACCAAAGGCCTGTGTCTTGAGGCTGTTTTGATTTGAAGATGCTCCATATTTGATCTTAACAAGCTCACTGGAAAGTGATCAAGGCTTTTCCCCAAGATTAGTATCTTTCCTTTACTTCACTAACCAGTCACTTTCAAAAAGTCTACTATGTGTATTTCATTTATTAGGTGGCATTGGTAAACAAAAAAGAATTCATCAAGGAGTTTGCAGGACATTGGGTAATTAAACATATGGCCAACTCTTAAAACAGGAGACAAAATGAAAATTATAGCAATATTCACCTCTGACCAGGGATGGCTTCACAGAGAAAAGGGGCAATTGAATCTGCCATGAAGGATGAGAAAGATGGAGAAGAAAGGTGTTGGAGGTGAGCTTGCCCACACTCTGGGTTGAAAGAACCAAATCAAAGGAAAAGCAAAGACAGGGAATGACAAGTGTATGCCAGGAGATGAAATTGGAACAGTGGCTGCCTTGTCAAAAAGTATAGACTCTATTCTGTAGGTAGGAAATCACTGAAGACATTAGAAAGGGAGGTGGGAATCCACCCTAGCATGTTTTAGAAAGATCACTCTCATTCATACCAGGTTGAAGTGCTGTAAGACTATTGGAATAAGCAAAAGATGCTAGGATATGACAGCTTGTACTAGGGTTGTGACCAGGAGATCAGAAATGAAAAAGTAAATCAGAAGAAACATAATTTGGAAAGAGCATTAATAGGAAATTCACAGAAGAAGTGGCCAATAAATACGTTTTTAAATGTTTTGCTTTGATTTGTGGCTTCACTACAAATGAAAAGAACTACAAATGAAAACAGCCCTGTCATTTTTGGAAGGTTGAGGTTCATTTGTTTGTGTCTTCAGTATATTGAGAGAGTAGGGAAATAGGCACCCTTCTGTGTTGCTCACATCCTGAAAATTAATACAACTATTCTAGAATGGTTTGGTCACATGTCTTACCCTTTGGCGCAGTAATTTTAAGAAAATAATCATAGACATGTAAAAATGTATATACAGGAAAATTCAGTATGTTAATATTTACAGTAATAAAAACTTGAAAACAAACTAAATTTCTAATGAAATTTGTTAAATAAATGATAGATACATAAAATGAATTATAATGCAACCCATTAAAATTGCTTTAGAAGAATATCTAATCACATGAAAAATTACAATTAGTAATTATTAGGTGAAAGAACATTTGCTACATAGTATGATCAGTATGGTTTGATGTGTAATCAGACATTCACAAAGAGATGTTTATCAGGCTCTGGAAAATGTGAGTCTGAAACTCAGCAGAGAGAGGGAGCTACAGTTAAAACTATGTGACCTGCCTTCAAAATGGTTAAATTTAGATGATGGGCATGGAAGGGTTATTGCACTATTTTCTTTGATGTGCATTTGAGATTTTCTGTGATAAATTTTTTTTTTCAAAGAACAAATACCTACCTCAAAAGAAATAAATTGAAAGAAACTAACCAATAAGTTAGCTGCTATTATTTTTACCTCCCTTTAAAGCTAAAGGTAGACAAAGGTACCCAGGCTGAAGATCTAAGAGGAAGAACAGTGGACAGTCTCCTTAGACCTGCGTGTGTGGGAGTGAGCGGGAAGAGGAGGAGTGACATGAGGACAGGAAGGAAGTGTGGGGACAGGCAGAGGAGAGCCCACAGAATATGGGTGGTGTGGCCTCAGGAGGGGAGAAGGTTAGAAGGAAGTATTGTCAGGGCCAGACGCAAGTAAGGACCCTTAGATCCCGGGCAGGTATGTAATCTTGGGGGGATTAGTGTTTGGAGGTGTTTTGTTTAAGTTTCAAAATATACCATGCATACAGAAAAGTACACAAATCACAATTACAGCTCAGTGAATCTTTACACACTCATGTGGCAAACACCTGGAACAAGCAGCAGGACACCACCAGCACCTTAGAAGCCCCTTTAATCTTCCTTCCAGTCACTCCCCATCCTCCAGGGTCACCTGACTTCATACCCCTCTGATTAGTTCTGCCTGATTTTTGACTTTACATACCTGGAGTCATCCTATGTGGGCTCCTTTGTATCTGGCTTCTTTAATTCCACATCATGTTGATGAACTGCATCTGTTTTGTTATGCGTATAGTTCATTCATTCTCATGCTACATGATATTCCATTCTATGAGCATGCCACAGTTTATCATTCAATTACTGGTGGACATTTGGGTTGTTCAAATAGTGCTGCCATGGATATTCTTGTCTGTGTCTTCTGGTGAATTTACATACACCTATAAGTTCAGTCATAGGGTATACATATGTTCAACTTTAGTAGATACTGCTAAATATTTTTCCAAAGTGCTTGTGCCAATTTATATTCCCACTAGGAATGTAGGAGAGGTCAAGTGGTTCCACTTCCTTGCCAGCACTTGGTGTTGTCTGTCTTTTTAAATTTTAGCCATTCTACTGGGTATGGCTAATGAGACTGTACTCCTTTTTATGTGTTTGTTAGCCATTTCAACATACTCTTCTGCAAAGTATCTGTTTAAGTCTCTTGCCCATTTTTATTGTTAATTTTTATTGTCATTACTGATTTATAGGAGTTTTTCATACATTCTGAATATGAATCCTTCATCAGATATATGCATTGCAAGTATCTTCTCTAATCCGTGAGCTGCCTTTCACTCTCTTATTGGTATCATTTTTTTATAATTTTTTTTATTTCAGCATATTATGGGGGTACAAATTTTAAGGTTTCAAATAATGCCCTTGCCCCCTCTTCCCCCACAAGTCTGAGCTTCAAGCGTGACCATCCCCCAGATGGTGCACATCTCATTTATTATGTATGTATATACCCGCCCCCTCCCCCCTCCCCCCACCCAATACCCAATTCATGTAGTTCCTATGTGTCCACTTAGGTGCTGCTCAGTTAATACTAGTTTGTTGCTGGTGAGTATATGTGGTGCTTGTTTTTCCATTCTTGGGATACTTCACTTAGTATATGGGTTCTAGCTCTATCCAGGAAAATATAAGATGTGCTATATCACCATTGTTTCTTCGAGCTGAATAGTACTCCATGGTATACACATACCACATTTTATTAATCCACTCATGAATTGATGGGCACTTGAGTTGTTTCCACAGCTTTGCTATTATGTATTGTGCTGCTGTAAACATTCGAGTGCAGGTATCATTTTTGTAGAGTGTCATTGGATCTTTTGGATAGATGCCCAGTAATGGGATTGCTGGATCAAATGGTAGATCCACTTGTATCACTTTAAGGTATCTCCATATTGCTTTCCACAGAGGTTGAACTAGTTTGCAGTCCCACCAGCAGTGTAGGAGTGTTCCTCTCTCTCCACATCCACACCAACATCTATTGTTTTGGGACGTTTTGATAAAGGCCATTCTTACTGGAAATAAGTGATATCTCATTATAGTTTTGATTTGCATTTCCCTGATGATTAGAGATGTTGAGCATTTTTTCATATGTTTGTTACCCATTATTCTGTCTTCTTTAGAAAAGTTTCTGTTCATGTCCTTTTCCCACTTTTTGATAGGGTTGTTTGATTTTTTCTTGCTGATTTTCGTGAATTCTAAGTAGATTCTAGTTATCAGCCCCTTATCAGACATGTGGATGCGAAAATTTCCTCCCATTCTGTAGATTGTCTGTTTACTGTCATGACTATTTCTTTCAGCATGCAGAAGCTTTTTAGTTTGATCATGTCCCACTTATTTATTTTTGTTGCTGCTGTGATTGCCTTTGGGATCTTCTTCATAAATTCTTTGCCTAAGGCCGATGTCTAGGAGAGTGTTTCCAACATTTTCCTCTAGAATTCTAATAGTTTCATACCTTAGGTTTAAGTCTGTTATCCAGCGTGAGTTGATTTTTGTGAGAGGTGAAAGGTGTGGGTCCTGCTTCAGCCTTCTACAAGTGTATCTTTTAAGAAAAACACATCCTTAATTTTAATATAGGTCTAATTTATCAATTTTTTTCCCCTTATGGTTAGTGCTTTTTTTGTTCTGTTTAAGAAATCTTTGCATTTCCTAAAGATTGTCTCTTGTGTTTCCTTTTAAATATTTTGTTTTACCATTCACATTTCCATCTGTCATTCCTTAGGAATTCATTTTATGTATGGTGTGAGGTTGAGATCAAAATACTGGTAGGGCTATGTTTTGCATACAGCTCCTCCCCGCCCCCCATTTATCAGAGAGACCGTACTTTTCCCACTGCACAGTTATACCCTCTTTGTCACAAATCAAGCAGCCACGTGTATAAAGTTTTTTCTGGATTCTCTTTTCTGTTTCATTGGTCTGCATGTCTGTTCTCATACCAGTAGTGTGTGTGCTAATGACCATTGCTTTACAGTAATATTCTTCTTCCAGATAGCAACAGTCTTATAACTTCGTTCTTCAAGATCAGATTGGCTGTTCTTGGCTGTTTCCATTGCCACTTACACTTTGCAGTCAGCTTGTCAGTTTCCACACACAGCCGCCAAGTCTTGGCTTTGGATTGCATTGACTCTGTAGTTAGTGTGGGCAGAATTAACACATTTAAAATGTTGAGTCTTCCAATCCTTGATTCATGTTATATCCCTCCATTTAAGTTATTAATTTCTCTAATATTTTATACTTTTCAATATAGAGGTCTTTAGTGATCTTTTGAGAGAGCAATTTCAGTAAGACAGCAAAAACTAAGTTCTTAGGCACTGAGGAAGGAATGAGAAACAAGCAGCAAATGTAGATTATTTCTTTTGGGAAGTTTGGTGAAAGGAAGAGAAAATTTGCTACCAGCTTGAGAGAAATGCAGATTCAGAGCCTTTTCAGGAAGGGCAGTGTTCAAGTAGTCCCCAGAAGCCTTTGTGAAAGGCCAGGGGAGGGGAGGGGCTAGAAAGCGAGTTTGCTCATGGGACAAGGCCTAAGAGGTGGCTGCAGCGCAGGCAGGGAGCCGTGCCAGCCTGGAGAAGAGGAAGGAGCCGGGAACATCATGGGGTCCTTTTGAGGCAGGATATTTCCCAGGTGGAGTTACCTTAATTTCCTCAGACTCCCAGGTTGCCCCCACATTAAACAGGGCTGAGCCCTTGTGACCAGCGCCCTTTGCCACCGAGAGCAGTGAGTCCCACAAGCAGGATGTCTGAAGCAGCAGGACTCGTGGCCGTCCTGATCCACGTGTCCAAGTCCCTCTTCCTTTAGCAGAGCGTGTGATCCTATAATATATTTCTCTCCTGGAGGTACGTGCCTGTACATTTGTCATTCCAACAGTAGTCCCTTCCTCCAGAGTATCTCAGTTAAATTAAGGTGTGGTGAAAGGGACCTTTTCACAAAATCCTGAGGTGCGTTTTGTTGTAGATACTCTGTATAGAGGAGACCAGGTGCTGGGATGTGCGGCTTCACGCTAAAGCTATAAAAAGTCTGGCAGGACTTATGGGAACAAACTTGTTTTCCAGTTTAGTGAAAATGGTTTTACTTTGGAAGTGTTTTAGGTGTTTTGTTGTTGTTTGTCTTTAGATGCAAAGCTTTAAATCCATACACAGAAAATTGCATCTTTATATCTAGAGAGGTGATCGTGTAAACTTATGTGCTACCTACAATTATGGTGTTTCTAAGAAAAACAAGGCAACAGTATTTTTCACTGTCATACTTGCAGTGGTGGAATTAGACTGCTAATATTAGAAAGGAGAATAAGAAATGGAAAATCTTCTTGATTACTCCATCTTACATCTACTAAGTTTGGATTTGTAGCCTTAAGGAAAGGAAAAGAGGGAGAGAGAAAGAATTAATTCATTGTAACTAGGATGTAATAAGCATTTTCATGAAATCCCAAATATTACATGTTTATATTCTTTGGGAAATTCTTTTCTGGTTTTAAGCCTAAAGGGGCCTTTCCTGAAGAGAAGGCAAGAGGAAGGAGCGTGTGAGAGGGCTGTGGGTGTTGGGCAAGGGTAGGAGGGAGCAAGAATACCTTGAGTGAAATCTGCTACGTTTCAGAATCTAGAATACGCCTTTCCCAACATATCCATAGAATCCATAGCATTGCAGAGCCATACAAAAACTTCCTTTCTTACATGTGATTCATGTGCTGAAGACACACAGCAGCCCCCTTATTGTGGGGGTAGATACCTGAAACCACAGATGGTACCAAACTCTATATATACTAAGTTTTTTCCTATACATACATAGCTGTGGTAAAGTTTAATTTATAAATCAGACACAGTAAGAAATTAACAGTAACTAATAATAAAATAGAACAATTGTAACAATACTCAGAATGGCATGTGATTTAATATTTAAGAATTATTTATTTCTGGAATTTTCCATTTAATATTTTCGGACTATAGTTGACTGCGGATAACTGAAACAAGGGAAAGCAAAACTGCGGATAAGAGGGGACTACTTTATTTTAAAATAATGAGGTACTAATCCATTTCAAGATTTGTTTTCATACCCTTGCTGTATAATACATATGTCTAAGTTTTTAGTTTGGTCACTTCACATTGCCCCTAAGTGATCTAAAAGTTTTAACAACAAATTCTTGTACTCTTTTGACTTCAGAATGAACAGAGCTTTGAAATCAAAATAGAAGTCCTCGTTTTAAAAGTAATTCCAGTTTCACAAGAGAGGTTGATCTTTGAGATCTTTGAGATTTTTTTCAAGAAATTTTGGCATATAATGGATCAAGTACCAATGAAACCTCTCCCTGCTCAGCCATGCCCACATTTAACACTGCTTTCAGATAAAACGCAAACCATGTGTAATCTCTGGAGAACAGAAAAAGACCTACCCGATGGAGAGCAGCTCCAGCTACAAAGGAATACTTCCCTCCCTAAACTTTTTGATTTTCTCTAAACTTTTTAATTTGATTTTCGATTTTTAGACACCTTTTCCCTGACAAACCAGCCACTGGGCCTTGGGAAAAGCATGCCTTTCAGTCTTCCTCTGTCCCCTAATCTTACTCCCCTGCTTCCAGCTTCACTTTGTCCTCCTACAGTGCTAAATCACTCTTCCCCTTTTGTTTACGCCTCCTGGCATTTGTAGGTAATAGCCACGTTCCATGCCCTTGGATTTTACTTAGTTCAGGTCTACATACTTAGTTCTTCTAATCCTGCCTCATAAAAAAATCCTTTCAGCTTCTCAGTCATGCCTGCCATTTTTCTTTGAACTTATTCCAGTTTGTCTCCATCTTTCTGGTAATGGGGTGTCAGAAACGGAACACAGTGCCCTGGGTGTGGCTTCACTGAAATGGTGTAATGGAATGGGGGGCCTCTGAGGGTAGTGCCCAAGCCTGGCCAGCCCGGGCCTTTTGTCACTCTCGCAGGGCTGGGGTTGCTTGTCCAGATTTGGGACTCCTGTGTTCCTGAGCCACAGTGAATAGCCAAGTGCATTTCCCACCCCATTCCTCAGCTTTTACTGTTTTTCTGTGTGAAATGACACTTTTTCTGTCCTCTACTGTCAGCCGCCACATTCTTCAAGAAATTCCCCTCCCTCTTCTTCTTCCTGCCCAAACCAAAGGCAGTAGCGTTTACCTCTACTACTTACTGTGTGGGCATTTACTGCACAGTGTTTTGCATAGAGTGCTCAGTCAATTTTTTTTCCAGTTGCATAGAGATATAATTCTCATACCATAGAATTTACTCATCTGAAGTGTACAATTCAGTAGATTTAGTGTGTTCTCAGAGTTGTGAAACCATCACCATAATCAATTTTCCAACATTTTTATCACCCCAAAAAGAAACTCCTACCCATCAGCAGTCACTGCCATTTCCCCATCCCACCCCAGCCCCAGGCAACCACTCATCTACTTTCTGACTCTGGATTTGCCTAGTCTGAGATTTCATAAGAAGAAAATCACACAATATGTGGTCCTTTGTGACTGGTGTCTTTCACTTAGCACAATGTTTCATATACTTTACATAATATAGCATGCACCAGAGCTCCTTTCCTTCTTATTGGCCAGTCAGTCAATACTTTTTGAGTGGATATTCTATATATTTCCATTCAGCCCTTCTCAAAGTTTTAGAATATTAGAAATATGCCTTTAAAAATGCATGCAGTTTTGAAGGATATTTGCATTACCCATATTTGTATTTATATTTTTTACTGCAAAACGTATGTTGCTTGTGGTGTTAAATCAAACAGTACAGAAACATATGCGGTAAAATTGAAACTCCTTCTTCTGTCCACTCAAATTAACCACACTTAATAGTTTTGTGTTTCTCCTTCTGTACATTGTATTTATTTTTGTGTGTAGGCCCATGCATGTGTGTGTATATTTTAAAATGTTTTTAGGTCCAAATATATAGCTCTCTCTTGGCCTCTTGTTGGCCAACCTCAGTGTTGACACTGAGGTTGTTAATAAATTTTGGCTCTTACAAATTGCCTTAGTAAACATGGTCAAAGGGTATATACAATTAAATTTGGTTAATGAGACCAAATTCTTCACCAGCCTATATTCCCACCAGTGTTGTTTAAGAGTACCCACTTCCTTAATCCCTTACTGACACTGATTGTCCACAGTCTTTGAAAGTTTTGCCAATGTGATGGGGGGAAAAATAAACCTATCTTGTTTAATTTGTATTTCCTTAATTATTGAGGTTGAGTATCTTTTATGTTCTTATTACCCATTTGTATTTCTTCTGTGAGTTTTTTGTTCATGTCTTCTGCCTGTTTTTCTATTAGATATTTAGGCTTACAGCGCCAGTTCGAACTACACTGATGTCTGTCATTTGTCTTTTTGTATCTTCTCTTGTTTTCCAAACCATCACTTGTATTTTAATTTAATGTTTTTTTCTTTCTTCCTTCCTTTCTTGTCTCACTCTGCCACCCCAACTAGAGCACAGTGGTGTCATCTCAGCTCACTGCAACCTCAAACTCCTGGGCTCAAGTGATCCTCCTGCCTCAGCCTCCTGAGTAGCTGGGACTACAGGTGCATACCACCACACCAAACTAAATTTTTTTACTTTTAGTGGAGATGAGGTCTTGTTTGCTCAGGCTGGTCTCAAACTCCTGACCTCAAGCTATCCTCCCTCCTCGGCCTCCCAGAGTGTTGGTTTACAGGCCTTGAGCCATCATGCCCAGCCTTAATTTAATTTCTATTTCTCTGTCTCCACGCAGACGTTTTAAATTTCTGTATAGTCAGATTTGCCTTTTTTTATGATTTCTGAATTTAAAAGCATTTACTCTCTCCTCCCCCAAATAAAAAGCACTTACCTGTTCCCTAGCCCAAGATTATAAAAATATGTTCCTAAATTTACTTCTAGTACTTTCAAGGTATAGTTTTTAAATTTAAATCTTTAACCAGTTTGAAATTTATATTGATATATGTTATGAGCAGGAATCCAGCCATAGATGGGCACAGTTGACTTAATACAGTTCAATGATTTCAAATGCTTCCTGAGAATATTCTAAATTCCACTGATTAGTGTTATCAATACAATCCTCTTCTAATTGGTATACTTTTATAGTATGTTTTACTATCTGGTAGAGCAAGTCTCACATGGTTCTTCTTCCTTTAAGGTATTTTTCTGGTTCTTCTTATATATTTATACCTCAGGACAAATTCTGGAAACAATTATCAAATTCTGAAACAGCCTCTGGGATTTGGTTTGGAAATGTATTTACAGTAGACTTTTAAGTGAAAAAAAAATCAGTTAACAAGTAATCTATATAATATGATGGCCATTTTGTTTCTAGAAGGTATGTGTATATATTAAAACAAAGTCCCAAAGAATATATGACAAAATATAAGATAATGGCAATATTATAGGCAATTTTTTTTCTCGGTGCTTTTCTTTCTTTTCCAATTTTTTACATTATTTTTATAGCACTTTCTAAATCAGGGAGAAATCCTGACAAAATGTTATTAAACTAACTAACATGTGTATCCATCATAACCTCATGATTATCTCCTTAATATAACAGAACCCAAATGATAATACCAAATATTTTGTGGGAAATAAATATGTGACTTGTAAAGAGTGAAGTGCAGAGACCTGGCTAAGAGTATAAACCCAGTTGTCTAGAATATTCCTGGGAAAGATTGAGGTGGGAAACTGAAGCAACCCAGCCCCACAGCCTTCTACCTTTGCGTGGTTGACACTGCAGAGACTTGAGGGTTTGTAGCCTTTTCACTTGGCAGGATTTCTGGGTTTTCCGAGCAGCAGATTTACAAGGCACCTGGTCTCCAGGCTTTCCCCATTTAAGAGATTCTTATTCGTGCGACACAGCCAGACTTCAGTTTAAATCTAGCCCTTGAATGTCCTGATCTTTTAGTCAACTTTTAGCAAAAGGGAGATTGCTAGGCCTATTTCTAACTCTTTGATATATTTGAAGAAACACCATGCTAATTCTTGGCTCAGAGCATCTGGATGCTAACAGCAGTGGAATCAAAACTTGGTTCTCTTTGCTTTTCAGTTTATGTGCTCTTTCTGGGTGATCTTATCCATTTAATAACATCAAGAACAATAATTTTAACATCCAACATTTATCAAGGTTTTTCCATGTGTCAGACATTGTACCGTACTTTATATGACTGTCTCATTAAATCCCTAAAACAACTCTGTAAGTGTTGTTTTTGCCCCATTATACAGATGAAACCAAGGCCCAGAGAGGTCAAGGTCACATAAACTAATAATTGGCAGAGCTGACACTGAAACCCAGGCTGCCTAACTCCACAGCCTATGTTCTTAACTATACACTGTACTCAATTTTTAATTTTCCTCCTTTATTCCTTAAAAGCTGCTTTGGTTCCTGTATTTTCAGCCTTATTTGTCCAATTTCTCCAGTTAGAATCATCAAAAATTATCCTCCATTCTCCCTCACTCCACCTCTTGTCACTCCTGCTTTTGAGAAGTCTCAGATGCATGTGTCTTCACCATCCTCCTGGGCCCTTCCTCGGTCTTAGCCCTCCCTGACTCCCACCTGGGCTGGGAACAGTAACCTCCCTTCTACCAATCTAACCTCTTTCCTTATCTTCTGAGTTATCTTCTAAGAAAGTGAAGGTGATTGAGCCACTGTACTGTTTAAAAATTCTTAGGGGACTTCCTTTTTTGTTGTTTTATTTTAAGTTTTGGTTTTTGAACCAGATTAAATCTGAGGTCCCAGGCTTTAAATACACAGTCTGGTCCTATTGCGACTTTTCAGCTCTGTTTCTTGTCATTCTCCACCCAATCCCTTCCCGTGTGCTACAGCTGTCCTGAACGTTCCCCTCTTCCTGAGGTCTGTGCCAAGTCTTTCCCGGCTCCACGCACATGCACTGGTCTCTTCTGCTCAAAACCTCTTCTGTGTTTATGTCTCAGACACTCCTGTTCAGCTCTCAAGACCCAGATCACCTCCAGTAACAGCTTCTCGGACTCATCCAGGACGAAATAGTGATTGTTGCTATGCTGGGTGTCTGTTTACATATGTATGTCGCCTCCCTTAACCTGAATGCGCCTTCAGGGCAAGGACCAAACCTGTTCGCCATTCAGCACCTTGCACGCAGTAGCACTCAATAAATGTTGGTTAAAATGCCTGAAGGAATGTTAAAGAAGGTATTAGAAACAACAGGAAATTAGAAATATACTTACTTCTAAAAAAGGGACCATTTTATGTTTCTCAAAGTAATCTTTTTAGCTAAATTAGCAGGCCTAAGACAGGGGTAGTCTAATGTACTGAATGAAAGTGGTACTCAGCAAATGGAGAAGTCCTCTAAGTTGTACGTTTCCCAGTGCCAACGCCACTCCGCAGGGTTCAGATCCTAGCCGAGGTCACCACGCCCTGTCCCACCCTGTGTGCGAGCCGCATCCATCGGCGGGAACGCTCCACTCAGAGTGAGAGGCTGGGCTGAGGGCCCTACTCTGCAGGTGACCAGCTTTTGGGCCTCATTTTCATAAAGAAAAATTTGATATTTGTACACTTTTCTTGTGATTAATTTTGATGCAGGGAGATTTCACATAGATAGTGCTTCTCTGTGTCATTTCTTTACTGATGAACAATAATTTTTAACTCAGTACAAATAGAATTGCTTTGTTTTACCTGAAATCCATCTCTCCTTTCCCTTTCAGCTGCAGAATGAGCTAGAAAAAGGTGAACGGGACAATGCAGAACTTCAGGAGTTTGCCAATGCCATTCTCCAGCAGATAGCAGATCACTGTCCCGACATCCTGGAGCAGGTGGTCAGCGCGCTGGAAGAGTCCTCCTGACCCTGCTGTGCGGAGAAGCCCAAGCCGGGCGGCCAGGGAGCCAGGAAGGGAGAACTGTGAGGAACAGGCGCCCAGAGCCTTCTTGGCACCCAACACTGCACACGGCGTCCCATCTTGCTCACTTGAAGAAGTGTGACTCCGGCACCGTTTCTAATCTGTCATCTTCCTCCATCTTTCTGCTTTTGATGTGGTCTCTACACTGATTTTCTGGATGTCCAAGGTGGGTCAACAGCCGAGTCTCTCTGAAGAGCTGCCATCCAGTCATCGACAGTGGGGACCAGAAGCTGGTGGCTCTGCCCTACAGGGGCTTGGGCACAGAGCCCTCTCTCCTCCTGTCCTTTGTCATGAGAACAAAGCCTGGAATCTCCTTGGAGTTCAGCAGGTTGAGAGAATGCCTCACACTGGACCGGAGAGCTGAGTGTTCCAATATCGCAATAGGTGCTTTCTCCTAAAGGGCAGAAAAAAATCTCAGAAAGAGTATTAGAAAAAGAGAGAGTGGGGACAGAGTGAATAGGGACAAAGAGAAACCACCTCCTCTCACAGTCTGTCTGCTTCCTCCCCATGGGTGACGTTTGTATGGGGAGCCGGGGCAGAGGCCTCACCCTTCTCCTCCCCCAGGACTGGGCCTCTGCCCGGCCTCGCTCTACCCCTCAGCTAGCTGTCAAGACAGTGGGAGCAGTGACCCCAGTCTTTCTGTGCAAGACCTTGACCTTACCATATTAGTTGTTAAATAAAATGTCAACGGAAAGAGAAAAGGGGTTTGACATGCAAGGCCCCGTCATCCCTGCCTGCAGCATTGCCCCTCTAGAAGGTTCCTCAGGCTCAGGCTGACTTCCCCTGAATGTCTCTGGGATGCCGCCTGCCCTGTGGCACCCAGGCCCGCACTCCTGCAGCCTGGCAGGGGCTAAGGTTGAAGATCCCTCTCGCGCCCTTTCAGCCTTGCTCTTGGCTTGCCCTCTCAGAACCAGCCTCATGTATGCCTGGAACCTTCTTCTGGCACAGTGAAGGTTCCTTATCCCACACATTCCTTTCTCTGTTCTTTGACCCAGATGGTATTTGCGAAATGCCTACTGTGCACAAGTCACCATGTTAGGCATCCATTCTTGAAAGTCTCTTCAGTGAGGGAGCGGTGTCGTGGCTTCCAGGAGGCATGCCTGGTTGAGTCAAAGCAGTGACAAGCACATCCTTCCCCTCCCCCACCTTAATATAAGGTATCATTCTAGAAAAGTCTTTCATAAGTCAGCATTTCTCATCGATAATGACAAGGAAATTGATAGGTTTGAGGGGCCCAGTTGCCTCATTGCCTATGGGGTACCATTTGGTAATTGAGGATTTTTGCTGTTTGCTGTTATTACCCTTAGGGGGCTGTGGGAGGCCACTCCCTACACATCTGCACGAGCCTCGTGGACTAAACCCAGTTGAAGGTGTTGGCACTTTGAAGGGCGTTTTTCCCAAGCATAGACAGTGGCCATCGTGAATAATCAGGTCCCAAGAACTAGACCACCTAACCCACATCTACCACCCCTTTGACCACCTCTGCCACCAGAAGCCCACCAGACACTCACATCTTCTGAGGGGAGTTGCTGGACAGGGTATTAGAGTCTCACTGTGTCCACCATGACATAAAGAACTGAGGCGTGACAACAGCCTTCACAGGGCTTCGGCAGAACAGAGAGCAGGGTAGGCCGTGCCTGAAGGATTGGCCCAGCCCGGGCTTGCTGTCCTGCAGCTAGTCTGGCAGGGACAACTTCAGGCAGGTCTCCCCCTCCCTAATCTGGCCCATGTTGTCAGGCACAGCACCTGCGCCGTTGCCCATGCAGCGTGTGACTGTCACTGCACCTCCTTCCTTCTCTCGTTTCACCCTCCCCCATTACTTCTACTCCAGAAAACTTATGGAAGCCCTTTGTGACAAGTGCTTCTGAGAAGGAAAATTCTTGGAACAGACATCTCTGGGCTCTGTGAGCAGCAGGGAAGCTCTTGATCCTTCTTGAACTCTGATCTGGTATCTCAAATGATTCAGGGACTATTTGGCTAAAGTTTCATGGCAAACATGTCCTGCCTTTGTGTCACAGGAGCAAAGTCAGTGCAGTTTCTAGCGTTCCGAGCACCTTATTCAGTCTGGACCATCCGTTGGACACAGCTCTGATCACACTAGGACTTGTCACTCCATGGCCCTCCTCTGGTACCCATGGTTTCACAAGGTTGCTTAACTGCTACTGATAGTAGGGAGCCTTGAAAACTCACTGCTGGATGCTTACAATCCCCCTAACTCCCCCATTCCCCCATTCCACTCTTCCATTCTCCTTGCCCTTTAGCGCCTCAAGAAACACCCCCAAATCAAGGTCGTCATAAACAGGGCGAGAAGAGTGGGTACGACCCAGCCCGGGGCCAGTGACTGAAGAAGTACAGTGTAAGTTTCTCATCTCCTAGACCTCTGTCCCAGGTGCCCATTGAGTTACTGATGAAGTATCTTAATTGAAATTTGCAAGGACTTGGATACCATTTGAAATGGGAAAGATTTTAAATGGGCTTTAACGTATTCAGAAATATGAATGAGAATTCCCAAATTCATCTCAGCTCTAGCCGTTGTCCTTGCACCTTACAATCAAGATCCAGGTCATCTCTCTCTTGCTCATACTCGGGCTTTAGACATAGCAGTCTAGCAGGCTGGGCCCAAGGCCCCGCCAGTGTCTGTGGTGGCAGTGGGACGTGCTAGTCTGGTCAGTTAGAGTCCGTCTGGCTTTCCACGACGAGCCCATGGGCTCACCCTCTGCCCAGAGTGAGAGAAGAGGAGGGGGAAGGCATCACAAAGCCCTCGTCAGCTGGCAAGGTTGTCCCTCCCCTGTTAAGGTCAGGGTTGTGAAGGAAACCATGTCACCGCAAAATATAACTTTCCAAGCACCCCATCAGTCGGCAGTTGGATTTGCCGCTAGAGAGTCCTGCTCTTCCTGGAGCCATCCCGCCCCGCCTGGCCACCTTTCGGAAGCACAGGCCACTCTTGGGTCTTTGTGGGAAGAGTCAGCCCTCTGGTGGCATTTCCTGGGTGCCAGCAGAGCCCACGTCAGCAGCACAGGAGACTGCGTGTGTGCCCCCAACCTCATGTCCCCTGCAGGAGTCCAGAGCTGTGGGAGAGGGACAAGAAGAGACAGACCGCAGAGCAGCAGCCGCCCTGTGGAGCCTGCAGGGCCCACCCTGGGGCTTCTCAGGGAGGGACTCGAACTGCTCAAAGCAATGTTTCCAAGAGAACCTGGAGTCCCCATGTGAACTAAGGGAACACATAGGCAAGAAACGTGTGCGTGGAAATCCTTCTGAACAAAATGGCTGTCCTTACCCACTGTTTTTAAGCAAAAACTGTTTCCAAACTTTTTAGTGTCAAAACTAACCAAGTGTCTCCTGATTTTTCCCATTGTGTTTGGCGAGTGTTGTGACCCTGTCGTAGGTATTTCTCCTCCTGACTCGGGGGGAGAAGTGGTTTAGGGACTGATTTGGGGAGCGGGTTTTCCTCCCATCTCACCTCTTCTTCTGTCTCTCTGCTTGTCGATATTGTCTGTGTTACTCAGAGAACTGGGGCAGTTATGTCGTGTCCATTATTGAGATTATTAAAATATTAAAAAGTAGTTGTAGAACTGAAAAGTTAAAGAGCTTTGTTTTAAAACTGAAAACCAATGTCATGTTAACAAAGGAATTCAAGCTATGGGGCAGCCGCACTCCCCCCCCCCCAAGCTGGCAGAGGTGGCAGCTGGGCTAGCAGCTTGGGAAACACAGTGAGCACACCCCGGGCAGGTGGCTGCCTGGGGAGAGAGACAATTTCTGAGTAAAAGGAATGCAAATTTAGGGGCTCAGAGACTCAGGTGTGCCAGGACTTTCCTATCCGTCCTCGGGACCTGTTGGTAGAGGTTTCAGCTTGTTGCCCCAGAACCACCGTCCCCACGTCGGCCCCAGCTCAGTGTGCCTAATACTCTCTGGTAACCGGGGCTGGAGCCCAAAGCCCACACCTGGCGGGCCGCAGGGCCTCCCTCCTGCCCACTTGGTGCTATATCATCCAGTGGCCCGTCCAGGACGGCCACTCACAGCCAGCCTGGAGCCTGCAGTCCAGGCGGGACGACGCGCCCTCCCATCTAGTTCCTTCTGGCTTCAGGCCCTAGGTTCTTTCCCTGTGAGCTTTTTAGGCCCCAGATCTCCCGGGCCAGGGCTCGCTCTCTCGGCCCCAGAGATGCCGTGGTCAGGAAGGGATGTGAACCGTGCTGAAGGCAGAATCTGCACCTGGGCCAGAGCCGGCCCTCTGGGCCCCACACACCACACCAGCATCGCGCCGCCAGAGGTGCAGCCGGGCCTGGCGAGGGCGCCACACCGCCTGTCTGGCCTGCCCGCCCCACTGCAGGACCAGCCCTGGACCTGCCTCGCACATCCGGATGTCCGGGCTGGGCCAGATTCGCCCCGGGCTCCAGAAGAGAAGTGCCAGCTTCAGCGGGGGCCCAGGGGCCTGGGCCCTGCCCCGTGTAGCTTGAGTTCCTGGCGCAGTGCGCCGCTGCCTTCAGCTGTGCGTGTGTCCTGCTGGAGTTGCGGTACTGATGGGGTGATGTACGAAGAATTGTGCTACATTCAACTTGGCCTTGATAATTACTGTAAACACTTTGTTCATTTTTTTCTTTTTTATTCACAAACTAAATCCATCAGGAAATTATAAAGTTATTTAAAAATGATGTACCGTGTCCTTTGAGTCTCACCCTCGATCATCCAGGCGAGAGTGTCCTTAAATGCTAGAAAAGCAGAAGCCAGTGGTCCCCATGAGGCCGACCCCAGCAGCAGGTGACCCGAGAGCCAGGGCTGCCCAGCCCTGGACGGGCGGAGAACTTGCGCCTCGTCCGCAGGCCCTGGCGCGGTCTCAGGAGAGCGGCCTCCTCTCGCCCCACCGCATCTCGGGGTGCAGCTCCCTCGACTGCCTTTCAAGGCCATCCCAGCTCCCTGTTCCTTCACGCCCGAGGCGGAGCCAGGGTCTGCATTTCTGGTCTCGTCTTCCAGAGCTTAGTGGAAGGCGTCGCAGACATCCCATCCTGAGAGGGCTCTGTTCAGAGCCGGGACCCGGTGAGGGGTGAGTTCTGACGCAGTGGCTGCGGCTTGCGGCCGTGGCAGCCAGGGCACGTGGGAGCGCCAAGAGGAAAGGGAGGCAAGACCCTGTGCTTCCAAGTGGTGGTCATTTCCCCTTTGATGCTGGTCTTGGCCTTATGCGCAGTAAGAAACTATTTAGGGGATTTCTCCATGAGAATTGCTTTTCTGCTTGGCTTCATTTCTGTGTCTGCCCCAGAAGGGGACCAGAAAGCCTGTTCCTGCATTCCCTCCCTCTCCCTGGCTGTCCTGTCGCCCACCAGGCATCGGCAAGACAGTCCCACGTGTGCTCCTGGTTCTCCCAGGGCCTGGCGCTGCCCTGGCCCCGTCTCCAGCCAGAGCCACCGTCGGGCCCCTCTGCCTGGGGCACGGGTGCTGGGCATGGGCTGAAGGGCCGAGTTGCTCGTCATTTCGTCACACAGAGCAGAAGTAGTTTTACTGGCAGAACGTGTCATCCTGCACAATATAAAGTCACAACCACAAGCAGATGTGTCCACAGAAAGCTGTTGGAGTGCACTGGCCAGCTGTTTTCCAGGGTTCTCCATTCATCCCTTTTTGCTGTTTATTTCTTTGCTCTGGTCTGCAAGCACCCAGCTGCAGACAAGTGGACGCGGAAGCCGCAGGTATGAGGAAATATTCGAGAGAACTCTGAAGTGAGAGCTCCATCCATTGACATGGCTCTTCTCTGAATTGGGAAGAGACCGCTTTATTTATTTATTATTTATTATTTTATTTTTGAGGTATAATATCTCAAGGTGCCTCAAAAATGACTGAGAACTGGTTAGGCCCTGGGGGGCTGGTCACAAGAGGCTGGTTTGGGATCCGTGAGCTCCCTGGGCGTCCTGAACAGAGCCGGGCCGCGCAGCGGCACCAGAGCCTCTGTCTCGCCCCCTCTGTGAATGCAGGCCGCCTTCCTCCACGCCACAAGACTCAAGTCATCACGAAGATAATACAGGATTATGTTTTTCCTCTTTGAAAGCTCCTTTCAGAGTGTAGTATAAAATCGCTTTGTTCACGTCTGCAATTTGCTTGACGGTGCCCCAGTGTGGGGGCACGGGCGCTCGGGACTCTTGGGCCGTCCTCGTGTGTTTGACGTTGTCCTGAATAAGTTAGACATTCACACCCGCCAGTCGTGCCTGCCCAGTCGCCACACGTGGACCTGCCCTCACGGTCGCTGGTCGCACTCCCCGAGGTCTCCACGCCAGGGCTCCTCACGGGAGCTGTGGCGCTTGGCCACCTGCCGGCGCAGCGCCGAGCTCTTGGCGCCTCATTTCATCCTCAGGGCAGTCCTAGGAGGCAGGTGCTGTCGTGCCCATTTTAAAGATGAGGGACAGAGTGGGCAAACGCCTTTCCCAAGGCCAGATGTCAGGAAGGAGCGAGGCTGGAGTTCACGGCCAGCTCTCTCCAGGGATGCAGTTCCTTGACCTGCTGCTGCGGCCACTTCTCGGGGAGCCTCCGGTCTGGTGGGGGAAACTGATCCCAGTGAACCAGGGCAGGAGCAGGAAAGCAGGCAGTGCCCCTCCTTTCAGATCTCCAACCTAGACTTCGAAAGATGGATTTTGCCAGTAAAGGCGTTCAAGGTGAAGGGAGGCAGAAAAGATAGCATGAGCAAAACCAGGAGGTGGGAAAGTGCACAGCGCAAGTGGGACAGTGAGTGGCTGTGCAGCAGTGGGGTCTCGCTGCCCGGCTCAGGAGCGCAGAGGAGGACGTGACAGGAGGCTGCCTGGGCCCAGGTGGTGACAGGTGCCCGGCGCCCTGGGAAGGGGCCAGCCCGGAGACAGCCTCACAGCACCAGAGGTCCCAACCCCTCCCCAGGACGGATGAAAGTAGGGAAAAGACCACACATCTGGGCACATCCGCTTTGGAGAGCTACCAGCCCGGCCGCGGGCAGAGGCGCGTGAGAGGACCCCGCGGCGGTGCCTCCGTCGGGCAAGGAGGGCGTGACTCCTCTTAGCACGGCTATTGCTGCGTGGCAGGAGGCACGCCCTTTTCAGAGGTTATCATGCAATCTTCAATTATTCTACAGGGCAGTATTACTCACCACTGTTTTTCTGACAGAGAAGCCATTAATACAAATCAAAGATTAAGTCGTCTAGTTGCACAGCCAGCAAGTGATGGATGGGCCTGGGTTCAGAGCCGGGTCTCTCAAGTCCAAACCTGCCTCTGGCTCCAGACTCCCTGCAGCCTTGGAGGGTGCCAGGCGTCAGGGCACATGGTGGCTGGGCTTTCAGAGGACAGATGGAAAGAGCACGCCTGGCTCGATCACCGTCAGGGCGAGTGAGTCACCCCAGGACTTGGGGCTCTGTCAGGCTCTGGGCACCACTGATTTTCGGGAATCTGCTGATAAAGCACTGTGGACGCTTTCACCTTCAGGCCTGTGATGGAAAGGACTGAGTGTGCAGGCTTGCTAATGCCACGCCAGCCCTCCCATCCAGAGACCATCCCCACACTGTGGCATCTGGGCAAAAACTATTCCCTGCATAAGTGCAGGGTGACTGGGACACCCTCTTCTTTCCCACCATTGCCACATGCTCACGTTCCTCCCTGCTTCCCAAATTGCACTCAGTGCTGCCCTGATTCCCTCTGGCCCCCTGGTCCTGGCCTCTCCAGCCCCTGCTCTCCTCAGCCCTGCTTGAGCCACAGTCCTTTAAGAGGGAGAGTTGGATGTGTACAAAGAAAACGTCCATCAAAAGCCTGCAAAATTCCACACCAAAAACCACCTCTGTCGTCTGATGGAACTCACACGCAAGAGACAGTTCCCGTCTGGCTCCTCGTGGGCTTAAGTTTTTATGGTGATAATTTTATTCTTCAAGGGGCTGTTGTAAATGAGGCTGTGGTGGGAGTCTGAGTCTTAACTAGTCCGTGAGCTGTGTGCAGAGGCATCTGCCCCGCCCTCAGACTGCTCACTGTGCGCAAGTCCCACGCATGGGGGACACAGCCGGGAAAGCAGGACTCTGCGGGCCGGCTCGCCCGCCCCTCACCGCAGCAGCCAGGGCCAGGCCTTGAGGCAGCAGCCTGGGCGTGCGGGCAGGTTCCAGGGTGAGTGGGTAACTGGAGGTGCTCCATATTTTTCCATCCTGAAGTTCTTTCATTTTTATCCTGAGTATTGAAGATTGGCTTTTAGGAGTCGCCATCTGGCCCTTTAGGGAAAAAGAAAGCATGAGAAGCCAGTTAGCTTTCCTCGTGCAAATGTCATCCCTGGGTCCCGTGGGGTTGGGCCCAGGAGGGGCTGTGTGGCCCCCAGGGAGGCTGCCGCCAGCTCCACGGGCTCCCTGCTCACCCGGGCACAGCCTCTTGGGACCCGTGGGTGTGGCAGGGAGCAGGTGCTGGTTCTGCTGATCCGGAGAAGAGCAGCTCTCGATTTCAGGGCAAGGCAGGGCCTGCACTGCGGGAAACTTGGCCTCCAACAGGAGCACGGGGGCAAGGAATGAGGGGAGGCTGAGGCCCAGGAGGCTGGCTGGAGCCCAGGAGTTTGAGGTTGCTGTGAGCTAGGCTGATGCCACGGCACCCAGGCGACAAAGCGAGACTGTCTCAAAAAAAAAAAAAAAAAAAAAACAAAGCCTGGGTTCCTGTCTAGACTTTGCTGTTTATTAGGTGTGTGGTCTTGGAGAATTCATGTGACTTCTTGGACCTCCAGTTTGCTCATTTTAAAATGGAGAGCTGCTGCCCATGTCACAGGTGCAGGTAAGGGTGAGCAAGTGCTTCAGAAACGCCTGCTGGGCAATATCCACCCTGGGCAAAGTGAAACCCTGTCAGCCTGAGGAAACCCTCGTACTGTTTTGCCTGCAGCCCAGAATCTTGAAAATGGGATTGTCCCTGCACAGAAGGTCATGCAGGTCTGACCAGACTCTGCTCCGAGGGCCGTGTCTGCAGTCCAGAGGCCTCTGCACACACAGAACTGCCACAGCGGGGACACCCAGGTCTGGCATGGCAGCGTCCCCAGGACATGAGGTGCCGCTGACTGCTCCACGCTGCCCCTGCGCCAGGCTGTCCCTGCACTCACAGAACTCCAAGGGCACCTGCAGAGGCCTCTGGGCCTTCAGGGGAGGCTGCGCCAGGGCGTGGGCTGCAGGCGCCCCCCCAGGGGAGCCCTGTGTTTCTGCTTTAGGAGAAGCCAAGATGCCAATCTACCTGCCTCGTCTTCTGGGGCCACATCATCTTCCTGCAGGGATGGTCTCTTGAATAAGTGCTTCGTCTGCCCGGCCTCTTGGTCACTGTGACAAAAGAGACCCAGGGAGACTGGAGCCCAACATTGGATTATTTGGCCAGGATGTCAGTCACGGAGTTCAGGCTGCAGTGTGCAAACGACCCTGGTTCCAATATTTCTGAACTTCTGCGTGGACTAAATGTTGCAGAAGGTGCTCATAGTGCCCCCATCCAACCACCAGAGCGAGGCAGCATCTTGGTCTATATTTCCTGCCGCCCTGCACACGTGGCCTGCTTCCCTACGCCTGTGCCCTGGTGACTGTGAGCTCCCCAAGGGCAGGGACTGTGTCTGCTGGTGCCCTGTGTCTCTGCCCGCCCAGTCGAGCCCACGGTGCGCAGGCCCAAGCTCTGCATGGTCGGCACCGGTCTGTGCACGCACAGGCTTCCCGCCGGCCTCGTGCTCCAAGGATCCTCTTTTCCACCGCTGGTGCAGCTGTGGCCCATGTCACTGGAGGTGTGTCTGTCCCTGAAATATTAGTGTGGGCATCCTTTATGACCAGAACCTCCCCTGGGGGCCCAACAGGTCAGAGCACCTGCGCCAAGGCCACCTGGTGTCAAGGGGAGCCCGTATGCCTCTGCGGAGCTCCTGGTTTCCCGGCAGCCGGGTGGGCCAGGTCTGCTGAGCGAGCAGGGGGAGCGGCTGGGGTCTGATGCGCGGGACCTGCGCAGGGCCTGACCGCAGCCTTCTCTCCCCTCCCTGCGCCGAGATCTCCACCTGGGTCCTCTGCTGCTCTCTGAGCTTTTGTTTCCTCCCAGGGGCTCAAGGAAGTCCCATAAGCCTCCTTCCTAAGTTCTGGCAGTGCAGACTGACCGTGGTGAGGAGCAGAGCTCAGGACCGGATGCAGGCTCTCGCTGCTCAGAGGAAGTCCTTATGCTGAAGGGCTCATCGGATGTTTTGGAAACTTGCCAGGGGCTGAGACACAGCCAGTCTTTCTAAGGATTCCTGCTCTCCTCTGAGTGTGTGCACACGTGTGTGCAGCCATACAGCCCAACTGTGTGTTAGCACACGCACATGCACACACTCTGGCCAAGTATGGGGGTCTCCGTGTTATGAAGGAAATGAGTAAACAACTGCAACATTCTTGTTTCCCTCTGAGGCTTGCAAAGAAGGTGTTAAGAGCACAAGATTTAAATCATAAACTTCATGTAAAGCCAAACAGCTAATGTGTGACTCTCGCCAACTTGGACAGGTCTTCGGGTACTGCTACACTGCTCTAACCCAGCAGGATCGAGAGGAGGAGGATAGCAGGGGGCGCACGCCAAGGTGTCGGGCAGGGACAGGCCGAGTGGCCACACGCTCCATGCAGCCACCCACCTGGCAGCCGGGCAGCACTGGAGCCCAGGCAGGGCCTCTGGACTGTTCTGTTTTCTGCTTTTCCTCATACAATTTCCCGAGCAAATGGAGCATCTTTAATGCCTAAAGGACTCACAGCAAAGCAGGGGAGAGTGGACCCCAGCGGGACCTGGGGCGGCCCTGACGGCCCTCTGGGGACCAGCAGGGAGGAACGCCCGTCATCCCGCACCCACCAGTGACGCCAGGGCACCGGGGACTGTGCTCAGCACCGTGCTCCTGAGAGCCCTGCTGCAGGTGCCCAGGCCGGCGGGGCCGGAGTGCAGACAGGAGTCGGCAGGAGCGCACCCCGGACGCAGGGCCAGGCGCCTCCCCGCAGTGGCCCGGCCCGGCTCAGGCACTTGCCTGTGCGCCCACTCAGCCCAGACTCGGGACGTATAAGGACATTCTGCCCCACAGGGGGCTGGTGACTTTGTGTCCTGGGACTCGTGAGTGTGTCACCTGCTCCGACGCACGCTTGCTGGCGTGAGCACCTCGTCCACAGAGCTGCCAGCTCTGCCGAGTGTGGGAGCCACGAGGGCCTGAGACAGCGCGGTGGTGAGGAGGGAGGAGGGCCGCAGGGAGGACGCAGCTCCGCACTTGTCCTTTCCTGGCCACAGCCCGAAGGGCTCTGGGAGACCCACTAGCCTTTCCTATCTTAACAAAAATGTCAGTGTCATCACAAACATCAGCTCAGCTTGGGGCTGGCCACAGCATTCTCCTACAACTCAGGACAATCTCCTGAGAGCGTGGGTGCCTCTGCACAGGCTCTGCGACCTTGGAAGAGGAGGCGTGGGTGGCCTTGTGGGACTTCGCCTGCTGCCTTTCGAGTCCTCTCCCACAGACGTGTGCGCGGTGTCCCTGAGACAGCATCACTCTCCTGACTGAGTGTCGGGGTCTGCTCACCAGGGCTTCTGTCCAACATGCGTACTTCCTCCTGGAGTTTCTTCAAATTCCGCCGAAGCAGAAGAGAGAGAGAAGGTGGCCACACCGGCGTCGTGAGCGCTGGCACTCGCATGACACCCGGAGAACAAGCGCCTTTTTGAGGCAGCAGCAAGCACAGAGATGCTCCTGACCCAGAAAGCCCAGGCTGCCTCCCTCAGTGCCGGCCACGCGGCAGCCCTCACCTCCGCCGCCGCCCGCCGCGCCGCTAGTCAGCCGGCTCCGTGGGGGCGCGGCGCCAGCCCCACCTGCAGGCCCGTACAAGCAGCTGCCCTTGTTTTCTCTCGCTCCCATTTTTCCCTTTGCTTAAAAAGGTCCCACCACAGAAATGCTTTCTCTCTTCCTCCTTATGTAGTGACCAGGCTCCGGAAACTGCAGGGGTGGAACTTGCACAGGCCTGCCGTCCACAGCAGCCGGGGCTGACCAGGCCAGTTTCAAGGTCAGAGGAATTTTTCCTCTGAGTCTCCAGGACACGAAATCCCAGCTGTGTGCAGCTGGGCCAGCTGGCGGAGGAGTTTCCTGACATGAACCCCATTATTTACACACTGCCTCTCCCACCAGCTTTGTGGAGGGGCCCTTGGAGGTCTGCTGACACATGTTTGTGTCCAGGTCTGCGTCAGTCACTGTTGACCCTGGTGACCTTAGTCACCCAAGCAAACCTGGGCTATGCAGCCCCCACTTGGCCACCTCCCCACCTGGTGTGGACAGCGAGCTGCCCAGAGCCCCGGGCTGTGCTGGAGGTGGCGCCCTTTCTTGCTGAGCCCCTGCCTCCACTGCGCTACTGCTGGGGTCATTCTGAGCACCCCTTGCGTCTGTTCGTAGTTTTTCTGCAGTGGCCATCTGTGAGTTATAGAGATGAGCATTAGAAGGGAGTTATTTACAGGAGGTTATTTCTATGAGAAAGGAGAGTATCCTTGGCCAGCCAGTATGCCTCCCAGCTACCAAGTTAAAGGGGAAGGAAATAACTATTAAGTGCTCACAGTGAATCAGACACTGAGTGAGCTCTTGCACATCACCACGCTTCGTGCAGAAGTTGGTTGAGAGCACAGCCCACGTGGTCTTATCATCAGTGTATCCTGTGCTTAGGAGAGTGGCTGGAGCATTCTAGGTGCTCCATAAAAACGCTGTATATAAGTGAATGTGAAGGAGACGGAGGCTTAGGGCCCAGTGCCGCTGATGGAGCTGCACAGCCTGCAGCCAGGCCTCCCACCCCAGCCCAGCTCTTCCTCTCCTGCCTGCCGCGAGTCTGCCTTGGCTTCTCTGGACATGGCTTGTGGGGCCTTTCAAAGGACATCCCAAATGGTATAGTGGTTTCTCAAAAAAAGATCAAGCATAGAATTACCACATGAGCCAGCAATCCCACTGCTGGGCACATACCCAGAGGACTTGGAAGAACGGCTTAAAGAGATCTTTGCACACCTGTGTTCGTGCTAGCATTGTTCACCAAGCCAGGAGGCAGAAGAAACCCTAGTGTACACTGGCAGATGAATGGATAAAGAGAATGTGGTGCATACGTGTGTTGAAGTATTATTCAGTCCCTGAAAAAGGATTGAAATTTTGACGCATCTTGCAGGATAAATGAGCCTTGAAGACACTATGCTAAGTGAAACAGGCCAGAGACAAAAGGACAAACATTGCATGAGTCCGCTTGTGTGACAGGGCACCTGGACTAGGCCTACACAGGGCGGAAAGCCCGTTCTAGGCACCTCATACATCCCTGGCAGCCAGGGGCTGGAGCAGAGGGACGGGGAGTTAGTGTTTAATGGGGACAGTTTCAGCTTGGAAAGATGGAAATGTCTGGAGGTGGAGGGTGTGATGGTTCACAACGATATGAATGTACTTAATGCCACTAAACTGTACGCTTAACCACTTCGGGACCAGAGTCGACTCCCGACGCGCGCTGAGTCTGGCTGAGTCGGGCGCCGGCCAGGAGACGCCTTTGCGGCCCCAAAGCCTCGAGCGCGGCGCCGCCTTGCCCGGATCCCGCCGCTGGGCTTGCAGGCGCGCAGCCCTTGGCTGCCTCCCGCTAGAGGACGCCGCTTGTGGGAGCAGATGTGAGGCGCGGCTGCCGTGGGAGCCGGGGACCCAGCTGTCGGTGGGGCAGATGGCGTCGGCCTCGCTGGGCGTGAGGGTTCGGCGGCGCGGGCGCCCCGCGTCGGCCGGCAGAGGCAGGAGGGCGGCCGGGCGAGCCCGCGCCCACCGGGCGGCGCCACGCAGGCCTCCCGCCACCCGGGCGAGGAGCAGGGCCTGGCTGCCACTCGCAGCCAGGGGGCCTCGAACGCGTTGCTTAGTGTTTCAGGCCCTCCCCATGTTTCCAGGGAAGAGACCGGACAGGATTATTTCTAAGATCCCTGCCAGCTCTCATCCCCTAGGAATCGAGAAGGAAGAATTTTCTGGCATAAAAATGTGTTCGCAATACGTAGAGCTGTCTGCTTGGGTGAGAGAGAGGGATGTGTGGAGTTGAGGTGTGTTCTCCAGTCAGGGGAGCCAGGGTGGCCCCACTGCCCTCTCGCGCGGAAAACAGCCTTCCTTATTTCTAAGGTGAAGGGGATTCCTCAGGAGGGTCTTGCTCTAAGCAAACACATTTAATAAAGAGCCGGTCACTCGAACTCCTCCGCTCTGCTCCCCATTCAGAAAATGGGAGAAACATTCAGGTTTACTTTTGGAGCAAGGAGGAGGGACCCAAATAGTGGCCAGACGGCCAGGGCACAGAGGGAGGCTGCCCTGGGAGGCTGGGAAGGGCCGGGGTGGGCAAGGCCACTGGGGAGAAGCCTTGGTGCTAGCCGCAAGTTGGTTTTAAAATCCATTTTATTGATTTTTTTATTGTGGTAAAATATACATGACATAATATTTATCATTGTAACCACTCATAAGCACACAGTGCAGTGGCACTAAACACATCTGCGATGGTGGGTGTCACCACACCCAGACTTCCTCACTGTCTCCAGCAGACTCGACCCAACAAACATTACCCTGCCTCCTTCCCCTTTCTGACTCTAGCTACTTTTATTATTTTTAATTAACTTTTTGTTGTGGTAAAATTTATATAACTTCAAAGTTAACACTTTCACCATATTTAACCGCTTCGGTCCGGCGCTCACCGGCCGCGACACCTCGCCCGCAGCGGCACTCACAGTCGCCAGCGGTCTGTGCTGTGCGTTGACCACGCGTCCGTTCCACTCTTGTGTGACGAGGAGAGCCTTAAAGCACTGAAGCTTGTTCTCCTTTACAGGCAGCTTTACTTGTCATGTGAATCAGAATAGGTAACATATACATATATGTCTTCATTACGTTATTTTTAAATGTTCACAATTTTATTTTGATAAATGAAAAATTAGAAAAGTCATAGCACGGCTGTTGGCTAAAGTCACTGCGCTTTTTTTATTATTATTATTTTAGTGTATTATGGGGGTACAAGTGTTAAGGTTACTTATATTGCCCATGCCCGGCTCCCCCCTCGAGTAAGAGCTTCAAGCATGTCCATCCCCCAAAGGTTGCACTTCTTACTTGTGGTTGTATATACCCCTCCCCTCCTCCCCCCTTCCACCCTCCCGGCACCCGATAGATGTTGCTCCTATATGTCCACTTAGGTGTTGATCCGTTAATACCAATTTGAGTACATGTGGGGCTGGTTTTTCCATTCTTGAGATACTTCACTTAGTAGAATGGGTTCCAGCTTTATCCAGGAACATACATGAAGTGCTATCTCACCATTGTTTCTTATAGCTGCATAGTACTCCATAGTATACATATACCACATTTTATTAATCCACTCATGAATTGATGGGCACTTGGGTTGTTTCCATAGCTTTGCAATTATGAATTGTGCTGCTATAAACATTTGAGTGGAGGTGTCTTTTTCACAAAGTGACTTTTGATCTTTTGGGTAGATGCCTACTAGTGGAATTGCTGGATCAAATGGTAGATCTACTTGTATCGCTTTGAGGTATCTCCATATTGCTCTCCATAGAGGTTGAACTGGTTTGTAGTCCCACCAGCAGTGTAGGAGTGTTCCTATCTCTCTGCATCCACGCCAGCATTTGTTGTTTGGAGACTTTATGATAAAGACCATTCTCACTGGAGTTAAGTGATATCTCATTGTGGTTTTGATTTGCATTTCCCTGATGATTAGAGATGTTGAACATTTTTTCGTATGTTTGTTGGCCATTATTCTGTCTTCTTTTGAGAAGTTTCTATTCATGTCCTTTGCCCATTTTTTGATAGGGTTGTTTGCTTTTTTCTTGCTGATTTTCCTGAGTTCTAAATAGATTCTAGTTATCAGCCCTTTATCAGATGTGTAGCTTGCAAAAATTTTCTCCCATTCTGTGGGTTGTCTGTTTGCTCTCTTGACAGTTTCTTTGGCTACACAGAAGCTTTTTAATTTCATTAGGTCCCATTTGTTTATTTTTATTGCTGTTGTGATTGCCTTTGAGGTCTTCTTCATAAATTCCTTGCCTAGGCCAATGTCCTTGCAGGTTAGATGTGTTTCCTGAAGGCAGCAGATACTTGGCTTGTGTTTTTTTTATCCATTTGGCCAGCCTATGTCTCTTGAATGGAGAGTTCAAGCCATTCACATTTACTGAGATAACTGATAGGTGGGGAAGATTTCTATTAATTATGTTGGGTTGAACTTTGTTGCTTTGTTTCCTCTCTTGAGCCATTGTAGTGTCTGGGCTTTGATCTTTAGCTTTGAGTAGATTTACATTCATGAGTGTTTATTGTGCTGATCCGTGGGTAACACTGTTTTGAGTACTTCTTGAAGGGCTGGTCTTGTCTTGGTGAATTCCCTCAGTCTTTGCTTATTTGAGAATGTCTTGATTTCTCCTTCATATACAAAACTTAGTTTTGCAGGGAATAAGATTCTAGGCTGGGCATTGTTCTGTTTCAGAAGAGTGAGAATGGGGGCCCAGTCTCTCCTTGCTTGTAAAGTTTCAGTAGAGAAGTCTGGTGTTATCCGAATTGGCTTTCCCTTGTACGTTACTTGCTTCTTTCATCTTATAGCTCTTAGAAGGGCCTCTTTAGTTGATATTTTGGTCAGTCTGATGACTGCATGCCGTGACGTCTTCCTGTTTGCATTGAATCTCCCAGGGGTCCTCTCAGCTTCTTGAACTTGTATATCAAGATTTTTAGCAAGGCCTGGGAAATTTTCCTCTATTATATCTTCAAATAGCTTGTCCAACCCTTGAGTGTTGTCTTCTTCCCCTTCTGGCAACCCTACGATCCTCACATTAGGTTTCTTCACATAATCCCACATCTCTTGTAGACTTTGCTCTTTTCTCTTGTTTCTCTGCTCTATCTCTGTGACTGATTTATTTAATTGGAGGGTATTATCTTCAATCTCTGATATTCTTTCTTCTGTTTGATCTACCCTGTTCTTGAGGCTTTCCACTGAATTTTGTAGTTCCCTGAAATGATTCTTCATTTCCAGGAGTTCGGTTAAACTTTTCTTCATTGTATCAATTTCTTTAGTGAACTTTTGTTCCAGGTCCTGGAGGCTTTTTGTGGTTTCTTTGTGTTGGTTATTGAGTTGTTCTTGCAGGTGGTTGAATTTTCTTATGATCCACATTCAGAATTCCTCTTCTGTCATTTTGGTTGCCTGATTTTGGTTGGTGTTCGTTTCTAAGGGGCTGGTGCTCCTCTTTGGGAGTGTGGTTTCCGTTTGGTTCTTCATATTTCCTGAGTTCCTTCAATGATTTCTTCCCAGGTTGATCAGTTGTTGCTTCTTTCCTTTAGGTTTTTGTTTGGGTATTCACACGCCTTGTTTAGTTTCTGAGCCAGTAGGTGGTGTCTGTGGGTGAGATTCGACCACTGCCTGTATAATGAGTCACTAGGTGCCGTGAAAAGGCCGTGCAGGGTGTCCTCCCTGTCAGTAGGTGGCGCTTGCTTGGAGGAACAGGCTACGCTGTTGTATTTGTGACCTGTGACCAGCTCTTGTTCCCCTGGAGAGGCACTCTAGTGCCTCAGGTGGTGGGTGGGGCCCTGGGACTTCCAGGTGTGTCCTTTTCTCCCCCTCAGTGAGGGCTGGTCTAGGTGAGAGTCTGGGCGGAGCTGGGTTGGGTAAGCCTGCCCTCAGGCACCACCAGTGCCATTAGCAGGGGTCAAAGTTCTCTTCTCTGCTTCCAGGAAAAGCTGTCAGGGAGGGGCTGGAATGGCCCCGCTCAGCCAGAAAGTCTACGTGTGGGGGGTGGGGCTGTCTGGGACCCGCAGTCTGGAGCAGGCCTCGCTTCTTTCCACCCTCCCCAACTCCGCAGCTACTCCTCAGCCTCTGCCAGCAGGCCAGACCACACGCCACCAGGCCTCCCTGGACTGTGATGTGGGCAGGGAGGTTCCCTGCGCAGGAACGGCCACCTGGGCTGGGCACACGGCCTCCCTTTGGGGGGAGGGTTGCCCTCTAGGACGCTGATCTGCCCCTGAAGGCACACACACCTCAGTAGACTGTTCACAAATATCCCTCTGTGTCCCAGGCAATGCGAGACCTCGGTGCATGGGATCTGGTCTGCAGGTCTGACCTCTGGGCCCCAGAGTTCAAACTATATCCCCACCAGGGAGAGCAGTGCCAGTCCCAATTCACCCACAGGGAGCCCAAGCTGGGTCTATGTCTCTCAGCCTCAGGGTCTGCCCCATTCTCCTGGGATCACCGTGCCAGCAGCACCTGGGAGCGCTGGCAGGTAGGGAGCTCACAGTCTGAGTTCCCCTCAGTCAGCTGTAGGGCCCCAAAAGGGAAGGTCCCGTTCCCTGGAGGTGCCTCCGGCTGGTGGCTGTATTGTCTCTCTGGGCAGCCGCGGGTAGGGTGGGCGGAGGGGAGGAGGAGGCAATATGGCGCTTGCCCCTCGGCTCGGGTCTGTGCACACGGAGGTTCCCTGATGGAGTTGGGAGCCTGGTGCCATGTCCGCTACTGGCTTACCGCTCACTGGCTGCGGCCATCTCTGGGCTGGTGTCCACAGGTCTCTCCACCCGCTGGGGAGCCCACCAGCAGTCCCAGATGCAGGGGAGGGGAGAGTTAATCTCTCTACCTACCCGTGCTGCTGGTCTACGGGCTGCTCCGGCGGTCTCAGCTTCTAGTTCTCCTCTGCAACCTCCTCCCGTGGAGTCTCCCGGGGTCTCAGATACCCCTCCTTCCAGCCCTCGTCCGCTGTATGCTCGTCTTCTTGCTGCTTTCTTCTAATTTCTGCTAGAATCTGTCTTTTCTGCAGAGCCACTCTGTCTGGCTGTGTTTCTCGTCCGCCATCTTGATTTGGATCCTTCTAATAGTTTTTTTTAACAAAAGGCCCCACGTTTTCATGTTGTATATCGAATTATGTGGCTGGTCTTGATTCTAGGCTTTACTTTTTATTTTTGAGACAGAGTCTCACTCTGTTGCCTGGCAGGCATGCCGTGGCGTCAGCCTTGCTCACAGCAACCTCAGACTCCTGGGCTCAAGCAATCCTCCTGCCTCAGCCCCCCGAGTAGCTGGGACTTCAGGCATGCGCCACCACGCCCGGCTACTATTTTCTATATATTTTTAATTGTCCAGCTAATTTCTTTCTATTTTTAGTACAGACGAGGTCTGGCTCTTGCTAAGGCTGGTCTCAAACTCCTGACCTTGAGCAATCCGCCGCCTGGGCCTCCCAAGTGCTAGGATGACAGGCGGGAGCCCTGCTCGGGCTGGTTCCAGGCTTTGCCGTTGGGGGGCAGCAGCTCAGGCACGCGCCGCAGGGCGCGGCGGGCAGAGCTCGCTGTGGGCGCTGAACTGCAAATTCCATGCAACTTTCTCATGTCATGAACTATTATTCTTTACAAAATTTTTTCAAACCATTTCAAAATGTGAGTCTTTTAGCTTGCAGGCCATAAAAAGAAGGCACCAGGCTGGACTCAGCTTGGGAGGCACAGTTTGCCAGCCCCGGCTGAGAGAACGGTCTGGGGAGACCGCAGCCCCTGTCGCCGCCAGCCCGCGGGCAGGCTCCCGAGGGGCCTCCCGGCCGCGCCTTGGGGCGAGGCGGGCAGCGCCCCTGCGGAGCCGCCAGGCCCTTGTCCCCAGACCTGACGGGACAGCGACGGCGCAGACGGGGCCAGGTTTTGCGGAGCCCCCCCTGCTCCGCTCCCCGCTCTGCGGAGCCGCGCCGCCTGGCTCGCCGTGGGACTGCGGGGCGCGCGGGGCGGAGAGGCGGCTCCTCCCGGCCACGCCTGACCGGGCGGTTCCCGACAGCGCCGCGCCCGATCGCCGCCTCCCCGGCGCCCTCCGCCTGCCCGTCCGACTGCGCTGTCCGCGGAAGCCCGCGGCGACGGCGGCCTCCCCGGCTGACGGCCCTGCTCGGTCGCACCGGCTCGAGCTGCGGCCCGGCCGCCGCCCTGAGGCCGGGCCGGGCGCCAGGTGCGGGCCTGAGCCCTGAGGCGAGCCTGCCCTCCGGCAAGGCCCGGTCGTCAAAGGAAGCGGCGGCCAGGGCAGGCGGGCGGCCGGGCGGCTGCGGAGACTCCGCGCCGCGAACTTCGCCGCCGAGGACGAGGAAGGCGCGGGCGGCCGGGCGGCTTCCCGCCGCGTGCAGGCGCCGCCGGGCGAAGGGGCGCCCGCTGTCGGGCGCTTCGGAAGCCCGTGAACAAACTGGGCCAAGGGCCTTTGAGGGAATGAAACAGCGTGAGCTAAGGAACTCACCGTCTGGTAAGAAAGGTAAACTAACTTGTAAGTGTACATTCAATGTCAGTATAAGGCCATGTGTGATAAGTTTACAATAAACTTAGTCAACATCCTCTACCGAGTGCCAGTCATGTGTGCTAGAGACCTATGTTCTGTTTTTTTGGTTTTTTTTTTTTTTTTGAATTATTTATTTTAGATCGACAAAGAATAATTGTGTGTATGTATGGGGTGCCAAGTGATGTTTTGATCTATGTATAAGTTACAGAAAGATTCAATCAGTCTAATTAACATATCCATCACCTCACTAACTTACCATTCTTTTGTGATAAGAACATTAAAAATCTATTCTTTTAGCAATTTGAAATATACAATACATTATTATTAACTGTGGTCACCACGCAGTGCAATACATCACTAAAACCTATTCTTCCAGGCTAAATGAAACTTTGATCCCTTTGATCAACACCTTCCTTTTCCCAATCCCTCCCCCTCACACACACCGCCAGCCTGTGGTAAGCACCTTTCTACAGTCTGTCTCTATGAAATAGACTTTTTAAGATTTCACCTATAAGTGAGATCATACAGTATTGTCTTCCTGTGCCTAGCTTATTTCACTTAGCATAATGTCCTCCAGTTCCATCCACGTCGTGGTGAATGGCAAAATTCTTTTTAATGGTTGTATACTATTCCATTCTGTATATACACCACATGTTCTTTGTCCTCCATTGATGGGTATTTAGATTGCTTCCATATCTTGGCTATCGTGAATAATACTGAAATGAATGTGAGTGTATAGCTATGCCTCTGATATACTAATTTCAATTCCTTTGGAAATATATCCAGAAGTGAGATTGCTGGATTGTATGGTAGTTCTATTTTTATTTTTTTGAGGAACCTCCATGCTATTTTCCACAATGGTTGCACCAGTTCACATTGCCACTGACAGTGTATGTACCAGGCTTCCTTTTTCTCCACATTCTCCAACACTTGTTATCGTTTGTCGTTTTGATGATAGCCAGTCTAACAGATGTGAGGCGATGTCTCATTGTGGTTTTAATTTGCATTTCCTTGATGATTAGAGATGTTTACCATTTTTAAATACATCTGTTGGTCATTCATATCTCTTAAGGAATTTCTGTTCAGATCATTTGCCAATTTATTAATCAAGTTATTTGTTTTCTTGCTAGTGAGTTCCTTATATATTTTGGATGTTAGCCCCTAATCAGATGTATCATTTGCAAATACTTTCTCCTAATCCGCGGGTTGCCTCTTCATTCTGTGGATTGTTTCCTTCACTGTGCAGAAGCTTTTTAGTTTGATATAATACCTTTTGTCTGTTTTTCCTTGTGTTGCCTGTGCTTTGGGAGTCCTGTCCAAGAAATCATTGCCCAGACCAATGTTGTGGATTTTATCCCTATGTTTTCTTCTAGTAGCTTTACATCTTCAGGTCTTACATTTATGTTATTATCCATTTTGCGTTGATTTTTGTGTAGGGGGTGAGATAAGAGTACAATTTAAGGCCGGGCACAGTGGCTTATGCCTGTAATCCTAGCACTCTGGGAGGCCGAGGTGGGCGGATCGCTCAAGGTCAGGAGTTCGAAACCAGCCCGAGTGAAATCTAGACCCCCGTCCCTACTAAAAATAGAAAGAAATTAATTGGCCAACTAAAAATATATAGAAATAATTAGCCGGGCATGGTGGCACATGCCTGTAGTCCCAGCTACTTGGGAGGCTGAGACAGAGGATTGCTTGAGCCCAGGAGTTTGAAGTTGCTGTGAGCTAGGCTGATGCCAGGGCACTCTACCCCAGGCAACAGAGTGAGACTCCGTCTCAAAAAAAAAAAAAAAAAGTCCAATTTCATTCTTTTGTATGTGGATATCCACTTTTCCCAACATGATTTATTGAAGAAATTGTCCTTTCCCCACTGTGTCTTCTTGGTACCTTTGTTGAAAATTAATGACCATAATACTTGTGTTTGTTTCTGGCATTTCTATCCTGTTGCATTGGTTGATGTATCTGTTTTAGTGCCAGTACCATGCTATTTGAATTATATTAATAATAGCTTTATAATTTATTTTGAAATCAGGGAGTATGATGCCTCTGCCTTTGTTCTTTGCTTGAGGTTTAGCTATTCAGGATCTTTTATGGTTCCAAACAAAATTTAGGATTGTTTTTGCTATTTCTGTGAAAAATGACATTGAAATTTTAATAGCAATTACATTGAATCTATACATTGCTTTGGGTAGTACGGAGTATAGTACTATTTTAATAATAGTAATTCTTCCAATCTATGAACATGGAATATCTTTTCATTTTTTGTGTGTCTTTCTCAAATTATTTTATCAATATTTTTTTGTTTTCAGTGTACTGGTATTTCACCTCCATGGTTAAATTTGCTCCTAGGTATTTTTATGCTATTATGAATATATTATAAATGAGATTGTTTTCTTAATTTCTTTTTCAAAGAGTTCATTTTTAGTATATAGAAATGCTACTGATTTTCATATGTTGATTTTGTAACCTGCAACTTTACTGAATTTATTAGTTCTAACAGTTTTTTAGTGGACTCTTTAGAGTTTTCTATAAAATCATGTCATCAGCAAACAGAGACAATTTCACTTCTTCCTTTCCTACTTGGAGGACTTTTATTTCTTTTTCTTGCCTAATTGCTCTGGCTAGGACTTCCAGTGCTATGTTGAATAAAAGTGGAGAGAGTGGGTGTCCTGTCTTGTTTCTTATTTTAGAGGAAGAGCCTTCAGCTTCAGCAGTAAAAAAAGCCTTCAGCTTTTTACTGCTGAGTATAATGCTAGCTGTAGGCTTGTCACACATGACCTTTATAGTGTATAGAGGTACATTCCTGTGAGACCTAAGAATTTGAGTGTGAGGAATGGGGAACTCTCAGGATTTTGGAGTAATCAGTGTGGGCTTCATGGATAGTGAAGATGATAAACATGTCCTGGGCTGGAAAGGCAGACAGAATCCAAATAGACCAGGAACAGTGATGGGACCCAGGGGAGCTAGAGACTGTGGGCAAGCCAGGGTGGGGCTGTAAACTGTTCCAGTTAGAGGAGGCAATTCAGGACCTCGGGTGCCTACTCAGCAAGCCAAGGAGCTTAGCCATCATTCAATGATTACCTAGATTGATGGACTAGAGAGTGACATAACAAAAGTGGTATTTAAGGAAGGACATAAGCTGTCAGAAGGCAGGGATTTGTTCTGATTAGCTTCTGTGGGTGACATCAGAAAGAATAAGCCGGGCACGGTGGCTCACGCCTGTAATCCTAGCACTCTGGGAGGCTGAGGCGGGCGGATTGCTCGAGGTCAGGAGTTCGAAACCAGCCTGAGCAAGAGCGAGACCCCGTCTCTACTATAAATAGAAAGAAATTAATTGGCCAACTAATATATCTAAAATTAGCCGGGCATGGTGGCACATGCCTGTAGTCCCAGCTACTCGGGAGGCTGAGGCAGGAGGATCGCTTGAGCCCAGGAGTTTGAGGTTGCTGTGAGCTAGGCTGACACCACAGCACTCACTAAGCCTGGGCAACAAGTGAGACTCTGTCTCAAAAAAAAAAAAAAAAAGAAAGAAAGAATAAACTGGAGATGAGCCCTTCAGTTAATGATGACTGGAATAAAGTACACAGGGCTTGCTTCTGAGACAGTGGTAACTATGGCACACAAAGCAAAACTTACTTTTCTTTGATGTGACTATTCCTCTTCTAACACTCAACCTCAAAAGCTCATATGTACTTCGTTCCCTAAAAGAGAAGAGGCTTCAGAATCAGACAGACTTGGTTTGAAACACAATTATGCCACTTCAGCCCTTGGCCTCCTGTCTGTGCGGTAGGTGCCACACACCTCACAAGGCCATGAGGACAGCCGGGCAGATGATCCACACGGAGTGCCTGGCTCACAGCCCAGCTCAGGGCAGATGCTGCACAACGCCTACTTCCCTTTTATCCCTTGTGTCTCGAAGAGCTTCCATGGATTTTTTTCCAGTGTTTGTTGTTCGAGGTTGATTATAGAGTCACAGTAAGTTATAAAAGTAGTACAGAGAGGCTCCTGTACTCTTTACCCAGAGACCTTTTGAAATTAGCGTTTCTCAGCATAATGCCCCTGACATCCATCTAGCTTGCACATGTCAATTATCCATGCATTTATTTCTTTAACTGCCAAGTAGTGCTCCGTGGTATGGGTGCACCACAGTTTGTGTGTCCCATCGCCCACTGAAGGACACCTGGGCTCCTTCCGATTTTTGCCTGTTACACACAGAGTTGTTACAGACTTTTGTGTACAGATTTTTGCATGAGCGTAAGTGTTCATTTCCTGGGCACATATGCCCAGGTGTGCAATTACTGGATCATATAGTAAGTATATGTTTAGTTTTTAAAGAAACTGCCAAACCATTTTCCAGAGTGGCTTAACCATTTTACATTCCCACTAGCAATGTACAAGAGATATAGTTTCTCCATATCCTTGCCAGTGTTTGGTGTTGTCACTGCTTTTATTTTAGCTGTTCTAATAGCTGTGTCTCACTGTGGTTTTAAATTTCCATCCCCCATGTTTACTGATGAGGATTTTTTCGTGGCCTATTTACCATCATTTCCTTTCAGTGAAATGTCTTTTCATATCTTTTGCCCCATTTTCTAACTGGATATTTTTTACTGTTGAGTTTTGAGAGTTCTTCATATATTCTAGATACAAACTTTTGTCAGATATAAAATCCTCTTAACAGGATTTTTTTCTTTACTGAGTTTTTCTTTTTTTTCTATAAATTGATGGTTTCATATTTTGCATTTAAATCTTTGATTCATTTTAAATTAATTATTGTATAAGAATATAAAATGTGAGGTTTAGGTTCACATCTTTTTTTTTTTTTTTTTGAGACAGAGTCTCACCCTATTTCCCAGGCCAGAGTGCCGTGGCATCATCATAGCTCACTGCAGCCTCCAATTCCTGGACTCAAGTGATTCTCCTGCCTCAGCCTCCTGAGTAGCTGGGACTACAGGCATGCGCCACCCCACCCAGCTAATTTTTTCTATTTTTTATAGAGAGGGCTTCTCGCTCTTGCTCAGGCTGGTCTCGAACTCCTGACCTCAAGGGATCCTCCTCCCTCAGCCTCCCAGAGTGCTGGGGTTATAGGTGTGAGCTGCCACGCTTGGCCCTCTAGAACTTCTGAATCATCCCCAACTGAAACTCTGTTCCTATTAAACAATTCCCCATCCTCTCCTCTCCCCCGCCCCCAGCAACCACCATTCTACTTCCAGTCTCTATGAGTTTGACTGTTCTAAGTACCTCACATAAGTAGAATCACAGTTTTTGTCCTTTTGCGTCTGACTTACTTCTCTTAGCATAGTGTCTTTCAGGACCATCCATGTTGTAGCCTGTGGAAGAATTTCATTACTTTTTAAGACTAACATTCCATGTTTATACCACATTTTTGTTTATTCACTTATCCATTGATGGACACTTGGGTTGTTTCCACTTTGGGCCATTGCAAATAATGCTACTATGGACATTGGTGTACAAATATCTCTTTGAGTCTCTGCCTTTTTCTTTTGGGTATATGCTTAGAAATGGACCATTGCCTCTTATGCCAGACATCTGGACCTGTCCAAACATCTCCCTTTTTCCAAGGACCATAGAAAACGGCCACTAGGGGGCGCTCCCCACCCTGGGATTTGGTGGGGTTTTGGCTTTGAGACCTGTAGCTCAGTGGAGGTGAGAAAGGAAACAGGAAGACTAAAATTAAGGAAATAGCAGCCCCCCCCCATACCCACCCCAAGTTTTAGAGACCATTTTTCGTGGCTTTGGTAGCTTTACAGCCTCAGGGTTTTTGTTTCCTGGAGCTCCAAGCACCATCTGGAAATTGCTTTATTAAAAGCAACACCTCTCTGGACCCAGGGGTAAGAAATGGAAGTAAAGAAGAAATGGAAGTAAAAATCATTGGAATCAATGGAAGTAAAAAAGGACTGCCCTTTCCTCAATTCGTAGTTTGGGGAAAATTGGTTTCCTGCTTCAGTGTGGGCTTCAACAGGTTATATTATATATAAAAAGCACTTCATCTTATATGTTTCTCTCAAGCTTTCCAGCCAACTCTTCCTCTCCTGCTATTTGTAGAATTAGGGCCAGGGTAGGTTTCCTGCCCCCTGAGTAATTGTAGGAAGATAGGGTCTGAAAAGTGAGAATGAAGACCCACTTCCCAGTCCATGGTGGTTTGGGGCAGGGAGCTTAGCCCAACAGCAGCAAGAATTCTCCTAACTTCCTCTCTAGACAGGCTCTTCTCCAGCTGGGTGCAGAGCTCTCCCTAGGTCCCTGCTGGCTGTATGACTGTGGGAGTAACTTGGCCTCTCTAAGCCTCAGTCTTTTCGCATGTAAAATGGGATAATAGAGCCAACCTCATAGCTTTGTTGTCAAGATTAAATTCCTTAGTACACTGTGAGCTCTCAGCTAGAATCCGGTGATTATTACTGCTGTTATGCCGATGCTATTGTAGTTCTCCTACAGAAATCAGTCTGGATGGAGGCAGTTATTCCTCCACACACTTCCTCACATCACCTGCCAACACACTGTGCATAAAAATGAACATTGAGGTACAGCAGACAAAACACCTGCATTTAGTAGCCATAGAACTATCCTAATCCAAACACTCTTCCCGAGAGCTGGACTCCAGAATCCATACTACCAAGACAGTGGTTCTAGAGCTGGACTGTGTTGGAGAAGATGTTCCCCCACAACCTGCATGTCCCCAGGACCCTTCCCCCAACCACCATGTGGGACCACAGAGTGGGGGCTGCCGGGCAGTGGAGACTGGGAAGAGGGAGATGCAGGGCCTGGCCTTGAAGAAGACCAACATCCCCTCCCTCTTGTCCAAGTTGGGAAACAAGGGCCAAAGAGAGTTCACGTCCTGTTTCCCGTCTCTCTCAGCTGCCCTCTGGAGCAGAAGAGAGGTCAATTTGGAGGTGCAGAACCAGCCCCAAGTTAAGCAAATCTTCCTGTCCCTGGAGCAGCTCTGACAAAGAATAAGTTGATAGAAAGGGACGACACACTGGGACTGTCTCCCAACTTGTCCAGGGACTGTCCCCGTACCCTGTCCTGGGGCTGCCCCCCTACCCTGTCCTGGAGCTGCTGCTCCCAGCCCTGGCATCAATGCTTATACCTGGTTCAGCTGCTGAATACACCCTTTACTGCTACCAGCAAGCTACTGTCTGACCCCACTGAGATCCAAGATAAAGTCACGAGAAAGAAAGATCATAGATGAAAATGAGAAAAACAAACTTGCTGACATAGATCATAGATCACATAAGGGTCAGAAGGAAGGTGCCTGAAACTATAGGAGGCTCCATGGGAAGAGGTTGCAGAGCAGAACTGGAAGGAGAAAGGCATCGCCAGGGTCTAAACCCTGAGAGGCTTAGAGACCAGTGACAGGGCCTGTTAAATTTCCCCACCCTTGCATTTCAGACTGCTGGTGGGCTCCTGAACTGTTAGAGAGACCTGCAGACACCAGCCCAGAGATGGCTGACACCAGTGAGCTGTGAGCCTCTTGTGTACAGGCAGGCTTCCAGCGCCCTCGGGCACCTCCCGGCCAACAGACCTGAGTTGATGGGCAGGGCCCACATTGGCTCATTCTCCCCACTCCCCGACAGATGCAGAGAGAGACAATTTAGCCACCACCTGGAGGCATCTGCAGGGAATGGGACCTTCCCTTTTTGGCCTTGCAGCAGACTGAGGGGTACTTGGACTGTGAGCTCCCCACCTGCCGGCCCTCCCAGGTGCTGCTTGCCCAGTGAATCCAGCAGAGCAGGGCTAATCTCAAGGCGGAGAGACATTGATTTCGCTTGGGCACCCCAAGGGTGACTTGAGACCTGCACTCTTCTCCCTGGCAGGGTCAGGGATTGATCTCTGGGTGCCAGGAAGAGGCCTGCATGCCAGATCCTATACAGGTCTCAATGACACTGTCCAGGGGCACAGAAGGGATATTTGTGAACTAGTCTACTGAGGTGTGTGTGCCTTCACGGGCAGATCAGCATGCTTGAGGGGCAGCCCTCCCACCGAAGGGCCACATTCTCAGCTCTGGCTGTGATCTTGGGCAGGGAACCTCCCTGCTCCCATCACAGTCAGAGGAGATCCACTGGCTTGAGGTCCTGCCTGCAGGCAGAGGCCAGAGAGAAACTGCGGAATAGGGGAGAATGAAAAGGAGCGAGGCCTGCTCCATACTACAGGTCTCAGGCAGCCCGACCTGCATATGCAGACTTTTTGGCTGAGTCAGGCCATTTCAGCCCCTCCCTTGCAGCTTTGCCCAGAAGCAGAGAACAGACATTTTATCATTGCTAACAGCATTTGTGGAGCTTGAGGGCAGGCTCACCCAATGCCGCCCTGTCCAGCCCCACTCCCACACCTGCCTCTGGTGAGGTGGAGAATAAAGACTCACCTGGAAGTCCCAGGGCCAGACCCACCACCTGGGGCATTAGAGTGCCTTTCCAGAGGAAGTGGAGCTGGTTATAGGAACCAAAAACAACACTGCAGCTTGCACCTCCCAGCAAGCACCACCTACTGACAGGGAGGTAAATTTGCACTCTTTTACTGCATTTACTGACTCATCATAAAGGATGTGGTTGAATGACACCCACAGACACCACCTACTGGCTCAGAGACTAAATGAGTGTCATTATTCAAACAAAAATCTAAAGTTAAGAAGTAACAGCTGACCCAGATTGGAAAGAATCGGCAAAAGAACTCTGGAAGTATGAAGAATCAAACTGAAAGCACACCCCCAAAGGGGGAACAGCAGCTCTCTAGCAATGGATATCAACCAAATTCAGAACACTAAAATGACAGAAGAATTTCGAACATGGATTGTAAGAAAACTCAATGATATGCAAGAGAAAATGGATACCCAATACAAAGAAACCACACAAAAAAACTCCAGGACTTGGAAGACAAATTCACTAAAGAAATTGAAATATTAAAGAAAAATTGAACAGAACTTCTGGAAATGAAGATTTTATTCAAGGAATTACAAAACACAGTGGAAAGCCTCAAGAATAGGGTAGATCAAACAGAAGAAAGAATCTCAGGGATTGAAGGTAACACCTTTTAATTAAATCAGTCAGTCACAGAGATGGAGCAGAGAAATAAGAGAAAAGAGCAAAGCCTACAAGAAATGTGGTAATATGTAAAGAGACCTAACATGAAAATTATAGGCATCCCTGAGGGTGAAGAAGAAAATACACAAGGGTTGGATAAACTATTTAAGGATATAATGGAAAAAAAATTCCCTAGCCTTGTTAAAAATCTAGATATCCAGGTACTGGAAGTTCAAAGTACTCCTGGGAGATCAATTGCAAACAGGAAGACACCACGACACAGTGCCCAAAAAAACAGGAAAGAGGCACTCCTATGATCTGTAAGGTGAAATAAGCAGGTAACCTAAAATGGAAAACCCATCAGACTAACTGCAGAATTCTCAACTGAGACCTTACAAGCCAGAAGAGACTGGGGCCCCATTCTCACTCTTCTCAAACAGAATAATGCCCAGCCTAGAATCTTATGCCCTAAAAAATGAAGTTTCTTATATGAAGGAGAAATAAAGACCTTCTCAGACAAGCAAAGACTTAGGGAATTCATTAAGACAAGACCTGCCCTCCAGGAAGTTCTTAAAACAGCATTACATATCGATTAGCATAATAAACACTCACCAGTATAAAATCATCCAAAAGCTAAAGGCCAAAAACAAGATACCAAAATGGTTCAAGAGAGAAAAAAAAGCAACAAAGTTCAACTCAACAGGATGAACAGAAATCTACCCCATTTATCAATTCTTTCAATAAATGTGAATGGCTTGAACTGCCCACTAAAGAGACATAGGCTGGCGGAATGGATAAATATACAAAAGTCAAGTATCTGCTGTCTTCAGAAAACACATCTAACCCACAAGGATGCATTCAGACTCAAGGCGAAGGGGTGGAAAACAATATTCAATATAAACAGAAGCCAAAAGAGAGCCGCCATAGCAGTTTTGATTTCAAATACCTCCGTCTTCAAATAACAAAGGTGATGAAAGACAAAGATGGTCACTATATATATGGTGAAGGGTACAATCGAACAAGAAAACATAACAATTCTAAATATTTATGCACCTTACTCAGGTGCACCCAGATGCATAAAGCAAATCTTACTTAATCTAAACAAAATGATAAACAGCAATACCATAATAGCCAGGGACTTCAACACCCCTCTGACAGACAAGGACAAATCCTCCAAACAGAAAATAAACAAAGAAACAATGGACTTAAGCAGAATTATAGAACAAATGGGCCTGACTGACATTTACAAAACATTCTACCCCAAATCCACATATATGTTTTTCTCATCAGCTGATGGGATAGTCTCTAAGATTGACCATATCCTAGGCCACAGAGCATCTCAACAAATTTTAAAAAATAGAAATTATACCATACATCTTCTCAGACCCCAGTGGAATAAAATTATAAATCAGTTTCAATAGAAACTTTCATTTCTACACAAAGTTGTGGAAAATAAATAACCATCTGCTGAACAATTATTGTGTTGAGGAGGAAATTAAGATGGAAATCAAAAGATTTTCTGAACTAAATGATAAAGGAGACAAAAGTTATTAAAATCTGTGGGACACATCTAAAGCAGTCCTGAGAGAAAAATTTACATTCATAAATGTCTACATCCAAAAGACAGAAAGATCACAAATCAACACTCTAATAAATCATCTCAAGGAACTGGAAAGGGATGAGCAAACCAAGCCCAAACCCAGCAGAAGAAAAGAAATAACAAAGATCAGAGCAGAACTAAATGAAATCAATAACAAAAAATCTAGAGGGAAGAGTAATAATAATTATTACTCTTAGTAATAATAAGTAAGAAATAATTATTTCAAATAGTTGTTTATTCGAAAAAATAAATAAAATTGACACACCTCTTGCTACATTAATGAGAGGCAGAAAAGAAAAGACTCTAATAAGCTCAATCAGGAATGAAAAAGGAGAAGTTACAACTGATACCACGGAAATACAAAATATCATCTATGAATACTATAAAAACCTCTATACACATAAACTTAATAATGTGGAGGAACCGGACAAATCCTTAGAGACACAGCCTCCCTAGGCTCAATCAGAAAGAAATAGAATTCATGAACAGACCAAGTACTGAAACAGTATCAAGTACTGAAATTGAAGCAGCAATAAAAAAATCTTCCTAAAAAGGAAAGTTCCAGACCAGATGGTTTCACACTCGAATTGTACCAGACCTACAAAGAACTGGTGCCTATTCTGCAGAAATTATTTCACAACATCGAGAAGGAAGAAATCCTCCCCAACATGTTTTATGTAGCCAACATCACCCTGATATCAAAACCATCACCCTGATACCCAGATACCTGTTGTGAAAGGACATAACAAAAAAAAGAAAACTACAGACCAATATCCCTTATGAATATAGATGAGAAAATTCTCAACAAAATCCTAGCAAAGCAAATTCAGGTGCTTGTCAAAAAATAATCCACCACGACCAAGTGGGCTTTATCCCAGAGATGCAGGGATGTTCAGCATATGCAAATCCATAAATGTAATTCACCACATAAATAGAAGGAGAAACAAAGATCATATGATCCTCTCAAGAGATGCAGAAAAAGCATTCAACAAAATTCAGCACCCTTTTATGATAAGAATGCTTAACAAAATAGGCATGGATGGGACTTACCTGAAAAGGATAAAAGCCATATATGACAAACCATAGCCAACATCATACTTAACGGGGGAAAACTGAAAGCATTCCCACTTAGAACTGGACCCAGACAAGTTTGCCCTCTATCACTGCTCCCACTCAACTTAGTGCTGGAAGTCCTAGCCAGAGCAATCAGACAAGAGAAGGAAATCAACGGCATCCAAACGAGGGCATAAGAAGTCATACTATCACTTTTTGCTGACGATATGATCTTATATTTAGAAAACCCCAAAGATTCTGCCAAAAGACTACTGGAATTGATAAACAAATTCATCAAAGTCTCAGGTTACAAAATCAATGTACAGAAATCAGTAGCATTCCTGTACACCAACAACAGTCAAACTGAGAACCAAATCAAAGACTCAATATTCTTGACAGTAGTAACACAGAAAATAAAATACCTAGAAATATATATTTAACTAAGGAGGTAAAGTACCTCTGCAGGGAGGACTACAAAACAGTGAGGAAGGAAATAGCAGAGAATGTAAACAGGTGGAAAACCACACCATTCTCATGAGTCAGTAGAATCAACATTGTTAAAATGTCTATACTACCCAAAGTGATCTACAGATTAAATGCATTCTCTAGGAAAATATCAGCATCATTTTTCATAGATCTAGAAAAAAATAATTCTACACTTTGTATGGAACCAGAGAAGATCCCACACAGCAAAAGCAATCTTAAGCAAAAAGAACAAATTGGAAGGCATCAATTTACCAGACTTCAAGCTATACTGTAAGGCTGTAGTAAGTAAAACAGCATGTTATTGGCACAAGAACAAAGACATAGAGCAATGGAACAGAACTGAGAACCCAGATATAAAACCATCCTCATATAGCCATCCAATATTTGACAAAACAGACAAAAACATATGCTGGGGAAAAGAATCCTTATTCAATACATGGTGCTGGGAAAACTGGATAGACACATGTAGAAGACTGAAACAGGATCCACACTTCTCACCTCTCAGAAAAATCAACACACAGTGGAGATCTGACTTAAACCTAAGGCATGAAACTATAATAATTATAGAAGAAATGGTTGGAAAAACTCTTATAGACATTGACCTTGGGAAAGAATTTACGAAGAAGACCCCAAAGGCAACCACAACCACAACAAAAATTAATTAATCGGACCTGATCAAATTAAAAGGCTTCTGCACAGTCAAGGAAACTATCATGAGAGCAAACAGACAACCTACAGAATGGGAGGAAATATTTGGATGCTACACATCTGATAAAGGACCGATAACTAGAATCGATATAGAAATCAAGACAATTAGCAAGAAAAAATCACACAATCCCATGAAAAAATGGGCAAAGGATATGAACAGAAATTTTTAACAGAAGATAGACTAATGATCAACATATATGTGAAAAAATGCTCAACATCTCTAATCATAAGGGAAATACAAATCAAAATCATAATGAGATATCACTTGACTCCAGTGAGAATGGCCTTTATCAAAAAGTCCCCAAACAATAAATGTTGGCGTTGATGCAGAAAGATAAGAACACTTTTACACTGTTGGTGGGACTGCAAACTAGTGTAACCTCTGTGTAAAGCAATATGGAGATACCTCAAAGAGCTACAAGTAGAACTACCATTTGATCCAGCAATTCCACTGCTGGGCATCTACCCAAAGGAAAAAAAGACATTATGTAAAAAAGTCATCTGCACTCAAATGTTTATAGCAGCACAATTCACAATTACAAAGATGTGGAAACAACCCAAGTGCCCATCAATACAGGACTGGATTAATAAAATGTGGTATATGTATACCATGGAGTTCTACTGAAAAACAAAAAAACACTGGTGATATGGCACTTCTTGTATTTTCCTGGATAGAGGGAGCCCATTCTACTAAGTGAAGTATCCCAAGAATGTAAAAACAAGCACCACATGTACTCACCATTAAATTGGTATTAACTGATCAACACCTAAATGCACATACAGTAGAAACATTCATTGGGTGTTGGGCAGATGGTGGGGAGGAGGGGATAGGTATATATACACCTAATGGGTGTGGTGCACACAGTCTGGGGGATGGACATGCTTGAAGCTCTGACTGAGGTGGAGCAAAGGCAGCATATGTAACCTCAACATTTGTACCCCCGTCACATGCTAAAATAAGAAAAAGAAGAAGATAAAATTGCAATTGGTTCTGTGCAAAAACTGAGTCTAGGCTGGGGCTGGGGCTGGTGGGGGTGATGTTGCCTGTGTGGGAGAAGATACGGCCTTTCCAGCACAATCCACCCCTGGGCCACCTTCTTGGCAGCACGGCTTCTGCAGCCTGGCCCTCAGCTGGTGGACTGCAGGCCAGTGGCAGCTCAGTGGGGCTTGGTGGGGGAGCACCCTCCCTCGCTAGGGTGCTCTCTTCCCTCCAGCCTCGGCCCTCTGGGAGCAGAGCTGAGCTTCTACTCTTTGTTGCAAACAGTGGTGAAAACTCAGCCAGGCTCCGGTGGCCCTTGGCATTGGCTGACAGCAGGCCAAGCTCTTCTCAGGGTTCACGTCCTCCTAGCAGTGCCCCCTGGCTGTCTCTCCTGGGCCCTCTCGGCATGCTCCAGTCTCAAGTCCCCCAGCGATGGACCTCCCACTCCTATTTCTGAAAGCCCTTAGACAGCTGCTGCCCAGAGAAGAAACTCCCCTTCCTCTCCCCTTCTTGTTCCAGCTGCCAACCTGCATGATTCATTCCTCTCTCCCTGCCACATCAAAGGCAGTCAGGCCATTGCTTGTACCTAAGCAAATATTTGGTGTTCTGCATTTGTAGCAAGTGAGCATCCTCTCTCTGTCTGGGTTGTTCTTGTCAGTCCTCACGGCAAGCAGGGCCACTCTGCGGGTTCTCTAAGTACAAAGCAGGAAAGTTTTAAAGTACTGACTGTGGCCAGATTTATTCTGATCCTTTCATCATTACAACGAAGGCAACTTTAAAACACACAATCTAAACCCCACCCATCTCTGTGGATCCAAGAGCCTAAAAAAATAAATAAATAAAATAAATAAAAAAATAAAATAAAATAAAATAAACCCCACCCATGGAGGAAACATCCTGATAGTGTGGATTGCCTGGCACAGGCTTGGGCTGCCTGGACAGATCCTTCCCTGTCGGCTCCTGGAGCCCCTTGTCCCTGTAACTTAGCGCAGACCCAGCTGGACATTTAAGCTAAAGAAGGCAGGCAGGTAGCCCTGGCGGCCGGCCACAGCCGGGATGGTGGGGGAGCCCTGGCAGATCTGACAGCGAGTGGACTCCAGGCAGGCTGCTGCTGGGCGGTGAGACCTGAAGCTACCGAGAAGGCTCCCCCGAAGCTTCTCCACCTGGCCTGGCGCCCTGGAATATCTCCTTCTCTCAGGCGTTGTGGTGTCAGAAGAGCCACCACTGCACGTTGTAGCTTTTGCTGTCAATCTTACAGTTTTCTGTTTCCAGAAATTCCTGCACCACAAAGAGCAGCCCAAAAATAAAATAGGCAGGTGGGAATATAGGTACGTTACCAGGCTACAAGAAAGGCAAAAGGAAATTAAAAGGGCAAGGAGAATCATGGGCGAAGAGAGCTCTCAGCACTTTGCAGGCGGGTGAGTGGACAAGACAGTGCTTCCCCGCCAAAGCCAGCTGCCTCCTGCCTGTTCTCTGCCTGCCCCCCCATCCACCAGGCTTAAGGCACGGAAGTCGGCACTTGCAGTACACTTCTAAGCCTATAAAAACTGATGGCATTCATCTGTTCATTCTTCATTAAGAATCAAAGGTGTTGAAGGCCCATATTTGAAACTTGGAATGCAAATCGCTGGCTGTAATTTTCGACTCTTTGCTAATCACCTTTGTTTATCTCACCTTCTTTATTATGGTCAATGCATGAAGTCGCATGAACTTCCAGGAAGGGAGAAATGTTAAGAGACTAATTAACACTGTAGCTGATGGTTATTTTCTATGAGTCATTTTTATTCATCAGCATACTTAAGAACTTTAAGAATGAATGAAGGATGCTAATGTTGGTTACGTACTAGGATCTAGATGCTTGTGTAGTTGTTCCTCAGTATCCATAGGGGGTTGATTCCAGGACCCCCAGGGATACCAAAATCCATGGATGCTCAAGTCCCTTATATAAAATGGCATAGTGTTTGCATATAACCTACACACATCCTCTATGTACTTTAAATCATCTCTAGGTTATTTATAATATCTAATACAATGTGAATGTTATATAAGTAGTTGTTATGTTATTTTTTAGTGTTTTTTGCATATTTTCAACCTGAGGTTGGTTGAATCGAAGATGCAGACCCGCAGACAGGGAGGGCTAACAGTGTGACTACACAGAGTGAAAATTACAGAGAATGAGGGAAGGTGTCAATGCTTTAAACTTAACATCGGAATGTTAACTCCAATTGTTAAACAATCGTCCATTGCAATGATACATTTTCACTTATCACTGTTTGTCTCTTGTGATAAAACCATTTTTTCTCAAGCCAAACAAGTGCTTCAAATAGGAAACTGTCTACCAAAGCATTACAGCTCAAAGAGCAGAATTCAGTAGTTTGTAAATGCTTTGATGATAACTACAGGCCAGGAGACAAACCATTGCCTACCTGGAGAGGTTTGCATTACCTGTGGGTTTCCTTTCTTATCCTTAGTAGTACCACTTAGCAAAAGTCTCTCTCAGTCAGACACGATGGTGGAATCCAGAACCCAGTGTCCGTTCAGGCTGAGCACGCCAGCACTTGGTGCTCACCAGGGCAAAGACTGCTGGAAACCAGGTGGATTCAGGTTCTCTCTACACCCTGCCTCCTTTCTCTAGCGCCCTGTAGCCCGAGGAAGAGGATGGAGGGGGGCCCCGGCTCTCCCAGGTTACATGTGTCCATTTTAGCAATTCTCTCCCCTCCCAAGAGGCTCACTGGAGCTGGGCCTTTGGGATCCCACAGCTGAGGCTCACATTGGGTTGAGGTCGAGTGACCTGTGGGGCCTTACAGTTATAGACTCCACCCACACATATGTAGAGGGCCAGAGGTGCAGCCTGGGAAACTGCATTTTAAAAGTTCTTCCCAGGAGATTCTGATAAACCAGCAATTCAACCCCTCGATGCCCTAGGAAGCCCTGCAGGTAGCTGTTGTAAGGGAGCGACCTGGACACACCCCTGGTCGCCTAGCCTAGCTGCGCCCCCACGCTGCAGCTGCCCTGGGCAGTCCGCCGCACCAGGGCTAGAGGAGCACTCCATGCCCCTGTGGGAGCCCTCCTGCCTTCCTGCTGCCCTCTCCCTTGGCACCCACCTCTCTATCCTCTTAACAGTCCCCTGCAAGGGGGAAGGGGAACACTCCAGAATGCTCCCTCTCCTGCCCTGGTCGTGCAGCAGGTCTTGCTCCCTCGCCCTTTCTGGAAACAGGAACTGCTACCCCTCTTCCCTTGTCTTCTCTTTGCCTTGAGCTGTTCACTGCTCCCTCATCGTGAAAAACACCTCACTTGGCCCCAGGGCCCTTCCTGCACCCCCAGGCCCTCCTCTCCTTTTCCTCCTTCAGCTTCTTCGCCATCTCTTTAAAGATGGTTGCATTTCCATTTTCCGTTCACCTGACACTGGTCTCCAGCCTCCCTGACCTCTCATCCCTCCAGTTCCCTGTCTTTTGCTATCAACATTTGAATGCCCTATGGACACTCAAAATCAAGTGGATATGAAGTCAAATTTATTGTATCTCACTCAAACCTCCATATTTCTGATTTCCCCCCGACCTCAACTATAGATTCGTTTACTCTTGAAGGTATTTTAGCCAAGCCCATGCCCCTTACAGGTGGGGACACTGAGGCCCAGAGAGGGGAAGTGACCTGCCAAGGAAAACTAATTTCTCAGGAAGAGAGGGGGGGAGCCCAGGCCACCACCTCTTAGACCTAGTGGCATTAAGCTGTTAGGGCTCCGGCCCCTGGGCTATGGGACACGCTCATCTTATGTGTTTTGCTTCCATTTGTTTGTGTCCAGCCTCACCATGAGAGCAAAGCTCCAGAGGGCAGCACCTGTCTCCTTTCCTCGGAAATGCCCTCGGTATAGAATGCATCAAAGGACTTTAGTCAAAGCTGAGAAGGGGACAAAGGGAAGGACATGGGGATGTTAGAGTCTCAAAAGGGCAAATAGTATTTCTTGCCAATCACAATTCCAAAGAGTACCTTGTTTTTTGGTCAAGCATCCGAGCCGTTTATTTATAGGCCCTTGTTCATCAGCACGTCCCATTTTCTCTTTATGGGACCTTGACACATGATACTGGTGAGATGACAAAGCTCTTCCCATCCCAGTCAGCTGGGGTCTCTGGATTATGCCAGTTTTTAATGAAATCTTCAACTGCTTCATTCTAGATATTTGTAAAGTTGTAATTCATTAAAAGAAAACTGAAGACTCTGTCTTCTCTTAGGGGAAAAAATGGGACTAAAATCCAGAAGTTCAAGAACAGCGAACAACATCAGAGCAGGCAAACAGAAATTCAGGGCACATCTATTTAACAGTAAAGACACTATTATTACCATTTATTGAGTATATACAATGCATAAGACATGGTGCTTGGTTTCCTTATCTGTATTACCTAATCGATTGCTCACATTCCCATGAGGTAGGTGACCTCACCACCACTATCTTTCAGATGAGAAAACTGAGGCTTCAAGAGATCGATGTCTTGCGCAAGACCACATGGCTGACGTCTGGGTTTCAGCTGTGAGGACTGACTCGGAGACCACCTGCTCAGAAACAACGTTGGGTCTTCTCCCTGGGGACACTGGCTTCTCTCTGGGGGAGAGGTGGTTAGAGGAGAACCCTCCAAGCAAGATGACTAGCACTGTCATCATTGTGATGGACCTTGATTAAAATAAGAATGGAAAAGCAGTGTACAAACTGGTAAGCTCTATGCACATACCAGATGTTAAGAACTGTCAACAAGTTAACCCTCTTCCGCTTTTATAAAAATTCCCTTATGTTACTGACATCTCAGTGGGCACTTTTCCTCCACAAATAAGCTATAGAGCTGGATTGGAACTCACAATAGCAGTTTTCTTCCTATCAGCCCTGCTTCCCTCAGCTTTTAGAGTTCCCCTGATCAGACATCTTGGTTATTGTGAGTTCATGGCAGCAATCTAGTGATGGTGTCTGGATATTTGGGTCATATTCTATGGGTTTTTGAAAGCCCTTTTTCTTATAAAAACAGTGATTTCTATGTCGCATCCAGAGAACTAGCAGAGAATAAACACTGAGTAACACGATAACATGGGCAACAGGAGTGTCTGAAAATGGCTTTGCCTCTCTGCCTTGTTCTGGGCTTTGAAGGCTCAGTGGACTGGTTCCCCCCAAGGAATTTTCTGTGCATCCCAAATAAACCCTGTGAAACAGTCTAGCATGGAGCAGAGGACTGCCCTGTAACGGGGATGCTTTGCTCAGGCACACGGCAGCAGCTGGGCCACAGCCCCGCCTGAGGCTCTTCCTCCTGGCACTGGGGACGCTGAGAAGGAGCAGCTGACCTAAGAACACATGGCCTGAGGGCCGGTGGTCAGCCTGCATGTACACTGGCAGGAAAGCCACTGAGCTCTCTGACTAGTCCAATAGGGTTTTTGCTAGACTTTCTGGCTGGTAAGCGGCCTCTTGCTGTGGCTGGCTGGTGGCCGTCAAGGGCATGATCTTTGGGGGGGACAATGTCTCCCCCAAAGATAAACAGAGCAGGAATCATTAAATATTACCATAAAGCCAACTGTTCTCCCTTTCCTTTCTCTTCTCTTCCTGTCTTTCCTTCCTTCCTTCCTTTTCTTTTTAATCACAAATGCCAAGTTGGGATATGTTTTACTTAAGAGAGAAGGTAAGAGGCCCTACCCAGCAGTCACAGACAAAACATGGGTGAGATCTGCCCACATTCCCATTAGTGCTGGCCTCCGGAGCCTGAGGTAGATTCCCTGGCAGTTCAGTGACTCACGCAATGGGACGCTCACCACTTCCCTCCGGAATCTGGCCCACGTCTCTGCCATCTCCTCATTCAAATGTTTTTCCAGCTACTCAGCCACAAGCTCCTTTCCTGGTGGCACTGCAGCTTCCTGGGGGCACTGCACATTCCAAAATGTGCCACACATTTTGACTCATCTTGGACAGAGATGGTGGGAGGTAGGGGACTTGCAGGACATTCAGCTGGGAATGCTGTCATCTGCCACCTGCTGTCCTGGCTTGTCAGCTTGGGGCCAAGCAAAGTTGCCCCTTGTTGCTCTTCCAATTAGAGGTTTGCCTTCCCACACCCCATTCTTTAGACTGTCAACTTCTTGGGGTAGGAACTGGTGTCAGTCATCTCTGAGCACCTAGAGCTCAACAAACACGTTTATGAAGCAAACCCCCAGATTCTCCCAAGTTGCATTCTGAACGATCAGGGTCTCCTGAACAGGCTTTCCCTTAGTCTCCCACAATGGAGGGACCCTGGCCCCAGAACTGATGCTTTATTCTAAGGAAGAGAGGAACTGAGCCTATCTGTAATTTGACAATGTGGATTCAAGGCTTTTATGCCTGCTTTAGACAAGCTTTCCTCCTTGTCCCCAAAGATAAAGCCTTGAACTAGCTCCCCTTGGTGAAGGCAGGTCCCCCTTCCCCCAACAATTGTAGGCCATTTATTTATGCTTGCTGGACCTGGTCTCATAAGCCCCATTCACTCCGAGGTGAGAAAAGTCACAGTGCAGCCCGAGCCAGCACAATTACAAGGAAGCCTTCCCCTAATTAGTGGCCTATTCGCTAAAACAGCTCTTGCTCTCCTTATTGTAAAGTCCAGAGGACAGTAGCTTCTTATTGCCTAACCAATATGGTGGGTTCCCGGTCCCACCTATGCCCTGTCCCTCCCTGCTGCCCCTGCCCCACTGAAAGGGGAGGCTGTCACCTTGTTTAGTTACTAATTAAGAAAAGGCAAAGACTTTGATTGTCACTATTGTTTTTGCCCCTTCGCTGTACTGCATTCAAAGGCAATTTCTTTAGCAGAGTGGCCTCCTACTCCTTCAGGAAAGAGACTGGGCTTTTCAGAATGTGAAAGAAAGCAACTGGAGGGCATGCCGGCCCTGCCTCTAGGGCCAGGGGGCCAGCACTGGAGCGCGGCCCCTCCCGCGCGGACGCGGCAGCTCCTCTCACCGGCCTGGGCGCCCCGCACAGCTCGCCACGAGGCGACCCCTAACAGGACTTGGGACCTCAAAGCAATGTTTAGAACTTCGGCTTGACCTTTTCAGGTGACTAACTCTTAGTAACTAAGGGCTGGTTGGTCGTTGCGCTTTTTTGTGCCTCAGTTTCATCATTAAAAGTCAGGAGAATGATTTCGCCCTACAGCCTCGGCAGAAGCGCTCAGCGAGCGCACTTCCCGCAGGCCCTCCGGCCCCCAGGTCTGCGGGCGGCGCTGCGGGAAGGGGCCGAGGCCGCCGGGCCGGGCTGGTAGCGCGGGAAGGCAGCTCCAGGGCACCTGTGGGGCTCCGAGGAGGAGCAGCCGCAGGGAAGAGCTCCACACAGGGAGACGCGACGGAAGCGCCGCCCGGGTGGCCATCTGCCCCCGCGGGACAGCCGGGCCGGGCGGCCGGGGGCAGGTGCGAGGCCGCGGGCCCAGCGCCCGGGGGAGCCCTGGGGAGCTGGCGGCGGGCGGCGGGCGGCGGGCGGCGCGGGGCGGGGCGGCGCGGGGCGGGGCGGCGACCGGTCCACTCTCGGCCCCGCAGCCAACTTGGGCCGCAACTTCCTCGGGTCTCGCGCCCGCGAATCGCGCGCAGCACAGCGACGGCCGACGGCGCGCGCGGCCCCAGGGCCTCCCTCGGGCTGCGCGGGGCTCGGCGCCCCGACGTCCGCCGGCCGAGCTCGGGGACCGGGCGGAGCAGGTAGCCTTCCGGGCGGCAGAGGGAGCGCGGACTCCGGGAGCCAGGACTGCCCGGGCCGGCGCGCGCGGGCTCGGGGCGCCCAGCGTCGGGGGCGGCGGACGCTTTGGCGGGACCCGGGACGGAGCGCGCCCGCCGCCCAGCCGCGGGTGGGGACTCCGGTGCGGCGGCCCGCGCGCTGAGAGGAGCGGGCAGCGCCCGCTCGGGCTCCGGCCGCCCCCGCCGCCCGCCGCGGCGCCCGGGAGACCCAGCGCGGCGCCCGGGAGACCCAGCGCGGCGCCCGGGAGACCCAGCGCGGCGCCCGGGAGACCGGGCCGCGCCGCAGCCGCGGGCCTGACCAGGCGGGCCGTGCAGGTAAGCGCCCGCCGCCGCGGCGGGGAGGGCTGCGGGGCCGCCGCCGCCCCCGGCCCGGGCCTCCCCAGGACGCGGCGTGCTCGGCCGGGAGCGGCCGCGGCGGGTCGGGCAGCGGGACCTGCGCGGCCCGGCCGCGAACAAAGCTGGGACGCCGCGCCCGCCCCGCGCCCACCCCGCGCCCACCCCGCGCGCGCGGTCCCGCAGGTCGGCCGGCCTCGCCCTCCCCGGACCGAGGGCGGGACCGCGGGGCGCCGTCCGCGGCCGTGCGGGCAGCGGGATCCGAGCTCCTCGCTCGCTTTCCGGGCCTGGCGGGCCCAGCTGGAACCCTCGGCTTGAGGTCCGCGCCAGACTCGGCGAGGGCTACATCTGGATTGCTTTAACCCGCCGGCAGTGTGTGTTTGGTGCCTGCGTTCCTGTCCGCGCCGGGCAGGTAGCGTCCTGCGTGGTGGGCGAGCTCTGTGTTTCCTCTCCTGCTCCTCGGCCTCACTCACCCCTGCTGTGGGAGAAGTGGGGGACCTCTCTCCCCATGGTGTGGTGGAGCCTCAGTGGATACCAGGCCACTTCTCCGGGATATTCAGTGCGCTTGGAGCAGGATTGGTTCTGATTCACAGGGAGGAAGATTGAAGTGGCTCCAGCCCTGTGTGGGGAAGGGACAGTTGCTCTTCACTTTGCCAGGATCCTGCTTCACTGCTTTTGCCACCTGGCCACATCAGCAACAGTTTCAGTTTCTACCACTCTGGGCAGAGTTTCAGCCTGGTACCTGGAGAGGGACTCAGGGTCGTGTCACTAATTCTCTGAACTAGAGACTGCCCACGTGCCAGAGTCGTGATGGGCGCTGTGCCCGTGCCGTCAGTGCGGGAGCAGAGTGCTCTGGGTCAGCAGAGCAGGACCATGCCCTGGCCAAGTTCCAGCACTCATGCAGCAAATGGGTGGAAGCTCAGGGTTACCCCTCTGTGGCTGGCCCCTAAGCAACAGGGAGCCCAGGGAGCAGCAGGCACACCCTCATCCTCACGGGGCCTGAGGACCCGTTCCTGCACCCGTCTGCTCCTGTGGTCTAATCACATGTGCAGTTTTTATCAAAGGCAAGACTCCCCATCTCAGGCATAGAGTGGATGCCAGGCCCAGAGCTTGCACCTGCTCACCCGCCTAGGCTCACAAACGCAAGTCCCAGCAAACACGATGACTTATTAGAGGTGGAAGGCCCAGTGGTGGTTTTCTTCCATTTCAAAAGTGTCTGTTCTGTCGTTGATATACAAGATTTGTGGTTATAAATAGCAAGAAGGAACAGGTGTGTCTCCTTGGGTGGAAAGGCAACAGTGAAAGAGGTCACTTTTGTGCAATTGTGAGAGGAGTGATGAGGCTGGGGTCTTCATGGTGCTGTCAGGTCGAGTAGAAAGGCATAATTAAAGCCAGGGCTCCTTCCTAACAGGTGCAAGTAGCCGACGCCAAGGCAGGAGGTGAAGGAAGTAAAGGAACCTAAAGTGACAATATGCAGGCAAATACCCAAAGGTAGCCAGGAGAGACAGCTCCCTTTCGTTTTCTTTCTCAGAGACAGTCAGCCCAAGTGCTTGTGGCACACGGTGGCTCTGTCTAGGAGGAGCCTGCTGGTCCTCTTCCCTCTGGGGAGTCTCTGCTTCCCCAGGCTCTGGTGTCTTACGTGTTTTGAGTATGATTGTGCTTGAGTATGCCTGTCGATGTGTTTGCCCAGGACGTCTGAAACTGGTCCCCTCTTTAGTTCATTTGGTGGTTGTAATATCCAAGGGTTTTCTACTGGCTCAGAACAAGCCTTATCTAAAAATGTTTCTGTCCAAAAAGCCTAAGTTATTGCCGGAATTGTTGGGGGCCATATGCTATGAAAATAAAAAATCTGGGCTTGTTTTCCACCTGTGTATTTCACTCTGCTCTTACGCTGGTGGCAGCTGAAATGTTTTTTTGTTTGCTCTTATTTGCAGAGGACCGGGCTGGTCGGTTCTAATTTCCACTTCTGGGATAGTTCCACTGGTTTCTGGATTGCCACAGCGTGGCATCTCTGGCATGGGCGGGGGGATTTTACATGAAGTGAGAGTCCTTGTCTTCTCTGAAATAGAAACCAGTGCATGCACAAGAGCTTTTGTGTCACAATCCTGATTGTGTTCGCCTTGGCTCCTTTCCAAACTGCCTGCCATTTATCTCTTTAACCTTCCAGACAGGACTTCAGAGTCCTGTTCTTCCAGCCCCTCACCTGAACACGGTCCTCAGAGTGTTGTGGTTGTGTTTGTGACTACATTGGTCTCTCGAGACTCAGGACAGCGATGTGCTGAGAGTACCCACGAGTGCTGAGAGTGTAGGGAGCACCGAGTTGGGGCATCCTTGGCTGGTTTCTGTTGAGCATTTTCAAATTGTACCCAGGAGTCCAGAAAAATCCAGCAGAGGCTGGGGGTAGATACTGCGGTAAAGATGAAAAGGTCTGATAGTTTAGTTTCTAATCTGGGCCTCTTGTCCATCTCTAAGGTGCAGCCCATGTACTCCCACAAGCAGCACGTCCAGGAGCCCTGAAAGTGGGCTGGCTGTGTGTCCAGATCTGGCTGGACTTTTCGGGAGAAAGGCCCTGTTCTGCAGAGCAGGTGACTGCGCTGCTGTGCCAGCCCTCTCTACCCAGGCTCTGCTTACCTGGCTAAATTTAACCTCTGCCCCTCCACCCCAATCTGACCCACTGGCTCGCGGTCTCGCCACTGCCCTGGCTGCTGTGGCAGCATTTCCTGACTTCTTCGCTCTTGTGGTTGCAGTTTGGTCTTTTTTGTACTGAATGAATCTTCTTCTAGACTTTCTAAAGTTGGTGTCTCTCCTCACTGCTTCTTCACCCATGTGGCTTTTTTCTCAACTCTTTCCTCCGAGGTGATTTGGAATCTGGTTCAGTGCTGGGGGCAGACTCTCTCCCCTGACCTTTCCAGATGGCCTGCATAGAGGTTTCTGGAAGCCAAGGGTGCTCAGAGGCTGTGCTGGCTGCAGTTGCCCTCAGCTGGGCTCAGGCTGCCCTCCCTGTGAGCACCGAAGTCCTGGCCACAGTGCAGCCCTTAAAGGGACAGGGCTCTTTCTCAGAAGCTCTTTGGCACCCCAGACCTCCAAAGAAGCCAGCCTGCCCACATGTCCTGTTCTTTGCGCCGCTGTCTTTTCTTGCGGTTTTGGTGGGGAGGGTGTATGTTGTAGCTCCTCTCTGGTCTCAGTTGTCTTTTCTATAAAGTTGGATTAGATAGCATGAGAGATCCCTTCCAGTTCTAAGAATCTGTCCCACTTTGAACAGCTCCAGCTCTTTCAGGTCTGGGAATCCTCTGCTGTGGATAGGCCTAGGGTGGGAGGCAGGCCAAAGGCAGGGGTGTCCTCCCCCCACCCCAGTGGAGGCTGGGCCTGCTGCTTTCACAGAGGTGCTGTTTCACAAATCGTGGTCTGCAGGCACGGTCTGTGGTCGAGCAGGAGGCTCAGGTTGTGCTCCTGGCTTTGGGCTTGGGCCTGGCAGGGGCCTCTGTGGTTAGTTGGCATCCCAGGGCTTATGACAAGGCTCTGTCTCCAGCTTAGGGTGATTTGGGGGCTGGTGCCTTAGTCCCTGGGAGGAGGCATTGGCGTCCATTCTTAAGTGGGTTTATAGTCCCCTCTCATCTGCAGCTTCCTTAAGCCCCAGAAATGCTAACTCCTAGAAGGACGCCCTTGTCTGACTCATTCATCAAGGATCCGAAGTGGATTTACCAAAGCCTGTGAAATGATAGCTGGGCTTGGGGTTAGAGAAGGCGGTAGATTAAAAAGTTCTTGGTTTACAAATTTTAGACTCCAAGGTCACTTTCTAGTTATCTGCAAATGTTCACTCCTTAGATTTGCTCTGAGTACCGTTGGGGGAGTGAAAAAGATCACATGAAAGGGTGGAGTGAGGAAGCTTTGCTAATCCTGCTGGCTGCTAGCTCACTCTCCCCTCTCCTCCCAGAGAGTTAGGGCCCAGGGTTTGAGACAAGTAGCCACAGAGTGGCCCTGAGCTTCTGGGATGTTAGTGGTGTCCTGCCTGTACTTGTGGCCTTTCCCGGGTCTGAACCAGGATTCGGATTTGTCCTGGACTTAGCCCATGGATGGACCTGGGCAAGAGGCTGGCACCTCCACCCCTTTTCTCTTACTGATAGGTACACCCAGGTGATAGGAGGAGAATGACACTGCTCTGGGAGCTTGGAGCACAGTTGAGTCCCTGTCACAGACTCATCTCTAAGATTATAGATTTCACCCATACTTGTTGAGAGGTTTCTCTTGGGAAAATTCGAGTAACGAATTTCTAAATATATCATAGAAATCTTGTCCAGGTTTGAGACCTACAATCAAGGTAATTAAACCTTTGAGGAGATGCTGTATGTATATAAGTTTAGAGCTAGAAAATCGCACTTTGGCGCAGGAGCTGGTGAGTGAGGGAAGAGGGCGTCTAACTTGCATAGTGAGGACACGCTGAGATGAGAGGCAGTAGCAAGCTGAGACAGGAGAGGCTGAAACCTCCTGGTGATGAACCCAACACTTACCTGCTGTGTAACCTTAGGCAGGGCAGGTATCTGATTTCTCTGCGCCTCAGTTTCCTTACTTATAAACTGGAAACTGTGGCTTTGTGCCTTTCCCTTAGGTTGCTGTGAGGTATGTCGTGGTGACTATTAGTGTATGTTAAGCACTCAGACCTGCGAGGAACTTTGCAAGGCTCTGAGAGTGTCGGCTGTCGTGCGGTGTTGGAGAGGGCCTCCTGGCAGGGCAGTCAGAGCTCCTTGGCACTCCGCCCTGGACCGCTCTGCACTGAAAGATGGAGGCTGTGCTATGTGGGACATCACCTGCATGCCTGCTGCCTATGTCGGCCTGTGTCATCACTTCTCCAAGGAGATGACGTTCATAGACACGGCTATGTACAGTCAGGCGTGGAAGTCCTTTTGATTGTTACTGATGGGAATAGGGGTTGGTGGGCTGATGGGGAGAGGACAGGTATTCAGTGTTGGCTGTCATGAAGGGAAGGAAAAGTGAGACACTCTGGACAGGAGAGTTCGATTCCGATGTGGTCCTACACGGTTGAGCAAGTCCTTGGCTGAGAAGGAAGGGTCCTGTGGAGAGCCCTGTGGAAACCATCTCAGATGCAGCTGTTGTTTCACTAGGCAAATGCTGACACATTCCCTAGATGTGTCACTCTCAACATCTTAACTTATTGTATCTTCTTATTCTTAGAAAGATAACCTCTGTGAAGTCATATCTAACAGCTTAGGGCAGCTGTGCCTGGCACTGTGAGGCAGAGCAGTGTGCCGGTGAAGAGAAGAGGCCTGCGGGCCTCCTGCCCAGGTGCCCAGGGGCGGAGCAGGTAGTGGGAGTGAGCAAGGGAGGGAGAGGGTCTAGAATGCAAAGGTGTGGAGGAGCACCCCGGCAGCTGTGCAAGCGCATTCCCACCTAGGGGCGTTTGAATTCCTCTGGTTGAACTCACTGAGTCAGCCCTACCAGAGCCCCGGGCATCAGGCTGGGTGGTGGGGACCTGCGTTAGTGCCCTTGCATTCATGAGCAGAGGCTGACGAGCACACCCACTTGCTTCCCCTTTTCCAGTATGGAGGTGGGCACCACATCTAGGGGTCGGGTCAGGTCCTTTAACTGGGTCCCAGTGACACCCAGCCCCATCCCTGCTCTAACCTAACCCAGCTTCTCTAAGGGGTGGCGAGTTCTGAGCCGTTACACACTGAGCCTGAGAGTCCTCTTCCCTGCACATTTTGTGTCTTGCTCCTGATATTAACAGGGAGTTTTCACACTTCCCCAAGAATACCCTCTTTACTTTCACAGTAACTTAAAACAGCCCAGACCTGACTCCATGGTCCACCCAGCCCTGCACAGCCTGCATCCTGCCTCCCTCTCAGCCTCACCTTGTGCACTCTCTTTCACACCTGTCATACGGCCTCCTTGCAGGTGTGAGAGCACTGCGTGGCCCCTTGCACCTGTGCTCCTTCTACCTGGATTGCTCCTGCTCTGCTCTGTGCTAGGGGGGCCCCTCCCCATCCTTCACCTCAGCTTCTCAAAGAGGCCCTGCACTAAGAGTGGCCACCAGCCCCAGGCACTGCCTACTGCAGTCTGATTCCCCTGGAGCCCTTACCGCCATCTGTAGCGGCTTGTTTATCAGCACCTTTGTTGAATGGCTGTCCCCACTGTCTTTGCCTTGCTCTCCACTGCGTCCTAGAGCTAAGACAGTGTCTGACCAGTGTCTGAGCCTAAAAGTTGCTCAGGAAATATCTGTTATTGCTGACCTTAGAGCAATGAACTCTGTAATTGTATAGCATGCTCTTCGCTAGAAATAGGTCCATTTTGCCCAAGAAGTGTGCCTCCTTAATGATTTCTGTTGATGATTGAATTATTCTTGTAATATTGATTCAGGCATGTCCTAGGTGCTGTGGTTATAAGATTCCTGAACTTCAGGAACTTTTGTTCTGGTCATTTCTACTATAGATGAATAGCAATTGTGCAGTATTCCAAAACCTCCAAGTCTTTCATCCCCCCATGTCCTGTACCTAAGACTCCTGTGATGCCTTACCTTGAAGGTGGTGTGGGGTGCAGCCCTGAGGGGAACAGAGCAGAGCAGAAGTGCAGGGGCAGCCGGCCAGGCCCAGCGGTAGATCTGTGGAAAACGGTGCTAAGCTGGCCTCTTGCTCAGGCTAGATCCTCAGGCGCTGCCCTCTCGGATCGAGTGTATTTTATTCGTGTGTGTGGCCAGATTGAGATGCGGTGCAGGCACTGGATCAGGAGTTCCATGAGTGCTCCACCCACAGTGCTCCCCATTGTGGGCACTCAGTCATTGTTGAATGAAACAGTCATTCCAGACTATTGGCACCATCTCCTACCTGTCTCCAGGATGCCCAGCACCAGTATCCAGTAAGGCCTGATTGAGTATAATTTGAAAAGAACTAATAGGAAAGCGGTCTCCAGTTGCCATGGGCAGTTGCATTATTGCCTCCTCTTTGATGCAGGATCTTCACTTGGCTTCCAGGGCACTCACTTTCCTAGTTTCCTTCCTCCCTCACTGGCTGCAGGGTCCCTGGTTTTTCTTTATCTCCTGGGACCTCTTCTCTACATACAGTCATGTGCCACATAAAGACGTTTCGGTCAATAACAGACCACATGTATCTCAGTGTTCCCATAAGATGACAATGCCATATTTTTCCTGTACCTTTACTATGTTTGGATGCATAAATACTTACCACCGTGTTCCAGCTGCCTAGAGTATTCGGTACAGTAGCATGTTGTACAGGTTTGTAGCACAGGAGCTACAGGCTATAACATAGAGCCTCGATGTGCAGTAGGCTGTGCACATGGTCTAGGTGTGGGTAAGTACACTCTGATGTCTGCATGATGACGGAATGACCTAACGATGCATTTCTCAGAACGCATCCCTGTTGTCAAGTGATGTATAGCTGCACACTTTGATGGCTGTAAATGCTGCCTGTACTCTTACACGTCTCACAGTTTCATCTCCTGTCTCCTCCCCTCCCTTAAGTTCCAGACTGGCATGTGCAGTTGCTTGAGCAGCATCTTCTCTGCGATATCCAACTTCTGACCTTCTCCCTTAAGCCACCTGTGCACAGCCTTCTCCATCTCATCCTTCTCGCTGCTCGTGCCATAAACCCCGGAGTCTCTACTCATTCTTCTCTCACTACCTGCACCCCGTCCATCAGGCACTGTCCCAAACCCAGTGTCAGAATGTGCCCAGCTCCCGACCACGTCCCACCTCCACCCTCACCTCGGCGCGGTTGGCAGCACGTCCCAGCTGTAGCAGTGGCCTCCTGGCTGCTCTTCCTGCCTTCGCCAGGGCAGCGATCCTGTTGAGACTTGTCAGATCCGCCATTTTCCCCTTAAACCCTCCAGTGACCTTGTGTCTTATGCAGCAAAATGTGAAAGTCTTCCACTGGCTTACACATCCTTGGTGACCAGCCCCTGCTTACCTCTGTGACCTCATCTGTCACCCATGTCACTACAGCATGGTGGCCTCCCTGCTTGTCCTGGAACCCCCCACCCCAAGGCAGGCATGCTTCTGCCCAGGCTCTGCCTCTCGCTGTGTCTTCTGCCAAGGCTGTTCTTCCCTCCTCCCCACTCCCTCACCTTCCTCAAATCTTCCTCAGAAGTCACCCCTGCAAGGTCTTCTGGGGCTTTCCTATATAAATTGCACCCATCCCACCTCCCAGCCCTCCCTCTGCTCTGTTTCTGTGCATCATGCCTGTAACTGAGGGACATATTGGTTCTTTTGTCTGCTTCCCTTTGCTAGAATATAAACACCCTTAGGGCAGGGATTTTTGTCTGTTTGGTTTATGGTTGTGTCTTGAGCACACAGAACAAAGTATAACACGTGTTCAGCAAACATTTGCTGAAGGAACTGAATGGATAGAAGGCAGAGGTCTTACCTGCGACCTTCCTCTGTTTTGTTGCTCCCTGCCCCTCCTGGCCCCTCACCAGACCAGAGGTGGGGCAGCCACTGAAAATATGTGACCAGAGGTCACCTCTATTTGTCACAACTGATGAAAGTAAGACATGTTCACTGAAAAGCATTGAATTTTTTTCATTTTTTTAATTCATTCATATTTTCATTGAAAATATAAAGAAAAATGATAATTTCAAGTTCTCATTGATAGTATTTGGGAACATTCCTTTTTAGTGTTTTCTGCACATGTGTGTATAAACTCCCTTAGGGAAACAAAAGAAGTGAAGATGTAATGCACCATGCAGCTCATGAGCCCAAAAGGCAAAGGAGCCACGGGCACTTGCTCTGCACAGTCACGACGCCTCGCCAGGGGACTGTCCCTCACCTAGCCTGCACGGACGAGCCTGATCTACACCAGGCTGTGACGGGCGCTAAAGACGGAGACCGGAGCACAGGCCTGGTTCTTGCCCTCAAGGTGTTAGCATCCAGCCAGCAAGGAGGCAGGCAGAGAGAGAAACAGCAGGCAGGGGTCTCCCACTCCCAGATGTGCCGTGCTGCTGCCCTCCTGATCACTAAACAGTCCCCAGTGTGAGTGAGGTATCCTGTAAAAAGGGTTTTGTTATTTACTGTGTTGTTTAAATGGAGTATCAGCCTTCCAGACTTCAGTGTAGTCTAGCAGTGATTTCCAAGCCTTTGCAAGTCTTGCCGTCCATGCTCTCTGTCCTCTGTCCAGTGGAAAAGCACATGGCCTTCAGGGCCAGGTGGACTTGCGTCTGAGCCCTAAGTGGCCACTCATAGCTGATTGACCTTACTGTGGCTACTTAGGTTTTCTGAGCTCTGGTGTCCCCACCCCTTAAGGAGGAAATGATAATAATGCCCAACTCTTAAGGTTATTTTGAGAATTAAATGTGATGATTTCTGTGAATTAGGGTACTACTGCCTGATACATAGTATATACTCAACCAATGTCAGCTTACTTCTAACATTGAGCTGTGGGTTTGCTGGATGGCAGAAGTGATGCCTTCCTCATCTCTGTCCCTTTCTTCCCTCTGCTGGTCCCGGCATGTTGCTACTCAGTCATGTTGGCAAATTGATGAGCTGGGGACTTCTAAAAATATTATAATCTCCCATTTGAGAAAACTGGTCTTGAATTACCATATATCATTAATACTAAGACATATTTTAACATACCTGAGATCTGGATGCATCTTAGAATCAATATTCTATAATAGTTTAATGGGGAATACTTTTCTTCCTTAATGAAACAAAATAATGGTGCATTTTCAAATTTGTAACATCTTAGATTTGGTGAGATAAAGTAATTGTCACTGTTTGCTAGGACAACTTGTTGTCATTTCCTCATGCCTACCTTGATGCTGCCTTAAGCACCTTGGTGCTCCCTTGGAAGTGCTTCTGTTTTTTGCCAAGCAGAATATTTAACCACTTCGGTATGTCGACTGTAGCCGATGGCTGCAGATGAGCGCACACAGCCCGGCATCGACTGTAGCCGATGGCTGCAGATGAGCACGCAGCCCAGCGTCGACTGTAGCCCACGGCTGCAGATGATCACACATAGCCCAGCATTGACTGTAGCCCACGGCTGCAGATGAGCGCACACAGCCCTGCATCGACTGTAGCCGATGGCTGCAGATGAGCACGCAGCCCGGGGTCGACTGTAGCCGACGGCTGCAGATGAGCGCACACAGCCCGGGGTCGACTGTAGCCGCCTGCCGCAGATGAGCACGCAGCCTGGTGTTGCCTTAGTTGACGGCTAAGATGATCCCATGACGGCAGATGATCACGCATAGCCTGGCGTCGACTGTAGCCCACGGCTGCAGATGAACGTGCGGCGACTTTAGCCAACAGCCGTGCTATGACTTTTCTAATTTTTCATTTATCAAAATAAAATTGTGAACATTTAAAAATAACGCAATGAAAACATATATGTGTATGTAACCTATTCTGATTCACATGACAAGTAAAGCTGCCTGTAAAGGAGAACAAGCTTCAGTGCTTTAAGGCTTTCCTTGTCACACAAGAGCAGAACGGACGCGTGGTCAACGCACAGCACAGACCGCCGGCGACTGTGAGTGCCGCTCCGGGCGAGGTGTCGCGGCCGGTGAGCGCCAGACCGAAGTGATTAAAGTGTCACCTTTGTGTTGAATGTCTATTGACTAAGTTAAAATTGAGATGGGAAATTCTAGGCAAAGACTGCAGATGTCCCAAGGGCTCTGGGCCCTGATGCTTGAGGGTGTCAGCCTCCTTGCAGCCACCCGGGAGTCAGAAGTCTGGGATTTCCATCCTGTGTTGACTGGGATTTGGGCAAGTGCATTAACTGCTATAGGTCTCCCTTTCCTCATTTGTAAATGGATTTGCAAAGGAACCCCCACACACACCCCTGCCAACCTTACAGAGTTATTGTTGGGATCAAGTGAGATGGTGTGTAGGAAAGTGGGTTCTAACCAATGTAAGATGATGTTCCTACCTGTAGAGTGTGTGGAATGGAAACATAACCCAGAGATTTCTTTAAATTCACTGACAAAACATAGCCCCAGGTGGCTCAGTGGTGATACATACCTGGCACTTGACTTATTATTGATTTATTTCTAGAAGAAAGTCTTTGAATACTTTATAGAAGCTTGTCTGGTAAGATGAAATAGTATCATGAAGGATCAAAAAGGAGTTATATCCTATAACTAGAGTGAAAGCTCTTTTTTCTTTTTCTTTTTTCATTTTACACTTTTGTGTTTCACTGCCTTGGCATTGGAAAATATGTCAGGTAAAATACCGTTAACACTAACACAAATATACTGATTGTGAGAGAGGAGTCTAATATCTTAGGTACAGTGCACCAGAAATCAAGTTCTGCAGCACACAGCAGGTGCTGGTTCAATCCTGGCTCCAGAAACTCACTGGTAGTATGACTACCATGCAGAGGTGGCCTTGAGCAAGTTACCCAAACTTTCTTGACCACAGTTTCCTTAGCTGTTAAAATTCTTAAATGTCTGTTGTGAGGATTAAATGAAATGAATGGAAAGCACGTAAATTGTAATGAATGCAGGGCCTTGCACACAGAAACCACCCAGTAGAGTTTGCTCTCATTATGCTTCTGAACAACCACAAAAAATGCTGTTGTGCAACTGCCAGTGACTCGTTCTGCTGACATCATCAAAAGCTTGGTTATGTCTGGGAAGAAGGGATCGAGTTCATGTTATTTTCTTTCTTAAACATGGCATTAATAAACTACACAAGCATGTGGATTTGACAGTAATCTGACCTCAATAATACTGCATTTTCAGTACATACATCTTGTTACACCGTAACCAAATCAAGAACCCTGGTCAAAATCTTACCAAACAGCTTTAAAGTATTTCCTTTCATGTGAGATTCTTGGAGTGTACTGTTGCCCATTCCACATGCTGAGGAGAAGTCTTAAGTGTCATCCACTTTCATACATAAAAGCCTGGGCATCCTGCCCTCAAAGAGCGTGTTGCAGGGAGAAGGCGCCCTCCGATGTCTCCGCCGTGGTGTGGAACACAGGCTCCGAGAGGCCGCCGGACGCCTGCGCCTGCAGCGGCCCGGCGAGCCTTCCGTCTGAAGTTCCTTGGCTTCATGCACTCCGTCCCGTCCGTGTTTCTTTCTCCACTCCCTGCCCTGTGTTGCCATAGCTGAATGGTAGAGATACTATTTACTTTTTCTTTTTAGTCCACTTTATTGAAGTACAATTTACATACAATGAAATTCTCACATTATAAATAAACAGGTCAATAAATTGGAACAAGTGTAAACACCACCACCCCAGTTGAGATGTTCCCCTTCCCCAGAAAGTCTCCCTGTCTCCTGCCCCCATAGCCACACCCCACCACCCTGCTAGCTCAGCCACCCACTGAGCTGATTTGTGTCCTTCTAGATTAGTTTTGCCTGTTCTAGAATTCACATAAATAGAATTGTGTTATACCAGAATTATTGTTTTTCTTTCAGCTTTTTGGTGGTTGGCTTCTTTTTCTCAGTATCTGTGAGATTTATACAGAGTATTGCAGGGATCAGTAGTTCCTTCCTTTATGTAGCCATGATTTTGTTTACTTTTGATGGACATTTGGGTTATTCATTATTTTGGTTAATATGACAATCTCAGTCTTTAAATTGAGATATTTAGTTTATTTACATTTAATACCATCTTCTAACTTGTTATTTTGAAATAATTTTAGACTTGGGGAAATGTTGCAAAAATAGTACAGAGAATTCTTGCATATTCTTTACTTAGTTTTCCCTTTTGTTAACATTTTACATAGCCAAGGTATAATTATCAAAAATAGGAAATTAACATTGTTACAGTGTTATTAATTAATTTACAGACTTTCTTCCAACTTCATCAATTTTCCCCTAATGTCTTTTTCTGGCCCCAAATTCAATCTAGTATCTCACATTACATTTAGTGATCATATGTTCTTAATCTCCTCTAATGTGGGACAATTCCTTAGTGTCTTTTTTGTCTTTTATTACCTTGACATTTTTGAAGAGTACAAAAGAGCATGTTCCTCCCTTGCTTTGGGCTCGCTGATGTTTACTCATTAGATGTGGTTATACATTTCTGACGCAGAAGTGATGTTGTCTCCTTCTGAATGTGTCCAGTCAGGGGGTACATGAAGTCAGTATGTCTTATTGCTGTGATGTTAACTCTTGATCATTTAGTGTAATTTTTGATATGGTTTGGTTTAAGTCTACCATGTGACTGTTGGATTTCTATTCATTCCTCCAACTCCCCTACCCCCACCTTTTTTATGGTAGTTGTTCTAGGGCATTCTTAACATACCAGGGTTTATTTAGAAACAACATCGTACCTCTTGACAGGCCATACTTCTCAGATGTAATAAACTTACGACAGTGTAATTCCATCTACCCCCGTTTAGTATATTGTCCTGTGTTATAAACCTCACTTTACAGAGCTATTGCTTTTCTTTCAGTCAGTTGTTTTTTAAATAAATTATGAAAAGAAAAGTATTTTCTATTTTTATACTTACTTACCACTTCAGGTGTTCTTTATTCTTTTCTGCAGATCCACATTCACGCCTGCAGACAGCCTTAGTGTTTCTCCTGGTGCAGGTCTGCTAATAATGAATTCTTTCAGTTTTAATTTATCTGAAAATATTTTATTTCATTCTTGTTTTTTTTTTTTTTTTTTTTTTTGAGACAGAGTCTCACTTTTGTTGTCCAGGCTAGAGTGAGTGCCGTGGCGTCAGCCTAGCTCACAGCAACCTCAAACTCCTGGGCTCAAGCGATCCTTCTGCCTCAGCCTCCCGAGTAGCTGGGACTACAGGCATGTGCCACCATGCCCGGCTAATTTTTTTTTATATATATATCAGTTGGCCAATTAATTTCTTTCTGTTTATAGTAGAGACGGGGTCTCGCTCTTGCTCAGGCTGGTTTTGAACTCCTGACCTTGAGCAATCCGCCCGCCTCGGCCTCCCAAGAGCTAGGATTACAGGCGTGAGCCACAGCGCCCGGCCTCATTCTTGTTTTTGAAGGATATTTTTACTGTATGTAAAAATACATCCAGTTTTTTCTCCCTGTTTCAGCACTTTAAAGGTTTTGTTTCAGAATTCTGCTTTGATGAAAAGCTGCCATCTTTCTTTAAATCACTGTTCCCTGTACATATGTACCCTCCCTCCCCACGGCTACTCTCAAGATTTCATATTTAATTTTTAGCAGTTTGACTATTATTTGCCTGGGCATGGTTCTTTTTATGTTTATACTTCTTAAAGTTTGGTGATGTATAAGTTAGTGGCTTTAATCAAATTCAGTAAACTTTTTACCATTATTTGTTCAGATTTTTTTTTCTGCCTCATTCCCATCTTCTTACCCTGATATTTTAATTACACTTATATTAGACTGAATGATACTGTCACTCAGGTTCCTGAAATTTGGCTTAATTTTCTTTAATACGTTTTTCCCTCTGTCTTTCAAATTAGGTAATTTCTATTGATGTATCTTAATGTTCACAAGCACTTTCTTCTGCCATCTCCAATTTGCTTTCAAGATTATTGGTGAATTTTTCATTTTAGTTGTTACACTTTTTAGTTCTTGAATTTTCGTTTCATTCTTTTTGTCGTGTCCATTTCTTTGCTGAGATTCTCTATGTGTTCCTACAGTAAAGACCATATTTTTATAAATTCTTTGAACATATTTTCCTTTAGCTATTTAAATATAGTTATAATAGCTGTCTTAAAGTCTTTATTAGATAAGTTTAACACCTAAGCCATGTCAAGGTTAGTATCTTTTCACTATTTTTTCTCAACATTTTCCTGTTTATTTATTTATTTGTCTAGTGATTTTTATTGAATATTAGGCATTATAATAATATATTTAAAAAACTCTGTATTTCGTTATTTTCTAAAGTGTGTTGATTCTCAATTTGGCAGACAGTTCAACTATTGGCTGATCACGTTATGCCAGTATAGGCTTGGTTTGACAGTTTGCTAGTGTGAATCTGTAGAAAGCACGAACTTTAACTTGACAGTACTCAACTTCTAACTCTGTTTTTCCTGTAGCTGTTGTTAGGGCTTGGATTTAAACTTTATTGGATTAGGTCTAGATGTCTTACTTTAAGGCATGGTCATTACTCTTAAGGCATATCTTGGCTGGATTCCAGTGGTGCTAACTATTTTTTCAATATATTACAGTTTTATTGAGATATAATACACATATCATACAATTCACCCATTTAAAATGTATACTTTGGGCTGGGCACGGTGGCTCCCGCCTGTAATCCTAGCACTCTGGGAGGCCGAGGCAGGTGGATTGCTCAAGGTCAAGAGTTCAAAACCAGCCTGAGCAAGAGCGAGACCCCATCTCTACTATAAATGGAAAGAAATTAATTGGCCAACTAACGTATATAGAAAAAATTAGCTGGGCATGGTGGCGCATGCCTATAGTCCCAGCCCCTCGGGAGGCTGAGGCAGCAGGATCCCTTGAGCCCAGGAGTTTGAGGTTGCTGTGAGCTAGGCTGACGCCACGGCACTCACTCTAGCCTGGGCGACAAAGCAGGACTCTGTCTCAAAAAAAATAAATAAATAATAAAATGTATAATTTGATGTTTTTTAGTATATTCACTGAGTTGTACAACCATCAACATAATCAGTTTTAGAATATTTTCATCCCCCCAACATTTTCAGAAAGAAACTCCATCCCCATGAGCAGTTATACCCCATTTCTCTTCAACTCTCCTACAAGGCATAAGCAATCTACGTTCTATCTCTATAGATTTCCCTGTTCTGGACATTTCATAAAAGTAGAATCATACTATAAAGAAGCAAGTCTTTGTGACTTGCTTCTTTCACTTAGCATAACATTGGCAAGGTTCATCATGTTGTAGCATGTATCAGTACTTTATTTCTTTTTATGACTGAATAATAATCCATTGTCTAGAGATCTCACCTTTATCTTTTCATCAGTTGATGTATATCAGGGCTTTTTCCACTTTTTGGCTATTATCAATAATGTTGCTATAACATTTATGTATAAGCTTGTATGTGGAAATATGTTTCCATTTCTTGTGGGCAGATATCTAGGAATATAATTATTGGGTCATATGTTAACTCTATATTTAATCTTTTGAAGGAATGGAAGGCTGTTTTTCAAAGTGGCTGTACTATTTTACAGTCCCACCAGCAGTGTATGAAGGTTCCAACTTCTTCACATTCTTGTCAACACTCGCTATTATCTGTTTTTTTTATCATAACCATTCTAAAGGGTATTGCTATGGACCGAACTGTGTTCCCCCAAATTCATGTGTTAAAGCCCTAACTCCCATGTGATAAAATTTAGAGATGGAGCCCTTGAGAGGTAACTAAGATAAAATGAAGTCTTGAGGCTGGGATCCTCGTGATGAGATTAGTGCCCTTATAAAACTAGAGAACTTGCTCTCTGTCTCTGTGTCTGCCATGTGAGCAAATACTGAGAAGGCAGCTGTCTGCAGGTCGGGAAATGGGCTGACCATATTGGCACCCTAATCTCAGTTTGTAGTTTCTAATACTGTAAGAAAATATTTGTTATGTCAACCTAAGGAGATAGGAAATGGTATTTCATTATGGTTTTGATTTGCATTTCCCTAATGGCTAATAATGTTGAATGTTTTCCATGTACTTAATGACCATTGTATATCTTCTTTGGAGAAATGCCTACTTAGATCCTTTGCCCATTTAAAATATTGGATTATTTATCTTTTTATTCCTGAGATGTAAGAGTTCTTAGTATGTTGTAGCTTATCAGATGTATGATTTGCAAATATTTAATATGTTCTCCTGTTTTATGGGTTACCTACTTTGGGGTGCATTATTTCTTCCACTGAAGATAAAAGTTTGAAATATGTTAAGCAGCTAATAGAGATCTCTGAGGCATCCCGTGTTTGTTATTGATAGAGGGTGTAACCTGGACATTTTGGGAAAATCTCGTCAAGCCATGATAAATTGAGAAAATGTAAATCTTAGTCTATTTGGAGTATTTAATGTTTTCTTGTATAATAAGTAAAAAATACTATAAATCGTTACTAAGAGATATCATTGGGGTTTTCAGAGCCCAGAAACCTAAGGACTTTCCTTTGAGACAGATAACTTGTGTATCAGAGCCCCACCTGACAGGTGGCCTGTTGACTGGGAGCGCTGATACCAACTGGTTAGAGTCAGGGATCTCAGGGATGTTCAATTTCCATAGCCACTTAAGCCCATGGTATCTTTCCACAATAACAAAAGTTTTCCCAAAATATAAGTAAACTTTTTGGAATGGAAACATTTATCATTATGTGTTGTGACAGCTTTTCTCTCCCTTTCCCCAAAATACTGCATGGTTACGTGTCTCTTTAATAAATATGAATTGAAATTAATTGTATTTTATGATACCTTTTAAGGTAATCCAAGCTAATCAGGGATAATACAAACTTCTTTTTGAATATTATTATCCTGTTATACATTCTGAAAAGTATTTCTAGGAGTCACATTTCAATGGTGTGTCCGTCACTGGTGGCAAGTCAGGTCTCCCATGCCAGGCTGTTCTTTCTACCAACTAGCAACCTGCAGTTTATGGGAATGATTTTCCAAGAGCAGTGGATTATTAATATGATAATGCTTTGCATGTGCATGTGTGACTCAGGCAGTCGCTTCATGCCGCCCTTTACCCGTTTGTATGATAGCAAGAATGCTTCGGGGTGCTTGGATCAAAGATGAGGCAGGCAAGCCCCACTGGAGGAGATCTGGTTTGGAGAGCGAGCCGTCTGACTGGAGGCTAATGCTTGCCTTTCGTGAGTAGCAGCGTCGTCAGGGGCTGGTGTGTGCCCCGCCGTCTCGCGGAGGTGGCGAAGGGTCAGATGAAGCAGCACATCCCACAGAGCCCTGAAGACCACACTCCTTTCCACAGGTGCAGAGCACCCTCCGCAGTGGCGCTAGGGTTGCTTTTCCGTGTCGCCACCCTGATTGCCAACATCGGAATGGGCAGTAAGAGCCTGGGAAAAGGGATGGGGGGGCTTCTCACTTTGGGACTTTTGCGAGGTCTCCAAACCAATGGACTCCGTGCTCCCCAGCTTGTTCTCTACAGTCCTGTGAACCGAGCTTTTGTCTCACGCGCAACTTCCACCAGACGGTTTCTGTGGTCTCCTGAGATCCGTGACGCCTGTGTTTGGGGCTTGCTGTCATCTCAGAACTGCAGGGCTTGTCAGCATTTCAGCATGGCAGATCCATTTAATACTTACGGAGATTCTCCTTGGCTATTTCCTGGGGACACACTTTCTGACCTCCACCCCTTACTAGACATACACTCCGACCTCAGGTCCAGGACTCAGGAGGCTACGCGAGCTGAGGTGAGTGGAGCAAATTCCTGTGGAGAGCAGCCTTAGCTGCAGCACACTCCGCACTTGGTTCAGAGGAGAAATAAAAGCCCTTTTTAGGACAGATAACTGGGCCATGTGGCTCACACGCAGGCCATGGCTAGGTGTGTAAGATTGGGCATCTACTGAGTTTGGTTGTTATGGCAAAAGTGAAATCTGGTGCCACTGAGCACCGGCTGCATCGTCAGCTCCTGCCGTGACGGTGCAGGCGCCCGTAGTTGTGGTGGAAGCTTCTGTTTCCACCAATCAAAGTGAACTGGGCTCCTTCGCAGAGAGCCTGAACTGCCACCATGGAGAGTCAGGTATCAGACATCGGCCCTGAGCTGTTGCCCTTCCCCCTTTGCCCTTTGATGCAGTTGGTTCTAGCGTACACGATTAACCCCTTGGTGGCCATACAGGTGTAGTTTGACAATGAATGTGTTCATGCGTGGGTGGTTGAAGACTAGTGTCCTTCAGGGGAGCTCATGTTGGCACTGCAGAGCTCACTGGGGCATTGCGAATCGGAATCTGGGAAGGCCGGACAGCCCAGGAGTGGCTTATACATTTAGACTTCCCCAGGTGTGCTTGCTGTTGGCCAGGAGGGGTCACCACTCAGGTGACACTTGGCCACCTCTGTTAGGTCTACTATAGTCAACCATTCTTCCTTCAATCTATTTCCTTGGAGACCTTTTTCTCATTATCTTCTTCAATGTGGGACGCACAGAGTCAGCTGCTAAAAGTACAAAAGCTGCTGAAACTAGAGGAATCCTTTTGGTAGAGATTGTTTAATTCAAGAATTATTTATTCCCTCTTTATTTTGTGGCAAGATTCTATGACATGACTGAGACATAGTCCTTGCCTTTAAGGAGTTATGTTCTGAGGGGAAATGTAGAAATAACACAAAGTACTGTATTACAAGGCAGCACCATTGATCAGCTCTAAGACCCTGGGAAAGTTGCTGAAATTCTCTGAGTTTCAACTTCCTCATCTCTAAAAGGGGTTAAGAGAATTAATTGTGACGGGTTATTGGGAGGTTACTTAAGGATGAATGAGACTGTGCTTCTTTCAATTTGTATGTATCATCTTTTCAAATGGCTACTAAGTTATTGGGACATAAATACTTATTAGGTTGTTTGGACTTAACTACTTAACAAATGGAACTGTTAGGTATTTCTTTTGGCCCAGGGACTCCATGTGAAAATTACTAAGACACTGAAGGCAACACAAACCAAGGGTTCATTGACTCTAAGATCCCTTTGGTTTTATGCTATACTTTTATTTTCTATATCACAAAGAAAAACAGTGCCAATGACCTATAAAACAATGCCTTTAAGATCGTCCTTTGATGCCGGGCGCAGTGGCTCAGACCTATAATCCTAGCACTGTGGGAGGCCCAGGCGGGAGAATCGCTTGACATCAGGAGTTTGAGACCAGCCTGAGCAAGAGTGAGATTCTGTCTGTACTAAAAATAGAAAAAATAGCCTCGTGTGGTGGTGCATGCCTGTAGTCCCAGCTACTCAGGAGGCTGAGGCAGAAATATCGCTTGAGCCCAGGAGTTTGAGGTTGCTGTGAGCTAGGCTGATACCATGGCACTCTAGCCCAGGCAATAGAGTGAGGTTCTGTCTTAAAAAACAAAAGATAATCCTTTGAAACATATGAATTGGTCATGCCAGTCTCTCTTGCTTTGTATTTTCTTTCACTGTTCAGACGGATCTGTCCATCTCTCTTGCCACCAGGCACGTCGTTTGGCATGTGATGAGCACATCTCAGTAGAGGTGACCCAGCTTCATCTGCCTGTGGCTATCATCCTTTCTTAGGTTCTGTGAAACTTTTGATTGTTACTTTACAAGAAAATATGGAATTTTGGTCATTCCTCCCATGACAAACATTTGATTCACTAATATAAAATTTATATTCTGTTTTCATGAGTTTCTGTATACCTTTGAAACTTTGTGTTTCAATGCTGGATCATGGTGTCATCTTTTTAAAGACATGGCAGTGAAACTCAGTGTATATAGTATAATGATGCGGGTTACTCAACTGAAGTGGCAGCAATATGAGCAACTAGGATCAAGTTTGTCATTTGGAGACAACAACAATTATGTCATGACTGCTGTTCGGCTGACAGCATTGAAATTTGCATTCAGATTTTAGAGTTAACTGATGAAATGTAGGCGTGAGTGTCATTGTATCAATGTTAGTTGACTGGGACTGTATACTTTGTTAGGGAGGATTGTTGAGTCCGAGTCAGGTGCCAAGAGAAAGAGCCCTTCCACTCCACTACTGATGTCTTCCATTGGCCTCTGGGTATGGGACGGGGTGGGGGGCGTGTGAGAGGATTTGCCCTCCCAGGATTAGAGAGCACTTAGAAGGCCACTATAATTGGGGCCAGGGGCGTGCAGTGCGTTGACAGAGTGGCACAGATGTAAGAGATATGTCTGGCATGTCACCTAAGGAGGCATGGGGTGTGGGTGCCCTGTGAGTCTGGCTGACTGGGACATAGTCTGAGCACTCGTGTGAATAGTGGAGCTAGGGGCTGGATGGACAGGAGGGTGGGTGGAGTCGTTTTTGGACATGTTAAATTCGAGGTGGCTGGTCTGTGCAGGAAGTTATAAATATGGCACTGGCACTTTCTTCAAGGAGTTTGGCAGAGGGTGGAAATTGGGCAGTAATTCGAGAAGTAGTGGACTCAAAGGAAAGCTTGCAGGTGGGTGGAGGGGGAGAAGACTGGAGAGAGGAGAGTGACTTGGGGTCCCAGAGGCCCAGGAGAGGAGAGACAGCCTGAAGTCATTCACGCTAAGGGGTAGATTGCAAATGGCCAGCCCCCAGCTGTTCAGGGTCTGAGGCATTCATGAACACTTTTGTTTCCTTCCTTTTACCCCAGGTTACCTGACCCCTCGCTCCGCTCCCTCAGCCCTGAGCTGCTGTGGCTTTCTTGCTGGCCACCTTCGCGGCTGCTGGCTCCCTGCGCAAACAGGTCTCTTGCTCTGAGGCAGAGGCTGTTCTCCTGCAGCCCCCAGCCGCCTCAGCCTTTCTCGGTGCCAAGGAGTCTCCATGGCAGTCTCAGAGTTTCCAGACGTTCCTGACTTACCAGACCCATTTTTTTTTTTTCTGATCAAAGTTTTTATGGCTCTGTCTTTCAGCTGGTTTAGTTTCTTGTCAGGACTTTTCCTTTTCTCTCATTCTGTTATTTCTCTCCTCACCTGTGGTCTTTGGGCCTCTCGTGTGAGCCTTCATCATCATCATCACACCCTTCCATAGAGTCAGACCCCTTTTCCAGTTCTTCTGTCTTCTTAGAATAGATGTTCCTGTATCTAAAACCCACTTGTGATTACTCTGGCTCCAGCCTCGTGGCTTACTCTCAGTGGATCTCAGTGCCTGGACGGCTGGCGGGAAGCCTCTGATCAGCACTTCCAGCGTGTGTTTTTCCCTAGAGGTTAATAGGTATTTGCCAGGAAAAGGGGTCCTGTGATCCAGTAAGTTTGATAAATGCTGGTTTCAACCAGATTAAACACATTTCTTTTTACCAGGGAACTTGACTGTGTTCCTGTGCAGCGCGAGCCCCTCAGGCGGGAGTGTCCCTTGCACTGTCCTGACTGTGGAGCTCTGGTCGCCGGTCTGACCACTGCCACGCCCAGCAGATGGGCGAGCGGCGGGCACCATGAGCGCTGCGAATCTGACTTCACTGCGCTTATTCGTCCTTAATAGACTCCAGCAACTGTGCTGCGTCTCTGATGGGACCTGTTGTGACGGTGCCACTCAGCGCGATGTTCATGAGCCTTTAACAATGCATTTAGCAGTGGTTTTAGCTCTGCTGGGAGCTGATGTCTAGGCTGAACTTTCCCAACTGAAAACTAAGAATTAGATACACAATCAGCTGAGATCATAGCCAGTTTAGGCCTCCCTGCATTTTTTTGAGACAGGGTCTCACTCTGTCACCCAGGCTAGAGTGCTGTGGCGTCAGCCTAGCTCACAGCAACCTCAGACTCCTGGGCTCAAGCGATCCTCCTGCCTTAGCCTCCTGAGTAGCTGGGACTGTGGGTGTGAGCCACAACACCCCGCCTGGACCCCTTTTCACTACAGAACCAAGAGCAGCACACTGTGGCCCCAAGAGGAAACTGGGCTTCCCACCCTGAGTATGGAGCTCCAAGCCCTTCCTATTAATTCTGTTTCTGGCATTTCTCCCACATGGACGCAGTATCACAGCCTTGCAGAGCCACTGCCCCTTCCCCAAGTGTGAAGCCTCAAGTGCCACACACCCTCCCGCTGTCTGCAGCGCTCGTTTGCACCTGCGAGCCAGACGATGACCACGTTCAGCGCACGAGTCCCTCTTCATGCCTTGCAGGCCTCCCTGGCGGGGCTGCTTTCTCCTCAAAGCTCCTGGAGACACTTACACACAACAATTCTGATGTGAAACCTAGCACATTTCCTCTAACATTTGTCTTTAGTTTGTCCCCCTCACCAGACCCCCTTCCAGTTATCGCTGTGCCTGTGGCCCTGCTCAGTGAGCAGGTCTGGGTGAATCTGGGGACACAGATGACCCTTGTGGGGACACTGACCTGTCAGGAAGCTGCAGGAGAGCCACCGGTCAGGAGGTGGACGCCTGTCCGAGACAAGGCACATGAGGAAGGACTCAGAGGAAACCGTGAGACTGACGAGCAAGAGAGGGGAAAACTCGCCCAGGTGCAGGGAGGAGTGGAAAGAGAGGATGATGTGGACATGTCAGGAACAAAGGCACAAAGATGGCAGGAGGACTCGTCACCCTGGGCAGAGCAGGGGAGGGGCAGGGCAGAGGAGTGAAGGAGCAACGATCTGGCACAGAGGGTGGGAGGAAGGCTTTGAAGGAAGACATGCGGGGGGTGGAGGCGGGGCCATGTGGCTGTAGGGTGAGTGCCCATATGGCCTCCAGCTGCCCAGTCCCTCACCCAGATGTTTGCACAGTGCCCAGGCCCAGCGCTGGCTGGCTGGCTCTCAAACATTCAAATAACTGCAACCATCTCAAAAGAGGTTGTATTTTTAGCCAGGGTCTGGCTGTGGTAGGCGATGACTCTAGTCATCCTAGTTACTGGAGTGGCAAGGAGGCTGTGGTGGCTGCGTAGCCTTGACTGCAAATGCCAAAGAAAGCCACCCACCTTCTAGATCACACTTTGCCATCTGTCACCTAGGGATAGTTGTCAATTCTCATGCAAGTGATTGATATTTGCAAAATGCATTTAGGACATTTTTTAGCTAAAAATGCTCTGCCAAACAGTTTAGTGGTTCTCTCTAGGTAATAGAGTTTTAAATGCTATTTCTTCTCAATGCTTATTTGTATTTTCTAAAATCTCTGCAAATGAACATGTAATAAAGTAAAACCTGAAAGTTACCTTAAAAGATACAAGTACTAAAATATGAAAACTTTAAAATATGTAGTGTGTATTGGAATAGCAGCTTAGACCTAGTCTCTTTACTCGAGTTTGACATTGACTTTTAGTTGACAATCAGTCACTTCTCCATACCTTTTATGTGTATTAAAAGGAAATTTAGAATGCCAGCTATTAGGACAATTATTAATGGTAGATGCCAGCAGTGGCAACATGCCACTCAAGGCAGATCACAGCACCCTGGTTGTGGTCTCCGTTTGCTCTCTTTTGGGAGGGGCTATGGCAGAAGTCCCACTTCCATGGCAGTGGGAGGGAGGGAGCCAGCCAGGGAGCCAGAAGGTGCCTGTTTCTCCCTGATGGTGGGTGTTGATTCCTAACCCCCTGCAACAGTGTGTCAGCTTCATTGATCCCTGTTGGTCCAGGGTAGAAACCTGTTACACACAAGGGCACAGTCAAAAAAGGACTCGATGTCTCTTTCGATCTGTGGGGTGCTGCTGGAGGAACGTGGGACACCCCCCTTTCAACATTGCTTTGCATCTAGCAGCATAAGAACTTAGCTTTATGTTCTAACAGAGACACAGAAAAAGACTTTCTTCAATTATATGCTGGGTTCATAAACATTGTTTTTTTATTATAGTAGAATGTACATAATGTGAAATTTACTATTTTAACCATTTTAAAGTGTACAGTTCTGTGGCACATTCACATTTTTGTGCAGTCATCACCACATCTATCTGCAGAACTTTTCCATCTTCCGCAGCTGAAATTCTGTTTAGGATTAACACTATTATTTAGTTAACATTAAACAATAACTCCCCATTCCTTCCCCCACCCCAACCCCTAGCCCTTGGCAACCACTTCTTAATGTCTACTTTTACTTTCTGTCTCTGCAAATTTGACTATTCTAAATAACTCTTAGAAATGGAATCATACGCCAGGCATGGTGGCTTACACCTGTAATCCCAGCACTTTGGAAGGCTGAGGCAGGACCTTTAATCACTCCAGGCCAGAAGTTTAAGACCATCCTCTATATAAAAAATTTTTTAAATTAACTGGGCATGGTGATGTGTGCCTATAATCTCAGCTATTTGGGAGGCTGAGGTAAGAGGATTGTGTGAGCCTGGGAATTCGAAGTTGCAATGAGTTATGATCATGCCACTGCACTCTAGCCTGGGAGACACAGGCTGTCTCAAGAGAAAAGAAATGGAATCATACAATATTTGTCCTTTTGTGTTTGGCTTAATTCATTTAGCATAACTTCCTTAAGGTTCATCCATATTGTGGCATATGTCAGAATTCCTTTCCTTTTTAAGGTCAAATAATATTCCATTGTATGTATATGCCACATTTTGGTTATTTATCCTTTGATAGAACATTATTGTTTGTATTTTTTAACTTAAATTTTTATTTTTAGTTGATAAATACTAACAATCATAACAATACCTTATTATTAACTGTGGTTACCATACTATTCAATAGGTCTTGAAACTTATTCCTCCAGTCTAACTGGAACTTTGTACCTTTTGTCAGCATCTCTCCATTCCGCAGCCTCTGGTAACCCCCATTCTACTCTCTACTTCTATAAGTTTGACTTTTTAAAATTCCACATACAAGGGATCTCATGTGGTACTTACCTCTCTGTTCCTGGCATATTTCACTCAGCATAATGTCCTCCAAGTTCATTCATGTCAAAAATGACAGAATTTCCTTCTTTTTAAAGGCTGAATAGTATTCCATCCTCTTTACCCATTCATCCATTGATAGACACTTAGGTTGTTTCCATATCTTGGTTATTGTGAATATGCTACAATGAACATGGGAGTACAAGTATCTCTTTGACATACTGATTTCAATTCTTTGGGATATATACCCAGAAGTGGGATTGCTGGCTTTTATGGTAATGCTATCTTTAGTTGGACTTTTTAAAATTTATAAACAACAGAAATTTATTTCTCATAGTTCCGGAAACTGGTAAGTTCAAGATCTAGGCACTGGCAGGTTAGCATCTGGTGAGGCCTTGCTCTCCGCCTTCTTGTGCTTCCTCATGTGGCAGAAGGGATAGGGGACAAGGGGTAGAGTGCCTCCTTCAACCTCTTATAAGGGCGCCAGTCTTACTTCCTTTTATAGGACACTAATCCCATTGAGGGACTCAATTCCCCAGAGACTCCACCTCTTAACACTATCACCTTGGGGTTAAGTCCCAACATAGGAATTTTGCGGGGCACGCGCACATTCAGGCCGCAGCATTTCACCGCCAGCCCCCTTCAATTCACATCCTTCTTACATGCAAAACACACTCGCTCTATCCCAACAGCCCTAAAAGTCTTGACTTGTTCCAGCACCAACTCAAAGTTTAAAGACATCTACATCAGATGTAGGTGAGACTCAAAGGTGTGTTTCATCCTGAGGCAAATCCCAGCTGTGAACCTGTGAAGTCAAACAAGTTACGTGCTTCCAAAACACAGTGGCAGGACAGACATAGGATAGGTATTCCCATTCCAAAACGGGAGAAATAAGAAAGAGGAAAGGGATCCCAAGTAAGTCCAAAACCCAACAAGGCAAACAACATTAAATCTTGAAGACTGAGATTAATCTTCCTTGCTTCACTGTTCTACTTTCCGGACATAATGAGGAAGGGTACTTTTAGTTTTTTGAGGAAACTCCATATTATTGTTTTTTAAAGTTTCTCTAGTCTTTAACATATTTTTGAACTACTTGATAATGTGTCTATCTTTCCCATTAGACTGTCAGTTCCATGATGAGTTTGTTTATTTTTGTGCTTCCAGCTTGGTGCCAGGTGGTCAATAATATGTCGGATGAAAGAATAAACGGCTGGGGCCCTGACGCAAGTGTTTGCCCGAGAGTCAGAGCCCAGCTCTTTACTGGACCTGGTGTTCCGCATAAAGCCAAGCTGCTCGTCTTTACTGTTCTGAGCTTAGCTGTCAGGGGCATAACATTCAACACTTGATTCCTTGCCTGACCCAAGGGTCTTTGAGATCATCAGGCGAAGGTTGCTGCTGAAACACTCAGGGTTAACCAAGACTTTTCCCCACAGAACCTTTTCTTGATTTTAAGAAATTCAAAAGCTGCTGTGTTTGAAATCATTCAAGACTTGTCATGGATTTATGTGTATTTTTTAAATTAAAAAGGGACTAATTGTTACACGGAAAGCAAATAACTGGAAACATGTCTCCCTTTTCCGTTTCTGTTGTTGCTGTTTTTGAAATCTCCTCCCCTGTCTTCTGTGACGTGGGACTCGCCTCCTTCCTCTCCTTTCTCTGTCCTTCTCTGAGACCCTAAACTGCAGTGAGTCTGCCTTTAGTTCTCTTTTCTTTCTCTACACATACACATTTTTCTTCCTTTTAACTGCATCTGATCTGCTGTCTTTATGTGGTGGATCCCAAAACTCACTCTCCGGCCCAGACTCACTGCTGCGTTCCAGCTGCCGCTGCATGTCTTTCTGGAAAGGTGACGTGCCTGACCCTGGACCTGAGTTTCCTCCACACACACCATTCTCCCTGAGGATTCCCCAGCATTCCATCAATTATTCAGCAAGTATTCATTGAGCACTTGCCACGCAATTGGCTGGTTAATCCCATAATTCAGAAAATCGGCCGTCCAGCCTCTCATACAAAGCCCCTACCTGCTCTCCTCTTGGGTCTGCTGTACGCGTGGTATCGAGGGCTGCGGTAACAAAGGACCACAAACTGGGTGGCTTCAAACTACAGAAATGTATTTTCCCACAGCTCTGGGGACCGGAAGTCCGAGATCAAGGTGTCTGCAGGGCTGGTCCCGTGCCTGGCTCCTGGCTCCTGGCCGTGGCTGGCAGTCCTGGTGCTCCCTGGCGTGGACGCACCACTTCAGTCTTCTCCTTCCATGGCATTCTCCCCACGTGCATGTCTGTCCTCTGTGTTCAAATGTCCCCTTTTTATAAGGACAGCAGTCATACTGCATTAAGACCCACCCTGATGACCTTGTTTTAACTTGATTACCTCTGGAAATCCCTATTTCCAAATTAGGTCACATTCTGAGATATTGGAAGCTAGAACATCAACAAATTATTTTGGGGAGACACAGTTCAACCCATAACTCCCAATTCTCTTTTCTGCCTTCAGCCATCTGTCTTTTCCAGGCACGGTCAGTCCTCTGGGGTGCCGCCTTTCAGCGCTGTTAGCTTCTGCTGCTGGGGTGTCTGCTGCCCCACTGGTCATGCTGCTCAGCCGGGACTGTCTTTATCTTTCTACCTCAGGGCTTCCACTAGGCATTCTTGACACTTCCAGGCATTCCGCGTTTGAATGAACGCATGAAATAATGAATGGACTTGGGCCCCATCTACCTTGCCAACCTTATACCCCATCATTCCCATCCAAGCAGTCTTCCTCTAGGCAGATGTTGGCTTCAGTTCTCCAGCCCTTTCCTCGCTCTGTCCCCACGTTCAGACCCCAGCTCTCTCCCAGGGCCCAGCTCAGGTTCCTCTCGTGCGGCGCCTCCCTAGCCATGCTTGCCTTTTCCGAGCCCTCCTAATGCCTTCCTGGTGCCTTTCCTGTGATACTCTCAGCTTCAGCTTTGTGATTTAATAATTCATCACAGAACTTTTTTGTTAAAAAGGATCTTGCAGATGGACTATGACCAAGATACGTGCATTTGATCACATGGGGACATTTAAAAAATCATTACAAATCCCCGAACCCCACACTCAGAGATTCTGATCAGCAGGTCTGGGGTGGGTCCCTGGAATCTGCACTTTTAAGAGCTGGCCCAGGCTATTCTGATACATAGCCAGGTTTGGGAACCATGAATCTGGTCAAGCCTCCTTATTTTACTTATGGGAAAACTGAGGTCCAAAATTGTTAAATGATTTTCCCAAGATCACATAGTGGCAGAGCCATCCAATTATGTGGTTCTCTTACCTTTTCAACCAGACTGGAACAACTGAGGCACAGTCTGAACCTTGCTTATCTTGTAACGCACGTAGCAGTGCACCACAGTCAGGACAAGCAATTGACAGTAAGTGCTGCTATTTGGGGACTCCTCTGGTGGCCATATTCCAAGCTCCAAGAGGGCAAGAACCAAACTGTCTTTGCTAATTTTTATTCCCAGCACCTTACATGGTGCCTGGTATATAAGAAGGTGCTTAATGAATGTTGGTTAAATGAATGAAGCATCTACTGTGTACCAGGCACTGTAGTAGATGCTCCATATACTTCATCTCATTTCATTCATTCCAACCATAATCCTCTGAAGTAGGTTTTAATATTCCCATTTTAAAGATGAATAAACTGAGGACCAGAGATTAGGCAACTTGCTCAATGTCACGCAGCAAATAATTGGTATAACTTGAGTTTTAACCCCCAGCGCTTGTTCTATGGTGCTGCAGGCTGTTACATGCACAGGGCTCAGCTCTCTGCAGGAAGCTGCGGGTCACTCCAGAACAATATATGGTGAAAGGTATTTAAAAGCCCTGAATGTTTAGAAGTCTCGTTTGGTTCTCAACTCTTTTTTTTTTTTTTCTTTGAGACACAGTCTCACTCTGTTGCCTAGGCTAGAGTGCCGTGGCATCAGCCTAGCTCACAGCAACCTCAAACTCCTGGGCTCAAGCGATCCTGCCTCAGCCTCCCAAGTAGCTTGGACTACAGGAATGCACCACCATGCCCGGCTCATTTTTTATATATATTTTTAGTTGTCCATCTAATTTCTTTCTGTTTTTTTAGTAGAGACAGGGTCTCACTCTTGCTCAGGCTAGTCTCAAACTCCTGAGGTCAAACGATCCACCTGCCTTGGCCTCCCAGAGTGCTAGGATTACAGGCGTGAGCCACTACACCAGGCCGGTTCTCAACTCTTAACTTAGCCTTGCTGCTCCATGAGGTAGTATAAAAGGTTGTTGTACTGAAATTTTATTGTGAATGTTATAGAACATTCAGTACTCTTACACTTGCATGCTTCTATGTGCATGACTCAATTCTATCAAAAGCTTTACAAGTGTTTCATCCTCTTTCCCTTGTTTTTTAAATGCTATTAAAATTCCCCTCCCTTTGTAGGGCAGAAGCGCCAAGACTAGGGCAAGCAGAGTTCAGAGAGTGTCCCAGCATGAACTGTTCTAATACCAGGTTTCAGATGCGAGCTAATGGCTGGGAAACCCGAGCAGGGGATGTGAGTTGGCCCCACACACCTAGCCGCCTGCCCAGATCGCTTGTGTGGCCAGAGGGTTCCATCTGTACCAGAGGCGTTGCGTGCTGGCACGGCCTCCCAGCAGGCCGGGGCTGTGCTCCACTGACTGCCAGGCAGGACGGGGAGACCTGCGTCCACACATCCCAGACACTGAGTTCAGCAGCAGCATCTGAAACGTTTCTGTCACTTTCTTTCTTTCCAATTTGATGTTTTGCTGGGATCTTGGCCTCAAATTTATGCTCCATATAGACAGTTTCCTCATTCCTTGTGGCCTCCTTGTCATTGCTGTTGCTTCCTCAGTCAGTCCCACTGACAGCCCCCCTCACTGGTGTGGAGACAGTGACAGGGACCCCGCTCCGCACTCGGGAGGAGCTCCCAGCCCCTCCTCCGCCTCATCTCTGCCTGTGTCCGCCCTGCCCCTGAATTTTTCAAATATGTGCAAATTCTCACTTATCTTCCCTCTTTAAAAATGGTCTGGAACAGAATTACTTTAACAAGGACTCTGATCTTGTCAACAACCCAAGACTCCCGACTGACAAAGCGATAACGCCGGCTCCCAGAGGGGCCTCGCCCAGCCTGGGTGAGGGTGGGGGTCGCAGGACTCCAGGCCTGGGGCGTGCTGAAGGCTCTTTTTCTCTTCTCTGTGCTGGGGCAGCAAATTGCCCATCACGGCAGACTGCTCGACCGTAACTAAGTGAGATGTGGGACGAACTCCTTAGAGGTCCTGGGTAGCAGCGCCCTAGTGCTGGCTTTCATAACAGACGGCCACCGCTTTATGGATCGTTGAATGTGCCAGCATGAGGCCAATACACACAATATAGGCAAAACCTATCCCAAACACTATCCAGATTCTTTTGTAATACTAAAACTTTTGCTGATTAAATCTTACTAGAGTTTGTAGACCATAAGCTGGATTTGAACTTTTTGAGAAACAGATTTTCATTGTAGTGATATGTTCAATGGAATCTGATCTATATTACTTCTGCCAAGAGGAATTCAAAATTACCCATTGGAATTAATGTTGTACAGAGAACGAAAACCCTCTCATTCTCAGGAAGTAGAGTAGTCTTTAATGAAAGCATTGAGTCAGTAATGTTTGTGGCTTAGTGTCACCACACGCTGTTCCGTGGATTTGGAATAGAGTCTCAGAGACGGTATTGTACTGCAAAGAGCAAAGGGTTGGCCATTGGGAAACCGAGTTTGTCCCTGTCTCTCTAACCCTGGTGATTTACCTGACTTCTGTGTGTGCCCATTTCTTCACCTGTACAATGGAGGGCCCGGACTAGATAAGTGGTTTCGAGACAAAACTTTGAGACTTCTTATTTAGGGGCCAGTGGAGACCCCTCCCCAATTTTCAACTACATAAATGCTTTTCTTTCTTTTGCTTTAACATATTATTTTAGTCAAAAAACAGAGTTCCACTTCTTTATAAAAAAATAAAGTTGAAAACCACTGGACTAGATCATCACTACCCCTAAACCTTTGTGATTCAGCATAAGGTCTGCCCATCAAATCATGCAGACCACTGCAGGTCCTCTCATGCTTTTAGAAGACTCCCACACCAAAAGCCCAGGCAAGCCAGGTTTGGCATGTGGGCAAGCTCATGCTACAGTGCAATCTAGAAGGTCCTTTTGGGCAGCAGAGAGAGGGTTCTTATCAGTGAGTTTTTAGCCTGGATGTATACAGCAGTTACCTGAACAATCTAAAGAGACGAAGTTCTCTAGCACCTCGACCGTCATAGCTAGAGTCCAGCAGACCTGGTGGGAGCTTTGGGAGAGACAAGTGGAGTCTCCCTCTCTGGACTTCCTGAGCTGTGAAATAAGGAAGTGAGTCTCTGTGGTTAGGAAACGGGTCTGAGAGAATTTTATCCCATCAGATTGACAAGGTAATTTAGAGATGAGGCACTAAGTAAGAATGGTAAGTAATGATGGGGCAATGTCTGCTTGTTACCAGTTTGGCCTCCTGTTGACTCGTGCTCTCTGTGTCCTTGGTGATTCTTCCTCGACTCCTGCATGGGGCGTCCCATCCCCCAGTCCACGCTGACTCACCCCTGAGTCTCTCCCACACCGGGAGCTCCGCCCCGCTGCCCAGCCAGTTTAGTTTGCTTCTGTTTAGCGTTCTTCCACCTCTGTCCCCAGTCCTCTGTATGTCTTCACTCTTTCACCAAGTATTCCCTGACTCATGGGAGGGAAATGACCCAACTTAGTTCATAAAACCAGGAAATTATTTTTCTGGACCAGGAGGGAAGAGAGAGGGAGAGAGAGAATAAGAAACAACATTCAGTACAGGTGATAGGGGAAAAAAAAAAAAAGAAAAAAGAGAAAAAAAAAAAAAAAAAAAAAAGAAACAACAGCAAACCCAGACACAGCAGGCACATGCCCTGCTTCGAGCCCACGGCGGGGGCGCGCTGGGGGGGCCTGCAGGCGTGCAGGGTCTCTTCCACATGTGGGCACTTGGTAAATTTTATTAATGCATGATAATGATTTGTCAAGTGATTGAAACTGTTTCAGGGAAGAAACAGGGAATGAAATACAGAGACATTCCTATATCTCATGGGGAAATTACTAGGCAGCTCATCCAGATGTATTTTCTTTGGGGAGTTGTGAAATCCTTGTGTGTGCAGCTGTCACTGTGTAATCATATTTTACCTTCTCAGTAATATACACCATCGTTATATATATCATCATTTTATGTGTGCACATACATACATACCATATACATATATATACATGGGTGTGTATGTATATATATGCATGAAATTAAAGTGTGGAATTTCCAGTTTCCTGTCTGGTAAGAAGCTTGGAAGTTGCAACCCCATCCTAACAGCAAGTAAAAAGTTGAGCAAACTGAAAAGGCAACAACTCTTCTTAGATCTGTAAGAGAAGTGAGGTCACAGGGCGCAAACCACTGAGAATCACATCTTCCTGGAGCAGAACCCCTGAGCAGCAACCGCTGCTGTGCCCAGTGCGACAGGGAAACCTGAACTGTACTTGACAGATCTAACAGTTAACAACCTCGGGACCCACGTCATTGCCCCCACTTTTGCAGCGTTTGTGCATTTGACCTTTTGCCGCTCCCCCAAGTTCTCGCTGTGGGTAATGGGGAGAAGCCCCTCGTGCTTGCTGCAGGGGAGGGGGAAAGGGACCATTATGAAATAGGCCAGAGCACTCTAGTCTTAGCAAGGTCTGCCCTCAGGAGAAACTATTTAACCAGAGCCTAAGCCCACTGGGGTTTTATCAGAGCCTCAGTGATCTGGGGGTAGGGACGTGCCCATTGTCAGCCCACTCCAGCCACCCTACCCCACCACGGTGGCACCTGGGAGCAGGGACTGGGAAGCACTTGTAAGGTTTACAGCCCTGAGCACAGGCTGCTGAAACACCAGACCTAACCATGGGGTGGAGATGGCCTCCACCTCCTCACCACCACATACAAAGGTCTGTATATAGCAGTTGCATTTACCCAGTCATGTCTATCAAGAAAAAATTACAAGAAACACTAAAAGGCAAATAATGCAGATGGAAGAGACAAAGCAAGCACCAGAACCAGACTCAGACAAGGCAAGGATGTTGGGATTATCAGACTGGGATGTAAAACAGCTATGATAACACACTAAGGGCTCTAATGGATAAAGTAGATAGCGCGCAAGAATAGATGGGCGGTGTAAGCCGAGAAATGGAAACCCTAAGAAAGTGCCAAAACGAAATGCTAGAGAAAACACTGTAACAGAAATGAAGAATGCCTTTGATGGACTTTGATGGATTAGTAGACTGGGCACACTGAAGAAAGACTCTCTGAGCTTAAGGACATCCCAATAGAAACCTCCAAAACTGAAAAGCAAGGAGAAAAAAACGACTGGGGGTAAAAAAAAAAAAAAAAAAGAAGAAGAAGAATAGAACATCCAAGAACTACAGGACAGCTACAAAAGGTGTAAAATATGTGTAATGGGAATACAGTAAGAGAAGAAAAAAAAAGGAACAGAAGAAATATTTGAAACAATATGACTGAGATTTCTCCAAATTAATATCAGACACTAAACCACAGATCCAGGAATCCCAGGGAATGCTGAACAGGATGAATGCCAGAAAAACTACACCTAGGCATGTCATTTTCAAACTACAGAAAATCAAAGATAAAGAAAAAATCCTGAAAGAAGCCAGGGTAAAAAGAACACCTTACCTATAGAGAAACAAAGATAAAAATTATATCTGACTTCTCAGGAAGCATGCAGGCAAAAAGAGAGTAGAGTGAAATTTAAAACAGAGAGAAAAAATGGCAACATAGAATTCCGTACCCTGTGAAATTATCCTGCAAAAACGAAGGAGAAATAAATACTTTTTTAGACAAACAAAAATTGAAGGAATTTGTTGCCAGTAGATCTGCTTTGCAAGAAATGTTAAAAAGTTCTTCAGAGAAAAGGGAAATTATATAGGTCAGAAACTCCGATCTACATATAAAGAAAGAAAGATCATCAGAGAAGGAATAAGTGAAGGTAAAATAAAAACTTTTATTTTTTATTCTTACTTAATTTAACAGATGAAATAGTTTGTTCAACATAATAGCAATGATGTATTCAATTATGTGTGCTTACGTGTATGTGCTTCTGTGAAAGTGAAATGGGTAACAGCAATGACAGAGAGCTAGGAGGGAGGAATTGGGATCACTCTGTTGTTACAAGGAACTCACGCCACCTGTGAAGCACATAGTGTTATCTGAAAGCAGATGTGATTCGTTGCACATGTATATTGCAGACTCTAGGGCAACCATTAAAATGAGTGAAAAAAAAAGTACAACTGGTATGCTAAGGAGAAAAAAATGGAACATATGAAATGTTGGTTAGAGCCACAAAAGGCAGAAAAGGAGTAGAAGACAAAAAAAAAAATAAAAACAAAGAACAAGGGCAGCACAGACCATGGTAACAAATATGGTGGGTGTTAATCGCTTTGAATGTCAGTGGTCTGACGCACTGATTGAAAGAGAGATTGTCAGTGTGGATCAAAAAACAAGATCCAGCTATACATTGTCTGCAAGAAACCCACTTCAAATACAAATTGTGTTTCTTTGAGGTCACTTTGGGCTGGGTAGCAAGAGGTATAGTTCTGAGACATCAAGAATAACCCAGAGTAGTTATCTTTAATAATATAATCATAATAATATTAAAAACATTTTCATTAAAGTTTTTACAGAACAAAAAGGTGGTATATCTTTATCTCTATGCCTGCCAATATATGCATAATCAATATGTTTATATGATTTGTGTTTTTATGTTTCTTTGTATGTGTGTACGTGTATATGGAGACTGAGAAAAGAGAAAGAAATGAGATAACCTAAATTCATCCTATCTCTTTGTTTTGCCTTCTGTTTTTCATTTTTCTTTCTAAGTTGAGGTAAGCTAGTGGTTGTTTGGGAAGGGGTCATTTATTTTTGTCTGCTTACTGTTGTGTCTCCCATTCTCTCTCTCTGTCTCTCCCTGCTTCTCTCCTTCCCTTCCTCCCACTCCCCTCCCTTTCTCTTCCCTTCCGCTCCTCCTTCCTCGCTCCTGAACTCCACACACTTTCGTAACTTCTATGTACTGAATAAGAAACCACATGGTTCTTCATGGCTGTTGAGCATGGCTCATCCTGGGGGCTTGCTTTATGCTGTCCCATAGAAGAGGCCATTGCCAAAGAGCAGAGCCCCTTTCTCTGGGAGCTGTGCCCTCCAGCCAGAGCCCCTGCGCACAGGCAGGGGGACCAGGGCGCCTTGTGTCCACTGTGGGGCAGCTTTCCGCTCCAGGGCTGCGCCCTTTCCTCAAATCCACTGAGCTGCTTGTGCAAGGAAGGGTTTGCAGGCATACAAGACAGTTTATGAGGTTGAGACTCTTTCTAAGAGAACCAGTTTTGCTGTTGTTTTGTGTTTAATTGCAGTTAAAGCTCTTTTTTCTCTCTGGTCTAAACCTCTCCTGGCTTTGGTATGGTGTCCAGCCCAGAGAAGACCTGGCGTCTCAGTTTGGGTTCCTCCAGAAGCAGACTCTGAAACGATGACTCTGGCGCAAGCAGATTACTTGTGACCTGAAGGAGCTACTGGTGCTGGGCAGGAAAGCCAGCCAGGGGAGGGAGGGCAGCCAGTACAGAGTGCTCACCACGCCACACAGCTGGCCCTGCTGGGGAGCCCGTCACGGGGACACTACCTCCTGCCGGTCACTGGTGGAGGGCTGTCCAGGGAGCACTCGTTCCTGCTGCTCACTTCCTACCAGGGTGGGCAGAGAAGTGCAGGAGCTGGCAGTTAGACGGTGGGCTTTGTGCCCAGAAGTGGTGCAGGTGGAGGGACCTGGTGGGCACCACCGCGTGCTGCACACCTGTAATGCTCGCCTGCTGAGTTGGACCTCATTTCACCCTCTGTGGTTCCCTGTAGTCTTTCCTGGCAATACTCTGTCTAGTATTTTGCCAGGTTTTACAAGTGAAACAAGTGAGGCAAGGGAAGGCAGTCAGGTTAAGGACTGGGTGAGCAAAGCAGAATGGAGCCCAAGATCCCTGATCACTTTGCTGACTGTGGTCTGAGCATACAGCAAATAGTCAATAAGTCTTTGATGATAAGATCATGGAGACAAAGTGGTCGTCATCCTCCTTGGGTGCTGTTGATGGGAGGAGAGACCACGGTGTGGGCAAAGTACAGACGGCCCCGGGCAGCTGTGCGACTCAGCCCCTTGCGCCCTTGTCCGCGGCATCTCCAGGTGGGTGGTGGCTGCGGGTTACAAGGACCAGGACGTCCAGTCGTCTAGTCACTGTGTGGCCTTTGCTCCTCACTAATGATCACTCATTGCTATTACCTTTCTCCTGGACTGTCCTTCAATCACTATTTTAGAATCTTGTGTATATCCAAGATTTTAGATATATTTGTGTATACCTCCAAAAGCCTACTTTTGCATGGCAGTAGTTATAAAACACTTTTTTAGTCAGCAGAGCTTAAGCAACACCTCTCATCAATTGCATAAACCTAAATAGTGCTTTTTAAAAAGACACCTGAAATATTCTAACCATATATGTTGTTTCTTTGACTTTAAAATGATTACCATGGGACAGGGACACAACAGTTATCAGGGAGTGACTTTTTAATACATGCTGGGTTTTTAATATGTATTTCTCACCAGGATAGTTACTGTGAGATTGGCCCTGTCCCATCTGAAATCATTACTAATAGCTCAATCTGTCTTCCTCAAGTGAGAATCAGTTGAGCCTAAAGTCCTCGGTTTATATTCCAACCCCAGATCTTCCCACCTACTTGTTCCTCAGATATTTATGGAGCACCTTTTACATACCAAGCACTTTCCTAGGTGCAGGGGGTACCAAAATAAGACATTTCCTGTACTTGAGTCTCTTGAGACTTCACCACCCCAAGCTTTATTATTTCTATAAAGTCTTAAGTTCCTTATGCAAATTCTCCTACCCAGAGAGCAAGACAGAGCTGGGCCATCAGGGCCTTGGCCCGTGGGCAGCAGAGTTTAGAGTTTAACCTATAGACAAGAAGGAGCCAGAGGAGAATTGTGAACAGGGAAGTGATGGGATCAGATTGGAGCATTAGAGAAATCAATGTTAGAAATTGGGTCAAAATTAGAAATGAGGAGGGGTGGAGAGGAGACAAATCCTTCGGAATCTAGAAAGCAGAATGGACACAGTGGGGTGTTCAGGTGGGCACAGGGTTCCCTAAGAGAGAGAGAGCTATACATCACGTCCAGGCTTGATCACCCAGGCAGAGCCTGATATGGAGGCTGTGAATTCAGACAAGTGGAGCAGGTTTGGGAGGAAAGATGTTTTGTTCTGGCTGTGCTGGGCTGACATCTCCACTAATGGTGATGCGTGCGTAGATGTCTAATAGTTGGGTCTGTGAGTCCAGAGGTCTGGGATGAACATTTCAGCGTCATCAGCATTTGGGTGACACTTCACCTTAGAAAACTGGTTCAGAATCTTCCAGTGTGCAAGCAACAGTGGTAGGCGTGCAAAAGTACGTGTTCGTGCTTTCTGGGAAGCATTCTCTGACCCTCTGTGCCAGGGTAAGGCCTCCTGATTTGGGTTAATAGTACTAGGTATTTTTCGTATCAAAACGTTATGGAAGTTACTTACTAATTGTCTCTCTTTCCCACAAGGCCGTAAGCTTTGTTAGGCTAGAACTAAGGTCCAATCAGTGCTATATCCTCTGCTCCTAGATCCCAGCGCAGGGCTGGGCGCCTGTTAGAAGCATTCATGCTTGTTAATCAAATGCCACCCCCACCCGTGACTAGTGGACCCTTCCAAGGAGAGCGAGTAACGCAGAGAAGGCGTCACGGTGCAGTGCCAGAGTGCCAGCACTGGAGCCTCAGATGCGTGTGGGGAAACAGAAGGAGTAATGAAAGGTCTTGCAGGGCTCTCATTTGAGCTGGAACTTACAGGGTGAGGAAGAGTTCTCCTGTCAAACAGGGAGGGAAGAACATTCTAGGCCCCAGCATACAACATACATAAGGGCACAAAAGAGTGAAGTGGTTGTGTGTGACCAGAATAAGGGGCTGGGATTTAGGAGGGTGAGCACAGCAGGAGATGTAGCTTTTGGGGAGAACTGGGGACCCTGTAGAACAGAGTTGGACTTTGTTCTATATAAAACAGGAAGCTGGTGGAGGCTTTGGAGCAGGATAGCAATATGATCGCTTTATGTTTTTAGGAAGAAATCTCTGGTGATGGAGTAGAGGGATTGTGCACCCTGCTCCCTGAAAAATGCACTTTTGGCAAGCACCCAGGGGATTTCCACGTGAGTCGCCCGAAGACCACACCTGGAGGAAGAGTGGCGTGGCTGGGAAGCTGGGGCTGGGGGCAGCAGAGGCGCCTGGGAAAGCAGGGACAGTGAGGGCAGCCGAGCCTGCTTTTGAGGGATCTGAGATTCAGGCCTCAAGATCCCAGAGCATCAGTGATCAAAAGCCGCACGAAGCTTTGCAGCTGTGTCTCGTGCCTGCCTGGACAGTGGGATGTGGGCAGAAAGCTTTGGGGATAGGATCTGCCAGTGTGCAATCAGCAGAGTCCTGCCCTCCTCCGGAGACGCAGTCTGCTCAACCCTGCGTCTGTGAGCATTTCGGTGTAACGTGTTATTGTGGCTGTTGGGAAGGTTTTGGTACGAATTCATTGGAAAAGTTAGGAGCTTTTTCTCCCCCAAATTATTATATCTTTGATGAACTTAATAGTGTATATCAAAGGTGTTTTGTAGCCAGTAATGAACAAATTGCTCCTGAAGTAGGTGGGAAAGATCTAAACACATCATCTCAGTACAAAAGTAAGTCTCAAAAGTACCTCTGCTTGTCTCTCATTTGCCTTTTAAAGTCTATATAAACAGATGTGAACAGACCCTGGACTCTAAGAATAATATTTTTCTGTGGACATATATGGACAGATAAGCAAAACTCCAAGGGAGAAAAAGACCTCTCTTAAAATAAAGATCCTCACAGGCTTAGCGTCCTTCGCTTACTGGGGTTTCTTTTTTTTTTTTTTTTTTTTGAGACAGAGTCTCGCTTTGTTGCACAGGCTAGAGTGCCGTGGCGTCAGCCTAGCTCACAGCAACCTCAAACTCCTGGGCTCAAGCAATCCTGCTGCCTCAGCCTCCCGAGTAGCTGGGACTACAGGCATGCGCCACCATGCCCGGCTAATTTTATATATATATATTAGTTGGCCAATTAATTTCTTTCTATTTATAGTAGAGACCGGGTCTTGCTCTTGCTCAGGCTGGTTTCGAACTCCTGACCTCGAGCAATCCGCCCGCCTCGGCCTCCCAGAGTGCTAGGATTACAGGCTTGAGCCACCGCGCCCGGCCTGGGGTTTCTTTATTTCACTTTGAGACGCAAGTATTTGGGCTTCTCAGGAGATGCTGAGTAAGAGCGAGCAAAAAGAAAGTGAATCTGTCCGTCTGTGTCTGGCCCTGAATATTACAGCCACAAGTCATAGGGCTTCGTGCTTCCCTGGGGTTAATGGCTCTTTGAATAAACACTAATACTGTGCAGGTCAGGATCCTCTGGGGGAAAAATCCTCTTCCTTATTGGTCAATGACAACTCTGTGCTCACAGCCTCTGCTCCCTCACCAAAGCTCCTGTTTGAGCTTGTGTAGGGCTCTCCGGGATCCGAGTCAACCCTGTCTGGCCCCAGGCACCCAGGGATCCTTGCAGCTAGCGGTTGCTGTTGGCCTCTGCCCACGCTGTGTGTCAGTATCTGCAGCTGACAGTCGTGGGAGCATGGAAGGGCGCCGGTGGCTTCCCAGTGGGAAAACATTGGTGGAGTCATGTTAAAGGAAGAGTCCTGGGACAGTCACTGTCTCGGTGGTGGTGTCTGGAGGGAATGGCCTGAGCTTGCCTCCTGGGAGATTATTACAAAGTGGTGTGCAGGTTTGGCACAGACTCTGAACTTTCTCCCTTTGCAGGATCTTCAGTAGAAAGGCCCTGTCCTAAGGAACTTCTCTTGCTTGTGAAGCGTGCTGGCATATGTGTTTGTCGTGCCAACACTGAGATGCACATGACAAATGTATGCAGTCCTTCAACATAGCCCAACAGGTTTTTTCTGTTTACACTTAACTAGCCTTGAACAGCAGGAGGAAACCTTAAATATTTCCTTTTCTTCTCACAAACACTTTATCTAAGAAAACAAAATTACTGCAGGTAAAGCAGGGAGTGATTCAAACAGCCATTTAAACCAGGACCTGGTTTGGCTTTGCTTCCCTGGGAGACTTTTCCGCTTGTGCTATGCCAATGACGTCCGGGCAGTCTAAACTGACCCAGGTGAGGGGTGGCAGTTCTAGGGATGGGCAGAGAGCATGGGGCATTGTGGGTCACTCTGTGCTCATTTAGCCCCTCACTCCTCAATATTTTTGTACCAGTGAAATCAGGTTGAAATTGACATCAAGGGCAGCCCCAAGGAGGTGAGGAAAAGACCAGGAGGGCACCAATTCCAAGGGGAAGGACATCTCCTTCCGGAGCTGCTGCTGGGGGCAGTGGGAGGAATTTAGTGCTGTGTGTGCATAAACCTACCTCGTGTCTGCCACTGGCTGGCCCCCTCCTGCCTAAGACTCTGAAGCCCAACTCTGTAAAGCAGCAATTCCCAACCTTTTTTTCCCCTTTAAAATACACGAGACACACTCTCATGGGCACGTACAGATTGCAGGCTATGGCACAGATAAGGCAGGCTGTGGCTGGGTGAGTTCCCAGGAAACCCCTGCTTCTTTCTCTCCCACTCCAGAGAGCAGACCTCCGCACACTGCTGTCTCCCCCCACTTGGCCTGGGGCTTGGCCTATAATAGCTGCCAAGTAAATACTAAGTGAAAGACAGTCTTAAATCCACACTAATTTATATTTTTAAAAAGTCATTCATAAACTTTATCATTTTAACTATTAGTTAGTAATTAATCCCAATAAACCAGCAGGGTTTTGTGATTGTGAAAGACTGTCATAATGGGTTGGTCAGAAGGAATATTTGTTAGTGTTTTTATGGGCTTTTAAAGTATTGGGGAGCTGTGTAACCAACTGATAGAGCCACTCAGTCTTTGTGGGCCCTGCCTTTGACTGTCAGCGCTATGTGGATAAACTAATAGTTCCCAGAGAGAAACTTTAAGCAGGAGACCACGGAGAGAAATTCTTAATGTTGCCTGGTTACCATAGACCCTTTGGGGGCTTAACCTATTTGGATAAATGCTTAATTTCAAGATCTTATACAAATCAAGAATAAGTCTTCTATTAGAGCCAAACTTGGGGCATTTGTCACGTCGCTGCTGCTGGAGCTCTGACAGCCGGAGTTGGGTGGAGGAGGAGGCAGCCCTCACCTGGTTGCCGCAGAGGAGGGCACTGGAGGAGGCGAGGGTTGGAGAGCTCATCTTTCTTTGCCTTGGCATCCAATTTGCCTATTCTGGAAGATTTTTTAATAAAATTTTTTTAAATTAAGGATTTATGTATTATTTTAAAGACCAGCCTTAAATAGGCAGGCATATTTTAATAAAAATAATTCTTAAAAGCTGTGGTATGGTCATTGCCAATCAAAACAGTAATGGGGTCATTATCACTCCTCTGGCCCCCCATGCCCTGGAGGAAATAGAATGCAGAGTTTAGATGATTCTGGAGCATTCCATGGCTGTTGGGAGGTGCCTGAGATGGATTTGGAGGGCAGAGCAGGGTGAGTTTCAGTGTTGGGTCTGCAGGCACTGCCCTCAGGCCAATAGGCATGGAGAAGTAGCCAGGAGAAACAGAGGACAAGTATGTCCAAAAATGGTGCAAAAAGAGTGAACAGTGCTCATTTAGAAATATTAGGCAATACAACAGAGACTGAAGCTATTGGAGCAGGAGCTAGGTGAACCCTGGTTATGAGGGCCTAAGAGAGGAGCTGAAGAAAGCCCTGCAAGAAGAGAGCCTCCATTTCAGCCTGCGGCTGCCCAGCACCTGGGTGGGGAGAGGTGACATTTCCTGTCTTCATGGACTATTTCAGGTGTGCCAGTTTGACACAGTGAACTTTGGACTGATAACATTTCAACATCAACATAATTCTCTCTTTAGACCTTGAGCAAAATTTTCTTTAATTTGAAAGCCCATACTTTGTACCTCTTAATTCTAATTATGTTCATCATGCTTTTTGAGTTATTTATATGCCTTTGTGATCTAATGAGAGTCTAAAATATATTTATATTCCAAAGTACTAAAATTTTCAACTGCCTTGAAACATCTAAGATGCATTCTTGTCACTGTTTTATTAAATTATTGTTTCCAAACTGTTTTACTCTTCCCCAAACTGGTTTTGGTAGGAAGAGCAACCTTTAAAACAACTGATATTTTGTTGAACAAAAGGGCAGAGGGAAGCTGAAAAATAATGAAGAACCCCAAAATAAGGGCGATAAGCAAAGGGAAGAAGTGAGCGGGTCCAGGAGGGGCGTCTGGGCAGGGCCTCGAGGCGCCTAAGGCTTTGCGTTAGAGAAGTTCCGCTGTCTCCCTTGATGCCATGAATATGTCACTCCACCTTTCCAAAGTTCATCTTCACCTAATGTAGGGTTAAGATTATTCACTCCTGAAGAAAGCTGTTCCAGCATTTTTGAGATGACCAGCAGATGTGCTTTGGCAAACTGTCTGTCATTATCTGAGGAGGGGACCCCAGAGAGGACACTCTTACTTGCTTGCTTTAGGAAACTGTGGGGTCCTCTCCTCCTGGAACACCCACCAAAAGAAGTATGAAAGCCAACAAGAAATACCAATATGATATTTGCATTAAGTATTAAATGTATTAACTATACATTTAACTAACTCAATTTTAACTAACTAAAAAGCATTAACTATAATATTTGTGCTTTCATCCATCTGTTTCTCAATTATTTAGGGTTCTTCTGAGGGCGAACCAAAAAATCAGTAAGGCAAAATATACCTATAAGTCATTTTTACTGATGAAAAAAAAACAGGTTTTTTAAAAAAAAAAAATCTGCAGTTATTGATTTTTTTGTTTTTGACACAAAGTATTTTAGGAACTTTGAAGAAAGGACTTGAGAATTATACTCAGCCTGGTATTTACTTTGAAATATATGCTGACTTTTAACTTTCAGAGCTAAACAGTCTAATCCTTGATCATTCCAGAATGAGTTTAGGAATTTGTAATCATTTCCTTTTTACTGGGTATTTGCATACATCACTAACCAACTAGGATTAGAAAGATGAGCAGTCTCTCCGTGCTGAAATAGAGTGATGAGAACCCAGGGCCAACCTGAAATGTTCATCTCTACCAATTAATCTTTAATGAACATTCATGCAGAAACAACATCACAGAAGGTCTTTTGCAATATACAAAGAAGACAAACTTCCTTCCACAGTATACATTTTTAAATGAACATTCCAATATACTAATAAAAATAGTTAATGTTTTGTATTTTTATCCATGTTTTGCCCTGAGATTAAGCATGATGAGTGTTGGGGGTATTTGCTCACTCTTCGCAGCCTGGAAGAGAAGGGTCACTGTATATAAGAAGAAGGATGTCTGGCAAGGTTGGGAACATGACCTCTTGCCCTCCAAAGCCTGGGAAGCCCCAATGAATGCTCCCAGTCTTAGCAGTGTGTGGACACAGTGCGAACTCTCCCCTCTGCATTCAGGACAGGGTTAGAGGTTAATGAATGAGTGCTCTCCCCACACTCAGGGTCCTGTTCGATAGTGGTTTCATGAATAAGGGCTTAAATGGGGTCAGAATAGGACCTGCATATTGCTTCCAAACTCTCTAAATCTGTTTGAAGTGATGGTGTTCAAAGATGACATCCTTCTACCAGGAAGGGAGAGATGAAGCTCTTGTGCTTGGAAAACTGGACAATGTATGTCTAAAAGCAGGACCAAACAGAAAACAAAGGGGGGAGGTCCTTGCTGCCTCCTATTCTTCTCTAGTAATCCCTTAAAAAATAATTGCAGACCCAAACCTCTGGCCTCCAGCACATTTTCCACTTGATTAGAGGCCTTTGTGAGGTAGGGAAGGGACCTGCAGACTTGTATATTGTGCCAGGGCCTGAAATGTCCAGCTGGGATTTTTTCCCATCCAAAGGGGATTTTAGTAAAACCATTATCAGGGGCTTAAAGGAGAAAAGCTGTTGAGCTGCAAGTGAGGGGGGCAGATTAGCATTAGCGGGCTTGTTTTTGGCACTTGTGGAAGGGTGGGAAGGTGTTTGCAGCCATTTGCACACAAGTTCCTTAGTTTCTGTGCAATTTCTGGCAGATGCAGAAAGAGGAATGAACACAGGAGTGGGAACTAACGGGCTTGGAAATGGCACATGGAGGCCTTAACTCTGAGGCATCAGGTGGAAGGCAACCCAAATCCGGGAGAACTGCAACGTGTCACTTGATACCTGCTTGGCAGTGTGTGGGCAGCTGTGGAACTTGCTGCAATCCTGGTTATGTCCATGTCACCTGGAATCCCCCCACCCCAACACTCTGTGCCCCTTCTGATGGTTTCCGTAGACATCATGGGAATTCAAGAAACTGGGAAGTGGCCATGCTAGATTCTTTAAATGGCAGATGGACACCTTTATTGGGGTGGAGGGGGTGTTATGGTCTAAGAGTACAGAAGGAGGTTAAGAAAGCAGCAGCAATGGCTGTCATCTGCAAGCACATATCCAGGCTGTGTGGGTTTGCAAACTAAGCTGTGGGAGCCCTCTAGGGTGAGGGTTGGGGGAAAGCTACCTAAAATAGAAACTTCCATCTTCTTGGGATTGCTGGATCCCTTAGCTGTATCTTTTTCCACAGAGCAGAGCATAGAGGCCTGAGCAGCATGAGTGGGGGTGTTGAGGCCAGTAGAGCAGACTACACGTGAGGAGTCAGAGTCACCTGCCCTGCAAACGGCGTTTTCTGTTTCTCCCCATATACAAGTTCTGGCTGGTTCCCTGGTAAAAATGGGATCATGGATAGAACAGTGTTTGTCCTGACTGCTGTGAGCGTATAACTAGAGTAATGGCAACATGTCACCGAGTGGGACACTTTCAGGCTTGTGGTGCTTGCTGTGGCCACCAAGATCTCAGTCCCAGGTCATCCTCACACCAGCCTGGAGGCCACGTTGGCAGGAGTTTTTTGTCTCAAGTCAAATTCAGACCACCACAGGAGGGCCATCTTCTTGAAAACATATGCTAGCCCAGGAAAGCTGTTCTTGCAGGCTACGAGTCAGAGCACACCCCTCCTAGCCCCTGAGGACGCCTTTAGGAACGGCTGGTCATTGAGGTTGACACTTCCTCATTTCTCATTCTGGCTCCTCGCCTGACCTGTGTCTTTTCCTCGGCTTTGGGTAGAGTGGGACATGTTTTCTTTCTTTCCTCTACAACTTCTATTCTTTATTTGGGTTGTTTTCCCTGAATCTGCATTCATTTGGTACAGTCACTAACAATGACATATTTCAGCTATGGTTTCCATAAAGTTGCCAGGGAGATTTTCTGCTGTTATAAGATTTTCATGGATGATGCCACTAATAATCAATTGCTTCATGCCTAGACCCCAAGTCCCAGAAACTTTTCCTTTTTTTCATTCTCTAACCAAAAATGACCTCTGTATTACTGAGCTTATAAGCTGTGGGTCATCTGGCTAATACAGGTTGGTAGAAGTATCCACAGGGGATATCCACCTTCCACTTTTTTATTCTGTTTCCTCAACTGCCCTTTGGGTCCATACTTTGATTCCCTGAGGCCAGACTAGGGAGTGCCAAGAGGGCAAGACTCCCTCCCCCTGGCGTCTCCTATGCTCTGCCTGTCCCTCATTGTGACATTTTATGGAAACTGGCCAAGTTGGCTCAACAGTATTTTTTGTTTTAATTTTTGCTACTGCTGAAGTGGGAGGATCCCTTGCAGCCAAGAGCTCTAGACTGGCAACATAGACTCCCATCTCTACAAAATATTTTTTTAAAAATTAGCCTGGTAATATCAGCCTGTAGTCCCAGCTACTCAGGAGGCCAAGGCAGGAGGATCACCTGAGCCCAGGACTAACAGGCTGTGGTGAGCTATGATTGCACCACTGCACCACAGCCTGGGCAGCGGAGTGACACCTTGTCTCTTAACAAAAATAAAATTATTATTATTATTTCTGCTACCTTATGAGGGCTCTTGTTGTTTTCAATTTCATAGACTCCTTTAGATTTTCTGAAGATATCTTTATCTGGGCAATAAAGATACTCCTTTTAATAATAAAAAATAAAAATAGAGGCTCCTAAAATTTAAAAAATATTTTTATTTTTCCTCAAAGGACTTCTAGAATTCTTCATCACAGACAATATGCTTTCTATTTCTCTTTTGTAATTACAAAAAAGCTAGCTCTTTTACTCTTGCTGTTAAAATTGATATCACCATGTATGACTGAAATTTTTCTCCGTTTGTTCTCTTGGTCCCAAACATGGCAATCTAACAAGGATTTGTGAGTATGAAATCATATTTAAGAAGAGTTAGAACTTTTGAAGTTGTTGTTTTTTTTCAAAGAAGAAGAACTAAAATTGACGTTTGATTCCTGTAGCCGCCAAGGCAGAGAGCTGCGGCTGAGCGCCGGTGAGCAGGCTGCGAGTCGCCTCGCCCCAGAGCGCTCCACCTGCCTCCTGGGAGCGACTTCCCTGATAGCGCAAAGCTTTTCTGGGGAGTAAGACTCCTTGCTTGCCAACTCGTACACCCTGAGGAAACCCTTTTGGGGGGCCGTGCAGGGCAGTGACCAAAGGGGGTCGTAGGATGGAAGGAGGTTGTGTGGCTCCCGGTGGGAACAGCCTCCAACGCAAGGCAATGCTGCCACCTGCTGACAAAACAAGGGCTTGCAGACTTTGGGGATAAATGAATTTTTCTGTGTTCCATAGTGGAGAACAAATACTTAGTTTTACATTAACCATACTTTATTTTACTGTCTTATATTGGATCCTAAAGTCATTTTCATAAACTTAGAGTAAAGAAAAACACAACCCTGGACTCCTAGCTACTTCTAATACAGGTTTGGACATGATTCATAGCTCACAATGGGGAAGATAAATTGTGTGTGTGAGTGGGTGGGATAGGTTTTAGGTTTGTTTTTGTTTTTTAAGGGGATGGGGTAGGTCAAAGAATAGTCCAGAAGGAGACAAGAACAATCTTCCACCCTACCTTTCAATAATGTGTAGTGCTTGACTTCTACCTCCTCACCCACACATACATTTTCATTTCTAAAGTAAGCAGCGATGAAGCTGTTTGCTGCCAAGTCCTGTGTTGTACTTACTGTAGTGAATTTCTGCAGTACCTCTTGTGATTCCATTGAAAATCGGACCCTTCTTTGTGGGAAAAAGATAGGCCAGCTGCCTTCCTGCGGGTCATGCTGTTCTGACTGTCGCCATCTGACTCAGAGCACAATGGCAGGGCATCTGTCTCAAGTGCACAGACGTCAGCTGGGGCGGGAGAGCCACTTCTCTCTCTACTCGAAACTGGAAGACCTCTGCTTCTTCCAGCGGTCAGCAGTGAGCCTGATAAAGTTCAGGGGGCCACAGAACTTAGCCATCCTGTTTTTATAGATTCCCAAAAGATTGGCTAAATTTTGCACATTTGAAATGAACTAGGAATGCTAGAAACTGTCACTTCCATCTTGTCATTTTCATATTGTTTGCTTAAGATACACTTATTGGCCATCTCTCTCTCTCTCTCTCTCTCTCTCTCTCTCTCTCTCTCTCTCTCTTCGGTAGTTTATAGCAGTGGGTTTTTCGATCAGTGAAGTTAAGGTTTAAAATATTGGAAGTAGAAGTGGCTGTCTTCCATCTGAGAACATTAAGCATTTATTTGAAAGGCTTAACTGCTGCAGTTTCTCCCCTTACCATCTGCCAGTTTTAACCTCAGTGATTATTCTAGAGATTCTGAGGAACATCAGGACTAATTTTTTTGGCTCCTCCCTATTTAGGAACCACTTTTCAAAGAGCCGTGCCTTGGGCTGGAAAATAGAAGCAGATGTGTACATAAATGATGCCAGTTTGGGGTCAAGATTTCCTAAAGAGAAATATTACGAATGCTTGTAGTAAATATTTTCTTATATACTTTTTAGATGAGAAAAACAATGCTTTCCAAACTATATTGAATAATTTCATATTAATATTTATGAAAAATTAATCTGGTGTCAAAGAACTGTTTTCCCACAGCCAGTTCCAGCATCTTGGCTCCATGATGTGGGTGGTAACTGTTGACAGGCAGCCATGTTGCAGCCTGTTCCTTCTGGAGCGTGAAATATATAATGGAGGAGTCACGAGCATAAGAGGGTGCCTGGTATTAACAAATTAGACTCTCTCACTCTTTTGGACAAGTGGGATTTGTAACTAAAACATCTGTCGAGTCAAGCGTTTTTACCCTTGAATGAAGGGAAAATAGCTAGAGTTCCTGCAACTCAATCCTACTTTATAAAAGGATTGTCTGACAGATATTTGTAGTGTTGAGTGTGTGTAAGTAAGTTCTTAGCTTTGAGGCTATCACAAGCGTAGACTTCTAGCATTAGTACTCCACATTATTATTTGTGAGAAAGCAGTGTTTTGGGAACCGGCTCAAGTCCTGTGAGAGCAACAGATTTGACACTTCAAGAACTTATAGACCATTTGAAAACCTGCACTGTTTTTTGGCTTCTTAAATAACTGTATACATAATGCTTGCAGAACATATCTAAGTTTGTATAATGTAATACACATTAAATAGCAATAAATTAAATAGTAATAAAAGTTGAAACTTTTTTTTCACTCCCAGCAAAAATAACAGGCTCTAGTGCCGCACCTGTCAAAAGAGGGGGTAGGTGGTGCTTTGCAGGGTCTCAGCGAGCTACCTGCATGTTGGCCACCTGCTGATGTAGTTATTAAAGTCTAGAATATGTCTAGAATGTAGTCTAGAATATGACTGACTCCTCATATTACTCAGGCAAAATCTTTTACCTTATTAAGCCTCTTTCCCCATTTATAAAATTAGATGCACCATATATACTATGTTTAGAGGAAAAAGATTTGGAGACAGAGAAACTGAACACTCTGTTATGACTGCGTTCTCCCGGCAGATCGAGGTCCCAGCTGACACTGCCTCGCTGGGCGCCGCTGCTGCTGCTGCTGCTGCTGCAGGCCCTTCTCTTGCTTGCAGTCGACGCTCACTAGTTTCCACTATCACAGGTACAAGTGTCCTCGTAAGGGTTTTTATAAGGCTATGTGGCACTTGTCCCTTAAACAATTAAAGTAGAAGAATAATGAGATAATAAAAAATTAAGTCTTCTTTTTAAAGAAAATATGTACACTTTTCTGGGCTAACAAATAACAAGCAGAGGAGTTCCACTTCTTTTATTGGAGGGGTTAACATACCCACTCTGCTGCTATGCAGTTAAGATCTCAAGCTTGCTCTCTCTTCTGCCTCAACTGGAAGACTTGGCTTTACATAGTGCCAAATGTCCTGGGTTGGTAAAGGCAACTCCACCAGGCAAACTCAGAGCAATCCCTGGAAAAGAGGAAAAGACTGAAACTGATCATTTGTGGATATTTAAATTCACCAATTGTCCAGAAATACCTGTTTCCATCCTAGAGCTAAGAAGATATGTTCTTATTCCAGCTATGCAGTTACTTTTGATGAGTTGTAAATGACTAATAGTTGGCACTGATCTAAATATGAATGCCTCATCTGTTTTACAACATTGACTTTTTAAAAAATTTAACTTCCTACCTAATATTTGAACAAGTATATTGACATAAATTAGGTAAGTATGTGGCCCAATATAAGTTGAGGCTTGAATGTAGCTTTTCCAATTTCTAATCCTGTGCTTTATTCATGATCCACATTATTTCATCAAAAAGCTTCACCCTTCTGACTCCTCAGGGGTTCATAATGGCACAAAATTTAGGTCTTGCCCTCTGCTAAAGGAACAGAATTAACTTTTAAAATGGGTGATGTTTGATGCAGGGAAGAGAAAGAGAACAGAGAGAAGGGACACTAGGTGACTCACTGTGGCCCCCCTTTCTACAGCAGAACAGAGCAGAGCTCAGAGGCCAGGGCTTTCCTTTTCAGAGCACTGGGAAGAGACCGTTGTCAGAAGCTGCATGAGGTCTTGGTTTTGTTTTACAGATCTGATCTTTTAATCAAGAAGTTCTTATTCTTTGGAAACAGTGGTCCCTGGGGGCCACTACCCTTTCCCCCTGGGAAACCTGAGTTCAAATTTTCTAAGTCAAAAGTGAAAGGTTTTACATATATTCCAAGACCAGCATCTGTCCAGTAACCACTGCAGGATTTAGAGGATAGGCCATGCTTCAGTCTATACCTGTCCTTATATAAGAGGAAGGTCTTACCTTTAAAAAGAAACAGGAACATTTACTTTTTTTAGATCTTTGTTGTTAATTTGAGTCATGAAAGAATACAATCAGTTAGAGTTTTCTTAACTGTTTAACACATTGACCGCCACAGTAGAAAAAAATTTTTTCCTTGGGGCCACAGTGTTTTATTACAAAAATAGAACAAAAACTTAGAAAACAAAATGATCCTTTCTAATTTAATGAAAAATTTGTTATTTTTATTATTTTCTGTGTGTGAGTTATATGTAACTTGAAAAATAGTTCATGCAGTTCCCAAGGGGAAGATACCTGTGAGCTCCATATGCTTCACGAGGCCCTGGGCTCAAAACTAGCGAGAGTTAAATACAACTCACATGGCAGTTCATGTGTTAAGGATGTGCTGGTGCTGGCTTTCACTTTTAGTAAGTGAGGCAAGCTAGAGGCCCGTCGTGGCCCTTAGGGAGCTGCAGAAGTTGTCTGAACCCCACAGCTGTATTTATAGGTAATCTTTTCAGTACGGACATTAAAGGGCTATGCCCAATGAGACGTAGAAAAAGAAGGTATATGAAGCTGTTTCTTGACTACTATGCAAAGAATTTCTCCTGAGGTTTTTTTACTTTTAGATGGTAAGGTTTATATTAAGTTTACATTTTGTTTTTTAAATTTTTAAATTATTCTAAAAATTGCCCTGACATACCTTTTAACTTCTGTTACTACCCACAAAATGTATATCAACTCATTTTCTTTCACATGTCTATTCTTTAAAAGCATTTCTTCCATTCCTGTAGGTATAGTGGGATCAACCTTTCATACCAAAAACCACCCTTATTCCCTTTGAAGTAATGCCCTATGGCATCAGCCTGTTCATACTCCGTTCAAACAGCTACACTCACTTCTCTGAGAGGCACCTTGTTGAAACCAAGGTATATCAGTAACCAAACCTTCTCCTCAAACAGAAGGGAGCTGGACTTTAGAAATAGACCTGGTTTGAATCCTGGTTCCCTCAATTACTGGTTGAGTCATTTAAGGGAGGAATTATGGCTTATCTGGAAAACAGGGATAACTATTTCCACAGGTTACTTTGAGGATTAAAATTTATAAGTACCATGCAAAGCACACATAGTTTCTTTCCATTCTGATAGGTTGAGAGATTAGCAATTGACCTTCACTGACCATAGAAGTGGTTTATTCACCTCTTCCAGAGAAGCTCCAGATATACCATGTTTCCCCAAAAATAAGACAGGGTCTTATATTTATTTTTCCTCAAGAAGACACCCTAGGGCTTATTTTCAGGGGATGTGTTGTTGTTTTTTTAAGTACGGTACAACAATCTACATTTATTCAAATATTGTTAAGTCGTCTTCTTCTGGAACATCATCATAACTCTCCAAACCCTGAATTCCTGAATTTCTTGCGACTCTATTTCCTTTAGAACCATTGACCCCAATCTCTCATGTCGAGCAATAGAGCTCTCATGGGGCAGATGAGAAGGGCTGCTCATCTTTACCACTCTGTGACGAAATGCATGGGTTGTGCAGATGCGCTGCGTAGCCATGTCCATCACTAGGGCTTATTTTCGGGGTAGGGCTTCTATCGAGCAAATGCTTAGAAATCCTGCTAGGGCTTATTTTATGGGTAGGTTTTATTTTCAGGGAAACACGGTATTAAGTATGCCTTGTTCAGGATGAGGACACTAGAGCCATGACCTTAACTTTCAAACATTAATTTGCCAACCTTTAGTGAAGCTGATATTTAACCTTGAATGTAAAAAATGAAACAATACAAAAGCAGAAAATGCCCCAGGTTTTAAGAGGTAGGATTATTTTGTGTATTAAAATGAAGACTGTGAGCACAGAGCCTAAGACTTAGAAGGTGCTCAAATTTTCATCAATTGAATCTCAACAACCATGTAGTCTCTTAGGAAGAAAACAGACCAAGAACCTAAAACTTGTGTAACCTTCATGAGTGTGTCAAATGCTGAATTAGAAAGCTGACCCTAATTCAAAGTCCCTTCTAATTAGGGCTCACACATTTTTTTTTCCAGGCAGTAAGAGCATAACCTAAGGGGGAAGAAAGAGATCCACACCTTCCCCAAGAAAGGAATGGAAGATGGATCTAGTGTCAGGCTCAATTAGACCCAATTGTGACGGCTCTCCAAAAAGGAACAATGCTGCTTTTGTCATATATTCAAGCATAAAGCTTGGAAATTTTACAAAATAATCTTACCCCAAGAGAAACCTGGGTTCTATCCCTCTTACTGGAAAGAGGGGTTGATCCAGGAAAGCTTTATACTACTCTTATCAGCTGTTGCTGGGATCAGTTTTTTTAAGTAATCTCAGAAACAACTAAGACAGACCTATGTGAAACCAGAAAATGAATTACTCTACTGTTTGATAATTTATACTCATAGGTTTCCACAGCCCAACCACAGGGTGTCAGATTAGTCAGTTATTGTCTACTAAAGTGAACTCTGCTGGAATTGTTGGTATTCATCAATCTGCCCCAAATTCAGTCTGAAACCCTCCACAGCGTGGGTGAGCGGCCGGCCTCTGCCCTGGGAGCGCCAGATGCAGATGTGCGAGAACCCTGCGCCAGCCTCTCCTCCCTCAGAGAAGGCTTGCACACAGCCAGGCCTGGAGGGGAATGCTGAAGAGGGGTTGAGCTGCCCTCCTCCTTCCCCCGGACCCGCTCACACACAGATTCAGTATGCATGGCTGAGCAAGCCAGCATGCAGGGACAGCCAGGGCTCTTTCAACTTTCCTGAACAATGGCTTCAGCCCCTCCGCCCTGCACACCCTCCCCACACCCACTCTAAGGGCAAAGAAATCCATCTTTCTTGCCCACATCCCCGTCTCAGGGCCCACTTGCCAACATCACCCCTAGATCTCATTTCCACCCAAAGAAAAACTGTGGAAATTGTGACTTACAAATGTTATTTTAAAGTTTCATTCTGTCCAATTTCTTTAAATTTTCCATGTTATTGACAGTTTAAAGCCAAAAATTATATAAATCTCTAGTCTAACCATATTCCTAGAAACAAAACATTTGGATGTCAGCAGTAAACCTCATACAGAGCAAAATTTTAACCATGAGCTTAACTCACACCATATAGGATGCACCAAGCTATATCCCTTATTTCCTCTGACTCTAACACAAACAGCACCTCCTGCTTTGCCTTGTACCCAAGCACACAATGCCTTAAAAATAATTCACAGATACAAGGTTTTTTGTGGTTTTTTTTTTCAAAAACATACTTCATATTTCCTCTTTTATTATATAAATATCAGTTTAACCTTTTACTGTAAGAATATAAATGTTTTAAGAGGATCTTTGTTATTATTTATACAAATTCACAAACAGTACAATTAATTGATAAAGGTCTCTGGGTATCTTTGACTCCATGGTCTCACATGTTGCTGTGGAGGATTCTAAAAAAATAAACAAACAAAATCCAACGAAAATATACATCCTACTCAAAAGTGAGTTTTTTTTAAAGCCACAAGTCCCAACCCCCACCAAAATAAAGAAAGTCATCTATTCCTCCATTTAGAAACAGAATTTTTTTAAAACCCACAAACTCCCATTTTATTAATAGAACACAGATAAGACATGAGTTTCTGTCTCTCTCCCTTCACATTACAGGCCAGGGTCTCTCGGGCCAGCGCTGCCCCTCTGCTTCCCCCAGGAAGCCTCCTGCAGACCTTTCTGAGGGGAAACTTGCAAGAGGGTGAGGGTGGGGCTGAATTTGCATATATAACAATCATTTTCAACACAATCTGCATCTCAAACAACAGTTCAACTCTCATTTCTCCCACATATTTGTGCTATAAATTAAGTCAAGATTTAGAAACACCATTGGGTCGTCAAATTCCAATGGGCAAGGAGAAAAAGAAAATGATAGCCAGAATGTGGAAATGGGGCACACTGGATGCATGGAGGATGGCAAGCCAAAACAAAAAAGACACACAAACCCAGTGGGAATCTTTCCAGTCTAGGCACAAAAATGTTTCAGTCTCAAAATATCTCTCTTGTAGAATTCCAGGGCTTCAGAGAAAAAAGTAAACTAAAACGAGGTAGCCAGATATATATATATATATATATATATATAAAATTTATATATATATAATATATAGAATATATTCAGCAGAAAAAAAGGACCATGATTTCAAATTTCTTCAAAAAAATTTTAAAAAGGAAAGAAGATAAAAATGAAATGAACGTGAGTAGCAGAGTACTGTAAAAGGAGAAGTGATGAGAAGAGACTGGGATTAGTCACTAAGTGGAAGAAGGGTGAAAAGGCCGTTGTAGTTGGGTTTGCTTTTTATGCACTTCAAAATAAAAACCAGATCACAGTATTCAAATGAAAGCTTAAGTGAAGGCAGACATTTTTCTCAACTCCCAGGGTTGAAAGGACTCCCCACCCCAATTTCCAAAAGCAACACAGCAGGCATACAGTAGCTGCATCCGTCCTCCATCCCCTGCAGAGAGGAGTGGTGGGTAGAGCTGAGTCCGGCTCTCCATCGGCTCGGAAAAGGAGAGGGGAGTAGGGGAGGGCCAGCGGAGGAACCCCAGATCACTGAGAATGGGCTGGGAGCAGGGAGGGGCGCCGGAGGGGGAAGGAGAAAAGGAGCCTGAGGCTTCTGTCACTGCCCCATGTCATCCACCACGATGATCTGTGCATAGTGTGCGTGAGTGTGGGGGGCGGTGGCGGTGCTAGGAGGGCGCACAGGGCGGGACAAGGGGAGCTGGTGCTGCCGCCCTCACCTGACCTTCTCACTGTCCGTCATCTGCCAGAGTCCCAGGTTGAGTACCTTGAGGCAGGGGAGCTGCGTGATGCGCTCCAGGCCGCGCTTGGTGATTCGGGTGCAGCCGTATAGGTCTATGCCCGTGAGCTGGCTCAGGTGCTCAGCAATCAGCTCCAGGCCCTTGTCCGTGATGCGCACACACTGTCCAATGTTGAGCGTGCGCAGCCCATGCATCTGCCGCACCATGCGGTTGATGCCATCATCACTGATGTGGCAGGAACAGAGGGAGAGGGACTTGAGGCCGTCCAGCCCCTGGGCTATGTAAGCCAGACTCTGGTCCCCCACCTTATCACAGAACGACACATCCAGCCCCGAGAGGCGCAGGCTGCCCATGGCCAGATGCATGATGCCCGTGTCACTGATGTTGTCACAGGAGCGCAGGTTAAGGCTGCGTAGGCTGCCCATGTGCGACAGGTGCAGGAGGCCGGCGTCCGAGATGCCCCCACAGAAGCTGAGGTTGAGGAGCCTCAGGCCGGTCAGCCCTCGAGAGATGTGCTTTAGGGAAAGATCCGTAAGCTTCTGGCAGTCCTGCAGCGTGAGCTGCTCCAGGCCCAGGCAGCCCTCGGCCGCGCTGCGCGTCATGCCCGCCAGGTGCCCGATGCCTACGTCCGAGAGGTGGCGGCAGCTGCGCAGGTTAAGGCTCTTGAGGCGCTGCAACCCCCAGGCGATGAGCAGGAGGCCGGTGTTGGTGATGTTGCTGCAACCCCCCAGCTCCAGCACCTCCAGGCCCTTGAGGTACTGGGCTATGCGGCCCAGGCTGCTGTCGGTGATCTGCTTGCAGAGGCTCAGGTTGAGGGCGCGCAGGGAGCTGATCTCCTGCACGAACGCGTGGCCCAGCCCGTTGTCGGTGAGGTTGTAGCAGCCGCTCAGGTTGAGGCTCTCGATGTTGGCCATGCCCTGGATCACGTAGCTAAGGCTGCGGCGGAGGCTCAGGATCTGCACGCGGCGGATGCCCCGGGCCTGCAGGCTGGGGAACAGCGACGGGTTGGCCCGGCGCAGGTGCAGCTTGGCCTCCACCCCCCGCCACACCGACTTGTGGTAGGCGGCGTCCCGCCAAGCCGTGCACACCTGCGCCGCGCGCCCCTTGTCCCGCACGTCCAGGTAGCCGAAGATCATGGCCAGCAGCTCGGGGAACAAGCACGAGATGTGGGTCTCCATCTTCCTCCTCCCCTCCGCGGCGCTGGGGCGGAGGCGCGGGCCTGGCCGCTCCCGCCCGGGAAGGCGACGAGAGCGGGCCGCCCCGGCCGCCGCCGCCTCGGGCCCAACGGACGGCCCCTCCCCGCCTTCCGGCTCCGGCCGCCGCCGCCGCTCCTCCTCCTGGTGCGTCCGTCCTCCTTCCTTCCTGCCACCCCGCCCCGGGCTCCGCTCGCTCCTCACATCCCCGGCGCCGAGGGCGCCCGCCGACTCACTCCCGAGCCCGGCCGCCGCCGCCCGGTCTGGCCGCGCCGCGCTCCGGCCGCGCCGCGCCGCCGCCGCCCCCACGCCCCTGCCGCATCCTCCGCCTCCCGCCCCGCGCTGCTCCGGGGCCGGCGGGCCGGCGAGGGGCCCGGGGCCGGGCGCACAGGCTCCGGGCGCCGAGGACGCTTCCTGCCGCCTTTGTCTCTCGCCGGCTTTTCAAACCTCCCAGCCCCGGGCCGCCCGCACTCCGCCGCCCGGCGGGGGGACCAGGAGGCCACGCCGGGCCGCCGGGCGCGCGTTGCTCCCCCGCCGTCCGCGGGCGGTTGGGCGCTGCCGGCCCTGCTCCAGGCCGCCGCGGCTCGGCGCAACCCGGGCGAGCAGGCGGCCGCGCGGTTGGTAGCGCCCGAGCCGCCCTCCGCCCGCCTGGCCGCGTCCCTCCGCCCGCCGCTCCCCCGCGCGCCGCGCAATGGTACGAGCCTGCGCTGCCGGAACTGTCGGCGCCGTTACCCTGGAAACCGAGTTCGTCCTGGCCTGGTCGCCCCTGGCTTTAACCCTGTAGGCGCCATCTGAGAGCAGCCGTCAGCAAGGCGCTGGCCCACCCTTCTTTTCGCCCGGAGCCCGTTACTGCGCCGTCCCCTGCCTGGGCCACGCCCGCCCAGCCTGGGCTTCCTCTCTGCTAGCCCTGCCCACGGTTTACCCTGCAGGGCCGACCCGTACTTTACAGCCTCCTCCCTTCATTATCCTGGCAGGGCCCTCCTCCTAATAGCGCTGCTCAGCTGTCATCACCCGCTCCTCCTCTCTCTTAGTCCCTCGTGGCCCTTCACACGCACCTTGTTCCCGCACCCCCAGTCCCCCCAGCGGGGCTGTTTCCTACGGTTCCTTTCTCTCCTATCTTGTGCCTTAGATTGGGGAGAAACTCAACTGTACTCATCCTAGTTTAACACTGACCCGCTCTGCTCCTTGCTCTAGAATTTTCTAGAATTATCCATTACTACTTCCTTCTGGCATCTTCTGATTGTTTCCAGACACCAATGTGTTTGCCTCAGTACTTTCTACATCAAACTTCCTCCACTACGCACTTGGCTGCGCCACTGGTGCCCTCAGCCTGCTTTGCTCTTAGATAGGAATAGCCTTTCCTAAGCCTTATTTAACCATCTCTTTCCTTTTCACCAGCCTATTAGACGTATAAAACAGTATATGGCCCAGTTATACTGATAGTTAATATTTTTTCATGCCAATACATATTTACTGTTTGATAAAATAGAATGGCTATTAGACTTAGTTTAAGATGCTCTAGTCGATGTCTTTTGGTTTATAAACTGTGTTTTGTGGAACCAGGGCAATATTTCATTCTAGAATGTGGCCCCTGGGTCTTAAATGCCCATACGGAGGATAGGACTTCAGAGTTTCATTTCAACTACCCCCAAACCAGGAATTTTTGGATCAGAGAAAATGACCCTCTGTATTTTTAAATAATTTATGAATCCACACAACTAGATACAAGACAACCGAATTTATCTATCAGGAAGGGAAAATAGATTCATTGATTCTTTGAGGACCTGGCCAAGATTTTGAATGGGTTTCATATTCAGTATATGAGATTGTTAATTTTGGCCACTTCTCTTTTGTGCAAGCAACCAATCCTAGACCAAGTACATACAGATTCCCTAACAGACATAATACACATTTAGACCTCCACTGCTTCTCTTTCCTAAATCAGGAAATGCAGAAGCAATTTTGCAAGCTTGTTTGTTACCTCACTGCATCACACATAGTGTGAGGCCCACAGATTTTTGTGACCTCCCTGAAATAATAGACTGTACTGTTAGTTATCTGGATGATTCCAGATGTTCAGTGGCAGTAGTATCAAGGTCCTGAGGTATACCTGAGCTTAACTCTTCCCCTGGGGATATCTGGGCTTTTATTATTCTCAGACACCTACCTAAACTTTTACCTTCACCTTTACATGAAAGTCACTTTTTTGTTGTCATATGGATGTAGATGTGTTTGTGTTGATGTCAAGATCTTAATCCAAAGCACCTTAGTATGCCTTAATCCTACTTACCACAAAACAAAGTGTCCCACACTTTTGGGAGGAATTTTAGACAGGAGACCTGACCAGGCTCCAGATGAAAAAGGAGCTTAGTGGTTTTCCTTCTCTAGAAAACCTACTGTCTCAAATCTGAAGAGTTATTCACAGGTGCCTGGAAGCACTTTCTCTAGAACTTGGCCACCTGGTGCTAGTTCTAACAAAACTTTTTCTTGAAATCTGGAATTGTATTAATAAGATACTTTTATTTAAGGCATTCAAGTATATATTACAAGGATTTTCAGCAATATGATTATTTTCATGTTCAATAAATAGGAAAATGTAATATCAAGAAGCATCTCAGAAAATAAACATTAATAGGGAAAAAGAACTATGACATCTAATGAGCCCTATGTGAATTCTGGACACCTAGTGACTTTTTATGGCATTGAGGAAATGACTATCCTTTCTGGGTCTCAGTTCTTCCTCTAACACTAGGGTGATTTGACTAGATAATCTTTAGGGACCTTTCTAGTAGTAACATTCTGTGAGACCATGAGCCTTGAATGAGTTCTGCTGTCTCCTTAACCCATGGAATTATATGGTGTTCTTAAAGCAGGCTCCAGATATTTTCACATGCAGTGGCTTCTTAAGGGTTATGAGACACAAAACTATATGGAGGGTACATATGGACAAGAGACTGTCTGGGAACGAATGTATGCCTACATTGAAAATCCTGTGGATAGCTGTTCATATTTTACAGTCAGGTCGATGTTTTTGTATATGATTCAACAAATTGAAACCAGAAGTTTTTTTCTGATTGAACTATAAGCTTCTATTTAAAAACAGAAATGTACACACGCCTGTAATCCTAGCTCTCTGGGAGGCCGAGGCGGGCGGATTGCTCAAGGTCAGGAGTTCAAAACCAGCCTGAGTGAGACCCCGTCTCTACTATAAAATAGAAAGAAATTAATTGGCCAACTGATATGTATATAAAAAAAAATTAGCCGGGCATGGTGGCGCATGCCTGTAGTCCTAGCTACTCGGGAGGCTGAGGCAGTAGGATTGCTCGAGCCCAGGAGTTTGAGGTTGCTGTGAGCTAGGCTGACGCCACGGCACTCACTCTAGCCTGGACAACAAAGCGAGACTCTGTCTCAAAAGAAAAAAAACAAACAAAAAAAAAAACAGAAATGTAATGGATATAGTGTACACTATCTGCGTGATGGCACACTTATAACTATATCTCAAGCAGCACAAAAGCAATCCATGTAACCAAAACATTTGTACCACTGTAATATTCTGAAATTTAATAAATAAATAAATAAAAATAAATGCACAAATGATAGCCTTGTCTAGGGAGTCTCTCCAAAACCTTACCAAGAATTTTAAAGAAATCTAGATTTTCAGATGGAGTGTGTTTTTCCCCTGGGTAGGGCCTGGGAAAATTGAGAGGCCCAACCCAAAGAGCAGGCTTGTTTAAGGTTGCATACTTCCTTATTCAGAGAGGGAAGACTTGACAGGAAAGATCAGAAGAGATCTGCAGCTTTTAACTCCGAAAGAAAAGAAAGGAAAGGAAGGGAAAGGGAAAGAGAAAGGGAAAAGGGAAAAAGGAAAAGGAAAAAAAGATCCAAATGAATGGCTCTGAGCTGAGTCTAGCTTATGGGTTGGGTCAAAGGAGTTCAAATATTTTGTGTCTGTTTTGTTTAAATTAACTGTAACGTATCCATAGCACACTATGTGGTAGGCACTTCATTAATGTTAAACTGAAATGACTGAGATTGATAATATCAACAACAATAATAATATCTTTTTTTTTTTTTTTTGAGACAGAGTCTCACTTTGTTGCCCAGACTAGAGTGAGTGCCGTGGCGTCAGCCTAGCTCACAGCAACCTCAAACTCCTGGGCTCAAGCAATCCTCCTGCCTCAGCCTCCCAAGTAGCTGGGACTACAGGTTTTCACCACCATGCCCAGCTAATTTTCTGTATATATATTAGTTGGCCAATTAATTTCTTTCTATTTATAGTAGAGACGAGTCTCGCTCTTGCTCAGGCGGGTTTCGAACTCCTGACCTTGAGCGATCTGCACGCCTCGGCCTCCCAGAGTGCTAGGATTACAGGCATGAGCCACCGCGCATGGCCCAATAATATCTTTATGAACGACTTCTTACGTATCAAAACTTTTCCAAGAGTTCTGGGCAACAGGTAGCAATCAGAGGTTTGTTTATAAAACGCTTCCTTTCCAACTTCAAGATTTCTTGAGAGCAACATTCTCTCTATTCCTAAGCACTTCTAAACAGGAAAATATCTTGTGGCACGCTTGGCCAGAGAATGTTAAAAATTAGAGAGGGTGAGGACTTGATTCACTTACTGGAAATAAAATATTTAAACAGAAACAACCCAAATAACCCTATTAAAAAATGGACAAAGGACTCAAATAAAGAGGATATACAAATGGTCAGCACTATATGAAAAGATGCTCAATGTCACTAATACTTAGGGAAATGCAAATCAGACCTAAAATAAGATACAACCTCATATCCATTAGAATCGTTATTATTATATTAATAAAATGGAAAATAACAAGTATTGGTGAGAATGTGGAGAAAGTAGAAACCTAACACACTGTTGGAAGAATGTATAATTGTGGAAAACGGGGTGGCTCTTCCTCAAAAAATTAAAAATAGAATTACCATATGAGTCAGCAATTCCACTTCTTGGTATGTACCCAAAAGAACTGAAAGCAGAGTCTTGAAGAACTATTTGCACATCCATGTTGATAGCAGCATTATTCACAATAACCAAAAGGTAGAAGCCACCCAAATGTGTATTGACAGATGAATGGATAAACAAATCGTGGTCTAGAACAGGCACAGTGGCTCACGCCTGTAATCCTAGCACTCTGGGAGGCCGAGGCGGGCAGATTGTTGAGCTCAAGAGTTCAAGACCAGCCTGAGCAAGAGTGAGACTGGTCTCTACTAAAAGAAATGGAAAGAAATTAGCTGGACAACTTAAAAATATATATATATATAGATAGATAGATAGATATAGATATAGACATATATAGAGAAAAAATTAGCTGGGCATGGTGGTGCATGCCTGTAGTCCCAGCTACTTGGGAGGCTGAGGCAGAAGGATTGCTTGTCCCCAGGAGTTTGAGGTTGCTGTGAGCTAGGCTGACGCCACCATACTCAAGCCCAGTGACAGACTGAGACTGTCTCAAAAAAAAAATGCAGTCTATACATACAATTGACTATTATTCAGCCTTAAAAAGGAAGGGAATTGTAACATAATGCTACAACATGGATGACCATTGGGACATTGTGCTAAGTGAAATACACTAGTCATGGAAGGACAAATATTAGATAAATTCCACTTATATGTGTAGTTAAAATTATAGAAACCAAAAGTAGAATAATCATTGCCAGGAGCTGGGGAGATAGATGATGCATAATGAGGAGTTGTTGTTTAGTGGATACAGAGTTTCAGTTTTATAAAATTAAAAAGTTCAGCTGGGCGGGCACAGTGGCTCACACCTGTCATCCTAGCACTCTGGGAGGCCAAGGTGGGTGGATTTTTGAGCTCAGGAGTTGGAGACCAGCCTGAGCAAGAGTGAGACCCCATCTCTACTAAAAATAGAAAGAAATTAATTGGCCAACTAAAAATATATAGAAAAAATTAGCCGGGCATGGTGGTGCATGCCTATAGTCCCAGCTACTCGGGAGGCTGAGGCAGGAGGACTGCTTGAGCCCAGGAGTTTGAGGTTGCTGGGAGCTAGGCTGACGCCACGGTACCCTAGCCCAGGCAACACAGTTAGACTCTGCCTCAAAAAAAAAAAAAAAAAAAAGACAATAAAGTTCTTGAAATTGGTTGCACAATATAACGTGAATATACCTAACACTACTGTACTGTACACTTAAAAATGATTAAGATGGTAAATTTTATGTTTTGTATATTTTACCACAATTTTTAAGACTTTGAAAAGATTTAAGGAGAGCAAACATTTTGAAATAAGAGTGTAAATAAAAGGGAAAAATAGATAAAAAATGTTCTCACATCAGCAGATTGCCAAGAACATCCTGAAATATTTGTTTACTCTCTCAGAAATTATTAGTTTGCTGTATCCTGTAAACACAGCCTTAGTGTCATCTTTATCCACCACCATAAAAATAAGAGCTTGAGATCTGGGTACTAGAGCCCTCTCATTAGGGTGACTGTATACTATATGGTCCAAACTGGAAAACCCATGACTGTGAAAGGGAATGCTACTACTAATCACCCCAGACAAATGGTCACTCTCTTCTTCTACTCCTGAAATGAGGTTGTCATTTATAATTTGCAACTTTTGAGTGTTAACTCTAATATATGTTTTTGCATTTTTAGGTACCCACCAAAAGGATTAGAAATACAGTTATAGGCCGGGCACGGTGCCTCACGCCTGTAATCCTAGCACTCTGGGAGGCCGAGGTGGGAGGATCGCTCGAGGTCAGGAGTTCGAAACCAGCCTGAGCAAGAGCGAGACCCTATCTCTACTATAAATAGAAAGAAATTAATTGGCCAACTAATACATATAGAAAAAATTAGCCAGGCATGGTGGCGCATGCCTGTAGTCCCAGCTACTCGGGAGGCTGAGGCAGCAGGATTGCTTGAGCCCAGGAGTTTGAGGTTGCTGTGAGCTAGGCTGACGCCACGGCACTCACTCTAGCCTGGGCAACAAAGTGAGACTCTGTCTCAAAAAAAAAAAAAAAAAAAAGAAATACAGTTATAGAATAATCTCAAATATCAGCTACTATTTGTTAATGTTGACAAACACCTTAGGTTCTTGTTACAAAACAGGTAGATATGACAACTGTAGAAAAAATAAAATGTGCTGTAAATGTAATTACTTCCAGGGCACCAAATGCCTAGGAAGGTAGGTTTTCAACTTATTCAATCACTAAGGGATATTAATATGAATTATATGCATTGCTCTGTGCTATGCAGTAAACAAAGATGTTGAACATGATATTTTTACCTTTAAGTACTCGGAATCCCATAGGTGAGCTAGAAAATACCTGTGACAATGACAGAATTTGTTAATGCCAACAAAGTGATAGAAATAAAACATTTTCAGTTCAGAGCATCCACAGCAAAGCCTAGAATTTGAATAAGTGTTGATGGAAGGAAGGTCATCACATATAGTGGAAATTTTATTAGAGAACCCAATGAAGTTTTTCTTTGTTCAGAAAAAAATAAGAACATTATAATAGCAACCAGATACTGTCATACTTTGCTATGGGTCTTCCATATTGAGGCATCAGTTAGGTTACTTTTAAGAATAACTGGCCGGGCGCGGTGGCTCACGCCTGTAATCCTAGCTCTCTGGGAGGCTGAGGCGGGCGGATTGCTCAAGGTCAGGAGTTCAAAACCAGCCTGAGCAAGAGCAAGACCCCGTCTCTACTATAAATAGAAAGAAATTAATTGGCCAACTGATATATATATAAAATTAGCCGGGCATGGTGGCACATGCCTGTAGTCCCAGCTACTCGGGAGGCTGAGGCAGTAGGATTGCTTGAGCCCAGGAGTTTGAGGTTGCTGTGAGCTAGACTGACGCCACAGCACTCACTCTAGCCTGGACAACAAAGCAAGACTCTGTCTCAAAAAAAAAAAAAAAAAAAAAAAAAGAATAACTGTCTTGAAGAATTCTTGGCTTTTTTTTTTGTTGTTTTAAGAATAAGAAATCTTGATTTTAACTCTTTTATCTGGAATTGGAATTTAGTATCTGAAGTCAGAAAATTTTAGTTCGTGGTCTGAACTTTGCAACTGTTTGTACAACCAAGAGTCCCTTGAAAAAAAATTTGTTTTAATCAGCCTCTCCCATTGGCCCAGTTCACCCCTCTCTGACAGTAGAGCTTGGTGATTCCAGCCAGGCAAGGATGGAAAAAGAGAGGTTCAGGGTGTTCTGCCTGTGGCTTTCACGTGTGATCATCCTTTACGTGCCTGTGACATGGAGGGCCCCTCACACACACGTCTGTTCTCCAGGCAGAAAGAACATGGCTAAATTCACACTTTGGAGTTGGAAGTTGTGCATTTGAATCCTAGCTCTCTCACTGTAGTTCGTTGCATGACCTAAGGCAAAGTCACTTAAATTCTTTGAGCTTCAATTTCCTCATCTATAAAATGAAAGTAATTGCTGTTCACAGATCTGTTATGAGATTCATTAAGAAAAAAATCCATGAGAAAGGAAGGGCTTAGTGTAGAAACTGGAACATAGTAGGGACCTAATAAATGCCTTTTTTAAAAACATAAATGCAATGTGAAGGGAGAAAAACCCTCAAACATGGGCCTCAAAATTATATAGATATACATTTGCTGACAGTTAAACATTTTTTAAACTTTATTTCCTGCTTTTAAGAAATAGATTTAAGGAGTGGAAACATAGCAAAAGCGCAGGAGCATAATAGAATAATGTTTCAGTTAGAATAAGCACCTCATCTTCTTTGTAAGTCAGGAAGAGTACATGCTCATTCACTCCCAAAGAAACAGTCCAGACACCCATCCATCCTGTCGCCTTGGACCTGTGTTTTCACTGCCAATTCTCACACTTTCTTTTGCTTAGAACAGTGGTTCTCAAACTTGACTAGGCAACAGAATACCTTGAGGGCCTCCTAATTCAGGATGTCTGGGGTGAGGCCCAAGAATCTGCTTTCCCAGCAGTTCCCAGGCACTGCTGGTGCTGCTGCTCTGGGGCTCACAAGAAGGGAGAGCCCTGGTAGAGCAATCCTAGCACCCACCTTTAAAACTTTTGTTCAACTATACTTCTTAAAGGCTTTCCCTTTTTAGTAAAATAAAAATAATATAAGAAAGAACTATGGTTCCCCCTCATTTTTTGTCTTTTAGATCAGAAGCTCCTCTAGTATAAAGACTGGATTTTTCCCCAGTGGCATAGTGAAAAGAACATAGGTTTTGTAGTTAGATGAATTCTGGGTTAAAATCTTGACTCTGTCACTAGCTCTATGACTTTGGATAAGTTATTTAACCACTAGGAGCCTCAGTTTTCTTACCTGTAAAATGGGACTAGTGATTTTCATATCTTGGGAGTTTTGTGAGGGTTGAAGGAGATTATGCATATAACTTCCTCGCACAGTGCAATGCCACTGGTTGTGTGTCAGACACTCTTTTAAGGTATTTACATATGTGACCTTATCCAATTCTCACAACAGCTAACCTTCACAACCTATGAAGAAAGTTCATCATTATCTCCATTTTACGGATGAGGAAACTACAGAACAGAGAAGTAACTTGCTCAAGACCAAACAACTAGCAGAACTGGAATTTGAACTCTGTGGTCTGGATCTAGAACCCACACCCTAAAGCACCATGCTTTGCTGCGTTAACAATATAAGTTTAGCATTCCACTTGCAGTTACGGTATTATGCCAAATGAAGAAGGTTCACAACACAGAAAGATGAACACCGCTTGTTCTCACTCACAGGTGGGGGAGCTAAAGGAATGAGCTCATAGAAGTAAAGAGTAGAACTGTCGGCCGGGCGCGGTGGCTCACGCCTGTAATCCTAGCTCTCTGGGAGGCCGAAGCTGGCGGATTGCTCGAGGTCAGGAGTTCGAAACCAGCCTGAGCAAGAGCGAGACCCCCGTCTCTACTATAAAATAGAAGGAAATTAATTGGCCAACTAATATATATACAAAAAATTAGCCGGGCATGGTGGCGAATGCCTGTAGTCCCAGCTGCTTGGGAGGCTGAGGCAGGAGGATTGCTTGAGCCAGGAGTTTGAGGTTGCTGTGAGCTAGGCTGACGCCACGGCACTCACTCTAGCCTGGGCAACAAAGCGAGACTCTGTCTCAAAAAAAAAAAAAAAACAAGAGTAGAACTGTCGCTACCAGAGGCGAGAAGGGCAGGGGGAGGAGTGGATGGGTAGAGGCTGGTTAACAGATGCAAAATTGCTGTTAGATGAGAGGAATAACTTCTAAGGGTCTATAGCACCACAGGGTGAATGTGATTAACAGTGATTGTATATGTCCCAAAGTCTAGAAGAGAGGACTTTGAATGTTCCCAACACAAAGAAATGATAAGTGTTCAAAATGAGGGATATGCTAATTACCCTGGTTTGATCATTAAACATTGATCAAATTGTATTGATCAATGTATTAATCAACAATATTACTCTGTACTCTGTAAATATGTACAAGTGTCAGCTAAAAATAAAAGGAAAAAAAGATATGCAAATGTGTTTTGAGATCTTTAAAGCGCCAGGTAAATGTATGGTATTTATCACTGATTATTATTATGAGTACCGCTGTCATATATTTGAACAACCTTCATAAAAATAAAGCACTTTTGGCTCAGAAAAAAAAAAAGGAAAAGAAAAGAGAGATCCGTGAAAGCAATGGCTAACAGTGAATGAAACAGCGCCTGTACTGTGGGCCGCACCTGGCCACAGTGAGGTGTGGCTGTCATGCAAAACACTGGCAAGCTCTCGGTGGTTTGCTCGCTGACGTAGGTGTGTGTGTGACCAGTGCTGTGCACACTGCAGGAAGATGTGCCCGTACCCTCTCTGACACCTTCAAGCCCACACTGGCTCTGGCTCTGCGTAGAAAGCAATGTGCTTGTGTATAATCATGTCACACCCTCTAGTGGCTACTTCCCTATTAGCCCTTTATTGGTGAAACAACCCACTCTTGGCGATGGTGACCTCTCTCCAAATGAGTCAGTGAAGAGAACTTAAGGGAGATTTGGGCATGGAGCCCTGAGAAACCGGGTGTGGCAGGATCTGAGCAGAGCGAAACGGACAACTAGGAATAATTATTAGTCTCCTGCAGCAGGAGGAGACAACAGGAAAGGAAGAACCTCTGGGCAGGGGAGAGAAAGGACGACTGTCTCATGCGAGGCCCACGCATATCAATTTTTATCAAGTGCCCTTTTTATCTGTGGGATGGGGTAGTTACTGTATCTAGAACTCTCTTTAGAACTTCAGTACTGAGGGCTGGAGTGGGAGTGGGAAAGCAATATTTTAAACTGGTTTCAATTCTCTTCTCCAAGGCAAGTAGGCACAGGCTGAGAGAATAGCCAGAGCTGACTCAGTGCCAGACCTTGGCCACCGTGGAGTGGACAGCTGGCTTTGCTGCTTCTTCACGGCCTGAGGCTATGTTCTTTGCACCAGTAAAGTTCATTTTTATCCTGATCCTTCTAGGCTTGTCATATCTTTTTTTTTTTTCTTTTTTTTTTTTTTACTTTTTTTTCTTTGCATTTCCAGTAAGTTTCCACAATATCTTGATAAATATTTCAAAAAGCAGTGGGGGGCCGGGCGTGGTGGCTCACGCCTGTAATCCTAGCAGTTTGGGAGGCCGAGGCGGGCGGATTGCTCAAGGTCAGGAGTTCGAAACCAGCCTGAGCGAAACCCCGTCTCTACCAAAAATAGAAATAAATTAATTGACCAACTAAAAATATATATACAAAAAATTAGCCAGGCATGGTGGCGCATGCCTGTAGTCCCAGCTACTCGGGAGGCTGAGGCAGGAGGATCTCTGAGCCCCGGAGATTGAGGTTGCTGTGAGCCAGGCTGACGCCACGGCACTCTCTCTAGCCTGGGCAACAAAGCAAGACTCTGTCTCAAAAAAAAAAAAAAAAAAAAAAGCAGTGGGGGATCAAGATTCATCTTGGTCAGAACTGGTTTGTAACTGCACATCAGGCCTGGGACCCTGCTGTCTAAGGCCTGACTGAGTTTGAAGGTTATTCCCTTTTTGGAAAGGTGCTGGCACGCCAGGATTTGCTGGAAAGTTCTACTTGGATGACCCAGAGCATTCACGTTTCTTACGTGAGTCAGGCCCAGAGGAGCGAGGGGTCGGCCCTGTTGCAGAGTTCACAGCCAGGTCCCCCTTTCTGCCAAGAGGACAGGGTTGAAGGCTTAAAAAAATAGCCAGACTCCCCAGAGGTGGAAGCACAAGGTCTCAGCCTTGCCAGTGTTGGCCGTTCACACCCCAGAAAAGACAGTTCGGAGATAAAACTCACGTCTTCATATCATGTGATGCTGCTGCTTTCCTGAATCCAGTTATCCCCACAGATGTCAGGGACAAGAAGCGTTGGCTTACCCTCTTGTGTACAGGAAATTAAAGCGGCGTGAAAACTCTGTCCAAATTTTTTCTAAATTTGGAACAACATGTCTCAGTCCTCGGACCTAGAATTCAGTGAGATTCTTTGTTTGTTGTTTACTTTTTATTTTTAAACTTACCATTTAAGGCCAAAGAGTTCAAGTATTAATAACTTACTCAACTAGTTAGTGGCTATTGTTGTAAACATCAAGAATTCCTTAATTTAAGTGGCTGAGGGGACCTAAATTGGAGTTGGCCTGTGATAATTAGATGACATCTTCCCAGCTCTGAAAGTACTGTGTAGACATTTAATGACGATGCTTATTTTTTTGCTTGGTAGATTTTTTGCTTTGTTTTGCTATGTTTGTTTGTTTTTGAGAAAGGGTCTTGATTTGTTACCCGGGCTGGAGTGCAGTGGCATTATCATAGCTCACTGCAACCTCAAACTCCTAGGCTTAAGCGATCCTCCTGCCTCAGCCTCCTGAGTAGCTGGGACTGCAGGTGCATACCACAATGTCTGGCTAATTTTTTCTACTTTTCTGTAGAGATGGGGTCTCAGTTTTTCTCAGGGTGGTCTTGAACTCCTGTTCTCAAGTAATCCTCTTGCCTCCAAAGTGCTAGGATTACAGGTGTGAGCCACCAAGCTGGCTATTTGGTGGTGGTGGTGGAGGTGGTTTTGCAAATGAAAAAAACAAGGCATAGAACAAGGAATAACTTTCTCAGGGTCATGGGAACAAGTCAGATCGAGTGCATCTTTCCTCTGACCTGCCTAGCATCTTTGAATCTCCTTTCTCAGGTGCACACCCAGGCATTGGGTCATCTGCTGTTGTTGCCTTTTTACTCAATATTTTGGTAAACTAATACACAATTAGAATGATGATGAGACATTAGCAGAAATACTTAGAAATGTGATCACTTAGACGGCTGTGTGATTAGGACTGTTCATTGATATAACTGCAATAAGGGAGGGAAGGTAGACATTTCAAATAGAGTGATCATGCATGTCCCCCAGGCATGTTAGTGGCTGTTAAAGTGCTATGGGAAAATGGCAGACATAATCTTCGTGATCTTCTTTCAGCCTAGTTCTCCATTTTCCTGATTTCATATCTATAATCTTTTTTTTTTTTTGAGACAGAGTCTCACTTTGTTGCCCAGGCTAGAGTGAGTGCCGTGGCGTCAGCCTGGCTCACAGCAACCTCAATCTCCGGGGCTCAGAGATCCTACTGCCTCAGCCTCCCGAGTAGCTGGGACTACAGGCATGCGCCACCATGCCCGGCTAATTTTTTGTATATATATTTTTAGTTGGTCAATTAATTTATTTCTATTTTTGGTAGAGACGGGGTCTCGCTCAGGCTGGTTTCGAACTCCTGACCTTGAGCAATCCGCCCGCCTCGGCCTCCCAAAGTGCTAGGATTACAGGCGTGAGCCACCGCGCCCGGCCCATATCTATAATCTTTTAAAAGTGTGGCATACTTTGAGAAATAATGTATTAACTAAGAAATTGTCAGTGCTGGCAGAACTAAGAATGAATTAGCTTGTCTCGTGATTTCATCAGCAACATGTTTAGTCTGTAATGCTTCACTGTACAAAATACCCAGGAGCTGCTAATAAAGTTTAATATATATTTTCTTCATTATACTACATCTTATATCCTGACCATCATAATTTTCATTATAAACATATCACTTATTGAAAACATCGTGTAAGGTGTCACAAACTCATGGAAATTTGTGACTACTACATGAATTAATGTGCTAACAAATGTTTTCATTGTTATATAGTATAGTAAGAGTTTAAAATTTAGCAGTTTAAAATCCTTGACCAACATAAGCACACAGTTATCATTAAATTATCCATAGCTCTAGAAGAGAGCTGATTGTTTAATTCCAATGCATGGATCATGCTCCAAACTGAAGATTTTGTTTGTCAGTCTGTTTTGTTTTCTTCTTTAAAATAAACCAAGTTTTCTTTTTTAACCTATTCATTTCAATTCTAAGAAAAAGCTGGAAAAGAGAGAATTGAAGACCTGAAAATAACATTGTCAACCATTGCTCTTCTACTATGGAAAAGAAATGTCTCACAAAAGAAAAAAAAATTTGGAGGGCATTAGAAGTCTGTGGTATTATGCAAGAGAAAGCACCCAGATTACATATAAAAGTTAAACTGCTTCACACCCTGTTCCTAAACATTAGGGATGCAAATATGTGGGGGCAGTACATTGAAACTTGTTTTCTTAAACATTTCTTAAATGTTAGGTATCCTCAGAGATCCCTAAACACAGAAAATTCCATCCTGAAGACCTGTCTGTGATCCTGCTAGGAGAATGGTTCATAGGTTCTTTTTGAATTGACTTCCCACCCCAAGCCAGAAAGAGTAAACTATCTCTAAATACGAGAATAAAATTTAAAACAACAGCAAAACAACTTTTAAAAGGTATATTAAAGATCCAACTGGATTCTATTCTTGCACTTCTCTGCAGTGTGTCAGTTTGGTTTGCCCTGTGGTGGTGGTTTTATGGGTATATGCATATGTGAAAACTCACCAGGCTGCACATTTAAGATTTGTGCATTTTACTCTATGTATGTTTTGTTTCAATAAAAAAAGTTATATGTATCTTTGTTTTTTTGAGTCAGGGGGTTTAATGGGTCAAAGAAAGTTTACTTCTATGCATACAAATTATCTCAAGTTCTGTTTTTTCAAACAGGGTAGATACAGATTCTACAGCAGCTGCTGCCTAGAATTTAACAGGGATGGGGGCTTGGCCCCACCCTCAACCCCACAACCTTCTTTTGCGGTGATTAGGTGATTACGACTCCTTACCTGGACAGTTCTGGCCTGGCTGCTGGACTAGGGCAGGACTCTTCACTTGCCTGGGCCTCTGCTCACCCATCTTCAACCCTGGTATCGTGTGTGCAGTCAGCGTTCAGTAAATATTGACTCTAGTTCTGACCATTTTTCTCTGGGTAATGTTAGGGAAAAGTGGATTGTTTTTTAATTCGTAGATGGGTGCAGGTGTGTCCTGGGAGCACCCTGGGGTACGCAGGAGCTGCACAGAGAGTGCACAGCCGAGTCTGGCTTTGCCTCAGTCTTTGACAATGTTTTCTTCATGTTGGGAAAAGCAATAATTGTATCATACCATCCCGTGCTGTCCCTGCTGAACCAAATTGGGTCATATACTTGCTAGGTTGTGCCGAGCTATTTTCCATTGACTTTTTGGTTGTTGATATTGGCTTTTAGTGGTGGGTATGTGGTTTCTCTTACCACAAACATGAACACATTTTACCACTGAAATTTTCCTAGGGGCCAGTCATTTTAAGCTAGAAATTGTCATCAGGATGCATTTTTACATTCCTGTCCTTGCTCTCGTCTGTGGGTGCCACCCATAGAACAGGCTTTCTGTGGGGCGGTGAATGTGCTACGTGTGAGTGGGAGAAACGAGGCGTCTCTCACCCAGCCAGGAGACAAAGAAGCCATGGGAAGGCTGTAACTTTCAGTATATCAGAGCTTCAGATCCAGCCATCCCCAGCAGCAAAATCCACAAGGACGAGGCCCTTGTGCAGAAGATGGAGAGCACTCCTCCCTCATTCCTGTTCCGGCAGTCGGGATCTCCTGGAACACCCTTATGACGGTTCCTAGATTTGAACTCTGGGACACTGGCCACTGGGCACTTTTTGCAGAAGATCCTCATTAGAGTTTCTCTCTGCCAGTTTTAAAAATGTATTTTTTAAATTTCTAAATGCTTTAGAAACCAACAGTGGTTTTATTTTGCTGATAGAACCTAAATGGCAGAAGGGAGTTGGTTTTTTCAAATCATTTGAACCACTGCACAAGCACCATACCACCTAAACACAGAGGGTGATTTCAGGACATGCTGTGGCCACAAAACATGGTTAGGTTTGGAAAAGTAGCAGGGCAAAAAAATGCCTTCTGATTCAACACTTCCACTCTCTGTGTTAATTAAGCACATATCTAATTACAGCATTTCTTTAGCAAAAACAAATTTTTGCACTAGAGTTAGCCAGGCAAAGCCAGCGTCTCTTTGGCCAGTTGAGGTTGAAGACCCATCTGCCTGGCAATCACTGGCAGCATGGTTTGTTCAGGGCCTCTCGGCAGAGTCTTTATTCATGAAGGAGGAGAAGGAGACTCAAACAGCCCAGCTGGATTTCCAGGTCCTGGGTGGAATTTGTAACCACTTTGACTTCTCAACTGAGAAGATTGGATGCGGCTGTCACAGAAGGAGAATAAATACGGACCCCCACAATGCTATGCTTGCAGCCACTTTTATTCCATTGAATTTAACACATAATGAAAGGCAGGCATACTGTGGGAGGCACAGAGCTGAACCAATGCTAGGCTCCATGCAGTTCCAACTAGGGTGAGCTGGTGACTGTTCCGGGCAAGATACTTCAGCCCCTCACTTGGCTGCTGGCTGACAGATGCAGGCAATAACACCTTCGCCCACTGCCCTGCTGCAGGTGTTCGGATTTTAAAACTAAACAACTTATGAAAGAGAAAGTCTAAATTGCTAAGAAACATCTAAAAATGTATGCCCTCGCTAGTAATCAAAGAAATGCAGTCTAAAATTTGGTGACATTTTTTTTACCTATCATGAGAAAGGATCTTTTTAAAAATGGTAACATCCAGGCAACTTAATTAGCTTTTGTCATTTTAAACTAAAACACAGTTTAGTGTTTTATTAGGATTTACTTTCATTAAAGGTTAGAGATTCTAAAAATAATTTATTTTGAGAGAGTAATGAATTGCCCAATAAACTTAATGATCCAATTTAAGCATATTGGGTGTCAATAGATACCAGAGATGTTAGGACTGGAAAAGACTTTAGGGATTATGTGGTTCAGCCCAATATTTCTAACTGAGAAATCTGGGACCTAGAGAAGTGTGTGCCTTGTCCAGGGCCATGAAGGTGCTGCATGGAGCTGGAATTGCATTGGTAAAATATGATGAACTGCTATTTAGATCTTGCTCTCTGTAAATAGCTTCATATAGGATTAAACTGTTTTTCTTAATACCTCAAGGATATTGTGCTTCCCTGTCTTTCCGGACAGACAAGATGTCCTAGTCCTCAAAGAACAGAAATTCAGGCATTATTCTGGCATTCACTCTCTGGCATTCACTCACTTTTTCTCAGGAAAAAGTGGCTGGACACCTCTATATCTTTTTAATGGGGATAATAATCCATGCACAATTGAAGTCCCTTTGACAGTCTTAATTAGAAACCACTTGAGCAATTACAAATAAACATGAGTGTTTACAGTCTAAAAGGGGGGTAAAAAGTACACAGGTAAGTCTAACACAAAATGGCATAGATGGCGTAAGAGCTTATGTCAGTTAAGGTGATGCTGCGCCTGTGACAAACAAACCAACCCCAAATGTAAACTGGCTGTGTTGTTGAGTTGGATTTCGGTTCTCTCTCTCTCTCTCTTCCTCCCTCTCCCCTTCTCCCCACCTCCCACCCCTTCTCTGCCCCTGTCCCACCCAATATCTCTGTTTTCTGTAGTTGAATTTTGGACATGAAACTACGTGTATGGTGTTCTTGTCATTCTCAAAATGTGTCCTGCATTTTTCAGGGTCTCATTCTCCCATCTCCACCTGTCCTCTTAGGGACAAGCTCAAATATTGTCACCCCCATGAAACAGCCCCCACTTTGGAATTACTTAGCATTTCTTAGGTGTTTGGACAGCAGCTAGTTCCTCCCTTATAACATAGCGCTCTGCTAAATGCTATAATCTCACACATCTGCCTCACCGTTACAAGACTGTAAAAATTCCTGTTTCTCATCTTTAAATGAGATGTAGTAGATGCTCAGTAGTATTTGCTGATTTGAATTAGAGTCACAAAAAGAATTCCATTTAAATTACTTTCTGGCATTTTCACTTGTTCTGAACTTTTCCCTTTACTCTAAATATAAAATAGCTAGCTGTTTAGTCCTGATAATGGGAAATTGCTGTCAACATCATTACAGAGTATCTGCTTTTCCTAGAACTTATCTAGAAAGATGAGACGTAGAGACTGTCGTTGGAATAGACAAGGATTCTCCATGGCTGGTAGGTAGGGTACTGATCGTAGGCCATAAGTGACAGAGTTGGTGACCCATGGCATTTTTCAGGTACCTCTATTATAGCCCATACTGCACCAAATTTAAAGAAAAGCCTAGAAATTGAGTTTTTAATTTTGTATGAGTGATGATTTGTTTTTCTTACCTGGCTTCTATTCTAGACCAGCACTGGCCATAAACTCTCTGTGATGATGGAAATGTTCTGTAATCTGTGCTGTCCAAAACCATAGTCACAGCTACAAGTGCACATTGAGCACTTGAGATGTGGCTTCTGCAACTGAGGAACTGAGCACTTAATTTTATTAATAATTCATTTGCAATTTAAATAGCCACATGTGGCCAGTACCATATTGGACAGCAGAGTGAGGGTGAGGTCCCAGGAAAGTAACATCTTATTAGTTTATTGCAGTCTCCTATATAGTGCTATGTGGTGCGACAGGCCTGCAAGAAACATTTGTTAAATGATGAACAGTTAATATTTCTTGAGGCCTGCTGAATGCTAGGTGCTTCCCAGAGACTCTCCTTGTGTTCCTTTCATTTTCTGCAAAGCACAGACCTTATTGGGGCAGGATAGACCACAGGCTTGACACCCTTCATTGCAGCCTTTACCAAGAAAACAGGCAGCCAAGGGAGCAATTTAGCAAGAGGATTAGGAGCCCTGTGAAAAGAGGTCTGGCAGAGCCATAAAAGAAACTAAAGAATCTCAGTGGCGAACCGAAAGCCTCTGTAACCTGCCCAGGCCTGAATTTGGTGACTGTGCTTTTTCCCAGTACAGCCACAGAAGTTATTCGATTCCAAAAACCAGGGCCTGTGTGACCCACAAAGCTGGTCTGCAGAGCAATCTGGCAGTGACTCTACTGGCAAATGAAGAGCGAGCTGCTTAGCATTGGAGCGGGAGGCCAGGAGAGGGGACCAGCTTGGCTTTGGCTGTTCTCCTCTCCTTGCTGAAGAAACTAGTGTTGTGCCTGAATAGGATTAAACTCTTTTTACCTGTAGTTTTCTTTAGAAAGCTGCTTGGCACGTCTCCCTCTGAGGATTTAGGACGTCTTCCACAGCACAAATGATCAGTTTGAGACATAAGAACAATAGCTAGGGGCAGCATTAGAAGGACTCAGGGGCCTTAGAGCCACTAGTTTCCCCCCAAATAAAAAACCAGGAGTGGTTTCTGCATGAGCAGTGAGTGATGAGAAGGAGCCTGAAGACTGCCCTTTCCCACTGTGCCCTCAGAGTGCATCTGGCCACATGGCTCCCCACGCACGCCTGGCTGGAAAAGGTAGGCGTGGGCTCCTTACTTCGGGGTCTGTGGACCCAGCTGCTCCACTTCCACGATTCTTTCCACTGCAATATTTATCTCTCATTTGTTTACAAAAATAACTATCCTATTCTTCCAAATGGAAATTGCTAATCTGTTTGTTTGTTTGTTCTGAGATAGGTTATTGCTCTGGCTAGAGTGCTGTGGCGTCATCATAGCTCACAGCAACCTCAAACTCCTGGGCTCAAGCGATGCTCCTGCCTCAGCCTCCTGAGTACCTGGGACTACAGATGTGCACCATGCCTGGCTAATTTTTCTATTTTTGGTAGAGACAGGGTGTCTCTCTTGCTCAGGCTGGTCTCTATCTCCTGAGCTCAAGTGATCCTCCTGCCTCGGCCTCCTAAAGTGCTAGGATTATAGGCGTGAGCCACCAGCCAGAAATTGCTTATTTTTGAAGCAGAGGTTTGCCAGCTTCAGTACAATTTCAAGAGAGCAAGAAGACTGGAGTAAGGAGAGGCAACTTTTTATCCAAACGTAGTTTCTGGGGACGGAATTACAGGATTGTTTAGGAAAAAGAATCTGTGCAACCACTTTCAGAAAACCCCATATGTGAAAATCTGGATTTATAAATAGTTAAGAGTGATTAATCCTAGCACTTTGGGAGGCCAAGGCGGGAGGATCGATTGAGGCCAGGAGTTTGAGACCAGCCTGAACAAGAGCAAGGCCCCCATCTCTACAAAAAATAGAAAAATCAGCCAGGAGTCGTGGTGCATGCCTGCAGTCCCAGCTACCCTAGTGCCTGCTACTCAGGAGGCTGAGGCAGGAGGGTCCGTTGAGACAGGAGGTTGCAGTGAGCCATGACGACACCCCTGCACTCTAGCCCGGGTGAAAGAGAGTTCTTGGACCCAAGAGGATCCAAGAACAAAAAGTGATTATACATATAGTACAATGACTATCATATATGTAATATATAGGATATAGTAATGTTAATAATATATAATACATATATTTAGGTTCCTTGAAAGAACAGAGTGGCAAACTTGAAAGTCTGGGAAACTGGCAAGCAAAATGAATGTGTGAATCAGCTAGGAGAAACAGCAAAGAGCAGTGGGGATTTGGGAAAATTTGAGAGCTTGTGTGCCCTTCCCCCACTTACCAAGGCATTCATATTCCAAAAATTTTAAAACAGTCAGAGATTTGGCTGACTGCTAGTTGGTGATCCCTGCTTTTAAAAATAGCACAATTCCCCTAGGTCCTTTTAAAATACGCTCCATTTTGCAAAAACAGGAACACATCTACTTGTTAGCACAAGACACATTTTTATTCTAATTAGCCTGTGGCATAGGGAGAGGTTATCCGCCTGCCCTCGTTCGGGCTCCAGAACTCGTTTAATTACTTCATTTGTTCTATCCAACTAACCTTGGGAATTTGTGGAGGAGGGTGGCAACTGCTCAGATAGATGTTTTCCCCTATAGCACAAGACCCCAAACTCTAAAGCTGGTGAAAATGGATTACTTGCAAGGTGAGGGCTTCCAAACACCATTCTCCTCAATGCTCCAACTCCCTTGAAAACAAAGTCCACAGCTGTGGCCGCCATGTTCCTCGAAACAATTTCCTAAACCACACTGATCTGTGGCCCATACACTTCCACGTTCGTTTCTATTTAAAACTTTTTTAACTTATCAGGATTCAGGAAAAGGAAAATTCCTCTTTCTTCCGCACAGAATAAGACTTCCAAAGGGCTTTTGCTTGGTACCTGGGGAGAAATCTATGCTTTTCCAGGTAAGGTGAGGAGTTAGCTGGGATCTGCCCCTTCAGGGAACTGTGCAGGGCCTGGAGTCTTGAGGGTTTGCTTTGCCCGCTTGGTGGAATTCATTCTCACAGCGCATGCGTTATGAGTAGGTCACTTTCACACCGCAGCAGCCACTAGGAGCTGGAGACTTGGGAATCTATTCTCTGAAACATCGAGCCCTGGATTTTAGTGTGGAGGCCTTAGGATCTGTTTCTGTGTCTCTGCCGTCCTGCACTGGGGTCGGGTCTGTTTTGCTCTGTACTTCCCAAATCGTGTACATCATTGAGAATAACGAACACATTTCCGGGGAAGGGTAATTTGGTATTTTTCTTAAGGGCCAGAATTTAAATCTCATCACTCCTACCCACCTCCCATCCCTCCCCACCCAAAAGACATTTCTTCTTCTGCGAGCTAGAGAAACAGTGAGGAAAGACAGAGTATTTGGGAGATGCAGCTGCCAAAATGATATGGCAGAGCTGGTATACCCAGCCCCCTAAATTTTTTACTTTGATTTCTACCAACTGTAGAAACACACAAAAGTAGATCACACAAAGGAAGAATATGCCTCAGGGTTAAGAGCATTCATTGGGCGAAGCTTGGAAGGAAGACAGAGAGAGAGAGGGAGAGACCCTTGGGAGGAATAATCAAGGCTGGCAGGGAAAGGCGGCGTTCATTGAGCTGAGAAGAAGGATGAGCATCTTGGGATTCTTTTAAGAGGTTGCGGCATTTTCTGATAAAAATATTTGGTATATTATTGCATTAATCTTTGGTTACTACTTTTAAAAAGTGTGTTTTAAGAGAGAAAGGTATCTAGAAAAATCCATGCAAGAGAAATAGCTAGCTATAGGACTAAATAGTAATAATTGACCAAAAAAATAAGTGAGGCAGAAAGGTGGTTTTGCCAGCTCCTCATTTCCTGTGTATCAGCCCCAGGCTGGCACTACCTGTGAGATACCCATGTGGTTTGCACTGAGGAACTCCACACCAGCCCCACCTGCCCTCAAATGTTTGTTTCACGTGGTTGTCTCTGTACCTAAATTTCCCAACATTTGTTTAAGGCAGAAGTTTCTTTTTGAGTATGAGGATCCTTTGTTCAAGCCAAAAAGAATAATAGTCAGGTGCCCCATCATGAGACTATAGTTCCACTTTCCACTGAGAAAATATATACATAAAGACCTTCAAGGCATTAGGTATTAATAAGATTTTTTTCCATGTTTAAACTTTTTATGTTGTATAATATAATGCAGAAAATTGCATTGAGCATAATATATGCACAACTTAATGAATTGTTATAAAATGATCTGCTACTTTATCCATTACCCAGGTTGAGAAATAGAACATTACTGGCACCCCAGAAAATCCCTTATATACCTTCATCACAATTCCTTCCCTCTACCCTCAAGGAAACCACTTCCTGATGTTTATGGTAATCATTTCCTTGTTTTTCTTTATGATTGAACCACCACCTACGTATGGACCTCTAAACAAGATAAGTTTTGCTATAAATGGAATCATAGTTAATATACTCTTTTACAACTTGCTTCTTCTCAGCAATATGTTCAGAGCCTGGGCAGCATTGAAGACCTGTCTCTACAAAAACAAAAAAAATTAGCCAGGCATGGTGGCATGTGGCTGTAGTCCTAGCAACTTGGGAGGCTGAGGCAGGAGGATCACTTGAGCCCAGGAGTTCCAGGTTGCAGTGAGCATGATTGTGCCACTGCACTGTAGCCCAGGTGACAGAGTAAGATGTGTCTCTTAAAAAAAAAAAAAAAAGTATGTTTGGAAGATTTATGATGCATGTAAGTGTAGTTCATTTTCCTTCCTGCATAATTTTTCATTGTAGTAATATATCACAATTAATTGGTCTATCCATTCTATTGTTGGTGGACATTGACATTGTTTCCGGTTTGAGCCTGTTGACAGTGCTTAACATGTTTCCTGATGTACAGATATCTCTGGAGGGGAGGAATAACTTCTTCATCAGGAACACTTTCTAAAAATATAACAGCTTTGTTGAAATATAATTCACATACCATACAGTTTACCCATTGAAAGTGTACAGTTCAGTAGTTTTTAGTATATTCACATAGTGTGTAGCTATCACCACAATCATCAGTAACACCTTTAAATGAATTCGTATTTTATTAATTTCAAGGATCCACATACATGTGACCATCAGAGTAGAAATATGTGGACATATTTATTCATTCTAGAAACAATGTACGATTTGCATAGTTCTGTGACCTCCAGAGGTCTTTAGCCCCCAAGTTAGGGAACCAGTGACTGAAGGCATTGGGATGTAGAAATTTTCCATTAAAATACATATGTGTTACTTGGAGAACTTAGTATATTAATTCATTATGTATTACCATTGATGGCTTTACGACAGTGGTTCTCAAATTTTCATGGCTGTCAGAATCCTGTGGAGGGCTTGTTAAAACAGATTGCTTGACATCACCTACAGAGTTTCAGATTTAGTGGGTCTCAGTGGGGCTTGAGAATTCGAATTTCTAATGAGTTTCCAAGTGATGCTGATACTATTAGGGGACCATACTTTGAGAAATGTGGTGGCTAGCTGTTACCTTGAAAATTAGAGAACTGGATGTGGGGGCATCCATTTAACCATTCAACAGACAAGACTAGGCATGAGACACTCGCAGTTTGGTAGGGAGAGGGGCCAGGCAGCAGGTTCGTGACAGCAGGAATGGAAAGTAGGGAATAAGTTCAAAACTGTGGAGAAAATGCACAAAAAGAGGTATTTCATCATAATACATTGCCAAGGCCTCTTGGTGAAGAAATACAATCAAGAGGCCTTGGCGATTGATTGGACATACAGGGCAAAGCAGAGGGAGGGGGCGAAAAGGACACCGAAACTTTAGGCCTGGACGCAGGGAGAGAGCTAGAGGACAGAGGACTAGCAGGATCGGGAGGAAGGAGCACAATCAATCAGCCTCTTAACTTCTGTGCTTCTTGGCTGTCGAGGAAGATTCACTCACCCACATTTTATGGCCAAAAAGCAGTACCCAGGGTGACTGATCTCAAGTCTTTGGCTCCATTCCTGTAGTGTTGCCCCAGAAACTAGAAGCATATCATCATGAGAGTTTTCTTAGGTAATCAGTACTACATGATGAATGGGAATTCAATGTCAGATTTTGGAGAGATTACATAAATTTCACAAACAAGAATTATTCTGGGCTGGGCGCAGTAGCTCACACCTGTAATCCTAGCACTCTGGGAGGCTGAGGCGGGAGGATTGCTCGAGGTCAGGAGTTTGAAACCAGCCTGAGCAAGAGCGAGACCCCGTCTCTACTATAAATGGAAAGAAATTTATTGGCCAACTAATATATATAGAAAAAATTAGCCGGGCATGGTGGTGCATGCCTGTAGTCCCAGCTACTCGGGAGGCTGAGGCAGCAGGATTGCTTGAGCCCAGGAGTCTGAGGTTGCTGTGAGTGAGGCTGACGTCACGGCACTCACTCTGGCCTGGGCAACAAAGCGAGACTGTCTCAAAAAAAAAAAAAAAAGAATGATTCTGAAAATATTGGAAATTGTTGAAATCCTCCCTTATTGCAATCTCTCTCCTCCTCTTACAAAAAGCACCTAGAATTTTTTGTCTTTGACCAGACCACATTTTCATGTAAAATTCCTTCTGTTTTTCCCTCCTGTTTAAAATCCACACATTCTTCACAGCCCTACTCAAACTCCACATCCTGGCTGCAACTGCTCCCTTGGGCTCTTCTGGCTCTCCGCTTGGCCTGCCTTCCAGGTGGTTTCCATGTTTCCCCAGCTAGGCCAGAGCGCCTCGAGGAGCAATGTCTTAGACACTTTCACATTATTCATTGAGCAGTGTGGTATTTTACTCTTAAAAGCTGAGTGTTACTCATGTCTTTGAGGAAAAGAGAAAGAGACAAGGCTGGGATCTGGAATCTCCTAAATCTCAATAAGCAGTAGTTTGTCGAGTAGGGGACACACCAGCAGGAGCCGCACAAGACCCCAAACTCTAAAGCTGGTGAAAATGCATTACTTGCAAGGTGAGGGCTTCCAAACACCATTCCCCTCAATGCTCCAACTCCCTTGAAAACAAAGTCCACAGCTGTGGCCGCCATGTTCCTTGAAACAATTTCCTAAACCACACTGACCTGTGGCCCATACACTTCCATGTTCTTTTCTATTTAAAAATTTTAAATGGACTCTCTTTGTCCCCAGAAGAGGCTGGCCTTGTTCCAGTTTCCTTGAAAGCCAAAGGAGGGCTTTACTTTTCTTTCAGTCAACAAATATTTATCTAACACCTGCTAGATGCCCTGTGCACTCTCCTAACCACTGGGGAAGAAATGGTGACCAAGACCATTGCCAGAGCTTAGGAGGGAAAGTAAAAAGAACACAAACAGATTAGCATGTCAAACTGCCCCATGTTATATTAAATGCTGTCACAAGAACAGGCAAGCAGCTAGGAATGAGAATGATGGCAGTGGGGGCCTTCTTTGGAAGTGTGACCTCAGGGATGAAGGTGCCTGGGCTGCACAGAGAGAGGGAAACCATTCCCAGAAGTCAGCAAGCCACAGAGGGGAGGAACAGGATGGCTTGAGTAAGGAGGGATAAGTAGTTTGGGGTTCTAGAACACAACAGGAAAACCAGAAGAAGATGGAAATGTTGACAGGGGTAAGATTTTAGAAGGCCCGATGTAATGTGGTGAGGAGTTATGACTTCATCCTTTGGGAGATAGGGAACCTTGGTAGGGCTTTAAGCAAAGAAATCACATGCATGGTCAAATCTTAGTGTTCAAAAGAACTCCTTGGTAGCTGTATGCATTGAAAGGCATTAACAATAGAATTTTGTGCTATCAAAGTAGCATCTTCTCCTGTGGAGGTCATAGCCCCCGGGTCAGTTTCACTTTCCAAACCCTACACTTCTTCACATAACCACCCTGTACCTCTCCTCTTCTTCCCTGGGCTCCCCACCACATGCCACGGCCCACCCTCCCACACCCTTAGCTCTTGACCTGGTTTGTCTTTTCCAACCCAAAATAAACATAAACACCAGCTCTTTAAAACTATTATGTTTTGGCTGGCGAGGTGGCTCACGCCTGTAATCCTAGCTCTCTGGGAGGCCGAGATGGGCGGATTGCTCAAGGTCAGGAGTTCAAAACCAGCCTGAGCAAGAGCGAGACCCATCTCTACTAAAAATAGAAAGAAATTAATTGGCCAACTGATATATATATAAAAAATTAGCCGGGCATGGTGGCGCATGCCTGTAGTCCCAGCTACTCGGGAGGCTGAGGTAGCAGAATCACTTGAGCCCAGGAGTTTGAGGTTGCTGTGAGCTAGGCTGACGCCACGGCACTCACTCTAGCCTGGGCAACAAAGCGAGACTCTGTCTCAAAAAACAAACAAACAAACAAAAAAAACTATTATGTTTTAATTCCTCTGGCTCCAAGCAGCCTAGTCTATTTTCAACCCACATATCACCTTGGTTGGGGTAGAAGAGTGTGGCTATTTTCCCCCACAAGGGTGTGTGTGTGTGTTTTATGCTAGTAACTTTGCATTTTTTTCATAAACCTTGCTTTTTGTGCTCCCTCCTGTATATCGGGATATTATTCTCTGACAGTCATACCATTCACAGCCTTAGTAACAGGGCAGTGATGGAAAGAAGAAAAGCAGAGCCGGGAAGGCATTCTGCTCCAGTGACGGGGGTATCTGTGTTTGGGGAAGTGTAGAAAGATCTGGATTCCAAACAAGTGTCAACCATTCAATTGCTATATGAACCAGTTACTTAACTTTAGTCAAGGAAGGATTTTCATGGGGTTTGGTTAATCAAGAACAATTTTATGGAGGAAGTGAATCTTGAGCATGGACTTGAAAGTAGTTTCTGATTGGATAGCTGGAAAGCAAAGGAGAATGCGTCTTTGGGAAGAGGGTCAGGATGAGGTCTTGGGTTGAGGAAGTGGGACTTGTTCAAGGAGTAGGAGGAGATTGGGAAAAGAGATCTCACACTGGGAAATTCAGGAAGACAATGAGAGGTAAAATGAGGCCAAATTGGAAGTTTAGAACTGGGAACCACTGTAAGTTTTCAAACAGGGAATATTATGATTTAAAATAAGCATTTTAGGAAAACTGGTGTCATAGCTATGTGCAGTTGTGGGTTAGACCAGGAAGAACTGCTCTGGTGTTCAGGTGTAAGAGAGTGAGAGCACTTACTTGGAAACAGGGAAGGAAATGAAGGACACTCATGTACGTTTAGGAGGTGTGTGTCAAGGGTTTTAAGATCCATAAAGAGTCTTTCTCCACTGTGGGGGAAACGAAGGGGACCAAGGGGAGAGAAGACACAGGACTCCCGTTAGCAACGTCTGCTGCCCCACCTGCCCTTCCCGTTCCACTGTGGGAACCATCCGCTAACAGGCAGTCACTTAGCTCTAATACAGCTACAAGTTCACTAGGGGAAGTGTCCTTTTCCAAAGCATGCTAAGATCGTCTACCTTGTTATGCCAGGAATGTTAGCAGAATTGCAAATGTATTTTTAAATCACACATTCACTAGTCCCCCTTTGGGTCGGGAAGTAAAGGTTAGCCAGTGGCAACCTTGCAGAGGCTCCCATCTATGCTCTCTGCAATTTCTGGGTAGCTTTCTCGGTGGGAGGATACCTGTCTGGAGGTGACACCCTTTCCTGTGCAACTCATGAGATGCTTGAGTCCCCAGACTCTGGGGGAAAACAGCACTACACATCCAGTGATGGTTTTGATGAAGGGCTAGTGACCTGAAATCAATCCCTTGTCCCTTCGGGTGGGGTTTTCTTCTCAGGCACTGCTCTGAGGTGTGCGTGGAAAGCACAGAGATACCCCTTTGAGGAGAGAGTTGCTGGGGTCTCAGTTCTACTTGCCTGGGCCACTCTCCTTGGTCTCTTAACTCTGGGCTGGATGGACACGGTCCCTTAAGGGAATGAAAATAGTGACTGAGTCCTATCAGAAAAACGAAGAGAGCTTGGAGTCCCTGATTTCAGATATGTACCCGTTTGGCACGATGGCAAAGTGGGCAGTGCAGTCTCCGTGAGGGACCTTGGATGTGCCCAGAGCAGTGTTGGATGAGTAGCAGAGTTACACCCCACCACCATCCCTTCTGCACAGAGGTTTGGAGCAGGTGGGCAGGTGCTTCAGAGAGTAGCCTTCCCAAGGACCCTGTGTCATGTAAGCTCTCACCCTTTACCCTTCTTGATTCTTGCCCCCTCTTTTATTTTTCCTCAGAGTATTCACTGGACCTAACATATTATGTATTTGTTCACTGCCGTATCGCTGGCACTTAGAACAGTAACTGGCACATATTAGGAACCTGATGCATATTTGACTCATGAATGAATGAATGAATGAATGAAAGAGTAGAGCAGATGTCTGACCAGCTCATTCTGGCCAGAAAGGGTCCTGATTGAGAATTTTGCAAGCCCCTTCCCCAGCCTCCCATTCACTACTAGAGAATAGATACCCCATTCCCACATACCTAACTAGTGTTTGGTGTGTTTGAAATGATACTTGCCTCTTAGGGAAGGAAAATTTTTAGATCTCTGGGGAAATCTATAGTTATTACAACAGCAGCAGAAGGAATTCACTTTCCCTGCCTTTGGGTATTTACCAAATCTTTCTTCCTACACAAGAGAGAGCCTCACTTGGTTGAGTCCTGCTGTAAATCTCACTAGTGACCCACAGATGGGGCTTTCTATGTGTCTTGCTCATTAAGACCAAATCCTCAGGCCCCACACAGCTTCCTGCCTCCCCCATCATGTTGAGGTGAAAAGTTTCCATTTTGCCCACACTAATGCAACCAGTCACCTGGCATTTACCCGTCCAAGGGGTCCTTTCTCTCCCCACCCCCACACAAGAGGGCAAACAGCTGTCTGGCTTCAGTTCTGGGTCCACTGCAGGGGTAGCTCATATCTGCCTGCCAGGACAGAGAGCGTGTTTGGGGGTTGATGTGTGCATTTGGGGAAAGGGGTTCAATTTCGGGTAGCACACATCTGACAGAGAAAGAAGCCACTATACATGCGAGGACTTTTCTTTGTAATTTCTAAAATACTTTTTTTTATTGTTTTTTTTTTTTTTTTTTTTGAGGCAGAGTCTCACTTTGTTGCCCAGGCTAGAGTGAGTGCCGTGGCGTCAGCCTAGCTCACAGCAACCTCAAACTCCTGGGCTCAAGCGATTCTGCTGCCTCAGCCTCCCGAGTAGCTGGGACTACAGGCATGCGCCACCATGCCCGGCTAATTTTTTCTATATATATTAGTTGGCCAATTAATTTCTTTCTGTTTATAGTAGAGACGGGGTCTCGCTCTTGCTCAGGCTGGTTTTGAACTCCTGACCTTGAGCAGTCTGCCCACCTCGGCCTCCCAGAGAGCTAGGATTACAGGCGTGAGCCACCGCGCCCGGCCTAAAATACATTTTTTTAATGGGCTGAGGGTTTGATGGAAGGCACAGGGTGGTGGGAACAGCACCCGTATATGTTCATAGGCACCGAAGGGGGATTAGCAGCGCGTGGGAAGCCTGGACCTCGCTGGCCTGTCAGCCTGTCACTGGGACAGTCACCATTAGCCACAGTGACCATTAGCAGGCACTGACCCCTGTCCTTAGCTCAGAAACAGTGGCCCCCAATGTGGCCTGGCTTGAATCTAGGCCCTCAGTGCCAGAAAGACGTCACCAGGAGCCTGGTGGAAAGCTGGGACAGAGGTGAGGGACACCAGCTTGAGGAGGACCACGGGGACACAAAGTGTCATCAGCTGGGAGGAAGAACTCCGCTGCCTGGCAGTGGGAAAGGGTGGCTGTCGTCGAGGAGTAGGTCTGTGCAGGCGCAGGGCGGGGGGACGCGCATGCGGCGGGGCAGGTGCAGGGAGAGCCGCCGGTGGGGGAGGCCGGAGGGCACGGCAGCCCCGAGTCCTCGCCGCCGGGAAGGACGGGTAGGTGGAGCTGAGGATGTTTGGACAAGGAGACTCTTTGAAGCTTTTCTCTCGTCTTCGCTCCCCAGGACCCGGTCCCCTCCCCTCCATAAAGCCATTAGCTTCTGGTGCCAGCCCTATCTCTGCTCCATCTCTCTCGGTTCCAGCCGGTGCATTCACAGACCTCCTGCCCCGAGGGACGCGGAGGATTTATTGGGGGCGGGGGCGGGGGCGGGGGCGTCCTTCGGAGGAGAGGTCCGCGGGCGGGGAGCAGTTAGCCGGCAGGCTGGAGGCCAACATTTCCGAGCTGGCTCTGCATGACAAAGGGGAAGGGGCAAGTTTCTCCTTTGATCTGCCCAGCCGCCCGCACACCTGCCCGTCGGTGCCCCTACCCGGGCGAGACCTCCGGAGGAACAACCGAAAGGGGGTGGGGGAAGGCCTTGTCCCAGCTCTCCTGGATCCAGCTCAGGCCAGCTTCCTCTCTTGGTGGCCCCAGGACAAAATCATTTCCTAGGCTGATGACCCAAAGCCCCTGCCGCCCCTCGCGGAGAGCCCGGAGAGCCCGCAGCGCGGAGCGGCGCGGTGAGAGCGGCGGCGCGGACGGCGGGCGCGTGTGCGCGGCGCTGCAGGTGCGGGCCCCGCCGGCCACGGGACGAGTGGGGCTCGCCCCAGGTGGAGGCTGAGGAGAAGCGAGGTGGGGCGAGTCGGAGGGGGAGTGTTTTGTAGGCCCGCGCTGGGGGCCAGAGCGTGGAGTTCCCGTCGATGTCGGAGGGCTCAGGACAAAGTGTTCTTTGGGGACACAGGCGCCGACGTTGGTGACGAAAGGCCAAGGTGTGGGGGCTCTGGAGCTACCAGGGAAGGGGGCGGCTTCTGGAAGATGTGTCCTGGGCACGGACGTTTGACGGAGAGATGCCGCCCGGGCGCGCCGGCGGGCCACCCAGGAAGGCGCCGCGTCGGCCACCAAGGCTTTCGCGTGGGCGGTTCGCCGGGTGGCTTTTACGTTTCTCAGAGAAGGTGCCTGGAGAAGGTGAACAGTCCTTGCTCTGTAAGCAAGGGTTGGGACTTGGAAAACTTGTCAAGGGCGAGAAGGGTACAGATTAGGAGTGAGGAAACCTTCTCTTTGGGTATAAGTGAACTTAAATCACGAATTTTATTTTAACCTCCACAAAGGAGAGCCTGGTGGTCAGAGAAGTTAGCCTCTGGGCTGGAGTGAGAGGTAAAAGAGAGGCGCGGAGGCGATGGTCCCCATTCCCCTGGGTGTTCTGGGACAAGGGCAGGTGTGCTTTGCAATGGCCACGGCGCCTGGGAGCCTGCTCTGTTCTTGAAGTGGCTTTTCATTTCTCTTTTCTGTTGTCTCAGCTCACTGTTTCCCTGGTAATTAGGTCATGTGTAGGGTTCCCACAGTTTGGGGTAGGAGACATGCAAGTGCTAGGGTGAGAAGATAAGCAGTAGGGGATGGAGGCTGGAAAGAGGCGGAATTTCTCAGGCAGCAGAACTTGACTCTAGGTCCCTCCTGTACTTCCCGCCCCTCTCCTAGTTCCCTTATCTGTTGCATTTCCACACTGATCCTCCCTTCCCTTCTGTCTTCTCCAGGGAGCCCGATTCTGGAAGCTGCTAGTCCCAGGGCACTGGGGAGGGCTGAGGCCGACCATGCCCAGCCTGCTGCTGCTGTTCACGGCTGCTCTGCTCTCTGGCTGGGCTCAGCTTCTGACAGAGGCCAGCTCCTGGTGGTGAGTGAGGGGCTCAAGTCCTGCTTTCACAGCCTGAGGCCTCCTTCTGTATTTGAGCTGTGGAGAAAGGGTACCATGTGTCATGACCCTGTCTTATCCATAGGAATGCTAAGGACCTCTTTTATCCCAGGAAAACTAGGACAGCGTGCCCTGCCCTCGCCCCCAGAGGTAAGGGTTCCGTGAGGATAAAGGATCAGCTCAGTTGTGTTTTTCTCTGATCCTGTCCATATTCCCTTTCCCTGGACCTTCCTCCGTCCCTGTGAATTCTTGCTGTTGGGTCAACAAGAATATTGATACCCGGTAGGTTGGATTTTGTGGGTTTTTTGCTGTTTTTGTTGTTTTTTGCTGGCAGGCCCAGGGAGAGTAGAGTTCCTGTATTACAAGTCTGAAGACCAGACAAGGGATTTGCAGGACCGTGTCTAGCTTTCTTCTTGTGTCTTTAAGGCTATTGTCACTGCTAAGTCCATGGCAACGGCAGGCAGTCGCCACCAATGTTGCATGGTCTGTGCTCCACCCACACTTTTACTTAGTTGGCAAATCCACAAGCCTTCTCATCAGAGAAGGCTGTATATGGCTGGTATATGATGAGCAAAAGGGAGACCCCAAACTGATGAAGGGTGGGGTGGAGGGATGTGGAAGTGGAAACATGTAGACTATATTGTGATGTATGTAAACTGGGTCCTGTTTTAAGGCTTGAGGGGAGTTCCATTTAAAGGGACTGATTGCTTTCCAGCACATACCCTGTACTTGGGCTAAACTGAGTCTCTCCTACTCCTTGAGTAGGGCAGTGCTCTCCTGCTGAGCTTTGGCTCTCTTTGCTCCCTGCCCTGCCCCATCTCCTCTGCCTGCCCCCATCCTTAAGACCCGGTCAGATTCTGGCCATTCCCTTATAAAGGCTTCTCCTCAGCTGTAAGAGCTCCCTGCCAGATCTCCATGGATCCAGAAGCGCCCGTCTGCTCTAGGTATCTGGCATCTCGCGTGCCATTTGTAGTCATGCCTCAGTTTCCCTCAGTTTGTCCTTTTAAGGAGGCACTCAGTTTTATTAACTTTCCTTTCTATGTCCGTAGTCCAGGGCCTCGTACCCAGGCTGGGTAAATGTGTCGTGCATGACGCACTGCTGCACACAGGCCGCACTCACCCCGCCTCTTCCCCGTTTCTGCATTGCTGTCCTAGGTCATTAGCTATGAACCCGGTGCAGAGACCTGACATGTTTATCATCGGTGCCCAGCCCGTGTGCAGTCAGCTTCCTGGGCTCTCCCCTGGTCAGAGAAAGCTGTGCCAGTTGTACCAGGAGCACATGGCCTACATAGGGGAGGGGGCCAAGACGGGCATCAAGGAGTGCCAGTACCAGTTTCGGCAGAGGCGGTGGAACTGCAGCACCGTGGACAACACATCTGTCTTTGGCAGAGTCATGCAGATAGGTAAGAGGCCAGGGCAGCCGGGCCTGGCCAAAGGAACTGTGCTCATCTTGCTTGGCAGCAGTGTGCAAGAAGAGAGAGAGGCACACAGGAGGCAGAGTCTGGGAGAACACTTGAACCGCACATCTGAGTGTTCCTCCAGCCTCACCCTGCGGCAGGCTGTTAGTGACTCTGGCGCTGGGCGGGGGCAGAACATCTGAGTTGAGTTAGAGAGGATTAGGAGACCCGCCCACCACCACTGCCTACTGCCTTGTCTCTCTGTGCAACTAGCACCTCCTGTTCAGGTTTTTTCATTTGGCTGGTTGGGGTTGGTTTGTTTGCGTTTTGTTTTAGAGCCTGGGGTAGGGAACCAACAATTGCAGCCCTGGATGTTTGTAGGATTGTTGCCCCTTCTAACTGGACCCTTGAAAGAGAGATAGGAAAGGTTGGGCCAAACTGGTGATAGCTGTCAATAACCCTACCAGCCCCAGCCCTGGCTTTTTCATTTGAAAGGGGATGTGTGTGAAAGAGGAAAAGGGGTAAGACTAAAGACAAAGATGAGAGGGAGAGGGCCCATCTCCCTGGATTCCTGTCCCTTCCCCTCTCCCAAGCTGGCCTGGGATTCTTTGGCTGCCCTATTGCTTAGATGGAGGTGTGATCTGAGGTCTAATTGTTTTAGGTCCTTTTGAAATGCAATCCTCCCCTCCCTGGCAAGAAATTGAGAAATCCGGCCCTATTCTACTGGGTCTTATCTCCAGGGCCATAAAAGGAAGGTGTTAGAACACTGTATTGGTCCTGTCTCTCAGAACCGCTCCCCTGAAAAGGCCACATTCTGGAGTTACCTGAGGGTTTTCCCAAAGAATTCCTTTAGCCTGGCAGGGGGAGTAGGGGAGTTGGAGATTTGGGGTTCTGCCTTTCTCCCCCTCCCACTTACTCCAGACCTCTTTCCCTACCTGCTCTGCCCATACTGAGAGGCAAAGCTGGGGGAAGCACACTTTGAACTTCGGTGCGTCGCTCCCTTTGGTACCAACACAAGGTACGCAGAAGCAATGCTCGTGTGTTCGGTGACAGCCTCTCCCCAGAGAGCAGCTTTCCCCAGAGAGTGGACTTAGGGGCTTACCAGGGTGTATTCACAATGTACTGATTCTTCTCGATTCCTTTGGTATTTGTCCCTTCCTCCTGGAGAAAGTCTCGGTCAGCAGCACTCCCTGCCCAGTGTTTTGGGTGAGGAAACAAGGATGACTCAGGTGTGGAGAGAGGTACCCTCTCATCACCCAAGGTAGCTAATGTTTATGGGGGACCTAATGTATGCCAGACATTGGCTAGACCCTTTTCATGTGTCATTTTGTGCGAGTGAGGCTTTACTTTAGGAAAGAGAGGGGTTGGAAGGAATAGAAGCTCTGCTCAGTTCAGATTTGCACCGTGAAATGACTCATCAAAGCAGGCCATCAAAGAGAGCAGATCTCTCTGCATCCCATTCTGGGTCAGAATGAAGCCCTTCTGTCTGCCTCATTTCCCCCAGTCCTTTTTGCGGCTTCCCTGAGGCGCGATGTGCCTGGACAGCTGTCCTCCCTTTGGCCCTCTGGGCCCTGAGTAACTCCTGGCAAATCCTCTTACTTTTATTTATTTATTTTTTTTGAGAACAGGGTCTTGCTCTGTTTCCCCAGCTAGAGTGCTATTCCTGGGTTCAAGGGATCCTCCTCCCTCAGCCTCCCTAGTAGCTGGACTACAGGCACTTGCACTGTGCCTGGCTAATTGTTTCTATTTTTAGCAGAGATGGGGCTCACTCACTCTTGCTCAGGCTGGTCTCTAACTCCTGATCCTCCCGCCTCTGCCTCCCAGAGGGCTAGGGCTGCAGATGTGAGCCACCTCGCCCTGCCATCTTACTCTTATGTCTGGCTTCCAAAGCTTCCTTTCTTCTTGGAAGCTACTGCAAAGTCTGTCACCAGAGGGCAGCAGAGCAGCCCAGAGCCGCCTCCGGCGTGTCACCCAGCCTCTGCCCAGGGAACAGAGACACCCTCCTGGTAGTTGGGCTGCTATGGAACAGACAGGGCATGATGTCGTTCTGCTGTCTCCTTGTGGGGTGAAGACCCAAGTCTCCTGAGTAGGGAGTAGCTCCATGGCTGCTGGTTTACTAGCCTTTTATCCTGGAGATGGTTTGAGCTTCAACTCTGGACTGTTGTGCACACAGATAAGCCTCCGCCTTGCTTACCCATTGTGAAGCCTGAGCATCTCCTTCTTGCCAGGTCTAGCAGTAGTAATCTGCACTCACAGGCTCACTAGAGGGTCCAAACGCTGGCCTGTGAAGACAGAGCTACTCACACTAGGCGTCTAATGCAGCCCTGACCAGAAGAGGCAGGCGGAGTGACTGCAAGAGATGGCTAATGCACCTGGGGACAAATCCAGGTCCCAAACCAGAGTACACAATGTCTGGTGTATTGTGTTTGGCTGCAGGCACATTGTTTTAAAAGGCAATTCTGAGAGGGCTGGCTCAACTCTGAAAAGCATGTTTGCTAAAGCACGGTGGAAAGAAATCAGACATATGTAGCTTGGAAAGGAGAAGATGTAAAAGGCTTCTTAGCTGTTTTCAAACACTGAAGAGCTGTCAAATGGAAAAGGGATTACTGTGCAACCGCAGCAGGAGGGAGTTACGGGGAGGCATATTTCAGCTTCATCTAAGAAACAACATTCTGGTGATTAGAGTCATTTAAAAAAGATGGAATGTGTTACCTTGAAAACCTAGCCGCTTCTCTGAGGGTGCCAGGGAAGGGATGGTCCCAGGGATGCAGCCTGGCTCTGGGCGGCCACCTCACAGGCTCCGTCCTCTTCCCGGGTGCCCCGTCAGGGTAGAGGCTGCGTTTTAGAAAGACGTGGGGCCCAGCGTTCCTCCCTGAGGGCGCTCGCGGTGCTCACTGTCACAGCCCCGCTGCCCCAGGCCAGACCCTTGGCTCTGACGTGGCTCGGCACTGACATAGATGCCAGTGCTGTTGCCTGGATCACCAGGGTAACTTCCTGCCATCTTTCAGATTTTTCTTGGGCTGTTCCTGTTTCACAACTGACCAGAAGCCGACCACTGGTTAATTGAGGAAAACTGACTCGACCAGTGTGCTCTGTTTACAAACCGCCCTGTGTTGTGCCTAGACAATAGACAAGATGCAGGGCAAGGTAGGAAGTCACTCTAGACCTATCCTGGACTGCAGACTGCTTCCCTCTCCACTGCCAGGGCAGGACTGTGGGTGTCTACCTCTGACGGGAGTCTCCGGAGAGGAGGAAGTAGAGGGCAGAAGGTTCTGCTGGTTTGCTCTCTGAGATGAGGATTGAATCTGTTTCCTGCCAAGAACCACTCTCTTCCCTCCATATCTGAGTCTTTATGAATATTATTTATTATTTATTATAACAGCCTTTTTGAGATATATAATTCACATACCATACAACTCACCATTTTAAAGTGTGTAATTCAGTGGCTTTTAGTACACTCACAGGGCTGTGCAGCCCTCACCACTGTTTAATTCTGGAACGTTCTCACCGCCCCATAGAGAAACGGCATGCCTATTAGCTGTCTCGCTCCACCCCCCAACCTCCAACCCTAGGCAACCGCTAATCTTTCTGTCTGTAAGGACTTGCCTATACTGACATTTCAAATAAATGAGACAATACAATATGTGACCTTGATGACTGGCTCCTTTTACTTAGCATAGTGATTTAAAGGTTCATCCATGTTGTGGCATATATCAGTACTTTATTCCTTTTGTGGTTGAATAATATCCCATTGTATGGATAGTACCACATTTTATTTATCCATTCATCCATTGATGGACAGTTGGGCTGCTTCCACTTTTTTGGCTATCATGAATAATGCTGCAGTGAGCATTCATGAGTAAGTTTTTGTGTGGACATGTTTTCATTTCTGTTGGGCATACAGGCATATCTCAGAGATACTGTGGGCTCGGTCCCAGACCACAGCAACAAAGTGAATCTCACAATCAAGCTAGTTACGTGGATTTTTTGGCTTCCCAGTGCATAGAAAAGTTATGTTGACATTATACCATAGTCTATAAAGTATGTCATAGCATATCTAAAAAATAATATACATACCTTAATTAAAAATACTTTATTGCTAAAAAATGCTGACACAGACACAAAGTGAGCACATGCTGTTGGAAAAATGGCACCGGTAAACATGCTCCACACAGAACTGCACAAACTTCATTTTGTTAAAAAAAAAAAAAAAGCAATATCTGCAAAGCACAATAAAGTAAAGTGCAATAAAACAAGAAGCTGTGCCTATATTTTTAGGAATGGAATTACTGGATCATGTGCTAACTATATTTAACCTTTTGAAGAACTGCCAGACTATTTTCCAAAGCAGCTACACTGTTTAATGTTCCTGCCAACAGTACAGGCAGGTTCCAATTTTTCCATATCTTCACCAATTCACCAACTTATTATTACCTTTTTTTTTTGAGACATGGTCTCACTCTATTGCCCAGGCTGGAGCATAGTGGCATGATGATAGCTCACTGCAGCTCCTGGGCTCTAAAGATCCTCCCACCTCAGGTGTACGCCACCAAGTCTGGCTAATTTTAAAAAAAAATTTTTTAGAGACAGGGTCTCACTATGTTGCCCTGGCTGGTCTTGAACTCCTGGCCTCAAGCGATCCTTCCTCCTCAGACTCCCAAGTAGCTGGAATTACAGGTGTGAGCCATCGCACCTGGCTATTACTTGTCTTTTTGATTATAGTCATCTATAATGGATGCAAAGTGGTATTTTCTTGTGATTTTGGTTTGCATTTCCCTGGTAGCTGAGTATTTCTCATAGACATTTTATTGAAGCAGAACATACATCATATGAGTTTTTAAGTGGTTCACTAAAGTAATAATGAGGAGCGTAGCTGGATTTTCTACTGGAAAATGATCTGGATATCTAGAGGAACTATGCAGATACCATAGATGTGGTCTTGGTGCTCTTGACTTTAGGAGACTGAGTGGATCTTACTGGAGGGAGATAGTTTGGATTCTTCTGGACATTGTCGTTCTAGTTGACTTTCAACTCTTGGACTCTGCTCTATCTAGTTAGATAATGATGACAACCAAAAAAGACAAATGTGTCTTTTTAGCTAATAGGGTGGTGAGAAAGGAATTTTTGCCAGGACACAGAGCCCTGCTATTGATCCCCTGACGTCCCCTGCGTCTCCGGTCAGTCTCACGCGTTGTGTGTCTAAATGCCCACTCTCCCCGCCCCAGGCGGCTGCCTCCTGGGAGTCCACAGGCCCGCAGACCTCTGCAGGGGTGTTGGTGCAGGCCAGGGCTGTGCCATTCGTTTTATTCTGTGCGGTCTCATAGGGTAGAGCTGGGCCAAAAGGCAGAAGCAAAAGCCAGGCGGGTTTCAGCCCTTGAAAATGAGGCTTGACCGCGGCAGTGTCTCGGCAGCCAGGAGGCGGTGGGAGGCGCCAGGGCTGCCCGGGAGGGAGTCGCTGCCTACCTGTCCGCTGTCCTCCGCAGGCAGCCGCGAGACGGCCTTCACCTACGCCGTGAGCGCCGCGGGCGTGGTCAACGCCATCAGCCGCGCGTGCCGCGAGGGCGAGCTGTCCACCTGCGGCTGCAGCCGCGCCGCGCGGCCCCAGGACCTGCCCCGGGACTGGCTGTGGGGCGGCTGCGGGGACAATGTGGAGTACGGCTACCGCTTCGCCAAGGAGTTTGTGGATGCCCGGGAGCGGGAGAAGAACTTTGCCAAGGGATCGGAGGAGCAGGGCAGAGTGCTCATGAACCTGCAGAACAACGAGGCCGGTCGAAGGGTAAGATGGACCTCCCCTCCCCTCCCCTCCCCTCCCCTCCCCTCCCCTCCCCTCCCCTCCCCTCCTGCCCTCCCCTCCCCTCCCCTCCCCTCCCCTCCCCTCCCCTCCCCTCCTGCCCTCCCCTCCCCTCCCCTCCTCTCCCCTCCTCCCCTCCCCCCCTCCCCTCCTCCCTCCCTGCATATGTAAATCAACGGGTAAAGGAAGCCAGTTCATGGGACCCTGAAGATTCTTACCTACAGTTGCTGACCTAGATACTCTTGCTCACATTGAACAAATCCCTTTGAAAATGCCCCATTTCCCAATGGGCATGTGTGATTGTCTTTTTTTTTTTTTTTTTTTTTGAGACAGAATCTCACTGTGTCGGCAGTGGTGTCAGCCTAGCTCACAGCAACCTCAAACTCCTGGGTTCAAGCGATCCTCCTGCCTCAGCTTCCCGAGTAGCTGGGACTACAGGCATGCGCCACCATGGCCTGCTAATTTTTCTGTTTTTAGTTAAAGATGGTCTCGCTCTTGCTCAGGCTGGTCTCTAACTGCTGGGCTTAAACGATTGTCCCACTTCAGCCTCCCAGAGTGGTAGATTATGGGCATGAGCCACCACACCAGGCCTGATTGTCACTTCTTAAACCTTATTTATTACTGCACAGGACACCTGTCTCTATAGGATTTAGATGCACTGTCTGGGTCAGAATTCCAGATATGTAGAGCAGAATTCTTGTCTTGACTGCCCCTCTGTTGCAACTGAAACAGATAAGACGATTGGAAGTTTCAGCCCAGGGTTTATGATTTGTTAAAGACTCAGGTAAAACTAGAACTGACTTTTTTTTTTTTTTTGAGACAGAGTCTCACTTGTTGCCCAGGCTAGAGTGGTGCCATGGCGTCAGCCTAGCTCACAGCAACCTCAAACTCCTGGGCTCAAGTGATCCTCCTGCCTCAGCCTCCCGAGTAGCTGGGACTACAGGCATGCGCCACCATGCCCGGCTAATTTTTTCTATATATATATTAGTTGGCCAATTAATTTCTTTCTATTTATAGTAGAGACGGGGTCTCGCTCTTGCTCAGGCTGGTTTCGAACTCCTGACCTCAAGCAATCCGCCCACCTCGGCCTCCCAGAGTGCTAGGATTATAGGCGTGAGCCACCGCGCCCGGCCTAGAACTGACTTTTAATAGCTGCTATTGTACATATCCAGAAACCCAGCCAAAAACACATTCAGGCATTAATGGCAAGCACATTTCCATGCTTTCCAGTGAAGTCTCACCAATCTTACATAAGATGTGATCATCTTTTAAGCCTTAATGTCAATTGAAACTAAAATATAGGTTTTGAGGTGAGCTTGGTTCATTGTATGCACAGAGCTCACCTGGGCAACAGCTTCAGGTTTCCCTGGAAGGCATGCTGCAGGTGTGTCCTTCTCTGCCTGCACCTTGTCCATGAAGACCCCCCCCCAGCACATGTCTGGCCTCCTCTTTCCTGTGGTCTGCCTCAGCCACAGGGAACTTGGAGGGCCTGTCCCACAGGAGCTCTGCCATTTGCGGTTCAGCATAGTCAGCGATGACAGGGTGAAGGGCAGTGTGGGTACACACCCAGGTTTCCCCTTAGAAAGTTCTGAGGTCTAGGAGGAACTTTCTGCTGGCAAAGGACCTCTCAGGAAACAACACAGATTTCCTTCTTGGAGTGTTGTCCCCACTCAGGTCAGTGTCAGGCCAGCTGGCCCTGGGTGAGCCCAAATTAAAAAATGAGAATGGCAATTTCTCAGAAGTTTAATGTTGGTTCGTTAGTGATTCAGTAACAGGATATGGACATATTTCTAAAAAGGTCATTTTATGTATCAAAATTTTAGAACATTAACTCATGTTTTATAGGAGCACATATCAAAGAAATGTCTTTGGAAATGTTTTTCTTATGAATCGGGGTCTTGGAATATCGGCCCGATAGAGCATGGCACACCGGTGGGAATTTAGCCTCATCCGTCCCGGGACATCAAGTAGACATTAGAGTTGATTCTTTGCCCAGTGTCTTCCTTACGCATCCTCTACCAGGGGTAGCTCTGTTCTGTCAGAAATGGGTGTGTGTAGGGCTGATGTTAGGAGTTCTGGCCATGGCTCTAATCTGTAGTTACTATGGAATAAACCAGGGCAGAGAGACCAGAGCCATCTCAGAGGACACCTCCTCTGAGGCATCTGTGGAGCTGCCCAGTCTTGCAAGCTTTCCTCTCTCTGGGCAGTCCATCTGCCTGAACCTTTGGCTGTCTAACCCTGCGGGGTAGAGAGAGATTAGTGAAAATCTTTATGTCTTGAATGCCCACATTCTATTCATTTTTCAAGATCCTAGTTCAAATACCACCTACTCATTAGCATCTTCCCCATTCCCTATGGCGAGTAGTGCCTCTTGCACCTGAACTTGATTAGAGCATTCTGTGCTTTTCTCAAGCTCTTTCTTACCCTGCTAGTACCTTGTTGGCTGTGGGCTGAGGACAAGGATGGCGCTCTCTACCTCTTTGTGCCAACCCTTGCTGCTTCCTGGAGAGAAGGCCCATGTTGCTCCCAGCAGAGGTCAAATGCACGGAGGTGCTTGCTGGCTCTGCTCTTCCTGTGCTGCCTCGCCCTGGAGGGAGAGGAGCAGACACTTTAGCTCTTCCTCTTCTTCCCTGGCTGTCTTGACCCCTCCTGCTGGCTCCTGGCTTTATGGCCCCCCACAAGGTTTGTTATTTGTGTGGGCCTTATCTAGCAGCCCCTCCCTCTGCCTGGTGCCTGCTGCACACCTTCCCTCTTCCTTGCAGCCATAGAGCCCATGCCTCTTCTCTCCTGCAGCCCTTTATCTCTCTCTCACTTTGCCTCCGTCTGCTCCAGGTTGGGAATTCCTGTCCCTCTATTTTTCATCTCCTCTCCAAGGAACAGGCCTGGGCCATCAATCACCATCTGAGCCCAAAGGTACTGGACTGCTGCCTGCTCACACCTACACAAAAGCTCTTCAGAAAGCACTGAATGGCGGTGGGGCTGGAAATGCCCTGGGCTAGTGTTTCAAAGCACCAGATTTGAAAAAAAAAAATAGATGATCTAGGATCTGCCATCTTGGCCATAGAGTAAGTCTTGGGCATACTTTGCTTGAAGTTTCTCTTGGCTTTTAAGAGTTTCTAGTAGCTCCATTTTAGACACTGGTAAAACCAGTGGATTGATACTGTTTTGTCACTTAAGAGTTTCTGAGGATTTTCCAGATAAAAGCCTGGTGCCTAATCCCGGGGACATTCCTGTCAGTAACCAAGCCCAACAAACCATTAGACAGAAGTGGAAGAGGAACTTAAGAGAGGGCTTTGCCAGGGGGCGAGATGTAGAGCTAAAACAGTTTTTAAAGCATTTTATTGCTTTTTGAGTTAGCAAGATGGGCCAAAAATTGGGATTTTCCCTCTCCTCTACAAAAAGAGCTTATATATATTATCAATAGTAATATATGAAAAAATAGAGATATTACGCTTTCTACAATGTCTTCAAAGTAGAGGAAGGATGGAATGGGTGTCTGAACCATGAGCACAGTGACAGGTTCCTCCTTTTGGATTTGTTTTCCTAAAATTCTTGTCTTTGCCCCATGGAGTCTTGCTCTGAGTCCTCCCCAAATCTCCCTATTTGCTCCCAGGAGATGCTTATCTTGTGCCCTGAGTCACTAAGCAGGAAGGTACACAGTTTTAATGCTTCACTCTCTGCACTAAGGACCATTTCCAGAGGAATGTCAGACCAGCTCAGACCTGAGGATTTGGGCCAGAAGGGTAATTGCAGGTCCTGTCTTTGAAGTGCCTGTTAGAATAGGGTGCTAGTTCCTTTGGCCTCAGGCCTGGAGCGACCAGGCCAAGTGCTGGTGCCTTTAACCTTGGGGAGGAGCCTTCTTCCTTCTCTGTCCTAAGCCACTTTTAAGCCCCAAGATGTGCAGAATTGATAGTCACTCTGACTCCCTCCTGGGTGGCCTTAAAAATCAGTGAGCCTCTCTGGAGCTTCAATTTGTCTATCATAAAATAGCAGGAATAATTCTACACCAGGAAAAAACTCAGGAAGCATTTTGACAGTAGTCATATGAGCTGATGATGGTTATACTGTTTCCTGCACCTGCAGTGGTCTCTGCCCAATACTGAATAAAAACACAATCTGGGTACTCTTGAAAAGAAATCTAAAAGAAACCCTTGAAAACTGAGTCCTGACGCAGCTGGTGACAACAGCTGTGGTATAAGAAAATGTTGTGCAGCAGGCTTGCATCTTTATCCTACCATCTGCACTGCTGGGCCTGCTGCCAGGGTTCTTTGCCACAACGCAGCAGTTCGCTGTCCCTGAAAAGCACTTTGTGAGCAGCTTCCTGGTCTACTCCTGCTTTTCCGTTTTGATTTGGGATAGCCCAAGTTCAAATCCACCCCACATTGTTATGGTTCTGTGACTTCTGGGGTAGACTTGTTTCCAGGAGACTTGCCCTGCAGGTAGGCCTGCCACCTTGCTGTTCCACTGCACACGGCCTCCCCTTCTTCCTCCACACCAGCCTCCACACCAGGGCAGCGTGTAGGGGCAACTGGGGTGAAAGAAAGTGGTCTTGCTTACAAATGTGATGATTATGGTAAAGCTCTTGATGACTCTAGTTAGTGAGTGAATGGTAACATGGGAAAAGGGACCATTTAACTTTTAGGGCATAGGTCCCCAACTTTTTGTCACCAGGAACTGGTTTCATGGAAGACAATTTTTCTGTGGACTGGTGCGGGGTGGGGGGGTGGTTTCGAGATGATTCAAGCGCATCACATTTATGTGCAGTCGGACCTCTCTGCTAATGACAATCTGTATCTGCAGCCGCTCCCCAGCACTGGCATCACTGCCTCAGCTCCCCCTCAGACCATCAGGCGTTAGAGTCCCATAAGGAGCCGCAACCCAGACCCCCGAATGCGTAGTTTACAGTAGGGTTCGAGCTCCTATGAGAATCTAATCTTGCTGCTGATCCGACAGGAGGCGGAGCTTATGTGGCGATGGAGCGATGGGGAGCGGCTGTAAATACAGATGAAGCTTGGGCCACTCACCTCCCACTGTGTAGCCAGGTTCCAAACAGGCCACAGACTAGTACCAGTCCTCAGCCCAGGGGTTGGGGACCGCAGCCTTATGGGATTGACAGACCCAGGGTGAGCTTTGGGCTAAGCACGGTCATGCCAGCAGTTTCTGTGATAGCCTTGTGATACAACTGGATTCTTTTTTCTGAGTTGTGCTCCATATTATGCAAAACCTGGACACATTTTGTTATTTTTTATTTATTTGTTTGAAACTTTGATCAAGATGGAAATATCTTTCTTTTCTGACTGTGAAAATGCCACATTTATTGCAACAGAGGTTGAGGACTGAGACGTGAATAAAATAGAAAAGGAAAGTGATTCAAATGCCACCCTCACAGCTGATAAAGAAGGTGCACATTGGCCTCTCCAGCCTTCTCTGCGTTGCTCCTTTTACCTGCTTTCAGTCTGAGGGTCCCCAGGAGATCTGTACACGCATGTGACAAGCACTCTGCCCCCTCCGCACTGTGGCCCTCTCCCTTCAGGGACCCTCCTTACCCCTCCTTTCTCCTTCCACAGGCTGTGTATAAGATGGCAGACGTGGCCTGCAAGTGCCACGGCGTCTCAGGCTCCTGCAGCCTCAAGACCTGCTGGCTCCAGCTGGCTGAGTTCCGCAAGGTGGGGGACCAGCTGAAGGAGAAGTACGACAGCGCGGCCGCCATGCGCGTCACCCGCAAAGGCAAGCTGGAGCTGGTCAACAGCCGCTTCAACCAGCCCACGCCAGAGGACCTGGTCTACGTGGACCCCAGCCCCGACTACTGTCTTCGCAACGAGAGCACAGGCTCGCTGGGCACCCAGGGCCGCCTGTGCAACAAGACGTCCGAGGGCATGGACGGCTGCGAACTCATGTGCTGCGGCCGCGGCTACGACCAGTTCAAGAGTGTCCAGGTAGAGCGCTGCCACTGCAAGTTCCACTGGTGCTGCTTTGTCAAGTGCAAGAAGTGCACCGAGATTGTCGACCAGTATGTCTGTAAATAGCCAGGGGCCACTCCCCTGGCCCTCTCCTCCGCTCTGCCTCACAAAAGTCTATATTATATAAATCTATATAAGCCTATTATATATTTGTATAAATGAATGGATGGATGCTAAATAATTAAAAGGTGAAAATGGAAAGGAAAATCTTATTTAAGAGATGCTGGAGATCTTTGAGGACTGGACTTTGCTGGTTCCTTACTCCCAGGGCTTGTTCTTTCCCTCTAGTGAGGACTCCCAGGACGTAGGGATTTGGAAATATTTGCTATCTGTCTACCATGGCCTTGGAAGAGAGGTTGTGGTTAGCTGGAGGAAATGATTTTGCCTGGAAGTCTGGAGTCTCTGTCGGTTGGATGACTGCTTGTGACCCCAGCCACTAGGCCAGCAGGCCCTGTGGAAGGAAGGTGGCGAGAACTCAGGTTCAACCTTGATGTCTCCAGGGTCTTGCCCAGAATATAGACTGGTGCGGTAGGAGCCCAGGGCTTTCCTGCTCTTTCATGCATGTGTGGAACCCAGTCACCAGGATGGCTTCTCCCCGCGTGGGTGGAGAGGTCCCATGTTGTCTCCCACCTGCCAGCACACAGGGACCTGCACCTCCCTGGACTCCTGGGCCTGTCTTTCCAGTGAGAATTCTTCCTCTTCCGCAGCTCACTAGCTCCTGCCGCAAGGTCCCTGCGCGGAGAGCGAGGGGCCGTCGTGGAAAGACGTGAGCTGTCGGGAAAGACATGAGCTGAGTGTGTGTGCCTGGGCTGCGGGGACGCCGCCTGCCCACACGCAGGGAGAGGAAGCTCGCCTGCTGCTGCTGTCACTCTCCCGCCAAGGGCTTCCCGAACCCCAGGACGGGTGCAGGCCAGGCCTGCCGTGCTCTCTTCATCTCTGCCCCAGGTGTTAGTTTCTCTCTGACATTAAACACCCTTCACAGAGGTTTCTCTCCCTTTCGTTATTTCAGCACATGATCGTCTTTCACGGGCCTCCTTTGATTTTTGACCTGATCTTTAGAAGCCCGCTGCATGACGTGGAAGCAGGTGAGGAAACTGAGTCTCCTCAGGGCTCTGGTGTGGCGATTGGAGAGGGACAGGAGGATACTGTGAGAATTAAGTAAGGTAATGCATTTAAGTGCTCTCCCCCAGGGCTGGTGCAAAGTTAAACACTCAATAAATGGTAAATTAATATTACTACTATTAATAATGAACAAAAGAATTCAGAGATTTATGTTGAAACCTCACACTTACCCTCCCCCTTTCCTTCTTCCATTTTACAGCCAACCAAGTTGGCTGGTTAACCCTGGTTTGTTCCCAGGGTCCCTGGGGAAGCACAGATGACGGGGATGTTCTTTGCAGACTTCTCTACGTTGCTCTCTGCGGTTTTGGACTCCAGTGTCTGGGCCAGGAGAGAGTAAGGCAGAGTTGGGGGTGCAGGAGGGAGGTGTTACTCCCCGAAGACGGGGAAGGAGTTATGAAGACAGACATGGGGCCAGGCTGCACTGCAGTGACCAGCCTGCAGGGGAGCTGGTAACTACATAAAGACATCAGTTTTACTCTAGAAAACTTTATCTCTGTGGAAATAATGAAACTAATGAGTTAGGTTGGGTTGTGACGACCAAATAGCATTGTGAAACTGTTTAAAATAGCTTCTGCCTGAAGGTGTCGTGGCCATATATACTACTTGTGTCTTTAGTACCTAGAGAAGAGCCTTCTGACTTAACAATGAGGAACCTCAGACTTATGGTTATTTTACCAGTAATGAGTCCACAGTTACTCAGCTTCCTGTGGTTGACATTTTCAAGGTAACTTTTCATGACAGAAACTGATTGAAGTTAATTGTTCTACAAAAGATGAAAACCATGTCCTTGGCTTATTATTAATACCTGTCATTTAACCATCTTTACCATATTTAACCATAACTAAGCAGTCACACAGATCAACCAAAATAGTGGGGATTTGAAACACTGGCTGACACGTTCTTCCTGATGTCACTGTTCTAGCGGTCTGGAGAGTTCCTTTGTATCAGGTGCTCAAAGTATTTAAGAGCTAAATCTAATCCATCCTTAGGAACCTCCAGAAATTAGTTGAGAGTGACTTGTTCACAATCCCTAAAAGTCACTTCCATGTTCGCGAAGGGAAATGGGTAATCCATTGCATCGAGGTATAGCTGCAGAGTCGTGGCAAGGGGGGGTAATCAGGGTTCTCTTCCTGCTGTGGGAGCAGGCCCTATGTTCAATACCAGTGTGAGTGTTGCATCTACTGACCGACTTTCAAAATAGGTTGGGATGAAGTTACTGTCACATGCTTGGTGAATCTGACTCATTGGCAGCTGTCTGTGAAGTGGCTGGCGATGCTGTAGGAATACAGCTGGACAATGTGGAGGCCACCCTGGAAAAACATGAGCTTCAGCTCAGAACCATAGAATGTTGGAGTGGGAAGGGAATGAGACCTTCAGTGAATCCCAGACCTTAGTGGGCTTGTCAAAATGCAGAGTCCTAGGTCTCTAACACCATAACTTTGTATTCACTTGGTCTGGGACCCTAGGGGGTCCTATGATGGTGGTCCAAAGACTACACTGGACTACAGACATCAAGAGCTAGCCGAGATCTGCAGGGAGACAGGAAAACTGGTCCTAATTCCCAGTGCTCTCTTGGCAGCCCTAGATAGGGTTCCTAATACCTGAAACTTGGCACAATCACCCAGTACTCTGACCAAAAGATCATTGCATTCAGTGTAGTGCCTGGACCAAGCAGTCGTAGGCATCCCAGGGAAACTTGCCGAGGAGAGAAAGAACATTCTGGCACAGAGCAGGGCTGACTTGCCCTGGCTGTTCCACCTCCCTCCGCCCAGTACTGGCAGGGCTGCTGATCCGACTCCTATGTGAATATAAAGCAGGATTTGTTTAGCTATCTGCCATCACTTTGTCCTCAAGACAAGATTAGGAGAAAGGTATGCCTGCCTGCTTCCCTTTAAAGGCAGGATGGACAGGGCAGGTCCCATTCATAATAGCATCCTGGACAAAGTCTCTCCAGAACTTGGGTTTCAAGTCCTAACTTGGAGAGCCAATTTTATTTTAAAGCCAAAAGGAACATACACTGTTTCAAGTGATCCTGGGCCCAGAGTGCATCTTCAGGACTTGGGACTTGCGCTCTGCCTGTTGGTTCAGCCAGCTCCTTGGTTGGTGCTTGATTTGAAAGTTATGTCTTTCATATATGTACTTAACTTCCAGAGGCCTTTTTAGTAGAAGTTTCATAAAGGAATTTTCAAAATCTGTTTTGTTCCCTGCTATGTCTCACAGTACCTAAAACAGAGCCTAGCATGGAAAAAGCACTCAGTAAATATTTGCTGAGTGAATGAATGATAATTCTTGCTGAACAGATGAGGAAACTAAGGCATAATGAAATTAACTGCCCAGTCCACCATGTAGTCTATTCTCTTAAAATTAGAAGTAACAGAAATCAATTTGAGCCAGATTTGAAGGAGAGGCTATTATAAGGGTTCATAGGAATCCTATAGGCTCCCGGGTCTTTAGGAACTGACCTGGATACTTCTGCTCTCCCTTCTCCTCCTCTCTCTTCTCTGAGGTCTCCTCTGTCCTCCCCCCTCCAGCTTCCTCTCCTCATGCTGGGGAACAGCAGCGGACGGCATGTGAGTTAGGTTACAGTTCCAGCTATAGGCAGTGACTCTGAATCTCTCCTAGTCCTTGTTCCAAACTCCAGGGAGGGTTCCAAGTTCAGGGCTCTCTCCACCATCCTGTGACTTGGCGTGGTTCAAGTCAGTGAAGCAGAGGGGTTTAAGATAAGAATTCATGAGGGTGGGAGGAGATACTTAGGTTTTCATTAATTTCTCTGGGGATGGTTAGATCTAGAGAACATGTAATCCGATTCGTGTAAATGGCGACCCTTAAGTATTTACTCTGGAAATTCCCATGAGAAGTCTTTACCTGTGAGAATGCATAATTATGGGACAAGTCCTGGGGCTTTTCTAAAATAAGTAAAAACCTGAGCCCACTAGTGTGAAGAAGGAGGCTACTCCTCCATAAATATTATAACTTAAAGGATGGGACAAACACCCATTCATCTACCTGGTAGGGCTCAGGGAGCAAAGTTGCTAAGAAGCAGAGGACTAGACTAGATTCAGTGACGGTGCCTCACTGTCATTCCAGCCTACAGAAACAGTATTTTTTCATGCTGAGCTGTATATGAAGGCCAGTCATTGCTGTGCATGATTTAAAGCCATTTTCCCTTTGACAGGATAACTCTGCAGGATGTATTGCGTCCTTCATACTTTTTCCTAGTCTTCAAGGTCTGAGTGTGCCAAAAAGGGATATCTGAGAGGGATGAAGATTGCTAAGATTTGTCTGTAAGTCTTCCGCAGTTCTTGAGGGCAACACAGTAAGCATTTAGAAACTGACTTGTGCCCTGTGGCTAGGCTTCTTCTGTCCTTGATTTGAGGCACAAGCCACACTGCTCTCCAGTCTCACGCTGTGGACAGGAAAGACATGTTTGTGAAGCAGGACATGATACCACCCCCACGTGCACAGTGCTGTGCTTCCTTCCTCATTTTATTTATTTATTTATCTATCTATTTATTTATTTATTTTTGAGACAGAGTCTCACTCTGTTGTCCGGGCTAGAGTGCCGTGGCATCAGCCTAGCTCACAGCAACCTCAAACTCCTGGGCTCAAGCGATCCTCCTGCCTCAGCCTCCCAAGTAGCTGGGAATATAGGCATGCGCCACCATGCCCGGCTAATTTTTTCTATATATTTTTAGTTGGCCAATTAATTTCTTTTTATTTTTAGTACAGACAAGGTCTCACTCTTGCTCAGGCTGGTTACAAACTCCTGACCTTGAGTGATCTGCCTGCCTCGGCATCCCAGAGTGCTAGGATTACAGGCGTGAACCACCATGCCCGGCCTCATTTTATTTTCTAACTTGAAAAAAAAGTTTTTTTAATGGACCTAACAGAGAACATGGCCCCAGGTCAGAGAAGACCCAGCCTAATACTCACTCTGGACTAGTCTGCACTTCTGCCTCTGGCCACACAGTGTCACTGTCTTTGCAGTTCTGGCCAAATGGCTCTGCGGTTCACGCCTTGGTTCAAAAGCTGGGCAGTGGGGTCCTTGTGGATTGATAGCAGAGAACAGAATTTGGACAGCAGCAAAGCTAAGTTCTAGATTTTTCATTTGGATAGACTTGGGAAGAATTAGGTCAGTGTTATTTTACTTATTTTTATAAGACTGAGTGAGGAGGGTAACACAGTTAGGAAGGAAACCGTGAGGGGAATGCCTAGTCCTGCTGGGCTGGAGCCCCAAGACTGTGACAACCCCAGCAGCGCACTTCCAGGGAAGGGCTGTGTAAGAGATACCTGCTTAGCCATGGATAGGGTTGTTCCCTGCTCCTAAGTCGTTTCTGGGCAGTCAAATACTTTGCATGCTTGAAGGTTATCATAGGGAAGTGAGTAATAATTATAGCTACCATTTTATGGAGTTCCTGCTGTATACCAGCTGCTTTACAGATACACCTGTAATTCTCTCAGGACCTCTGCAACATAGGTATTATTGTCCAGGTGTTTCACGTGGGAAAACTAAGACTCAGAGAAGTTAAGTAACATCCTTTGCCTCACACGGCTAATAATTGATGCTGACTCCAGAGCTCTTTCTGAGCCCTCAGTGGATTTTGGGTAAAGAATAGTCTCCTGAAATAAGAGGCATCCATTTCCTTCCACATTTCAAGGTATGTACAATAATCTTGCTCATCTTGACACCAGGAATTCTGAATGAGACAAATGCATAGGGAAATGTCATCTGATAGGGGCCCACGGCAGAGGGAACTTGGGGATCCCAAACTCAGAGGAAAATCATGGAAAACATGTATGTTGACGTAGATACTAAAGCAAAGAGAAAACTGGTAGAATGCTGAGCTCGGGCATTACCTGCCTGGGACAGTGGGTAAACCATATTCAGCAGAAAACACAGAGCCACCTCGTGGGGGCTTTATTTGATACGAGGGCCTCGGCATTCTCTATTGCACACTTGCTCTGAATCTACACAAAGGGCAACTATGTGTCTACTGCCTTTCACAGGTATTAGGAGTCAGAGGTTTTGAAAACGAGTGAAGTGATTTTTAAAACTCAAAAGCACTTGGAACATGTTTGATCTTCAGTGAACAGGGCCGTGAACTGAGCGTCTGAACTCCCATCTCGAATCTGCCCTTCCAGCCTCTCTGCCTCCAAGCCAGGACTTCACTCTCCATCATAAATACAAAATTTCTGTCACAAGGAAAAGGGACAACCTCAAACACTTCTGAAGTAAGTGCCCTATTTTCAGCCGCTCAAAGGCCCCATCCCTAAACTCAGTGTGGCCTTGATGCCCTGGTGGTGCCATCACACCAGGCACAGCACTGAATTTGCATCTTGCCCTGCAACGAGGAGACTCACTGAGAGAGGCGCTGCGGGGACAGAGGAAGGAAGTGGAGGCGGGTCTTGGGATTCCCAGTCTTGCCCTGCTTACTAGTGTACCCACTGCAGGTGCCAGGGCGGGGACAGCAGCTCCTGTCCACCCGACTCAGCTTTCGCCTGGGGCTGCTGGGTTCAGGGCAAAGTGTGTGTGTGTGTGTGTGTAGGTCTTAGATGAGAGAGGTAGAATGAGCAACTCTTGGGACTTCTTCCCCATCCTCCATCCACTCAGAGAGAAGTGAGCCCAGGCCAGGCGCGGTGGATCATGCCTGTAACCTAGCACTCTGGGAGGCTAAGGAGGTCAGGAGTTTGAGACCAGCCTGAGCTAGAGCCAGACCCTGTCTCTACTAAAATAGAAATTATCTGGACATCTAAAAATATATATAGAAAAAATTAGGTGGGCATGGTGGCACATGCCTGTAGTCCCAGCTACTCGGGAGGCTGAGGTAGGAGTATCGGCTGAGCCCAGGAGTTTGAGGTTGCTGTGAGCTAGGCTGATGCCACAGCACTCTACCCAGGACAACACAGTGAGACTCTGTCTCAAAAAAAAAAAAAAAAAAAGCCAGGCGCGGTGGCTCACGCCTGTAATCCTAGCACTCTGGGAGGCCGAGGCGGGCGGATTGCTTGAGGTCAGGAGTTCGAAACCAGCCTGGGCAAGAGCGAGACCCCGTCTCTACTATAAATAGAAACAAATTAATTGGCCAACTAATATATATATAGAAAAAAATTAGCTGGGCATGGTGGTGCATGCCTGTAGTCCCAGCTACTCAGGAGGCTGAGGCAGGAGGATCGTTTGAGCCCAGGAGTTTGAGGTTGCTGTGAGTTAGGCTGACGCCATGGCACTCACTCTAGCTTGGGCAACAAAGTGAGACTCTGTCTCAAAAAAAAAAAAAAACAAAAAAAAACCAGAGAGAAGTGAGCCCAGGTCAAAAGGAGACGATATTCATGTTTTAGGAGAGCAAGGTTGAAATGGACTGGCAACAGAGCTTGGGTCACAGCTGGCTACTTTGGGTCTGAGTGTGCAGTGCCGCCCTAATGTGTGCAGGTGGAGAGGATGGTGGTTTTTCTCCTTGTGGCACTGAGGGCAAGGAGGGTGTTCGTGCATCCCGAGCACCGTTTCCTAATAGCTTGCCCACCATCTGGCTGAATTAAAATCACCTGGGGAGATTTAAAAATTCAGACTCCATAGCACAGTCATAGCATTGTTAAAAAAAAAAAAAAAATTCAGACTCCTGAGGTCCAGTCCTAAAGAATCTGATTGAGTGAAGCTGGGGTGGAGTCTGGGGATCTGTGTTTTAAAAAGATGCCTTGCCAGCTGGGCGCAGTGGCTCACGCCTGTAATCCTAGCACTCTGGGAGGCTGAGGCGGGCAGATTGTTTGAGCTCAGGAGTTCGAGACCAGCCTGAGCAAGAGCGAGACTCCGTCTCTGCTAAAAAAAATAGAAAGAAATTGGCTGGACAACTAAAACTATATAGAAAAAATTAGGTGGGCGCATGTCTGTAGTCCCAGCTACTCAGGAGGCTGAGGCAGGAGGATCGCCTGAGCCCAGGAGTTTGAGGTTGCTGTGAGCTAGGCTGATGCCACGGCACTCTAGCCCGGGGAACAGAGTGAGACTCTGTCTCTTAAAAAATAAAATACTGGACCTGGGAGAGGGAATGGTAAACGGTCTTAGATTAGCATCAACAGAGTCTGCCCCCAAACCCTACTACATGATAAAATTTGTGGACTTAACTTCCTGGATCTATTTCCAGTGTCCACTGTGGTCAGCTGGACTAGCATTAAGTGATCAGATGAAGACGGGGATTTCTCACGAGGCAAACCCACATCCTAGGCTTGGCCTGAGTCTTTGACCTGGCTTCTCCAGCTCTGGAGAGATGCGCACGGAAACAGTATGCACCAAAAGCAGCAGCATAAACCAGATCACGAGAGATCACACAGCTCACAGGTCTGGACAGACCTGAAGGACAGTATCTCAAGAGAAGCCTCTGAATGTTGCTGGTTCCCACGCAGGCCTGAGCAGGGACAAGCCAACCACTGCACAGTTGCACATACTCCTCTGGCTCTGCCCCAGACAGACTGGCAGACGCCAACTGGGGCTTCATGTTCTCGCTTATGCAAGTCCCTTGGGGCTGCCTTCAGCAGGCCTGAACTTGGGAACTCGGACTTGGGCACTGAACTGAAAACTCACCCAAATAAAAACCTGGTTTTTCTGTAAAGTCAACATGACTTTTTGATGGGCACAGTGATTTAGCTTTTTAATCCCAGGGTCAAGAGACCAGAATTCTAGCCTTGGCTCTGTTGTTGATTTGTTCATGAGCCTTGGAGGAAACTTCCAGGCTTTCAGGCTTTAGTTTTCTCCCCAGCTCCTGGTGCTGATGTCAAGAGCTCTACCCACCCCTCAGGGGTGTTGTGAAGCTTAGCTGCCACAGGAGAGGAGAAGGCACCTTGACACATGGAGATGACCCCATTCTTGCATTCATTATTGTTTCAATTCTGCTATGGACTGTCCTGAACTGACTGGGTAACCACTGACTAGTTCCTTGTTTTCTAAGCCCCAAATTGCTTTTTTCCAACAAAGTAATGAAAAACACTTTCTCTGCCAAACGTTTTTTGTGGGGACAGATAACAAAAAGACCCAAAGTGGAAATAAAGTGTGGCTTTCTCATGAGAGAGTGGCTATTTGTTACCGGGGCAGGTAACTGAGAGTATAGATTTCATTCCCCAGAGAAGTTTAATAAAATAAGAACATTTAGATGTTTTTAGGATAATTTTGTAGAGTCTAGAGCCAGGGGGGGAAAAAGTATTCTCTGGAGGTGCCCTTAGCTATGGGCCTCTGCTGTTAGGGACTAACCAGCCTCTCAACAGTAGCAGCCAGGGCACAGGATTTGGGACCTCCCCAACCAACTAGTTAACTGATGTCAGGTAGTTTCCTTAGCAGTAAAACAGGGATAATACTATTTAATTCAAATAAAATAATGGATATGAAAGCCTTTTGTAAAATATTAGCTTTTTAAAAATTGAAGTAGCAGTGTGGCTACATTGCGCTTGTCTTGTGTTGACTGAAGCCACCCACAGTGCCAGGGGGCTCACCTTGATGATCTGGCCTTCTACTCAGTAAATCCAGCATTCTTCCTTGTGTTCACCTTGGTTTTTCCTGAGAAGGCCCTTAACCAAAAATAAGCATTCCACCCCCTCCACCCCCCACCCCGGCTGTTTACCATTGTTTCACTGGAACAGAGACCTTAGGAACCTCAAAAGGGCAAAGCAACGGAGGGAGGGAGCAGGCCTGCTGACCACTGGAGGTGTGGCAGGCTAGGCTCTGAGAGGGCTCTGGGGATTGGTTCTGCCCCCACGGGGCCTCCCCCAGCCCCAAGCTCTTTCTCCTTACTGGCCTCCCCAGCGCCACAGCCCTTCCTCCATTCACAGAGGGTCTGTGTCCAGGGGAGAAGATTCCCAGGATCTCAGGTTAGAAGTTGGAAGGCATCTCCTGAGGGCTGCATGTTTCCACAGGGTGGGGTTTCAGTTATCTCTGTTCAGTTCTTGATTTTAGAGACACAAGTGGTTCTTTTGGGCTGTCCTGAATAACCAAGATCACACAGGCCCCTGTTTATCTGAGGAAACGCCTTCCTGTTCTAAACAATTGACTTACAAATTCTCTTTCTGAGAACAATACCCATTCATCAATTGGGGACATTCTGTGATTTCCCTTTGGGCAGTCACAGTTCTCTGGACAGAGAGGAGGGTAGGGTTTCACACCTGCAAAATGGGCCTGTGCCTGTCCCAATGTTTGCCAGGAACACTCAGCAGGCAGAGGTGCCTGGACCAAACCTGTCCCAACAAACACACCTGTGCACATGACTGTCACATGTACTGCCAATGTGCCTCCTAACATTCACCCTGAGCTAAAGCATATTGGGTAACTCTGTCCTCAACTAAGGTCACAGTAACACACCTCAGATATTGCCCAGGCCAAAAAAATGTTAAGAAAAAAATTCGCTCCCAGCTAGAACACTTATCTTTGTCTCTGTGTAGAGAAATTGTTTGGAAATGAAAACATGGAGGCTCTCTCGTCCCTCAAACTTGTGGAGTTTTAGGCAGAATCCAATTAAACTTCTGTGGGGCCTAAAGGTTATATAATCAGGGTGGGGACAATTTTAAAAATTACAAATAGAAAATTATGAACTGGGCCTTAAAGGCAAGGAGAGGCCTGAAGCTTAAGGTTCATTCACTTCATGGAAAATCCAACTCTGGTTCTGGGGAAAGAATCTAGAAGATTCCATGTAAACACAACCATACAGAGCATTAAATTACTTCTCTAAAAGACTCCTACTTCTGGCCTTACAGAATTCTGGATTTTCCCTCACCATGTGGTCATTTGGTTCAAAACCCTCGGGGGTACAAATGCGTCCTTGAGGGTCTCCACACAGCACCGCGCCAGCCTCCGCCCGGCGTCAGCCTCCGCCCGGCCTGGCGCGGTCGCCTACCTCGGGCCAGCCGCCCACAGCGCGCGGCGGGCCGCAGCTCCTCACAGCCGCCACTTCCGCGCGAGTCGCGTCCAGGCCCCGCCCAGTGCCTGTCCTCCCGGGCCTGGAAGGGGCGTCACAGGCGGGGCCTGGAGGTCCGGGCCGGGGCGGAGCAGGGCCCCCGGCCGCGCCCAGGCCGGAAGTCGTTGACCGACCGGGAAGAGCTGACAGAGCAAGAGGCTGGCTGGACAGGACGGCCTTCCGGTCTCCGCCCAGTCTCCTGCCCCACACCTGCGCGGGACCGCCCTCGCTTAGTGACGCGGAGCGAGGGGGTCAGGTGTCAGGTGTGCGCCTCTCTCCTCCCGGGAAGGGGACAGTGTTCTACTTTGAGGGCACAGCTTGATGCTGGAGGCTTGAAAGAGGGGCAGTTGGGACTGCTCCACAGTCCTCAACAACAAACAGTGATCACGTTTTGTTTTTTCTCTCGGTCTTAATTTTTAATTCACAACGCCTAAATCATGGTATTTTGTGCAGGCCATTTTTGTTTTAATTTTAGAGATGGGGTCTCACTATGTTGCCCAGGCTAGTCTCCAACTCCTGGCCTCAAGTGACGATCCTCCCAAAGTGCTGGGATGACAGGCATGAGAGCCACCATACCTGGTCACTTTGTGCAGACCTTTGTGTTTTGGTAGCAGAGATAAGGAGAGAATACTGGAAGTGGCCAACCGTATCCCTGCCTGTACAAGCTAGGGGAGGAAGACTAAAGAAAAGGATGAACAGGATGTGCATGTAAAACATTTAAAGAACACAGAAAAAGCACATTCTAAATATTCCACACGCTTACATTTGTATTTATCTCTGTGTCTTTAGGTATTGGGAGTCATGAGTTCACACTGATAGTCTCCACCTCCAATCTGATACCATGAGTCCATTTTTGTTACCTCCCTTCCCTTCTCTGACAATAAGAACCCGGCTTCATAGGGAGTTTTTAAGGAGGTGAAGAAAATGAAAAATAAGGCCGGGCGTGGTGGCTCACGCCTGTACTCCCAGCACTCTGGGAGGTGGAGGCAGGCGGACTGCTCAAGGTCAGGAGTTCGAAACTAGCCCGAGCAAGAGCGAGATCCTGTCTCTCCTATAAATAGAAAGAAATTAATTGGCCAAGTTCTATCGGGCATGGTGGTGCGTGCCTGGGAGCTACTTGGGAGGCTGAGGCAGTAGGATTGCTTGAGCCCAGGAGTTTGAGGTTGCTGTGAGCTAGGCTGACCCCACCGCACTCACTCTAGCCTAAGCAACAAAGTGAGACTCTGTCTCAAAAAAAAAAAATGAAAAAGAAGCAGTAGGTTACCACAGTCCAGCCCCAGCCAGCCCCACTGTCGTTGCCTCCCAGGGCAAAGGGTCGGTGGGCAGAGGTGGTCTAAGAGACCCACTTGGAACCAGAAGGCTCCCCAGGGTGAAAGAAATCCCAAAAGTGTCAGTGCTTGGGGCAGATGTAGGATACCCTAAAAATACACAGCAGGGCAAAGTCAAGGGTGCTTCCGGCTGTCAATCTAACCTGAGACCCAGGAATCTGAGGTATGATTTGAGTTAGGATGGTATAGGATTAATTTTGATATTTGGGGGAAATGGGAAGGTAGGAGAGAAACGACAGAAGAGAAAGCAGGAAATGTATCACCACTTAAAAACATTAATATTGATAAAGTTGACTGCATTTAAAATTAAAAATTTCCATGTGACAGAAAAACCTAAGACAAATTAAAATATAAGAAATAAACTGGGAAAATATTTGTGACACATACCATGACAAAGAGTTAATTTTCTTCACATGCAAAGTACACTTAAAAGTCAATAATATCATCATCAGCCCAAAAGGAAAATGGCAAAGGACTTTTAAAAAGCTGTCAGAAATATGCATGACTGAAAAGGTGCTTGGCCTCATTTATGATAAAATAAATGTAAATTCAAACTATAAGAGGTATTATTTTCTATTAGATAAGTAAAGATTAAAAATTTCCATAAACTACTGCATGAGAGAAGATGTGGAGAAATACTCCACATCTACCAGGAGTAAAAACTGGTACCATTTCTTTGGAAAAATCTATCAAAATAAAAAATGCACATATCCTTTGATCTAGTAAGCCCTCTTCTACAAAGTTATCCTATAGGTGTGCTCACACATGTGCACAAGGATGTGTCCACAAGAAACTTTCTGCAGCATCGTTTGGGGAGCAAAGTGTGAAAGAACTTAAATGCTTGTCAGTGGGGAGAGGAACATTAAACATGATTATTACGTAAACTGAAAAATCACACAAAATGACATTATACACTGTTTATAGATGTCTATATGTATGCATGCGAAACATAAACAATTCCTGAAAGGATATGACACATTTATGATAGTACTCTCTTCTGGAGTGGGAGGAAGGAAACAGGGCTGGCCACAAAGCCACAGAATATTTCAACTTCATCTATAACATTTTACTGCTTTTATGTAAAAAAGAAAGAAGGAAGGAAAGAAAGAAAGAAAGAAAGAAAGAAAGAAAGAAAGAAAGAAAGAAAGAAAGAAAGAAAGAAAGAAAAAGAAAGAAAGAAAGGACTAAATGTCCTTATAAACTCTGGATGTTAGGAACTTCATCTATTATTACACTCTTACTTTTCTGTATTTTTCCAAAAAGCAGGATAGAGACAAATGAGTATAAGGTGGTATCTTTCGCGTAAAAGAAAGACACCCCGTGCGTGTTTGTGTGTAAACTGTCCCTGAAAAGACAGTCAAGGTGACAGTGGTCGACTGCTGTGAGGGGGAGCAGAGAGGTGGTGGTGGGGAGGCGGAATTTTCATTGCTCATTCCTCTGTTGATATATATTAATATATAGCCATTGGAATGTACTACTTGAAATTAATAATTTTAAACGACAAACAAAAAACATTCCTGAAGAGCCCGCTGTGCCTCCAGGGGAAGGTCAGGGGGAAGAAAGGGCTTCTTTTCCTTGCTGCAGCCTTTGCCTGAGGCGAGTGGATAAATCCTGACTGATGTCGGGATGAGAGGAGAGAGAGACCCCAAGGTCCGCCCGGGGAGCAGTGCTGTGGGGCTGGCAGCCGTCAGCAGCTGTGAACACACCAATTCTGCAGCGGACAGGCAGGAAGAAACACTGAGAAGTGTCCAGTATGGCTGCGTAAGTCTATTTTAGGGTGATGAGAAAGAGAAGGAAGCCTCCGGGCCAGGCAGCCTTTCAGTTTGCTGTCCTGTCTTCAAGGTCTGAGACTATCAGTCCTCAAAAAGAAAACAAAACTCAACATTCTAAACAATGAAAAACAAACTATAGAGAACTAACAACCCACATGGATGACCTTTGAGGAGTTATGCAAAGTGAAATGAGCTAGTCCCAAAAGGACGACCACTCTAGGAGGTACTTCAAGTGATCCTTCGGAGACAGGAACTGGACTGGTGGCCCCCAGGGGCTGGAGTGCAGCGGGATGGGAGTCAGTGTCTACCCAGGGCAGAGTTGCAGTTGGGAAATAAGATAGTGGTGACGTTGGTACAACAGTGTGAATACACGTCATGTCACAGAACTCTTCAATCAAAAATGGTTAAAATGGGAGGGAAAAAAAAGATGGCAGATGAGAAACACCGCCAGACAGAGTGTCTCTGCAGAAAAGATAGATTCTAGCAGAAATCAGAAGAAAGAAGCAAGAAGACGAACCTACATCGGATGAGGGTCGGAAGGAGGGGTACCTGAGACCATGGGAGACTCCACGGGAGGAGGTCACGGAGGAGAACTGGAAGCTGTGACCGCTGGAGCAGCCCGGAGACCAGCGGGAAGTATCGGCCGTTTCCCCTCCCCTGCATCTGGGACTGCTGGTGGGCTCCCCAGCGAGTGGAGAGACCTGCGGACACCAGCCCAGCAACGGCTGCTGCCAGTGAGTGGTAAGCCAGTAGCGGACGCGACACCGGGCTCCCAACTCCCTCGGGCACCTCCGTGTGCACAGACCCGAGCCGAGCAGCAGATGCCATATTGCCTCCTCCTCCTCTCCCCCGACCCTACCCGTGGCTGCCCAGAAAGACAATACAGCCACCAGCCGGAGGCACCTACAGGAAACGGGACCTTCCCTTTTGGGGCCCTACAGCTGACTAAGGGGAACTCAGACTGTGAGCTCCCTACCTGCCAGCCCTCCCAGGTGCTGCTGGCACAGTGATCCCAGGAGAACGGGGCAGACTCTGAAGTTGAGAGACATAGACGCAGCTTGGGCTCCCTGTGGGTGAATTGGGACTGGCACTGCTCTCCCTGGTGGGGATATAGTTTGAACTCTGGGACCCAGAGGTCAGACCTGCAGACCACATCCCATGCACCGAGGCCTCACATTGCCTGGGGCACAGAAGGGATATTTGTGAACAGCCTACTGCGGTGTGTGTGCCTTCAGGGGCAGATCAGCGTCCTAGAGGGCAACCCTCCCCCCAAAGGGAGGCTGTGCACCCAGCCCAGGTGGCGTTCCCACTTAGGGAAACTCCCCGCCGGTAGCACAGCCAGGGGAGGAGTGGTGGCATGTGGTCTGGCCTGCGGGCAGAGGCCCAGCAGTAGCTGCGGAGTTGGGGACGGTGGAAAGAAGCCAGGCATGCTCCAGACTGCGAATCTCAGACAGGCCCATCCCCACACGCACACTCTCTGACTGAGCCGGGCCATTCCAGCCCCGACCTGAAAGCTTTGCCTGGAAGCAGAGAATAGAACTTTGACCCCTGCTAACGACACTGGTGTTGCCTGAGGGCAGGCTTACCCAGCCCAGCTCTGCCCAGACTCTCTCCTAGACTAGCCCTCACTGAGGGGGAGAAAAGGACACACCTGGAAGTCCCAGGGCCCCACCCACCACCTGAGGCACTAGAGTGCCTCTCTACAGGAACAAGAGCTGATAACAGGGCATAAAAACAACAGCGTAGCCTGTTCCTCCAAACAAGTGCCACCTACAGACAGGGAGAGCATCCTGCACACCCTTATCAGGACAGGGAGTGGACGAATCTCACTCACAGACACCACCTTCCGGCTCAGAAACTAAACAAGGCATGTGAATACCCAAACAAAAACCTAAAGAAAAGAAACAACAACTGATCGATATGGGAAGAAATCAGCGAAGGAACTCAGGAAATATGAAGAACCAAAAGGAAAACTCTCCCCCAAAGAGGAGCCCCAGCCCCCTAGAAACGGGCACCAACCAAAATCAGGCAACCAAAATGACAGAAGAGAAATTTCCTCTGTGGATCATAAGAACACTCACCCAGCTGCAAAAACAACTCAATAACCAACACAAAGAAACCACAAAAAGCCTCCAGGATCTGGAAAAAGAAATGGACACAATGAAGAAAATTTAACCGAACTCCTGGAAATGAAGAATCAATTCAAGGAACTACAAAATACAGCGGAAAGTCTCAAGAACAGGGTAGATCAAACAGAAGAAAGAATTTCAGAGCTTGAAGATAATACCCTCCAATTAAATAAATCAGTCACAGAAATAGAGCAGAGAAACAAGAGAAAAGAGCAAAGTCTACAAGAGCTGTGGGATTATGTGATAAAACCTAACGTGAGGGTCATAGGGTTACAAGAAGGGGAAGAAGATAACACTCAAGGGTTGGACAAGCTGTTTGAAGATATAATAGAGGAAAATTGCCCAGGCCTTGCTCAAAATCTTGATATACAAGTTCAAGAAGCTCAGAGGACCCCTGGGAGATTCAACACAAACAGGAAGACGTCATGACATGCAGTCATCAGACTGACCAAAGTATCAACTAAAGAGGCCCTTCTAAGAGCTGTAAGACAAAAGAAGCAAGTAACATACAAGGGAAAGCCAATTCAAATAACACCAGACTACTCTAATGAGACTCTACAAGCAAAGAGAGACTGGGGCCCCATTCTCACTCTTTTGAAACAAAACAATGCCCAGCCTAGAATATTATTCCCTGCAAAACTAAGCTTCGTATATGAAGGAGAAATAAAGACATTCTCAGACAAGCAAAGGCTCAGAGAATTCACCAAGACAAGCCCAGCCCTACAAGAAGTACTTAAAACAGTGTTACGCACGGAACATCATAATAATAACCCACGAATATAAAAACAACCAAAACCCAAAGATATTAAAGGCCAGATATTACAATGGCTCAAGACAGAAATCATAGCAACAACATCCAACCCAACAGAATGAACAGTAATCTACCTTACCTATCAGTTCTCTCAATAAATGTGAATGGCTTAAACTCTCCACTCAAGAGACATAGGCTGGCTAAATGGATAAGAAAATACAGGCCAAGTATATGCTGTCTTCAGGAAACACATCTAACCTGCAAGGATGCATATTGATTAAAAATAAAAGGGTGGAGATCAATATTCCAAGCAAATAAAAGCCAAAAGAAGGCTGGTGTGGCAGTTCTAATTTCAGACGATTTCGTTTTTAAAGCAACAAAAGTAGTGAAAGACAAAGAGGGTCACTATATAATGGTGAAGGGCACAGTCCAACAAGAAGAGATAACAATTTTAAATATATATGCACCCAACTTAGGTGCACCTAGATTCATAAAGCAAACCTTACTGGAGCTAAGCAAATGAATTAATAGCAACTCCATAATCACCGGAGATTTCAACACCCCACTGACGGCACAAGACAGACCTCCAAACAGAAAACTAATAAAGAAATAATGGACTTAAACAAAACTCTAGAACAATTGGGTCTGACTGACGTTTACAGAACATTCTACCCCAAATCCACTGATTATACGTTCTTCTCATCAGCTCACAGGACATTCTCTAAGATTGACCATATCCTAGGACACAAAGTAAATCTCAAGAAATTTAAGAAAATAGAAATCATACCATGTATCTTCTCAGATCACAGTGGAATAAAAGTAGAAATCAACCGTAACAGAAACTCACATTTCTACGCAAAAACGTGGAAATTAAACAACTCCTACTAAATGATTACTTCATAAATGAAGAAATCAAGACGGAAATAAAAAAAATTCTATGAAGAAAACGACAATGGAGAGACAAGTTATCAAATCCTCTGGGACACAGCTAAAGCAGTTCTGAGAGGAAAGTTTATCTCAATAAATGCCTATAACCAAAAGTCAAAAAGATCACAAATAGACAATCTAATGAAACGACTCAAAGAGCTCGAAAAAGAAGAACAGACCAGCCCTAAACCCAGCAGAAGAAGTGAAATCAACAAGATCAAATCAGAACTAAACGAAATTGAAAATAGGGAAGCTATTCAGGAGATTAACAAAACAAAAAGTTGGTTCTTTGAAAAAATAAACAAAATTGACACACCACTGGCTAAGCTAACGAAAACCAGAAAAGAGAAATCTCTATAAGCTCCATCAGAAACAAAAAAGGAGATATCACAACTGATCCCAAAGAGATACAAGATATAATTTATGAGTACTACAAAAATCTTTATTCACACAAATTGGAAAATGTGGAGGAAATGGACAAATTTCTAGAAACACATAGCCTCCCTAGGCTCAATCAGAAAGAAATAGATTCCCTGAACAGACCAATATCAACTGCTGAAATAGAAACAACAATTAAAAATCTCCCTAAAAAGAAAAGTCCTGGTCCAGATGGCTTCACACCCGAATTTTACCACACTTACAAAGAAGAACTAGTACCCATCTTGCAGAAACTATTCCACAACATCAAGAAGACCAGAAACCTCCCCGACACCTTTTATGAAACGAATATTACTCTGATATCAAAACCAGGAAAGGATGCAACAAAAAAAGAAAGCTACAGACCAATATCCCTAATGAATATAGATGCAAAAATTTTCAACAAAATCTTAGCTAACCGAATCCAGACGCTTATTAAAAAAATAATCCATCACGACCAAGTGGGCTTCATCCCAGGGATGCAGGGATGGTTCAACATACATAACTCTATAAATGCAATTCACCACATAAACAGAAGCAAAAAAAAAAAAGACCACATGATTCTCTCAATAGATGCAGAAAGAGCTTTTGACAAAATTCAACACCCTTTTATGATATGAACACTTAAGAAAATAGGCATAGAAGGGACATACCTAAAAATGATACAAGCCATATATGACAGACCCATAGCCAACATTATACTGAATGGGGAAAAACTGAAAGCATTCCCACTTAGAACTGGAACCAGACAAGGCTGCCCACTATCTCCACTTGTATTCAACACAGTGCTGGAAGTCCTGGCTACAGCAATCAGACAGGAAAGTGGAATGAAAGGTATCCAAATAGGGGCAAAAGAGATCAAACTTTCACTGTTTGCTGATGATATGATATTATATTTAGAAAACCCCAAAGATTCAACCAAGGAACTCCTGGAACTGATCAATGAATTTAGTAAAGTCTCAGGATACAAAATCAATACACAGAAATCAGAGGCATTCATATACGCCAACAACAATCAAATTGAGAACCAAATTAAAGACTCAATACCCTTCACAATAGCAACAAAGAATTTAAAGTACCTAGGAGTATACTTAACCAAGGACATAAAAGACCTCTACAGGGAGAACTATGAAACACTGAGGAAGGAAATAGCAGAGGATGTAAACAGATGGAAATCCATTCCATGCTCATGGATCGGCAGACTCAACATCATTAAAATGTCTATACTACTCAAACTGATCTACAGATTCAATGCAATACCTATTAAAATCCCATCAGCATTCTTCACAGATATAGAAAAAATAATTTTACACTTCGTATGGAACCAAAAAAGACCCCGAATATCAAGAGCAATTCTAGGCATCAAAAACAAAATGGGAGGTATTAATATGCCAGATATCAAACTATACTACAAAGCTGTAGTAATTAAAACAATCTGGTATTGGCACAAAAATAGGAATATTGACCAGTGGAACAGCTCTGAGAATCCTGATATAAAACCATCCTCATATAGCCATCTAATTTTTGACAAAGCAGACAAAAACATACGGTGGGGAAAAGAATCCCTTTTCAATAAATGGTGCTGGGAAAACTGGATAGCCACTTGCAGAAGGCTAAAGCAGGACCCACACCTTTCGCCTCTCACAAAAATCAACTCACGCTGGATAACAGACTTAAACCTAAGGTATGAAACTATTAGAATTCTAGAGGAAAATGTTGGAAACACTCTCCTAGACATCGGCCTAGGCGAAGAGTTTATGAAGAAGTCCCCAAAGGCAATCAAAGCAGCAACAAAAATAAATAAATGGGACATGATCAAACTACAAAGCTTCTGCTCAGCCAAAGAAATAGTCATGAAAGTAAACAGACAACCTACAGAATGGGAGAAAATTTTTGCATCCTACGTATCCGATAAAGGGCTGATAACTAGAATATACTTAGAACTCACGAAAATCAGCAAGAAAAAATCAAATAACCCTATTAAAAAGTGGGCAAAGGACTTGAACAGAAACTTTTCTAAAGAAGACAGAAGAATGGCCAACAAACATATGAAAAAATGCTCAACATCTCTAATCATCAGGGAAATGCAAATCAAAACTACAATGAGATATCACGTAACTCCAGTGAGAATGGCCTTTATCAAAAAGTCTCCAAATAACAAATGCTGGCGTGGATGCGGAGAGAGAGGAACACTCCTACACTGCTGGTGGGACTGCAAACTAGTTCAACCTCTGTGGAAAGCAATATGGAGATACCTTAAAGCGATACAAGTGAATCTACCATTTGATCCAGCAATCCCATTGCTGGGCATCTACCCAAATGATCCAATGACACTCTACAAAAAAGACACCTGCACTCGAATGTTTATAGCAGCACAATTCATAATTGCAAGGCTGTGGAAACAGCCCAAGTGCCCATCAATCCAAGAATGGATTAATAAAATGTGGTATATGTATACCATGGAGTACTATTCAGCTCTAAGAAACAATGGTGATATAGCACATCTTATATTTTCCTGGTTAGAGCTGGAACCCATACTACTAAGTGAAGTATCCCAAGAATGGAAAAACAAGCACCAGATATATTCTCCAGCAAACTGGTATTAACTGAGTAGCACCTAAGTGGACACATAGGTACTACAGTAATAGGGTATTGGGCAGGTGGGAGGGGGACGGGGGGCGGGTATATATATACATAAGGAGTAAGATGTGCACAATCTGGGGGATGGTCATGCTGGAAACTCAGACTTGGGGGGGGCATTTATTGAAACCTTAAAATCTGTTCCCCCATAATATGCCGAAATAAAAAAAAAATTAAAATTAAAATTAAAAAAAGAAAGAAAAAAATGGTTAAAATGGTAAATGTCATGTTATATATATTTTACCATAATTAAAAAAAAGTTACTCACCCAGTTGACTGACAATTGTGACAAGCCTAAAACCTTTTACTAGCCATTTAAAGGTGCAATGCTGAACCAATCTTATATTATCTCCCCGTGATCCTCAACCAAACTCTCCTTTATTTTTTCCTTTACATTTCCTGCCAAGAATGTGAAATACAACTTTGACACACTCATATATATTTTAAAAAGAACCTAATAAAAACAGTGGAACTAAACTAAAAATAACAAAAAACTCTTAAGCAATGAAGGCCATGGGTCTCACATTTATTTCCCACAAAGTGGGGAAGTCCAGTAAACCCACTTCTGCTTTCTGTGCTGCCCGAGAGGAGAAAGGCTGAAACTATAGACCCCTTTGAGCAGGCATAACATTTTATAAGTAATCTATGTTGAACAAAACAGAATAAATGAAAACAACCCACCAACTTAAATATCACAAAGGAAACCTTCACCCATCTGCTTCCACTCAGAGCTACTCCTTGTTAGGGTGCAGGCAGATGGTGTTTACTGCGTTTTGACCTTTGGACCAGTATCCTAACTGAATTTCTTTCCAAAGACAGTGTTGAAATATGTGAGAGTGAACATATCTTGAGCTTTAGTCTTTGGACTGCGAACAGAACTAGGGCAAAGGGCGTCTGCTGGCTTACCGGTGCTCAGTACTGGTTTTGTAACTCTCTGTATCCATGGCCCAATATTGCCCCAGCCCTGATTAATCCACTTTATTCTATTCTTGTTTTTGAAATAAGTAGCAGTGTGGATGAGAGCCAAAGTGCTACATGGCCAAGCCACCCTGTATCGCTTCTACCAGTAAGAGGATCCCTCCAGTCTATGCCATCAAAGGATTGTCCTGTGGACCCAGAGCCTCCGTGTGGCACCACGAGATCAGCACCTGGGGCCCAGTGTCCTGGAGATGTAATTGGCTTCAGACTCAGAGAGGACAATGAAACTCCTGATATTGAGGGAAGCCTACCTAGAATATTCCTAATCTGGCATGAACCTTATCTAAAAACACCTTTTATTTTAGTTGTAGCTTATTTGGCAAACAGGAGCTCTGGTAGGGAGAAGGAATAGGAAAACTATTGTAATTATTAGGTATAATTTGAATCTTTTACATGCTTTTTTTTTTTATCACCCACAAATGAATGCTAATAAGTTGTCAGAAACATCACAAACTGTTGCTGGGATATAGCCCTTTCACAGATCAAAGAACCCTTCAACACACATCTCTGATTTTCCCCCCCGTATAAAAGGACCCATTCTAGATTCATTCAGAGAAAACATTCTAGCCTCGTTCTAGAGTTGTACATACCTCCAAAAGCTCAGACCAGAAGTGACACTTGGCTTCTTCCATACTCTAATTTGACACTCTTTCTGGAAGAATTTGGAGAGATGAGTGCTGATACCCTGTCACTTTTTGAGGGCCGAGAGTTTGAAGGTTTTCATTGCTTACAATTCAACACTGCCCTTTGGTGGTACTCTCTCTCATTTATTTACATTTCATTTGGATGGCTTTACCTATTGAGTTTAAGTTTCTCACTTCAGTTGCAGCTTATATATATGTTGTATATATTTTCAACATGAAGTCACGGATGTGTCGCCAGACGACGCCTGGGACAGTGTTCCGAGTCATGAGCCTACAGGGGCCACTGCACCCTGACGCTCAGTGATAGGCCGCCATGTCGCCCTTGCTTTGTGGTTAGAGCTTTGGAGGCATCGTGCTCATCTCCCTGGAGGTTCTGAACTAGCAGTAATCACTGAACCTTAAAATTGGAGATTCAGATATACTTTTTCACTTTTTAAAAAAGCAATACTTTAACTGTATCAGTATAGCTTAAGAGATGTCATTCCTCCTCCTATGGCTTTTTCCAGCTCCTCAGGCTGGATGTTTATAGCCCTCCACAGCTCCACGAGGCCCTGCCCAGGGCCACAGCAGGCATGAGAAGCATGTCAGAAACGTTAGTCTAAGCCCCATTGCTGTGACTCAGGTGCCCATGGCCTGGCATTCGCCCCTGTTGACTCCATGGGTCAGTTTTGACATGTTTTCCCTGCCAAGGCCTCTGGTTTCCTGTGGCGATTAGAGCCTGCAGTGCCCATGTCTGCCCAGCGCCAGTCCTGCAGGCCCCCTCAACAACTTTATGTGGTCCTAGTGAGGCTATCAAGGCTGACCCCATCTCCTTCCCAGCCCTCAGGTGATAAAGTGTGGAGATGTGACCTGGACCGGATGTGACTTGGATCCTCCCTAGTGTGGGGACCGGGTCTGGGATAGGGGTAGACCCATGCCAGCTCCATCAGAGTCTTTCTTAAACTTTTTCTTTCTTAAACTAAAGTTACCTGGAAAGATGGTCTCTGTCCATTAGACCTGCCAAGCTTGGAGAAAGTAAGGCAGAGACAACTAACAGGCCTCTGCCTTTGCAAAAGAGACGGCATGTAGCACGAACAAGCACAGGCACGCAGAGTTCAGACCAGACACCATGTGATGGATTGGATCATTGCTCTCAGCTCTTTGCTCTTTCCCTGAAATTTATGTGTAAATGAAATTCACAGCCCTGCTCATTGACTTTGGGCTTGGCCATGTGACTCACTTTGACCAATAGACTGTAGATGGAAATGACCAGTGTATCAGTCCTAAGCTGAAACCTTAATAGTTTCCACAAACCATTTTGGACCTTCTGCTCCTTGCCACGAAAAGAGCATGTCCCAAGTAACTGTTCATCCTTCTGCCTTGGTCCCAGGATAAAGACATGGAGCAAATCTATAGCCAACCTGACATGCGAAGTCCAGCTGAGCCCAACCAATAAGCAGATATAGCTTATTAGCGTAATCATGAGATAATGTTTGTTGTTGGAGGCCATTGAGATTTTGAGGTTACCTGTTGCACAGCATTGAGATGTTGGTGCTACTTGTTACATAGCATGATTATACCTGAATAACATAGAGGGCAAGTGAAAAAGAGTTCCGATTACATCATTTAAATCCCTGGATCTCAGTGCATTGGAAGTCAAAGTCACCCAGTTACATGAAGTTGAGTTTCTATTATTGGGAACCAAGTAAGTCCTGATCAATTCAAAAACCTTTTCTGGGCTGGGCATGGTGGCTCATGCCTGTAATCCCAGCACTCTGGGAGACCAAAGCAGGAGGATCGCTGGAGCTCAGGGGTTCAAGACCAGCCTGAGCAAGAGTGAGACCCTATCTCTACTAAAAATAGAAAAAATTAGCTGGACACAGTGGCATAAGCCTATATTCCCAGCTACTCAGGAGGTTGAGGCACGAGGATTGTTTGAGCCCAGGAGTTTGAAACAACTTGAATATTTCTTTGCAAGGTAAAACTAAGTCTATATATGATATGTGGCAAAAATCCAAGCATTTCAAAAAAAGCTATCCTTTTTCAAAGCACTTATTCTTCAAAAGGAAAATTTGGTTGAACATGTCTCCAGTTAGCAAAGGTCATTTATGAGCAGGGTGATATATGTGACTCATTTGAAGAATACGCAGCTGTTACAGACCTATTAATTGGAGAACATAATTAAAGGTTCACTGACTTTGAGAATCATGATGTCACACTCAAATTAGCACTTCAGCCTCACCTAGTTGATATCACGAAAGAACTACAGATGGAATTGATTGAGCTCTCAGTAGATGACATTTTAAAGTCATTGTATGATGCTAAGGAATTGAAATATGGAAAAATGCAGTAGAATACCCATGCCTTCAGCAACATGCCCAAAATATGCTTCCATGCTTTTCAGCCAGTTATTGCTGAGAATCTACATTCTCCTACCTAACCCAAATCAGGATGCCCTTAAGGTCACAAATGACTGAAACCCATCTAAGGGATCAACTGAAACTGCTGACCGCCAAGCTGCAACCAAATATTCAAATGCTTTCCAACAAAAAGCAGACACAACAAAGTCATTAAAAGGTTGGTTAACTTTATTTTGAATTTTTTTATTTCCTCCTGAGTAGCTGGAGCTACAGGCATGCACCACCACACAAAGCTAATTTTTTCTATTTTTAGTAGAGATGATGTCTCACTCTTGCCCAGGCTGGTCTTGAACTCCTGAACTCAAGTGATCCTCCTACCTCAGCCTCCCAGAGCACTGGGATTACAGGAGTGAGCCACCTCGCCAGGCCATTAGTTAACTGTAAAACTAACAATAGTTTACATTGTTTGAAATTATTAAGTACATAGTAGTTAGATTTTTATAAAATAATGTACATTTTTAAGTATATCTAATTGAAGTTTCTTGAATGAGGCCTTATTCCATTACCTCTAAATTAATGTGGACTTTCCAAGGTGAAAAGTTCCCTTACCTCTGATGTATACGTATAGCATCCTCTGTATATACATTCCTGTACTGATGCACATTTAGGTTATTTCCACGTCTCTTGCTATTACAAAGAATGTTCCATAAATATTGTTGTACATGTTTTCTGATGCACTGTGCAAAAGCCCATCATGTTAGCAGGCATATCTCACCTCCTCCTGAATGATACAAGAACTTAGGGCTCTTCATTTCTATACCACACCATCCTATCTTACATGCTATTTTGGGGGATACTTTAGATCCATTTTACATATTCGTCATCAACATAACATGTGGTTATACAATGCATATGTGCTTAGACTTATTTAAAGGGTTATCAGTTTCTTTGCTCACCATTTATTTCCCCCTTTATTTTTTTGGAGAGTCATTCATTTTTTTCTTCTGTATGTGTATGAAAAATAGATCATACATATAAAATATATGAAACCATATGCATGATCCTCCCAAAGTGCTGGGATTACAGGTGTGAGCCACAGCTCCTGGCTGTTGCTCATTTTTAAAGTGTCTTTAAAATCTTTATTTATCTTTACCATTGTTGAGTTTTAAGAGTTCTTTATATATTTTGGATATAAGACCTTTATCAAATATATGATTTGCAAATATTTTCTCCCATTTTATAAGTTGTCTTTTTACTTTCTTGATACACAAAACTCTTTAATTTTGATGAAATCTAATTTACCTATTTTCTTTGGTTGCTTGTGTTTTAGGTGTCATACCTAAGAAATTATTGCCTATGCTGAGACCAGGAAGATTTATATCTATGTTTTCTTCAATAATTTTTATAGCTTTAGCCCTTACATTTAAGTCTTTGATCTGTTTAGAGTTCACTTTTGTATATGGTAAGAAGCAGGGGTCCAAATTCATTATTTACATATGGATATCTATTTATCTATTGTGCCAGCACCATTTTTTTTTTTTTTTTTTTTGAGACAGGGTCTCATTCTGTCATCTGGGCCAGAGTGCAATGGCATGATCGTAGCTCACTGCAACATCAAACTCCTGGGCTCAAGTGATCTTCCTGCCTCAGCCTCCTGAGTAGTTGAGACTACAGGCATACGCCACCATTCCTGGCTAATTTTTGTATTTTTTGTAGAGTTGGGGTCTCACTTTTGCTCAGGTGAGTCTTGAATTCCTGGCCTCAAGTGAGTGATTTTCCAGCCTTGGCCTTCCAGTGCTAGGATTATAGGCATCAGCCACTACACCCAGACCCAGTACCATTTTCTGAAAAAACTATTCTTTTCCCCATTGAATGGTCTTGGCACACATGTCGGAAATTAATTGACCATAGATGTATTGGCTTTTTTCTGGACTCTCCAGTGTATTCCATTGATACATATGTCTGGTTTTAAGTTAGTACCACACTGTCTTGATTACTGTAACTTTGAAGTAAGTTTTTTTTTTTTTTTTTGAGACAGTTTCACTTTTTGCCCAGGCTAGGGTGCCGTGGCATCAGCCTAGCTCACAGCAGCCTCAAACTCCTGGGCTCAAGCGATCCTTCTGCCTCAGCCTCCTGCGTAGCTGGGACTACAGGCATGCGCCACCATGCCAGGCTAATTTTTTCTATATATTTTTAGTTGGCCAATTCATTTCTTTCTACTTTTAGTAGAAGCGGGGGTCTCGCTCTTGCTCAGACCATCCCGGCCTCTCAGAGTGCTAGGATTACAGGTGTCAGCCACCGTGCCCGGCTGCTTTGAAGTAAGTTTTGAAATTGGGAAGTGCAAGCCCTCTGATTTTGCTCTTTTTCAAGATTGTTTTGGCTATTCTGGGTTCCTTGCTTCTCTATGTGAGTTTTAGGATCAGTTTGTCCATTTCTGCAAACAAAGGGAGTTGGAATTTATAAATTTTTAATTCACACTAAACTCCCCACCAAACTGTCCTCCATGAGGACTGGCACATTGTCTAACCTGGTCACCGTTGTATCTCCAACACTAGCACAGGTCTGACCTAGAGTAGGCTCTTAATATTTAATGAATGAATGGGGAAAATGTGCAATTTAGAGAATAGCAATAAAATGTACCTAAGGTAAGAAATGGAACATTGCCATACCCTCAAAAGCCACCTATGTGCCACATCTTGATCAACACGTGCCATCATTTCCTTGGTTTTTTTTTTTTTTTAAATAACCAAATGTGTACATATCTTTAAACAATACATTGGTTAGATTTACTTACTTTTAAATTTTCTAGACTGGGCACGGTGGCTCACGCCTGTAATCCTAGCATTCTGGGAGGCTGAGGCGGTAGGATTGCTTGAACTCAGAAGTTTGAGACCAGCCTGAGCAAGAGCAAGACCCTGTCTCCACTAAAAATAGAAGAACTTAGCTGGGTGTGGTGCATGTACCTATAGTCTCAGCTACTCGGGAGGCTGAGGCAGGGAGATCGCTTGAGCTCAGGAGTTTGAGGTTGACTTTGAGGTTGCTGTGAGCTAGGCTGACACTGAGGCACTCTAGGCAGGGCAACAGAGTGAGACTCTGTCTCTCTCCCCACCCCAAAATTTCTGTGAGTTGTTTATTTCAAAAATCATTATGTTTTGAGATTCATTCATGCTAACACATGTAGCTGATATTTATTTATTAATTTTCACTGCTTGGTAATCTATTATATAAATATATACCATCTTAAGCATTTGGGTTATTCCCAGGCTTTTGCTATAATTGACTATGATACTGTTAGATACTCCTGCATGTGCTTTAGTCCATATATATGGAAGTGTCAATACCTAGCAGTGGAATTTTGGGGTCATAGGATATGTGAATATTCAACTGTACTTGATAATCTAAATTGTTCTCCAAAGTGGTTATACACATTGTACTCCCACTCTAAGTAGGTGAGAATTCTTAACCATTGTCATTCTTACCATTTTATTCTTTCCTTCTGGGTTAATTTTTCTTCTTTCACAGTAAATACTTTAGCTATTTTTTCAGAGATGATCTGAATGTTAAACTATCTTGGTTTTTGTTTTTTCAAAATGTCTTTATTTTGCCTGTACTCTTGAATGAGAACTTATCTGAATATAGAATTCTAGATTTACCATGTTTTTTTGTTTTTCTCTCAACACGTTGAAATATTGTTCCATTGCCTTTGGGCCTTTATTATTAAATCTAATTGTAGTTCTTCTGTCTTTTGTCTCTAGTGAGTTTTAAGATTTTTGTCTGTGGGGCCTATAATTTTACCATGATGTGTCTAAGTGTGAATTTCTCTTTGTCTATTCTGCTTGGCACTTGTGATTCCTGAACTAGAAGACTTTTTGTGTGTGTTTTAGGCATCTGGGGATTTACATTTCTGTCTTGAGTGTCGAACTTTATAAGAAAGCTCACTGAGTTTATTCAGCAGTTGCAGGTGTTTATAGCCTAGAGGATTTTCTCCATGATGACCTGGAGAATTTTCAGGTCACGAGGTCTGCCAAAATGCCAAATTTAAAATCTATTAATTAACTTTGTGTTTTCATTAAGAAAATTTAATTGTGATAAAATATATATACTGGCTAGGTGCAGCAGCTCAAACCTATATTCCTAGCACTCTGGGAAGCAAAAGTGGGAGGTCACTTGAGATCAGGAGTTCAAGATCAGCCTGAGCAAAATTGAGACCCTGTCTCTACTAAAAATAGAAAAAATTAGTCATGTGTGGTGGTGTGCACCTGTAGTCCCAGGTACTTGGGACTGAGGCAGGAGGATCGCTTGAGCCCAGGAATTTGAGGTTGCTGTGAGCTAGGCTGACACCACGGCACTCTAACCTGGGCAACAAAGTGAGACTGTCTCAAAAACTTATATATACACACACATACCATAAAAATTATTAATTAACATTTAATGGTGCCGGGTGTGGTGGCTCATGCCTGTAATCCTAGCACTCTAGGAGGCCAAGGTGGGCAGATTGCTTGGGGTTAGGAGTTCAAAACCACCCTGAGCGATACCCCGTCTCTACTAAAAATAGAAAGAAATTAATTGACCAACTAAAAATATATATACAAAAAAAAAATTAGCTAGGCATGGTGGCGTATGCCTGTAGTCCCAGCTACTTGGGAGACTGAGGCAAGAGGATCATTTGAGCCCAGGAGACTGAGGTTGCTGTGAGCTAGGCCGACGCCACGGCACTCACTCACTCTAGCCTAGGCAACAAAGTGAGACTCTGTTTCAAAAAAAAAGCATTTAATGGGATGGGTAAAGTTGCAAAAATAAAGCCCATCTTTAGTCCTACCTTCAGTGTTAGGAAGGACTTCTTAACAGGCTCATGGGAAGCAAAGGATTTCCAAGGAATGAAAGACAGAGGCAGAAAGTAAAGGACATATTTTGGGAATGGTAAATAGTTGGTTTGATTGGATCACAGTACACGGTACATGGAGTAATGTGAGTAAATTTCTAGAATAGTAAATTAGGGACCGATTATGGAGGGTCTTGGATTTCAGCATAAGGAAATTTGAACTTTGAGAGCCTTTGAAGGTTTTTAAATTTAACTCATTTTGGAAGTCTTGGCAGCAGTGTACGAATGGATTGGAGGGTGATGATATTGATGGCAGGGAGACCAATTAGGAACTTATTGCAGTCCTCCGAGAAGGTACAAAGGCACATAATAGGGGCAAGGTCTGACAAACACTCAGAGCTGTTGAGATGGCCAAAACATAATTGTAGGTGTTAACCAAATTGGGACTGAGAAAGATGTCAATACACATATATGACAGCATTCTCTAGAGCTAAGTTACTTCCCAATGGAGTAGCATTATGAACTCTTAGAGATTTGCTGATGTTCTCTAATGAAGGCACATGATATTTACAAAATGTCTGTTAATTAGCCTGCTGAGCCAGCTAGAGCCCTCCTTTCATCTGAACCCAGACTTGAAAAAGCAGAGCAGTTTGAAAACCAGTATTAAAATAGGGAAAGTGGAGCAAAACAGATAGGTCTGTAGTTCTACGGAGTATAAATAACTGTTCTCAGCATCAGGCAGAAGAGTTTTAAGTGGTATCCTTTGTTTGCTTCTACTATTAACAAAATCTTCTAAAATAATTGCTCTGGACTCTCAATCTCCAAATTTCTTAGCAGGACAATTAATCACTTGTTCAGACTGGGTTCTCTATCTAATTGGCATGGTGGCAACCCAAACTGCCTACATTTGCATTTGTTTTCACATTATTCTGGCATGCCTTAAGGTTATTTTCATACATATCCTGTGTGTAAGTCTTCCTTTACCAAATTATTGTGGATTGTGTTATAACTTTTTTCTTAAAAAAAGCTCAATTTAAATGAACACCAGCTGTGTAGAGATGCCATATTGAGTATTTACTGCCGAAAGAATGGATGAAAACAACAGGAGTATGAAGCTAAGAAGTTAAATGAAGAAGAACTCAGATTACTTTATTCTGAGAATGGGTGAGTAAGATGTGAGTGTGGAGAGATGGAGTTATTTAATATTTATACAAAGGAGTTGAATGATGTTTTGAAACCACATTAAGTCCACCACTAACAGGCATTGCGATACGTTTGTCTTCCTTTTTTCCCTTTCCTTTCCTCTATCCACAATTACTGAGCACTCATTGTGGGCCAGGCATCACATTAATGCTGGAAATTAACAATGGTTTATTCTTTTATCTTGAAATAATTCGGCAATTGATGAAAACCTTTATAGTTTGTTATTTAAAAATACTATGTGGGAGGGTGAGGCAGGAGGATCACTTGAGGCCTGGAGTTTGAGATCAGCCTAGGACACATTGTGAGGCCCTGTCTCTAAAAGTTTTAAAAATTAGCCAGGTGTGGTGGTGCATGCCTGTAGTCCCAGCACTTAGGGGGCTGAGATGGGAAGGTCACTTGAATGTAGGGGTTTGAGGCTGTGGTGAGCTGTGATCGCACCCGTGAGTTAGCCTTGCACTCCAGCCTCAGCGACAGAGCAAGATCCCTTTTCCAAAAAACAAAAAAGGGCCAGTTCTTGGATTTTGATGACATGGTGCTATGTAAGCCTTACAGTGTCCTTATTGCCATAGTTTATCAAGTCATTTGATTTTTAAAAATGTTTTTGTCTTTGGTAGTGATAGTTGTTTTATAATTTTAAGCAACTAATGTCTGGAGTAGGCATTCTTAACCAGGAATCACATCATAATGGTAATTATATGGTCTCAGAAGAGCAGGTACAGTCCTCTGTGGATTTGTATAAATATTTGGTGTATGTATTCATTCTTCTGAGGGTTATAGGTGCTCCAAGGAGTCTATAACCCGGGAACAGATTAAGAACAGCTCTGCCTGCTCTGCTTCACCAAGCTCCCAGAATAGTGCCTTTTGCTACATGGAATAGTGATTTAAGTGCTTGGTCATTCGAGTCCCGCTCCCTGTGTTTGAAGCCTGGCTCTGCTATTTAATAGCTGTGTGACCTTAAACAAGTCACTTAACACCCTTCTGTGCCTCAGTTTCCTCATCTGTAAAATGGGGATAACAATAATATTATGTCATGGGTTGTAGTGAGGATCACATGAGTTAATATAAATAACTCAGAAAATGTTCAGCACGTGGTAAATGTTCTCTGTGTAATAGCCATTGTTATTATAAATACTACATAGGTGTAGCATTGACGATAATGATGGTGAAAATCACGATGACTTATCCTCCTGAAGCCACTTGAGAGTGAATGAAACACTGAATACCCAGCTGATCACTCCAAGCGAAGCTGACACAGCCTTTCCCTTCTCGCTCTGTCTTATGTGGAACAAGTCTCAGGCTCCTGTGGCTGGGGCGTCTGACTGACTGCTGAGATGAGTATATTCAAGTTGAATCACAGCAGCAAAAGCAATTTGTTTTTTCAGATTTAGCCAAAATGTATACTGATTCTATTTTTTAGCCTTGGATGGAACTGACTCATTGCCATGGCTCTGTTTTTTTGTTTTTTTTTTTTTACCTTTACCTCATGGAACGTGTATTGTTGATGCTCTTCCAATGATAAATGAGTGGGGAAATGTGCACCCTTCATTAGCTGTCCTAAGCTCATCTCTCCCAGTCCTGCAAACAAACACCAGGGCCATCTGCTGGACTTTTCCTTTTTCTCCATCTCCACCCACTGACCTCCGCTGCTGAAAAGGGTAGGTGAGATAGACTAAATTAGAAGGCATTCCAAAGGTCTTTAGCTTTTTCTAGTTTTTTTTTTTTTTTTGAGACAGAGTCTCACTTTGTTGCCTAGGCTAGAGTGAGTGCCGTGGCGTCAGCCTAGCTCACAGCAACCTCAAACTCCTGGGCTCAAGCAATCCTCCTGCCTCAGCCTCCCAAGTAGCTGGGACTACAGGCATGCACCACCATGTCCAGCTCATTTTTTCTATATATATTAGTTGGCCAATTAATTTCTTTCTATTTATAGTAGAGACAGGGTCTCGCTCTTGCTCAGGCTGGTTTCGAACTCCTGACCTTGAGCAATCCGCCCGCCTCGGGCTCCCAGAGAGCTAGGATGACAGGCCTGAGCCACTGCGCCCGGCAGCTTTTTCTAGTTTTTAATGAGCAAAGTTTTCTTTAGATAATTGAGTTTCAGGGTTACCTGATCACCTATGTTGGGCCAGTTTTGGATAGCTACCTGTGGCAGCTGACACCACCTACCTCGCACTACCATCTGCACTTCTTTTTGCTCTCACACTCTCTCTGTTTTCCTCTCTCTTTTCTTTCCTCTTCTATTCCACGCTTGTCTTGGCCTCCCAGTGACACCCTAGGCATGGTTGAACTTGGCTGATAATACACTAAGCATATGAAATTATCAGAGAGTTCTAGGGAAAGAAGTAAGACTTTTGATAGTCTGGGGTTGTTTGCTGGAATTATGTCTTTTTGGTAGAGCTCCCTTTTCCTACCCAGTTTTGCTTTTGCTTCTATTCTAAACCAAGAGAAAAGAAAAAAAAATCAGAGAAACAAATTATTGAGAATAGCCTCAATGCCACAGCCCCACTCTCAGTGACTGTTTAGTCACCGTCATTGGAATTCAATCCCAGATCAGTTCTGCTTTCTTCACAGTAAATGCCTGCCAGTACTTGGAACTTATTTCTGTAAATTGTCACTTCACCAAATTGCGACCCTAAGGGCTCAGGAATTCATCCCATGTAACTTGATGAAAGAATTCTTATCAAATTACCCTGACTAAGAACCTGGTCCTAAATTCTGAGTTCAGCCACACATCATCAAGATATTGCAAGGTTAATACATCTCTTTATATTACAGATTTTAAATTTTAGCACAACAAATAAAATGCTCTTTTTTGGGTTATAGTTTTCTGTGTGTGGGTGATTGCTTAAGCAGTCACTGAGTGGAACAGATGCTGTCTTGAGTTTTTCCTTAATAAAAAGTTGACAGATTTTTAATTAACAGGTGCTTCTAAGCATTACTTATGTAATGGCTTTTTTCTTTATTCATTTTCACCTCTATTTTCTGTTTTTCAGTATTTGTAGCTTTCTAATACACATCTTTATTTCTCTATATTTTTAAAATAATGAAAACTTTGTGTTTCTATTTCCATTCTCATAGCAAATGAGAGATTACATGGAAACAACCCTTTATAACTTTGAAATATTACATAGTCATAGAGTTCTTTAAAAATTTTTTTGCTTGTTTTTTATTTTGGCAAAAAGATTTGCATCTAAGGATATATACAGAGCTCTTACAATTCAATAACAAGAGGCAAAACAACCCAATTTTTTTAAACAGGCAAAATGTTTGAATAGACACATCATAAAAGAAAATATAAGAATGGCCAATAAGCATGTGAAAAAGTCTCACCATCATTAGTAATCACGGAAAGGCAAATTAAAACAACAATGAAATAACACTAACATACCCACTAGAATAGCTAAAATACAAAATCTCAAAATCCGACAATACCAAGTGTTGGCAATTGGAAATCTTATACACTGCTGATAAGAGTGTAAAATGATACAACTAAGTGGAGAAATAATTTAGCAGTTTTTTTTTTTTTTTTTTTTTTTTTTGAGACTGGTCTCATTCTGTTGCCTGGGCTAGAGTCATCATAGCTCACAGCAACCTCAAACTCTTGGGGTCAAGTAATCCTCCTGCCTGAGCCTACTGAGTAGCTGGGACTATAGGCATGCACCACCATGCCCAGCTAATTTTTGCATTTTTTATTTTGTAGAGATGGAGGTGTCACTATGTTGCTCAGGGTGGCCTTGAACTCCTGGCCTCAAGAGATCCTCCTGCCTCAGCCTCCCAAAGTGCTGGGATTACAGGCATGAGCCAATGTGCGTGGCCCAATTTAGCAGTTTCTAATAAAGTTAAACATAAGCTTATCATGTGACCCAGCTATTTCACCTCTAGCTATTTACCCAAAAGAAATAAAAACACGTTCTCGGCTGGGCGCGGTGGCTCACGCCTGTAATCCTAGCACTCTGGGAGGCCAAGGTGGGCGGATTGCTCGAGGTCAGGAGTTCGAAACCAGCCTGAGCAAGAGCGAGACCCCGTCTCTACTATAAATAGAAAGAAATTAATTGGCCAACTAATACATATATAGAAAAAATTAGCCAGGCATGGTGGCACATGCCTGTAGTCCCAGCTACTTGGGAGGCTGAGGCAGGAGGATTGCTTGAGCCCAGGAGTTTGAGGTTGCTGTGAGCTAGGCTGACGCCACGGCACTCACTCTAGCCTGGGCAACAAAGTGAGACTCTGTCTCAAAAAACAACAACAACAACAACAAAAAACCACGTTCTCTTAAAATAAAAACATGTCCTCTTAAAGATTTGTACATGAATGATCATAACAGCTTATTCAAAAACTAGAAATTTCTCAAACTTCATCAGTGGGTGGAAGGATAAACAAACTGTGGAACACAGATACAATGGAATACCACTTAGCAATAGAAAGTAACAAACTACTGATGTATGCGATAACATGAATGAAACTCAAAAACATTATGCTGAGTGAAAGACACCAGACACAAAAGAGTACATGCTGCATGATTCCATTGATTTGAAAATCTAGAAGGAGCAAAACTAATCTATAGTGACAGGAAGAATATCAGTGGTTGCCTGGAGCCAGGCTTGGGAGGGGGCTATTGACTCCAAATGGGCCTGGGCGAATTTTTGGAGGTGTTGGAAACATTCTCTATTTTGATCAAGGTGATGCTTCTATGGCTGTGTACTCATCAAAACTCATTTGAACTATATACTTGAAATATGGGCACATTTTATTGTATGTAAAGTATATTTCAATAAAACTGATTTTTATAAACTACAAAAAAGTTCAGAGGTGCCTCTAATACATATTCAGGTACATAGTACCCAGGATTAATAAATGTTAAACATTGTGTTACTTGCTTTATCTTTTTTCACATAGAAGAAATTAAATATTATGGATAAAGGTGACATCTCTTTAGTTCCCAGACCTATTTAATCCATAATTAGATATTATGGATAAAGGTGACATCTCTTTAGTTCCCAGACCTATTCTCTACCCTTTCCCACTGGCAAGTACATTCATGAAGTTGTGTATACCTCTCTATCCATTTCAAAAATTTTGAATTTTTGAAATTTTGAAAATGCCCGCATCCACGGGCATCTTCATTTTATTGATGAGGGTATCAAAGATTAACAAGAGCTAATGCGTAGGCCGTAGTTAAACAATGAGTCAGTCAGCAACACAGCCAGCGATGATGCTGTTTTCAGCCCTATGCTAATTTCCCGGGGCTATGTTACCTAACCTGTGCTTGAGGAGCTGCTAATGTAATTTATGGAATTATGAGAATGTTTATACTGCTGTTTATCCTCAGTTTCAAATATGACTACAACTTGGCATAAATGGGAATTTAGTGTATCACGATGTTTCTTTAAGTTTTAAAATTGTGCTGCTTGTAAACTTTCAAATTGAACATTAATGTGGTTTTATAACATATAGCTATTTGGCATCAGTGATTTGTTTAATTGCAATCAAGACAGAATACAGGTATTTATGTATTTCCCTCTAATTTTGCCATATAGATTACTAGACTATTTTCAAAGCAGCTAACACCATAAAATCCCAATTTGGTGGCTGAATTTGACTGTTTTTTATGTACTTTATGAGATAACCACAGGCTGATTTAACATTCCTTGTCTTTTCTTTGGTTTATCTTTTTTTTTTTTTTTGAGACAGAGTTTCACTCTGTTGCCCGGGTTAGAGTGGCATGGTGTCAGCCTAGCTCACAGCAAACTCAATTCCTGGGCTCAAGTGATCCTCCTGCCTCAGCCTCCCAAGTAGCTGAGACTACAGGTATGCGCCACCATGTCCAGCTAATTTTTTTTCTCTATATATTTTTAGTTAGCCAATTAATTTCTATTTTAGTAAAGATGGGGACTCGCTCTTGATCAGGCTGGTTTCAAACTCCTGACCCTGAGTGATCCGCCCGCCTCAGCCTCCCAGAGTGCTAGGATTACAGGCGTCTGGCCATGGTTTATCCTTTTTATAGTCCATCTTCTATATTGTCCAGGTTTCCCCCTCAGTTTTAATGCTGATATTTTAAAAGGGGAGAAAATGGGGAAGAAAGGAAGAGTTTAGGCTGGTTTTAAGTATTTTGTAATAATGAGGCTGTTAAATTCCCTTTGTAATTTTTTTTTAATTCATGGACACAGGTCTCTGAAAGAAGACTACTAATTTTAGTTTTCACTAGTACAGTAATTTGTCTTTTTTTCTTCTTAAAAATAGCAATGGTTCCTATTAGAAAAATAATAAATGAAGTAATTTTTCTTTATAGGAGAAGCAACAAAAACCAGTTGCAAGCTCCAGTTTAAATTCACAGTCCGGTCTGGAGTATTTTTTTTTTTTTTTTTTTTTTTTTGAGACAGAGTCTCGCTTTGTTGCCTAGGCTAGAGTGAGTGCCGTGGCGTCAGCCTAGCTCACAGCAACCTCAAACTCCTGGGCTCAAGCAATCCTCCTGCCTCAGCCTCCCGAGTAGCTGGGACTACAGGCATGCGCCACCATGCCCGGCTAATTTTTTCTATATATATTAGTTGGCCAATTAGTTTCTTTCTATTTATAGTAGAGACGGGGTCTCGCTCTTGCTCAGGCTGGTTTTGAACTCCTGACCTCGAGCAATATGCCCGCCTCGGCCTCCCAGAGAGCTAGGATTACAGGCGTGAGCCACCGAGCCCGGCCTGGAGTATTTTTTTTTCTGTAGAATTTGAAAGCTGCACCTTCATTTGCTTGCAGCTTTAGATACATATTCAATTCTCATTGGCTACTGCCTTGCATATCACAATGGAGAGCAAGTCCAGTGTCATTATGTCAGCAATATACTGCAGTGTCACTGAAGCCACAACTGGATTATGAACGTTACTCACCTAGTGATGTGTCCTCCTCATCAACATTTGATAATTGCAGAGATGATGACATCAGACTAGCTGTGCCATGGGTCACTGTTGGGTCACTGGTGACAAGCATGGGGAGTAGGGGTGGAAAGGAATTTTTCTTTGGTTCTGCAAAAGATGAAGGACTACATCTCCCAGTGGAGAAATGTGACATCATAAGAATGGAGAGAACAGTGATTCTTAAGATCTTCAGCTGACACTGGAAGATACAGAATTTCACAGAATTTCCTTTGGTTTTCGGACAGCCAATCAGCAGACAATATATAAAGATTAGTAACTGAAGTATGGTCAGGGAGATGGCCTGAAAAATCTGCTTTTGGAATATTTAATGGTGACATTTAGGTAAGGGATAAGTATGAAGTTAGCTTTATGGACATCAGGCTCAGCAGAATGTCCCTCACAGATCAGGGACAGTGGCAACATCCTCATTAGCAGAGAAGGTGTGAGCATTGTGAGGAAATGATGTGGTTTGTTTCATCATTATATGAGCATCAGGAATTGGCAGTAGTGATTTGTGATTGGGATCAAGGTGACAGAAAACAAGATGTAAAATCTTGGGGAAATGATGAGGTTCTCTGACACCTGTTTCAATACACGGTGGACTGTTCCAGAAGTAGCTTCTTAGAGTAAAGCCCTTTGTTTTGTCAAAGCAGAATCTTTAAGAGAAAGAGATGCAGGACAGATTTGAGATCTTAAAAAAAAAATTTTTTTTTTAATTGTTTTTTCTCTATAGTTCTGTTACCTTTAGTAGACACTATTAAGCCTGGGAATCTTGTTCTTCTTATCTTTGCCCTATTTGAGTTGGTATAATGGGTCAAATTTGCAATCAAAAAACATGTTTGTGATGTCCTATAGAAGTGTATAATTGTCTTCCTTGATTTCAATCTCAAAAGCTTTATGTCTTTACCTGGAAACACAGAAGTCATTATTGCTGTCTTTCACGAATTATGTAAACTTAAAAAAAAGCATTTATATTTTCAATGTAAATTACTCCTTGAAGGGAATTAGTTCTTTTAAATTTAGTTCCTATATTTTTATTTATACTAATTTTACCTCTTTCAAGCTTAAATGAGTGGGCCTTAGTACTGTATTAAAGCTATCTTATTCATATTTTTTGTGATTTATTAACTTTACCTCTTAAAATTTACATTTCCAGGATAAAGAGTTCTCTATTTTTTTTTCTTCCTCATATATCAGTCTCCAGTGCCTTTGATATGAGACCTGTAAAGCTTTTCCCAGCACTCTTTGTTATCTCTTGCTGTGGTCTAAGGGGAAGGAAAATAAGCTGTGAGCATAGGCTTTCTCTAAAGCTTATGGATTTCCTTTAGTCAACAACAAGAATTTTGATAGTTAAGGCATTTATCCCTTAAGAGTGCAATAAATTCCTCCTCCTACTGAATGTGAAGAACTATTTTTCTATGCAGACCAACTTCTATATTTCTTTTTAAGTATGTAACCAAACCTGTTCTTGGTTTCTAAGAAGTTAGAGCTCAATTTAAGGCTCACTTGTAGAAAATTACTCATTCTGGCTTAATCGATACAGATATTTAATGCTTAAGTAGATTCTGATCTACCATTACATTAAAATCATTTTAAATATCGCTCTGAATTATATGTATTTTAAGAGTGGGCTTATCTTTTTTTTTCTTAAGTGGTAGGGCATAAATCAAAATAGGTTAATAAGGTTATACAAGGCAAACACTATTGTTTTGGGCAAGAGTTGGCTGATGCTTTCGGATTTATTTCCGAAACCTTCACAGACAACGCCTAGCATGATGTTGGCGGTTGACAGAAACACACGCTCCAGTTTAAATCCCCTATATTTGGCTGCCGCCCAAGGTGGTAGCCAGTATCCATAGACACTGGGGAAAGCGTCCGCGAGCCTGGCGGCCCCCTCCGCGTCAGCTCTAAACTGCTTCCCTTTTCCATGGGAGAGGAAAAACCAAGAGGAGTTGTGTGAGCGCCGGTGGAGCGCTCTTTCCCTGGTGCCCTCATGCCCAGCACTGTTTTCAGTTCCCGGCCGAACCACAACTCCCAAGATGCACCCACGTTCTAGAGCGGTCAGAGGAGCAGCTTCCGGTTTGGGCCAGCGCGGCTGCGCACGGGCTGTGGGCTTATTGGCTCGAGGCCCCTCGTGCGATGCGCGCCACGGCGACGTGCGGCCGTGGGGGGCGGGGGACGCGGCGGCGGCAGCGGTGGCGGCAACACCGGCTTGGGCCCCCTCCCTCCTCCGTTCCCCCTCCTCCCCCTCCCCTCAGCCGTGGTTCCCGAGGAGTCCGAGCCGTGTGGAGAGGCGGCGGCAAGCTCCAGGTGAGGGTCTCGGGAGTGCGAGCGCCGTTTCCCGGGCGCACCAGGAGAGCGCGAGGTCGGGGAGGAGGCGAGGGCTGAGGGGGCGAGCGTCCCCGGCGCGGGCCGGACGGCGCGCGCTCGTCCCAGTTCCCAGCTTGACCCCCCAGCTCAGACCTGCCGCTCCGCGCAGTGTGCGGTGTCCCGAGGGGCCGGCCGTGCGCGGCCTGGGTCCGTCTTCCTTGCAGCGGGTGTCACTGGAGCTCGGTGCCCGTCGCCCGCGTCGCCCCTGCCAGCAGGGACACAAGCCCGCTGCCCTCTGAGCTCGCCTCACCTTCGGGTGCAGTCGCTCTCCCTGCTGCCGTCGGGGAGGACCTGCCCGCCCGTCTTCATTTCCGTCTCTTTATCACTTCTACGAATTTCCTTGCTGGCAGGCTTCAGATGGGATCTGCTTTGCGGATGGGATCTGCTTTGGTTCTACTTTTGCGGTGCCTGGGATAGGAAGATTTCCCTCACCCTTTCTTAGGTGGCGCTTCAGCCAACCTACTTGGCATAGTACCTTGGGTCCTGTTCTCCGAAGCCTCGTTTGGGTTTCCGTCAATGTTAGCTGCTTTAAAATTGCTGATAACAGGATTGTAAATCAGTTTTTAGAGATCTGTGAGAGTTTGGATTGGAGACTGATAACTCTTTTTCTTCTCCTGGCTTTTGACGTTAATTTAAACGTTTGCCTCCAGAATTTGACAACTTCATTAAGACGGTCCAAAAGTGAGTTTTGGTAGAAAGATTTACATGCCCAATTGGGATTTTATAGGGCACAGTGACTTCATTGCAGGTTGTTGATTTTTTTTTTTTTTAGTAGGATGGTCTTTCAATTTCTTATTTTTTTGATTCTGGATTTCTCAGCATTATGTTATTATCTCCATTATATCAGTTCCCAAAAGAGACATAACACCCGTCCACCTTGAAACCATTAAAACGCCAATAAATCTGTTACAACATTTAAAATTATGCCATCACAAAACTTTCCCCAAATAAAATATTAAAAATAAAGTCCATCAGAAAAAACAATTCCTTCAACCCATTTTTGGTGGGAGGGGTAGATTATAAACCTTGTCAGTTCTGAAGTTTGGAGTGTCCTCTTATCAAAAGCCACCTTTATGTCTGACTCTCTGACTCTTAACACTGTTAGAGGGTAATTTCTAGATGTTTTCATTCTTTCTTATGAATTTGCTGTCAGAGTGCTGATTGTGAAGATCTGTAACTAAAATTATTTCACTAAAATAATTTCATCAGTAGTTGTGACTTCCACATGTATTGGCAGCTGCTTTGTGGTGAATTACAAAATTTGAAAAAACTGCAAATAGATTTAAATGTGAAAGGCAATTTTTTTTTTTTTTTGGAAACAGGGTCTTGCTCTGTTGCCCAGGCTAGAGTACAGTGTGTAATCATAGCTCACAGCGACCTCAAACTCTTGGGCTCCAGTAATCCTCCTGTCTCAGCCTATCTCTTGAGTACCTAAGACTACACCAACCCAGGCTATTTAAAAAAAAATTTTTTTTTTTTTTTGTAGAGCCGGGGTCTTGCTATGTTGCTAAGGCTAATCTCAAACTGCTGGCTTCAAGCGATCCTTTTGCCTTAGCTTCCCAAAGTGCTAGTATATTACAGGCATGAAGCCACTGTGCATGGCTTGAAAGTCATATTTCGTTAAGCTTCTGTCTGTAACTGCCTACCCACCAGAATATGTTCCTATCTAAGACTTTGGGCTACTTAGTAGCAAATTTCCTCTTACTGGGGCAGTAGGGGTGAAAATAGGATTTCTAGAGCCTGAAAGAAAGTTTGTGTTTTTTTAATCCCTAGGCTCATTATATGAATTTATAAATGATTTTTTTTCTATTGATAGTATCAGTGTAGCTGGTGTACTTTATTATCAATCACATTTATTTTCCCAAATGAAAATAATTTTGTTTTATCCTCGGTTTTAGTGATTGGCAACGTTTACAGCTTGCAGGCCAAGTCCTGCCAAACACCTGTTTTTGTCATTAAAGTATTTATTGGAACATAGCCATATTCAGTTGTTTAGGTATTAGTCTGTGCTTTCTTTTGTGGTATATCAGCAGGGCTGAATAGTTGCGACAGAGACCCATATGGCCTGTAATGCCTAAAATATTTACTGTCTCGCTCTTAATAGAAAAAATTTGCTGATCTCCATTAAAAATGATTCATATTCAATGTAGAAAATTAAAGTCAGGTACAAAAGTATAAAGGAGAAAGTAAAAGTTATCTATAATTGTACCATTCAAAGGGAATTTTTTGTGCTTATCATTATAGAATCTGTTGGTGATTATTTTTATTGAGCTCATATTGTTAAATATTGGTTTGTAATCTGCTTTTTAAAAAATAGTATCTCAAATTATTTTTATTTGACTTTTCATAGGTTTTGTATTTTCTGCATTGAAGATCTTGTTAGAAAGGGACTTGATGACCCAAGTTTTCCTGACTTGTCTTACCAGTCAAGATTTAAAAAGGAAATTCAAGGCCGGGCGTGGTGGCTCACGCCTGTAATCCTAGCACTCTGGGAGGCCGAGGCAGGTGGATTGCTGAAGGTCAGGAATTCGAAACCAGCCTGAGCAAGAGCGAGACCCCATCTCTACTATAAATAGAAAGAAATTAATTGGCCAACTAATATATAGAAAAAGTAAGCCGGGCATGGTGGCGCATGCCTGTAGTCCCAGCTACTAGGGACGCTGAGGCAGCAGGATCGCTTGAGCCCAGGAGTTTGAGGTTGCTGTGAGCTAGGCTGACGCCACGGCACTCACTCTAGCCTAGGCAACAAAGTGAGACTCTGTCTCAAAAATAAATAAATAAATAAATAAATAAATAAATAAATAAATAAAAAGGAAATTCAGGAATGATAGATGCCTGATGATGATAATAATACATGTAAAGTATTTTCCACTACTTTACATGTATTATTAAATTATTTAATCCCTGCAGTAGCTCTGTGAGTACATACTGTTATTGTTTCTAGTTTACAGGTGAAGAAACTGAGGCACAGAGAAATTAAGTAACTGCTGAAGTTTATCAGCTAGTAAATGGAGCTGGGATTTGAATCTGTGTGGTCTGGTTTGAGAACCCAAGCTCTTATCAGTATGGCACAGAGCCCCTCTTTGTAGTACTGTTCAGTGTGGAAAGTTTAGACAGTCCAAAGATATATATGGTCCTCCTTGGTATCTGTGGGGCATTGGTTCCAAGACCTCATGTGAATACAAAAATCAGTGGATGCTCAAGTCCGTGATGTAAAATGGTATAGTACTTGCCATATAACCTAGGCATAGCCTCCCTAATACCTTAAATCATCTTTAGATTACTTATAATACCTAATACATTGTAATGCTATGTAAATAGTTATTGTATTGTTTAGGGAATAATGGGAAAAAAAGTCTGTATATGTTCAATAGATGCTTTTTTTTTTTTTTTAATATTTTCAATCTGAGGTTGGTTGAATCCATAGATGTGGAACCCATGGATATGGAGGGCTGACTATAGTGTAAAAATTCCTTCTCATGAACTTCTTTCTAGTTTCATTCTTTGTAGATAATCATGAGAAACTGTTTGGTATAGGTCTTTCCAGGTCTCTATGTCTGCATATACAAATATTTATTTGCAAATTTGTGTATATATGCAGAATTTAAAAAATTAATAGACTTTATTTTTTGAGCAGTTTTAAATTTAGAGAAATTTGAGCTGATAGTACAGAAAGTTCCCACATTCCCTTCCCTCCCCTCATTTCCCCAATTACTAACATCTTGCATTAATTTGACATATTTTGTTCCATTTGATGAACAATATCAATATATTGTTATTAGTTAGTATCAATATATTGTTATTAACTAGTTTACACTAGAGGTCACTCTTTGTGTTGTGGGATTGTTTTTTAAAAATGTGATTAAGCCAACCATTGTTCAGCAGTCTGCTTCTTTTTTTGTGGTTTTAAAAATATAGTGTTTCTGGACTTATGTAAACATTCTTGATTTATTTTCAGATTAATGACACAAATTTAGCATTCTCTTTGGAATGGAAAACTTACTTGGATATTTTACTTTTTCTCTTTTTTAAAAGTGTATCTCATAGTGCCACCTGCTTTTCTCCGAAGTATTGCTTATTTTTTGACTGTACATTTTGGCTACACTGAAGCATCATAAAGTTCTTCTGTTTTTAGAAGTGGAAAATTAGTGGAAAAAAGTAGTGGAAAATTCTCTTTATTTCTGGATCTGGAAAATGGGTTCATTTTAGTTTTCTTCCTCGTAAAATCTTTTCGGTCTGTCTTTCCAGCATTGTAGTTGCTAGTCTTATGTCCTTGTCAGACTTTGGGTTTTTTGTGAAGGCCATCTATGTTCCAAGAAGTAAGTTGCTCCTCATCATTGTCTTGCAATGCATTTTCTCTTTTGGGCTTTCCCTGGGGGCAGCTGTGAATTTTTTTTCTTAGTAGGGCCATGCAGATTTTCTAGAAGTCTTCCTGTAGCTTTGACTTTCTACTTTTTCATGGGCAAGGTGGAGGAGATTTCTTGCTATCCTTCATTGAGAGTAGTGCTCATCAACACATTCACCATCCTCCCCGTCTTCCTCACTGAGACTGGTACTTCCCCACCCATCTTTATCGTTTTCAGCCTTGTCTTCCTTTCTCAACTTTCAGAACTACTTTTCCTGGAATGTAATCTTTAGCATCTAATTCCCCGTATTCTTGCACTCTGATTTTATTGGGGCCTCTGTTGGCTTGCCCTGGAATTTCTTCTGCAACATCTGAGGATTTGGAAGAACTGAATCACAGTTGTAGTTGACATCATCGTGTTCTTATCCTGGTGTGTTTTATACTGGGCCTAGTATTAAGGAAGTCTTCTGTCATGGCTAGAGGACATTGAACTGTTATTTGTTTTCTAGCATTGATTTTGTCATGACTTCCCCAGAGTTCTTGTCCATAACAAAGTGATTGGCATAGGCATGAGCAATGACTGATCTCTGGGACTAACAGGTGATGAGATGCTCAACAAAAGGATTTTTGTTACTTGTTCCATGCAGCAGCAGAAACTTTTGCCTGAAGGCGTAGAAGTTAGAAAGCTCATGAATTCCTACAAATCTGGGGATAAAGTTCATGAGCATGTCACTTCAAACCTCAGTTTGGAGCTTTCTAGCTGCCTGCTTTAGTTTTTGTGTAAAAGTGTGAGGATCTTGAATCAAGTGAATAGCTGAAAAGTTAAACACTGAATTTTTTCTTTTGCTTCTTGGGCACATTCATGACCTTTTTAGTGTTTGTCTTCTGTTTGGAGCCTCTCTTCCAAGTGGCGTATTGCACTAGTAGGTCTCTTGCTGTTGGCCCTTTATCATGAGATTCTGAGTTGCTGTCCTGTTTTTCATCTTCATCTTACCCTAGGAAGAATGTCAAGGCAGCAAGCAACCAGTACCTTGAAGCATGCAGTTGTGATAACATTAATGGTTTAGGCATTATTCCAGATGTTTCTTGTAGAGGTCAGTCATCACATATCTTGGCTGCAGTTGCATTGCTGTCTCTTAACATGGTATATGTGAAATACTGCAATACTATATTCACTTTATTCTTGTGTTTTGTGCTTATAGTCTTTTTTTTTTTTCTTTTCTTTCCTCCTCTTTTTTTTTTTTTTTTTATAGGGTCTTACTCTGTCACCTTGGTGAGAGTGCAGTGGCCATAAATAGCTCACTGCAACCTCAAACATCTGGCTCAAACAGTCACCTGCCTTAGCCTCCCAAGTAGCTGGGACTACAGGCGTGCACCACCATGCGCAGCTAATTTTTCTAATTTTTGTAGAGAAGGGGTCTCACTCTTGCTCAGGCTTTTGCACACACACACACATATATATACACACACACATATATATATATTCTTTTTTTTTTTTTTTTTTTTGAGACAGAGTCTCGCTTTGTTGCCCAGGCTAGAGTGAGTGCCGTGGCGTCAGCCTAGCTCACAGCAACCTCAAACTCCTGGGCTCGAGTGATCCTTCTGCCTCAGCCTCCCGGGTAGCTGGGACTACAGGCATGCGCCACCATGCCCGGCTAATTTTTTTATATATATATATATCAGTTGGCCAATTAATTTCTTTCTATTTATAGTAGAGACGGGGTCTCGCTCAGGCTGGTTTTGAACTCCTGACCTTGAGCAATCCGCCCGCCTCGGCCTCCCAAGAGCTAGGATTACAGGCGTGAGCCACAGCGCCCGGCCAATATATTCTTTTTTTTTTGAGATAGAGTCTTACTCTGTTGCCCGGGCTAGAGTGCCATGACGTCAGCCTAGCTCACAGCAACCTCAAACTGCTGGGCTCAGGCGATCCTTCTGTCTCAGCCTCCCGAGTAGCTGGAACTTAGGCATGCGCCGCTGTGCCTGGCTAATTTTTCTATATGTATTTTTAGTTGGCCAATTCTTTCTATTTTTTAGTAGAGATGGGGTCTCGCTCTTTTGCTCAGGCTGATTTCAAACTCCTGACCTTGAGCGATCCTCCCGCCTCGGCCTTCCAGCGTGCTAGGATTACAGATGTGAGCCACTGTGCCTGGCCAAATTTTTTATTATTATAATTTTTGGGCAGAGCACACATAGTATGCTGTTTGGCTTAAATTAGTTCAAACATGGTCCAACATTTAAATTTTTAGAATTTTCTTGACTACCAGTCACTCCCCCTAGCAAATTGTGCGTTTTCAGGTCTTTCTTATTTTTCCTATTTGGTGACTGTAAAAGTTGTGGGCAAACTGAATACTTAACAAATGTATGTTTTTAAAGTGTAAGTTTTCAACCCTGGCTGTTTGTCAAGACTGTGAAAGTTTTTTTTTTTGGAGACAAGAGTCTCACTTTGTTGCTCAGGCTAGAGTGAGTGCCGTGGTGTCAGCCTATCTCACAGCAACCTCAATCTCCTGGGCTCAAGCAAGCCTACTGCCTCAGCCTTCCGAGTAGCAGGGACTACAGGCATGTGCCACCATGCCCGGCTAATTTTTTTTTTGTATATATATTTTTAGTTGGTCAATTAATTTCTTTCTATTTTTAGTAGAGACGGGGTCTCACTCAGGCTGGTTTCGAACTTCCAACCTTGAGCAATCCGTCCACCTCGGCCTCCCAGAATGCTAGGATTACAGGCGTGAGCCACCGTGCCCGGCCAAGACTGTGAAAGTTTTAAAAACATACATGTCTGGTGGTTGTCCTTCAGAGATAGTGTCATTAGTGACTCAAGGATGTTGTGACAGAGCACCACACACTGGTTGACTTCAACAGCAGAAATTTATTCTCTCGGTTCCTGAGGCTAGAAATTCCAAATCAAGGTGGCAGTGGGACCATGCACTCTCTGAAGGTTCTAGGAAGATCTTCTTGGCCTCCTCCAGCTTCTGGTGTGGTTGCAATCCTTGGCCAGTCCTTGGCTTGTAGACGCGTCACTCCAAGCCCTGCCTCGGTCACCACTTAGCATTCTCCCTGTTGTGTGTATATTCTTGATATCAATCACAGTGTGAGTGTATAAAATCTCAGAAACTTATGGCAACACAAAAGTTCAAAGAAAAGCTCTAGCAAACTTGATGGATTGATGTGATTCTCCAGTGACTTTTCAGCCTTTTTGGCTAAGTTCAAGTTTGATATGATTATTTCTCAGTGACATCAACACTTGGTAAAATGTTATTAGAGGATCTAGATTCAAGACAGTATCATTGTAGGAAAGCAGATGTTTCAGCTCTTGAGGAAAGTTATTTAGACATTCTGATTAGCACTGACCAATCTGCCATAAATACCAGCAACTCTGTCAATTCTTTGCTGGGTTTATTTGGTTGTAATTGAAAATTTCCACAATGGATTTGTTATGAATGTAGTATTACTGTAGAAATTCTTCAGTGTCAACCAGTGAGTCCACTTTATTAGAGTCTATAACTGCTGCAGGTTTCTGGGCAGCTAGTTTTTGTTTCTGCTGGGCATGTTGGCTGTAGACTGGGTCCACAGTGAGCGGTTCTCAGAAAACGCTTATTGCCAACCCATCTTGGCTATGGCATGGAGTTGTGCTTCTGGATTTGACCGGAAACAGCACTTCAGGGGTCAGCAGGTGGCGCTGTCTTAGTGGCTTAATATTTATTATTATTTATTTATTTATTTATTTTAATACTTGTGGCTAGCTTTCCATGTCAATAAATCTGCATCTCCCCTATTCTTTTAAATATTTCTTTAGTGTATTATTGAATAGTTATGCTATACTTTAACAGTGCTCCAGTTACTGGGTATTTAGATTATTTTAATGGATCGTATATTGGTTGTACACTGTATAATATTTGTGTGTTAATTCCCCTTGAGGATAATTTTCTAATAGTCGCATGACTGGATTGAAGAAAATGTGTATTTTTCATTCAGATATATGTTACTAGACTGCCATTCAAAAAGGTCATAGTAGTGTAAACTCTAACCAGAAATGTGAGTGAGGTCTAACTTCTCCGTGCCATTGCCAACCTTTTTCCTTCTTTAAATTTTTGCTTTATCTGATAGGCTGTTAAACATTTGCAGTATATTCTGTCCATATAACTGGGAGATGTGCTTTGTTTTGATAACATTCTTATAGAGTTGATTGAGAATTACTTTAGGTGGGGCATGCCTCCTATAGTTCTCCCTAGTATTCCCTTGGGTAGAGCTGCTCCACCTATTTAGGTTTTCTGCTTGGCACTTGAAAGCATATGATTTTGCTACCACTGATCAAAAATAATCTGGATGAGTGCCTAATAGACTATATATTTCTTGAGGGTAAGGAACATACAGCTTTCTTTATATCTACTGGCAGTTCTGGTATATGGCAGGTGGTGTTTAAATGGTCTTTTTAAAACCTAATTTGGTTCATGTTCTTTTGGGCTTACTGCTGAAAGAAGTGCTTTAACTTTGTTAAAAATAAAGATTTCAAAGCCTTTGTGAAATATAAACTTGAAAAACTGCAATATAAAATTGCCATCTTGGTGTATGTTCTCTCTCATCGTTTATCTAGCAAATGAGATAGATAGGACTGATATCTTAGGACCTGTTTGTCAGGAATAATTGACCTATTTCATAAGTACATTTGGTATTTAGAAATTGGAAGTTGAGAAATTGGTTACATAAGAGATTTGTTTCATGTTACCCCTGGGTTTGAATTTCTGGATTGAAGTTTACACATGTTAGAGGGGGATATTTGTTGGCTAATGATAACATAGCTTGGCTTAATTAGACATCATAAGTGTTTAGATAAAAGGAAAAGGGAAACTGGATTCTGGGAACTGTGACATTATCTTCAGGCATGGGAAAAATACCTGTGGGAAAGGACACTTAAAGTTTTTAGGTGGAAGACTACAGTAAAATAGAATTTTCTTTGTAAGTGACTTAAATTGTTACACATTTTTATTGGACTTACTGTATATTTTCCACAATTTCTATGCCCTAGAAAACATGCAAAGCATATGGTCTTGAAGAGGCAAAATTAATTAGCTTATTACACTTTGGCCATCTAGATTTTTTCCTTTGGATGTGTTTATCATTAGTATATCAGCTAAGTATTTTTCACTGGCAGCATATTCACTTTAATCCTGTCTGTCCTTAAATTTTAGTTTGGTAACCATGTATGCATAATTGTATTTATATACCCAGTTCCTTTTCATGGGGGTACATTATGAAAACTTTTTAGCAGAATGGAACAGAAGGTTTTTATTTTCTTGAAATTTATTTTGTCATATTTCATTCCAGAAAGAATTTCTGGTAATTTAAAATAAAAGATCCAGAAGTATAATAAAATATATATAAAAAGGAGAAATCAGGAAAAGGACAAAGCATATATTCTGTTCCCAAGTGGCAGCATAATTCAATGCCTAAGAATAAAAATTGGGTTTGAATTTGCTTGGTAGCAAGGGTAAAAATGGAAACATGCTAAAATACATAGCACTAAACTAGAAGAAGGAACAAGACCAATTTTTCACAGGTAAATCTTAACAGATTTTAAGGAATTATTTAAATTGGGCATTACATAAAAGCTGTTTTGTTGTTATTGTTGTTTCAACAGTAGAGGCCCTGGATAAAAAAGGGCTTAAGCATTAATGTTTCAAGGCAATAGAAGAAATTTTGTATGGCAGTTGATTTGAATTTAGGTTGCTGAGGTGTGTTTTGTTAGGCCAAATAAAAATTTTTTTTTTTTCTTATACATGCAGGAGATTACAGAGACTCATACAGTTAACATTCATATATTCGCTATACAGCTATAGCAAATCTTATGTTTCCATATTTCCCATTTTTTTTTCAGAAAAAAAAATTTCACATACAGTTGAAGTACCTTCTTGGATTACATATCACTTTCTTCCCAGAAGTAACCATTATTCTGAATTTGGTGTTAATCCTTCCTAATGCGTGTTTTTATATAATTACATATATATATATATATATATATATATAGGCATACATTCATAAGTAAATCATAGTATTGCTTTGCATATTTTCAGACTTTCTGTAAATGATGTTCTCTCTGTTCTGTAACTTGTCTTTTATTAGATTTAAAAAAATATTTATAGGAAACTGCTAATATTTCACCATTTTTTATCTACCAAAATGGTGGTTTCACATGGTTCAAACTAATAACTATAATTATCACTTTTATATACTGTAAAGTTATTTTATTGTATTAATACAGCCAGTTTAAATTTCTTTTCTCGTGTTGTTGGGCATGTAGATTATTTCCAATGTTTCATACATTAAAAACAATGCTACATTGAACATTCTTGATTAGGAATCCATGTACCTATATTTACAATGTTTGGCGGTGTTTGGCAAGTTTTTAAAACTGCATGTTATAACCCATTAATGGGTTGTGAAATCAATTTAGGGATTAAAATAGAATAGAGAAGTACCAGGTTGTATTGTAAACAAGTAAGGATAAAATGTTTCGTGAAATTTTTGTTTCTGTGTGTATGTGTGTGTATGTATGTGGTTAAATTTGAAATGAAGTCCTCTAGGGTCAGTTACCCAGAGGTGCAATTATTGGGCTGTAAGTTTTGGAGGTTATGGGAATTGTTAGCTGTACTGAATATTATCAAGTTTTTCTCTGAATTTATATCACTTTGCATTTTTAGCACCAGAATGAGAATTTGCTGTTTCCAATTCATTGCTGAAACAGCAATGAATTTGCTGTTTCATTATGATTCATGGCACTGTCATATTTTTTACATGTTTGCAAATCAGATGAAATACTATTACATTTCTTAATTTTTTTGATTAATTATGAGATTGAGTATGTTTTCAAATGTTGGATGACTATTCAGGTTTCTGTTTTTTTTTTTTTTTTTTTTGAGACAGAGTCTCGCTTTGTTGCCCAGGCTAGAGTGAGTGCCGTGGCGTCAGCCTAGCTCACAGCAACCTCAAACTCCTGGGCTCGAGTGATCCTCCTGCCTCAGTCTCCCAAGTAGCTGGGACTACAGGCATGTGCCACCATGCCCGGCTAATTTTTTATATATATATCAGTTGGCCAATTAATTTCTTTCTATTTATAGTAGAGACGGGGTCTCGCTCTTGCTCAGGCTGGTTTTGAACTCCTGACCTTGAGCAATCCGCCCGCCTCGGCCTCCCAAGAGCTAGGATTACAGGCGTGAGCCACAGCGCCCGGCCCAGGTTTCTGTTTTTTGAATTGTCTGTTCTTTTTTTCCCACAGCAAATTGGGTCCTTCAAAATTGATTTTAGGAGTTTATACTATGGTCTGATTATGTCTGTTAAATGAATTGCAAATATATTCTCTTGTCTGAAAGGCTTATCTGTTCACTTTTTCTATGGTTTGTGTTGTTAAATAGCGATAATTATTAAATCTATCACTATTTTCCTTACTGGTTTGTGTCTTTTGGGTTTTATTTAAGAAATATATTTTATGTTCCAGTGTCATTAAGATTTTCCCATATTTTTTTCTAGAAGTTTGGTTTTTTTAAATATTTAGGTCTTAATTCTGCCTGGAAAAAAAAAGTTGTTCTTTTTTTATATTATGTGAGCAGAGATCTACTTTAATTTTTTTTGTATGCACACCCAATTACCACAGCACTGTTAACAGAGTGTTTTATTTATTTATTTTTTTGAGACAGAGTCTCACTCTGTTGCCCAGGCTAGAGTGAGTGCTGTGGTGTCAGCCTAACTCACAGCAACCTCAAACTCCTGGGCTCAAGCAGTCCTTTTGCCTCAGCTTCCCGAGTAGCTTGGACTACAGGCATGTACCACCATGCCTAGCTAATTTTTTCTATATATATTAGTTGGCCAATTAATTTCTTTCTATTTACAGTAGAGACAGGGGTCTTGCTCTTGCTCAGGTTGGTTTCAAACTCCTGACCTCGAGCAATCCGCCTGTCTTGGCCTCAGAGTGCTAGGATTACAGGCGTGAGCCACCGTGCCCAGCCTCCCTTAACAGAGTGTTTTAAAAGTTTGAATTATAATTCTTTAAGCAGGGCATGGCTTCTTATTCAGCACAATTGAAGCCTTTTTGTCTTTTCTAGGCTGCTTCACATGTTCAAGTTTGTGACCTCTGGGCCAGAGTAACATGATTGGTGGAGTACTTGATCCAGAAATAGAACCTAGAGGAATAGATAGATAAAGAGTATGTTTTATAGCACTCATTCAAATGTCATTTCTCTTAATCACTGTTTAAATAGAAATTGGATTGTGGGCAGTTTGAGGATATTATTTAATGAGGAAACAGTTGTTTTTTTTGTATTGCTAGTTAATATCCACAGACCCTGGAAACTAGGTAAGCAGGTGGTTGATTGATAATTTTGATCTAAAACTTGAGAATATTACATTTATTTAGTCATCCAGTTGCTGTTATGTATATATTCTAAAGTTTGAGGCTGTTAATTTTAGGAGAATTATGTAAATAAATTTGGGTCTTAATTTTCTGAGATGTTTGATAGAAAGCACTATATATCCCTTAGTTTAAAAATGAAAACTATTTTTCTTTCCTCTTAAGAGGGTTTTTATTATACTTTTAGTTTGAGAAGAGTTGCTTCTGGGGTCTGCAGATAGTAGTCTAGGTTTTTCTTTTGTATTTTTTTCCTATTGCTTTTCTACTGGTGGTCAGAAGAAGGCCTTATGATTTAGTGGAATTAAGCAATATTGAGAAAGGTTGTAGATACAGGTTTTATTTTTAGATTTCTTAGACTTGTAATATTGAGAAAGGTAACTAACCACTTCTTTGGATTCTCTGCAGCAGTATTAAAAAACCAAAAAAAAAACCTTTGTGTTTTGGAGGGTACTATTCAAGATGAGATGGGGCCCTGAATGGTTATTATTTACTAGTGGGAATAAGGTGCTTTACCATTTTCAAAGTAGTGTTTTCATTTTACCTGAAAGGTTGACTCTACAGGCCAAGTATTTTATATGAACAGATTTTATTTCTGAAATAGTTGAAACAGTTGGTTATGTGGCATTATAGGACTGTACATAATTGTAATCACTATTAAGAGCATTAAAGTTCTCTGGTTTTTTTAAACCAAAGTTTAAGGTGAAAAAAGGTGTGATTAGTAACTTTTTTCTCTTAGTAGTGAATATTACTCAAAATCCTAGGGGATGAACTCTTTGAAAGGATTATTTAACCAATTCTATTTTAGCAGAAACATTGAAAGAGCGCTCTACATTGTTATAGCTAACATTTGATTATCTGGGTTTTGGATTAAATCTTTAGTGTCAGTTTGCTGCTAATTAACACCTCTACCAAGAGAGGAAAGGACAGAATGGAAAGGAGTGCAAATTAAAAACTTTTTTAAAGTTATTTCTCCTTAATTCAAAGTTTGGAAGAGGCCTGGTGCAGTGGCTCACGCCTGTAATCCTAGCACTCTGGGAGGCCGAGGCGGGCGGATCGCTTGAGGTCAGGAATTCGAAACCAGCCTGAGCAAGAGACCCCATCTCTACTATAAATAGAAAGAAATTAATTGGTCAACTAATGTATATAGAAAAAAAATTAGCTGGGCATGGTGGCGCATACCTGTAGTCCCAGCTGCCCGGGAGGCAGAGACAGTAGGATTGCTTGAGCCCAGGAGTTTGAGGTTGCTGTGAGCTAGGCTGATGCCACGGCACTTACTCTAGCCTGGGCAACAAAGCGAAATTCTGTCTCAAAAAAAAAAAGAAAGTTTGGAAGAGAAGCAAGTTGAAACTGTAGGCAGATTATGTAAAAATTTGAGTTATCAGATCTCTTATTACTATATATAATACAGATTGTAAGTTCCTGAGCTACCATGACAAATTGTATTTATTATTGAAAACTTGTTTATACTGCATATATTTTAAAAGAATTATACCATGACAAAGAGACATACGTTGTAATATTTTAGATTTTTTTTTTAATTGTGGGAAAATACACATAATATACAATTTACTATTTTAACCATTATAAAGTGTACAATTCATTGGCATTAAGTACATTCATACTGTGGTACAACCATCACTATTATCTAGTTCCAGAACTTTTACATCATCACAAACAGAAGCTCTATGTGTTTTATTTTTTTATTTTTTTAATTTTTTTTTTATTTTGGCATATTATGGGGGTACAGATTTTAAGGTTTCAATAAATGCCCATTTGCCCCCCTTCCCCCAAAAGTCTGAGTCTCCATCATGACCATCCCCCAGATGGTGCACATCTCACTCATTATGTATGTATATACCCACCCCCCTATGTGTTTTAAATAATAACTCTCCATTCTTCCCTTCCCTTCCCCCAGCTCCTGATGACCTGATTACACTTTGTGACTGTATAAAATAATTTACCTGTTCTAGGCATCATATAAATGGAGTCATACAGTATTTGTCTTTTGGTGTCTGGCTTATTTCACTTAGCATGCATGTTATAGCATGTATAAGAATTTCATTTCTGTTTATGCTTGAATAATATTCCATTGTATATGAAGACCAAGGGTGGTCCTTTCTATGGTTGAACACTATTCCATTTTATGTTTATACCACGTTTGTCCATTCATCTGTTGACAGACTTTTGGGTTACTTCCACCTTTGAGCTATTGTGAATATTGCTTCTATATAGGTCCTTTTTTTAAATGGCATCTAATTTTATATTCTCTTATAGGTTTTTCATGATGTGAGCATGTACATATTAACCGAGATAATAAAATTTAATATAATTTTGATCATAAAATGTTCATAATGATTGGAGATTTGATTTTATAATAAACTTTTTTTTTATAATAAACTTTTATGTGGCCTTGTGTGGTAGCTCACACCTGTAGTCTTAGCACTCTGGGAGGCCGAGGTGGGAGGATTGTTTGAGCTCAGGAGTTTGAGACCAGCCTGAGCAAGACTGAGACCCCATCTATACCAAAAAAATAGAAAGAAATTAGCCGGACAACTAAAAAAAAAAAAATACATACACACATATATATACATATATATATATATATATAAATATCTCTATATAGATATATATTGACATATATCCATATCTATAGATATAGATATATCTAGATATATAAATAAATCAGCCGGGCATGGTGGCACATGCCTGTAGTCCCAGCTACTCGGGAGGCTGAGACAGGAAGATCATTTAAGCCCAGGAGTTTGAGGTTGCCATGAGCTAGGCTGACGCCACGGCAACAGAGTGAGACTCTGTCTCAAAAAAAAAAAAAAAGCCAGAAAGTTTTGTTAGCTTCTGTGTTTTATTTATAAATTCACCTCCTTATATTGAGCCAGAAAAGCTCTGACTCTGGGCTATAGTGAGCTATAGTGTCACCTTAGGCTACAGAGCAAGATCTGTCTCTTAAAAAAAAAAAAAAAAAAAGGCTCTAACTCTGTTATGTCTTGTTTTAGAGGAAACCAAACATTCTTTTTTTCTTTCCCCAGGGAGTTTGTATTTCCTTCCTTTTATATTTTTTCTTTAAAGAGAGTCTGGCATAATGTCAGAGCCTGGAAGAATGAAATATACTGAATAGGCAATTAAGTGAACTCTCCATCCAGCAGAAGGCATCTTATCTTGAATTGCTAGTGTTTTATGCTGGTCCCCCTTTCTCTTCCTTTCACCTTTTTGGTGTGGATAAACTCAGCCATTCACAACTATTTGGCAGTTTCACACATGTTTATTCATGGAGTGGGCATACTTAAGAGACATTTTCTTTTGTGTTTGATGAAGAAGCCATTTTGGATCTTTTTCTCCGTTGTAATCTGGTACTGAATTTTTAGATTCATGTTTCCTTTGAAGAGCAAAGGAATATTTTTCTCAAAAATGAGAATTAATAATTGCATTGGTAACAACAAAAAGTTCATCTCTATTAAAGATATTTGGGGGAAGGTCATTTGTTTTTAAAGAATAACATTTCTTGTGTGAGTCATTCTATTCAGCAAAATTTCCTTTGTAATAATTTTATACTGCCATATAATTTTTTTGGGGGGGTAACTTTTATTTTAAATTAAAAAAACTCTAAAAGTTTTTATTTTAGAAGGGCAGTAGAACAATTGAAGGAGGAATTTTAAGTCAACAATAAAACATGAATTCATTCCTTCAAAAGCTGAAAATTTTCTGCCAGGAACAGTCTATGCTAGGCTCTTAGCCCAGGAATTCCCTTTATACTCTTGAATATTGAGGACCCCTATACCACTGCTTTTCTCTGAGCACATGCGCGTGTGTGAGAGAAAGAGAAAGAGACATGCACACACACATTCACTTACTGTACTGGAAATTAAAACAAGAAATTAATTCATTTAAAAATAATCCATTACATAGTAACACAAATAACATTTCAATAAAGTAACCATTTTCCAAAAATAAAAAAAATAGTGAGAAATTTTGCAGATTTCTTTAATGTCTGGGTTAATTGATGATAACTGAATTCTTGTATCTGTGTCTGTATTAAATCTGTTGTGATAGCACACATCATGTAGCCTCTGGGTTACTCCAGTGTTCACTTATGAAAGAATGAGAGTGATAAAGGTAATGTCTTGGAAGTATTAATTTAACCTGGTAGACCTCCTGGAAGAGTCTTAGGGAGCCCCAGAGATATTCAGACCACAGTTTGTTTTGTTTTGTTTTTTTTGAGACAGAGTCTTGCTCTGTTGCCTGGGTTAGAGTGCTGTTGTTTCGGTCGAGCTTACAGCAACCTCAAACTCCTGGGCTCAAGTAGTTGTCCTGCCTCAGTCTCCCGAGTAGCTGGGACTACAGGCATGTGCCATCATGCCTGGCTAATTTTTCTGTTGTAGTAAAGAGGGGGTTTCACTCTTGCTTAGGCTGGTCTTGAACTTCTGATGTCAAGCTGTCCTTCTGCCTCGGCCTCCCAGAGTGCTAGGATTACAGGCATGAGCCACCATGCCCAGCCCAGACCACAGTTAGAAAACCAGTGTCTTATCCAGGGACTAAACATCTGTCTTACCCTTTACTCTTTAAAGCAAAGATACATAGAATTGTCCATCGCCTTATAATGGTCTTTTCTCCAATTGTCTATAGTATTCGAGCTGTGTTCTCTTAGTCTTAGGTTAATTTGAACTTTTTGAACTATGCTACTAGAGAACATAGTCATTACTTTTGTTGTTTCAACATTTTAATAAATGTTATGTTAGTTCTGGACCCAGTGAACTTAACAGAGTGATTTGAATAGGCAAAATAATATAAAGAAGTATTAACTATACAGGAGGTTGGGGTTGAGGAATTGCCTAGTAAGAAACAAAGAGCTAGCAAAGAGCTTAGTAAGAAGCTAGAGTATAGGAGAAGCAGCTATAAGGGGCAGCTGCTACCCCTAAAGTTGAGATAGAATACCCAAGGAAGAGGCCTTTCCATTCCCACCCTGCTTGAGATCTAGATCTTGTTGGAGAGGACATGGCTGGGGCTCACTGAATGGCAGAGAAGTTGCTGTGGTGCTGAGCTGGCAGAACTTGTTGGAAAAATACCCTATAGAATTTTCTGAAAATTCACCTTTTAGGGTGCTGATGAACCCTGCCAAGTTAGCACACCAATAAACACAACATTTTTATTCTGTGCATTTCTGCATTGCCCTCTCCTGACAAGACTTAGCATTATGGCATATGGCAAAGGAAAAATATTTGAAGGGCCCAGATTTTTTTCACAATGCAGGCAAAAAAGATGAATTTGGAGTGGAGATACAATAAGTTGATAAGGGGCCTAGTCTACCCCTTTGATACTTACAACTCTTTGAATACCTCAACTTCCACTACACTCTTCTACACAGCAAATCATGATTAGGAAGTTGATTAGGAAATGATGATAAGGATTAAGCTCTTTCAAGGTGGGAACCTTAGGAGTCAGTGCACTTTGGAGGTATAGTATGAAAGGTATAATTGCATTTCATTTACTGTTTGGGAATGCTGTTTATATGGAGCTCATAGATTGAAGATATCCTTTCCAGAGTAAAAGCTTGAAACAGATTTTGCAGAGTGCTTCTGTTTTGGTTTGGTTTAGAGATCTAGGATTTTTCAAACTTCTTTACACTTGGCAGTAAAAATTCGCAAATAAGAGCAATTTTTCATGTGTTTAATCACTCCAAGTTTCCAGAAGCACTTAATTGTAAGATGTTGTTGACAGGTGAGATTAAGCAGACTTTTTTATTAAGTGGTTATGGAGAAGATTTAAAAAAAAAATTTAGTTATTACAATTTCTTATTTGCTACAGTAACAAGTTACCACAAATTTAGAGATTTAAAACAACAGAGGTTTATTATCTTATGGTTCTGCAGGTCAGAGATGTGCTGGAGGATTTCACTGGACTAAAATCAAGGTGTCAGCCTGGCCAAGGTCCTTTCTGAAGGCTCCAGGGGAGAATCTGTTCCCTTGCTTTTCTAGCTTTTAGTGACATCATCTTCCAGCAACAGTGCAGCTCTTTGTGTCTGTTTCCTATAGTCATGTTTTTCTTTCTGACTCTAAACTATTCTGCTTCCCTCTGCTACTTTTAAGGTTACATTAGGCCCACTGGATAATCCAGGACAATCTCGCTGTTCACTGGATTAGCGATTTTAGTTTTCCTTTGCCATGCAACATATTTGTAACATGGTCACAGGTTCCAGGAATTAGCATCTGGAAGTCTTTGGGGGACTGTTATTTTGTCTACCACATTTTACTTACCTTACAGTTCTTTTAAAAAGAGGGGAACTTGTAGGTATTATGTTTCAGATCTGACTTTAACAGCAACAATAAAAATGGAACTCAGCTTTCCTGTTTCTTACCTTTAGGTTGAAATTTTGTTCTGTGGAAGTAGAAGATACTTTGTCAGTTTTTCCTTATATGCTATCAAGAAGTTTCTTATGGGGGAATGATTCTTCTGAATTCCTTTTGTCTTAACCTTTGTTTGAAAAGAGCAAAAAATATATATTTTTAAAAGAGTTAAAGAAAAGTTACCATGTTTATGGTTATTGTTATGTATTAATAATATAAAGAAAGAAGCACCTGGAAACAGAATTAGAGAATTGTAGTCTCAGGTGAGGTTAGAAATTTTGTTGTGGGGTTACTTGCTCCTTTTTAGAAAATCTTTATTAAACCAGAATTTAATGGTCTTGTATTTCTCTATGTCTGCTTACTAGCCACCTTCAGGTTGGTGGTAGGACATGTCATTTGATCTGTAAGCTTAAAAATTTTTTCTTTTGTTAACATCCTCATGTTGTGAGAAGAAATATAATTTATAGAAGAATGTTAATTTTCTTAGGCTTAAGACAGAACTCTTCAGAAAAAACTTGTGTGGCAGTTTTTTGTTCTACTGTTTGCATAGTTATGTAGACAGACATAGATGCATATACTTCTACTCTAGGCTTTGGGATGCTATGTTAATTGTTGCTAGGTAGGGAAGTCTTGAGATTTCCTTCTCTGTGAAATGGAGGTGGTAAAGTAAAACTGTTGTCTTAGGTCAAGGTTGGCAAACTGTAGCTAGCCACCAGGTATCCTGCCTGTTTTTGTATGGCTTATGAGCTAAGGTTGGTTTTTACATTTAAAAATAGTTTAAACAAAATAATGTTTTGCAATATGTGAATGAAAATTATATGAAATGGAAATTTCAGTGTTCATAAATAAAGTTTTATTGGAACACAGCCACACTCATTCATTCATGTGTTGTTCATGGCCACTTTTGTGCTACACTGGTTGAGTAATTTTGTAGGAGAGACTTTTTGTGGCCTACAAAACCTAAAATATATACCATCTGGCCTTTTATAGAAAAAGTTTGTTGACCCTGCTTTAGAATGTTAGGAGCACTGATTAGTTATTACTTTAATCACATATGCTCTTTTTTAAAATTTTTATTTTATTTATTTTATTTTTATTTTTTGAGACAGAGTCTTACTCTTTGCCCAGGGTACAGTGCCATGGTGTCAGCCTAGCTCACAGCAACTTCAAACTCCTAGGCTCAAGGGATCCTTCTGCCTCAGCCTCCCAAGTAGCTGGGACTACAGGCATGCACCACCATGCCCAGCTCATTTTTTCTATATTTTTAGTTGGCCAATTAATTTCTATTTATAGTAGAGACAGGATCTCACTCTTGCTCAGGCTGGTTTCGAACTCCTGACCTTTAGCAATCCTCCTGCCTCAGCCTCCCAGAGTGCTAGGATTACAGGTGTGAGCCGCCATGCCTAACCTTACACAAGCTCTTGAAGCAGCTTCCACAAATTGCTTATTAGATGGCTAAAAATTAAATTATAAGTAGCTATATAAAGGGTTGTGGTGATGTCATGTACTACTGGTGGTAAACTTTGAGATGTAATTATTCAGTTATTTCTGTAGAAAAATGTGAAAATAATGTGCTATTCTGTTGAAAGCCAAGTATATTAATTTGCTAAGGCTGCCAGTACCACAGATTGGATGTCTTAAATGACAGATATTGATTTTGTCAGAGTTCTGGGGGCTAGAATTCTGAGATCAAGATGTCAGCAGGTTTGGTTTCTCCTAAGGCCTCTCTCCTTGGTTTACAGATGGCTACCTTCTGTCTGTGTCCTCCTCACAGGGCCTTTCCTCTGGGCATGCATTCCTGGTGTCTCTTTCTCTTCTTCTATCAGTCATAATGGATTGAGGCCCCCACCCATGTAACCTCATTTAACCTTAATTACCTCTTTAAAGCCCCTGTAACCAAATATAGTCATTGTAAGGTACTGGGGGTTAGGGCATCAACATATGACTTTTGAGGGGATATAATTCAGTCCATAGCACCAAGGAATTTCTAATAGACACTTCATTTATCTATTAAGCAGATCTTGAGGGTGTGCTGTGTGACAGATACTATTCTAGATGAATATGGTGAATAAGACAGATTAGGTTTAACAAGGAGCTGATGATTTAGTGGGGAAATACAGGCATTTAAAGGAAAATAAATAATTTCAGAGAGTGATAAGGACTATGAAGGAAATTAAACACTGTAAAGTGTTAAGAGTGACTGGTGTGAAGGGTGAAGTAATGCTATTTTAGGGTGGTTAGGTGAGGGCTTCCTGAAAAGGTGACCTTTCACCTGAGAGCATAAATGGTAAGGGATAGTTAGCTAGTTAAGTGCCCAAGCCTGTTTCCAGGGCCTGCTGCTGGTCAAGGTTGGTATGGAAAAGGATCAAAATCATGAGCCAATTAGGGAGCTTTGTAAGTTGAGATTGGAGAGGTTGGTAGGGATGAAATCATGAAGGACCTCATTGAGATTATAGTAAAGATTTTGGTTTTCTTTTGCACAAGAAATAAAATCTACTTGAGGGATTTTAGGAAGAGTGACATGATTTTTCTATTTGGAAGAGTACTTTTACTGTCAAATAAAGAGACGAGACTGCACGTATGAGAGTAGTAGATAGGGAGACCAGTTAGGAGATTATCAAAGTATTGTAAGTCAGAGATATTGGTAGTTTAGCTTAAGATAGTGGCAGAGAAGAGGAAAAGAAATAGAATTTGAGAGAGATTTTAGAGAGAAAAATCCATGGTATTTGCTAGTGGATTAGGTATAGGGATTTGGGAAGAGGGAGGAATATCTTTGCAAATAATGTCTAATACTGTCCATTATGGCAAGTAAACCTACAGTGTTAGCAAATCTAGTGATTGTGGCAGCAGCAAATTGCAGGATATAATTTGGAAAGGTAAAAACCTTCAGTCATTAAATAGAAAAACATAAGGCAAGTAAACAGTGCTGTGGTTTAATTGTGGTCCAACTGACAGGCTTAAAACTACTAGAAAACCTGTAGGGAATTCATGGTTTGTCATAAAGTGTGCTGTTGGGACAAATAATCTGTTTGGAACTAAAAAGACCTGGAAAGTATTATAAAATAATGAATGTCAGGTTTGGTGGAAGGACTATGCATGCCATTAAGTGATTTTCTTTAGAGCTAGAGTTATTTATTCCAAGGTAAATTTTTTTTAAATGGACAAGATTTTTGATGAAAGTGGATGTACATAAAATAATGTTAGGTAAAGATGAATGGAGATGAAAGGAATAGGTTAAGACTATCTTCTTAAAAGTTTGAACTATTTTTGTCAAAAATAATTTTATTACTTCTTGGCTAGACTTTGAAAAGTAAAAAAAAAAAAAAGAATTTTATGGTTATTGAACTCTCGATGAGGAATCAGAGAATTGAGATCTGGTCTGGTTTTGCCAGTTTTTTTCCTATGGTTAGATCTTCCTCTGAGCCTCAGGTCCCACATCCATAAGCAGGCATTTAGTAAATGGCTAATTTTAGAAGAAAGAAGGCATTCAGAGATGCACAGTAATTCTAGATTCTTAATGGAACACATTCATCCCTTGGTATCCATAGAGGATTGGTTCCAGGACCTCCCATAGATACCAAAATCCATGAATGTTCAAATTCCTGGTGTAAAATAGGGTAGTGTTTGCATATAAACTGTAAATATCTTCCTGTATACTTTAAACCATCTCTAAATTACTTAATACAATTTAAATGCTATGTAGACAGTTATTATACTGTATTGTTTAGGAAAAAAAGGAAACAGGAGAAAAAAGCCTGTCCATGTTCCGTACAGATGCATTTTCCCCCAATTTCTTTCTTTTCTTTTTTTATTTTTTGAGACAGAGTCTCACTCTTGTTCCCCGGGCTAGAGTGCAATGGAGTCAGCTTAGCTCATAGCAGCCTCATACTCTTGGGCTCAAGCGACCCTTCTGCCTCAGCCTCCTGAGTAGCTGGGACTACAGGTGTGCACCACTACACCTGGCTAATTTTTTTTTCTACATATATGTTTAGTTGTCTGGCTAATTTCTTTCTGTTTTTAGTAGAGACGGGGGTCTCACTCTTGCTCAGGCTGGTCTCGAACTCCTGACCTCAAGCATTCCTCCCGCCTTGGCCTCCCAGAGTGCTAGGATTACAGGCATGAGCCACCACGCTCGGCCAAAACTAGTCTTAATAACTTTAAAAAGATTGAAATCACGCAAAGTGTCTTTTCTGGTCACAATGGAATGAAAGTAGAAACAAGAGAAGGAAAACTGGAAAATTTATAAACGTGGAATTTAACACACTCTTAACTAATTTGGTCAAAGAAAAATCACAAGGAAAATTAGAGAAATTAGAAAATATCTTGGGACAAATGAAACAAAAACAAAACATACCAAAACTTAGGAGATGCAAAATATGTATCATTTAATACAATGAACTAAAAAAAAAAAACAGTTAAGAGAAGAAAGGGGAAAAAAACACATTTGTACTGTCTTTTATGGTTACATAACTAAATTTTTGGGGGTGGTGGTGATGTGTGGATTTGAATTACTGTTTGAAGTTACTTGCTTTCAGGCTTTAGTATTACTTTTATGATGATTCTGCCAGCAACAAAATCTCAGTTCTGTTATATTTTAAAATCTGGGAAAGTCTTTATTTCACCTTCAGTTTTGAAAGATGGCTTTGCTAGATATAAGATTCTTGGTTGACAACCTCCTCCCCCTTTCAGGTCTTTTGAGTATGTTATCTCACTATCTTCTCTCTGCCATTGTTTCTGCTTACAAGTCAGCTGCTAATCTTACTGAGTCTCATTTTAAATAATGAGTCATTTTTTTTTTTTTTCCTGCTGCTGCCTTCAAGATTTTCTCCTTGCCTTTGACTTTTAGCATTTTTACTATGAAGCATCTGTCTGTGAATGTCTTTGCATTTCTCCTATTTGGAATTTATTGTGTTTCCTGGATGTATAGTTTAGTGTTTTCAATAACTTTTTCTTTTGAGACACAGTCTCACTCTGTTGCCTGGGCTGGAGTGCTGTGGCATCAGCCTAGCTCACAGCAACCTTAAACTCCTGGGCTAATCTTCCTGCCTCAGCCTCCCAAGTAGCTGGGACTACAGGCGTGTGCCACCCCGCCCAGCTAATTTTTCTATTTTTAGTAGAGACGGAATATCACTCCTGTTCAGGCTGGCCTCGAACTCCTGAGCTCAAGCCATCCTCCTTCCTCAGCCTCCCAGAGTGCTAGAATTACAGGTGTAAGCTACCACACCTGCCCTGTTTTCAATAAATTTGTGAAGTTTTTAGCCATTATTTCTTTGAATTTTTTTTTCCTACTCCTTTCTCTCTCTCTTTTTGGTACTCTCATACTGCTTACATTGATGTGCTTAAGGGTGTCCCACGTATCTCTAAGACTCTATTTTACTTCTTTCTTGTCTTTGTCCTTTGGCTTGCATAATCTTTATCAATCTAGCTTCAATTTTACTTATTCTTTCTTCTGCAGGTCTACTGTTGTGCCCCTGTAGTGATTTTTAAAATTTCAGTTGTCATACTTTTCATAATTTCCATTTGGTTCTTCTCTTTCTAATTTCTGTCTCTTTATTGATATTCTGTATTATGCTTTCATTTACCTCTTTAATCATAGTTTCCTTTCATTCTGTGAACATTTAATGGTTACGTTAAAGTCTTTTTATGATAAATTTGACATCTGTTCTCTCACAGGCATTTTTCATTGCTTACTCCCTCCCCCCATTGTATGGGCTGCACTTTTTCATTAATATTTTTTATATTATATGCCTCATAATTTTTTTTTTAATCTGGACATGTTAAATGATAACTCTGTAGCAGTTCTGGGTACTGGTCCCCCTTCTTCCAGGGTTTACTATTATTTGATTGTTTAGTGACTGACTGGATTATTTTAGTGAACTTTGTTTCCCTCCCTAGTCTTCACTCTCTAACTTGGGATAAGCCTTCAGTCACACTGAGATGATAGTGTTTTTGGTAGGGTCCTCTTCTCTTCATTTCTGGAACATACCCAGCTTTAAACTCCACTAATTGCTGGATGATTGCTCTATTGATTTCAACCAATGCCCTGAAGTAAAAGTTGTCCTAAGACTAATCCAAATTCTGGTTTCTTTGAAGGAATAGTTTCTGGGATCAGTGTTTAATTTTGTTCTGATCCCTGGTTCTGTTGCTTTGGGAAAAGATTAGGAGCTATATGGGGTTTTTTGTTTACCTTCTCTCCTGAGGGAAACTCTGAGCTTGTTCTCTAGAGGTGTGGGAGTGGGAACAATGACAAGTTTCTCTCTGAGTGACAACCCATTCGTTCTAGGAGATGAGCGTTCAGTGGGAGGGTAGGTAGTAGCCTTCGGTCCCACTGGTGTGGAAGCACCGCATGATGAGCAGGGTTGAGAATGGTAAGAGTTTCATTATTCTCAGTGTGACAGGCCCTAGGTAGAGCTTTTGTTCAACAAGTGGGGTCTGGGCAGAAAGGAGTCCCCACTTCCAAACTGTGTTTGTGAAGGACTTAGCCTCAAGCAACAGGTAGCTGGGGAAGGATTAATGAGAAACACTGATGTCCTGCTCCTGGGGTTAGGGGAGAAACCTCTTCATCTGGGTGGAGAGTGCAGAGGGAACTTGCATCAGTCTGGAGTGGAGTCTCTGCTTCTTTGAGCTGGGAGAGGGTGGATAGGAAAAAAGAGGTTCAAATACCACAGTCTGTAATTGAATTTTCATAGGTGTCTTTAAACAGATGTTTCTTCGTTTGCTATTTGCCCTTTGGAGTATTTCCAATGGTTGTTTTTTTCATAGTTTTCACCAGTTTCTCTGGGGAGCAGGCCATTGGAGCTCCTTGCACTGTCATGCCAGAAGTCAGTCTCCTTGTTGTTACTGTTTTGTTTTGTTTTTTTTTAAAGTCATTCTGATTAGGTTTGTAGTGCTATCTCATGGTGGTTTTTTTTTTTTGAGACAGAGTCTCGCTTTGTTGCCCAGGCTAGAGTGAGTGCCGTGGCATCAGCCTAGCTCACAGCAACCTCAAACTACTGGGCTCAAGGGATCCTCCTGCCTCAGTCTCCCAAGTAGCTGGGACTACAGGCATGTGCCACCATGCCCGGCTAATTTTTTGTATATATTAGTTGGCCAATTAATTTCTTTCTATTTATAGTAGAGATGGGGTCTCGCTCTTGCTCAGGCTGGTTTCGAACTCCTGACCTCGAGCAATCCGCCCGCCTCGGCCTCCCAGAGAGCTAGGATTACAGGCGTGAGCCACCGCGCCCGGCCTCATGGTGGTTTTAATTTGCATTTCCTAGGTGGCTAATGATGTTGAACATCTTTACATATGACTATTTGCCATCAGTGTATCTATCCTCTTTGGTGAGATGTTCATTTGTGACATTTTTCATTTTCCAGTTGGATTGTTTTTGTACTGTTTAATTTTGAGAATTCATACTAATGCTGTATTGGATATGTGATGTGCAAATATTTTCTCCCAGTCCTTAATTTGTCTTTTCAACTTCTTATCAGGGTCTCTCAGAAAAGTTAATTTTTGTAAGTCCAGTTATCAGTGTTTCCCTTAATGGATTGTACTTTCGGTGTCAAGTTTTAGAACTCTATGCCTAGCTCTAGATTTTCCCATGGCTTTTTTGTTTTATTTTTTTTATTTTTTTTTTTTTTGAGACAGATTGTCACTTTGTTGCCTAGGCTAGAGTGCCAAGGTGTCAGCCTAGCTCCCAGCAACCTCAAACTCCTGGGCTCAACCAATCCTTCTGCCTCAGCCTCCCAAGTAGCTGGGACTACAGGCATGTGCCACCATGCCCGGCTAATTTTTTATATGTATTTTTAGTTGGCCAATTAATTTCTTTCTATTTTTAGTAGAGAGGGGGTCTCGCTCTTCTTCAGGTTGGTTTCAAACTCTTGACCTTGAGTGATCCTCCTGCCTTGGCCTCCCAGAGTGCTAGGATTATAGGCGTGAGCCACCGTGCCCGGCCTCCCCTGTGTTTTTAAAGGAAGTTTTATAGTTTTGCATTTTACATTTAAGTCCACAATCCATTTTGAGTTAATATTTTTATAAGGTATGAGGTTTAGATTGATGTTCATTTTGTTTGTCTTTTGCCTATGGATGTTCAATTATTTCAGCACCATTTGTTGAAAAAGACTATCCTTCTTTCATTGAATTGCTTTGGCATATTTATAAAATAATAGGCATACTTGTATCAGTCATTTCTGGGTTCTCTATTCTGTTCCTGTCACTCTTTATATGTATTCCTCTGCCAAAACCACACTGTCTGGACTACTGTGGCTGTATAGTAAGTAGGCCTTCAATCAGGTAAAGACATTCTTCTCATTTTTAAAATTGTTTTGGTTAGTCTAGAGCTGTGCTTTCCATAGAAATTTTAGAATAAGTTTGTTTATATCTACAAAAATCTTTGCTGAGATCTTGATAAGAATTACATTAAACCTATAGAACAATTTGGAGAGAATTGATATCTTTACTGTGTTGAGTCTTCTAATCCTTGAACATAGTATATTGCTGTTTGTTTAGATTTTAGATTTCTTTCATCAATATTTTATAATTTTTAGCATGCAGATCCAGTGCATATTTTGTTAAGTGTATACTTAAAGTACATAATTATTTTGAAGCAATTGTAAATGGTATTATTTAAAATTTAAGTTTCTACATGTTTATTGTTAATATATAGAAATGTAATTGATATTTGGTGTTCATCTTGAATCCTGTGACCTCCTGAACTCATTTATTATTTTTAGAAATATTTTTGTAGATCCTGAGTAACATTTTAAGATTTGTTTTGAGGTGTTTTATCTTTTTTCTATTGCAATGTATTTTTTCTTCCACAATGACCAAATATTGTTTGGTTTTGGGACGAAGGCTGGTGATATACATATATTTTATGTCCAATCACGTTGATGAATTTTCTTATTTATAATATTTTTTTCAGTTGATTCTCTTGGGTTTTATAGGTGAAACAGTCATATAATCTGGAATACTTACAGTTTTGTCTTTCTCTTTCCAATTTTTGTACCCCTAATTATTTCCTCATTTAATGTCTAAAACTCCAAGATGGATTTAAATAATGTGGGTGATAAAGTTTACCTTTCCTTCTGTTAACAGAACAAAATCCCAAACTCTGTAAAATAATTTACAGAGGTTTATTTTGGGCTGAGTGTATGTAACCACAGCCCAGAGAAACATGCCCTCATGAAGTCTTGAGAAAATGCTCCCAAGGTAGCTGTACAGTGTGGTTTTATACATTCATGGAGACAGGAATTACATGTAAAATCATAAATCAATACGTGGAAGGTGAACATTAGTTTGGCCCCCAAAGGCAGCATATGGGGTGGGGAGAGGCTTAAAGATTCTTTGACTTGTAATGGGTTAAAGAAATGAACTTGAACTTTGCCTAAAGGATGGGAATGTGTTAAGGTAAGAAAGTTTGTTAATCAGAGACAAGGGCACTGGATTGAGACTCCAGTGATCTGTTAAATAGATTAATGGCCTGTAGGTGTGGTTTAACCTTTGTCTTGCATGGCCTTAGGCCTATTAATGATATACTATCTTATTGTTACAAAGAATAACTCCAAAAGGTAGGGGGCATGACCAGTTGTGTGTATGACTGCCCTTCTTGTGGTGGGCAACTCAGCTTTAAGGTTTTTCTGGAGTCCTCTTGGCCAAGAGGGGGGTCCATTCTGTTGGCTGGTGGGGGGAGTGGTAAGATTTTATTTTAGTTCACACTTCTGATTTCACTTTAGACTGACTTGTTTGTTTTTTATTTCAAGGCATTGCATTCTAGTAGGAATTAATTTATTCAGTAGGTAGAATGCAAATAAAGTAAAATATATAGTGAATTTCAGTTCTTTAGGGTATTCTAGGATTGGGGTATTCTGTTTTGTTAACTTTTTGGAGCCTGAGGGTTGACATAAATACTTTTTTTTTTTTTTTTTTTTTTTGAGACAGAGTCTCGCTTTCTTGCCCAGGCTAGAGTGAGTGCCGTGGCGTCAGCCTCGCTCACAGCAACCTCAGACTCCTGGGCTCAAGCAATCCTCCTGCCTCAGCCTCCCGAGTAGCTGGGACTACAGGCACGAGCCACCATGCCCGGCTGATTTTTTATATTATATATATTAGTTGGCCAATTAATTTCTTTCTATTTTTATGGTAGAGACGGGGTCTCGCTCAGGCTGGTTTTGAACTCCTGACCTTGAGCAATCTGCCCGCCTCGGCCTCCCAGAGTGCTAGGATTACAGGCGTGAGCCACCGCGCCCGGCCCATAAATACTTTTTCATTCAGCAAGTCTATTGTTGAAACTCTATATTGATAGGCTTTCCTGCTTTAGTATATAGGGTGGGGAATATTATTAAATATTTTCAAAGATTTTGCAGTGCTTTATTTTCTTGATTCTTATTTTTCGGTACTTATAAATTTAGAAAACATCGTTGATAGGAATATATATTGATCTCAGGACTTTCCTGGAAATTTATTTTCTTATTCCTTTTTATTTTAAAGAGAAGCCTTAAACAATTTTTTGGGAACACTTATTTCTTGTCATTTGCTTTCTTTTTCTGAGTTAAGGTTTACAAAACAATTCTAACCAATGGAGCATGCTGTTTATATTCTCATAAATGAGCAACACTGTTCCATATATATAGCTCCTGCTTATGATAAGTTTGGTGTAGTCATATTTCAAGAACACTTTTAAGATGCTTTATTCTACTTGCTACAGTTTGAGAATGAAAATCCCAAATCTGTAGTTTACTTGTGATGTAAACCAACTAGCTTGAGGGTTCAATTTCTTATTTTTTTCACCCCTGTCTTAGTTTTGTTGGGCAGTGGAAAGTGCATGAAGTTCATGAGGTCAGGAAGACCTGGGTATAAATTTTAGCTGTTTCTCTTTGTTACCTAATTATCTTGAATGCATTACTTAATCTGTGAGCCTCAGTTTCCATATCTGTTACATAGAGGATAATAATACCTCAGAGGCCTATATTTAAGGATTATATGAGATACCATGTGTAAATTCTCTGGTACAGAATTTACCTTTGTTAATCCTCTATAAAGGATAGTTGCCTCTTCCCTGAAACAAAACGAAATGGTGGGTGTGAACTAGCTTTGTTAGCTGTAAATAATTAAATATGAACCATTGTGTCCTCTTTTAGAAATGGGCATTAGTAACATAGTTTATAATATCAAGTAGTATAATGTGCTTGTTCAGGGTCAGAAATGGTTAAGTACATGCCCAAGTTTGGTGATCCTTAAAAGATTTGTGTTTGTTGCTGCTGGTGGTGTTTTGTTTTTTGTTTGTTTGTTTTGAGTTAGTCTCACTCTGTCACGCTAGGTGGAGTGTAGTGGCCTCTCAAAGCTCACTGCAACCTCAAACTCCTGGGCTCAAGCAATAGCCCTGCCTCAGCCTCCTGAGTAGCTGGGACCACAGATGTGTGCCATGGTGCCTGGCTAATTTTTGTGTTTTTGTAGATATGGCGTCTTGCTCTTGCTTAGGCTGGTCTCAAACTCCTGAGCTCAAGCAGTCCTCCTGCCTCGGCCTCCCAGAGTGGTAGGGTACAGGCACGAGCCACTGTGCCCAGCCTTGTGTGTGTTCTTGCTCCATCAACTTTCAAAGTCCTTAGAGAAATCCTGTAGCAAACTCACATGATTTATGAGACTAACAGTTGGCTAATTCTTAGTCTAATTCTAATTCTTTGACTAATTCTTAGTCTGTGTATCCATATAAATGAACACTGAATACACCTGTTACTTTCTTTTTATGGAATCTAGGCCCTCCCACTTTGCCTCACTCCTCCTTTCCCCAGTAAGAACTTTGAATCTTGTGGGATTTAAGAACTAGCATATACCCTGGTCTCTTCCTGTTTTGGTAGTTCTGGTTGGATTGACTATGATAATCCTTATTTGGATATGCAACTAATTGTCTAAAATAAGCTTGTGTACCATGAGTTAAGAGTTAGAGTGCCAAGGACTTGAAAGGATTGAACTCCTATGAAACTTACTTGTTCCAGTCCATTTTAGAGAGAGATTAATGATTTCTGAAAATGTTTTTACTACTCAAGAACATTGAAGTATTTACCAAATATTCATTAAACACTTATGTGCGTAGCACTTTCTAGGAACCCAGATGGATATAAAAGGAGGAGTATGCTTTGGTCCTAAGTTTCTTCCTTTCAGGGTAGTTTAGTCAGAGTTCAAAACAACTAAAAAAATGTGGAAATGTCAGACATTAACCTTTGAATGCAAAACATTACCAATAATAAGTGCTATATAAACTCAGAGACTTTGTCCTATTTATTTTAATACAAAGCATGGTGAATTTTGGTTTCCTCACCTGTGAAATAGAAATAAAAATATCCTATAGGATCACTGTGATGTTTAAATGAGGTTAGATGTGTAAAAACCCAGTTATAATATATAAACCTACATATATTCTTCTAACATATACAATTTGGATTTAGAATTCTAATTTTAAATTAGAATCATATATATTTTTTCTATATTTTTAATTGGAAAAGTAATATATAGTAAAAAAAAAAAAATGCAGGCAGAACAATGTGAAAAGTATTCTCCCTTGAGACCCTAGGTTCTTTGTGTACTTCTGTACCCAAAGCATGGTTTTGAATATTTTCCAATAATTATACTAATACATACACACTTACAGACAATTATATATTTTTATAACATCTAAGTGGGAAAATATTATACATGTTGTCTTGTATCCTGCTTTTATAATTTAAAAAAGATTTTGGCAGTCTCCTCATCAACAAATATAGGCTTTTAATACATTATTCTTTTGTTATTTTTAATGATTGTTGAGTGTTCTATTGTTCGAATGTATAATAATATAACTATGTCTTTTTCCCAGCACTCATTTAATGTACTTATTCAAAATATATTTATTCAGAACTTTCCTGTCTTTAGGGTCAATTCACTACTCTGAAAGTACATTCTCCCAAGAAGAAGGGACAGAAAGAAAGACCTCTTTGTAAGAAAGCCTTGAGTATCCCATGAACGAGCCAGCAGAAAACCGATTGGGGTGCAGCAGGACTCCAGAGCCAAATATAAGGCTCAGAAAAGGGCACCAGCTTGATGGTACAAGGGGAGGTGATAATGACAACCACCAAGGAGATTTGGAGCCTATTATAGAGGCATCTGCTCGTTCTTCCCATCATAGAAAAGTAAGTAATGTTGGAAGGATGGTAAACAAAACAAAAATTTATGGGGATATGGTAAGAGGGATGCTATTAAAAAAATATATAGGGCCATTGCTGGAGAGGGGATGGAGTGTTGAGAAGGAACCTTGAGCACATTTGTATTTTTTCTTCAGCATAACTTGAAGTCACTCATTCTTAAATTAGCTTAGATATTATTTGATTACATAGTTTCACCTTTCTTGCTAATGCCTAAAATCATACTTAATCTGCTTTATCTTCTTTAAGGAAGAAATGGGTTTTGTAGTTACCATATAACCTTTGTAATTTGACCAGGCTTTAGTTGTGACATTATCAGTTATATATTTTTGGAGAAATTCTAATTGTGTGCTGAAACTATTCCAAAAACTGTTTATCTTCAGTGTATATCTTGGGATTCAGTAGAATTCTGTAAGTAGAAGGCAGATTTTAATCTTTCCTCTTACTTCCCAGAGAAAAGAGTGTCTTCAGGCAGCTATACCTAGAAAGCAAAGGCATAAATATTTCTGAACAGCATCAGAAAGTCCTTTTTACAGACATTTTGCTATGTGTGCTGGAACTTTCCCATTATGTAGCATGGGTTCAATATTGTGGCACTAGTACGGTGTTTCTCAAACTATGGGTTGTGAATTAATTTTAGTATTATAAAGCATAAAAAAAGATGAACAGCAAAATAGAATTAAAAAATTGAGGTACATGTATGTAATAAATAAATAATATACATTTAAACTATATTATTTGATGACATTTTTAGCTTTATATAGTTATATATGTACATGTAAATGTACATATAAATAAATGTAATGTAAATGTAAATATATATGTAAATATAAATAGCTTTATATAGTTATATATGTAAATATAAATAAAAATATGAATAAATAAATATTTATTCATGTAAATGATACATGAAATACATTTCTTACTGTGGGTTGTAGTTGAAACTATCTCGAAGGCCTCTCCTTGGAGCAGCACCTATACTTCCATAAGAGATGGACATACTGTATGGATAACAGTGTTGTTGGGTTGAACTCCAGAGAGTTGTCTTGTCCTTTCAGGTCTTTTATAAGAATTTCACCAGAATGTCTTAGTAATTACAGGCTATTGTGGCAAGAGATTTAAGCCTATTTCTTCTTTTATTCTTGATAACACTTTTTAAAGCCAACCTTATACTTTTGACTAGATAGATTGTGCTACAGTGAAAGATTATGTATGTGCGTGTGTGCATATATCCATATGGATAGATTAATAATTTATAGGACTTTAAAAAGCAGCCTACAATAAGTATAATTTGGCCTTTAAACCAGTATTTCTGTTTAAAATGACTTTTGACAGATACCTGGAGCAAGAACTTTCTTGTACACTTGAGACTTAACTTTCTTGTTGCTGTTTTATAGTACAGTGTAATGGAGTTTAAGCTTCCCTTGCCAGGCAGAACAAACTGAATTTCACTCAGTTGCTATTAAGGCCTGAGCAGTTGTTAATGCAGTTGCTGTTCCACTGAGAACTATCACTGAGTTTGGATGAGTGACTGAGTATTTTTTGTCCTTAACATGAAATCTACCTTCTTAACAAATTTTTAAGTATATAGTACAGTATTCTTGCTACGCGCACATTATTGTATAGTAGATCTCTAGAACTTTTTCGTCTTACATTACTAAAACTCTATATCCATTGATTAGCAAGTCCCCAATCCCCCATCCCCCTCAACCACCATTCTACTTTCTGCTTCTATGAGTTTGACTATTTTAAATACCTTGTAAGTGGAATCATACAGTATTTGTCCTTCTGTGACTGGCTTTTGATGTAGCATAAATATCTTCAGGGTTTGTCTATGTTGTAGCATATGACAGGATTCATTGTATGTATATAGCACATTTTCTTTATCCATTCATCCATAGGTGGACATTGAGGTTGTTTCAACCTTTTGGCTATTGCAAATAATGCTGCTATGAACATGAGCATGCAGATATCTCTTCAGGATCCTGTTTTCAGTATTGTGGATAAATTCACAGAAGAGGGATTGCTGGATCATATGATATTTCTATTTTAGATTTTTTGAGGTACTCCTACTGTTTTTCATAGCTGTTGTATCATTTCATTATACATTCCCACCAACAGTGCAAAAGGTTCCATTTTCTTTACATCCTGGCCAACGCTTGCTATTTTCTTTTTTTTCCTTCGGATAATGGATGTCCTAACAGGTTTGAGGGTTTGAGGTAATATCTCATTATGGTTTTGATTTGCATTTCCCTGATGGTTAGTGATGCTGAACATCTTTTCACATACCTGTTGGCCATGCCTTATTTGGAGAAATGTCTATTCAGGTTCTTTGCCCATTTAAAAATCAGGTTACTTATTTTTTTTTTTTTTTTTGCTTTTGAGTTGTAGGCATTCCCTACACATTTTGGATATTAACCCTGTATTTAACCCCTTATTAGTTATGTGATTTGCAAGTGATTTTTCCCATTCCAAGGTTTGCCTTTTTACCCTGTTGATTGTTTTCCTTGCTGTGCAGAAGCTTCTTAGTTTAATTTAGTCCCACTTGTCCAATTTTGCTATTCTTGCTGATGCTTTTGGTATCAGGTTGAAATCATTGCCAAGGTCAATGTTGTGAAGGATTTCACCTATGCTTTCTTCTAGGAGTTTTATAGTTTCAGGTCTTAATGTTTAAGTCTTTAACCTACTTTGAGTTGAGTGTATAGTGACAGGGGTCCTCAAACTGCGGCCTGTGGGCCACATGCGGCCCTCTGAGGACATTTATCTGGCCCGCCAGGTGTTTTTGCTGCCGCTGTCTGTCCTGCTTAGCAGCCGACTTGTCCTGGGCCCTCAGTGCGCATGTGTGGAATGTGCGCTGCACTCTCCAACGGCCCTCCAATGGTCTGAGGGACACTGAACTTGCCACCTGTTTAAAAAGGACCCCTGGTAAGATAAGGATCCAATTTCATTTTTTTGCACGTGGATATTCAGGTTTTCCAACACCCTTTGTTGAAGTCACTCCTTTCCCAATTATGTAGTCTGGGTGCTGCTTGGCTAACATCATTTGATTATATATGTGTGGCTTTATTTCTGGGGTCTCTATTCTGTCCCATTGGTCTGTATGGCTGTTTTTATGCTAGTACCATATATTTTTTTTTTTTCCACTTGGGTAGTTTCACTTAACATATTGTTTTGATTATTGTAGCTTTGTAATATGTTTTGAATGTGTAAGACTTCCAGCCTTGTTTTTCTTTCTCAAGATTGTTTTGTCTATTTGGGTTCCTTTGTGGTTCCATATGAAATTTAGGATTGTCTTTTTCTATGACTAGGATTATCTTGAAGTGGAAATGTAATAAACATAATTGGAAGAAGATTGACCAAGAGACCAAGATGTTGAACACAGGGTCAGATATTGAACACGTGTTCTAGTCTTATGAAATAGGTGAATTATTTAAGTTCCTGAGGTTTTGTTTTTTTCATATGTAATATGAGGTCAATATATGATCTCTGTGTTTCTTTCCAGTTATGGTAGAATGCTACAATTTTATCAATTTCTTGATATTAAGAAATGTTCTCAGTTGGGCGTGGTGGCTCATGCTTGTAATCCTAGCACTCTGGGAGGCCGAGGTGGGCGGATCATTTGAGCTCAGGAGTTTAAGACCAGCCTGAGCAAGAGCGAGATCCCATCTCTACTAAAAATAGAAAGACATTAATTGGCCAACTAAAAATATATAGGAAAAAAAAAATTAGCCAGGCATGGAGGCTCATGTCTGTAGTCCCAGCTACTTGGGAGGCTGAGGCTCAAGGCCTGGGATCGCTTGAGCCCAGGAGTTGAGGTTTCTGTGAGCTAGGCTGATGCCATGGCACTCTAGCCTGGGCAACAGAGTGAGACTCTCTCTCTCAAAAAAAATGTTCTCAAGGGTTTTTAGAATGTATACTTTGAGCTATTCTGAAATACACTCATATCCAATGTAAAGAACAGATGGTAATGAAAAAAGTAGTTCCTCTGGCAGTTTCTAGAGGTGGTTGTGTTAAGTAAAGGCCAGTAAGGAGGAAAAGAGGGAATGTGTGCGGGGATTTTAAGCAACAGGTATAGTGTGTAGCAAGGTCCTGAGTCTGAAAAGAACTTGGTGAATTTGAGGAGTGCGGTGAGTGGATAGAGGGAGGATGGTAAGAGATCAGGTTAAAAAAATGTAGGTAAGGGCCTTGTAGACCACCATGGGAAGGTCTTAAGCAAAGGAGTGATAAGACCTCATATACATCCTAAAAAGATGACTTTTTAACTTTATGTGAAGATAGTAGATTATGGAGGTAGTTTTAAGAGAAACTTGGAGATGAGTTAGGAAGTTGCTACAGAAATTCGTGGAAGTTTTTGGGTGGCTTAATCTGGGTCGATGGTGATAGGGGAACTGATAGGAAGTGGATAAATTTGAACTGTGCGTTGGAAGTAGAATTGTCAGGATTTGCTGGTGTATTGGATGTAATGGTTTGAGGGAGAAGGAAGTGATGTGAATGACTTTGAAGTATCATGTGAGTAACTGAATTGATGGGAGTATGATAACCACATTTTGATAGTGGAAAAACTATGTTCTGAGAGGTCGAATTTGGGTGTGAAGCAGGTTTAGATGGGAGGATCAAGAGTTTGCTTTTTTTGTCCAAGTTAAATATGAAATGCCTGTGAGCCTTCTTAGTAGATATGTCAAGAAGGTAGTGAGTGGGTATGAGTTTGGAATTCCAAAGAGACGTCTATGCCGATGTAGTGCATATAAATTATATTTAAAACTACTGAAATGGGCCGGGCGCGGTGGCTCACGCCTGTAATCCTAGCTCTCTGGGAGGCCGAGGCGGGCGGATTGCTCGAGGTCAGGAGTTCAAAACCAGCCTGAGCAAGAGCAAGACCCCGTCTCTACTATAAATAGAAAGAAATTAATTGGCCAACTGATATATATATGTAAAAAATTAGCCGGGCATGGTGGCACATGCCTGTAGTCCCAGTTACTCGGGAGGCTGAGGCAGTAGGATCTCTTGAGCCCAGGAGTTTGAGGTTGCTGTGAGCTAGGCTGACGCCACGGCACTCACTCTAGCCTGGACAGCAAAGTGAGACTCTGTCTCAAAAAAAAAAAAAAAAAAAAAAAAAAAAAAAAAAAACTACTGAAATGGTTAAGGTTACTACAGAGGGGGAGAGGGAAGAGAGGAGGGCCCTAAGAACCCAGCCTGAAGAACATACCACATTTTAGCTATGAAATAATCAAATATGTTTTTAGAGTCCAGAATTTGCCCACCCAGTCCCTTTTTGTCAGATTCACATTAATTGATTTTGTTTGTTGTTATACTGTTTTTTGTTTGTTTACTATCTTCACTGGATAGAGTGGTATCCTCTGAAGATGATATTTATGTTTTTTATTTCACTAACAATTCAGTGAATGTGATTTTTTTCATCCTTATGAATTTATTATATTTCATAGAAAACCTATATTTGATTTTTCTTTAATCTTAGACCTAGCCCAAAAGTCAGCAGTATGAACAAAAGAACCATTTTCTCTTCCTATCTGTTTTAACATATTTCCTATGAGGAGTCAGAGGGTGAGAGGATCTGATCCACAGATCGTGGAATGTTAGAGCTGAAAAGGCCCCCTGAAATCATCTTGCTTGCCTTGTTCAGTTTATCAATGAGCAAATTGAGTTTTTTGGTTCTTAATGATAATTTGTCATTTATGTTGTTTCTCTTTGGAGTTGAAGTTCTTTGCTGAAAAAGAGAAGATGGTTTATGGAGAGACTGGTACAATTTGTATGTACTATCTACTTGGGAGATAGTTTCAGTAGAAAATTTATTAATATTGTTGATTATTTAAGCAAAGGAAAACTTTTCTTCTGTTTTTGTCCTCCCTTGGCCCTTTCTCCCCATTCATTACAACTTCTGTTCCCTACTGAAACAATAAACAGTACTGTTCCTTGCTACAGATTTCAGGGTTAGTATATAGTAAACATGGGAGCTAGAGAAGAAGGGGGACAGAGTTACAGAAAACTATGCAATTTTGAGACTAAAATTAAAGGCAAAATATTAACTTAATATCTTCAAGTACATGACTTGAAGAGTTCCATGTACTGATTTTTTGTGTGTGTCTGGAAAAAGGATTCATTTCTTATAATTTTCAGTTTTGAAGTTGAAATATCAGAACTATTAGCAAATATCAGAAATATCAGAAGGATAAAGTGTATCTTTCTCAATAATTCTATTTATAATAATGCGTTAATTTGTATGTAGCACTTTCACAGATGTTATTTCATTTGCTTCTCAAAACTGTACTCTGAAGTAGGAAGAACAGACATGATCTCTTTTTGAAAGTGGATGAAAGTAGGATTTAAAAAGGTTAGGATAGTAATTTGCACAAGGTCACATGGCTAAATTAGAACACTTGCTGAAGTCTCCTGACGGTTCTTTCTGCTGAACAAAGCTGACTTTATCAGGTTGACCTACTGTTTCCGAATTCCAAACCCTGCCCCTGAGTGTTTATGTTGAACCCAGAGGTTGGATTCAATAGTTGGTCTTGTTTTTTGGCAAAATTGTTACACACTTTGTTTTCCGTGAGGCCAGAGTAATTTTGTATCCTAACTCTTTAATGCTTATTTTGAAAGTAAATAAAACAAATACAGTGCAGCCTTTCACATTTCTGATGATTTAGCATCGTTTTCTTTGAGTCTTTTTTCCCTCCTATTTTAAGATGTAGAATTTAACTAGGTTGCTTAGCCTTCTTTGAAAATATGATTGAGAGTCCTTAAATTCTCTAAGTTGTGTTAAATCCCAATCATGCATAAGGATAAAAGTGTAATAAAACACGCAACAAAGTTTTTGGTTTTTTTTTAATTTAAAACAAGTTAAGTGAAATTCTGAACTTACAAAATTAGGTTTATGGTAGTTACGTGCATTGTGGAGTGCTATATCTTTCCATACAAGTGTTTACTTACCACCAGGTTCCTTTAAATCAGTGACTCTATTAGGAGTGCTCATCTGGTCACATATGGCCCTTTAAAGAATATATACAAATGCCAAGATTTCATTCCAGACCTATAGATTCAGAATCTTTGGGTTCTGGATGTATATGTAATTTTAAAAAGTTTCACAAGTGACTAAGATGCTCACTAATGTTTAAAAAACTAGTGCCTAAAGTAATATCTTTTTTTTTATTTAAAATATTGAATGTATTAAAAACTTCTCAGGAACATGCTTTGTAAAGAGACAGATCTTACACTGAGGAATATTAGGGAAATAAAGTTAGATTTATTTGCTCTTTGTTAAAGGAAAACATCACATTTACTCATGACTTGACTGATTTTTGACAGTCTCACTCTGTCACCCTGGCTAGAGTGCAATGGTGTCATCATAGCTCACAGCAACGTCAAACTCCTGGGCTCTAGTGATCCTTCTCCCTCAGCCTCTCAAGTAAGTAGTACTACAGGCGTGTGCATCCATACCCAGCTAATTTTTCTGCTTTTAGTAGAGACGGGATCTTGCTCTTGGTCAGACTGGTCTCGAACTCCTGACCTCAAGCGATCCTCCGGCCTTGGCCTCAGCCTCCTAGAGGGCTAGGATTACAGGGGTGTGCCACTAAGCCTAAAAAACTTTTTATTGAGATAGATCACATACTATAAAATTTACCCATTTAAAGTATACTGTTTGATGGTTTTAGTATAGTCACAGAGTTGACTGTAGAGTCACTGCAGCTGGGTCCCTAATAGGCCACAGCCATCACTCCAGTCTAACTTCAGAACATTTTTATCATCTCCAGAAAAAATCACTTACCTGTTTGCTATTTCTCCCCATCCCCATCCCTTAACCCAAGGCGACCTCTAGTCTACTTTCTGTCTCTGTGCCTTTGCCTATTCTGAACTTTTTATAAATGAGATCAGATGATATGTGGCGTTTTGTGTCTGGCTTCTTTTATTTAGTATGTTTTTAAGGTTCATCTGTCTCATAGCATGTATTAGTGCTTCCTTTCTTTTTATTACTAAATAATATTTCATTGTATGGATATACAGTTGTTCTTCCTTATTTGTGGTTTTGCATTCGCTGGTTTTAGTTATCGGTGGATCTGAAAATAGTAAATGGAAAATTCCAGAAATAAGCAATTCAAAAGTTAGATTTTATGCCATTCTGAGTGGTATGTTGAAATCTCCTGCCTTCCTGCTCCATATGGCCCCATCTAGGATGTGAATCATCCCCTTGTCCATTGTATCCACACTGTAGATGCTACCTGCCCATTAGTCACTTAGTAGCCCCATTGCTTATAAGATGGATAGACAACAAGAAGAACGGTAAATACAATGCAGTAAGGTATTTTGAGTGAGAGACCATATTTATAAAGCTTTTATTAAACTATAATTGTTCTATTTTTAGTTATTGATATCTTACTGTGCAGCCTCCCTCTCTTAAGTTTCATGGAAGACAATTTTTCCATGGGCTGGGTGGAGGGAAGTGGGGTGGCAGGGGAGCTCTGCAGCCTGGTCTCTAATAGGCCACAGACAGGTACCAGTCTGGCCTAGGGTTGAGGACCACAGCTATATTTTATTTATCCAGTAATCAGTTGATGGACACTTGAGTTGTTTCCACATTTTGGTTTGTTATAAATAATGTCGCTATTGTCATTCATGTACAAGTTTTGTGTGGACATATATTTTCATTTCTCTTGGGCTAGGGTCCCCAACCCGTCACCCCCACCCCTTGGCTGCATTGCAGGAGGTGAGCAGCAGGTGAGCCTGTGAAGCCCCACCTGCACCCACAGCTACTGTCCATTGCTTGCATCACCACCCGAGCACCACCCCCATCACGTCAGTGGGGGCATCAGACCCTCATAGGGATGTGAACCCCACTGCAGACTGTGCATGCAAGGGATCCAGGTTGCGTGCTCCTCATGAATATCTAACACCTGAAAATCTGAGGTAGAGCCAGGGCAGGACACCTCCCCCGCCCCGGGGTCTGCGGAAAAATTGTCTTCCACAAAACCCATCCCTGGCGTCAAAAAGGTTGTGGACCACTGCTCTTGGGTATATACCCAGGAGGGATTTTTCTGGGTTATATGTTAACTCTATGTTTAATATTTTGAGAAACTGTCAAATTGTTTTCCATAGCAGCTGCACCAGTTTATATTCCAGCCAACAATGTATGAGGCTTCTACTTTTTCTACATCCATGCCAACAATTATTACTATATTTTTAAATATAACCATCCTGGTGGGTGTGAAGTGGTATCTCGCTGTGGTCACAGTTTACTCTTGAGCTTTTATCAGGAGACCAGACCTGCCTCTGTTAACCTCTTTGGAGAATTTGGAAATAGCAGCTAAATTCAAACCTATTATAAAACTCCAGTTGTGGCAATTCAACCTCTTTTAATTGTCTACTTCCTTTCATCCATACTGCCACTACTTTAGTCTAAGCCATCATCTCCCATCTGGAATAGATCTAATAGGACTTTGTCTTTTGTTTGTTGTTTCTGTCCACTATATTCTTCACACAGTTCTGAGACAGAGCTCTTAAAAATTCAAAGTTTATTACGCCATTCCCATTTTTAAAATTCTTTATTTGCTTCCCATTGCACTTAGGGCAGTGGTCCCCGACCTTTTTGGCATCAAAGACTGGTTTCTGGAAGACAGTTTTTCCACGGACTGTGGGTGAGAAGGGGATGGTTTCAGGATGATTCAAGCGCATCACACTTATTATGCAGTCAAACCTCTCTGTTAATGATGATATGTATTTGCAGCCACTCCCCAGCACTAGTATCACCACCTCAGCTACACCTCCGATCATCAGGCATTAGATTCTCATAAGGAGTGTGCATCCTAGATCTCCCACATGTGCGGTTTACAGTAGAGTTTGCACTCTTAAGCGAATCTAATGCCTCTCCTGATCTGACAGGAGGTGGAGCTTATGTGGCTATGTGAGTGATGGGGAGTGGCTGTAAATACAGAAGAAGCTTCCCTCACCCAGTCTGCCCACCCTGTGCTCACCTCCTGCAGTGTGGTCTGGGTTCCTAACAGGCCATGACCGATACCTTTTGGTGGCCTGGGGGGGTTGGGGACCACAAACTCAGGGTACAATACCAACTCCTTTCTCTAACCTGTAGGATCCTGCATGATCTCATTGCTGCTCTATCTTTCTAACTTCATTTCAGGACATTCTCCTCCGTGTTCATTGAGCTGCAACCACGCTGGCCTTATTTCTGTTCTTTAAACAGGGTGGGCTCTTTCCAGCTTCAGAGCCTTCAAACAGGGCTCTTGCCTGTGCCTGGAGTGTTCTTACCCCCACTCCTCTGGGTAACTGCTCATCCTTTAGTATCAGGTTAAGTTCTCTACCCCCCCCCTTCATTCCGTATCAGATTTCCCATTGTTAGCTTTAATCAACTTTTATTTTCCCATCACAGTATGTATCACAACTTGTGTATTTGAGCGATTATGTTTTGTTTTGTTTTTTTGACACCGAGTCTCACTCTGTTGCCTGGGCTGGAGTGCAGTGGCGTCAGCCTAGCTCACAGCAACCTCAAACTCCTGGGCTCAAACAATCCTGCTACCTCAGCCTCCTGAGTAGCTGGGACCACAAGCATGCGCCACCATGCCCAGCTAATTTTTTCTGTATATATTAGTTGGCCAATTAATTTCTTTCTATTTATAGTAGAGACGGGGTCTCGCTCTTGCTCAGGCTGGTTTCGAACTCCTGACCTCAAGCAATCCTCCCGCCTTGGCCTCCTAGAGTGCTAGGATTATATGCGTGAGCTACCACGCCTGGCCTATATGTTTAATAATTATTTTTGCTTGTAGACTTCTAAGTTCCATGGTGGCAAGAATCTTGCCTTTTTGTTACCTATATTCTCAGATTCTAACAGATTTGTTACCTATATTCTCAGATTCTAACACAGTGTCTGATTGGCCTATAACAAATAATTGTGGAATAAATTTATCAATGCTGAATTTAAAGTTCTATGTCTAAATGGTCTCAGGTAGTTTCTGTGAAGAGATGCGCAGAAAGAGAACACTGGGGTATGTTCTTTGAGTGTTCTGGGAAACTTAACACTTCTTTATGATAGAATAAATGCATTCTTATTATTTATCATAAGAGTGATAGCTTGTTTTTATCGATACTTTACCATGTATGAGGCAATTTTCTGAGCTCTTCTGCATATATCATCTCATTCATTCCTGAAGAAGCCTTATGGCACAGATTAATTTTGCTTGCTTTTGTATTTCATCTCTTTGTAATCATTCCGTATGTACTCTTGTGTCTGCCTTCTTTCACTCAGCATCATGTTTGCAAAATTCATCCATATTTTCTGGGGGTAGCTGTAGATCGTTCATTTTCGTTGCTCTGTAGTATTTCTTTATGTTACCATACCACATTTTGTTTATTCATTCTGTTGTTGAAGGCAGTCAACACTGGGTTGTTTCCAGTTCAGCGCTGTTATAAATAGTGTTACTGTGAACATTCTAGTACTTGTTTTTGGTGAACATATATTTGCATTTCTGTTAGCTACATACCTAGGAGTGGAATTACTGGATCAGGAAGGTGATCCAATTCCTTCTTTAAACATCAGAAATATTTAACAACCTCACTACATTAAAGTCATATTTTTAATATTAGCTTGAAAAAAATACACCATAGAAATTAACTATGAATTTCAGTTCATCTTAGTGAATTTGTATTTAGTAAATTACTGTAGTACCTACATGTATTTGGAAAGTAGTATCGCTTACTAATTTGTTATGAATATGAGAAATTTATTCAGTCCACAGACACCATTTAATGTGCATATAGACTTTCCTAATTATTGAAGTAATTATCCAAGATAGTTTCATGAGGTTGGGAATCAAGATACTACTTAGAGCTATGTAACTTCTCTTAGCTTCCTTTTCTTCATTTACCACACTTAATCTAGATTTCCACTTAATAAAATGGGAATAGAAATACTCATCTCAGAAGGTTGTTGTGAAGATTTGACTATTTAATTTGTAAAAAGCATTTAGTACAGTGTCTGGCATGTAGTTAGTGTACAATACATAATCTGTTACCCTGTCCTTCCTTGGTAATAGTACTCTGTTGATTAATTGCAGTAAATCCTAATAAACACATCCTGAGTTTATCCATATACCTCAACCACCCTTGACTTCAACAGTCTTTTCACAAAGATGATGTCTAAATCTGTTGTCTTAGTACTGGCCTCTTTATTGGACTTTTAACTATTAAAATTAACTGTTTCAAATTGAACTAATTTAACTTGTTCTCTTTCCCTACCAGCTTCTCCTTTTGAATTACTAATTTCTTCTATTAAATAGAAGCAACTTTCTTTCAAGTACCCAAATTTGGTTCCTAGATGACAAGAGTGGAAGGGCTCCTGTGTCATTTAGTTTAGTTGACACGTGCATGCTTTTAATCTTTCTACAGATTTTTTTTTAATTTTTTTTTTAGTTGGCCAATTAATTTCTTTCTATTGTTTAGTAGAGATGGTGTCTTGCTCTTGCTCAGGCTGAGCTCAAATGATCCGCCCGCCTCGGCCTCCCAGAGTGCTAGGATTACAGGCATGAGCCACCACACCTGGCCTCTACAGATGTTTTTAGTTTCTTTACCGTGTGTTGGTACTTTGGACATGCAAAGAGAAGACATGTTTTATGCCATTTAGTTTTGTAATCTCTAACCCGCAGGCCTCAGATTGGTATTGGTCCATGGTGGCCTGTTAGGAACTAGGCTGCACAGCAAGAGGAGCTAAGCAGTGTGTGGGGGAGCAAGCCAGCAAATTTTTGTCTGCATTTACAGCTGCTCCCCATTGGTGGCATCACCACATAAGCTCCACCTCCTATCAGATCAGCTGCTGTATTAGATTCTCATAGGAGTGCGGACCCTACTATAAACTGCGCATGTGAAGGATCTAGGTTGCGTGCTTCTTATAAGAATCTGATGACTGATGGTGTGAGGTTGAGCTGAGGTGGTGATGCTAGAGCTAGGCATTGGCTGCAAGTACAGATTCTCATTAGCAGAGAAGTTTGACTGCACAGAGACCGTAATAAATGAATTGCTTGCAGACTAGCCCTATCAGTGAGTGGCAAGTGACAATGTAATAATAGTAGAAATAAAGTGCACAATAAATGTAATGTGCTTGAATCATGCTGAAACCCCCCTGTGGAAAAACTGTCTTCCATGAAACCAGTCTCTGGTGCCAAAAAAGTCGGGGACCACTGATTTAGTTGGAGAGACAGATAAATCAGTACATTTGTGGTGAGTGCTGTGTGATTGTATGCATAGGGTACTATGGGGGCAACTCCAGCTGCAAGTGGGGATCAGGGCAGGAAAAACTTGAGTTTCAGACTTACCTAAGAGAAAGGACTAAAGAACATTCTAGACAAAGGGAACAGCAGATGTGAAGACTCAGAAGCAAGAAATAATATGCTTTTAGGGAATAGTAGTAATAAGAGTTAACATTTATTGAATATACACTGGCGTATGTTGATGTCTGAACCTGAAAAATGTTCAGCCTAGCTGGGTTCAGTGAGGTGGAAGATGTAGCAGCAAGTAAGCCTAGATGACTAGGGACTAAACTGTAGATCTTTAGACTCTTGGTCCAATATTCTTCCATCATCCAAAATTCCTTTTGAAATTTGTATCAGATTCAAGTTTTGTGTAATGTTGTATATTAGTTGAAATGGCTAGACTATTGCCTCTAGGCTTCTGACCCTAAGGCCTGTGCTCTTTTGACTATAATTGCTGAAGTTTATAGTTTAGCATTTTATAAGGTTTTGGACAAAAATATAAAAGTGGCATTTCAAACCAGTTTTTCTGGATCTTCAATTTTATGCCCCCTCCAAAGTCTCTGAGGTATTAGGCCAAATAAACAGATCACCCTTTATGATTGTCCTACTTTTCCTCCGTTCTAGGTTCTTCTTCATACATTGGGAGATTAGGAGCTAACTTTTATTCATTCAACCTAAAACTTATTCTATTGAACTGGTTTACTTTAACCAAATTCAAGAATGCCACACTGTATTAGTTTATTATAAGAAAGCTAACTTGTAAATATGCTCCTGTCAATCACTTCATTTTATTTTCATAGGGAAATCTGTTCAGGAAATTCACTTAATATTAGAGAGAGTTTCTATGTGAGAATTTTAAAAAATTGGATGATTTTAAATATCTTTTCCATCAAGCTTCGATAGAAAGACCTAGTGAATACAAAGAGTATATATATTTTGAGGCAGGCCAAGATGAATGTTCATATAGACTAGGTATTGTACTTATTATTTTGGAGGGATCTAGGTATATACATCCATCAGTGCTCATCTTCAGCTGTCATTTTTTTTTTTTTTTTGTAGATACCTTAATTTCCACTAACCCCTGTGTTTTTATTTGTTAGCTATATCAGCTTGCTAATGCCTTTACTACACATTTCTGGTTTCTAAATTTAAGACTGGTTTCAATCTGTCAACTTGCCAAAAAGACTATCAGAATGACCGGTAGGTCAAACTAAGCCAAGTTTATTACATACTGCTTAAGAGTGAACTGTAGGGGACTGACATATATTTTCCTAGTTTAAGAATTAAATTTAGTAAGTAATGTATGTGTTCTGCCCAGAGCGTTTAAAAGCAATGTGCTCTGGACAAGATCTTTCTGATAAACAAGGCTGTTGCCTAGAGGCATAACAAAGGACCTGAGCTGCAAGTAAGCAAGAGCTGCCCAGCCCCATGGCAATGGGGGTCTGGAGGCCACATGATAAACACATTGTTCCTGTGATTGCTGCTTAAACCCCATAAGATGGCTGGTTAGTCAATGATGGGTAAGACCCCTCAAGAATAGGGGCGACCTAAGCCAGGCACAGCCGCCGAGGGTCAGCCTAAGATCTTAGGGGTCACCCTAAGAGAAGCTGGGGATGGAAAATGCCCCCTGTGGCTTGCCTTGCCCATCCTTGCTAATCTCTGTCCGTGATCTATGCCTTGCATCTAGAGCAAGCACCTGGAAATTCTGAGTCAGGGGATATCTGCTTCTCGAAGGCTACGCATTCTGGAATTTATGGCCATTGCTGAAATGCCTGGGTGGTTACGTACAAGGAACTAACTTTAATTTTTTAGAGTATAAAAATAAAACTGACCCGATATATTAGTACTCAAGTCAACTGTCTATGTGTGTGTCCGCGTTTTTCTTTGTGTTCTGGGTTTTTGTTTTGTGTTCTGTGTTCATCCTCCGTCCTGTAAACGGGCCATGACAGTGAATACCACCCTAAAGCAGCAGTCCTCAACCTTTTTGGCACCAGAGACTGGTTTCATTGAAGACAATTTTTCCATGGACTGGGGCGGGGTGGGGTAAGGAGGGGAGGGGCAGCAGAACTCAGTGATGCAAACACTGGGGAGAACACTGGGGAGCTTCACTAGCCTGCCTGCTCACCTCCTGCTGTGTGGCCCCACCCCCACTCTGTTCCTAAGTTTCATGGAAGATGATTTTTCCATGGATGGGGTGAGGTTGGGGTTGGGTGCAGTGCAGCTCTGTGGCCTACTCCCCAACAGGCCACTGACCAATACTGGTCTGCAGGCCGGGGTTTGGGGACCACAGCCCCAAAGAGTCCTAGTAGTGTTTTTAGAAATGAGAGGTCATGGGTGGATATAGGGTTTTGGAGTTTGGGTTCAAGTGGCAGGTCTTCCAATATGGAGAACTTACTGGAACTGGGCAGTTTGTGGTAAGATAGATTAGGATTCTTGGACCAACTATTGATAAGCAAATAATTGTTTGATTAGTGAGCAGGTTTGCCCATTTGAGCAATATATTGTTCTAAAGGTCTGGTTGAACAGTTTATTTTTCATTTAAATGAATTGTTGAGAAGTTGCTAAAGATAATGTTGAAGGTATGTACTGGTTCTCATCTTTACCTTCCTGGGCAAGAAGTTATGTTAAATAGGGCCTAATAATTAAGCTGTGTGAATGCAGGTCTCACTTCGTAATGATGTCTATAAAGGCAGATAGATTTTCATCAAAGATTTTCTGTTCCCAGCCCTGGGTATTATAACATTTTTGATCTTTCTCTTCTAATTGTGTATGGTGTTGTGACCATGGGTCTCTGTGGCACTTTGTGACTTTAGCTAGCATTTACATGTCATTTATGTTTTACTACTTCCCAAATGTAACTGAAGCTTCAGCTGAATTGAGCTAGTCGTCTTTCCTCAAGATGGTACTTTTGTTTTTCTCACTTGATTATTTCCTTTTATCTCATCTTTCTAAAACTGTATTCTTCTTGCAGCCTTTCCTGAGCTCCATAATCTCTATCTTTGAACTAGCTATACATTATTTCCATGATAGTCATTTATGTGGTTAATTCAGCCCCTTGCTAGCCTGTAAGCCTGCAGAATAGAGACTATGTTTTATTCATCTTATTTTTAATTATCTTAATATTTGTTAAACTTAATTACTTTGTTGAACTGAGCTGGTCTAATAACCCAAATAGGTTTGTGAATTATTTTCATATTGGACTGACCTTAAGGGCCTTTTATCTTTATCACTATAGTTCTCTGTCTTTGTAAGGGTAAAATATACTCTAGAAAGTTGTCATTTTAGGTTGTCCTTTGGACAGATCATCAGAGTCAGGTGTTATTGTCTTTTGAAAGACAACCAACTTTAAAACTCAGTCTTCTCACAGATGAACTTCACTGATTCCAGACTTAGAAAAGAGTATGACAGTTTACCAAGGCATAGAAAAGATGAGCACTTAGTATATCATAAGTTATATGAAAAGGTAAGCAGTGTTCAAACTATTCTTGGTAAGTTTTTTTGTTTGTTTTTGGTTTTGTTTTGTTTTTAACAAATAAACATTTGATTCTCAATGTTTTTGTTTTAAATTATAGCATGCTAAATAAATACTAGTTTTGCTATTATTTTCATTTCCCTGTACATTTAAAACGGACACTTTTTAATGTTTTGACAAAAGTTTTTAAGGTCATTGAACAGTCATTTTCCCCATTGATCATTAAGATTACTGTGCATGGTTTTGGCTTGCAAAAACAGTCACTTTCACTGTCCTGCACTGCTATGCCAGGCAGGGCCTGCCTGTATCTTTTCTTATCTTTTGGCCAAATCTCTATTTATTACCACCCAAATTCAGCAGTTTTATAACTAGAAATTCATGTGAATGTAATGGATGAAGCATGAACTTTGGAGCTATATGGACATGGAACTTCTGATTTGGGCATTCTAGATATGTGACTTTGGACAAATTATTTAACCTCAGATTCCTCATATAATATGGCAACTGCCTAATGAATATTTTTGAAATTGTTTGAATGAGTGCTTGCTATTTAGTTCTATCACTAGTAATCACTTAGTAAGTAGCTCATTTATTCTTATCATTTTTCACAGTAAAGAAATACATTTTTTTCTAATGTAAACACATAATATTGTACAGTGGCATATGTAATTCAAGGTGTATAGACCCTCTTATCATTTCTTTCTATCAGGGTTTCTCAACCACTATTGACATTTTGATTAGATAGTTCTTTGTTGTGACTGTGCATTATGGGATGTTTTAACAGTGTTCCTGGCCCCTACCCACTAGATGTCAGTAGCTGTTGCTAAATGTCTTGGGTAGGGGAGTAGAGGGGGGAGCAAAATTGCCCCTAGTTGAGAACCACTGCTTTAGACTATTAAAGTATTTTCTTAACTAACTTCCCTTCTTTCCTGAAGGTTTCTCTTCTTTAATCTAGCCTTTTCTCTGTTGCCACAGTAATAATGTTCAGCTTGCAACTTCTTGTCCTTTAAATGCTCAGCTTTGCCTACAGGGCAAAGCCTAAAGTCCCTTAGTAGTAAAAGCTTTTAAAGAGCTGGTTCCTATCTAACTGTACCTCCTCTGTAACACACCCTCCATTGCTTTTTTAAAAAGCATTTTATTGAGGAATAAACTACGCAAACAACATTTTACTGAAGGATACTTTAAATACAAATACTCAAATGTTAGTTAGATTTATAGTATGATGATAACTTACATATGAATGACCACCACACAGCAATTCAGATCATTTCCATCACTTTCCAAACTTCTCTCATGCCCTTTTCCAGTTAGTAATCTGTTTCCTACCCCGAGATGTAACCACTCTCTGACTTCTATCACAATAGATTTGTCTGTTTCTGAACTTAATATAAGTGGAATCATATAGTACACATACTTTATGTTTGTGTTCTTACACTTGATGTGTTTGGTACTCATCCACATGGTCATGTTGTTTTGTATATAAGTAGTTTCTTTTTTATTTCTGAGTAAGCATTCCATTATACGAATATATCACAAACTTGTTATCCATTCTCTTTTTTGATAATTAGGTTGTTTCTGGTTTTTGACTGTTATGAATGATGCTGCTATGGACCTTTTGTTTTTCTGTTTTTATTACGGTAAAATGCCTATAACATAAAAGTTGCCATTTTGACCACTTTTTTTTTTATTTTTTTTTTTTATTTTTTTTTTTTGAGACAGAGTCTCACTTTGTTGTCCAGGCTAGAGTGAGTGCCGTGGCGTCAGCCTAACTCACAGCAACCTCAAACTCCTGGGCTCAAGTGATCCTTCTGCCTCAGCCTCCCGAGTAGCTGGGACTACAGGCATGTGCCACCATGCCCGGCTAATTTTTTATATATATATCAGTTGGCCAATTAATTTCTTTCTATTTATAGTAGAGACGGGGTCTCGCTCTTGCTCAGGCTGGTTTTGAACTCCTGACCTTGAGCAATCCGCCCGCCTCGGCCTCCCAAGAGCTAGGATTACAGGCGTGAGCCACAGCGCCCGGCCCACTTTTTTAAAATGTACAATTTAGTGGCGTTAAGTACATTCACATGTTGTATAACCATTACCACTATTTATTTCCAAAATTTTTCATCACCTCAAACAGAAATACCGTGCCTACTAAGAAATAACTCCTCATTCCTCTTCTCTCTAGACCCTGGTAACCTCAAATCTATTTTCTGTGTCTAGGAATTTTTCCTATTTTAGGTATTTCATGAAAGTGGAATGTTACAGTATTTGTCCTTTTGAGTGTTACTTTTTTTTCTTATTATATTTTCAAAGGTCATTTATCAGAACTTCATTCCTTTTTATTGCCATTCTGTTGTATGTATAAGCCATACTTTATTTCTTCATCTTGTGATGGACGTTTGGATTGTTTTCATATTTTTTAGCATCACATCACCTTTACTTTTTGCTGTAGCCATGCTAAACTACCATATTCTTTGTGTCATGCTTTTTCTTTCCTCTGTGTTTTTGAATACTATTACCTTTCCTGACATAACTTACCCCTGTCATGTCTGACTGGTGAACTCATACATTTTCCTTCGCTTGGTTTAGATGTTACCTTTCTAAAAAACTGTGCCAAAATTAACTATTTTGTCTTTATATCAGACCTTATTCTTAGAGTTCTCTAAACTCATTGCTGTAGTTATTTATTTACATATGTGTGTGTCTTTTCCACTAGGTTGTAATATCTACCTTTAATGTACTTAGTACCTAGCTCCTCGTTATAATAATAAAGACTATCTTTTATTACTTTCTGAGCCCTAGGCCCTGCCATAGTTTCTGCCAGATCTGCAGTGTAGGTACAGTATTGTTAAAGCCATTTTATAGATAAGGAAACTTGATGCTTAGAGAGATTTAATGTAACCTTGTCCAAGATTACAGAATATATCAATAGTCAAGGTTTATCTGGCTTCAACTCACGCTTAATTTATTATAATAAACTACCTTTTCCTAAAACTTAATAAATGTTTGATGAATGAATAAACAGTGCTATTTTCTCCTGGCTAGTGTTTGTCCTAGACCATACGTTCTGCGTATACTTCTGTTTTCTTTCAGCAAACAGGTATTAATGCTGCTAAGAACAAGAAGCTGTTCCTCCCCTAGCAGCAGTGTCTGTGTTCCTGTTCCCTCCCTATGATTCATTGAACCGCTCATCTCTCTTTCTTGTAGATACATATAGTAGTGAGTACCTATTGAAAGAGGTACCCTATCCTGATTTTTCCTTATATAAGTCTTTACCAGATGGTTAGGTGAGTGAAATGCCCTTACTTTTGCCATTGAGGCTTCCTTACCTTTTCCTATAAGTAATCCTTTATGGATCCAACTGCATTTAGCCTGATAACCCAAATTACTGATTGTAAGTAATCCCATTGATTCAGACTGCAGTTTCATAAGGTTTTGCTTATGACAGTACAGAAAACATTTAACCGTGGTTCTGTTTTATGTACTTATTTGTAGTTTTGAAACTGCTGACATAATTTATTTGTATGAGGATAAAGATTGAATCATTGTTTTTGTTTCTCTTTGTAAAGAATCAAATACATGCTGAATATTTATTACTATTTTGAGATCATTTCAAGCTATTGCCTATTTTTAGTTTTCACATTATTGGTGTTTTATGAAATTTTTTTTTTATTTCGGCATATTATGGGGGTACAGATTTTAAGGTTTCAATAAATGCCCATTTCCCCCCTCCCCCCAAAATTCTGAGTCTCCATCATGACCATCCCCCAGATGGTGCACATCTCACTCATTATGAATGTATATACCTGCCCCCCTCCCGCCTCCCACCTGCCCAATACCCTGTTACTGTAGTACCTATGTGTCCACTTAGGTGCTACTCAGTTAATACCAGTTTGCTGGAGAATATATCTGGTGCTTGTTTTTCCATTCTTGGGATACTTCACTTAGTAGTATGGGTTCCAGCTCTAACCAGGAAAATATAAGATGTGCTATATCACCATTGTTTCTTAGAGCTGAATAGTACTCCATGGTATACATATACCACATTTTATTAATCCATTCTTGGATTGATGGGCACTTGGGTTGTTTCCACAGCCTTGCAATTATGAATTGTGCTGCTATAAACATTCGAGTGCAGGTGTCTTTTTTGTAGAGTGTCATTGGATCATTTGGGTAGATGCCCAGCAATGGGATTGCTGGATCAAATGGTAGATTCACTTGTATCGCTTTAAGGTATCTCCATATTGCTTTCCACAGAGGTTGAACTAGTTTGCAGTCCCACCAGCAGTGTAGGAGTGTTCCTCTCTCTCCACAACCACGCCAGCATTTATTGTTTAGAGATTTTTTGATAAAGGCCATTCTCACTGGGGTTAAGTGATATCTCATTGTGGTTTTGATTTGCATTTCCCTGATGATTAGAGATGTTGAGCATTTTTTCATATGTTTGTTGGCCATTCTTCTGTCTTCTTTAGAAAAGTTTCTGTTCAAGTCCTTTGCCCACTTTTTAATGGGGTTATTTGATTTTTTCTTCCTGATTTTAGTGAGTTCTAAGTATATTCTAGTTATCAGTCCCTTATCGGATGCATAGGATGCAAAATTTTCTCCCATTCTGTAGGTTGTCTGTTTACTTTCATGACTATTTCTTTGGCTGAGCAGAAGCTTTGTAGTTTGATCATGTCCCATTTATTTATTTTTGTTGCTGCTTTGATTGCCTTTGGGGACTTCTTCATAAACTCTTTGCCCAGGCTGATGTCTAGGAGAGTGTTTCCAACTTTTTCCTCTAGAGTTCTAATACTTTCATACCTTAGGTTTAAGTCTGTTATCCAGCGTGAGTTGGTTTTTGTGAGAGGTGAAAGGTGTGGGTCCTGTTTTAGCCTTCTACAAGTGGCTATCCAGTTTTCCCAGCACCATTTATTGAAAAGGGATTCTTTTCCCCACCGTATGTTTTTGTCTGCTTTGTCAAAAATTAGATGGCTATATGAGGATGGTTTTATATCAGGATTCTCAGAGCTGTTCCACTGGTCAATATTCCTATTTTTGTGCCAATACTATATTGATTTAATTACTACAGCTTTGTAGTATAGTTTGATATCTGACATATTAATGCCTCCCATTTTGTTTTTGTTGCCTAGAATTGCTCTTGATATTCGGGGTCTTCTTTGGTTCCATACGAAGCGTAAAAGTATTTTTTCTATATCTGTGAAGAATGCTGATGGGATTTTAATAGGTATTGCATTGAATCTGTAGATCAGTTTGGGTAGTATAGACATTTTGATGATATTGAGTCTGCCGATCCACGAGCATGGTATGGATTTCCATCTGTTTCCATCTGAGGATTTACATCCTCTGCTATTTCCTTCCTCAGTGTTTCATAGTTCTCCCTGTAGAGGTCTTTTACCTCCTTGGTTAAGTATATTCCTAGGTACTTTAATTTCTTTGTTGCTATTGTGAAGGGTATTGAGTCTTTAATTTGGTTCTCAATTTGATTGTTGTTGGCGTATATGAATGTCTCTGATTTCTGTGTATTGATTTTGTATCCTGAGACTTTACTAAATTCATTGATCAGTTCCAGGAGTTCCTTGGTTGAATCTCTGGGGTTTTCTAGATACAATATCATATCATCAGCAAACAGTAAAAGTTTGATCTCTTTTGCCCCTATTTGGATACCTTTGATTCCATTTTCCTGTCTGATTGCTGTAGCCAAGACTTCCAGCACTATGTTGAACAGAAGTCGAGATAGTGGGCAGCCTTGTCTGGTTCCAGTTCTAAGTGGGAAAGATTTCAATTTTTCCCCATTCAGTATGATGTTGGCTATGAGTCTGTCATATATGGCTTGTATCATTTTTAGGTATGTCCCTTCTATGCCTATTTTCTTAAGTGTTCGTATCATGAAAGGGTGTTGAATTTTGTCAAAAGCTTTTTCTGCATCTATTGAAAGAATCATGTGGTCTTTGTTCTTGCTTCTGTTTATGTGGTGAATTGCATTTATAGATTTATGTATGTTGAACCATCCCTGCATCCCTGGGATGAAGCCCACTTGGTCGTGGTGGATTATTATTTTGATAAGTGTCTGGATTCGGTTAGCTAAGATTTTGTTGAAAATTTTTGCATCTATATTCATTAGGGATATTGGTCTGTAGTTTTCTTTTTTTGTTGCATCCTTTCCTGGTTTTGGTATCAGAGTAATATTCGCTTCATAAAAGGTGTCGGGGAGGTTTCTGGTCTTCTCGATGTTGTGGAATAGTTTCTGCAAGATAGGTACTAGTTCTTCTTTGTAAGTGTGGTAAAATTCGGGTGTGAAGCCATCTGGACCAGGACTTTTCTTTTTAGAGAGATTTTTAATTGCTGTTTCTATTTCAGCTGTTGAGATTGGTCTGTTCAAGGAATCTATTTCTTCCTGGTTGAGCCTAGGGAGGCTGTGTGTTTCTAGAAATTTGTCCATTTCCTCCACATTTTCCAGTTTGTGTGCATAAAGATTTTTGTAGTATTCATAAATTGTATCTTGTATCTATTTGGGATCAGTTGTGATATCTCCTTTTTTGTTCCTGATGGAGCTTATTAGAGATTTCTCTTTTCTGCTTTTCGTTAGCTTAGCCAATGGTGTGTCAATTTTGTTTATTTTTTCAAAGAACCAACTTTTTGTTTTATTAATCTCCTGAATAGCTTCCCTGTTTTCAATTTCATTTAGTTCTGATGTGATCTTGTTGATTTCACTTCTTCTGCTGGGTTTGGGGTTGGTCTGCTCTTCTTTTTCCAGCTCTTTGAGTCGTTTCATTAGATTGTCTATTTGTGATCTTTTTGTCTTTTGGTTATAGGCATTTATGGAGATAAACTTTCCTCTCAGAACTGCTTTAGCTGTCTCTCAAAGGAGTTGATAACTTGTCTCTCCATTGTCGTTTTCTTCATAGAATTTTTTTATTTCCGTCTTGATTTCTTCATTTATGAAGTAATCATTTAGTAGGAGGTTGTTTAATTTCCACGTTTTTGTGTAGAAATGTGAGTTTCTGTTAGGGTTGATTTCTAGTTTTATTCCACTGTGATCTGAGAAGGTACATGGTATGATTTCTATTTTTTTAAATTTCTTGAGATTTTCTTTATGTCCTAGGATATGGTCAATCTTAGAGAATGTCCCGAGATCTGATGAGAAGAACGTACATTCAGTGGATTTTGGGTAGAATGTTCTGTAAATGTCAGTCAGACCCAATTGTTCTAGAGTTTTGTTTAAGTCCATTATTTCTTTATTAGTTTTCTGTTTGGAGGATCTGTCTCGTGCCGTCAGTGGGGTGTTGAAATCTCCGGCGATTATGGAGTTGCTATTAATCCATTTGCTTAGCTCCAGTAAGGTTTGCTTTATGAATCTGGGTGCACCTAAGTTGGGTGCATATATATTTAAAATTGTTATCTCTTCTTGTTGAACTGTGCCCTTCACCATTATATAGTGACCCTCTTTGTCTTTCACTACTTTTGTTGCTTTAAAAACGAAATCATCTGAAATTAGAACTGCCACACCAGCCTTCTTTTGGCTTCTATTTGCTTGGAATATTGATCTCCACCCTTTTATTTTTAGTCTATATGCATCCTTGCAGGTTAGATGTGTTTCCTGAAGACAGCATATACTTGGCCTGTATTTTCTTATCCATTCAGCCAGCCTATGTCTCTTGAGTGGAGAGTTTAAGCCATTCACATTTATTGAGAGAACTGATAGGTAAGGTAGATTACTGTTCATTCTGTTGGGTTGGATGTTGTTGCTATGATTTCTGTCTTGAGCCATTGTAATATCTGGCCTTTAATATCTTTGGGTTTTGGTTGTTTTTATATTCGTGGGTTATTATTATGATGTTCCGTGCATAACACTGTTTTAAGTACTTCTTGTAGGGCTGGTCTTGTCTTGGTGCATTCTCTGAGCCTTTGCTTGTCTGAGAATGTTTTTATTTCTCCTTCATATATGAAGCTTAGTTTTGCAAGGAATAATATTCTAGGCTGGGCATTGTTTTGTTTCAAAAGAGTGAGAATGGGGCCCCAGTCTCTCCTTGCTTGCAAAGTCTCATTAGAGAAGTCTGATGTTATTCGAATTGGCTTTCTGTTGTATGTTACTTGCTTCTTTTGTCTTACAGCTCTTAGAAGGGCCTCTTTAGTTGATACTTTGGTCAGTCTGATGACTGTATGTCGTGACGTCTTCCTGTTTGCATTGAATCTCCCAGGGGTCCTCTGAGCTTCTTGAACTTGTATATCAAGGTTTTGAGCAAGGCCTGGGAAATTTTCCTCTATTATATCTTCAAACAGCTTGTCCAACCCTTGAGTGTTGTCTTCTTCCCCTTCTGGTAAGCCTATGACCCTCACATTAGGTTTCTTCACATAATCCCACAGCTCTTGTAGGCTTTGCTCTTTTCTCTTGTTTCTCTGCTCTATTTCTGTGACTGATTTATTTAATTGGAGGGTGTTATCTTCAAGCTCTGAGATTCTTTCTTCTGTTTGATCTACCCTGTTCTTGAGACTTTCCACTGTATTTTGTAGTTCCTTGAATTGATTCTTCATTTCCAGGAGTTCGGTTAAATTTTCTTCATTGTGTCTATTTCTTTTCCCATATCCCGGAGGCTTTTTGTGGTTTCTTTGTGTTGGTTATTGAGTTGTTTTTGCAGCTGGGTGAGTGTTCTTATGATCCACATACGAAATTCCTCTTCTGTCATATTGGTTGCCTGATTTTGGTTGTTGTCCATTTCTAGGGGGCTGGTGCTCCTCTTTCGGGGTATGTTTTCCGTTTGGTTCTTCATATTTCCTGAGTTCTTTCGCTGATTTCTTCCCATGTCAATCAGTTGTTGTTTCTTTCCTTAAGTTATTGTTTGGGTATTCACACACCTTGTTTAGTTTCTGAGGCGTTAGGTGGTGTCTGTGGGTGAGATTCGACCACTCCCTGTATATTGAGTCAGTGGGTGCCATGGAAAGGCTGTGCAAGATGCCTTCCCTGTCAGTAGGTGGCGTTTGCTTGGAGGAACAGGCTATGCTGTTGATTTTGTGTCCTGTTATCAGCTCTTGTTCTGAGCGTAGCTGGGTTGGGTAGGCCTGCCCTCAGGCAGTTAGCAGGGGTCCAAGTTCTGTTGTCTGCTTCCAGGGAAAGCTGTCAGGGCGGGGCTTGAATGGTCCCGCTCAGCCAGAAAGTCTGGATGTGGGGCTGTCTGAGACCCGCAGTCTGGAGCGGGCCTCGCTTCTTTCCACCCTCCCCAACTCCGCAGCTACTCCTGGGCCTCTGCCAGCAGGCCAGACCACAAGCCACCAGGCCTCCCCGGACTGTGATGCCGGCGGGGAGGTTCCCTGCACAGGAACGCCACCTGGGTTGGGCGCACGGCCTCCTCCTGGGAGGAGGGTTGCCCTCTAGGACGCCGATCCGCCCCTGGAGGCACACACACCTCAGTAGGCTGTTCACTTATAACCCTTCTGTGCCCCGGGCAATGCTAGCCCTCGGTGCAGGGGATCTGGTCTGCAGGTCCGACCTCTGGGTCCCAAAGTTCAAACTATATCCCCACCAGGGAGAGGATTTCCGGTCCCAATTCACCCACAGGGAGCCCAAGCTGGGTCTATGTCTCTCAGCCTGAGTCGGCACCGTTCTCCTGGGAACACCGTGCCAGCAGCAACTGGGAGGGCAGGCGGGTAAGGAGCTCACAGTCTGAGTTCCCCTGAGTCAGCTGTGGGGTCCCAAAAGGGAAGGTCCCGTTCCCTGGAGGTGCCTCTGGCTGGTGGCTGTATTGTCTCTCTGGGCAGCCGCGGGTAGAGTCGGCGGAGGGGAGGAGGAGGCAATATGGCGCCTGCCGCGCGGCTCGGGTCTGTGCACACGGAGGTGCCCGGAGGAAGTTGGGAACCTGGTGCCACGTCTGCTACAGGCTCACCGCTGGCTGGCGGTGGCGGTCTCTGAGCTGGTGTCCGCAGGTCTCTCCACCGGCTGGGGAGCCCACCAGCAGTCCCAAATGCAGGGGAGGGGAAACAGCAAATCCACCTACCCTTGCCGCTGGTCTCCGGGCTGCTCCGGTGGTCTCAGCCTCCAGTTCTCCTCCGCAGCCTCCTCCCGTGGAGTCTCCCGGGGTCTCAGGTACCCCTCCTTCTGGCCCTCGTCCGCTGTATGCTCGTCTTCTTGTTTCTTTCCTCTAATTTCTGCTAGAATCTGTCTTTTCTGCAGAGACACTCTGTCTGACGGTGTTATTCGTCCGCCATCTTGCTCCCTGTTTTATGAAATTTTATAATTGTTGTTTTATGCCTAATTAGGCATAGTCCTGTTTAATTTATTATTAAATCTTTTAAGCATTTATTAATTTAGCAACTGTGTAAGTATATTCTCGGAGCCAAGGGGAAGAGGACAAACAGATACTTAAAATCTAGTTTAGGAAATGATACACTAAAAAAGTGAAATTCTATCAAACATTAAATAAAAGAGCATAAGTCAAGGAAACAAGAGCTACAGTCAGGTACTGTTGTCAAATGAAGGGGTTTAGCCCTGAGTGCTAAAGAAGTTCAGAAGAGGAGGCAGTTGCTGTGGGTAGGTAGGATAATATATTCTCTGGTGAAAATTGGTTCTTGGTGGTGGGGGGACTATTATATATTACTGTGGTTTTTGGCCCACCAAAGGGTTACAGTACATAAATAAATAGAATATCTGTGTTAAAATTTCATGGGGATGAGGGAGGCAACGTAAAAATACTTGTGGGGTAAGAGGGCGACAGTAATGAAAGAAAGGTTGAGAAACTATTTTACAGTAGTTAGGGAAGGGTTTTAAACAGGAAATGTGATGGCCTAGGGCAGCATTGAAGGACAGATGGGCAAGTTTTAGGTAGGAATACTAAGGAGGCAGATTTAAGGTAGTTTTCTTGGAGAATGTACTTTTTTAAAAAATAAATTCAGAGATTGGGTGTGTAACATGTCTCACATGCTGCATCATAGCCTCTGGTTAATATCCTGTAAAGTGAAGAGTAGGAAAATAAAACCTCAAAATTTATTTTTAAATATGTTCAGGTTCAAAGTGTGCCGGATGACTTATCTTCTCTGTGTGTTCATTCTTATCGATTAATTTTCTGATTAGAGGTAGAAGATCAGTTCATATCTTCATGCAGTCATATTAGCAGGACTGTTTAGCAGACTCTTGGTTAGATATGGAGTTACAATTCTCCTATGCTGTCATTATTGAGGTATAGAATCACAGAATTTAGAGATGTAGAAGACTGTAGAGCTTGTTTAAATGCCTTTCAGATAAAAATGAGAAGATTGGCCTGTAGGAAAGGTCCATTAATGTTATTGCTATAACTGGTCTTATTATGTGGGCCTCCTGACTCCTAGTCCATTGCCCTGCTCAAAGCATCATTCTGTCCAAACTGGTGTGAAGCTTGGTCTGGAAGCAGAAATCTTAAATTTTAAGACCTTACCAGATTGTCACTTCTTGCTCTATTTCCCCAGACAAATTAATCATTTATTTCCTCAAGAATGTGGAAAGACAATGGGTTTTGGATTTTTGACTTTTCCACTTTACTAGCTTTAACCTTGGGCAACTTATTTAACCTCTTTGCCTAATGTTCTTATATGTTAAATGGGAATAAGAATATTTATCTAATAAGGTGGTTGTCAATATTAAGTTAGATGAGCTATATAAAGCCCTTTCCTCTGTGTTGGACAGATCTTAAAAATTCAGTAAATGTTTTTCTCTCCTTTCTTTTGCCACTAGAGTGCTTACCACATTGTATTGCAGTTATTTATTTTATATATACCAGGTGGGATTCAGTAATTCTCAACTTTATATAATATTATTATGAGGTCTATGAAAGTAATTCCTAAAACAAATAGCAAACCAATAAAGCCACTCCAGGAATTTGCTATCGAAACAAATTCAGAAAACATTTGTAGTAAGACAGTTCATTCATCTGTCAGAGAATGAATTGGGTAACTAGTGTTCATTTTTAATACTGATAATTCTATAATAAACTAACTTTATTTGCTATATTGTTGATAGTTTTCTGAGGCCTTGTTTTGGCCTTATAAGAATTTTTTTTATGCTGCAAGGAAAGCATATTGATTACATCATTTGGCTCCAGGTCTCTGTCCTTGACTGTTTCTATGATTGCCTTGCAGAGCTCTGAGGAGCATGAGTGCATTGATGAAGCTTCTCAGGAAGATGACGGGTTTATGGGGATGTCCCCTCTCTTACAAGCCCATCATGCTATGGAAAGAATGGAAGAGTTTGTTTGTAAGGTAAGATTGCAATTTCTTACCATGTTTATGCTCTATTATTTCACCCTTCTCAAACAGAAACCTTTAAAGAGAGTGGAAGTACCTTAGTGTTTGGTTTGCTTTGGGGAAGGTCTGTGGCAGAATGGGGACAAAGGCAGTCTTATGATTTTAACCCTGTTTAAGACACAAACATTTGTTTGCTTGCAGCAACTATGATAAAGTTCTGATCAAACTAGAATATCCAATGGGGAAACAACCTTCCCTGATATAAGTTAACAGAGTAAATGTTTTATTGATAGTTTTGACAAGGTAAGATGAAACAAAATTAGAAGAGGTTGATGCCTGGAGATATGAAAATATCATCCCCAAGTCCCTTGAATCTGTTCTGCTATTTGACTGCAATTGCTAACATGCTAGTCTTTGTAGGGATTCTGTGGGTAATCAAATTACTCTTGAGATAGAAATTTCCCAGATTTCATGCACATTTGCTATTTTCAGTTCAGCTGGTATATTTTCTGTCTCTAAGGTTTTTCTTCCAATTCATTGTCTGATTCCCTAGGACCTATTTTGGGATTTTTTATTTTATTCCTAAAGTGGTTGGTTAACTAGAATTGAGTTTGCTTGCTTAGAGAAAAGAGAGACATTGATAAATTTGTAGGTACATGGGTAATCAGATCAGTAAGGGCTATGGCAGGTATGATCTGGTTAACATAAGTCAGTCTGTATGTATATATAAATGCATTTATTAAACATTTCTGGAGAATTCTTGGTTATTTAGAGAGAAATTTTTGTGACAATTAGCTTTTCATGGGTTTTATGAAACCAGATTAATTACACACATGGTCTTAGATCCTGAAAACTAAATTTAGTTTTTTCACATTCACAATGATGCTGGAAATAATTGGGGTCAGTTGATTTAGAATACAGTACCTTGGACCAGGTGATGAGAAGAGAACATTATGATCTGAACATAGATGTCCCTTCCAAGACTAAGGGCCAGTAGGGTTAGGGGTGGAACACACATTAGGAATACACAGTAGGGTTAGGGGTGGTGTATAAACATTTATGGGTCTACATAGAACCCAGGAAATTTTAATCAGTGCTTGAAAATTGGTGAAGAAAAAGCGAAGCAAAACAATAGATCCATTTTGGTGATTGCTGTCTCAGGAGAATTAGCACAGAGGGATACAAAAGATAGATTTTGGTTTTCAAAAAGCAAATTTGGTATGATGAAATCTCTCAAAGTTGCAAATTTAATGTGTGGGCCATTAGGGCATTTTAATATTTATAGATCAGTGGGGTCCTGTAGCTGACTTAACTGCCTTTTTGTCCTCCCTTTGTGGACTCAGAGCAAGTAAAAATTTCAATTTAACAGCTAATGGGAGAATAAATAGGGCGAGGCATTTGTTTGCTACAAACTGATTTACTGAAGAAAAAAGAGTATGGCAAATATCCCCGAGCATTTTGCTGTGAGCAGAAGCAGCAGCATTCTGATACACAGTGTTCTCCATGTGGCTCTGCCGCCTATGGCAGTGCAACTGACTGCACTTGAAAACTAGCCATGTCCAGTGACGTAAGGATTCTGTTTCTTGGATTGGAAGCAAGTAAACAGAGACAATTTAAAATGAGTTTGTTGTGCCCTTCCTGGTGTACCTTCCCTTTTAGAAAAGCTTTACTTACAGGATTGAGGGAAATAAATAATTTTGTTTTTAGAGTTTCCAGGTTTGATCTTGGCCTTTTTCCCCCCCGGACTTCAGGTTTTGCTATTTACCAGCATAACCAGGCTATGTGGGAATAGGAAGTGTGCCCTGGGTAGTTTTTTAAAAAAATACCATTTTTGTGCATTTTGTGGTCTAATACAAACCCAGTAGATCATTGCTAAGATGTTTGATATAGACAGTGCCTTTGTCAAGCTTATAAATAAATATGTCTTTGGCTAAGCCATGATTCTATTCTATTATTCCAGGGAGTAGAGGATTCCTATTTGTGTTGGCATTTGGCTGACTGTATATGGGTCCAAGTTGAGAATGAGGGTGCAGTGTCTGTTGAATGTGTCAGTAATTGCAGTGTAATCAGGAAAGTATAGTTCGTAGCTCAGTATTTAGACCACTAGAATATTTGTTTAGAAACAATGGGAAAAATCACTGTGATGTTATATGAGTGTATAACTGGTAAGAAAGTCAACATTATATTCTTTCTGATTATAAAAAGGGAGCATTTGAATATTTGACTATGTGTGGTAAGACAATAGCACTTTTGATATAGTCGTAGCAGAGCTATTTGTACATTGTGAACTGCCTTGAAGATTTAAGGATTGGTTTCTACTTCTTCCTCTTAGAAAATAAAATTCTCCATAATTACAATAGAGTAGCAACATTTTGTAAGGTTAATTTCAACAATGATGATCTTAACGAATTCAAATTAGATATAAAAAATTCAGTATTGTGGTCTCTCTCTCTCCCCCCTCTCTCTTTCTCCCCCCTCCCCCTCTCTCCTCTTTCTCTCTCTCTCCCTCCCCCCTCTCCTCCCTCTCTCCCTCTCCCCCCTTGTCTCCCCCCCCTCCTCCCTCGTCTTTCCCTCCATAAAGTCCTATGAAAGATCTCATAACAGCTACTTTAATAACTGGTGGTACTATTAGCAGAAGACATTAAAAATCTAGATTAGTCTTGTATTGTATGTTAGGAACAAGCATGAAACGACCATATTAATGACAGTAACCACGTTTGGAGAGGGGGAGGGGGTGGGGGGAGAGAGAGAGAGAGAGAGAGAGTTTTTTTTTTTTTTCCTTGATAGTCTCGCTTTGTTGCCCAGGCTAGAGTGAGTGCCATGGTGTCAGCCTAGCTCACAGCAACCTCAAACTCCTGGGCTCAAGCAATCTACTGCCTCAGCCTCCCGAGTAGTTGGGACTACAAGCTTGTGCCACCATGCCCGGCTAATTTTTTCTATATATATTAGTTGGCCAATTAATTTCTTTCTATTTATAGTAGAGACGGGGTCTCGCTCTTGCTCAAGATGGTTTCGAACTCCTGACCTCGAGCAATCCGCCCACCTCGGCCTCCCAGAGTGCTAGGATTACTGGCGTGAGCCACCACACCCAGCGGAGAGTTTTGATAGAGTGTTAAGAGGGCTATATCTGTTCTTAAAATGTTAGCCCTCACTTCCTTCAGAGGTGGAGGAAGTATTACACAGAGGATCAGTCTCTTTATAAAATTGTCCATGAGGAAGTAAGAGAGCAGAGAATAGGGAACAGGTTGAGGAATGAAAGGAATGGGCATAGTAAACTGGTTGAGTAAGTGGCAGTCTTCCTGCATAGTAGAGAGGGAGAGTCACGTTTCTGTGGCTTAGCCATGTTGTTTGTCACAGGACCCCTGAGAGATAGGTCATTGTCTGAAGGTGAATCCTGCTGATTCATAGTCTGGATTCTTGCTTTGTAGGTTAATAAACTGGAAGAACTGCTGAGCCCATATTAATAGGAAGATAGACCATGTGCCTGGCATTTTTCCTTACATCTTTCTGTCTAGCAGAAGCAAGTTAGTTTGGGATTAAGTGATCCCTGTGATATGAGCTCTCCAGGCTGAGACATTAAAAGAAGCAGAGTGCAGAGAGGTTAACAAACTTTTTAAGGAGGGGATTCCAAATCCCTGATCCCTTTTCCTCTAGAATCTGATGGGGAAGGGACCACAAGGAAAAGGCAGGAAAGGGGGCTAAGGGACTTGAATGGCAGTTAAGGCTGAGCTTCTTTGTCATCTTCCCACCATGAGAAGGAGGGCGGCTAAGTTACCAACTCTGACAGGTGACATCCTCTGGGATGGTCAAGATTGTGTATGGTCTTTGCAGTGGATACTCAGGATTGCTAACTCATTTATGGAATGCTTTGTGTCGTTTCGTTTGATCCTGATAATTTCCTTATGAAGTAATTGAAGTACTTTTGGTACAGTCATAGCAGAGCTATTATCCTAATTTCTTATGAACAAGGAAACTAAAGCTTAGAGATTTTATAATTAATTAAAGCTCATACAACTCTTTAGTGTCAGAGACCCAAGATTTTCTGACTCCTGTGCTATTTCTCTTCTACTTCATATATTTGCTATGGTGGGAAAAGATAGACTAAGGGAGAGGGAGAGATTTTAGCAAAAGGCACAAAAGTGTGACTCTATATAATCCTTTTTCTCCCAAGAGGAATATTAAATATAAAAATGGTTATATTTAATACCACAGGGATTTATCAGATGTGCAGTCTGTTGTGGAGGATGAAGGAAAGTCCATATGGATGGGACTTTGGACCCCTCACCCCACCTTTATCCAGACTGAAACAAATCTTTTAGCACCTGTTTTCTTAGGGCATGTTCTATAAATTTGTATACTTTCTCCTTTTCCTAAGAAAAGCGCCCCCATTTAAAAACTATCTTTTTCATCAGTATTTTTTAAGAACTCAGAATATAGGACATTACACATTTTAAACATATTTGCCTTTTTAAAAATAAGTTATTTTTCCCGTTATAAAATAATATGGTGAGAGATAGTTGTTTGGGATCAGTGTTGCTAAATTAACCAACTTAAATATCAAAGATGTTTGATAATCCTGTAGTAATAGGTACTCAGGAAGCTGAGGCAGGAGTATTGCTTGAGCCTGGGAGTTTGAGTCCAGCCTGGGCAAAATAACAAGAACCCTGTCTCTAAAAAATAGAAAAAATTAAAGAAAAACAAGATATTTGATAATACTCTTCTTCCAGGTCTGGGAAGGACGGTGGCGAGTAATCCCTCATGATGTACTACCAGACTGGCTCAAGGATAACGACTTCCTTCTACATGGACACCGGCCTCCTATGCCTTCATTCCGAGCCTGTTTTAAGAGCATTTTCAGAATACACACAGAGACAGGCAACATCTGGACACATCTCTTAGGTATATAATATCAGTGGTGTAATGAGTTGGTGATTCATTTTATTCCTTTTTGTTTTCATGTATTACTATTTGAGAGTAAGGATAGAACTTTAAAAATGTTTTGGGATTTGCCATTTTGTTTTCTGAATTCTAATGATGAATGTTCTCAAAACTGGTTTACTCTGGTTATCCTAGCTTGTGCTATGATTTAATTATAACTAGGGCATGGTTTACTAGATTTTCAGACATTGTCTCCTCAAACCAGGCCAATGAAAAGATGCTATACAAAATATGGTATGATATTTTAATGACCATTGAGAGTAAGGTATTATTTAATTAGAAGTAAGCTGATTTTTTAGTCATTACGTAAAATATTCACAGTTAAATCTCAATTTGGCTTGAGGTAGAATGTGAACTGTAATTTTTTCCCCTATCATGATTGTATATAAAAGGAAGAATACAGTAGGAAGAAAGAATAGTCTTTTCAACAAATGGTGCTGGGACAACTGAACCATATCTAAAAGAATGAAGTTGGACACCAACCTCACCCCATATACAAAAATGAACTCAAAGTGGAACATATGTGAGAGCTAAATGTAAGAGCTAAAACTGTTAATGTAAAACTCTTAGAAGAAAACATAGATATAAATCTTCATGACTTTGCATTAGGTGACAGTTTCTTAGACTTACCACCTAAAGCACAAGCAACCAAAGAAAATAATAGATAAATTGGATTTCATTAAAATTAAAAACTTCTGTATATTAAAGGATATTGTCAAGGAGTGAAAAGAGTCTGGAAATGGTGACTCACACCTATAATTCCAGCACTTTGGAGGCTGAGGTAAGAGGTAACTTGAGGCCACAAGTTCAAGACCAGCAATAATGAGATTCTATCTCTACAAAAATAAAAAAAATCAGGTGAGCGTCGTGGTATGTGCCTGTAGTCCCAGCTACTCCAGAGGCTGAAGCAGGAGCATCACTTGAGCCCAGGAGTTTGGGGTTGCTGTGAACTATGATGATGACATGGCATTCGAGCCAGCCCAGGCAACAGAGCAAGACCCTGTCTCAAAAAGAAAAAAAAAAAAAAGAAAAGACATCCCATATAGAATGGGAAAGGACATTTACAAATCATATATTTGGTAAGAGTCTAGTAAATAACTCTTACAACTCAACAATAAAGAGAACTCAGTTTAAAAAATGGGCAAAACATCTGAATAGACATTTCTCTAGAGAAGATCTATAAATGGCCAATAAACACATAAAAATATATTTATTATTTTAGTCATTTAGGGACATACAAATCAAGAGCTTTGAGAAATGCAGTGAGATGCCACTTCACATTCACTATAAGGGCTATAATCAAGAAAATGGAAAATAACAAATCTCGGCAAGGATGTGGGGAAATTGTAATCTTCACACATTGTCAGTAAGAATATAAAATGGAGCAGCCCCCATGGAACAAGGTTTGGCAGTTCTTCGTTAGAGTTACCAGCAATTCCACTGATGTTTGGAAACATGTTCACACAAAAATGTTTACATGAATATGAATGTTTATAGTGACATTATTCATAATAGCTAAAAAGTGGAAACAACCTAGATGTCTACTAGCTAACGAATGGATAAACAAAATATGGTATAATCCATACAGTGGAATATTATTAAGCCACAGAATGGGATGAAGTACTATTGATACATGCTACAACATGGGTGAGCCTTAAAAACATTTGCTAAGTGAAAGAAACCAGACACAAAAGGCCACACATATATGGAGCATATGTATGATTCCATATATGTGAACTGTCCAAAATAGGCAAATCTATAGAGACAGAAAGTTGATTAGTGGTTGTCTAGTGCTTGGAGAGGTGGGGAATAGGGCAGGACAACAGGTACAGAAATTCTGTTTAGGGTGATAGAAATGTTTTGGAATTAGATAGTGGTGGTGATTGATAACCTTGTGAATATGCTAAATATTATGGTTTCTGGCCATATTCCATTTAACTTGCATTTCTGATCACACATTTGATTTCTACGGTACCTACAAGTTCTTGGCTGCTAGTATGGTTAGAATAGAATAGAGAATCAAATCAAGTTTGTTGCTGACTTCTAATGCAAGGATAATGTTTAAATTAAAATGATAAAACAGAATCCCTTAGCAAATGTGATTTAACTTCTGAATTTCTGTGCCTTCTTTGTGTTATGTGTCCCTTCCCTAAGCAATAGGACCATGGTATCTTACTGTGGAGAAGAACAGTTTAAGAAGTGGTGAGGAAATTGCCTTAATAGGCATTTTACTATTCTGTAATCTACTGGGCCAGCTGATGAGGACAAGAGAAGCAGCATAATGCTCCTGTACAGCTGTTGGTGGAGGAAAGCTGTACTTCTTGGCAGGGTTTAGGGGTATTGGAATTCATTGCAAAAACAAAAGCACAGTGGACCTTTAAAGGCTGGGCTGTAATGTATATGCCAAAAACTTTATAAATGAAATTTCATGCTAGATGTAGAGGTAGAAGTGGACTCTTTTAGTCTTCTAAGTAGCAGCAGCACTGTCTGATTTTTGGATCATGCTCTTAGATGAATAAATTATTATATTCTGTATATTCAGTTTATGAAGCTGAAGTATATATGATACCAACAATGGAACTAAATCAAAATTTTTGATAAGCTTGAGTTATTTGGAAAATTTTTCGCATGGAACTTTTGATTCAGGTATCATTGCAACTGTGAATTGCAATTGATTAAAGACAGAATCAGTATATAATAAAACACTATCTCTTCAAAAGGATGACATTTTGTCTATCTCTTGTATTCTTCCTAGGTTGTGTATTCTTCCTGTGCCTGGGGATCTTTTATATGTTTCGCCCAAACATCTCCTTTGTGGCCCCTCTGCAAGAGAAAGTGGTCTTTGGATTATTTTTCTTGGGAGCCATTCTCTGCCTTTCTTTTTCTTGGCTCTTCCATACAGTCTACTGCCACTCAGAAGGGGTTTCCCGGCTCTTCTCTAAGTAAGTATTTGTGAAGTCCATATTTTGATCAGTGAGGGTAGTGGGTTATGGAAAAGCATCCAGAGTTGGCAGAATTCTTAATAATATCTGATGGGAACTTTTTTTTCCAATCAAAGAGCAGCCCAATTTGCCTTTTAGCTGTTGTTGATAGCACATGTCATGGGGGATTAATTAAAACCTGTAATGGTCATTAATTTATAGCATTAAATAGACGTTTTTTTTTTCTATCCTAGACTGGATTACTCTGGTATTGCTCTTCTGATTATGGGAAGTTTTGTTCCTTGGCTTTATTATTCTTTCTACTGTAATCCACAACCTTGCTTCATCTACTTGATTGTCATCTGTGTGCTGGGCATTGCAGCCATTATAGTCTCCCAGTGGGACATGTTTGCCACTCCTCAGTATCGGGGAGTAAGAGCAGGTAAGAGCATGTGGAGGTTCTACACTGGACGTTCATTTACTCACCAGTCATTTATTAAGGGTTGACGATTTGCCAAGCATTATACTATGTATTTTTGATGCAAAGATGAAAAATCTTAGTCTCTGTGGCTGAGGGGCTTTTAATGTAGTGGTGGTGTTCATTAATTGTCTTTTCTTTTCTTTTTTTTTTTTCTTTTTTTTTTTTTTTAGCCCGGGCGACAGTCTTACTCTGTTATCCAGGCTGGAATGCTGTGGCGTCAGCATAGCTCACAGCAACCTCAAACTCCTGGGCTCAAGCAATCCTGTCTCAGCCTCCCGAGTAGCTGGGACTATAGGCGGGTGCTACCTTGCCAGGCTAATTTTTTCTATATATTTTTAGTTGTCTAGCTAATTTCTTTCTATTTTTTTTTAGTGGAAACAGGGTCTCGCTCTTGCTCAGGCTGATTTCAAACTCATGACCTCAAACGATCTCCAGGCCTTGGCCTCCCACAGTGCTAGGATTACAGGCGTGAGTCACTGTGCCCGGCCCATTAGTTGTCTTACGTATTAGTGTTGAGGGGCGGTAGTGAGCATGAGGTGATGCATTGTGGGAGTGGTTTTTTACTTGAGTTTATGGCCATACACTGTCTAGAAGGCAGTAGCTCTGTAACCTTTGTAAAATAAACAATAACTTCTCTTACTCTTTCAGCTTGAGTGTACTGTTTGTAGTGATTGAGTCTTTTTGTTGTCATTTTTTGTTTTGTTTTATATTTTTATTTTAAAATGTATAATTTGCTTAGATAAATAAGGCTTTACCCTCATACTGTGATTGTGTTCTTATAAAGAAGAAGATACCATAAATCTCTTCTGATATAGGGGTAAAGGAGCTTGTTATATTTAGGATAATGCCTGTTTAGCTGAAGATCATATGGAAAGCAAAAGGCCTTGTTAAGACACTGAGAGGTATGGAGTTAGCAGAGATGTTTTTATCTCCCACTCTACTGGGAGCTCCTTATAGCCAGGGCTGTGTCTGCGATTTTCTGTTCTCAATGTCAAACCCAGTGCCTACTGAGAATGAACACGCAGTATTAAAAGGAGTATTTTTCCTTATATCCTCTTCAAAAAAAACCATTTAGTATTAAAATCCAAGCCCTGGTCCATCTGCAGTTACCTAGAAGGTTAGAAGTATTACTAGAATTAACTTCATGTTAATGAGCACTGTCATAACACTCTGCCCTCTTCTTTTTTTCTAAGTATTCATATGAACAAATGAGCAGTGGTCAGAGTGGCTTTCAGTAGTACTGTAGTGTTAAGCCTGCTTGAGCACATGAAGTAAGGACGTCTTTACTGAGTAGACCTGAGCATTCTTCTATTTATAAACATCCAAAGAACCAAGTTTCTGAGCCCTTGACTTAGTGAATGATAGGCAAAAACCATTAGTAGCATTTGCTTAGTATGTAGAGGAAAAATAATAAGTGAAGGAACAGGATCATGATGATTTTTCTTTAGAGGAGGAAAGGTATAGTTTCTCTTTAAGCCTGCTTGGTTCCTATCTTTTGTGAGATCAGCATTGCCATTTTCTTCTTTTAGCTGCCCATTTTATCTGTGAGCTTGCATCTTTATATGTGTTTGCATATATCATTGCACACCAGCAGCTTATTTGGTAACATCTAAAGCAAGTCATAGACTCCTTGTCTGTTGAGAAAGCTTACTAAATGACAACTTGTTTTGCAAGGTTCTTTCTTAACTCTGCATCCAGATGTAGGGGCCCTTACTGGCTGAGGCGAGGAAGGCCTGTGTCGCTTTGGTCGACTCACAGGTTTCAAAGCGATTTTAGCTCAGACTTTTTTTGATCGTGACATTTTCTTTTATAACCTTAAACATAAGGTTATATATGTGTATATGCACATAAGTTCATGTATATATAAATTATAAAACTTTTACAAAATAGTATTTAACCTTCTACTTGTGATAGTCTGATACTCTTTGTTTTATTCTAGTTCATTTAAAAAAATGCTGGTAGAGACTCAAGTAGTTGATCTTAGAACCTAGGTCATATCCAGAAATTTGAAAATCACTGCTTTAGATTATTTTGAAGGCAGTATGGCTGTGGCAGAGTGATTCTGACAGACTTTCTGTACTTGATGGCAGTATTCAACTTAGCACAATATTTCCCCCCCACCCCTGTTAGGTCATTTGTTCAAGGTATTTTTAAAAGTTTATTTTTAAGTACCCAATTGTAGGTCATGGATTTAGATTACTGTTAAAAGTATTTTAGCTTTATGGATAATCTACCTCCCCAGGTTATCTGATCATTCATTGTCTCCTTCATTCCAGGGATGTCTGTTGTTTCAAGGTGAAGATAAAATATATAAAATTGCTCTGTATTGTAATCTGTATCTGTAAAACGGCAGCATTTAGGGTGGTTTAGACAAACTGCTGGAGTTATCCTTTCCTAAAACATTTAGCAACATAATTCTAAACCCTTAAAGGCTTCTGGCTTATTAAGCTAAGTCTCTCTTAGCAGGAGGCTTCTTGCATTTGTATAATAAATAGATCTTAGGAACATACCTGTGTCGTCTAGTGTGACAGTGTCCCAGAGTTTGAAGAGCCTTCTTTTTCCCTTAAAACAAGAAGCTAATTTTGGATCCTACTTTGAAACATTCAGTTTACAGAGGTATTGTACTGTAATACTGACTTCTTCCTCCTTGTTTCTCTTCTGCATTTTTACTTTATTCTCTTCTTGTGATTCTTAGGTGTGTTTTTGGGCCTAGGCCTGAGTGGAATCATTCCCACCTTGCACTATGTCATCTCGGAGGGATTCCTGAAGGCTGCCACCATAGGTCAGATTGGCTGGTTGCTGTTGATGGCCAGCCTCTACATTACGGGGGCAGCCCTATATGCTGCCCGCATCCCTGAACGCTTCTTTCCTGGCAAATGTGATATCTGGGTAAGTGTGACCGGGTGACTGAGTGTGTATACATATGTGCTAGTGGGTTATTGGCATGCTGCAAAATGATGTGATGTAGTCCAAAAAGTTTTAGACTCAAAGTTAGGAGACTTGTCTCTACTTAGCTATGTTTCTCTGGACAGTAAGTACAATAGTAAGTAACATTTATTGAGCTCTTGGGGCTCAGCACAGTACAGAGTGCTTTACATATATTACCTCAGTTAATACACTAGCCCTATAAGGGATAAATTAATAACTATTATTAATGTCTTCATTTTATAGATTAGGAAACTAAGGCTTAGGGGAAGCTAGGCAACTTGTCCAAGGCATGTGGCTAGTAAGTGGTAGAACTTGGAATTTGAACCAGGCTAGTTTTAATATCAGAGTCTGTGCTCCTTACACAGTAATGGAAAGTCATTTAGCCATTCTTTGTCTTAGTTTCCTCATTTATGAAATGAGGATGATGGACCAGAGTTTTACCAGAGTCCTTTTCAATACCAAAATTCAATGATTTGGTAATGAGAGACTTGAGTGTATGTAAGTCTGGTGGGAGGAGGAGGCAGCGATAACTGGATTGTCATTAATGGTAAGAGAGAAAGAAGGAGAACGGGAAGAGAAAATATAAGAGACTGGCATACATGGAAAATTGTATAAAGAGGGCCTGAAACACTTCCAACAGGACACAATCAGAATGTTATTTAATGTGAATAAAATCTGACCTTTAGGATTCTGTTCTCAGCCTATTGCTAATGATTATAGACTAAGTTGATCATCTAATCTCTTTGAAGTTTAGTTTAGTTATCAGTAAATGGACAGAATCCTGAACTCAGGCAAACTCTTTTTTTTGAGACAGAGTCTCACTTTGTTGCCCGGGCTAGAGTGCCGTGGCGTCAGCCTAGTTCACAGCAATCTCTGACTCCTGGGCTCAAGCAATCCTTCTGCCTCAGCCTCCTGAGTAGTTGGGACTACAGGCATGTGCTACCATGCCTGGCTAATTTTTTCTATATATATTTAGTTGGACAATTAATTTCTTTCTATTTATAGTAGAGACGGGGTCTCGTTCTTGCTCAGGGTGGTTTCGAGCTCCTGAGCCATCCTCCTGCCTCGGCTTCCCAGAGTGCTAGGATTACAGGCGTGAGCCACCATGCCCGGCCGCAAACCTTTTATTAATAGCTTTAAATTAGTTAATTTATCTCCCTCTCTCCGTCTTTTTTTTTTTTTTTTTACCCAGGTAGAGTGCAGTGGCATCATCGTAGCTCACTGCAACCTCAAACTAGGGCTCAAGTGATCCTCCTGCCTCATCCTCTATAGTAGCTGGGACTACAGGTGTACACCTCCACCACACCTGGCTAATTTTTCTAATTTTAGTAGAGATGGGGGTCTTGCTCTTGCTCAGGCTGATCTTGAACTCCTGAGCTCAAGTGATCCTCTTGCCTCAGCCTCCCAGAGTGCTAGGATTACAGTTGTGAGGCACCCCACCTGGCCTAATTTATCTAAGATTGCCTCATCATAGTTTTGACATTGATATGGAGGGATTTTTACCCTCCCCCCACCTTTGGGGAAAATTAATCCCTTATAATTAATCCTAGGAAACATCTCTTGGGATGTGACTTTTGGTTTCTTCTAGTTTACATTTCTAAAACCATTATCTCTCCTGTGATAAATATTGCTTTGCCACTGTACTTATTCATTTTGAGATTATAATGAGAAAATAGTATAATTTTTGAAGTGATGTTTAGTGCACTTAGCAATTGATTACCCTTCTTGAGATGTAAAATAGCATTCACCGGAACAAGTAAAATCATAAATAATGTCACATGCTTGTAGACCAGTTTCTGAGAAGGGGTAAAAAGGCCTGTTTGCCTCATCTTTTGATATACTACGTAGGTTACACAATTCCAGAATTTTAGAGTTGAAGGCAGTGATAGGGACCATATGCTGTGACCTTGCACCTGACCTGTAAACCTCTTTAGTTTTGCTAGCCAAGAGCAACATTTAAATGGCTGTAGCTCTAGTACTCTTGTCCTTCTCAAACCATCAGCAGCAGTGAGTAGGAAAGGCTTCTGTGTCTAACCATTGCCCACTGCTAAGTGTCAATGGATCCTTGGGACCTTTGTGTTCTGTTGGCAAGAGGGTCTGTATGTCATTAGCCACTGAGTTCTAGTGTTAAGTGTGCAAATTTTCATGTCTAGAGCTTAGCAACAGCATCTTGATTTATTTGGGGATGGCTGGCTTTCAACTTAGCAGAATGTGATATGCCTAATGGAAGTTCCAGGATCTGTAGACACCTTGAATTTGAGCTGGCACATCCATTCCCTGTCCTCTGCTCAGCATAAACCAGGATTAGACGATCCTAGGAATCTTTAGCAGTCTTAATAATGTATGGATTTCTCTGCCCTCTCCTCTTTTTTCCTTCCAGTTTCACTCTCATCAGTTGTTTCATATCTTCGTGGTTGCCGGAGCTTTTGTTCACTTCCATGGTGTCTCAAACCTGCAGGAGTTCCGTTTCATGATCGGCGGGGGCTGCAGTGAGGAGGATGCACTGTGACACCTACCAGGAGCCAGGGACTTGACCCTGAACCTGCAGGCCTCTCTGCCGGCCACTCATGCCAGTACCAAAGGAGCCCCCAAAGTTTGACAGCCTCTTGGGCTTTGTGACAGCCCAGGGGCTCCACATGGTACACAACTGAGAAGAGAAAAACAAAATAAATCATACCTCAAAGGATGAAGTGCATCAATATGGAGAATTGGCCCAAAGCCTGACTTACTCTTGGGATCTCCAGATTGAGGGCTCTGCAAGACCCTTGGCAAACTGGCTTCTGATCCATATCATATTTATTTGTATAAGATGGGGAAACAGTTTGGCTGATGGTTTTTTCTTCTCCCTTTCTCTCTCCTTAAAACAATAATACAAACCAATTTAGGTGAACATTTATATCCAGTTAATGGGTGGGAGTGTGATTTTCAATGCTCTTTTGCAAAGGAGAACAAAGAAATTGATGTAAATAAGATTTCTAACTTACTGTTTAAGAATTTATATAAATGTTTAAAACATAGGGGTAGAGAAGGGAGGGAGAATTTTTGTATAGAACAAAACATGCAAGTACCACACACTGTTTCAATTTTGCACAAAGTGACTGTAGGAGGATCAGATGATGGCCCCAAATGTACAATATCTTGGTACATCAAGGTGCCTTCTAAAGGCTGACATACCTTGGACCTGAGCGGAGTGGAGAGTCGAACCCAGCCGGGTGATCACACGACCACTCTCAAGCCTGAGAGCCTTTGGGAGTCCTGAGGGAAATGGTATGTTTTTTCCCAGTGGAAGCAGAACATGAGTGGCTGGCAGGATGGGTTAGATAAAGGCTTTGGTTAAGGTGTCATTTGAGAGACTGACTTGTAGGCTGACAGTGACCCTCTCTAAGGAGTAGAGCCACCTGCTTCTACCATCCATGCTGGTAAAGGGGTGGTGGAGATAGTGAAGGAGCTCTGGAAATGTTAGCACGGGCTGATCTGGTTACTTCCTGGCATCCTGCTCAAGTTTGTGGATAATTCTTATTAGAGAAGTGTTACAGTTTTCCATACTTTTGCTATGGATCTCTGGAACACCCTGTAAATTTCCTCTATTCCCTGCCCAACTGCCCGCTCTTCTGGGAATAAAAATTGACCTTTCCCTGGCATCCTAATTCCTAGCATGGAGCCAGCCACAAATGAGATTCTGACTTGTCCAGGTGGCTCCTCTTTTGACATAAATTGAGAGAACCCTTCGTTAGGATTAGGAAGGATGAGTCTCACCTCTGGGCCACTGTCTTGTTAAGTGTAGGTGTGACAGACACCTCAGCTCTCCTTGAACAAGAAAACCAATGGAAGTCTTGGGAAGCAGAGTCCATTTCCCACTGCGGAGCTGTCAGCTGTCATTGAGCCCGACTGCACAGGGATAGGGTGTTAGGAAGTGTTAGAGGAAATAGTATGTTATTGCCAGAGAGTCTGGTAGAGTCCTTAAAGCTGTGTCTTTGAATTCTTGCTAGAAGTACAAAATGATTGCTCATGTTTCAGAGCCACCGTGCTGTGGTGTCAGGGAGAGTGGTGGAGGAAGGATCTGGTTCATAGAGTCCTAATCTTGGCTTATAGGTGAACCACACTTTGGCACTTGAGTCTTAGGTTACTGTCATCAAAGACTTGGGGTGACTCTATCACATCCTGGGGATTATGGGACTAAATTGAGGCCCTTGGCCTCAGGGCTAGCATCCTCAGTGGGTGTTTGGGAATATGGGAAGGGTCTCTTTATTCAGTAGAGTTTTCTTAGTTATTTTTCTCCTTTCTTTCCCTTTTTAATCTCCAGCAAAAGCTGGAATCCAGGAAGAAAGAAACCAATGTAGAAGTTGGGAAGAACTTAAGAGTATTTTGGTTCTGGATAAAGTCACTGCCCTGGGTGCTAAGTGGTCTGAGAGGAGACTCAGTGGGTAAACTGTGGCAGTGCCTGACGGAATATAGAGCAGTATTAATCCCTTTGAGAAAGTGTAGTCCGGTAGGACAGTGGCCATCTGGACGGAAGCTCACTTAGTTTCATGGGAGCAACAGCACATATCAGAAGCCAGACTTGCTCTTCGGTCATGCACTTTTGGACACAGGGTATGAGATGCAGCCCTGTTATAACACCAACAGAAGTAGCAGTCTCTGGGCCCAGTCACCCACACCCCAAAGCAGGAAGAATCTGGTTCAACATAGCACAAACCCTTAGGAAAAATGAAATTACCATCACCAATGTGGAATCCAGTAAAAATCTCCCTCTTTTGGGTGTGTATGCGGGCATGTGTGTGCCCATTTGTATGTGTGTGTCTGTGTGCAACTCACTACCAACAGCCTCAATGTGCACTTGACCTTACAGTGCTCGCTGAGAACTCTCACCAGGTTGGCGCCTGAATGCCTTACTCTCAGCAGTCAGAGGCTTGCTTGCTCTGTGCAGATTTTTAATTTTCTTTTTTTGGCCCTAGGCTTGTTAGGACCTCTACAGCTTCATTTTTCCATCATTAAATAGTGGCCTTTTTCAGTATTTCCCCCCCTTCCCCTTTATAAATTGCTGAAGCCACAAAGCACATTTTTGGGGATCATAGAAGGTTGGGGTTCCAGAAGGGCATCTGTGTAATGGTTCATTCACCGTGGGAGTTCCCTACTTGCCGTATTCTCAATTTCTTCTAATAAAAAGAACCAAATGAAATATGAACTTTTGTTGTGTATTTTTTACTGTCTTTTCCAGCTTACCTCCCCTTAGTTTTGGCACTTCTTTGAAGCCCCAATGTAGACACTGAAATCTAAGAGATGTTCAGAATCTTCCCATTCTGAATGCACAAATCAAAGTGCTTATTCCCAACTCTCTGTGTGCTTTCATTATAACTTCGATCAGGTAGGATGGAGGGGAGAGCTAACTCTAAGGGACAGGTTTTTTCCTTTCTTTTTTTTGAGACAGAGTCTTGCTCTGTTGCTGGGGTGAGGCATCAGCCTAACTCACAGCAACCTCAGACTCCTCAAGCAGTTCTCCTGTGTCAGCCTCCTGAATAGCTGGGACTACAGGTGCACACCACTACACTGGCTAATTTTTCTATTTATAGTAAAGATGGGGTCACTCTTGCTCAGGCTAGTCTAGAACTCCTCACCTCAAGCAATCCTGCTTCAGCCTCCCAGAGTACTAGGATTCGGCCTCAAGGGGCAGTTCATAATTCATTTATTAAAGTTGATGAAAATGATATGTAATATAATGAATACTTTAGGCCAAGGGATGTGTTAAAGGACTATAGATCTCTCATGTAATCATAAGAACTCTATGAGCTGGTGTGTTATTTTCATCCTCATTTTATAGAGAAGAAATTGAAGCTTAGGAAGTTTGCCTGACTTCTAGTGCCAGCACTCTATATGGGAGAAGGGAATGAAAAGAAAATTTAAGGAGAAAATTGCTTTCTCTCTGTACTTATTTTTCTGATTAAACAGTTTCATATATGTTGATGTAAAGGTTTTAGGGTTTGTTAACCTGATACCCTTCTATGTAATTTAAGAAGAGGAAATCCCAACTCTTTTGCCTTAGGTAAATTGAGTTTTTGCAGGAGAATTTCCAGTATTGGGAAAATATGTCCATTCTGAATTCTCATTTTAAAGCATAGATACAACTTTAGGTAGTCTCACATACTACGCAGATACAGAACACTGGATCACAACATGCTTCTCATAAAAAATAAGCTGAGGCCTATGAATAAGCCACTTTTCCCCTCTTGCTAAAAGTTGTCTGTATGCTTCCTGTCACTCAGGTGATGTCTCCTGCATACTGTAGAGGAAATAAGGGCAGTTGGAGGTTTTTATTAAAGACAGGGTCTCTTGTTGCCTAGGCTGGAGTTCAGTGGTGTGATCACAGCTCACTGCAGCCTCAAACTCCTAGCAGTTTGAGTCTCAACTTTGTAGAATGCGAGTGCTCTGGGTGCCCTAGAGAAGCTTCTGGGCACTGTTGCTCTAAAACTATCCTGGAAAACAAACAAACAAAAAAACCCATCCTTTTGAATATTCTGCTTCCGTTGTAACACATTTCATTTGTCCTTCAGTGGGCATGGATCATTTGCTCACCACACACATCCTGTCTAATGTACAAATCTTTTCTGCCTTCAGCTTTTTGACTAGTCACTGAAAACAAGGCCAGTCTGGCTCACGAGTGTCGGGAGTGCTGTGATGTCATGGTTCAGGGCTGGGGGGAACCAAGGAAGCTGCACGTTCCCCCAGCCTCTTGTTACTGCTCTGCTACCATTGCTACCTTGCTAGGCTAGCCCAGAAACAAAAGGAGGGAGCTCCAAATCCCAGTACTGCCATTTGCCATATCACAGAGCAATGATTTGCTTGCTTCTCTGGCCTCTGTGTTCTGGTAAAACGGGGCCAATAATACATCCTTTGCATCCCTCACTGAGATGTGGCTCTCACAGATAATTTATCTTAAACTTCTACAGTGTTTGGCTGATGATTCTGCCAACCCTTGCTCTAATTTCTTCCTTTTGTGTCTTTGAGTCACTCCAAACCCCATATTTGCTTTTCTGGCCTTAACATATGTCCACTCTCTTGTCCTTCTGAACCAAAACTTTACTTAGCATCGTGAAATGGTTGTTGAAGCATTTTACCTGAAAGCGCAATGTACAATACAAAATTATTAGGTGGATTTAGTATTAAGTATTATCCCTGGTACTGAGGAGAGGGTCTAACAGCATCCATAAGCTCTTGATCCTCTAAAGTGTACATTTATAGAAAAAGAGATTTCAAATTCTGTACCCCACTTTATTAGATGACAGGTTCCAACTTTGTTCCTCTGAAGTCAAGGTGCTGGCTCTTTAGCATGAGTCAGGCTGCCACCTGCTGTCCCTTAATAAAAGTGTTTCTTAAAAGTAGAAAGAGGACTGGCTCTGACCTTCAAAGGCAAAACTTAAAATACTCTGTTCTCCAAGGTAGAGGAGAGCAGGGTTGGTTTATCAGAAATGGTTTTTGCCTCCACTGGTCCCTAAAGGGATTTCCAGGTCTTTATTCCACCCTTGGCTGTGCAGACATGGGGCCCCTAAGGAAGCAGACAAAACAAGGTTAGGAGCTGCCCAGCACTTCCCAAGTTTGGCTTTTTACCAGTTGATAAATTTGCCTGAAAATGCTCTTCCCGCTTGGGTAGGGAGGACAAGCTTCCAAAAGACAACGCTGGACCATTGTCCTAGAGAGAGACAAGTGGTCGGTGTCTGTGAGTCAGCAGTTGAGATCAAATGCTGCTGGCGGTCAGAACGTTCGTTAATGCCAAAGATGCAGGTGGGCCGTGGGCGGGATGGGTAGGGAAGTACTCGTCCTGCTGGGCTGTCACAAGTGGGTCTCCACAACACATCATGGGGCACTCGGAGTGATGGCAGCCAAGGGGGCTGGGAAAGTGCTCCCTGCTGCTTTCTTAACCCACCTGGGCCTGCCAGACACCTACGGCCTTTGCTTATTATTCCCGAGACCCACCTTCACGCAACAAGGTAATGTAATTATGGCAGGTGCTTATTTTGTGCCCAGCAGTTTCAGACAGATTTGGTCTTTACAATTCTCTCCCAACAATTCAGAGCAATTTTCAACTCTATGCTTCAGTTTCATCGTCTATAAGATGAGGCTAATCACAGGACGCACTTGTGGGGTTACCATGAGGATTTAATGAGATTCTGCTACTGAAGCTGGGTTCTCTGAGCCTCAGTTTCTTCTGCTGTAAAGGGAGCATTAGCACCTATGGCATAGGATGGTTGTGAGATGTAATGACAGTGAAGGTGACATTGTCTAGTCTATAAGGCACTTTATAAGTGCGATGAGTTTGTTTATAGAGTTGGCCTTAGAGGGAAGTTGGGGCTGTTTGCTGAGAAACTTGAACAGCCTGCACTTTGAAGTGTGGAAGCTGCGAGTGGAGAAGAGAATGAGGGGCCCCAGGGGCCTGCACGCTGTCCGTGCCAATCATCGGAGTTGGTTAAACTGAAAGATTGGAGGCCACCCCAGAATTTCTGCATGCCCTTAATGCTGCTGTCACAGTGGAGAGTGCTATCTCATGGGGTTCAGGTCTTGGGGTTCCTGGGGGAGATGTGTGTGTGTGTGCGCACGCACGGGGGTGGAGGTGAGTTCCTGGCTCCAGCTCCCTTCCCAGTGAACTCTGCAAGTCAGAATGTTCCCCAAAGTTCCAACCCCAGGGATTTCACCCCAGAGACAAAGCCAAGTAGTTTCTTTTGTAGGTCAGTGGCCAGAAAAAGACCATAGCGGAACGTGGACCTCATGGGAGTCTGGAGCTGGTGCTCAGGAGATGCCGTCACCTGTCATGTGACGGGCTGCTCTGTGCACTGCGACCTCTGCTTGGCCACAGCTATTCCTGCCACCTCCCCTGGGTGCACAGCACTTTGTAGCCCAGCTGCTATGTGTGTCGGCCCCCTGGCTTTTTAGATGATGCAAACTTTCCTTTAGGTGAGGGCACTGAAAGTTCTTTATTAGCAACACTTTAGGGACATCACAAGCAGTCATGTCAATGTTTCCTGAAAGGATTTAATACCTGTTCCCATTCTGGGTCTTTCCCATCACTATTGACTCCCTTACCTTCCCCTCCCTCCCTCCCCCCCCCTACAATTTACTCCCTTAACTTCCCTCCTTCTCTCTTTCTCTCACACACACTCACACTATTTATTCCCTTACCCCCTCCCCCTCCACACACTCAAGTCTTTTCCGGGCAGCAGCTAGGAAAGAGAGCCACCTTCGCTAGGGTAGGTCTCACTCTGGAAGGCTCCATCGACATGTCTTAGGCAGGGCTGTTCTTGCCTTAGCCCCATCCTGCTCCTCCTCCTCGGCATCCAGAGCCCTTGGGTTCTCCTGAAGATCACTCTGGTTCATCAGGCAAGAAAGGGAATGACCCTTTCTTGCCTGGAATGACCCTTTCTTGCCTGGGGCTACATGTCTAGAACACAGGTAGAACTAAGTTCTTTTTCATTCTTTTGTCTTGGTCCAAGCGGAGCTCATGCTGGCCTCTGAAGAAGAGACAGGAAGGATAGAGGATGCCCATGGAGATGGGAGTGGATGGCACCAGGCACCCCGGAGCATCTTTGGGAGTGTCTCGGGGATGCTGGTTTCTTGTTCCATCCAGCAATCTGCAGAGACAGGGACCATTAGCCCAGGATTCAGAGGTGCACTGGCCTGTGTGAGAACCCAAATGTAGTGAGCTGGACCCCATGACAGTGCTGACTTTTTAGAATGTCTCTTGAAAGATCACCTTGCCAAAACGGAGGTCAGACTGGTGAGTGTCACCGCAGAAGCTGGGGCGGCAGCCCCCAGGTGCACAGAGGCAGCAGGAGCAGGGGCAGCGAGGCTGAGGTGCCGGACGCGCCGCCGCAGTCCTGGGCATTCTCCTGCAGACCCAGAACAGAGGTGAGAGGGCCACACTCAGCGGAGGCCGGGCCAGGGAGGGGGCTCCGCAGCGAACAAGGCCAAAACCCTAGGGAGAGGAGTTTCAGAAAGTGGGGGGAGCACTGCCACCTTTCTTAGACCCCCCACCTTTCAGGGCGGGCAGAGGCTGTCCAGTCAGCCTAAGAGCTGGCTGCAGCCCATTCCACCTGGGCAGCCAGGGTGGCTGCGGGGACATTCTCTCAGCACGGCCTTAGGGAAGTCTTCAGCTCTGGGAGCATCTGATGTGGACTATTTGGGGCAGCCTTGTGGCTTGGAGCCTGGCACAGGGTCTCGGGCTCAGCAAATACCAGTCAGGACCCACACAACGACTTCCTCCCATGTTCTCAGACCATTCAGACAGAGCTCTGCAGCAGCAGTGAGCACAAGGTGAGAAAGCTAGATTTTAGTTCACCTGCGCTCAAACATGGATCCTGGCTGACAGTGGTATTTCAGTGGCATGGATCTCTGATGTGTTTTTAAAATGCTACTTCTGACCACAAATGGGGGGTAGTTTCCCCACCCCAACCAATTCTCCAGCTCTGTGGACGTCAACTCAGAGTGTCCTACAGTTCAATTCTGAAACAATCTACCTGGAGTTGGCACCAGATCCCACAAGCTAAAGAGCTCAGTCCCACAAGACTGCCTCCACTGTGGACACCAGTCACAAGTCGGGGGCCACCAGCACTTCTGACAGACTAGCTACAAATCAAGGGCTCCCCTGACCCCCACCTCAGGTTCAAGAATTTGTGAGAATGGCTCACAGAACTCAGGAAGGCACTCGCCATTACCAGCTCATTATAAAGGATACAACCCAGGAATGGCCAAATGGAAGAGAGCACGGGGCAAAGCATGGAGTGTGCGGACCTTCCGTGCCCTCTCTGGGCGCACCACCCTCCCAGCGCGGGGATGTGTTCACCAGCCCAAAAGCTCTCCCGACCCCACTGCTCAGGGTTTACGGAGGTCACATTATGCAGGCGTGGTCGATTAAATCATTGCTCACTGGTGATAAATTCAGTCTCCAGCTCCTTCCCTTCCCCAGCAGGCAGGGAGTAGGCTGAAGGTTCCAACCCTCTACTCATGCCTTGGCCTTTCCAGTGTCCAGCCCCGACCTTGAAGGGCCCCCAGCCATCTAATTAGCACGCAAAAAGACACTCCTGTCATTCCAAGGGTCTTAGAAGCACTTGTGTCAGGAACCAGGGACTAAGACCAAATATTAGAATGAAAGATGCTCCGATCACCCCTATCACTCAGAAAATTACAAGGTTTTAGGAGCTCTGTGCCAGGAACCGAAGACAAAGGCCAAATACATATCTCTCACTGTATCACAGTATCACCGGATGTAAACAGAAGGCAAGTGCGCGCGGGTTGCGCGGACACGCACGTGCATCGGTGTCCCGCCAAGTGCACAGATTCTGGGAGGAAGCCCAGCCCCGCCCTCCCCGCGCCCCAGCGCGCACCTCTGCGTGGAAGGCGTGGCAGGAGTCCGGTCGCCGGCGCAGCTTCTGGGAGCGCATCCGGTCGCACTTGACCGAGGCGTTATGTGCAGAGCTCACGGTTAAGGTCAACAGCCCGGAGAGTGGGGTCTGGCAGCGCCTGGCCGGGTGGGGCCAGCTGCCTTGCAAGCGGCTCTGGGGTCAGGGCGCGGCGCCCAGGGCGGGGGGCGGGGAACACGTGGCGACGCTCCGGCTGTGGGCCCCTAGGCGACCGACACCCCGCCCTCGCGCAGCGCGCTCCCCAGCACAGGAAGGATATACTTGACTTCGGTGGGCTCCTGCAGGACTGGCGGGAAGATGCTGCAGTCGCAGGTGGGGTCGGTCACCAGGAGGAGGAGGTTACTGCTGGGAATCTGCTGCAGCGCGAACGTCCTGCGGGAGGAGGGCTCAGGTCGCGCGCCGTCCGCGGCAGGCGCGGCAGGGCCCGGGAAAGGCTTCCGCGGAGAGCACTCGCGGAGACGTGCGGCGCGGTCGGCGGCGGGGAGCAGCGGGGCCTGGGGCAGAGCGGGCGCCCGGGAACGTCCTGGGCGGACGGCTCCGCCGGGCTGGCTGCCTCGACCGCGGGCCTGTGCAGCCGCGTCCTCCGCTCCTGGCGGGTTGGAGGAGGCGAGGGAGTCCAAACGGGCATGTTTGAGAGCGCCGCTAGGCACAGACGCCGGGCTGTCCCGCCAGGCGGCGCAGCGCTCCTGCTCACCGCGCAGCCGCGGGCCGGCGGGCCCTGCGCTCCCGCACGCGCCCGGGCACTTGGGAGCGGACGCCGGCCGCCCTCCTCCCGCAGCCCTTGCACCCGGGCTGCCCGCGCCGCGGATGGGCCGCCCTGCCCCGCTGTGCCCTGGAAGTCGGGGAAGGCCCCTGGGAATGTGACCTTTCACCGGGACGCACCCCGGCGCCTGCTGTGGGCCCGGCCCCACCTGGCTGCCCCCTTGCCGGTTGGGAGCGGCCTAGCGACTTACTTTTGGCAGGCTCCGCACTCGATCCTCCCGTTGGTCTCCTGGATGGCCCGCTGGTGTACGAACACGGGGTACTCGGTGTCGCAGGGCTGCAGCATGTCCTGTTTCTTGTGCTTGTGTGCTGTGCGCAGACAGGCGAGGGTGTGAGGAAGGCCTCGCACAGCTCAAGGGCCTGCACCCCACGCCCGGTGGCCGTCTGGGCCCCAGCACTCCCAGGGCCGGCGTTCATCCCGGTCCCTTTGCAGATGGCCCCTCGTTGGACGTTCGCAGGACATGGAGAGGAGGCCGCGGGAGTGGGGAGAAGGGAGGGGAAGGAACAGATAGCAGTGGAAGAGAGTGGCATCACAGTAGGGAAGGGCAGGGGCCCTGGGTCTCAAGGGGCTTATGACCATGGGGCAGCCTCTTCCTCTCTGGGGAAGCCACCTCCTCACTGAGCTGCTGGGGGACTGCACTACCGGCCCGACTCCTTCTGCATTGATGTCCCAAGGGTCTGGGCGGAGCAGTAGGGGTGCTGAGGGGTGGCTTGGGGGACCTTAGCTCTGTTAATCCCACAGCACTCCACTGCGGATGGACAATGCAGCTCCAAGTCCTAGCCCTACCCCTAACCCTATGGCCAGGCCCAAGGTCCACCATCCAGGGAGCACCTGAGTGCGGGGGCTGGGAGGGTTGGGCAGGTGAGCTCCAGGGCACAGGACTGCTGGAGGTCGTGTGCTCAAGCCCACTAAGGCACCGGCACGACAAGGGTCAGTCCCAGGAAGTCCTGCTCTGGGGACCCACCTCTGCTAAGTGGGTGTGGCATGTGGCTGGCAGTCTTGCACAGACACCATGTGACTGTGAGCCGCCCCCTAGAAGGAGCCTGGAAACAGGGTGGGGAGCTGGCCAGGCAGAAGATAGCAGTGGACGTTACTATTATTTTTATCAAGAAGCCAAACTCTTGAGCCAAAGATGGCAGTCCCAGCATGGGAGACTTCTGGAACCCCACGGAAAAGGCTCTATTCACAGGAGGAGTTGAGCAGAACTGGCTAATGCCAGGCAGCCCTGGTGGTTACAGGCTCCGAGCTACCTGGGCGTGAGAGCGGGTCCAACACTTGGTTGCCTCGCCCGTGTAGCTAAGACTTGATGGTCCTCTTGGCTTTGTGTCAGGACTATCTCACCATTCCCTGGCTTGGGGGACTCTGTCCTCAGACACCAGGTCCCTGGAAGGGGTCATCAGAACATGCTGGTGACCCCCCTCTAACCTGAGCTCTGGTCAGGGCCGTGGACACCTGAGCTGGGGGTGCTACTGTTCCTTCTCCAAGGGGTGACCTGGCCCTGCTACCTCACATTTGGCCCTGGCCCCTGGAGCGTACCACTTTTTGCCCTTTGGAACCAAGAAGAGGAAGCCAGAGTGCTGTTTGCCTGGAGCAGGGCTGTCCCTGTGCAAGATTTGGGCAGGACTTCCCCATCCTCACCACCAGCGATGGTGCTTCAGACCAGGAGAGGAGCCCAGTGTCCCCTGAGTCAGGGTGTCACAGGATGAAGAGAGCTCTGCCCTTCCTGGGATCATCCTGGGCTGGAGAATTGTGGGCAAGCCCTCTGTGGCCCCGGTTGTGTCCCCACCCCACCGTTTACAGGGACCTCCCTGGCAGGTGCTACTCACAGTGATGGAAGACAGCCTTGGCTGCCAGGCATGAGTGGACACAGCACAGGAGGGTGTGGCGTCACACAGGGGCAGGATGTCATGGGGTGGTGATGATGCCACACAGCAGTGGTGTCCGAGGTGATGCGATGTCACACACAGAGGTAGGGGGACCGGGGGAGCGGATGTGATGAGAGAAGCCACAAGGAATGAAGGATGAGGTATGAGTCATGAGTGGCCTCAGGGCACCCACCCACCACTGCCACCCACCCTGGGGTGAAGGGCTTCTCTTGCACAGACCCAAGTGCTGCCGCCCTTACACGCGCAACCCCACAGCTCCGTGTACTCACCCTCTGCCCCTCTGCCGTGCCGGGGACCCCAGGCACTCCACTCCAGCAGCAGCCTGTCAGACACGGAGCTGACTTCAGGGGCCCACAAGCCCTGGAGACCCCTGACAGACCCTGCCCACCCCTCTCCTCCAGGACACCCTGCTCCCTGCTCAAGCGCACTGGGGTGAGCAGAGGGGTCCTCCATAGGCACAGTAGGGAGGGAAGAGGTGCCATACATGCCCAGGACCTTGCCCTCCTCCCTGGGGTGTTGTGGAGACCACAGCAGACTCTTGTCGAGGACGCCCTCACAGCCCGCCCCGCCCGCCGCCGCACTCACAGCAGGAGCTCCTGCAGCAGCCACCTGGTCGCCGTCAGGAAGGCAGAGATGGGCTGGAAAGGAGAGCACACCCTTCGCACCCTGGTCCATGTGCCTGGGCACTCCCCCAGCACCACCCCCAGAGAGGAGACAGGGCCGCCCCTGCTCTGGAGTGGCCAGAGAACACACCACCTCCCACCTTCCCCTGCAGAGAGGGTGTTGCAAAGCTGAGCTGTCTGGAAAGTGCCTATTGCAGGTCAGACATCTCCGGCAGGAGCGAGACAGTGCTTCCAGAAGACTGGTCAAGTCTCGTCCTGAGGGCCAAGCCGCTGGGTCCCTGTGAGTATGTATGTGGCAGCACTAGGCAGTGGGGTTGGGAACAGCCCATTTCTTCACAGCTGCCAGAGTAGTTGCCCTGAGGGCCAAAGGCAACCTCACAGGCCTGGAGGGGGCGAGGGGCAGAGGAGGGAGAGTGGGGGTGCTGGGGCTGGACAGCTGAGGCAGGGCAAGAGCAGGGCCTGGGGGACTTTGTCCTAGGGCAGGGTGGAGGACTTGCTGTCAGGTGGGGGAGGTTTGGGTGACACTCACGCTGATGAGGGGCTGAGCCGCACTGTGGTGGTGACCTGGGGGTTTACACATGGCCTGGTAGTCATACATGGTCACTCTGAAAATCAGAAACAGTGCGTGGTGAGTCCAGTGCCACCCCTATGACCTGTCCCTGCCTCAGGGGACTTTTCCAGCAGGGCATCCATTGACCAAGATTCCTGAGGGCCCCTGAGCTGGGACAGCAGGTCAGAGATAGCTCATGCTGAAAATGACATTTCTGTACTTTGAATGGTTGAAAGGAGAGCGAAAGGCTTGCTCTTTTTCAGGGGTGTTTTTCCTCTAAGGGCTGAGCTGGGGAGGCCCTCCCAGGGGGGGCCTGCATGGCCCTATGCCCCTCCCCACCTCACGTCCCTGGCTCCAGAAAGGTGGCTTCTGGAGCTCTTTGGGGCTCTCACTCTGGATTTTTGAGATTAGGATCCTGAGATCTGTTTGTCCACTTAGCATCAGCTCTGGCCTCTGCTGTGGGTGTGGGGTTGGGAGCGGCATGTCCCACTTACTGGGTGAACACCCCCATGCCAACCAGCTGGGTCATGACAGCACCATCCACCTCCCCCAGAAATCTTCCTGTCTGCGAGGAGGGAGAGAGGAGAGAGAGATCAAGCAGCATGAAGACTTCTAAATCTAGCACTATTTAGCCCAGGGCTCTTTCTGAGCTCGAGATTTCTGAGCTCAAGATTGGGAAAGCCCAATAGATGCCCTTAAACATAATAAAAACTGAACCCATTGCACCCAGGCACACATGTTAACCTGTTGCCAACCACGTGCTATCTCGGTGCTTTCTAAACTCTTGGTGGTAATCTATTAATTGGATATGAAATCAACTTAGAGGTTGCAATCTTATTTTTTTTAAATGGTACAGAATTCCTTAGAACAATTTAGTGTGAATCACTTGCAGCAAAGTTAAAGAAGTTTTTGTGAAATTTGATTGGGATGTGTTGTGTGTTGGGTCAGATGTAAAATATATTTCTTTCTGCAGGTCCTGGTCAAAAAGCAGCATCTGCCTCATACACTCTGGTGTCTTCATCACCCAAACAGGCTTGAGCCTGCTGCTGTGGGCTTCGAGTCCCCTCTTTCATCATCAGTGTGTCCTGTGGGTTTGTCATGCCCTTCTCCACTCCAAGGACAACCTAATCCCTCGTTCTCTCTCCACTGCTCACTCGCCCTCCTAACTGGTCTCTCTCCCAAGTCCCCGTGAGTGCTGCCAGGGTAACCTTCCTCAGTGCAGCTTGGATTGGGCACCTCTTCTTTTTTTTTTTTTTTTTTTTTTTTTTAAGAGACGGGGTCTCGCTCTTGCTCAGGCTGGTTTTGAACTCCTGACCTTGAGCAATCCGCCCGCCTCGGCCTCCCAAGAGCTAGGATTACAGGCGTGAGCCACAGCGCCCGGCCAAGGGCACCTCTTCTTTACTTCAAAACAAATAAAACAGGACTCTCCCTCCTACCCTTTTCCCTCCTTTCATTATCCATTAAGCAGTATTTGGTGGGCTCCTATGCCCATGTGCCCAGCAGCATCCTCCAAGCCAGCAGTGTCCTTAGGCCTTAGCTCACTTCCAAGCTGGCAGAAAATGGCCTCAGGCTGCCTTCCCTCTCCACTGCCTATGCTTGCCCTGTACTGGGCAGTCTCTTGATTCTGCCATTTCCTCAGCAAGGCAGAGTGGAAAGAGCTTGGACTTTGGCATCTGATTTTGACTTGAATGTATATTGCCTTGAAGATTGGGGTAACGTGTGCCACGTGTGTGGCGTGCAGTAGATGCTCAGTAGATGGCGGCAATTGTTCGAAGAAGATGCCTGTGCTTTGGCAAGCTGTTCTTCCTGCCCTGATTATCCCTTCTCAGTCCTCATGCCAAGGAGCTTTCCTTCTCATCCTCCTTAAGAAGTCTTTGGATTCTAATCCTCTGTTCAGAACGCACCCCTCCTCTCTCTGCACTCTGCTACCGTGTGGCCAGCATGCCTTTTCAGCCCTATTCCCATTCTGCCTGTAAATTAATTGTCCTACCATTGTATTGAAAACTGATCAAGGACAGGGACCATTTCTTACTCATCTCTGAATTTCCCAAAGTGCCTTGCTACCTGGACATAGTCAGTGTGGAATTTTGTCAGGCTAGGGAGGTGGGAGCCAGAGCCAGTGGCCATATCAGGTTCTTTGTAGAGAGATCTCTAGGCTCCTAACGTGATGGTGCATGGGATAATGACTGAGAAAGAAAAATGCAGTCCTAACACAGGAGCTGAGGGTACATGGGCCTGGCCGACCTCAAGGAGAACCAGATATTGATAGGCGCCGAGGAGATGCCAGTAGCCCTCCTTAACCACTTCGGGATGAGCGTCGACTGTAGTCAAAGCCACAGATGAATGCGCATAGCGACTTTAGCCGACAGCCATGATGTGATTTTTCTGATTTTTCATTTATCAAAATAAAATTGTGAACATTTAAAAATAACGTAATGAAAACATATGTATATGTTACCTATTCTGATTTACATGACAAGTAAAGCTGCCTGTAAAGGAAAATAAGCTTTCAGTGCTTTAAAGCTTTCCTCGTCACACAAGAGCAGAACGGACTCGTCGTCAATGCACAGCACACACTATCTTGCGGACTGTGAGTGCCGCTGTGGGTAAGGTTTCTCAGCCGTGAGCGCGGTCCCGAAGTGTAAGGTTTCTCGGCTGGTGAGCGCTGTACCGAGGTGGTTAAGGAAACAGGGATTTATTCCAGACAAAAGTCAGTCGGACACAGGGCTCCCGGCACCTGGTCAACAATCGGAGAAGTTCTCTTCCAAATAAGAGAGGACGGTACCATATTGGAGTCATAACCCCAGTAACACTCCCATGATTTATAAATTGGCAAGCAGGGGCCACAGCTTTCCTGATGGGCCCAACCCTGGGAAGCTGGGGTGAGGTCAGGAAATAGAACTTTTCAGATCGTAATTAAGTAAGAAAACATAGTACCTGCCTCCTACAGTATTTCATATTTGGAAATAGCTCACTTATAAAATTAAAATGTAAGGATGAGACCCCCCTAAAAATGTATGGCAAAATTGTAGTCTCAAAAAATTACTTTCTTAATTATGAAAGTAAACGGGAGAAAAACAAGAGTTGGGGACAAAGAGGTATTTCAGACTTGTCTGAGCTCTGCTGGCTCTCTGCCTGGAATGCTCTGACCACCAACTACTGTTTCTAACACCTTTTATTCACAAGACTATTAGTCGCGAGGTGAGCACGATGCAAAATTGAATGAAATGGACATGAATCCAGAGCTTCAGACCAGTTTGGATAGACAGAGAGGTGAACACGAGCCTCAACACAGGACAGTCTGAGACCGGCAGTCTCTGATCTTGCTAAAAATAAGGAGGGGGCTGTGTGTTCTGACTAGGAGGGCGGACAGGCAGCATTGAAGATGGCAGTGGGCAGAGCAGGGGGACAGCAGGGAGGGTCGAGGGCATTCCAGGGACAGAAAAGCGTGTGGAGAGGTGAGAGGCATCCACATCCTGCCTGTTCTTCAAGGTGCTGCCCTAAAGCCACCCAAAGCTGCACCTGATTCCTCCAGCTCCAGTGAGCCCACTCATTTGGGGATTGCTTTTTGCTATTTCAGTTACCATGTGCGTGTTGTTCCTCCAGCACCTCTGTCAGCAGACAGCGAGGTCCTGGAGGGCAGAAGTCCCCGGCCTGCAAACCATACTGCCTCTCGGGCACGGTTATCACTCAGTGCCCATTTGCTGAAGCAATGTGTGACGAAATGAATGAATGACCTGAGTATTCTGCTCCCTAGGAAAGTGCAGCGCGGTGGGGACGAGGCTCCTGACGAGGCTGCGAACCCCCCACACGCCTGTCCTGTTCTCCTTCCTAGTTCTGGGCTATTCACCAACAATCCTGTTGTTTGAACACTTGACTCTGAGAAGGGAGGTCCCTGAGAATAAGATAAGCGTATCCTGGACATTGGAAAAATGTATCTTTCTCTGTAAATAAGCAACTTGATTTTCTAGGATATGTCACTCTGGCAGAAAATACCCATTCTCCCGTCATCTTTAGTAAGGCAAGTTGACCTCCATCTTGGCGACAGTGTTCAGCGAAAAGACTACATTTCCCAGAGGCCCTTACCGCGAGGGCTGGCCAATGGGGTGTGAGCAGAGCGGCCGGTGGGACTTCCGGGAGCGGAGTCTTTTCTGGCTTTGGGAGTTCCGCCCGCCCGCCCGCTGCCCTCTTGCCTCACTTGGGGAAAGCGGCCTGGAAGGCGGCAGAACCTGGCTGGAGTCTTGATGATGGGGCCGTGCCAGGCCTGGACTGCCTTCGTTCAGTCTTTATGAGAGAATAAAGCTTTAATTTGTTTAAGCCACTGTGACGGAGACTCTTACTGGCACTAGAACACAATTCCTAGCTGATGGAGTTTTTCGGGACTTTGTCCGAGTGAATCCCTGCCTCAAACGTGGGTACCTCGTCAATTCAGGACCCCCAGACCGCACGTGGAGCGGCACTCAAAGCGCAGCTCTATGTAGGGCCCTGACTGCCCACGGCGCCCCTTACAGCGGGGATGATCCATAAAATAAGCAATGGTCCTAGGCTGCTGAGCCATGGGGCTGGACAGAAGGGCCTGGGGCTCCCTGAGGCCAAGTCCGCTGAGATGGAAGGCTGGGAGAGAGGCAGGATAGGCAGATCCTGCGAGGTGGAGCCTGGAGGGGAGGCAGATGGGAGCACAGGCAGAGCTGAGAGGTCGGGCAGTTGCCCCTGGGCATGGGCTAATTTGTATGGCCAGGTGAGGTTGCTGTGGCGAACTTCCCCTGTCCCCAAAAGACAGGGGTACTCTTGACTCTGGTAGCAGATGGAGTAGACCTCACACTGCCTCCTCACCTAGGACAGCTTCAATTTCTTCTCTAAAAACGGAAATGCTCAGCTTCTTAAGGGTGTGAGGGTTCCATGAGTCACAACAGTGAAGTCACTGCCTGGCTCCTAGTGGGGATCAATTTCCTTTCGTCTCTTCTTAGTTCCAACAGCCTTGCCTGACTCCCTGGCTGCAGAGTTTCCTGACAAGTGCCTTTGGCCACACAGAGTGCAAAGGAGTTGGGCCAGCACTGCACAGGGAAAGCCACCTGGAGAGCCTGCCTCTGCCAATATGGGAGGTCTCAGGGTTCTGATGAGCGGAAGAATTTTACTCCTGGAAGGCCCAGTGGGGCAGGGCCACTTGGGAAGCCAGGAAGGCAGAAGGAGAGCTGCTGCCAGGACTGACACAGGCGTGGGGGAGAGGGGAGGTCATGAGCAAGTGCTAGGCCAGGCTTGGAGGAGTGGCTTGAGGACGAGAGCAGAGCAGAGAGCAGAGCAGGGGACGGAGGGGGAGCTCAGAGAAACAGGAGCTGAGGCCCAGACAGGCACGTCTGATAGCCCCTGCTTTGAGGGCCTCTCCAGCCTTGGCTTGCTGGGCTGGGACGGTAGGGTAGCGTGTCTCTGAGAGATCCAAGTCCCTTAAGAGAAAGGTGCCGGGATGGAGCTTGATTTTCTCCGCTTTGCTGCTCCTTTGAGGTCCATTTTGAAGCTCCCATGGGTGGGTGCTGCCCACCAGCAAAAGATAGGAATCGAAGTGCTCAGATCCCGAGTGACAGATTCACTGTAAACATTGCAAAGCTCCACAGAGCTGTTGCCACTCTCCTGGCCTCAGCTGTCTGCTTCTCTTTCTAGGCCCCAGATTGAGGACTGTAATGTTGTCGCTCATAATTCTTTATCGTAAGAATGAGCCCTGAGCAGGAAGAGAGGCCCAGTGGGGCCAAAGTCTCACCAGCAGGCCCTGGGGCTTCTGGCCTCACTCTGTGTAGCTGGAGGAGGGCCTGGGTGAGAAAGGGCTTGGAAGGGCTTTGGGAAGAATCTTTGCATCTGGAGCTCAACAGGGTTCTCTTTCCAGGCCCTTGAGTGGACCTGGAGGGACAAGGAGTTGCCAGAAGCTTCTGGCACATTTGCCCAGTCAGGACAGCAGGAGCAGCCAGCAACAGTGCCTGCAGAGGGACAGCAACTGGCAGTGAGGCCTGGGCAATGATTCTGAACCCTCTGGAAGGCACGTTAACGTCCACATGGCTAGGCCCACCCCTAGAGTTTCTGAATCGCTAGGTCTGGATGGGCCCTTGGAGACTGCATCTCTAACAAGCACCCAGAGCCTGATGCTCCTGGCTTCCAGTGCACTTGGGGAGGAGCAGGGGTGGCCAGGTCCAGTGGCCCTGGATGGCACTAGTGTGTGTGTGGATGAGAGGGGTGGGTTTGGGGGAGTGGGTGGGAGGTGGTTGTGGGCAGGCTCTGAGATGGTTCTCAACAGTCCTGGCCTGTGTAAGCGCCCCCCACTTTGAGTGTAGGTTGGACCTAGTAACTTGCTTCTAGACCATGGTAGAAGTGATGGAGCATCTCTTCTGAGATTAGGTTTCTAAAGACCGTGACCTTTCCTGGGCTTGCTCACCCTGATCACAGGAGCTGTGGTGCTGTGACCTGCCCTGGGAGAAGCCTACAGAGCAAGAAACTGAGGTGACTTCAGTCTAACAGCGCTGGAGGAACTGCATCCTGCCAATAACCACGTGAGTGGACCTGGGCGTGGATCCTTCCCCAGTCAAGCCTTGAAATGCCTGTAGCGCGGCAGACACCTCCACGGCGCTGTGTGTGCGACCCTGAGCTGGCGGCGCCCAGCTCAGCCGTGCCCGGATCCCTTATCCACGGAGGCCTAGATAGTGCATCTTGTGGTTTTCAGCCACTGCTTTTGGGGTGATTTGTTATGCAGCAGTAGATAACTGCTATGGAGTTGTTGAATGAATGAGTTTTGGCAAAACAGCAGAAAGAGAGGCACAGGCAGATGGACAGACAACGGACACGCAGCAGCACCGGCTTTCCACCCTCCTCCTGCTCCTCACCCTGCAGGTCAGTGCCTGCTACGCCAAGCCTCACCCTTAGGCCAGTTCAGTTCTCCACTCAGTGTCCAGGCTACCGTGTGCCTGTGCCACGCCAGGTGGGGTCTCTGCCCTGGGCTTTATCCCCCAGTGCCCTCTCATATCTGACGTAGCTCAGGTCCCAGGGACAGAGTTGTCCAGAGTGAGGAGAGAGGAACTGCACCTTGTCAAGATGCAGCCACCCCGGGAGCCTTGACACTAGTCTTGGAGCTTAGCCCAGGGTCGGGACTCCCGGGCCGTGGCTTTCAGAGCCCTGGAGGTGTTGGTCCTCATCCCGCAAGGCTCAGCTGGCCGCAGCAAGTGAATGGACTCTGCTCTGAGCAGGGGCAGGGTGACCAGGCGGGGCTCAGGGGCAAGAGCATGAAGACCTGGGAGGCTGGCTGGGCATGGTGGCTCACGCCTGTAATCCTAGCACTCTGCGAGGCTGAGGCGGGAGGATCGCTCAAGGTCAGGAGTTCAAAACCAGCCTGAGCAAGAGTGAGACCCCATCTCTATTAAAAAATAGAAAGAAATTAATTGGCCAATTAAAAAATATATAGAAAAACTTAACTGGGCATGGTAGCACATGCCTGTAATCCCAGCTACTCAGGAGGCTGAGGCAGGAGGATTGCTTGAGCCCAGGAATTTGAGGTTGCTGTGAGCTAGGCTGACGCCATGGCACTGTGGTCCAGGCAACACAGTGAGACCCTGCCTCAAAAAAAAAAAAAAAGGACCCGGGAGGCAGGGACTTGCAGCCTGTGACACCTGCCATCTCCCTGGTGTCACCAACCCTACCCTACACATAACTGCCTAAGGCCCATCAAGACTGCTGCTCTCTTAGCTCAGTTTCCCTTAACCCGAGATATTTTCTAGAACCTCCCTCCCCTTCCCTATCACTGCTCTTCATTTGCATATTTCTCTGTTGGAAGTCTGGCTTTTCTGTAGCTGTGTGTTTTGGGGTTAACCTAACCTTGCAGGGCCTCATCTTTCTATCTGCTGTAAAATGAGAATAATAGTGTCACAGCAGATGATAGGGGGAGGCCCTCCCCACTTCTCAGCCCCCGCTGTTGGGGTTGTAGGGCGAGCACATGTGGCAGGAGCTTGGGGCCCTGGCAGGAACCTCGAGGTCAGTTCATTTAGACCCAGCTTCATTTCACAAAGGACTGGGGACACGCACTGTCTGCCGCTTTGTGGGAAAGGCCACTGGCCCTGCTCTAAGGCACAGTCTCTGGGACTTGGCCGTCTTCTCCCTAGTCGCACTACCCTTCTGGCCCAATGTCCAGCTTCGGTGCTCTGAAGCCCCTTAGGCCCAGGCCTGTCCGCTGGGCCTTGAAAGCCAACACCGCAGGGGCCTGGAGACTCAGTCTCAGTTACCCAGAGCCTATTGATAAGGGCACTGGATGGTCCCAAAGCCTTGTGCCAGCCGCTGGTTTCAACTTCTGTCATCCCGGAGCAATTGAGAAGTACTAAAATGGAATAGCAGGATGGTCAAAGGGGGCATGAAAGGGAGAAGGGGGAAGCGGAGGCCGGCTCCAGGTGGCCTGGTGAGCAGCTGGGCGGCAGTGAGAGTCCTGCCAAGTGTGGCTCATCGCCCCTGCCTCCCACTCCTCTCCTCCCAGGAGGAAAGGTGTGCCGCACATTAAGTGCGTCATTTAAAACTATGCTCGGGGGTTCCTTCCGTGACCCATGCATGCCCCTTCTTCCTCGGTCGCCCGCTTCCTTGGTTTCCTTCTGATACTCTGGCTCTGCCTTTGGCTCCGCCGTGCTCTGACTTCCTCGCACCCCAAGCCTGTTCCAGTCGGGCCGGACCACTGCCTGGCAAAGCCGCGAGCTCGTCTGCACCAGCCTGTTCCCCACAGCTCTGCTGACACCAGGCACTTAGGGGCTCGGGCGAGAGCTGACCGGGACAGCATGTGGTGCCCTCCTACTTTCCAGAGGAGGAGACTGAGGCGCAGGCGAGGGGAGTTGCGTGCGCAGATCACGTCCAGCAAGGACACAGTGCGCCGCGTCCCTCCACTGCGAGGCGCCAGGGCTTTCTCATGCGTCTGGCTCTGTCCAAGGAAACCACTCAAGTGACTGTATTTGGGTTCGGTTCAGGCATGAACAGGCTTCTTTTTAGTTTGATTCCTGGCTAAGTAAATAATCAATTTGGGGGCCCAGTTTGGGGCTCGGCAAATATAAAATTATTATTGGACTTTCTCTTTTTCCTTTCTGAGCACACAGTGGGTCTAGGAGCATATCTGTATGCCAGAGGGAAGATCAGGATGAGCAAGCACTGTCCCCTTCCCACTCTCCCCAGCACGCCGAGGGCAGGGCTTGGTGGCTAGAATAGAATCTTGCATAAGGGAGGCCCAGACAGGGAGACACGAAGCGGGCAGGGCCGGCCTCTGGGCCCACTGCAGGGAGGGCGGGGAACGGGGGAGAAGGGCGGCGGGGAGTGGGGCAGTGAGCAGCAGGGGCCCAGGCCATGGAAGGACATGGGTGCGGTGTGGTCAGGCAGGCCCTGAGGAGTGGTGTCACCGAGCTGCTCCTCACTTCTGGGTGTTGCAGACATGTTCCTTATTAACCTCATGAGAAGGCCAGATTAGTGACAGATAACATAAATAAGAATTTTTTCCCTGACCATCTTGAGTTGAAGAGTGCTCTACGTTTTGTCATCTTGCTATGCTAACTTTGGTTTCAAGAAAACCATTTCTTCAGATCTTTCACTTGAAGTGGCTCCAAGCTAGACCCCCAGGGCCCCAGCCCTGTCTTTGGCTGAAGCAGCTGCTGGAGGTCTGGCCCCCACCCGCCCTCTCTCCCAGCTCTGTTTCCCCAGCAGCTCACCTCGTGGGCCCTCTCGGAGACCAGGATGAACCCGTTGTTGTCGACGACGAAGCAGTCCAGGTCCTGGGGAAGAGACCCAGCGGGGAGGTCACGCCAGAGTCCTGCTGCCACTGACTCGGCGTCCCTCCTGCCTGCCCACAGTTCAGGAAGGCAGGCCTCGTGGTTGAATGCAGACGCCCTCCAAAACCCAGCGCCACAGGGAAGGGGGCAGCTGGCTGCGGAGAGGACCGGGTTGAGGGGCCCCAGTTCCCTCTCCCGCCCTCTTCCCAGGGGAAGAACTTACCCTGTCCTCACAGGTTTGGGGGCACTGCCCGTCCACTGTGCCACACTGGAAGGAGGAGGAGACGCTGTGACTTGCAGGCCCATGTGTGTGTGCGTGTGCGCACACGCGCTCGCACGGGGGCTGTCCTGGTGAGCGTGCGGACATGCGTGTGTGCGTCTGTGGTGTGTGGCTGTGTGTGGGGAGGGGCTATTGCTTACGGTACGCTTGTCTGTATGTGTGTACAGTACATGCATGTGGTGTGTGTATCTGTAGGTGGAGGGCGAGTGTGGTGTGTGTGAGAGCGCATAGTGTGTGGTACACATGCGTGTTTGCACACATGGGGTTGCATGTTAGTGGGGTCAGCCTTTTCCAGAGGTGCCCTGGTCTGCAGCCCATGGCCTCCTTTCCTGGTGAAGGGTGTCAGCCGCATCAGGGAGGCCTCATGGGATGGCTCCATGAACCTCCATGAAGGCTCCTGTTCTTTCTTTGTCATCTGGCTGATGTAGTGGGTGGCCCAGTTGCCCCTTCACCCTCCCTCCCCTCTGTCCTCACTTCAGGGCTCCTACGCTGCCTGGACACAGCGCCAAGCAGATGTGGCAAAGCAGGCAGCACTGCAGGGAGGATTCAGGGCTGGAGGGGCTTGTGGAGGACAGTGGGGACAGCTTGGGGCCCATAAGAGCCAAGTCTGAGGGGTCCAGGAGTATGGAGGGGAAGGTCCCGGCCAGGTGGAGACCTCAGTCAAGGGACAGTCCCATGGCAGCCCAGGTGGATGGCAGGAGGTGGGTGGGATGGCTGAGAGGGGCAAGGCCCAGAGGGGACGTGTGCCTGCCCTTGCAGGGCCTGGGCTGGGAGGCCCTGCATGCCGGGCAGGTGCCCAGGTAGAGAGGGACCCAGGAGGGCAGAGGGTGGTCACGTCTGGCCGACTGGGGCGCAGTGGCAGGGGAGAGGGAGTGGGGTGGCCAGAGGACCAGGAGGCCCTGAAGGCACCCGCCCCTGATGAGGGCGGTTGGTGAGCCCCAGCCCTGACCGGCGGCGCCACACCTACCTGCCGTGTGGCTGCCCAGAACTTGCGCCGCAGGAATTCCAGCTTCATCTGGACGCCCACCGCTGCCAGCAGTGGGAGGAGGGAGGGCAAGGCCGGGTATATGTTTTGGGGGAGGGAAGAGACAGGGAGAGAAAAAAATAGATTCATGTTAAAGAGAGGAGGTGCCTCAGCAGGACTGAGGGAGCGATTGTGAGCTGGGGAGTGAGAGGGGTGCAAGCGAAGAGAAGGGAGCCCATGGCTCCCACCCTCCCAGCTGCAGGACAGCCCCAGAAAATCTCGAGAACAAGGAGGACCAGATTCATCCTCAGATCCCTGCAACTCAAGGCAGGGGGACTAGGCGGATCATTCTCCCCTTTCCCAGGTGGGAAAGTAGAGGACAGAGGAACTGAGCACTTGTGCAGGATCATGTGGCCAATGGCGGCCACCTGAGACCGGGCAACTCTCAGGGCTGCTTAGATCTGAACCCCTGTAACACCCTCTGGCACCTGCACCTACTCAGGCTGTCCCTGTGCAAGGAGGCTCTTTCCTTGCTTGAAGTGATCAGATGTGCCCAGGTGTGCGGCCGCTTCCAGGAAACCTCAGACGCTCGGCCGCAGATAGTGCTCTCGACAGCTGCACTCGCAGGGCCACCCTCCTCTTTGACTCCCAAACAGTCTCAGAGAACCCAAGCGAGTGCTCACATGCTAAGAGAAATCTGGGACAAAGAGCTCCAGGAAAACTTGGGAGCAATGAATACAAAGAAAAGGCAGGTTCTATTGAAAAGAAAAAGAATGTAAAAATGAGGCCAGCCTCCTAGTGTCTGGCATTATAATATAAAAAATGTCTTGGGAGCTTAGGACGTGTCAGGCACCGTGACACACGTGGGTTTATTTGATCCCCGTGGCAGGATAGCACTGCCATTGCCCGGACTTTCCCAGCGAGGCAGTGGAGGCTGTCAGAGCCACGTGGCTTGGCCAGGTCACTGGCTGGTACGTGATGGAACCAGGCTTAGCTAGGTCTGTCTCAGGCTTAAGCTCTTGACCTCCCTCTCTCTGCACCTGGACCTGAGTCCTACAGCCACGAAGGAGGGTGGGGCACGGGCAGGCCACACCCCTCTGGGCTTCAGTTTCCTCATCTGTGAAATGGGAAGGGGTCTGGGGGCTTGAACATCATGTCGGGTCCATAAGAAATTTCTAGAGCCCCCTAATGGGCACTGGAGAGTCTTGCCATCACAGCCGTTCTGACTTCCTGAGTGCCCGGCTGGCTTTTCTCGGGGGGGCTAGAGTTCCAGAGTGACAGACAGAATTGTATTTTTTTTCCTTCCATCTGGAATGATGCTAGAGAAATTTGATGGGAAAAGATGAGTCTAGGGAAGAGTCAGGATTCTAGCCCTGGACTTTCCAGGGCTGTGATCTTTGGGCTTAGTTTCCCAAGTTGTAAAGTGAGTCATGATTGCGCTAACCCCAGAAAGGCAGGATGAGTGCAAGGTCACTGAGGCTCCATGAGACAACGAGACAACGTAAGGACTATTATCCCAGACTAGGCCATGGCCTCCAAACTTCAGCGTGCATTGGAATCACCTGGAAGGTTTGTCAAAATCCCATCCCCAGAGGTCAGCAGGTCTGGGCTGGGCCCGAGGGTCTGCATTTCTGAAGTGTTCCCCGGTGACGGTGGTGCTGCCGGCGCAGGAACCATATTCTGGGACCCCTGATCTGAAGCCTCACTGTTGGAACCATCTAACGGTGGAGATGTCCTCTATTGTGCTGTCCCAAACAGCAGCCACCAGCCACATGTGGCTGCCGAGAACATGCAATGTGGCTGGAGCAACTGAGGACCAGAATTTTTAAAGATGTATTTGATTTTATTATAATGAACTTAAATGTAAATGGCCACACATGGCTGGTGGCCGCTGTACTGCGTAGCATAGTTCTAGAGCTCATCAGAGCTTGCTGATGAAGAAACAGAAGACCTGGGATCCCCTTCTCTCCCTTGGAGTCACGTGGCGTCTCTGGGGTGACACTATGGCCCCATGAGACAGGACCATTTTAACTCTTTGAGGGCTTCTTTGTTGCTTCAAGGTCCGGGTGGCTGAAAGGAGTGGGTGGGAAAGGGTAAGTGACACACTTGTTGGTTCGCAGCAAAGATGGAGCTGTGGACACAGCATGGGCCAGGAGGGCCATGTGCTGGGGCAGCATGGCCACCAGCCCCTCCTGCTGCCCACGAGCCTCTCTCAGTGTCTTCTCCTTTCCCTTATAATGCCACCTTGGTGTTCATTTTAGAGAGGTTTCTTTTACCTGCAGAAAAAGGCTAGATGAAAGAGGATGAACCTTCTAAAAATTGTTGGAGGGGAATCACATTAATGCTTAGAATGATCAAATCTTTGGGATTTAAGAAAACTTCTTTAACCCTGTCTTGGCCTCTGTGGTTAGAGAGGTCTGAGATTATTCCTAGAGTGAGACTCTGCCCTTCTCCTTGGTGGCTCAGTGTCCAGTCTCATGGAATGAGATTTCCAAGCTGGGAGAAATTCTCTCATTCTAACGCAGGAGTCTGGAGAGGGTGGGGCTTAATCCCTCTCTAATGAAACTCGGGTTTTGAGGCTTCTTGGGCAGAGTGAGGGGAGCAGGGTACCAGAGCAGGTTCAGCCACCTCTGGGTTCCAACTAGCTGCACCACAAACTCCTTCAAGGAAAGCTCTGTGTCCTTTGCAGAGTTTAGGACCTTCTGGCTGCCTGCTAGCGTGCCATCTCCACTTGGGTTCCCCACGGCACTTCAAACCTAACTAGGGCCAAACTAGGGCCTTTCCTCCCCAAAGCTGACCCTCCTTGAAACGTCCCCATTTCAGGGCACATATTCTATCTGACTGCTAGCATTTACCCTCCTCCCATCCAAGTTCTGCAGACCTTAGTGGCAAAACTTCACAAAGCTGCCCACTGGGATTCATGCAAGGGACCCCACGAGATCTCCCTGCCTCCCAGCCTGCTTCTCTGGGATCCACTCTCCACATAGCCATGAGAATGCTCTTTCTGAAGATCAAATCATGCCACTCCCTGGCTTAGAACCTGCCAATGTCTCCCCATTGCCCTTGGGCAAATCTAAACAAAATCTAAACTCCTTTGTAAGATGCCATGTGAGCTGGCCCTGCTGGGTGGCTGATTCAGCCTGAAACACTTTCTCCTCAAACACGTTGCATTTTTTCCCACCCCAGGGCACTCGCACGAGCTGTCCTCTCCTGGAGTGCCCTGCCCCAGACCTTCCCACGGGCTCGGCACACGCGGTCTCCTGGAGGCCACCCCAGACCTGCCGAGACAAAGCCCTCCCTGTACCTTTCGTGCTCGGCCTCGCTGCCTTTTGAAGTGACACGCTTTGTTTATTTGATTTTTCATTCATTGCCTGTCTTACCCCGTTAGAATTGGGCGACTAGCAGGCGAGGGGGTTGCGCTCGGATCCCCAGAACAGTGCCTGTCACACTCGGGGCTCCATGGCTGTTTCTTGAGCGAAATAAATAAATTCAACCTGAGCCAGCAACTTGACTGGGAAGCAGAACCTGCAAGGTCTCACTGTCCCGAGCTCCCGGCTCCAGGACGCTGTGCGCCTGCACCCTCGCTGGCGCTGCCTCGGGGCTCCAAGACTGACTGAGCTCCTAGTCCCCAGGAGACCTCGGGGGCGCCTCCCACTGAGGAGCAGGGAGCTCACAAGAGATACAGGGAGGAACTTCCTCCTGGTGAGAACAGTAAGTGCTGGAAACAGGACTTGGCTCCGGGTGGGAAGGGCGTGAGGAGCACAGGTGTCTTGACAGTGGTCAGCCATGCTCTGCCAGTGGCCCTAACCACCGCCAGCCCTCTGCTGACTCCGGCCGCGCAGCCCAGGCTGTGCTTCTGCACCCCAGACTCACCGCGGGAGCCTGGTCTGCCCTCCCAAGACCCCGGTTCTGCCCTGTGGTCGGCTACTGTCAAAGGCCTCGCTGGAAGAAGACTGCCTCCCTCCATCCCTTCCGGCCAGGCTGTGGCGTGCAGGGGGCAACACCTTGTGACAGTCTGTTTGCAGACAAGCTCACACTCTGAGTGAGGAGAAATCCAGGCAAAGGGGCCGAGGGGCTGTGGGGCACTTGGCCTTTCTGGTTGCCTCTCCTAGTGGGTTGTTAAGAGATCTTCCCTCATGTCTATTTTAGATGCCAGCCTTGGTCCCCAGAGGACCTGGCATGACCTGATAGAGGACACATCTGAGACCCCTTACTCCTGTCCTAGCCCGGCCTGGGTCCCTCCCTCCCGGCTGTCCCTCCCCCCTGGGCTGTCTCCTGCCCCCTCTCTGGCCTGCTCTCCACAGGGATCTGGTGCCTTCCCCGAAGCAGCTTTGCCCCAAGGTCTCAGCTCCACTCAGCTTGGCTCGCAGACACCCTGACAAAGAGCCTCCGTAAGGCCAGGGCGGCAGACAGCTTGTGGAGGTGCATGTCTTCGCTCCCATCCTGGCTGTCACCTTAGAGCTGCTTTGTCATTACAGATGGCAAAACAAAGCAGCTATGCGTACGCACACACATGTACACGCACACACATACCACACACACATGCACGCACAGCGCACACGTGCACACCCGCATTCACACACTCAGAAATGATCCTTGCCAAGCGCCACGGTCCCCAGGAGCCAGAGGCTCCAGCTTGTCCCTCCTTGCCCCGGGTCTGCTCTGTCCTCCCTCCTCTGCCCTGGTGTCCCAGCCTTGGGACCTCATGCTTAACTGAATCGGGCAGGGGCTGTCTTCTGAAACACAAGCTGGGCACCTGGCAGCTGGCAACACATGCTCTAGTCATGGAATGCCAGTGTCTGAAGGGAGACCCGAGACCTCGTCCACGTTCTCATTCTCCAGGACAAGAAACCAAGACTGCAGGGCTGCTCAGCTAATTAACTAGCTGTCAGCTGGTTGCCGAGCAAGAGTCTGACTCTGGGCTGCCATGCCCGGTCTTGGGCTCTTTTATCTCTTCCGTTCTCTGCTCCTTGACAGGAAGGTGTGAGGGTGTGCGGGGGGCGTGGAGTGAGTGAGGCGGGTCCCTCTCTTGAACAGCTCGCCATGTGAGAAAGGAGGTAAACCACAGCACAGAAACCTGCTGCACAACTGCTTCTGTGAAAAGGGCCACAGAGTGGCCCAAAGAAAATGCCACAGATCAGAGAAGGCGAAGGTTGAGTCCTGTGGCTTTCCAGGGACATTTCATATGGGAGGTGACATTCTGGTTGAGGCTTTAGGGAAGGGGGAGGTCCCGGGAGCACATCCCAGGCTCAGAGAAGGACACACTTCCACGGAGAGGGGAGTGGGAGGTACATTTAGGGGGAGATGGGGGCCTCATTTGCTTAAAGGGTGGGGTGTGTGGGGTGTGTGGGATGTCTGTCTGTCTGTCCATGCAGGTGAGGGGCAGGGACTCCTGAGAGGTGAAAGATGCTCTCCCGTCCTGTGACAGCAGTCCACGCCCTGCACCACCCAGGGCCCCAGCAGAGCAGACAGAAAGGGGGTGCTGGAGCATCCTGTCCTATTAGGGATATCCTGAGTCCTGGCTGTGAGTCCCCCAGAAAGCAGGTGGAATGGGAGAGGGACACTGGGACACCATGATGTAATGCCAACACACCACTCCATCCAGGTGTCAGGCAGGCTTTAAAAGATGCAAGGGAAAGGTCACTGAGGGGTTGTAGCTCCTAGCTGGGAGCTGGGACTCTGGCTGCCCTCTGGCTTAGTCCCTGGCCACTGTGCCTTTGTATCAGCCACTTTCCAACAGACAGAGGTCTCTGAATTCTTGAGTGACAATCTTTTCTCTTGGAATGCCTAACCCATCCCAGATAAGAGTAGAGAGCTCTGAGAAGCAGATCTCATCCTCAACATTGAGAACACCTGGAGCTCCCTGTCCCTAGGGTCCCCCACCCACCCCACCTCACCTGCTCTAGCATCTCACTCTCCTAAATAGTCCTGGCCTGGTGTGGTCAGAGCCTGAGGCTCAGTGACCTCTGCATGGCCAGGTGGCCACTGGGTGTGTGCTCAGGCCCCTGTCTGCAGGTCTGGCACTCAGCGCCCTGTGCACCCCTGCGCTATCCTGTCTCGGAATGAATCTCCCCTTAACTGAGCAAGGGGTTCGGTTTTTCCTTCTCCCACTGGCAGGACAGGAGACGCTGCCCTGCCATGTCCCTGAGACGGGACACAGAGCCCGCTTCCCAGGGAGGCCCTGATGGGGAGGAAAGTCAGCCAGCTGGCTCTGGGGTCTGGTCCTGCCCTTCTGTCATCAAGTGGAAGGAGAGAGAGGAAGGAGGGACGGAAGATGGGCAGCCGGCAGGGAAAGATGGAGGCGCATGTGAAACCTCCTCCCTCCTCCCGAGCCAGACGGACTAGTCCACAGGCGCCCTTCCACTGGAATGTGAGCGCGAGGTGAGTGCTGCCCGGGCTGCCGCTGGCGCCTGTGTGCCGCCTGTGTGCCGCCCGCCGCCACTGTCATCACAGATGCACCCCAGCCGCCACTCTGCTCGCGTTCCTGCCGCACACGCGCGCTCTCCTCCCTCTCCCCTTTCTTCCCCTCTCCTCTGTCGCCCTCTGTCCCTCCCACTTCCCTTCTCAGTTTATGGTTGACCCAGCACCCGGTCCCCTCATCCCTGGCCACCTGGGCGCTCCACCTCCCGTGTAGCGAGCTGCACGCCGGCCTTGTGCGCGGCCAGAGGGGCTCTGGCACCGGCCCTGTGTGCTCCGCCTGCCCTGGGCGCCTGGTTTCTCCTGGGACCCCAGGAGAGGCTCGCTGGAGAGCCCAGAGCCACCTGATTGAAGGCGCTTGCAGCCAGAGTGAAGAACGGTGAGTGCTGCGTGGAGGGGGAAGGAATGAAGGGTTGGGGGGCAAGGGGTGGCCTGGCATGGGAACTGCGGCCGTGTCTTTGCCCTGCACGAATGGGTTGCAGCTGCCTCTTGCCAGGGGCAGTTGCTGGGGCTGGGGAAGCTGCTCGGAGCAGATGCTTGAGCATCCCAAACGGACAGAACACTGGGGACTCTGACCCTGCAGTGCTGGGGACATGAGCCGTGGATTCAGCTGGGGAGGGGGCAGGGAGGGAAGGGGGGAGGGCAGTGCTGGTGCCAGCTGACAGCCCCGGGTGGCACAAAAGCAGTCCCTGCAGCATGGGGAGAAGTAGCCAAGAGCCCTGTGCTGCTTGCATGCCCGCACAGACTGCCAGGGGCCAGGGGCCAGGGGCTGGGGTGGGGGGGTGGAGTGTGGCATGGCAGGCCTCTTGGTGGCCTGGCTGGAAGAGAGGAAGGCTGGGGGGGCAGGGTGGAGGACCTCACTGTCTGAGGCTTGAGAATAGACCCTAGGTCTGGGCCTCTTTACAGGTTGCCTGGGGTTGGGGCTGCTGGCCTGCAGGTGGCTGTCCTTGGACAAGGGTGCAGTGGGGGCCCTTCCCCAGCTGGACACAGGTCCATGTAGCTGTGGGTGAAGCCTCACAGATGGGGGTGAAGCTGGGAGTGGATGAAAGAGAGGAACGCTGTGGCTCTTCCTCTCGGGCCCAAGGGCACGGGGGCCCTGGGCTTGTGAGGACTCACCGGGGTCCAGCCACCAGACACGCAGCCCTCTGTCCACAAAGGGGTGAGGATGCCTTAGTGGGGCTGTGCACTCAGCTGGGGGTGCGTAGCCAGGCCATGCCTGCCGGCCTCCCCACTCAGGGAGTGTGGCCACCCTGACTTGTAGCCGGGCAGCCACCCTCTGTTCCCAGGCCCACTCCCAGGTGCTACAGAGAGGGCCCCTGGGCCTGGGAGTCTGAGGTTCAAATTCCTGAACCTCCCACAGGTGCCGGGCTGGGTTCCAGTTGGGGGGTGATGTTGGCAGCTGGCTGTCAGGGCTCAGTGGCAATGCCTCTGTGTGACTCAGACTGGCACCCCTGCCGCTTAGATAACTACCTGGGGGGAGGGGCAAGCATGAGGAGCCTGGCAGGGAAGTCCAGCTGGTGGGGAACCCCAACTGTGAGCTGCCAAGAAGAGCCTGGCTCTCCCAGCCCCACCACCCACCTGCAGAAAGTCTCCGGCGCTGCCAAAGGAGGGGCCAGGGAGGCCAGGCCTGGGGCGGGGCAGGGGGGTGGGAGAGGAGGGGCAGCCTGTCCCCTCTGGGTCCCCCTCCTTCTGCCCTCAGTCAGGCCTCCCCTGTGCCCTGCCTGGGCCACCGCCCCTAGCCCAGCTCTGGGGCTCAGTGGACACCTGGCTTGTTCATGGCAGAGGTAGCTCCCGTGAGGGACACTCAGGGGCTCCTCTGCTCTGCTCCCCAGAGTGGCTGTTTGGGATTGGGAATATTTGACAAGGAAACAAGGGTGCAGGAAGCTGGGGGTGAGAATGGGGGGTGTGTTTTAAAACGAACCAGGAGGGTATATGCCTGTTCCAAGTACAAATATAGAGATTTTAAAAAATCTGCTTCCTTGCTGCCTGGGCAGTGTATGTTACGGGGGTGACGGCGGGCGGGGAAGAGATCTGGATGCGCAGACCGGTGGTGGCAGTGGCATCCTCCCTGTGTCCCAGCCACGCAGAATCCTGGGGCCTCTTCCACACTGGGCTTGGGCTCCGACCTCTCACAGGCCTGGCCCTGCTTCTCTCTAGCCCTCCGCACAGCAAGATGGACGACAGAGTGGGCCTGGAGGGCCTTTTTGCGCCACGTTCTGTGAGTCTTCCATGCTGAGGGTGCAGGGCCTTGTCCCAGGGAGACAGACACCAGGGAGGAGCACGGCAAGGCCAGCCTGAGCGTCAGGTCAGGGCCACTTGCCTTGCAGGGATGCATGTGGGAGCAGCGGCAGGAAGGGCATGGACTTCAGGCCTGTGCCAGAGGCTTCTAGCTGGAGTCGGAGCCAGCCCTGCCCCAGGCCAGGGCCCCCATCCCGGTCCTGCCCTGCAGTGAGCCAGTGGGCAGCCACACCTTGCCCCCACCCGGGGAACTCCCAGGAACCAGCTCCCACCCCAGTCTCCAGGGCTCCCTCAGCAGCACCTATGGCAGCCTCTGCTCCCAGGATGCCTCCTGCACGGCTCCCCAGCCTGCCTCCCTGAGCCTTGCCCGCCGCCCTCGCCTCAGCACACGCTCCCAGCCGGCACGGTTTCTGGAAAGGCCCCTCCACCCACCCACAAGATCTTGGCCTCCCAGGACTCATGGCATTACTGGAAAGAGGGGAGGCTGGAGGTGAGGAGGGAAGCTGGCCTGTACCTCAGTCCAGCAAGTCACAGCTGTTTCCTCATCAGTGTGACCCGGAGGAGAGCAGCCGCTTCCGCTCCCAGGAGGCAGTGGACAGGCAGAGCCATGCACTCTGTGGCGCTCCCCTCAAATGGAAGGGCGCGGAGCCTTCTCCTACCTCTGCCTTTCCTACACAGCAAGGTGGCAACTGGGTTAGGAGCCAGACAGCTGGGGCTCAGAGCTGTGGTCTTCCCTTTGCCTAACCTGTAGCTAGTTAGTTAATTTATAGTGCCTCAGTTTCCCCCTTGCAAAATGGTGGTTAATAAAAATACTAACTTCAGAGAGCGAGAGGATTAAGAACACTATGCAGGTATTCGTGATGTGGGGACTGCTTCTCCCCACACAAAGGCTTCTTGAAGGAGGTTCTGCTGGCAGGATGCTCCCCCAGGCAGCTGGCGCCTGGCCCCAGTGGCTGCTTGCCAGGTGAGGAGGACCTAGCCTAGTACTTCTCAAACTTGCAGGTGCATGCCGGATGGGATCTCCTGGGGATCTTGTTAAAATGCAGATTCTGACTCAGTCAGGTGGGACCTGAGCCCCTGCAGGAGTCCAGAGGACTCCTGGCTGGAGCAGCACCAACAGCTTGGCCGCACTGTGAGCAGCAGGAGCTGGCGTCTAAACCAGTTCCTGGTTCCCTGTCCCCACTCGCCTGCTTTAGCTCCTAGCTCTGTTCTCCAGGCCCAGTTCTCTGCTGCCAAGGAGGCCCAGGGACCCCCTGGGGGCCCGGCCCCTTGTCTCTGGTCTTTATATCTCTGGGACTGGGTCAGGAGCAGGTCCAGCCTCCAGAGCTGGCGAGGCTGTGGGACCTGGGGATAGGAGATCATTTTGTCCCCATTCTGCACCCTGGGTAGGGACTTCCCTTCTAGACTGTGTTAATTTATTTCAGCAGCTATCAGTGCCTGCTGCTGCAGCTGCTCTCCAAGCTTCCCAATGTAGGTCACCCCCTTTCCTAAGGAGGCTCCACTCTGCTGAGGGTGGGGAGGGGTACTGTGGTTGGAGGTGTGTTGGGAGACGGAAGGCTAAGGGGCTAGGGAGTGCTGGTTCCAGCCTGCATCTCCCTAAGGGTCCTTCTGTGGTGCCAGACACATACACACATGTATGATGTGTCCCTTTGTCCCCTACTGGGCATGCTGCCCTCCCCACTGTCAGGAAGGCCCCGGCATCCAGCAGGAAGTCCTAGGGGCTGATGGAGGCAGCATCTGCCCAGAGAACACAGGGCACAGCCTCATGGACCAGGGGGATTTGTTTTGGTCACATTCCTCCACAAGATACCAGGGTCAGCACTGTCCTGCCACCTTGCAAGGCAACACCTGTGGGTCTGCACTGTGAGGGCTTGCCTGCCTTGTTCAGCACAGTGACATCCCTCCAAGACAGGGCTGAGGTGTCAGGGCCTGCTAGCAGGCTGCCTCTCTGCTGATGGCCTCTGTGCTGGTCAGTGCCTGGGCTCATAGTGGGGTGACACTGAGGGACAGGAAAGGGTGGGGTGGAGGAGAGGAGCCTTGGGTGGAAACAGGCCTGAGCCTGGGCAGGGGTCTCTCTGCTGCCTATCCCTCTGCAGGAAGCCAGAAGCCTGGTTTGGGGATCCAGGCTCCACATGGCCTGGGCATAGGCCATGTCCTGGGTTAGGGACTGCCCTGCAGGAGCCCCTCTAGACCTCACTTCTAAGCTGGAGGTGTCTGCTGTCTGCTAGGGGCATTTGGGAACTTTGAGGCATCTCACTCTACTGCCCAAGTGTTGGCATTTAGGAAGTGCTCGAGCATGGCCCACAAGGTGTTGCATGTGCATGTGCGTGTGTATACATGTGTACATGTGTGCGTGTGTTAGCATATGCCTAGCTGCACAGCTTTCTGTGGGTATGTTTGCATCACGTGCTGTGCATGGAGCTCCCAGCACGTGTCTGGGAGGCCTGTGAGTGCGCACGGCCCCGCGCACACATAAGCATCTCCCTGTGAGGGCTGCTGCGGGGCGACAGTCGCTGGCCGTGATGAGCAGCCTGGCTCAGAAGCCTGCAGCCCAGTCTCCGACTGTGTGACCTTGGGCAAGTCGGTGATTGTCTCTGTGCCTCGGGTGACGTTCACCTGCCTATCTCATGGGCGCGTGAGCTCGTGATATGAAGGCTGTGGACTGAGTAAGAGACTGTTCTGAAGGTCAGGGCTCCGGGGCCGCACGGCCGACGCTGCTCCGGGGCAGGCAGGCCTGCGGGGGTGTGCGGGGCGGTGCGGAAATGACCAGCCCACAGGCCACGACCAGGACAAGAAATAATCCCGTGTGAGGCTGGTGGGGCCAGGGAGGAGATGGCTGCAGACCCACTGCTAGCGCTGTCCCTGTCCCGGGAGGGGGCTGCTTCCTCCCACCTCTTGCTAAGGTGAGCGCACTCGGTGGCCAGCTTCCTCCCTCCATCAGCCTGAACCTGGGGGGGGGGTTGGGGGGGGAGTCCACCACTGGGGACTGGTCATTGCTTTCAGACATAAGAAACTGAGGCCCAGAGAGGTTAAGCAGTTGTTTAAAGGAGTGGCAGGTGGGGATTTGAACCCAGTGTCCCGACCCCACTCCTGGCCGTGAGAGAGCAGTTAGAAAGTGACCACAGGGATGCTCTCAGCATCTCCTCCACCCCCCTGCCAGGCACTTGGATGCCCCTAAAAGGCAGTGTGGGCCCCGGGGCTGCTCCCAACCCCCACATCGGCACCCTGTTCTTGTGAGCCTGTGCCAGCCCCTGCCAAACCCGCTCCTGGTGGAGGGGGCCCACAGCTCACTCCCGGGGGCCACTCTTGTGGGGGCAGAGCCAACTGTCCTGTTCTCACCGAACACTGCAGTGGCCCCTGAGGACTCCAGAGAGGGCAGGGCTGGGGTGCAGAAGAGAGAAATGGGGACAACAGCGGGACCCCAGCGTCTGAGAGACAACCTCGGAAATGCTGAGATTTCTGAACCCAACACTGAACTTCCAGCAGCTCCCTCCACCTCCTGGCCGTCAGCTTCATGCTGCCAGTGGGTCCTAAGGCTCCCAGGATTAGATGGGCCTGTGGGGTGCAGGGGGGCTGCAGCCAGGACCCACCGGGGAGGGCAGACGGTGGGGCCTGCCAAGAGTTGTGGGCTGAGGGCCAGGGCGTGGGGGCGGATGTCTTTCTGCCTGGCGGAGGGGCCTACAGTCCCCTGTCCCATCACTCTGATGGCTGGGTGTGGAGGCTGTCAGCCACATCTGGAAGGAAATGGGAACCCCAGAGCTGGCCTCTGTCCCACTTAGGGGACACTGGGTGGGGCAGACCCTAGGAGGGGTGAGTGCCCCCCAGGCCCTCCAGAAGAGAAGCATGCTTTCTGCACCCCACCCCTCAGCCCTTCTGCTCTGGATCTCACCTCTCCTGTGTCCCGCTTCTCCCCAGCAGCTCCACAGCGTGGACCCTGAGCTGAGGAGTCTCACAGCTGGCGGGAGACGGAGCACTACAATTCACCTCCACAGTTCACACCCAGCCCCGGGCAGACACCGCCAAGGGCGTGGTCTCTGCCTCGCAGGGGCCATGGTGAGTGGTGGCGGGGCCGGTGTGACTGGGACCCTGTGAGGAAGGCCTGCGGGACAGGCTGGCTGTGGCCTGGGACCTCACTGTTCACCTCGGAGAGATGTCCCTCAGTTTCCCCACCTGTGACACGGTGTGGGGTGGTGCTCATCCAAGGAGACCGTGTTGCTATGAAAACAAGAAGAGCAGGGCGAGGCTGGGTGGGACATTGGTGGGGCTCCAGCACAGAGGCCGCCCTGGGAAGTCAGGCCGGCCCGTCCCCTGTGGAGAGGCTGGGTTCCTGGCCTCCCTCCTCCTGCTCCCTCGCTCCTCTTCCTCCCCCACCCAGGGAACAGGAGAGGCCTGAAGAGGGCTGTAAAGAGACACCTCGTCCCTCCCTGCTCCAGCAGGCTGCTCAGTGCTCTCTCCCGCAGGACTGACAGGCGGTGCACCCAGGGCTCCTCTCTCCCCAGAGCGCCAGCCGAGAGCTGAGGGCTTCACTATGCTGGCTCCAGGCAGCCACCCCAAGCAGAGGACCAGGCCTGCCCTGCAGTGGCGGCAGGTCTCCTGTGAGTATGACCCTGGGCAGGGGCAGGGCACCGCGGGGCAGGGGCCGGGGCAGGTGAGCACAGCAAGGAGTGGGGCTGATCTCAGGCTGTGGGCAGGTCTAAGACACATCTTCCTGGGCTGCCCAAGGGGACTTCCATGGCAGCCAAGGACAGAGTCACCACTGGGAGCTTTAGTGATTAGACCATGAGTGGGAGACCACGACAGTTGGTTCTGTCTCCCCAGGTGAGTCCCTGTGTCCTTCCCCATGCTTTGGGCTACCTGCTAGTAAAAAGAGAATGGCCAGGCCTCCCGCTAAGTAGAGTGGGCGGCACCTGAGCCTGTCCCACCTGTGCATCGCCCACCTGCTGAGCGGGCAGTCCTGCCTCCCCACCCGCAGCTGGGCCCAGCCGGCCCGCTGCTCTGCGGAGCTCCCCTCTTGTCTCTCGTGCCCTTCAAGCCTCAGTCTCAGACTCTAGTGCAGGAACCTGTGGCTTGGGCTGTGATGATGGAAGAGCCAGCAGGGACTGGGTCGAGCCCCTCCTCCAGCACACGGGAACTGAGTCCCTCTACTGCTCATAAACAGGAATAAATGCTAATGAAGGCAGCCCGGGAAAGCTGTCAGGGTGAAAGAGGCCCTGAGAATTCTGTTTATCTGAGGCAAAGGGATGAGATTGATAAGGGCTGGGTGCCCAGGCCATGTGGTGAGAAATGAGAAATGGTCCCACAGGGGCAATTCTACCTGACCTCTCCCCTGGCCATGCCAGCCCTGAGACCTGAATTATTCACCGTGTGAGAGTGGCTGATCCCCGAGCAACTCAGATCTCCTTTCAACCTCATTCTGGGACTGTGTGACACTTCGCACTGCAGGACGGTGCACTCTTGTCACCAGAGCCGAGTGCCACTCTGAGTTTCTTGGGGTGGGGGCAGACAGTTGCTCTCTCCAAAGTGCTCTCTTCCCACCCTGTCCCCCGCCCCTTCCTTGGGAGGGCAGGTGGCTTCTAGTTACATGGAGCCTTTTGGGCGGGAAGGTGGATGGACTGGACTTTGGGGACAGTAAAGTCTGAGGGATGCTGGTTTTCAGTGGTATGGGGCAGGCTGACCTGGCAGCAGGGGATCTCAGAGGTGAGAGATGGTGAAGGGTGGCAGCAGGTGACCTCAGATGGCTGGAAAGGGCTCCTGTTGGCTTCTGTGGCCCCACCTGTGCTCATTTCCCATCAAGAGCAAAGGAGCTCGGGTGTCAGCTGTACAGGGTCTGTCAGCTGTCATTGAGCCTCCAGGCAGGGGAGGGTGAGAGTCTCATCCTGTTCTGTCAAGCCCCTCCCTTTGGGACATCAGACACCCAGCCACCTACTGGACAGAGACTCAAGACTGTCCATCCAGGCACCCAGGTCATGTGGGGCTGGTTAGGCCTTTCCTCTGGGCTTGGGGGAGCTGCTGGGCTGGACTAGGGCGTGTGAGCTCATCCTGTTTTCCCTCCATAATGAGCAGGCTTCTCTGACACTCAGGAAGACAGCTAGGGAGGGCTCTGAGGTACTGCTGGAAAGGGCTGCTCCACAGTGCAATGCGCTGCTCTGATGTGATCATCCCCTGAGGGTCACTGCCCCCAGCCCTGCAGACGGGACCCCATGCTTGCTCCTCAGAGGGGTCTTGGGCAAAAGATGGGCCCAGGAATGGATTTCTGTTCATGCAGGAATGCTGCCCTGTAGCCCCTAGGAACAGGAGCCCAGGCTGAGAGCCTGGGTGGCTGTAGGATGAGAAGAAATAAGGAGCTCACACTGGGCCCTCGACTGCCAGCATCGATGTGGAGTCGTGCACCTCACCCGTGTCATTCCCACACTGGGACCCTACGTGCCTCGCTGGGCTCCCACTCCTCACTCGAGCTGGCTGGCCCCACCTTGCGTGTGTGGCACTTGGGGAGTTGCAGGGACAGGGTTAGGAGTGCCCCTTTGTGCTCTCCCCTTTCCATGCTCAGCACATCTGGCCTAGTGCAGTTCAGGATGGGGGTGGGTGCGAGGGGAAGGGGCCACAATGTGGCCTTTTTCTTTTGGAAACAGAAGATCTTTCTTTGGGCAGGACACTGGCAAAGGAACATGGGCGTAGGTTTCTCTGACACCTTTATATCCTTTATTTTATCAACATCTGTGGTGTCAGTGGGACCCAAGCTCCCAGGGGGATCAACACCAAGAGGCCCTGTGAGCTGGGGTGTCCTTGTGGATAAGGGGTACTCGTCCTGGGCCTGGGCCTATGAGTCCACAGGGTCATTCTCCACCCAAGTGGTATCTTTGCCAGATGCACGATGAGGCCAGGCACTGTGTGATGTCCATTAACATAGCAGTGGCCTGGGATTTGTTAATTATCTTGTTATGTGGTTAATATGTATACATTGATTGTGATCGACTATGGCTGGTGCCAAAGCAGAGAAAGCCAGGAAGTTACTATGGTATGAATAGAAAGGAGGAAATAGAAGCAGGAGGTGGTAACCTGAGCTGTTGCTTTCTTTCTACCTGTCCCCCACCCCCAATGCCCCCTTGCAAGGGATCACCTGCTGGATCGCCCTGTACGCTGCGGAGGCGCTCCCCGCCTGCCCTTTCTCCTGCAGGTGTGACAGCCGCAGCCTGGAGGTGGATTGCAGTGGTTTGGGCCTCACGTCGGTGCCCCCGGACGTGCCGGGTGCCACCCGAACCCTCTTGCTCTTGAACAATAAGCTGAGTGCCCTGCCAAGCTGGGCTTTCGCCAACTTGTCCAGCCTGCAGCGGTTGGACCTGTCCAACAACTTCCTGGACCAGCTGCCCAGCTCCATTTTCGGCGACCTGACAAACATGACTGAGCTGCAGCTGCGCAATAACAGCATCAGGACCCTGGACAGAGATCTGCTGCAGCACTCGCCACTGCTCCGCCATCTGGACCTGTCCATCAACGGTCTGGCCCAGCTGCCCCCTGGCCTCTTCGATGGGCTCCCGGCTCTGCGCTCCCTCTCACTCCGCTCCAACCGCCTACAGAATCTGGACCGGCTGACGTTTGAGCCCCTGGTGAGCCTGCAGCTGCTGCAGGTGGGGGACAACCCCTGGGAGTGTGACTGTAACCTGCGTGAGTTCAAACACTGGATGGAGTGGTTCTCCTACCGAGGTGAGCACAGCCCTGCCCAGGCCCCAGGGATTGGGAGGATCACTCTGGGCCCAGTGCCTTTTCCTGGTGGCCGGGTGCTGACTCAGGGAGCAGGTCTCAGAAGAAGGGTGACCCTACCTCTCTGCCAGCTGGGCTGGAAGAGCCACAAACTTCACCCTCTATGCTGAGCCAGCAGGAGAGGTGGGTGCTGCTCCCCTCCTCCCTCGTTACCCCTTGGTGTTGGGTGTCCAGCCACGACTTACTGTAACTTCCTGTGTAGGTTTAATGAGGGAGCCTAAGGACTCGGTGTACTTTTTCTAGGATCTGCATCCAGGTATGCCTTTGGGCTTCCCCAGCATCATAGAAGGAGGAAGAAAAAATTCCCCTTCTTCTGAATACTGCAGCCACCTTAAATACCCACCCTGTGGGACAGTGGGCTGTAACCGGCTCTGCGGATAAATGGAGTTTCCCTTTGGTGAGGGCGTCCACTTCCCTCCACAAGAAGCTTTGTTATCAAAACTTCTAATAAGAAGGCAAATGGTTTAAGTTTTACTTTCTTTCCTTCCTTTTTTCTGTAACATGGGAAAATTCTGTGATGATCTACAGAATGATCACATGACATGGGAAAAGGAGGGTCAGTGAATCTGCTCAGTGCTAGGCGTGGCAGGTCTGGGTCTGAGCTCTGGCCCTGCCGTGTCTCACTGTGCCATCTTGACAAAGTTGGCTCGCCTCTGTGTGGCAGTGCTTGCCTGTGAACTAGGGAGGAAGCGGTGTCTGTCTCGGGGCCACTGTGAGGAGTGAATAAGGCAGTGCGTGCAGTGTCTGGAACACGCCCGGCATGCAGCAAGTGCTCAGTAAAACGTCCACGTATGTGTTCACTTTTGAGTAGTGGCCGAACGTGACGTGGGCTTGACGAAACACAGTGCAGTGCCCAGCACGCAGCGAGTGTTCCATGGATGCTGGATGAATGAGTCAACACAAAACTCTGTGAAAATAACGCCATTGCTTTTCCCTGCGGTCTGCCACTGTCGTTCCATGCCCAGCCACCATCTCAGTTATTTCCAAGATATTCTCATGGGCTAGTTATCTAAAAACATTTTCCAAACTATAAAGTGCCACAAAATGTTAGTCAATATACTAATTCACCCATTTCTGTGAGGACAGAATGATTAATACCTGTACGGTTTCCAGTTTACAAGTATTTTTTCATGCACATTGTCTGTTTTAGTCCTTGTGGCAGCTAGCTGAGATAGAGATTCTTATTTTACAGCTAGGAAAACTAAGATTTATAGGTAATTAAATAAATTAAATAATTTTCACAAGATGACACAGCCAGGATTCACTCGCGTCCCTGTCAGCATCCAGCTCTGTGTCCCGGCCCTCTGACATGCTTGCCAAGCGTGTGGCCGCGGCAGGCCACCCGGCGGCCAGTGCGTCAGCACACGCAGACCAGCGCCCTGGCCTTGGGCAGCATTTCTGCCCCTTCACACCGTTAGTGGGGCCTGGACTCCCAGCAGGGAGGGCGTGGACGGGAATGTGCATTTTTCAGAACTTTTCAATAGTAGAGTTGCTTTCGCCCTTGCACTGCTTAGAAACAAAACCCTGGGGTGTTTTCCTCAGCATCCCAGGGAAAGACTGATGTCCACTGCATGAGGAGGCGTGGAGACGGGCTGGGGAGGTGCTGGCCGTGCAGAGCGGCTGGAGCCGAGTGTGTCACACGGGCTAGCACCTGCATCTAGTTCCATCAGAAGCCAAAAGAGGGCCCAGATCCAACCTTCACTTCCTAGGGGCTGCCTGGGCAGATTGCTGTCCTTAGCCACCCCTCTCTCACCGCCCCGTTCTGCATCTATGTCTCCTCGCAGCCGTGCAGCCGTCACCACCACGGTGACATCACACAGGCACGAGTGCCTCTGGCACCCACACTGCCTCCAGCGCCAGCACAGGCCTCCTCTCCTAGCCCTCCCGATGCCTTTGCACTCGGGCATTATGGCCGCGGCACCGCTGGGGCCGCCGGGTTGCTCTGAAAGAGGACTAGGAAAGCCTTCCTGCCCCGCTGCTTCCCTCCCTGCTCCAAGAAGGAGTCGCCTATTCTTAAGCAACCAAAAGGGGCAGCAGCAGAAGCAGTGGCCTTTGACCTTTTGTCCTTTTTGTGCGAGGGAAGAGCTGGGAGGGATGAGGTGCTGTGTTGAGAAGAGTCCCGGCCCACAGAATGGCAAAGAGCAGGCGGGGTCAGGCCAAGTCTGGGCTGGGCTCTTGGCTCTCTTGGCACTGATGGCTCCTCCCTGAGCCCCTCCCCCGAAGTGGATCATCTTACTGTGACCCTGCCGAGGGCAGGCTGGCCAAGAGGGTTGTGTGTTTCTCCAGACAGAATGATGACAATACCCACTTCCCATGGCTTCTGCAGAGACTGATGCTTGGCTCACTCAATGCTGTTTTCCCTCCTCCACTTCCTCTTGTATAGACGGCGTTTCCAGGATTGACTACATTGCGACAAAAACTATACTTTCTGGGCCTTCCATTTTTGGGAGCTGGAGAGGGGGAGAGGAGTCCAGGCTCCAGATGCCTGATCAGCCCCTCTGTTCTTTCTCCCTGCACGCAGGGGGCCGCCTGGACCAGCTTGCCTGCACCCTCCCCAAGGAGCTGAGGGGGAAGGACATGCGCACGGTCCCCATGGAGATGTTCAACTACTGCTCCCAGCTGGAGGACGAGAGTAGCTCGGCCGGGCTGGGTATTCCTGGGCCACCCTGCACCAAGGCCAGCCCGGAGCCTGCCAAGCCCAAGCTCGGGGCCGAGCCGGAGCCGGAGACCAGCACGGCCTGCCCCCAGAAGCAGCGGTACCGGCCAGCGAGTGTGAGGCGCGCCATCGGCACGGTGGTCATCGCGGGGGTGGTGTGTGGCATCGTCTGCATCATGATGGTGGCGGCCGCTGCCTATGGTTGCATCTACGCCTCCCTCATGGCCAGGTACCACCGCGAGCTCAAGAGGCGCCAGCCCCTGGTGGGGCGCCCCGAGGGTGAGCATGAGGGCCAGAAGCAGGTCTCTTCTGTGGCCTGAGCCCTGCCCACTGGTCCAGGTGGGAGAAGGGAGGGAGAGCGCGGGCTTGCCCTGGGGGCCGCCCTCCCCTCCGTGCAGCCCCCTCACTCCAAGGCTGCTGCCGCCCCAGTCCCACCCTCCTCCTGCCCCCAGCGGAGGAGCCACAGTGTGGCCCTGGAACCTCCAAGTCTCCCCAGAGCTGTGTCGTGCCAAGGCCCTGCTGACGCTCCTCTTTGGGGAGCCGGGGGAGGTCCCCAGCCTCTGGCCCCAGAAGGAAAGGTTGTCGTGTGGCAGGAGGGTCTGGACCACGCACCCTCTCACCCTCTTCCTGGGGCAGTCACGGCAGGTGGTCACCCTGTCCCCCACTCAACCCCACCCCATCCACACTTAGCGGGTGGGGAGGGAGCCACTCTGAGACTCTCTCCTAAGCCAGAAAGATATGCTTAAGCCCCTTGCAGTGTGAAAGCTGGGGTTCCAAAGTGCACACACCCCTGTCCCTGGACCCAGCACCCAGAGTACAGTGCCGAGAGCCTCGCATGCTCCCTGGGCTGCCACCACATCCCTGGCCTGCCCCAGACCACACCGACCTGCCCTCCTGGATTAGCTGCCTCGCTCACACACTCTCACAGCGTCACAGCACGCCACACGATGGACAGCTCGCACACACCCTCCCAGAGACGGGGCCTTGAGAACCTGGGCGGTAGGGACAGGCTCTTCTCCTCGGTTCTCTGGCCCTGAGGCCACGGACCCTCATGTCCTCACGCTTCCCACAATCTTCTCAAGTCAACACCGATAACACAAGGATCCTCTGAGATCCTCTAAAGTGGGCCAAAGCGGTGCTGCCGGATGAGACTTCCCGTCACCATGGTAACCCACTCACACCTCTGCTGCTGGGTTTTCTGGGAACATCGGCCCAGGGGCTAGGAAGCGGCTGTGTGTGTGGACACAGCCTCCTGAGAGCCCCGCCTCATGCCAGGGTGTTGCCTTTGTCTTGCCTAAGTACGCCGTGGCCGCCAGGCCCCGTGGGGACACACTGACTGCACGCCTGTGCCCTGCAGCCTGGCACTGTTACTCTCCACCCCTCACCCCTCCTTCCTCAGCGTCTTTGGGACTGTGTCCTTGGATTCAGGCTGGACAGTGCTCTGTGGTGGGCAGCACCCCTTGGGATGGTGCACATGGCAGGCAGAGAGCACAGTGGCTCTCTCTGAGGCTCGCTGCCAGCTGACATGTCTCAAACAGACTCCAGGATCAGGAAGCAGATGCCACATGCTCTGCAGAGGCTTAACCCATGGGGCCTCCTGCCTCAGGGTTTGTCTGCCCAGTCTGCTCCCAGACAGTGGGCCAGGGGTCCTGTCTGGGACAGGGACACCTGGCTCCAGGGCTGTGCAGGTTTCTCAGGGTCACTAGTCTCCTATTCTGGCCCTGCCCCTCTGGGAGAGCCCGCCGTTGGGTAGGCACTGAGGTCTCCTCATGCTCAGAGAGCGTCGGGAAGCCCTGGGCTCATTTCTGGCTCCCAGAGGCGGTCTTGGGTGGCTTGGGAGGAGGCCAGCCAGATTGCTGAAGCCAAGGGCTGCAGACGGGGTTAGCAATCCCAGCCCCCCTTGCCCCCTTCCTCCCCACAGGCAGGGGGTGGGCAGGCTGGGCCGGGGCCTCTGAGAAGGTCATTTTCCAGCAGGTGGACAGAGACCAGCATAGGCTGCTAATTGGGACCACAAGCCTCCCCCAGGTTGGGGCCACAGTCTTCCTTCTTTTGTCTTGTGGGCAATACCAGATCTGGGGTTTTCTAAAGGGACTGGGGGCGGGGAGGGCATCATCAGTGGTGGTATCTTTAGCCTGAGACAGAAGATTTTTAAAGGCAAAATTATATTTCTGGTTTGTTGTTTCAGAAGACCAATAAAGACTGTATTTTCCTATGTACTTCCTGGTTCCATTGGGTGGGAAGGGGACGTGGGTGCTGGGAGAATTGCTTCCTGCCCCTCACATGCCTAGGCAGCTGAGCAAGGGGCTGGGAGCCCTTACCCCGGGGCACAGAGCTCCATGAGACAGAAGGATGCCTCCTGGCCGGGGCCCAGGGCCTCAGGGTGCCGTGGGGAGAGGAGTGGAGATGGGTTGGGTGAGAATGAGGCTCTGTGGCTGTGGGCAGCAAGCGAGGGGCATGGCAGAGCTGGAATCCTAAATGCACCCACACTTTGGCCTGGCAAGAGGATCCGTGAGCCTCAGGGGGCTCCCAGGGGACAGTGCGGTGGTTTGCGGAGAGGAGGGTGAGCTGGAGAGCCCACCCCAACTCTGCGCGCCGTGGTGCTCACTGCCCTGGCAGCCCGACAGATGGGCTGTGTGGCAGGAAGGCATGCATCTGCCCAGAGGATGTCGCTGCCTGGCGGGAGCGGGAGGGCGCTGGAGGGGCTTCTCTGCCACTGGGTTTCGCCCGCCTGGCAGGGCTGGCGGGGCTGCTGACAGGGAGGAGGAGCCGTGCCACCCAGTGCCGTCTTGCCGTGACTGACTGACTCCAGCTCCAGCAAGCCACACTCTGGGCTCCCGCGTGCCCTGTGTGTGCTCACAGGTAGGCTCTGGGATCAGAGTGGGGGCCGGCAGGGGCATGACGGCGGGGCAGGGAGAGTGCGAGGCCTCTGGCTGGCTAGTGCACACCAGGCCTGGGGAAGAGTGGGGCTCACTGCGCAGAGGGACACCCCCTCCAGGGCTGGACGGGTCTCTGGCTGACCGCACCTGGGCTCTGTGGTTCACCAGTCTTCAGAGACTAGGACGGAAGGTTCTCCTGCCCAGGAGCCAGGAGCAAACCCCAGTGGGCTGTGAACCATCAGGGCCTAAGGAGCTCAGCCCCACTCCATGGTGGAGCGGGCTGTCCCCTCCCTGGTGGTGAGGGTAGGGACATTGCCTCCACCAGCCCTAAGAGGGATGGCAGGCCAGACACAGGTCTCCAAGCCCTGCAGAGGCCCAGACCCAGACCAAGCCTCGCCTGCACATCTGAGTTGTGCAGATGCAGGGTTCCCACAGAGAAGCCCGGGGCTGGGGGCTGGGCCCACGCTGAGGCTCGGACGGCAGGAAAGGGTGGCAAAGTGCTGGGAGGGTGCCCATCTGCCGGAGAGACCCTCTGTCGAACACATGATGCTTGACTGTAGGACATGGAGAATTGAAATGGATCCTGATCCAAAAGTTAGATTTCTAGAAATTTTGCATGAGCTGCTGGCAAATCACCTGCTTGGAAATTAAAATGACCATTACTCACCCACCCACCCTTTTTTTTTTTTGAGACAGGGTCTTGCTTTGTCACCTGGGCTAGAGTGCAGTCAGTGTCATCTCAGCTCACTGCGATGTCAAGCTCCTGGGCTGAAGTGCCTCAGCCTCCTGAGTAGCTGGCACTACAGGCACCTGCCACATGCCCTGCTAATTTTTTATATTTTTAGTAGAGATGGGGTCTCTCTCTTGCTCAGGCTGGTCTCGAACCCCTGAGCTCAAAGCCTCCCAGAGTGCTGGGATTACAGGTGTGAGCCACTGCACCCAGCCCCACTCGGCCTTCTGCATGACCCTATGGCGTTATGCACAGTGGTGACACATGGCACACAGCTGCCCTGCAGCTGGGCCTGTCTCCTCCCTGTGCTCCTTGCTGGGCACACAAATAGCACACATGCAGCCCCACCTCAGACACTGCACTCCCCTAGCCTGGTGTTCACATGCACACAGTGCCACTGTTTCCAGGCACACAAACAAGACTGTGCTACCTCCTTGAGCTACAGGCCCTATCTGGCCCCAGGGTCAGGGTGGCTGAGCCACAGGCCAGGCAGAGGAAATTGCTAGGGAGGCCAAGAGAAGCAGAGTAATTGAAGTGTTCGGTCTCCAGTGCCCCATCCTTTTCCCCTCGCATCCATACACCCTGGAGCGTAAGAGTGATTGTCTGCAGTGAGTTAAACCGGAGGCATGAGGACACAGTTTCTATGGCAACTCCTCTCAGCTCTAATTCAGCTTCGAGTTAAAAATGATATCAGATAATTGGAGAGTGCAGGAAAGCACAGCCAGCAGCCTGACCCGCTCCTGTCCCTTCTCTCTAGACCTTCAGATGTACAGGCGCTGAGAAGGCCCACACCACAGGGAGCAGGACAGTCACGGTGGGGACCCCAGGAGCTCTGCAGGGAGATGAGTTTGGGGTCAAAGTTTGGCTTGGAAACGGTGTGGGGTTAGCATGCCTTGGACTAAGGGCACAAGGCAGCTGGGGTGGCACGGGTCCCTCTGAATGCTGCGCCGGCTGTGTCTGCAGACGTCCAGGGATGCAAGCGTGCTGCCAGGTGGCCGAGCAGCATCAGAGAGAGCCTTTGCCCCGACCCCAGATGGCCAGCAGCCGGCTCAGGTGGCCCTGGGGCCCTCTCTGAGGCAGAGGACAGAGGCCAGCTGGCTCTTTCATCCCATTCGCCCTGAATTCAGCCTGGGGAGGAGGCGCACTGACCCTGCCCACCCCACCCCCGCCCAGCTCACCCGGCCAGCGTGCCTGAGAGCCGGTCCACAGAGCCAGCACTGCAGAGCCTGGGTGCTCCCCAGACCACACGCTTTTCAGAGCACAGATGGGGCTGGGACACGGAAACTGAAACCAAGGTAAGGAGGGCTTCATCACAGGGCCTGACAACTAGGCAGAGACACCAAGGACTTTTAGGCACCGAGAAACAACAGTCAGGGAAGGCCCAGGGCAGCTCACTGCTCTCATCACACCAGTCCAGGCGATGCGGCGCGGGCGGGCGGCCTGCCTCTAGACCGCTAGCTGTGGGACCTTGGGCAAATAGCTTTGCTGCGTCTCAGTTTCCTCGTCTGTCAAGTGGGTTACCCTGAGGACTGAAGGAGGATGCACACGGGGCCGTACTTCGGGGGTCTGTGCCACAAGCCCTGCTCCCTCCTGAGGGGGCCGGCAGAGCCCAAGGCGACAGGAGAGGGAGCAGAGAGCTGCGAGCAGGTCTGGCCGCAGCCTCCGTCCTCTGCGGCCCTGAGCAGACCTCTCTGGGTTTCATTTCACTTGCTTCATGGATTCTTTTAGATATAAGGTTTTATGGGTTTATAAACAAAATGACTTAGGAAGATTCGACTCCCCTCATCCCCACATTTCACCTGGGGAAACTCACAGCCAGGGGACCGTGGCCTGGCGGGCCGTGTGGGGTCCTCCTGCTGTTACCGCGTGCCTGTTCCTGACAGTGGCCCACAGTCTCCTGCCCTTGGCGGCACAAGGGGCGGCTCCTACCTGCGGCAATGGCTGTCTTCTTGTCCACTGTCACCGCGACAGCTGTGCTCGCCGTCACCACCACCGGCTCATCCGGACTTTCTGGGGAAGCAGAGATGACCGGGTCACCTTCTCAGCATGGGGAGGAGCAGCACCTGGGTGTCCCTACCACTGTCTCGGAGCAGGAGACACACGCACAGAGCGGGCGCAGCCAGCCTCACGTGCCTGGGGTGCTGTGTGTGGAGTGGCTGCGGCGGTGAATGTCAGACGCTGCCCACCTCCCGTGTGGACCTGAACTTGCCGGACACACGTGTCCCCATGACGCTGGGGTGTTTGCCTGCTGTGGCCCATTCTCCCAGCATGTGCCCAGAAGGTTCTTTCCAGTTAGGGTTAGGGTTAGGCTGCACTTCAGGACTGGCAGTGCGTGTCCTTAGCTGGCCTTTGCGAGCAGGCACAACTTAGAGGGACACTGACAGGCTGAGCAGCACAAAGGCTGATGGCATTTGATCCGCTGCAGCTTTGCGTAAGTCCTGGGTGCTAGTGGCTGACCCACCGGCCTGGCTTGCTTCACAGCTGGTTGCCGCATTTCTGGGACATTCGGCCCCGCTTTCAAGGCCAGAGGGCATGCTTTGAGCTGCCCTTTTCACTTCTTTTAGAAGAATCAGCCACCCTAGGTGCAGAATTTAAGGCAGTTTCAGCTGGACATTGAGCTGCCTGGCTCTGAGATGGGCAGGCTGCCACATGACCTCAGGCTTCCTAAATCTCTTTGGTCCCTGGCTCTGAAGATGTCTCCTTTGCAAAGCACTTCTGTGTGCAGGCCGAATTCCATCATTAAAACTTCCAAGAAAGGGGCAAACTTTTACAATGTGCTCTCATATTTTGTCAGAAAGTCTTGATATCAAATTCGGCATGAAGAAAACAGGTCACGAAGTCTTGTGTGGACCCTGTTAGCGTGACCGCATCAGCTGTAACAGGGCTTACCCGCCGGCTTCTCGCAACTGCTACATGGCCAAGATCACCTGCCACACCTGCTGTCATCGGCTACCTCGCTGACATCTAAACCTACCTTCGGATTCTAGGACTCATAATACGTAAAGTTGTCCTTGATTCTAGGAGTTTTCTACGACAAAGTCTAAGGGAACAAAATAGACATAGAAATTGGCTTCCCCACCTTCTTCCAGAAACATCTAGAGGACAGTGGCAGGGCTGAGCCCTGCAGCCTGCTTTCCAGGACAGACTTTCCGTGTGTGGCTCTGGCCAGCATGGGCTCGCAGGAGGCCCACGTGTGGGTGTGGAGCCCTAATGGTGGAGTCCCTGGGGACACTGGGAATTTCGGCTCTGGGTCGCTGCAGCCACCTGGCCCTGTACCGGGCTCAGCAGGCAGGGCGCCACGTGCTGGTGGGCGGGGCCCTGGCTGGCCCAGGGAGAGGTGGGCTGCAGAAGGGGGCTGACAGGCCTCAGCCACCCGGGTCTTGGCGAGACTGCTGCGCGCTGGCAGGCTTCCCAGGCACCAACTGCAAAAGACGGCTCCATGTGGGCAGGACTCAGCCCACCAGGCTGCAGGCAAAGGGCTGTGGTGACAGCCTGGGACACGCCCCAGCTGTCCCCAGAGGGCACCCTGGGCTGGCTCCTCCCCTTCTTCTCAGAAGCTGCAGGTCCCCCCACACCACACATTAAAATGAAATTATTGTTGTTTTCTTTCTTCTGGGGTGGATGGGAGGGTGCGGAGGTGCCCGCGTGTCCTAAGTGTGTGCATGCGCCCAGCCAGTGTGCCAGCAGGTGAGGGTGAGCTTCACGCTCCTCAGTGGCCCCTCTCTGGGGTGCCAGCTCCCCTCTCTTCTCCTGGGGCTCAGCTCCCCACCCACCCGCCCTCCTACCTTGCCGCCACATACAGTCCCCAGCAGCTGGCAGCCACAGTCTGGGTGACAATGTGGTGCCAAGGGAACCCATGGTCTAGGCTACAGGCAGGGCCAGGGCCTCACCCCAGGGAACCAGACGTCCCAGGATCCTGGGTGTCCCTCCTTGGGGCTTTTGTGCTGCTACACATGCGGGTGGCCAGGGAGGAAGAGCTGCCTCAGTGTGTGCTGTGAGTGTGGGAAGGGGACTTTCCCCTTGGCTTTCAGAACCTGCCCCAGGGGCTTGCACTGGGAATAAAAATGTCCCCTCCTTTTTCCCTTTCCTGCCTTATGCTTGGTATGGCAACTGAGCCTGGACTTTGGTGGGACAGACCTCGTTCTAGCCTGGCTCTGGAGCTCCCTTGCTGTGTGACCCTGGGCAAGTCATGGAACCTCTCTGAGCCTCAGAGTCTCCCTGTGTAAGTTGCGGAATAAGAAGCCTTATCTCACGGGGTTGTGCAGACTGAACAAGCTATATGCAGAAAACTTTTGGAAAGCGTGTTCATTTGGGTACACGGGTGGGAGGGACAGGCAGAGCCTGGGGAGGCAGGTGTAGCTAGCACAAGGTGAGGAAAGCTTCCAGCGGGCACAGAGGTGGAGCTCCTGCCTGCTGTCTGCCTTCCCCGTCCTTGTCCCAGGAGGAGCCCTGGAGCCTGAGCCAGGGCGTTTCTCCATCTTGAGTCTTGAGACGGTTTTGGGGCAGTGGTGGCTGGACGGCCTTTGGGAGAAGGGCACCTTGAAGGGGAAGTTCCAAGTTGACCACCAGCCCATGGCCCTCCTGTCACACATCTCGCCCCACCACCTCTGGCAGCTCATGTCCCGCAGGTGGGTTCTCTCCAGGGCCCTTGGTCCACTGGGCGGCATCAGCTCCCCAGTGGAGTCCTGGGCCCCTGGGCAGGCTCCTCCACTCCCAGAGTCTCTTCAAGGGCAACGCTATGCGGGCACTAAGTCCCTCTCAGGTCTAAACATTTTGTGATTTTCCTGGTGCTCTGTTAAAGCCACTTAATTTTTCATTTTTGGGCTATTTTGCAGAGTGGAGCTGGGGTTGGGTGCTGGGCGCCGGCCAGCTCTGAGAGTGTCCTGGTCCTTGGCCTTGTCGGGTTTGCTGACGGCGCATCTGGTGCCTCCACGCACCCTGGGAGGCTCCCTCCCGCCAGCAGAGAAGCTCCTCAAGGGCTGCTGGGTGCTCCCTGTGGCTGCTCCCGGTGACCATGGGGAGGGGGCCAGGCTGCTTTCCCTCTGTTTGTGAAGAGCATGTGGCCTGCTGGCCGGGAAGCCCGGCAGCCCTCTGACGCAGCGCTCTGCCACTGCCATCCGGAACTTCTTGTTCACGGAACTTTCTCCGCCACACAGACATGTGGAAGTAGAAGACCCTTAGAGAGCAACTCTTCCCGCACCCTCGCATTTGGAGTTCGGGCCGCAACAGCCCTCCTAACTTGCAGTGAGCCCCTTTCCTTTACCCTGTGCTGGAGAGGGAAGCGCCTGCTGTGCCCCTGGCTGGGGTCCAACAGCCACCCACAGCCAGCACGTGGGGCCTGGGCGTGGGGAGGCGGGACGGAGCCTTCTCAGGCCTCAAGTGTCGGGAGGGAAGGAAGGGAGAGAGCCCGGGAGGTCTGGGCCTCTGTTCCACATCCCACCCGCTTCCCCCGGAGAGCACAGCAGCACGGGGAGGTTCTGATCCCGCCCCCAGCCCCGGAGCAAGGGCTGTGGGTTACCTGGGCCCTCTGCAAAGCGGAGGTTGAAGACAAAGCTGCCGGCCGGCTGCTCACAGGCCTGGCGGTACCACAGCGGGAAACGGTCCAGCGTGAACACACTGGCCTCGTCTGCAGGCGTCAGGAACTTCCTGCAAGGAGGAAGACTTGGTACCTCCCCCACACCTGGGAACACAGCCATCCCTTCTTCCTTGTTCCTCACAAGACCACCTTGCCCAGGCCAAGAGAGCACTCCCTCTGCTTTGGCAGAGTTGCAGACAGATGACAGACAGAAACACTAGCCCAAAATTGGTAGCACCCCAGACAATGTTCCCCACCAATTCCTGACTCTTCCAGGATCAAAATGATGCTGCACCTGATGGCACATGAGCAGCTGGGAGAGGTGCAGGGTCCGTGTTATGAAGGTGTACTTTCCACTTTTATGCAGACTCTGTTGTCTGCAGGATTTATTTCCTTTGGATGTAGCCTAAATTATTTTTGTCTGGCTCGTTGGCATGTCTGAGGGCGGCAATTGTACAGTCAAGGCGATCAGGCTCTAATAGAGGGGCATGAATTCCCCCAAATAGCTCCTTGGAAAGGACTGCCGCTAAGGCTTTTGAAGGCATCGTGAGTTCCCTTTGTCAAGCAGCTCTACCTTCCTAATTATGGTTTTGTGTTCCCTGCACACGGCAGCCCACGGGAGGAGTGTGTGTCCAAAAGCAGAGTGGGGGGAGGGGCGGGGACCTGCAGCGCTGCCGTGGGCAATCCACACAGTGAGTACCTGGGGGTGGTTTGGGAGTGATGGGCTCACATGCCCACAGGCGCCTGCCTTTCTGCACGGCACTGGGCTGTCACTGGGCTGCTGCTCCCACAAGGCCAGGTTGCAGGGAGCCCTCTGGGAGAGCTCACAGGAGCAGAGGCGCTCTGCCACCTCGGAAGGGCTGTCTGTGTTGAGAGCTCCTTCTTTCATTCTCAGAGGCCTTTTAGAGGGGCTGGGGGAGCACTGTCGAGGCAGCAGCTAGCTCTCCCCTCCACCTCCCGAGTGAGCGGAGGGAGGAGGACCGGGAGGAGGGGGAGAGGGAAGACCAACTTAATTTGTTTTCCTAGAAAGCCTCAGCTTTGCTTAGCAAGTGTAGATTTGTCACAGAGTCCTGGAAGGAGCTCAAAGATGGCGCTCCGTGGCTGAGTGTGCTTGGATTTAGCAAGAGGAGCAGTCGGCCGGTGGGAGGCAATGACAGGGTGGTCAAGGCTGCCCAGTGGCCCTCAGCTGTTTTCGTCTCCAGGTTTGAGGAGGGGCAGGTGGCATTGCTCCCCTCAGCTCCTCCTCTGGGCCCCTGATTCTCCCGGAATCCTGCCTTTGCTTAGAGCAGGTTTCGTGGCCTGGGCACCGGCGACGTGGCCGGCCGGGCAACCACAGCGCACAGCGCACCTGGACTCTGCCTACGAGATGCTGGCAGCAGCCTCTCCAGTTCCCCCACTGTGGCAGTCAAAAACGTCCCCAGACATTGCCAAATGCCACCCAGGAGGGGGAAATCACCCCAGTGGAGCCTTTCTGCTTGGACTCTTAAGCCTCCCGTGCCCCCCAGCAAGCGGAGCTAGGACCCCGCCAGAGGAGGCGAGCGCCTGCAACCTCCCCCATGGCGAGGCGGTGCCAGCAGGGGTGCTGCTGAGGTGGGCTCTCCATGGGCAGGGCTCCAGGGGCAGCCCCTTGCTCCCCAGGGGCAGAGAAGTGTCTGCAGAGAAGGGGGCACAGCCAGAAGACTTAGCCTGTCAAGGAGAGACGAGTCCCAGAGAGGAAAGCAATTCAGGGTTCCCCTCTTATAGGCTCCCCTAAGTGGAATCTCTGACCGACCCCAACTTCAAAGCCTTTCTCCTCCCTGACTGCCCACGCACTGTCCTCTCCGGGGACGCCTCCAGGATGTGTGCGAGCCTGGTGGAAGGGTGACCTTTCTCACTCTGCCAGCTGCAAAGCCCCACCCTCTGCCCCCACTGGGCTCCCAGGGGCTGAGCGAGCTGGAGACCGAGTCTCAGTCCGCCCACTGCCCTTGAACCCGCCTAAGGGCTGTCCTCTCCGCTCCGCAGGGTTCCCTCCCAGGGTGGCCAGCAGGACTCACCTGTCGGAGAGCTTCTCGGAGCCCACAAACAAGCTGCTTCTCAGGAGGCCAGCCCGGGTGCCCAGGAAGGCCATGTCCACCGCACACTCGGTCTCACTGCGGGACAGACAAGCGGGAGTGGTCGCCACGTGGACGCAGCGCAGCAGGCACCCGCACATGGGGGCCTGCAGGGCTTTCTGGGCCTCTCCCAGCTGGCACCCACCCTGGCTCAGGGGAGGCTTTCCTGGAGGGCTGAGTTCTGGGGGTCACACCATCTGCTGGCTGCAGAGCATGTCGTGTTGGGTGCCGGCGTCCGGCAGCACCGCCCTGGCTGAGTGGACACCCCAGGCCAGCCTCTGCTTTGTCAGATCTGGCTCCTAACTTGTGCCCCTGGGGTTGGGTCTGGAAGACAGAAGGAACTCAGGAAGGAGAGTCCGTCCTGGGACCAAGGATTGGAACGTCTGACCAGCAAGCCCCTCACAGTTTTGAGCCCTTCCCACATAGCTCCCTGGGCACTGAAATGAGAGGCGCTGCCCACATCCGCCTGGGAGACGCCCTGGGGCTGCGAACCCTGCTGATGAGACAGATCTACCAGCCGCTGCAGCGCCACTGACCCCCCCCAGTCTCCAAGCTGAAAGCCACGGCGACGGCACCAGGGTGGGATGTCGCCCCTTCTAACTCTGGCACCATCGTGTTCCTGGCCTGGTTTACTGGAGGCCATGACCTAACTCCTCCCAGTGCCTGGGCCTGTGGGCTGGGGCGGGCAGACGAGGTGGGCGGCCCCAAGCCCCGGCCAGGGAAAGGCTGCATCTCCTCAGGCTCAGAGCGAGGCTGTCGGAGCCCTCAGGGGTGGGAGGCACAAGTGGCACCGCACAGCGTCTGTGGACAGGCGGGAACTGGATTAAAGTCCAGGCCGAGGCCTGGAAAGTCCCCGAGGAGAGTGTCCGGAGACTGAGACAGGCTTCCAGCCCGTCTGCGGACAGGCGGCCGCACAGCGCGCCAGGACCGTGCAGACTTGCGCACCACGGACACCAGAGCCCCGCCACGGAACCACCGAGTCAGGCCCTCTGGGCTGGGGCCTGCCCTCCTGCGCTTCACTAAAGAGCTCCTGACCCAACTGTCTGCTCAGCAGTCGGGACAGGCTCACCGGCACCCCACCACAGCTCAGCTGGACAGCTGCCCGCCCACCGCCAGGCCTGGCTTGTCTGCGGCCCCCTCCAGCCCCTCAGCTAGATTGCTTTGAAGCAAATCCCAGATATTTCATGGGTAAATTTTGAAATTTTAATTTGTGTCATTAAAATATAAGGAATTTTTTTAAAAAAATACCTCTAGCCACTATCACACCTTTAACCCCCCTCCATTCCTTAATATCATCAGATAATCCAATTGCCTTATGAATTTTTTAAGTTTGGTTGAATCAGAGTCTAACTAAAGTCCATGCTTTGCAACTGGTTGCTATTAGTAACTCTTTTGTCTGTCTCTCTCTCTATGTGTGTCTTTATTGATATATCATTCACACACCATACAATTCACTCACCTAAAGTGTAAAATGCAATGGTTTTTAGTATCGTCACAGAGTTGTACAACCATCACCACTGTGAATTGCAAAACATTTTCACCACCCCCAAAAGAATTCCCTAACTGTTAACAGTCATCTTCGATATTTCTAACCTGATTTCCTCTCTCTACCCACTCTCCCTCTCCCTTTCTCTTTTCCCAGCAGCTGACTTCCTGTCAAATTAGGTCATTTGTCTGAGGACTTTCACGTGTCTGGATTTGGCTACTGCAGTGCTGTGGTGTCACTCAGCAGGCTCTCCCAGCCCCAGGTTTCTTGCAGCTGCCAGTCAGCCCCGGGTCCTGCCCAGGGTCAGCGTTGCATTTTCATAGACATGTGTCTCAGCAAGTCACACACTATCTGATTGATTAGAGGTTGCAAAATAGGTTTATTCCTTTATTTCTTCTTTATATTATTTTCACTTGAAATACTTGCATAAATAAAAACCTCTCCTCATCAATGTTTGGTTATCCTGAGATACAATTTGTACCATTGATTCTTTTTGTTTCTTTACCAGTTTTTAGAATAATGCATTGTTTTCTTAACATCTTCCAAAATGACCAATGAAGTTTTTTTCCCAGTACCATTATGAACTCAAAGGTTTTTAAAAACATATTTCATGTGTTTTAACCAATTGCAGTTATTGCAACTTTTGCTGCTCTGATCGTCCCACCTTTGGCCAGTGAGAGGTTCTTTAAGTTGGCCCTGGGGTGATCCCTTTGGCAGTCTCATTAGTCTTTGGTAGCTTCTAGCTTCCTGGGATGACAAGACGTTTCAGGCTCATTCTGTGCATGTTCCACCCCTGTGAGGGAACCAGACATTTCTCCAAGGAGCACGGGCTCATTTGGACGAGGACCTCGCATGGAGAGCCACAGTCCAGGCCCGGCACGTTCACTGAGGTTGATCCTCCCAGTGGAGAGAGCTAGGGTGATCTTTATATTTCTTTTAGAGAAAATACATCATGAGTTCAAATTGATATTTCCAATTCAAATTCAGAATTAAATCCAAATTTCTTTGATTCTTGAAATTTGCATCGCTTTTCTCTTTTGCTGAAAATCTTGGTTCCTAATGACATTAACCTAGTCCCATTTGCTCTGTCTGTTCAGAATAACAATGCCAGCATTATTTCTAGCAATGTGAGTGCTGAGCACAGTCTTAAGGTTTTATTTATTTAATATTTACAGTTCTAAAGCTCCCTAAAGAATTCCCGTATGTATGGTTATTTCAGAAATTTGATAAACAGCCAGGCTTATTTGTTTCATTTGCTTTCACTTTTTTAGAGGTTGCTTTAAAAATTTAATTTAGTTTTATAACTAGATAAGGCATTTACATGGGTTCAAAGTCACTATTAAAAATAAGACATATTCAGAGGAGTCTGTCTCTGTATATATCTTCTTGTTCCTTCACTCTTCCTATAGGTAACCTTATTTTTGGTTTATTGTTTCATTAAAAAATACATGTGTATATGTGTGCATACAAATATATATGCATATTTATGTGTATGTATGTGTAAATAATTATGAAAATATATTTGTATTTCCTCTTTTTAGATAAATAGTGAGGGTATTAGTCACACTTTTCTTCATTACTGAAGATTATTGTATAGTAACAGTATATACAGATATTTCTAGACTGCATAATATTCTATCATGTGGATCTACCATGGTGCAATTATGCAGGTTGTTTCCAATCTTTTGCTGTTATTAAAGGTACTGTAATGAATGGCTGATATTTTTGCCCTCAAAAATATGTATCTTTGGGATAAGGTCCCGGAAAGGTGATTGCTGGATCAAAGTGTAAATGCAGGCGTCATTCTGGAAGATGCCATCAAGTTCCCTTCATAGGGCTTGAAGCATTTTGCATTCCCACCCACAATATACAGAATGCCTGACTCCCCACAGCTTAGCCAACAGTGCACGCTGACAGAGTTAGATGGTTAGCAATCTCATAGAGGAGAAATCCACTCTGGATATAGTTTTAACTTACATTTAAGACTAAATGCTACGTTGAGGATTTTTCCAAATATTTAAGGACTATTTGCATTTTTCCTCTGTGAACTGTCTTTATCTTTGGACCACTTTCCCTCTAGAGTGGTTGGTCTTTTAAGTCTCTATTTTTGAAGCCCTTTAGTTATCGTAAATATATAATATAGAGAGAGTACCCCTCTATCTGTTTTATAAGTTGCAAACATCTCTCCAGTTTGTTGTTGTTTCTCTTTTTACCTTGCTTGTGTTTTTATTTTTCCCATTTGTTTAATTTATCTGTCATTCCTGTGTTGCTTCTGCATTTTGAGTCATTGTTGGGAAAGATTTCCCCACTCCTAGATTTTAGAGTGATTGGCTCATGTTTTCTTTTAGTATTTTTATACTTTCATCTTTTACATTTGAATCTCTGAGTCATTTGGACTTTATCCAGGTGTATGGTGTGAGAAAAGAACACAATTTTATCATTCTCCATATGGCTTTCAAACAAGTTATTTAAAAATCCATCTTTCCTTCATTGATTTGATGTGAGGCCTCTATCATATACTACATTCCCACATGCGTTTAGACAAATGTCCAGGTCTCCTATTCTGTTCCCTTGGCCAGCCTGCCTTTCCCCACGCCAGTGCCACGCTGGGTGACTCATGTGGCTTTCTCACGTGCTGTCACGCCTTGGTAGGCCCAGCCTCACTTCACGCCTTCTCTGTCAGGTGTTTCTGAGCAATTCTTGCTTGTTCTTCCACATGAACTTGACAATCAATTTCTCTGCATGCAGAAAAATACTCATGACATGGCATTTTTATTGGGGTTGCATTAAATTTATAAATTAACTCCGGAAGGATTAATATCTTTATGATGTTGAATCCTCCTATCCAAAAACACTATCTGTCTTTCCATGTGTTGTAGTCTACTTTTGTGTTTTTCAAGAGTGTTTCAAAATTTTCCTTATATGGGTTTTTGGGCAGTTCTTATAATTTATAAAACTATAGAACATGTTCTTATAGTCTTATAACTTTATCATACTTTGTTTCTTATCCTTCTAAATAAACCTTATTGTATTATACCTTCTGGTTTCTGTTGTCACCTGTTACTTTACTAAATTCTCATATTGGGTATGGTAGTTTCCCCATTAATTCTTTTGGTGTTGCCAGGTATATAATCTTATCATCTTTAAATAGAGACAATTTTGCTTCTCTCCTTCCAGTTCTCATTTCTCTAAGTGCTTTCTCTCATCTCACTGCACGGAAATCTTCTGACCTTCTCAGACGGCAGCAGGGCAAGGCACGCTGTCTGTCCTGGGAGAGCCTCGAGCCCGTGGAGATGTCAGCTTTCAGGTCTAGATCGATCTTAATTTTATGGAGAGGTTTTTAAAAACATGCATGGATATAATATTAATATTTGTTTAAATGCCTTTTCTGCATCTATGGTTATGTAATTTTTCTCCTTAGTTTTACATTATGTCATATTAATTTCCTAGGGAGTCTTTTCTGATGTACACTCTGATTAAGAATATTTGCTTTTCAATGTTTCTCTGCATTAAAAACATCTGTGGTTACCCATGACCTTGTAGAGATGAAGATGACACCCTTCTCTCCAAACCTAGCAGTCCAGCCCTCTGCAGAGGGCAAAACACTGAGGGGTCAGGAGCCTGGCTCTGGGACCAGTGGCTGGGCTGTGATTCTAGCTCTGCTGCCCACAAAGCTGTGGGCTGGGGCAAGGTGCTGGCTGTCACCTGCTTTGGTGTCCTCATCTGTGACAGGGGTGATGACAGCACCTGTGTCAAAGACTGTAGTGAGGACGAGGTGGGTTAATATACCTAGAACTTGCTACTATTTACTACTTAGAACAGTTCCTGGCCCACTGGATTCTTTTTCTTTCTCTCTGTTAGTTTTATTTGATTTTATATAGGTCATATTTTACACGGTTCCAAATCATACCAAAAACTATACAGTGAAAAGTATCCTTTTCCTCCCTGTTTCAGTTACCCATTTTTCTCAGAAACGATCAGGGAGGACTATTTCCTAGGGAGCATTCCCTAGATATTATGTATAGAGATACACAGGTATAATACGCACACAAACACACAGATGCTGCGTCCATGGTCTCTCACCTATATGGAGGCAGACCGTGCAGAGCATTCCACGTTTTACTTTTTGCAATAGGAGATTGTCCCTATAAAATTCTGTAGATGTTTTTATTAGGATAACATTAACAAACTAATTCAGGGGAGATTTGACATCTTTACAATGTTGAATCTTCCTATTCAGGACCAAGGTGTGGTCCACTATGACCTTAACCTCATTAGTATCTTACACTGCCCTCCACACTCAAGAGCACATGCATGCATCCACGCTCACAGTCACATGCCGTGCACCCTTCTACCTGGTCACTGAACACGATAGCCCCAGTAAAGACCAGCAAAGGGAGTGAGGAGATCTAAGGGGCTGGGAGACACCGAGGTCAAGTTCACTGGTGTCAAGACCTTATCTGCTGGAAACAAGGCTCTCAGCAGGGCACTTAGGCTAATGGGCTGTCACGGCTAGAGCCCAGCCCAGAAAGAGGGCCTCCCAGAAGGGGGCTGTCCTGGCGTGGGGATTGAGACCTCTGCCCAGGAGACCTAGGCATGGTGTTTTGTGGAGAGGGCAGCAGCCCTCTACTGCGTGTGGAAGCTCTGCCAAGCCCCGCTCCGCTGGGGCTGTGTGGAGGTCGCTCGCCCCCGCCCATGTCTTCCTGCCCTCATCATGGCTCATCTTAGGCCAAGGGATGTGGGAGGAGTCCTGAGCCACCAGCCAGGTGGCAGCAGGTGCCCTTACTCAGCCGAGGGAACCCTGGGCCCCTGGGCGCTGCCTCTGGGAACCCGTGCATACTTGGAGACGTTGAGGGCCAGCGCAGTCCAGTAGGCTTCCATGGGGGCTGTCACCACCGCATCGAACAGCACCTCTCGCACCAGCTCCTCGTCACCTGCGGGCAAAACCAAAGGGGACCAGGCCACGTGCTTCCCCCGTGATTAGGAACACAGCTCACCTGCTCTTCGAAGTCCAGGGAACTTGATGTGTGGACAAGCGGGCACAAGGAGGCTGCCTCCCCTCTGCCTGCCTCCACATCCTCAGCGCCAAAGGGACATGAGTAGAACTGAACAGCACCTCGGGCTCTCTCCAGTTCTGACACTCTGTGAGCCTCGGAGACTCCTTCGGTGACATGGGGCCAGGAGCCGCCCAGCCTGCCTCTCCCGTCTCCACACCTCCGCTGTGCTCGTGGCTGTCAGACACGCTCTCCCGGGTCTGCGGACCCGACTCTGCCATGCTCCCCTCGCCTCGAAGCTGCCACATGCCATTCCCTTGCCCGGGACGCTTTTCCCTGCTCTTTGCATGGGAGGCTCTTGCTTTTCCCTCTTTTTAAAAAAATTATTTATTTTTATTGAGGTGAAATTCACATAACATAAAACTAACCAACTTGAACATGTGATTCAGCGGCATTTAGTACATTTACAATGCTGTGTAGCCACCACCTCTGTCTAGTTTCCATGTGTCTCTGGCAGCCCCAGAGGAGAGCCCAGCAAGCCTCTTGCATCCTTAGCTGCGTGACACCACTTCTCGGAGGTGGCCTTCCTGGACCAGCCATCTAAAGCAGGCCCCATCCCCACGGCACCCTCGTCAGGGCTTGGTCACGCTCCGCCCTGCCGTCCCGTCCCTGCTGGGCTGTGAGCTCCACGGAGCAGAGGCCTGGGCTGGGTTCTCTTTGAGCCGTCCGCGCCGCCCTGGGGCCTGGCGCGGCAGGGACACACCTCGTACAGATTTGGCGATGGAATTAACGCCTGAACAACTGAGTGCCCAGTGGGCCAGGATGGGAGGCAGAGTCCTCTTGTGAGGGCGACACTTTTGTGATAGGGTGACCTGCCCCTTCACCAGAAAGGAGAGGGAAGGAGCATGCCAGGGTGTGGCCCACTGAGTCACCAGTTGCAGCAGTGCGGGAGAGCGCGTGCCCAGAGGACAAGGCAAGGGCTGTGAGGGCGCCGGCCCCAGGCTCCCCTCTGTGGGGAGGAGGGCTTCAGGTGCAGACCCAGCTGCTTGCCTAGGGGCCACTTCTAGGGGCAGAAGGGACAGAGCTGACAGCCAGGTGGTCCCCTGGGCCTCAGCAAGTCAATAGAGGCTGAAAACGAACTCAGTCCCCAATATGGGGACACGTCTGGTCACCACAATTCCAAGAATGCTTAGATGCCAGCTTGGCCTCGTAGTAAGGCTGGCTCTGCCATTTTCTTTGAGGCTCCCCCTGTCCTCTCTAGGCTGTCCTTGTGCCTCAGGGATAGGGCTACGTGGCATCCTCGCCCCCACCTGGAGCCCCGAGGAGAAACCCACCACTGCGGGTGGTGGCACTCACACTCCAGGTCTGGGTCCTCCCTGGTGAGGAAACGGACCATGGCCTCCAGCTGGCTGAGCTTCCGGTGGTCCGGGTCGATGTCCGTGGTGCAGTAGATCCTGGAACCCCGGGAGTCAGTGTCACCTTGAGAAACTGCCCCTGCCTCCTCCCATCCTCTCCTCCTCGCTTACCAGTCGCCGGCCAGACTCAGGTCCGGGTGGAGCAGGTCGTGCAGACCTGAAACAGAGACACGCTCGGGGCGACACGCACCCACAGGGGGAGGTGGGCACCGCCTGTGTGGGAGCCACCGCCCAGCAGGCTCATGGCGCTGGGAGGGACAGCCCACTGTTCTTCCTTGCTCTTAGCTCACAGTAGGAACCCGACCAACAGCAGTGCAAGGTCTGCACATGTCCTGCCTGTGTGCACACCTCTCCTGCCTCCAGAAGTGCTTTTTCTTCCTGCTGCTTCAAGCCAAGTCCCACCCACTCTCCAAGGTTCAGGACCCATGCCGCTCCTTCACTGCGCTGCCCACCCGGCCCGGGCTGCCTGTTCCTCCTCCCCGGCTCTCACGGCCCTCCTCCCTCTCCAGGCTGGGTTCTGGTTGTCACGGCCACGTCCTCACGCTTCTGCCAGACGGCAGCTCGGCGAGGAAGCCGCGTCCGGCTCTCCTTAGCATCTCCTCTGGAAGGGCTGGTACTTTGCAGCCAGCTCCACTGGCCTCGCTGTACCCAGCTGAGCTAAAGGGGCAGTTGGGGGTGAGTCCCAAGGGGGCCCTGCCTCCAGTCCCCGTGAGCCTCCAGGGCCTTGCCTGGCACACAGCCTGCCCTGATGTGCTCGGCTGGTGCCGTGGATTGGATGAGTGGGGAAGAGGTGTCCCTCTGGCACCTCCTCAGAGCTCAGGAGTAAGGACGTGCTCAGTCAAGGCCTTGCTAAGTTGTAGGGAAAGATGACGGAGAGGCCAGCGGGGCATCTGTGAAGCCTTGAAGGGCCACTGCTCTGACACAGGCACAAGGCCGGGGGCAGAAGGGGAGCTCCTTTCCCCAGAGAAGCCCAGTGACTGCGGAGGCATGGCCTTTCTGACATCTGATTTCAGGCTTCTAGCCTTCTGCTGTAAGCTACCAAGTTTGCTGTGTCTTGTTATGGCAGCCCTAGCAAACGAGCTTTGCCCCTCGCTCTGAGTGGCTCAGGGAAGCTGCCACACAGGCTCTGCCCAGGGCCCCAGGAGAACCCACGTTTCCGCCAGGCTGCCCAGCACCGTGCAGCACCAACCCACCTTCTTCCACAGACGTGTCCCCCAGGAGCATGTACTCCCCGTGGCCCCGGGACAGCACCACTCCCAAGCTGCAGCAGGAGGAGAAAGCACACTCAGGACACCCGGCCCTTCCTGCCCTTCGTCAGCTCTGTGTGCTGTCCCCACGCTTGCCCTGGCCTCGCTGTTCCCTCCAAAACTCAGGCAGCATTCTGTCTTGTCATCAGCTTCCCTCCTGGGAAGGACCTGGAAATCCCAAGACTGAGGGCCCTCTGCGCACCTGTTTTCCTCAGGGCACATCCCAAAGGATGAGGAGGTCTCTGTGCCTCACAGGCACCCCCAGCAGGAGACTGCCCCTCCCCTGGCTCCTGCCACACCTTCCTCTCCTAGGGAGCATCAGTTTTGAGCCTGGACTGAATACCTGAACCATACAGCGGACTTTAAAAAGACCAGGGCTTGGGCTCCACCTCCAGAAATTCTGATCAAATTGGTTGTGTGAGGCCTGGGCACTGGGAGTTTTACAAAATTCCTCAGATGCTCTGAGGAGTGCTCAGGTCCAGGGACCAGGGCCATATGGAGAAATGCGGCGGTCGAAAGGTAGGGACCCTTTGTTTCCTTGTCTGTGTGGCGCCTCGAGTCAGATATCTGTACAGTTGGACAGAACCTAAGAGATCTTCAAGTTCGATCCTTTCATCTTTTAAGAAGCCACTACTTTAACATTTTTGAATGGACGATGTCATGTAATGCTCACAACACCACCAAGAAGTAGCTACTACCGTTAGCCCCGTTGTGCAGAGGAGACATCCACCGCAGGGAGAGGCCACGTAACTTGACAGAGGTCACACAGCCTGTGAGTGGCAGAGTTGGGGTGCAAATCCAAGCAGTGTGGCTGCAGAACCTGCACACTCGGCTACACTGGCAAAGCTGGTCTACGCCTAGCGTCCTGAATGCTGACCTGGGTCTTTTGCGGTTACCACAAAATTGCCAGCTAAATATGAGTTGTTGGTATTCACAATCCACACACCTGTTCCCACTGCAAATAAAGCACAGGTCCCTCACCTGAATGGTGTGTCACTGATGTCTGTGAAGAAGTAGTCATTGGTCAGGAAAAGAACTCGCTTCTGAAAGAGCAGACAAGGCAAAAGTGCTTGTGGAGAGAAGAATGGCTGCCCCCCACCCCAGCACCCTTGGAGTTTTCACAACCTCTGTGTGTCTTCCCCTCCCTGACCTGAGGCCACACACCCCATCCTATTGACATCATGGGCAGATCACTGCAAGGGCCAGCAAGCCACAGCCTTTTGCTAGTGGCCTGGATTTAAGGACCAAGGTCTGCCCATCATGGTGGACCCTAGCCACGTGCAGAATGGAGCACTTGAAATGTGCTACCAAGGAACTGGATTTTCAAATTTTAGTTAATTTTAGTTCACATAAATTTAGACAGTCAATGTGGCTAGTGGCTACCATGCTTGGCAGTACAGGTGTAGAATGGTGACTACAGGGTTCCCAGGGGGCCGGAGAGGAGGCTATCGGTTAGTGTCCAAATGGAGCCCGTGTGTACACAATCTGCTGACAGCCTCCCAGCCCTCAAAGATAGCCAAGGGAGAGTGGGGCACCACTGTGACTATAGGGGACTGACATATATTTTCCTAGTTTAAGAATTAAATTTAGTGAGTAATATACGTGCTCTGCCCAGAGTGTTTGAAAGTAATGTGTTCCAGACTAGGTCCTTGTGATAAACAAGGCTGTTGCCTAGAGGCATAACAAAGGACCTGAGCTGCAAGTAAGCAAGAGCTGCCCAGCCCCATGGCAATGGGGGTCTGGAGGCCACACGATAAATACATTGTTCCTGTGATTGCTGCTTAAACCCCATAAGATGGCTGGTTAGTCAATGACGGGTAAGATCCCTCAAGAATAGGGGCGACCTAAGCCAGGCACAGCCACCAGGGATCAGCCTAAGATCTTAGGGGTCACCCTAAGAGAAGCTGGGGATGAGAAATGCCCCCTGTGGCTACCTTGTTCATCCTTGCTAATCTCTGTCCGTGATCTATACCTGGTGCCTAGAGCAACCACCTAAAAATTCTGAGCCAGGGGATATCTGCTTCCCTAAGGCTACGCATTCTGAAATTTATGGGCATTGCTAAAATGCCTGGGTGGTTATGTACAAGGAACTAACTTTAATTTTTTAGAGTATAAAAATAAAACTGACCCGGAGTATTATTACTCCAGTCAACCGTCTGTATGTGTGTCCGCGTTTTTCTTTGTGTTCTGCATTTGTGTTTTGTGTTCTGTGTTCATAATCCATCCTGTAAACGGGCAACACACCCGTTACAACTTCTTTTTCCTTTCAAAGCTGCCATCTTTCAAGCTCCAGTTTGATCACTGCAAATCAGGGCATCAGACAGTGCACCAAGTGGCTAAGGACATGGCCAGGCTCAGACAACCCGGATGAAAGCCCAGCTGAGCTGCTTCCAGGTTGTGTGATCTTGGGCAAATGACTTCACTTTTCTAGGCACTGTTTTATCTCGTGGAATCAGGACTAACAGTAGTCTCTCCCTCCCATAAGGCCACTGTGAGAGTGTGTTCTGGGCTCCAAAGTTCTGTGGATTGTCCTACCCATTGATGAAAGCTTATGTCGCTGGGAAAGCCACAGTTTGTCACTGTCTCAGGACCTATTCTTGTTCCCTTCACGTCTTTCTGACTTTTCATTTTGGAAATTGGAGTGAGATGTTGGAAGGAACACACAGAGAGAGGATGGTGCAAAAAAAAAAAAAAAAGGCTTTCTTTCTCTAGGAAACTGGCTTTAGGTCAAACCACTGTCCTAAAAACTGGGCTCCTCCTCTAACACTGCCCTTCTGCCTCCTCTGCCAGAGCCTCCCTGCGGTTTCCCCATCACAGCAGTCTTGGGCACCCTGGGACACATCTGGGGAGACGGGAGCCCCTGTGCCCCAAGGTAGGGCTGGCTGGAGTGTCAGAACTGTAAATATTTTCCTTCTTTTTTGGGGGGGTGGGGCGAGGCAGAATCTCTGTTGCCGGGGCTAGAGTGAGTGTCGTGGCGTCAGCCTAGCTCACAGCAACCTCAAACTCCTGGGCTTAGTGATCCTCCTGCCTCAGCCTCCCAAGTAGCTGGGACTACAGGCATGCGCCACCATGCCTGGCTCTTCTTTTTTTTTTTAATTGAAAAAAGGGTGAAATGCACATATCTTAAGTGTATCATTCAATTAATTTTGATACATGTTACATGGTTTTTTGATACATGATTACAGCCATGTAATTACCTCCCAGTGAAGACATGGACTTTGCATCTTCTGCAGTCTCTTTGTCTTCCCCTTCCACGACACCCTCCGCAGGTAAACTCTGTCTGGGCTCTCACCATAGGTGGCTTTGCCTGTTCTTAGAGTACATGCTCTTTGTTGTGTCTGGCTTCTTCTGCTCAACATAGTGTTTTTAAGATCTATCTATGTTGTATGTCTCAGTGGTTTGTTTCTTCTGCTGCTGAGTAGCATTCCAGGGTATGGACATACCACGGTATGCTTCTATAATCGCCTATTGATGGATATTTGGGTTGTTTCTAGTTTGGGGCTAGACTGAAGAAAGCTGCCATAAACATACTGGAACAAGTCTTCCTGTGCACATGTGTTTTCATTTCTCTTGGTAAATACATTGCTGGGTCATATGGTAAATATATATGTACCTTCATTTAAAAACTGCCAAAAAATTTCCCAAAGTTTTTACCATTTTATCTTCCCACTAGCCATATCTGAGACTTCTAATTTCTCCACATCCTCCTCAGCATTTGGTGTTATTAGTCTTTTAAATTTTAGCCATTGTAAGTATGAAAAGCTATGTAAAGGGTAAAGCCATTGTAAAGGGTATGTAAAGCTTGTTGTAGCTTTAATTTGTATTTCCCTGATGACTAATCATGTTGAGCATCTTTGCATATATTCTTTTATGAAGTGTCTGCTCAAGTACTTTGAACGTTTTTTACTGGGTTGCTAGTCTTTTTGTAGGAGTTCTTTATGTATTTTGGATACAATCTGTCTTTACTTTTTCATTTTCTCTCTTTCTTTTTTCTTTTTTTGAGACAGGGTCTCACTCTGTTACCCAGGGCCAGAGTACATTGGCATCATCACAGCTCACTTCAACCTCCAACTCCGGGGCTCAAGGGATCCTCCTGCCTCAGCCTCCCAAGTAGCTGGGACTACAGGGGTATGCCACCATGTCTGGCTAATTTTTTTGGTTTTTGTAGAGATGAGGTCTTTCTCTTGCTCAGGCTGGTCTCAACCTCCTGGCTTCAAGCGATCTTCCTGCCTTGGCCTCCCAGAGTGCTAGGGTTACAAGTGTGAGCCACGCACCCAGCCACTTTTTAATTTTCTTACTGGTGCCTTTGATGAGCAGATGTTTTGCTCTTGATGCAGTCCAGTTTATCAAATTTTATTTTATATTTAGTGCTTTTTATGTTTTTGTCTAAGAAATCTTTGCATACCCTCAGGTGGAAAAGATTTTCCCTATGTTATCTTGTGAAAGCTTTATGTTTTTGGCTTTTACATTAAGTGTTTTGATGCATAAAACAACTCAAAAAATTAATTTTTCTGTGTGGTGTGAGATATGGCTCAATGTTTTTTCTTACCGATTTATTCAGTTGTCCTAGCACCATTTGTCAAAAGGAATTTCCTTTCTACACTGATTTGCATAGTGTCTTTGTTAAAAATCAATTGACAATATATGTGTGGGTTATTTCTGGATTCTCTATTCAGTCTCATTGATCCATTTGTCTATTCTTTTGTCAATACCATTCTGCTTGGTTATTGTAGCTTTATAGTAAGTTTTGAAATCAGGTACCATCAATTGCCCAAATTTGTTCTTATATTTTGAGATAGTTTTGCTATTTTAGGTCCTTTGCATTTTCATATAAATTTTAGAATTGTGTTGTCTGTTTCTAGACGTCTGTTCAAATTTTTATTGGGATTGTGTTGAGTCTATAGATCAATTTGGCGAGAATGGACATCTTAGCAATATTGATCTTACGACCCCTATAGATGGTTATATCTTTATATTTATTTAATTTTGATATTATCTCAGCAATGTCTTGTAGTTTTTAGTGTAGAGGTCATATATACCCTTGTTAAACTTACTCCTAAGTATTTTTTGTTATTTGTTGCTATTGTAATTAGAACTTTAAAATAATTTTAGTTTCTAATTGTTTCCTGCTATATATAAAATTAAAATTGATTTTTATAATATTTGATCTTGTGTTCTGTGAACTTGCTAAACTTAACTATTAGTTATAATGGTTGTTTTGTAGATTCTTGGGATTTTCTTGTAAACAATAATCTTGTCCATGAATGAAGACAGGTTTACTTCTTCCTTTCTTATCTTTGTGCCTTTTATGTTGCTTTCTTTTTTTATGGCACTGGCTAAGCACTTCAGTGCAATGCTTACAGACATCCTTGCCTTATTTTCAATTTTAGGGAGAAAGTGCTAAGTATTTTACCATTAAAAGTTTTCATAGATACTTTTTATCAGATTGAAGAAGTTTTCTTCTATTCCTGTTTACATTTGTTAAATGCTCTTTTAACATCATTTGAGATGATCATATGTCCTTTCTTCTTTATTCTGTTAATGTAGTCAATTACATTGATTGGTTGAATTTTTATAATGTCAAATTTACTATATTCTTGGGTTAGCCCCACTTTGTGCTATTGTTGTCATATATTTTACACTCACATACATTATAAACTCTATAATGCCCAGGTGTCAAAACTTTTGCTTTAAACAGTCAGTTGTCTTTTTGAGAAATTAAGAGGATAAATAAAAGTTTTACATTAACGCACATTATTTACCATTTTCAGTGTGGTTCATTCTCTCCCATAGTTCTCAGTTTCCATCTGGTATCATTTTTCTTCAGCTCAAATAATTTTTTAAGTATTTCTTGTAGCACAGATGTGTTAATGATGAAATTTCTGTTTTCTTTTATCTAAAAATGGTTTTATTTCACTTTATTTTTTGAAGGATATTTTCTGTATGTATAGAAATTTGGATTGATAATTTTTTTTCCTTTTAGCCCTTTAAGCACATTATTTCATTGTTATGTCAGCCATCATTCTAATTGTTTCCCTCTATATAAGGAATCTTTTTTTCTCTAACTTCTTTGGAGATTGTCTCTTAGCTTTGATTTTCAATAGCTGCACTATGATGTCCCCATGTGTCATTTTATTTCTATTTTTATCCTGCTTGGTGTTTGATGAGATTCTGTGATCTCTATAGGTTGATATTTTTCACCAAATTCAGGACACTTTTAGCCATTGGTTTTCAAATACTTTTTTCTGCTCCATTCTTTCTCCTTTTTTTCTAGGACTCCAAGAACACATATATTAGATCATTTGGTATTATCCCACAGAACACTGAGGTTCTGTTTTTCTTTTTTTCTCCATTTTTCCCCATTCTTCAAACTGGATAGTTTCTATTGTTCCACTTTCAAGTTCACTGGACTTTTTTCTCTAATCTGCTGGTAAGCCCATCCAGTAAGATTCTCATTTCAGATATTGTACTTTTTGGTCTTGAAATTTCCATTTGGAAGCATAGGCAATAAAAGCAAAAATAAACAAGTGGGACATCTAACTAGTGATACTACATCTGCACAGCAAAGGAGACAATCAACAAAATGAAATGGCAACCTATGGATTGGGAAAAATGCTTGAAAAAACACATATTTGATAAGGAGCTAATATCCAAAATACAGAAGGAACTCACACAACTCAATAGCAAAAACCCAAATAACCTTATTTAAAAATGGGCAAAGGAGGTTAGTCATAGTGGCTCATGCCTGTAATCCCAGCACTTGGGAAGGTCAAGATGGATGGAAGGATTGCTTGAGGCCAGAAGTTCCAGACCAGCTGGGGCAACATAGTGAGACCCCGTCTCTACAAAATTTTTCTTAAAAAATAAGCTGAGCATAGTGGCACACATCTGTAGTCCAGCTACAAGGAAGGCTAAGACAGGAGGATTGCTTGAGCCTAGGAGTTTGAGGTTACAGAGAGCTATGATGATGCCACTGCACTCCAGACTGGCAACAGTCCAAGATCCTGTCTCTAAAAAAGAGAAAAGAAAAAAATAGGGAAAGGACCTGAATAGACATTTCTCTCCAAATAAGACACAAAAATGGCCAACATCCATATGAAAAGTTGCTCATATCACTAATCATCAAGGAAATGCAAATCAAAACCACAATGAGATATCACCTCACACTTGTTAGGATGGCTTTTATCAAAAAAACAAGAAATAAGTGTTGCCAAGGGTGTGAAGTAAAGTACACTGTTGGTGGGAAGGTAGATTGGTGCAACCACTGTGGAAAACAGTATGGGACTCCTAAAGAAATTAAAAGTAGTACTGCCTTATGATCCAGTAATCCCTCTTCTGGGCATATACCCTAAGGAAATGAGGTCACCACCTCATAAAGATATCTGTACTCCCATGTTCATTGCATTATTATTCATGATAGCCAAGATATGGAAACAACTAAAGTGTCTCTTGACAGATGAATGGTTAAAAGCATTGTGATATATATATATACATATATGTATGTATATACAAAGGAATATTATTCAGCATTAACAAAGAAAGAGATCCTGTCATTTGCAACAACATGGATGAACCTAGAGGACATTGTGCTAAGTGAAATAAGCCAGATATGGAAAAAAAATACTGCGCAATCTTACTTACATGTGGAATCTAAAAAAAAATTGAATACATAGAAACAGAGTAAAATGGTAGTTGCAGGGTTGGGGGAAATGGTGAGGGGAAAATGGGAAGATGTCAGTCAAAAGGTACAAAGCTGCAGTTTTGGAAGATGAGTAAACGTAGATATCTAATGTACAACAGGAGGACTATACTTAATCATATTGTATGGTATTTTATACCACTAATTGGCCCAAAGAATAGAGTTTAGGTACCCTTACCACACACAAAAAGGGAAACTATATTTCATACAACTATATGAGAGGATGGGTATGTTATTTGCTTGACTGTAGTAATCTGTCTCTTTACTACATGTATGTACATCAAGATAAGTATTGCCAGCCCTCCATATCCCTAGATTCAGTCAACAGTGGTTTGCAAATATTCAGAGAAAGAAAAGGACAGTTGCCTCTGTACTGAACAAATATAGATGATTTTCTTGTCATATTTCCCTAAACAATACATTATAACAACTATTTACATAGCATTCACATTGTATTAGGTATTATAAGTAACGTAGAGATGATTTAATGTATATGGGGGATGAGTGTAGATTACATGCAAATACTGCACCATTTTATATAAAAGACTTGAGCATCTGTGGATTTTGGTATCCATGGGGGGGTCCTGAAACCAATCCCCCACAGATACCAGGGGATGACTATATTTCAAAACATCATGTTGTGCACCTTAAATATATTGAATTTAAAAATAGGTCTAATATAAAAATAAAATTGTCAATTGTCCTTATAATTCTCAATTGTGCTTTTGTACTGTGTCAAATCAGCTAAGCTGGAATTACATTTCCCAGACTGAAGTCCCTGTGTGGTTCCAAGGTAAAGTTGGCCAAAAGAGAAGTTCTGCCAGTCGGAAGTGAAGCAGCAGCCATTGTGTGCACGGAAAGTCAGTGTACACTGGGCACTGCTGCAGTTTGCTTGGTGTACTGGCTTCCTTCTTGGAATGGGCAGCAGCCAGATTCAAAGTGTCCCCAGCTGCTGCTGGATCTCCTCCTTCGGTTTCTCTGAGACCCAGCCTGGCGAATATGTAGCTCCATATGAAGGGCACTGGCTCCGTCTGCAGGTCATCCACATCCTTGTGGTTGGGGGTAGTGAGAGCCAGATGTGGGGCAGTCAGTCCATCTTCCTGGGCTCCTGTTTTCCTTGTGGGTTCCAGTTTGTGTTTGCTTTCTCCCATATTTGGTCTGCTGTCCTTCCCAACTGCTGGCCCTGATGACCTACAATGGCTTCAAGCTCACCATTACAGGCAGAGACACCAGCTTTCCATAGATTTCTTCACCAGCTCCCACAACTTCATAAGGTGTAATCCCTGGAATAAAATCCTATATTCATTCATATCATTCATAGTGGTTCTGTTCTTTAATCAAGCACTAACCATTTCTTTGCTGAGATTCTCTGTCTATTCATACATCATGACCATTCCTTGTGCATATTTATAATATCTGCATTAAAGTCCTTCTCTAATTCCAACAGCTAGGTCATCTCTGGGTCAGTTTTTAAGACTGATTTGTCTCTTAACTATGTGGCACATTTTCCTATTTTTCACATATTTAATAGTTTTTATTGGATACCACATATTGTAAGGAATAGAGTGTAGACACTCTGTCTTCCTTCGAAGAGTGTTGATTTTTACTTTAATCAGCAGTTAAATTATTGGCTAATAACCTTGAGCTTGTGGAGTCTTAGTTACATTTCGTTAGGGTGAGTCTGTTTCTGCTTTGTCTTCAGGTCTAGAGTGAATCTCTTGATCTTGGGGCATAATCTTTACTTCCAAGGTGTGGTTCTTCTGTGCTTTCAAATAAAATCCTGAGGCGTTACCAAGCCTCGCCACTTCTGTGTAACTCAGACTCCAAAATGTCTCCACTACGATGGGCAAGAGCTGAAATCCTTGCTCTGGTTTCCAGCTTTCCAGTGGGTGCTTAGAGGCTTCCCTGCACACGCACACTTCAGGAGTCCACCGAGAATTGGACAGAAGCTTGTGTGTGGATTTTGTGACCAGCCTCCCCGTGGCTCCCCATTTCTGGGCTATGCCTCCTCTTTTCCAGATACTTTGGAACCCAGATTCTGTTCTGTGACACTTTAAGATGATAACTGCAGCTTTCTGCTTGAATTCTAGCTGTTTGATTGCAAACAAACTGGTGAGTCCTCCTCAGGAAAAAACAGCTGTGTAAATGTGCATCTCACCCAATGTGGTTGTCTTGATTTAAGGGCTGTTTCTGCCTGTGTATGGTCACTTTCAAGTGCCTTTAAATTTTTTGTTTTTTGTATTTTGTCCAGAGTTTATAATTGTTATCTGCCAGAGGGTTAGTCTAGGGCAAACCACTCTTCCATGACTGGAATAAGAACTTTGAGATATTCTTTTAAAGCTGAAGTAAAAGGAAGAGAGAAGGGGGAGGGAGGTCTCTGAATGCCGCCAACAGAGAGAGATGGTGGGAGAGGTTTGGACATGAAGCAGGGGGTAGGAGGTATCAGAACAATCTGCTCCTTTAATAGTTTGCCTTTTCTTGCTGGACAAAAAAACCAAAGCGGGTATGTGGGGAGGAGAGACAGAGACAAACAGAGAGAGAGAAAGAGGGAGAGAGAGCCACAAGTGCACTACTCCTGTGTCCCTGAAACCCGGGGCACAGGGAGTCAAAGGCCCTAGAGGAACATGAGGCAAAGCTGCCCTGCGTGTGTCAGTTGCTGGTATGTGTGTTTGCACACATGCGTGCTGATGGTGTGTGTGTACACACATGAGCACTCAGATCAGTAGGGTTCCTTTGGGAGAACCCGGAAGCTACTAAAGAACACCATGTCTGCCTCTCCTCCCCATTGCAATTATTTGTTCTAAACAGACAACGTGAGAATGACAAAAAGGGTCCTAGGTTAGATGCTCTGGGATACTTTGCCCTTTTGGTTTGTTCTTTTAAACATGTGTCTCAGGATATCGGACCTTCATGCTGCTGTTGGGCCAGAGATTATGTTGCCTGTCATTGGTCTGCACTGGGGTGACACATGCAATCAAGGTGCCGCCTGCAGGCCAAAGCTCGGCTCCGCTCAAGCTTGACATCCCAGAGACTGGCTTGGATGGTGCCTTTAACATTTTTGGAATTCATTGTACACATTTTAAGTGTGGATTTCGGCGTCTCCTTCAGAAGGCATGTGCTCCCTCTAGTTTGCTTCAGGCCCCAGCCCCCCAGTGCCAAGGCCGGTCTGCTTTGCTCATTCATATTTCCTTTTTTCTTTTTTGAGTAAGAGTCTTACTTTGCCACCCCCGCTAGAGTGCAGTGGTGTGATCGTAGCTCACTGCAGCCTCCAACTCCTGGCCTCGAGTGATCCTCCCGCCTCAGCCTTTCAGAGTGCTGGGATTACAGGTATACACCATCACGCCCAGCCCATATTTCTTAATAGGGCCCGCCTGGCCCCACAGGTTTCCGAGTGCATGAGTCCGGCTCTGAGTTATGCTGGAGCTGCTACTACCGTCCTTGGTACCGATCCACCATAGCTGCCTATCTAGAGTTCGGGGGAGATGGAGAAAGGTGCAAATTGAATGTGGGCAGTAAGGGTACCTGTGAAACCCCCTGGGAAGTCCATGGAGCAGGTGACTGTGTGCCAGGATGGCCGGACGGTGACCAACACTCTCACGTGCTTTAACAGCGCTTCCGTGGCTTAGACTCGACCTGAAGGTGGTTGCTACCGAGGCCCCAGCTCACCAAGATGCTGCACTGGGCTGAGAGCGGGCTGAGAGCGATGGCAGCCAGGCAGTGGGTGAGCTGCACACTCTGCTGGTCCCGTAGGGAGACAGAGCCATTGGCCGTGAGGAGAGGCAGCGTGGAGGAGGAGTGGCTCACAGCAGGTCAGAGCAGCCAGAGGCCAGACCCCAGCCAAACGCCCTGCACACGCAGAGCAGGCTCGGGGGCTGCTGGAGGAGAACAGGGAGAGGAAAGACGGAGGAGGGCTGAGGGGCGCACGATGGGCTAGAGGGAGAGGTGAAGATGACGACGCCCGCGACGGAATAGAAAGGAGACTTTGGGAAAACTTTAAGGCCAGAGAGTTGAGGACTCAGGGGAGGTCCTACAGGAAGGCCTTGCACAGCGAGGCTGAGAGTGTGTGGTCTAGATGCAGATGCATGTGGGCTCTGCAATTGGTCATCTGGTGACCCTGGGAAAATTTTTAGCCTCTCTGAATATCTTTGCTGTAAAATCGGATAGGTTAGGACCTGCTTCGTAAGTTGTGCATGTTCGATGAGGTAGTCCTTGTGAAGTGCTCGCCCAGGCACTGAATGTTAGCTGCGCTACCATCAGCAGCAGTGCTAGTAGTAGGAAGACATGGACACTCACATGCTATAAAATGGCCATCATGATCATGGCCACTTCTTTATGTAGAAGCACATGTATGTCAGGAAGACTTTGTGAAATTGTAAATATGCAAATGTGTTATTAGCCTCAATGAACAAATTTTGAAGTGATGGGCAGAGGTTTCAGGAACAGTTCAGACCACTGAATCTGGTTAGGAATCTGCCTTGGTGGCTTTGAGAAGTGTGAAGGCATCCTGGGAACAACAGGTACTGGGAGGAGAGGGTGGAAAAGAACCCCCAGCGGCCGGGTCAGTCTGCATAGATGTAGTACAGCTGTATTCTGATTGTTTGCTGTGTGCTGCGTGCATTTTTTTTTTTTTTTTTTTGGTACAGATGGGGTCTCCCTATGTTGCCCAGACTAGTCTAGAGCTCCTGGCCTCAAGTGATCCTCCCACCTTGGCCTCTCAAAGTGCTGGGTTTACAGGTGTGAACCATCATGCCCAGCCTGCCATGTGCATATTAAATTTTTCATTAAAGGTTAAATGTTCTGGCTCAGCTGGGCCAGGTGAGAGCTCCCTTATGCATGTGAGCAGGAGTCTGGTTGGGGTAAGGATGAGGGCACACGGAGGAAGCCTCAATTGCTTTGGATTAGGAGAAGAAGCAGCTGCTACTGGTGGCCTGACATTGCTGGCAGTGCCCCGTCTGCCTGACAGAGACCTTGCTCAGCCCAGCACTTAGAAAAAGCCAGGCAGATGCCACAGAAAGCAGACACTGGTCCAGGGCCTAAAAGGCATGCCAGGCATTGCCCTTTCTTCCCGATGCTTTCTTGTTTGGCTTCATGGAGGCCTGTGTTGTGGAAGGACTTGGGTCTAATTGCTGCAGCCAGATGCCGTGTTCCTTCGACTGAGGCAGATGGGCAACAGGAGGAGGCAGGGGTGGCTGAGCAAGAGCGGGTGGCATTTGTAAATATGTCAAGGGACAATCAGATTCAGTAGACACATTGGAGACTTCCAAGTGAGATGAAATGATATATCAGAGATGACGGGCAGGTATTAAAGAGAGGAACGGTAGCAGTGAGGGTATCAGTGCTTGATTATCTGTGGTTACAGTGGATGGAAATCAACTATAGGGAATGCATTTTCAACCTCTTCTCATATAACGCATTTTACAAGAGCTGCTAGCAATTTGCAAAATTAGCTGTCACTTTTCCCCTTTCCATCGTCAACAACAAAAGGGCCAAACAGCAGGCAGCACAAGGAAGAAAGAACAGTTGCTGGTCGTGGAGTGGCCGCGCAGTGGCGCACAGGCGTGCGGTTCCTTGGCCAGGTGTTTCCCGGCGCCCACTAATCAAGCTTGCCCGCGGATTGAGCCCTGGGGCTGTGGCAATCACTCACGTCTTAGGCTCTAACTGGACTCAGTCCAAGTCCATCATGACACCCCACCACTCAATGAACAGGGGTGCTGCCTTGCTGGGACCACAGCCTGGCCCTTTGTCTTGAGCTCCTTACCCCTTTGTCCAGCGGAGCCTTCACGTCCATGGAGAGAGAGCCTGTTTCCCGGTTGATCATGGCTGTTCTCAGCTTTGGGAGGAAAGACAATGCTGTCAGTCCCTTGGTGCACAGGGAGGGCGGAGGGTATGGAGCTCCCGGCCAGACTAGAGGAGATCCCTAGGATCTGGGGATCCCTTTAGTTCTTCCCTGTTCCTCGACTGACTCCAGATTCCTTTTAGTGTATAATTCTGAGATTCACCAAGATAGTGTTCCAAAGGGGACCTATGCTTTAGGGTGCATGGTGTCACATTGCTGAGACAGAACTTCCTCCAGGATGAGACACTGAAACCAAAGCCAGGCTAAAATACCACTAACACTCACACTCGTAGCTTATAGCCACAATCTCACTCAGACTCAGCAGTCCTAGTGAGTCAGGAAGACATGGTTACATTTTTACAATTGTTAAAAGAATTGGCCATTACAGGAATTGCTTCTGCCTTGGGCTTGGAGAGGCTCTGGGACTGAGCTGCTCCACCAAGAGGAACAGAGTGATCTCAAAGCTTCCAGCCACGCCGCTGACCCAGTTAGTTGGAAATAGAGCTAAACTAGCCTCTCTGCCCCTCCCCCACCCCTACTCACAGTCTCAGCTTGGTCTTCCCACTCCACTTCGGAAAGATCCACACTATTGTAGTTAGGCTTGGGTTTCAGTTTCTTCCCCTCTCTGTACTGGAGTGGGCAGGTTAGGAAGAAAAACATGAGGTCAGCGTAGGGCCCTGCTCAAGTTTCAACTCTTCTGCGCAGTCTTTCGGGTACACTCATAAAATCGAAGAATCGCAGCGATTCCTTTAAAGTTATCCAGCCAAACTTCCACCCAGTGCAGAGCTTCCCTTGCCGACATCTGTGATGGATGGTCTCATGGCCTCTGAGTATTGCCCTTGGCAAGGAGTTCCCTATTTTGTGAGTCACCTTGTCACAGTTTTGGACAGCTCTAATTGTTAGAAATTCCTTCCTCATACAGAGCAGAAATCTGTCTCCCTGTAACTTTCACCCACTGATCTTCATTTTTTCCCTAGAGCTACACGGATTGTGTTCCACCTGACAACTCTTGACATTTCTATAGGCACTTGTCACTCCTGAGACTTTACTTCTCCAAGTTAAACTTGCCCAATTTGCAGATGCTTCAACTCCCTCTAAATGTTCTCTACCTTCTCAATGTCACTCCTAAAATCGAGTTCCCAGGACAAAGACCAACATTCCAGGTGGGGTCTGCCCAGTGCAGTGTGGGGTGTGACCTTTGACTGGAGCATCACACAGCTCTGACTGCCGCCTGGGGGCCTGCTGGGCCTCCCGATGGCTGCACTGCCCCCGCGGCTCAGATGGAGATTCTGGTCATTGAAACCCCTTGGTCTTCCTCATGGTATGTACTACTAAATTAAACCTTCACAGTCTTAGGCTTGGGCATCTAGTAATTTGTGGAGCTTTCCATGCCTCCCTAATATATTTCATCTTGTTAGGTTCAGCCCATTGTTTTAGAAGAATACTTCCTGGGTACTAATTTTCCCACTTACTGTATTAGCCATGCCTTCCAGACTTCATGGCATCTGCCTTCTGCATGGCAGAACTTTGGATGGGACAGAGACAAGGGCAGAGCCGCAGTGTCCAATAAAGACCTCCCTCCCACTTGGCACTGAGCCGTCAGTCACACCTGAGTGGCCCTGACACTTTCTCTCTCTTGCCTCCTGCCAAGACAAATATCAAGTTATCCAGCATTAGGCCTGCAGCACTTCCCAGGTTTAGTTTAGTAACCCTGTCAACAAAGGAAAGAGTAGTTTATCATCAAGGTAAATTAAGAATTAATCAGAGCGTCTGCGTTTGGCAGAATGAAGCCTCCAGCAGATGCCTGGATGGAGTCCCCTGTCATCGTGGGTCTTGCTTCTGCCAGTTTTTGGTGTAGTTGCTTTTCTCAGGAAAGCGTCCTCTGTGCTCCCTGCCATGGCGGGAGGCCTGTGGGCCCTTCCCCACGTCTCCCTTTCTCCTCACCCGGCCGGCTCACGCCTGCATTCTTGGCCTGTTGGGGCCAGGCTCACCAACAGCCCTGTACGGCCATCACGGTGCGGGACCTGCTTCTTTGGCATCCCATCGCAGTTCCCTGAACCCTCCAGCTCCCCGAAGGCCATCTGGAACCCCTCCCATGAGAGCCATGGTCCCCTTGGTTATGTGCCCCGCTCTGGACCCTACACGGAAGGGCCCAGGGAAAGCAAGGCGCTCGACCTTCCTTTCGTTTATTCTTGGGCGACTCTTCTATCATTTCTCTTTTTAAAACTTAACTATCATTTCCCTGCCAGTGCTTTCCTTAGAGATTGCATCACATTGGCTGTGCCACATCCCTCCTTGTGTGGTGTCCTAGGTGCTGTTGTACTCTGTCGCTTCGTCTGTGCAGGTCCGATGTCCTCAGCCAGACCACGGACGCCCTCCGCAGCACCTCCCGCGCCACGTGGTGAGGGAGGCCGGGTGTGTGGTGCCGGCTGTGGTCTTGCGTGTGGCAAGACTGGACAGACAGGGACGGGGATTCTGACCCGTGCCCCTGAATTCCACACGCAGCTGCACACCAGCATTGTCACTGTGTCCCCAGCGGGCCATTCTGCTGGCACCAGGGCTGCGCCCCAAACCACAGGGCCTGCTGTGGGCGCAGACGCTTGCCAGCGAGCAGAGTGGCTTCCGCGTGCTCTGACGTCTCCTCCCTGACCGCCCCCGCAGGCTGCCTCACATAGCTCGATCAGTTGCCTCGTGGGCACTCAGCAGCTATTTGAACCAAATGCAATGGGATGTGGCTTAGCCTGGTCCTTCCAAATGACACCTGAGCCAGCAGGCTCCACAGTGAGTTCTCCAGAAGGTCCTCACTGTCCACTGTCCTCAGCTGCCACCTGCCAGTCACCACGAGACCGGTAGAGGGGAAGGGGCTGCAACGCCCCTGGGACTTTAACTCCCTCCACCCCACCAGTCGCTCCAAGCAGTGTGGCAGTCATCGCTGCAGACAGTGCCCAGGTGTGTGTCCAGCTGAGCACGGGCAGAGCTTTCAGATGCCACAACGCTCCTTCCTGCCCCAGCTGGCCGCTGCCCAGCCACACTCAGGCGAAAATACCTTGGCCGCTGCGTCTGGGTGCAGAGAGCCGGGAGGGGCGGGGGCCAGGGGCCTGTCCTCGGGCACACTCAGCGCTGCCCCACCCCGAGAGGCTCCCCACACTTCATGGCTACCTCTGCTCACAGCCCCGGGGGCCTGGAGCTCTGCCCACACAGCGTGGAGGCCGACAGCCCTGCAGGGCTCCTCAGCCTGGAAACTGCACGCTTTATTGCATGCTCTCGGTCTGTTTGTCAGTCATTCACATACTTTGCGGGGTCTTTTCTGCTAGATTATAACCAATTTGCAAGCAGGGACCATGACTCAAATTCATTTTTTTCTCGTATTGACTAGGTTCCTAAATGGAGCTCAGCGTCTGTTCCTGGTTTCGGCTGTTTTTGTGAACCGCCCCCAAATCACATGCAATGAGGGTCCCAAGGCAAAGATTGGCACCTACCAGGGGCCGGAGCTCAGGGTGTGAGAGGATGTAGCCGTTGTTGGTGTTCAGAAAGGCATAGCCGTGCGCTCCGAGCTGTGAAGTCGGGACGGAAGGGCGTCAGGGCTGCCGTTTGTGCTGGGTGGCTGGAGTTGGGAAGGGGTCTGGGGCCGCAGGATAGTGAGAGGCGGCAGCTCACTGCAGTGAGTATTTCAGACAGGAGTTTAACTGAGCCAGCGCTTCGCTCCTATCCATGGACTGTGAAGTCCTTTCCAAACGCTACTGTGAGTGGCTGCCACAGCAATGCGGGCCATTCCCGACCTCTCTCCCACCACATGCTCTAGGTGCTTTGATGATATAATCTCACTCTCAAAACAGAACTGTGCAGCACGGAGGAGCAGACTGAGAAACTGAAGCACTGGGCAGGGAACGAACTTGCTGAAGGTCACAGAACAAGTCCTAGCTCATGGTGGCAAAGGGACCCAGGGACACACGCTGCTGTTCCCATACTCAACACCTGCACCTCCCTAGAGGCTGATAGAGGTCCCATCCCAGGCCAGTGGCCTGGCCACTGCTGCCTAGAGAGAGGGCGCTGAGCCCAGGGCAGATCCTGGTGAGCCCGTGATCCCTCAGACCAGACCCGACCCAGGCTCACCTTGTACTGAGGCGCCAGCTTCATCAGCTCTCTCAGGGCCACATCGGAGCCCACCACGCCCAGGAGAATGCCATGGGATCGCTGGAGGAAGACCATGAGGGTCAGGGCAGATGCAGTCCCTGAGGGTGAGGGCAGACTGGAGCCTGGGCCTGTCCAGAGCCCAGAGGAGGAAGCCACTTAAGCGTTAAGTGACCCTTCCTCTGCAGCTAGATTTGAGGCAGAGCTCCCTGGAATAAAAATCTATAACCTATCAGAAGAGGCCCCAGGAGCTGTCTCAGCTGCTGAGAAGACTAATACTCAGTATTAATATTTAAGTTGTAATATTTAAATGAAATACAAAGTTGAATGAAATATCAACTTAATTTAATCTTCCCAGCAGAGGCTGAAGTGTGGGATCCTAGGGCCTGTCACTCATGGGTGCTGAAGCACATGGGCCTATAATGGAACATTTCCTAGCCAGGGGGATGATGGAATGCTCTAGAAACTTCCTCACCAAGGCCTTTACAAACAAGTCAGTCTGCTTGACTTGGCAGGTTAAGTGTGGTTTTGCAGACCGCCTGGTAGGGCCCCCTGCCCCATTCTCCAAATGCAGAGCAGCAGAGCAACCCCAGCCCCACTCCACAGCTGGCCTGGGACAAGGACTCTGCACTCAACCCCCCACGGTGGCTCCGACCTCAGCCAAGGCCAGCACGACGAGTCCAGAGGTGCCGACAGTGGCCCCAGGTTCTAACCCCCGCTGCTCCTCTCAGGGAGCAACCACTCACGGTTTCGTTCTTTTTGCTGAAGACCGGCATGGCCACGGTGGTGAGGAGCATCAGGCTCTTGGCCTGTGAGGTGAAGAGCTGCCGGGGGTGGGGGGAGAGTGTGGTCAGAGGGCATGGCCTGGCCTGGTGGCTTGGCCTGCTCAGAGCACACCTTGCAGAGAACCCACGGTCGCTGGTGTCAGAGATCCCAAATGAGGGTTCCCTTCTCTGCAAATGGAGAGCTGCCAGGAATGCTGGAGACAAGGATCAGGCCAACTTCACTTAGCCGAGTCCTGCTCCCGAGAGCACTCACTAAGCTCTCTCATCTTGGCCAGGCCAAGCACCAGCATGAACCCAGGTGATGGGCCCATCTGCGCCTGCCCAGAAGCAAAGAGGCTTTTTACAGCAAGCTTTCCAGAAACCTCTGCTACAAAACCTCCGATATGAGTCGCTATGCCTGTAGCCCAGGCCAGTTAAGAGAAAGGAGACATTGATCCAGACCCCCACGCCGCCCTGCAGACACAAGCACCTGCTGAGGAGCTACAGCAGCCGTGGGGCCGCTGTGTCCTGCCTCACGGCCACCCTCACCCATGCTGGACAGACCCAAGGCCTCCTCTCCCTGCACAGCTTGGGGCCAGAATCATCCCAGCATCCTGGACCTCCTGACACCCTGAGGCTGCTGCGCCAGCTCCTCCAGCTGCTGTGGAGGGGGCTCTGCATGCGCCCCACTTTGTAACCAAGACAGCCTCCTGGAAAGTGCATGTACGGGTGTGTTTCATAAACTAAAATTACAATCCTAAGCCCCTCACTGGCTGAATGGACCCCCCCTGGCCAAGGGGACCCCAGAAAAATCCAAAAACTGAGTTTCTGGCCATGAAAGGAAGGGAGGTTGGACACCTCTTGTTATACCCCCTCTGTTTTGGAGTTTAGATATAACTGACCAGCATTAATTTTAAAATAGGGACCATGAGACTGACAAAACAGACTCTGTGGCAATAAGACACCAAATTATGAACAGGACCTAAGGCCATGCAGGACGACGAAGGTCAAGTGATGCCTGCAGGCTGTCAGAGCCCTTACGAGAGCACTGGAGTGGCTGGATCATGGCTCACTCTATGATCAGCAGAATTCCTGTCTTAACTTAGGCATTTCTTCCTGCTCCACATTCTTAGAGAAAGCCAAACTCTCTCAACCAATTGCTAGTTAAAGAGTCTCCAAACCCACCTATGACTTATAACCCCCTTCCTGACCCCTTCACCATGCAGCTTTGAGATGTGATGCTTTTGGGGGCCAAACCAATGAATACCTTCTTTGCATTGATTTATGATTTTTCCTGCAATTCTTGTCTCCTTGAAATATATAAAACCAAATGGTATCCAACTGCCCGGGACCAAGGCTTCTTGAGTTTGCATGTCCCAGGGCCACGGTCACTCATATTGACTCAGAATAAACCTCTTTAAATTATTTTACAGAGTTTTTCCCCCCCTTAACAAGCCTGACCTTTCTTCAGATCAACTAAAGGAGGCTGCTGAGCTGTGGGGTCACAGAACTTCCCTGGAAAAGGAGGCACTTTGACCATCTGAGCTTTCAGTTTAGAGTTTGAAGTAAGGTTTCTGGAACTGATCCACAATGACGTCTGATATTTTTCTGCGTTCAGACATACCCCGATGGGCTGGATGGTGGCTTGCAAGTCTTCTTCCCAGTTGGGGAGGTAGGAAGCCAGTGGTGGCTTCCCTGCCTCCCCAGGGCAGCAGCCTCTGCCCCACTGTCCCGCAGGACTCATCTCACACCTGAGTGCTTCAGCACTGCACAGCCCTCCCTGCACTCTTGTCTCTGGACATCTGTGCAGGTGGGGACACCTGTCCTGGGCTCAAGGCAGTAACATCCTCAACTCAGGTCCAGAAGTGGATGCAGGAGATCTGCAGGTGGCCGTTGCCTCCTAAGTCAGGGACAGGAGAGGGAAGGAGGAAGCCAAAGGGGATGTAGGGACTGGGGGGGCTTCTAATGGAGGGGCAGGTATCACTTTTAAAGTTAAGATAAAACTGTGACCTCCTCTGTGGGCATGGAGGGAAGGAGACACTAGAAGGCCGGGCTGTCCATGAAATGCCGAGCATGACCTGGCATGACATGTCTGACATCACTTTATAGGGTTACAGGCAAACAAGGCTTTGCCTTCCCTGTCCCTTCTGCCAAACACACACCTGAACACACCAGACCATCACTGTCAGCATGGCCATTGCTAGCAAGGTCAGGCTCCTCCAACGGGCTCTGGAAGCCTTCACTTCCCAGCTTGCACTCGCACTAGAGGGAAGCACACGCAGGGCGTGCCACACACGTGGCCTCCCTGGCTGTGCTGGCTGCCATGAGGCGCCTATGGGTGGACCACGGAGGAAGAATGGAAGGGAGTGAGAAGCGTGAGACATGGTGCGCGGGAAGACGAGATCTAAGAAGATTCCCTCCTCCCGCCCTCCCCCAGCTCTCTCTCATCGACCCTGACGGTGAACACCTGGACAAGGAGAGGGCCAACCTGCCGAGCGAGGCAAGCTCATCCCTTCTGAGCATCAGCTTTGGCAGCAGCAGTTGGTGTTAGCTGGACGACATCTCCTGGGCATGGCCTTATTGGCTGAGCCCCTTTAAAGTAGATTAATGAGCTTTTGATCCCAGTTTGGCAGGATGGTTTATCTACTATTAAGGGGCAGAGGTGCATCCTTGGACGCAGAGCAAGTCAGGAGACAGCTGAGCCTTGCATTAGCAGGCTCCTGTCACTAGGAGTCAGCATGGGACTAAGTTCTGGCCAGTGAGGTGCATGCTTCCCTGTCCCAAAGACTCCCTGGAAGCTTCCTCCAAAAGAGTAGAGCACACCCCTCTCCCTCCCACTGACCTGCAGCGTAGAATGTGGCTTCAGTTGGCCAGAGTTCTGCTGGCCACTCAGGCCAGGAGGACAAGGGTCTCATCCTAGCAACAGGGAAGGAGCCTGGGCCCCTGGTGGGCCCCTGGGATGCCCACCTAGACTTCGTGTACACGAAGCAGAAACACACTTCTTTCTTATTTAAGCCACTCTTTGCAGGTCTCTGCATCCCAGTCTTCATCCCAGTCTTCCCATACGGAAGAGGTGGCTACTCATGCGACATGATCTGAGAAGTGGAAGGAAGGTCCTACTTCCCCAAAAAGTCTCATCTGAAGTCCTACTTCTGACACTTAACCTCGCGTGTCAGTCATCGCTGCCTATAGTCTTTTGAAAATGCAGGGCTGGGGAAGGGAGGATGCACCATGAAGCCATAGGGTGGAGAGCGACGGGTCTGACTCCTTCACCCCATGGCAGGCAGAGAGAGGGACATGGATGGAGGTGAGGATAGGGGTCAGGGAGGAACAACTGGGAGGGGACTGCCGGGTGCCTGGGGCAGCACCTGCAGCACCTCTGAGAGGGCCGGGGCTGTCCGGGAAAGGAGGGGAATGAGGACTGGCTTCCCTCCCCACTTTAGAACTTGTCCTAAGGAGGTACTATGCTCATCCCCCGGCCCAGGAGTCACCTCGCACCTTACTGTCCATGTAGGCCTCTGTCCAGGTGATGTCATGGTCATGGTTGATGACCATGGGCCGGCTGAGCACGTGCAGGTACTCCATCACATTCTCCTGGGCGTCTGCCAGTGTGGAGATCTGTGTGTAGTAGCCTGGCAACGAAAGGCATGTGGGTGTGGAAAGTGGGGCTCCCCTGGGAACCCCCGACAGGGCCCCAGGCTCGAGGCTCACAGCCAAGTCCTCCCTGGAACTGCCCTGGACCCCAGGGCACTGCTTCCCACAGTTACGCCCTCTCCCAGGGGCACAGGCCAGTGGGAGACAAAGGCCTGCCCTGCTCCACCTGTAGACCTCTGTGAGACCTCCCGCCGGTGCAGCAGGTACCCAGCTGCGAGGACCTCAGGGGCAGGCTTCTCCTCTCCTGGCACTCCCCACTGCCTACAGAGGTCTCCTTCTGTGACTGCCTGAGGTCTGTTGCCAGCCAACCCAGGCAGAGACAGTGATTCCTCCCCTCCCCTGTCTTTGCTCTTCTTCAGGTTATGCGGTGGGTGTCCCAGCCTCCTCTCGGGGGCCAGAATGTGAGCCCTCACTCCCACAGCGCTCATTCCACACGCCGAGAAACACAGCTGCTCTCTGCTCCCGGCCTGCCCCTTGTCCCAGCCCCTGGAACACGCTGTTGCCTCTGTCTGAAGCACACCCCCCCCCCCTCACCCCCACTGGGGGGTGCCTCTGCCCTGACCCCACCCCGCGCCCTGACCAGACCACGCCTCCCGCCCATTGCAGCACATTGCAGGTTGTAGCAGAACTGGTGGCTCCCTCCTTTGTCCCCTGTGGGACAGTCTGGAGTCTGCCCTGATCCCTCTAGTGCCTGGGAACAGTGCCAGGAGCCTGGCAGGTGCCCAACGAGTTTTTGTTGAATCAACAGGGGCAAGATGGTCTTGGGTTCTGGTCAGAGATAGATGAAGACTGTTTGTACTCAAAACATTATTTCAAAGAAAACTGTGACCCTCTGTTTTCATCTGGGAGCAGAACTGGCGTCAGTGGCTTAATTTGCCACAGGAGGAATGGGGGCCAGAGGTTAGACAGAGCTCATGCTAAAAATGTCGGCCACCTGCCTCTCCCTGTTTTCTACATGTGGTTTCGTATAAGCCCTTATCTGAAGTGACAGTTCTTCTCTCTCGTGCAAACTTTAGGTAGATGACCTCTGATTTTCATTTCAGGTGACTGTATGACTTAGAGTCCCTGTAGGAGCAACCTAGCGTTTGCTCAAGGCTATGGAGAAACCTACATCCTGTCTTGCCTTTTCCAACTAAGGAGGGCGGAGGCTGCCGCTGTCCATGGCTACCCCTCTGCAGGGCCCCTCACAGGAGCCTGCGCTCAGCTCAGCTCGGCACCTTGGCTGGCCAGGTAACACCACCCAGTACCCAGGTGAGGCTGCCAGGCCTCTGCTCACTCGGCACTTACCTTTGTTGTTGCATGCGATCCACTTCATGCGGTCGGCAAACGTCACTTCTCTCCCAATGAGGTACGTGAACACTCGGACCTAACCCGCAAGACACGGATGCACTCAGCATCTGTATTCCTGGCCGTGGATGGTGTTTGCATTACTCATGTGAGTCTTAGACGTTGGGTCCGGCACATTTCAGTGTTTGGCTTCTCCAATCTCACCCCTTTTGGATCAGAGAAGACCCTGCAGGGAGGCCCAGGCAGCAACGCGGCTTGCCAGGCTGCGGTGGCCATGGGGCGGGTGCGGGTGGAGCTCTCAGCCCACAGTTCTCATGCTCAGAGCCATGTCTGATCCCTCCTTCTGAGGCCCCTCACACCAGACCCCTGTGCCTAGGGTGGCCATAGGTTTGGAATGCCAAATTAAGACATGCCTGAGTTTATGAGTGGGCCTAATGGGAAAGGGCATGCTAATGCAGGGTTGTCCTTTTGGGCCCCACTGGTCACCCTGCCCACAGCAGGAGCAGAACTCTCCCCTTGGCAGTGGGAGAAGCATTCCTCCCAGCTCGACCGCTACCGGGAGAGTCACCTTGCGATCTGGCCAGTTGTACTTCTCGAACACTGACTCGTAGTCCTCCACAGCCCCGTCGGAGATCAGCATGATGGCCTGGTTGCAGAGACTGCCTTGCCTGGCCTCTTGGAGCTGTGTGGGAAAGGGCGGCCCCGTGACGGCAGGCCACGCTGCCTCTCCACCCCCGCCCCTGTCGCTGGCTGCAGTACCTGCTGCAGGATCTGGAAGGCTTCGCTCAGGGCTGGGTTCACAACCCCCACTCCTTTGACCATCAGCTCATCCACCAGCTGCTTGAAATGCTGCCATGGGCAAGGTGCAGAGGGGCATCAGTGGCCAGGGCTCTTCCTCTCGGGCCTTAGCTCAGGAGGCCGTGCAGGCTGCTGCCCAGCTGCCCAAAGGGACATGCCTGCAGGGCCCTATCTCACACCGCAGCCAACTTCATGGGCTGGACCCGAAGTACATGTTTCCCAAAGGCCCCCGAGATAGACTGAAAGAGTGCTAATGGCTGGGCACAGACCCAGGCCCACCACTGGCAGGAAATGCCCATTGTGAGTCCAGCCAGGGGAGGGGGAGGACAGTCCAGGGACACAGACAGGGATGCCCTTGACCTCAGCATCCAGGCTGAACCAGGGGTGCCCGTTTCATAGCAGAAACTGTGGAGGTCCCAGGGACTGCGGCCGGGCTTCAGAGGAAGCAAACCTCAGTTCCTCAGTGACGGAGGGAGGGATCTGCGACATGCAAGATCTCCCTTCGAAACATGTCCTCTCCTCCTTGGTGTCTTGCCAGAAGAAAGGACTCAGCCCAATGGATTTAAGTTTGTCCTCCTTTGAGGGAAGCTCCTCGTGAAGACTGGCATAACAGAAAGGCTCACGTGGTAGGCAAAGGGGGAAACTGAGTCCTGGATAGTCCACAGACTGAAACCAAGTCTGAATACATGAGCTTCCCTTAGCTGTGAGGTCTCCACCTGCCTCTCCTCGCTCTGGCAAGCTGCTGCACATACTGGCGGGTTCCTGGGTGTGCGCGTGTGGGACTACCCACTCTCTCTGCTCCCACTCCAAGCACCGTGGAGGGAAAGGAAGAGGCCGTGGAGGCAGTCTGCACAGACCCCCCACCCTGGCAAGGGCAGGGGCTCAGAAGCACCAGGCCACAGGTGGCCACTCACCTCTCGGTTGTCTCGATCCGCCTGGACGAGGGTCCCTTTGAAACAAGGCTCGATGTAATGGACGTAGTCATTGTACTGCGGTGCCGTAGTGGGGAGTGAGAGAACAAACAGGTCGGTCTGGGGAGTCGGGACACAGCAAAGAAGCTCTGGCAGCTCACAGGGGATTCTGGGGTGCAGGTCCCCAAGGCACCTATGTAATATCATCCTGGGGCACTCAGCATTTTTTGCAACTTTTTCAGAGAGAAGGGAGTGGAGAGAACAACAGGGCTTTAATTCCCTCAAACCCTGATCTTGGGTCATCTTCTCTGTTGGCTGCCTGGGTGACACCCATCTCCTAGGGCTTACGGAGAACCTGCAGTTACTGGCAGAATTCCTTTTTGCTCTCTGCCCCCAAGATCAGAGGAGATGTCTTCTTCCAGAGCCCCAGAGCCTGCCATGGGGAGACCCCTCCCCACCATGCCTGGGTGGGAGGATTAGAGACTGTGCCTTTTTCTTTTTCCTGCATCCATGAATAGGGTCCTTTAGCTATCAACAGGGAGTGGGCATAGGGAGAAAATGCCCATTACTGCCCTATTCTTCTTAATCACCCTGCTTCCCCATAGTTAAAGCAGAAATCTTCAAGGTGTCCTGAATCCACATCCCGCTTGCACAGAGGGACAGACAAGGGCAGTGGTGACAGCGCAGCAGAGCCACATGCGCGTGCTGGGAGAGAAGGTCCCTGATGGTGACGCCCCCGCCAGCTCGGGGTGCTGGGCAGGGAGGCAGGAGGGAAGGTGTGCAGGCTTTGAGGGACATGCACTGCCCCACTTCCATGGAGGGTGGACCTGTTTTCTGTGGCTGTGCTGTCCCTGTGGCAGGTCGGGGGCCAGGGTGGGAGGAGGCCAGCACGGAGGGCCATGTGGGTGAGCTGCAGGTGCGGGGAGCCACTCTGGGATGAGGGCATTTGCGCCCCAGCATGATCATTTTGAAGTCAGACAATTTCATCTCTGTATTTCTTTACTAAATAAATGAATTCCATGAAAGATAATTGTCAGCAACATGACGGATGGTGAAGAAAACTTGGTTAGCTGTGTGCCCCCAAGGTAACTGTCAGCTCTGCCTCCTTAGGGGGCTGAACTGACCCACCCTTTGCTGCATTTTGAAACATTCTCCCAACTGGCGCATCCCCTTTTCTTTCTTCTTCATTGCTCCTGTCCCCCAGGTGTCTGGGCTCAGCGTGACAAGGGGTGGGAGGAGGTGGGACTGTGGCGAGGCAGCCTGGCTGCTCCCCCGCGGCAGAGGGAGAGTGGGCAGCAGCAGGGCCTGTTGGAGCACGTGGCCGGGCGTGGGGTGAAGCGGGCGCTCACTCGGACCAGTGCTTCTGAACCTTTACTGGGTCCTAGAGACCTCTGAGAAATTGGTGAAAGATACGAACACAGAAAAATGGAGGCCCACATTTCACACAAGATTTCAGAGACTTCATGGACCTCTCAAAGCCCAGCCTTGGGCAGATCATGCACCCTGGGTTAGGGAGGAGCTCAGCTTTAGGGGAAGACTCATCCACAGTAGGAGCATCAGTGGCTGTACATGTAGGTCATTCTGGTGTGGGCAGAGGAAAGTTTTTCTAGAGCAAGTACGAGATATTCTAGAATAGGAAGGCATATTTACCGCGATGATATTAACAAAGTCATTCTCTCCTAGGGTGTCCAGGATGGTGGAGACTGTGTGCTTGGCAATGGTCATCCTCAACCCCTTCATACTGCCACTCACATCCACCAAAATCACTATGTCCTTGGGAGAAGTAGCAGCTTGGATGTACCTTCAGCAGAAAGAAAGAAACAGGCCCAAGATGGGGGAGGGGGACTATAGCCAGAACTACCGCCTGCCCTAGTCTCCAGTTATCTCTATTCAGATCCTGGCCCAAGTGTGCCCGAAACCCAGGTCAATGCCCTATCTATGTCAGGCTGTAACGGGTCCCATAGCCACTAAACACAGTTCTGAAGCCATTGGGTGGCAATAGCTGGGAATGTGCCTGCCTAACGGGCTAAACCCTGAGGGTAACTCTTGTCCTTTAGACCAGCCGGGGTCCCTGCAGGAAGGGAGAGAGCTGGGGTCCACTCTTAGATTCTGTCACGAATCTGCCAGAAGAGGGGTGTCTACCACGAGGAGAGCCTAATAGCAGGTCTATTTGGAGACAGCTCAGTGTTCTGGAAGGAGGTTTGGGCTGGGAAAGACAAATATAATCAGTCCTGAGGCAAGGGCAGTTAGTTGTAGGGGAAGAAGGCAGAAATATAGCTGGCAACTTCCTACTCTGTGTCGGATCAAGGTTCTACATGCTGAAGGCCTTGAGTGGTGGTGGGGAGGGGCAGGGATTGAAAGAGAACTGGGCAAAACCCAACAGCTATAGGACAAATGTCAGGACCAGAGACCTCTCCCGTGAGCTCTTACCAGCCGCGGTTTCGGCAGTCGAAGGTAATGACTCCATTCTCATCAGGTGTCCATTTTATACCTGGGGAAATAAGGCTGGCTCTTTCACTGGCTTGTTGAGACTGCCCCAGACCCACACCTGAGTGCTGACTCCCAGAATAGCCACCACCTCCAAGGCAGAACAGCTTCAGATCTGGGCAGCAGGATGTGGACCACTGGAACACACCTTGTAAACTGAGGCAGCAGGCAAGGAGACACCTACCATCCAACTGCACAGATCCAGAAAGGGGTACTTTCACAGTTAGGACCCCATATGTGGTGCCTGGGACTCATTTGTGAAACTAAACCTCATACCAACTAGTGGAAGGGGAAGCTTTGGGAAGGTGTGATGTTTAACACCCCTTACCCACCCAGCAAATTGTGGACAAAGTGTTGAGAGAGGCAAGTGCTCTGACTTTCAGCCCACTGCCCATAGGGAGGTTAAGCTCATTAGCACTCAAGATCCTTCATGTTGGCTGGGCTATGAGAAATGATTTGGCTATAGGGCTGTAAGCGTGAGGTCAGGGATTCCCAGCACCTAGCAGAGTAGATGCTCAACTAATGTCTGTTACCTAAATGAAAGAACAAATGAATAAGTAGGAAAGATCTTACTTTGACCCACCAGCAGAGTACTGGGGTAGATTTTGTCCTACCCATATAATTTTAAAAATGTGTATAAATGCACACAAGCATAGAAAACACCATCATGATCCACAATAGAATCTCTATTTGAAAAGACTTTCATGATTGAGAATAACAGGTTCAAAATATGAAGATTAAAAATAACAGGTGAAATTATAGTATGTTTTGCTTGGAATAGGAGAAAAATGTGGCAGTATCATCAATGTCTAAAAGCTTCAAGGGACCTTTTTATGCCACAGCAATTAGATAGACTTGAGGCATTGCTGGTCTCTCAAAGGTAGGAGAGGTTTTCAGAGATCATGCCTTCAAAACCAAACAAATGAGAACAGAGCCTCAAGTGGGAGGGATGTGGGCCAGGTAGCCAGCAGCAGAGGCCTTGACGGTGAGAAGCAGACCAGCACCATGGCAGTGTGGTGTGGTGGGAGCTCGAACACCACAAGCCTGACCTAGACCTCAGGACGGCTGTGAGTGGGGCCTTCCAAAGACTGCACTCTTACAGCAGCATGGTGGTGAGGAATTTGATCCTTAAAACAGCAATGAGGAGGAGAAGCTGAATCTGAGGTTACTGGCTCTGAATTAAAGCCTTAGAAGAGGGTTTTGGTTGTCCTGGATGAGGAAGCAGAAACAGAAGTGAATCCTCCTGAGGACTCCCAACTCAGGCCTAGTGGATTCCCTCATATTATAAACAGTATAGCCTCACAAGCAAAAATTACCAAATCCATAAGGAGCAGGCCCCTATAAGTAAGAGGTAGCAGAATCAAGAGCCATAGATTTATCTTTCCAAGAAATATAGATGTCCAAACTTCCAAATACATGATATAAGTTAGGTATGTATGAGAAGACTATATAACACAAAGAAGAACATACAACAAGAAATGTTTAGGAATGAAGAAACAGCCTTAAAATTAAGAGACTTTTAAAAATAAAAAAAAATTTAGTTTGAAAAAATAAATTAGTGGATAGTAGATTATTCATAGGTAAAAAGAAAATTTATACATTTGAAGGATTCATCCAGAATCCTGTTGAGGCTAGAATGAGAAGGTCTAATATATGTCTGACTAGAGACACAGAAAGAGAAAAGGGAAAGGATGGAGGAAAGGCAATGGTTAAAGAGATGATGCTGGCAACTGTTCTAGAACTGATTTAAAAATAACACAGCTCTACAGGTCCAGGATCCCAAGCAGGACAAATAAAAAGATATTCACATACAGTCACACAGTAGTGAAACTGCAGAACTTTAAAGGCAAATAAATACATACATACCTTGAAATCAGCCAGAAAGACCAAAACACCTACAAAGGAACAGTAGTTAAATGGATATCAGATTTTCTCAATATCAATGGAAGCCAGAAGACAATGGAAAAACAGTTTTACAATGCTGAGAGAAAAAGAACCATTAATTTAGAATTACATTCCCAATAAAACTATCCTTTAAGAATGAGGATAAAAGAAAAATTTGTAGATAAACACAAAATGAAGCAGTTTATCACCAAGAGCCCACTGTAAAGGAACTTCCGGAAGGTTTACTTCAAGAAGAAAGACAATGGTCTGGGAAAGACAGCCTGAGACACATGAAGGAATGGTGAACAAATAAAATAGAAAACAAGTAGTTAATTCCAAACAAGCAATATTTAAAATATCATATCACAATAATAGTGTCTTATTTGTGGGAATAAAAATCTTGAAACATTAGATGACAATAGAATGGAAGTACGGATGGGGGAAGGAGATGTGTTGGGGGCTGATTCTGGTGTCATGCCTTCTACTAATCATTCACTACAGCCTGTGATGTCCGTGTGCTGCCTGACACAGCGGCAGTCAGCATTTTCTTCAGTCACGGTTGCTGCCTCGTGACATGATAAGAGGTCTGAGTTTCTGCACGTAAGCAAATGTTGCCGAGCTCCCACATGGAGGGCCCCATAGTGGGAGTCTGGGGGCCATAAGGATAAGAAAATTCCCAAGGACTGGCCCCCGTGTGATGGTTAGTGGTCAATGACGGGTAAGATTCCCCAAGAGGGGGACAACCTAAGACAGACACAACCGTGGGGGCTGGCCACTGGCTAAGGGAGAGCCACTGGCTGGGAAAAAAACCAAAAAGTTCTTCAGATGGTTGCATTGCTCTATGTTGCTTATCTCGGCCTTGGCTTTTGAGCTATGTCTGGCACCTTAAGTAACCGTTTTGAGGTCTGAGACCATGGGAAATTGTTCCCTTGTAAAACAACTCCAAAATTAATGGTTATCGCTGCTATGCTCAGATGCTCACCTATAAAGAACTAACCTTGGGTCTGGGGGGTATAAAAATAAAGTGACTGGTACATTGGGCACTCGAGTCATGTAAAGTCTTTATGTGTGTCTACATCATTATTTTATGTTCTGTGTCCATCCCCCGTCCTGTAATCGGGCCACATCAAGTGGTGCAGCGAGCAGGGTCTTGAACCCTGGAGGGTCTTGAACCCTAAATGTAGACTGCATCATTTTTCGGGACGGCGGGACCAAGAGCACACCCCTTGGGCTAATGGTAAGTGGCATCCAACAGGGGACTCTTGGAAAAAATGGGAAATGCCCCCTCCACCACAGAGTGGGAATACAGGAAGTTAATTCAAGGATTATTGAATTCAGTGGGGGTGGAAATAAAGGACGGGACCCTAAAGCGTTTATTTGCTTTAGTGCAAAAACATTGTTACTGGTTTCAATCTCAATATCAGGTACAATTAAATCTTCATAGCTGGCAGCAAGTTGTTAAAGCCCTGCTTGTCGCTCATCAGCACTGGGATATCATTGATTTAAAAATTTAGTCAGTTTGTAGTGCTGTTACTCAAGCTCTCTCTCCTACGGTCGGACTCAGAGAGGGGTGATTCTGATGAGGAAAATGATAAAAACCCTCCGAGATCTCGACCTCCTTTCCCAAGTAAAGATGATCGGGAGGAGTCCTCAGGAGAGGAAAGAGTTGATCCCTCTTCTGATGTTTCTGCCCGAGTCAAGTTACAAGAGCTCGCTCAATCTGAAGTGCAGGAGTTAATCCCTTTGTTTACAGAGAGAAAGATGGCTGCAGCGAGGAGCTGCTTCCTTTTTCCGCCCCTCCACCACCGTTTCTCTGTCTAACCTCTCGGCCTGCAGCTGCCTGGCTGCCTGATGCCCCCGCGTGTGTTGCCTTTACTGCTGCCTGAGCCTGCAGTGATGCCTGACTCCGTGCTGATGATGGGGGGTCCCAGTGGCGTGACTGATGCTTGCTCTCTGCTTATTTTCTTACTATACTCTGGGTGATCCCCTTACTTTCCCCTTCTCTTTTCCTGATAAATACAAGACTCGGAGATGCAGCCTTAGCTCAGACCAAATCTATTTTTATCTGAGTCTGGAAAAACATTAAAACGTCTAGAACGCTGGGGCCGTCTTTTACCAAAACCATGCAAGGCCCCACTGAGCCATATACTGATTTTGTATCTCGCCTTAAAGAGGCAGTTCAGAGGAGCATTATTTCCACAGAGGCTGCTACCATTATCATACAATCTTTGGTTGTGAAAAACGTGCTAATCCTGACTGTCAGAAAATTCTGCACCCGCTAAAGGCTAGTGGCGCTACTCTTAATGAGTATGTAAGAGCCTGCCGGTGTGGGAGCGCTGCCTGCCACGCCACTGTATTGGCTGGAGCCATTCAAAAAGGTAATAATCATCCCACATGTTATAATTGTGGTAGAGTGGGACATATAAAAAAATGTAAAGTAATCTATGAAAGTGAGAGAGCAAATGGACTAAAACAATATAAGAGTGTTACATATACACACAAATGTAATATAAATATAGTGTGTATATAACATAAATATACACATGCAACATACAAATGTATAACATGTGTCTGTGTGTAATGCTATTTGCATGTAATTAAAATATATGCATATATGTTAATCTATATAAACAAATATAATATTTATATATCATATATAATATGTATACTACAACTAATTATAATCTATAGTATCCACTATATGCTACATAATATGTATATCATATACATAATATGTATATCATATATCATATATAAATATATCATATATAAATGTAAAAATATAAGCAGATAATATATAATAATATAAGCAGATAATATATATAATAACATTATAAAATTATGTACATTCTGTGATGCACAATTAAAAACACTCAATAACTTTTAAAAGCGCCTTAGAGATATAAATTGGCTGCGACCATCATTAGGTATACCTACTTATGCTTTGTAACATTTATTTGCTACATTAGAGAGAAGCTCAACTCTTGTCAGCCCTCACTCCCTTACCCCACAAGCCAAGCAGGAGTTACAGCTTGTAAAACAACGACTTAGTTCTAGATTTCTTACTTTTCTTCAGCCTTCCTGTCTAATTATTCTCTACCTTTTTCATACATACCATTCTACTACAGGTGGTCTGGGCAAAGATGCTGGCATCCTTAAATGGTTGTTTTTACCAAATAATCAAAATTAAAAACTCCTTAATTATTTAGATAAACTCGCTCATTTAATCATTAGGGGTCGACGACAAAGTCATCAGTTATCTGGACGAGATCCCGATAAAATAGATACAAATTTGAGTTCCAAAGATAGTCAAACTAACCTAGAGCTTTCTTCTGCCTGGCAAGTAGCTTGTGCTAATTATGTCAGAACCTTTGGTAACCAGTATCCCCTCAAAGACTGCATTCTTCTTTGCATATACATTCTGTTCTCCCTCTGGCAGTACAGCCTCTCAACCTTTACCTGCAGCTACTTCTTTTACTGACGCTTCCAATACTTGCAAGACTGGTTATTAGAATTCCCAGGTACAAAAGGTTGTTATTTCTCCTTTTTCATCAGTTCAACAAAGTAAACTTTATGCTATTTGTTTGGTGCTACAAGATTTTCCCAATGAGACCCTTAATATCATTAGTGACTCTCAATATGCTGTTTATGTTACCTCCCAATTACCTACTGTCTCATTACCACTTAATCCTTTTACAACATTGCAGCAGTTGTTTTTACACCTACAGACTCTTCTTCTCAAACAACATTTTCCTATTTATCTGGTACAAATTCGCTCACATCCAGACTGCCTGGTCCCTTATCACAAGGCAATGCTAACATTGACTCTTTATATGTATCTTCGGTTCAAGATGCCTCGGCTGAGCACGCCCTTCATCATACTAATGCTAAAGGCCTTCAACAATGATTTTCTCTTTCTAAAAAGCAGGCTCGTGCTATTGTCCACTCGTGTTCCTCCTGCGCCCCTCTCACTCTTCCTTCTTTCCCCCTTGAGTGCAACCCACAAGTTGTGTAGTAATCATATTTGGTAGATAGATGTTACCCACGCCACATCGTTCAAAAAACTTCGCTATGTTCATATTGACACCTATTCTCACTTTCAGTGGGCTATGGCTCATAGTTCTGAAAAGGCTGATGCAGTTATTACTCATCTTTATTACTGTTTTGCTGTCATAGGACTTCCGGCGACATTAAAAACAGATAACGCTTGAGCTTGCTAACTTTTTAAAATTCTATTCCATTCAACATATTGCTAAAATTCCTTTTAAAAGCCAAGGGCAAGCCATCATTAAACATGCCAATTGTACTCTTCAATTACAAAAGCTTCAATTACAAAAACAAAAAGGGGGATTCAAGGAATCTCCTCATTGACATTTACTCCGTGCCCTCTATACCTTTAATTTTTTAAATTTTTGGCAGGACTTGCATGCCTCAGCAGCAGAGCATCCATTTGCCTCTTCCCCACCCTTGCAAAAAGCCTGTGATCCTGTGTACATTGCTGCCCCTATTGGTAGATAGATTGAGAAAAAAGTTCTACAATGGGGTCAGGGATTTGCTAATGTCTCCACAGAGCAAGGCTGTGAGTGGGTTTCTGTGCGCCACCTCAAGCAACGGTATCCTCAGCAAGACACAGCTCAAAAAAAAAAAAAAAATGCCGTACCAAAAACAGACCAAAAAAAAGCAGGCGGTAACACTAGCAGTCTAGTTGATCTGTAACCTTTCTATTCTTTTGCTTATGTTTTGCCCCCCTGCTGTTAGACAGCATATATATTGGGCTTATGTCCCTTATCCTCCCCTTTTTAAGGCCATGTCTTAGGGAGAGCCTAAAGTCCTAATTTATACTAATTATTCAAAAGAGATGCCACCTCCATTTCAATATCAGTCATCGCTTCCTAAGACAAAGGGAGGGTAGTTTTCAATTATTCCACTTATGCTCAAGGCTACCCCGTTTTCCTCGGGGCCAAAAAACAGTGCTTAACACTTTCATATCAAGCTTGGGGTTTGCAATATAATTCCTCCTCATTTGGTACCCGCACTTTAGTATTATCCATAAAAAGTTTTAAGGGGGTAATGTCTAATTTGATTAAATGATCTCCCCTCTTACTGCTTTGCTCCATGCCTCATCTTAAACCCCCTATTACTCATTTTGATTAGAGCATTTACAAAAAAAAGTTTTAAAAGAGATACATAATAATCCCAAAATAATTGATTAAAACCCCCATCCCTTTTAACAATAGCCGACACTAGATGTCATTTAAAAAAGTGTCGATTAGAGGTCTAAATACTACTAGAGATATTCAAAAGTTAGAGCAAAAAATCACATCAACGTTTCAAAAAAAACTTATCAGATTTTAACAATAATACATTTTTCTCTGGTTTGGCTAATGGACTATCCCAAGTTAATCCCTTTGCTTCACTAAAAACTATGCTTGGTAATATTAGTAAAAATCTGAGTGTCCTTTTGCTGCTGTTGTGTCTCTTATTCTTAATCCATAAGTGATAAAAGACAAAGCAAAAGATGCAGTGCAAAAAGCAGCACGACGTCATGGCTGCTTTTCAACATGTTCATTGTTATTAATTAAAAAATAAGGGGGAGATATTGGGGGCTGATTCTGGTGTTATGCTTTCTACTAATCATTCACTACAGCCTGTGATGTCCGTGTGCTGCCTGATGGGGCCGCAGTCAGCATTTTCTTCAGACACGGTTGCTGGCTCATAACATGATAAGAGGTCTGAGTTTCTGCACGTAAGCAAATGTTGCCCGGCTCCCACACGGAGGGCCTCTGTGGTGGGAGTCTGGAGGCCATAAAGATAAAAAACAATTCCCAAGGACTGGCCCCCGTGTGATGGTTAGTGGTCAATGACGGGTAAGATTCCCCAAGAGGGGGACAACCTAAGACAGACACAACCGTGGGGGCTGGCCACTGGCTAAGGGAGAGCCACTGGCTGGGAAAAAAACCAAAAAGTTCTTCAGATGGTTGCATTGCTCTATGTTGCTTATCTCGGCCTTGGCTTTTGAGCTATGTCTGGCACCTTAAGTAACCGTTTTGAGGTCTGAGACCATGGGAAATTGTTCCCTTGTAAAACAACTCCAAAATTAATGGCTATCGCTGCTTTGCTCAGATGCTCACCTACAAAGAACTAACCTTGGGTCTGGGGGGTATAAAAATAAAGTGACTGGTACATTGGGCACTCGAGTCATGTAAAGTCTTTATGTGTGTCTACATCATTATTTTATGTTCTGTGTCCATCCCCCGTCCTGTAATTGGGCCACGTCAGAGATGGAAGAACAAAAGTTCTAAAGTTCTTTATTAACTGGGAGGAGAGATTTAGACACTCAACAAAGGAAACTCAGAGTTTCCCAAGGAGATATAATTTGAAAAGTTCTTCTTCATGACACATTATAGTCAAATTGTCAAACGTCAAAGACAAAGAGAGAATTCTAAAAATAGCAAGAGAAAAGAGAAAACTTATAAGGGATTCTCCCCCATCAGACTAACAGCAGATTTCTCAGCAGAAACTTTACAGGCCAGGAGAGAATGGGACTATATATTCAAAGTACTGGAGGAAAAAAACCTGCCAGTCAAGGAGGCTATACCCAGCAAAGTTATCCTTCACAAATGAAGGAGAAATAAAGTCTTTGCCAAACAAACAAAAGCTGAGGGAATCTATCACCACTAGATCAGCCCTACAAGAAATGCTTAAGGAAGAAGACAGAATAATGGCCAACAAACATATAAAAAAAGTGCTCAACATCTCTAATCATTAGGGAAATGCAAATCAAAACCACAATGAGATATCACCTAACTCCAATGAGACTGGCCTGTATCAAAAAAATATCATCAGTCATCAGGGAAATTCAAATCAAAACCACAATCAGATTATTTTACTCCAGTTAGAATGGCTATTATTAAAATGACAAAAAATAACATGCTCAAAAAGGATGAGGAGAAAAATGATCTCTTGTACCTTGTTGGTGGGAATGTAAATTAGTACATCCACTATGGAAAACATGGAGATTTCTCCAAAAACTATAAATATTGCTACCATATGATCCAGCAATCCCACTAGTATTTATTCAAAGGGAAAGAAACCAGTATATCAAAGGAATACCTGCACTTGCAGGTTTAATGTTTAATTCACAATAGTAAAGATATGGGATCAATCTAAATGTCCATCCGTGGCCAAATGGATAAAGGAAACATGGTATATATACACAATGGAATAATATTCAGTCATAAAAGAAAATGAAATCCTGTCATTCACAGCAGCATTGATTAAACTGTGGGTCATTATGTTAAGTGAAATAAGCCAGGCACAGAAAGACAAACACTGCATGTTCTCACTCTTATATGGGAGCTAAAGACATTGATCTCATGGAGGTCGAGAGTAGAACAATAGAGACCAGAGGCTGGGAAAAGCGTGTGGGTTTCAGGGTAATGAAGAGAGGTTGGTTAGTGGATACAAGCATACAGTTAGATAGAAAGAATAAGTAAATTCTAATGTTCAATAACAGAGTAGGGTGATTACAGTAAACAGCATTGTATTGTGTATTTCAAAATAGCTAGAAGACTTTAAATTTTCCCAACACATGGAAATGATAAATATTTGAGGTGATGGACACCCTAAATACACTGACTTGATTATTACACACTCTATGCATGTAACAAAATATCATATGTACCTTATAAATATATATAAATATTATGTATCATTAAAAAGTAAGATGATAGCACATTCAAATATATAATACTTACAATAAATGTAAATGTGCTCAACTTGCCAACTAGCAATAGAGATTGTCAGTTTGGATAAAAACTTAAAAGTTATAAACTATTTTTAAGAGATGTAGCTAAAACAAATGACATAGAAAAGTTGAAAGTGAAGCGATGGAAAAAAATATATATCAACTAAATACTAACCAATGCTGGTGTCACTATGAATATCAGACAAATGAGACTTAAAATAAAAGGTGTTGTATGGGTTAACAAGGGTCAAGAAACATAAAATCAGCAAAGATATAGAATATTTAAGCAATGCAATTAACAAGATTGATCTAATGGCATATGTGGAATCCTACAATGAGAGCACACATATTCTTCTCAAGCACATAGGGCATATTTATAAAACATGATGTCATTCTAGGCTATTAAAATAAATTTAAATTAATTTCACATAATCAGTACTTTATATACCATGTTCTCTGACCACAAAGCAATTGAATATACAATTATATTCAATTATAATACAAACATAGATATAAAATTCCTATATATCTGTAAATTAAAAAACATACTTTTAAATAACTAAAATATCAAAGAAGAAATCAGAGGAAAATTTAAAAATATTTAGGAGCAAATGATAATTAAAACACTACCATGACACCAAAACCACAGGCAACAAAATAAAAAATAGATAAATTGGACATCAAAATTAAAACTTCCATGTGTCAAAGGACACAATCAACAAAGTGAAAAAGCGACCCACAGGACAGGAGCAAATATTTTGAAGGCATATATCTGACAAGAAGTTGATATTCAGAATGTATAAAGAGCTCCCGTGACTCAACAACAATAAAAAGCAAACAACCTGATTTTAAAATGGGCCAAGAACTTGAGTAGACATTTCTCAAAGAAGATATGCAAATGGCCAATAAGCACATGAAAAGCTGTTCAATATCACTAATCATTAGGGAAATGCAAATCAAAATGACAATGAGATACCACCTCATACCCAGTAGGATAGTTACTATCAAAAAAACCCTCAAAAAACAATACAAAAAGAAAACTCCAGAAATCTGGCAAGGATGTGGAGCAATTGGAATCCTCATGAGGTGTTGGTAGGAATGTAAAATGGTACAACTGCTGTGGAAAACAGTACGATAGTTTCTCAAAAAATTAAAAGTAGAAATACCATATGATTCAGCAGTTCCACTTGTGGGTATATGCCCAAAAGCATTGAAAGTAGAGTTTTGAAGAGATATTTGTACACTCATGTTCATAGTAGCATTATTCACAATAGCCAAAAGGTAGAAGCAACACAAGTGTCCATTAATGAATGAATGAATAAACAAAATGTGGTATATACATACAATGAAATATTATTCAGCCTTAAAAAGGAAGGAAATTTCTGGCACATATTACAACATGGATGAATCCTGACAGCATTATGCTAAGTGAAGTAAGCCAATCAAAAGATGATAAATAATGTATAATTCTGCTTATACGAGGTACCTAGAGTAGTTAAATTCATAGAGATAAAAAGTAAAATGGTGGTTGCCAAGGGCTGGGGTGGGGAGAAGGGAATGGGGAGTTATTGTTTAATGAAGATAAAGTTTTGCAAGATGAAAAGATGGATAGTGTTGATGGTTGCACAACAATGAGAATGCACTCACTGCCAATGTACACTTTAAATATGTACGCTTAAAAAATGGCAATAGGTATTAAAGTTTATATGTATTTTACCACAATTAAATATAATTTTTTTTTTTTTTTTTTTTTTTGAGACAGAGTCTCGCTTTGTTGTCCAGGCTAGAGTGAGTGCCGTGGCGTCAGGCTAGCTCACAGCAACCTCAAACTCCTGGGCTTGAGCGATCCTTCTGCCTCAGCCTCCCGAGTAGCTGGGACTACAGGCATGCGCCACCATGCCCGGCTAATTTTTTATATACATATCAGTTGGCCAATTAATTTCTTTCTATTTATAGTAGAGACGGGGTCTCGCTCTTGCTCAGGCTGGTTTTGAACTCCTGACCTCGAGCAATCCGCCTGCCTCGGCCTCCCAGAGAGCTAGGATTACAGGCATGAGCCACCACGCCCGGCCTAAATATAATTTTTTTAAAACACTACAAATCAAAACTTGTGAGATGAAGCAAGAATGGAGCTTCTAGTGACATGCTATAGCCTTAACACTTATTTTAGGAACACAGAAAGTCTAAAAATTAAAACTAAGTGTCATATACCACTGAAGAAATTAAGAAGAGGAACAACAGAATAAATCCATAGCAAGGAAAAGAAGAACACAATAAAGTTAGAACTGAAATAGATAAAATAGAACACAAAGAAACAATAGAGAACAATCAACAAACACAAAAGTTGATTCCTGAAAAGATTAACAAAATAGCAAAATCAGTGAGAAATTGATAAAGAAAAAATGTATAATACTATAAATTAAATGGAACACAATTACAGATACCACAGAGATTAAAAGATAATATGAAAATAATAGATATATATGAATAAATTTGAAAACTCAGATGAAATGGATGGATTCTGAATGAAAGTATTTTGCCAAATTTTAAAAAGAAACATAATACTGCATTAGTGTTGCAAGTGTTCAATAAATCGAAGCAGTAATTTTATATTCCTATAAAGAAAACATTAGGCCTACATGGTTTTTGGATGAATTTTATCAAGGAAAAGATTAGTCTAATCTTTTTCAAATGCTTCCAGAAGGCAGAAAGAGGGAATACTTCCCAAAGTATTTTGTGAAAATAGCATAACTTTGAAAACCTGACTAGGACAGTACAGGAAAGAAAAATTACAGAAACATTTCACTTATAAATATAGACACAAAAATCCTAAACAAAAATATTAGTAACCCAAATCCAGAAAATGCATAAAAAGATAATTTACCAAAGGCATTTAGGCTTTTCATAGGAATGCAAGGATGTGTTAACATTAGAAAATTCAATATTTAAGTGGGCAAAAGATAATTCATTTCACAGAAAGGGAAATAAATACAACTAACACCAGGTTACCAAGATGCCCAACTTAATGGGCAATCAGAGAAGTTCCATGCCAGAACAGAGTGGAATACCATTTTATACTAAAAAGTTATTAACAAAAAATGTTAAAGTTTAACAATACACAGAGTTAGAGAAAGTTTGCATTGATAGGATCTCTTATTCATTGCTTGTAGGAATATAATTGGCACAAGTATTTTGGAAAACAATTTGGTATTTTTTTGTAAAAATTGTACACCCATATATCGTAGGACCTAGTAATTCTATTCCTAGGTATATATCCAAAAGAAACTCTTATAATATGTCTCAGTAGACATATATAAGAATGTTCATAGCAATACCGCTCATAAAAGTGAAAAACAAAAATGGGAAACAACCCAGATATGATCAGGAGGATGGATAGACTGTGCTGTATTCATCCTTAAGAATATATGACAACCCAAATGAATTTTGTTGGCACAATATTGAATGAAAAAGTCCTAAAAGTCTAAACAAGCTTTATAAATTTCAAAAACAAGCAAAACAGAGGGCTGATTCTGGGAAGATGGTGGAATAGGAAGCACCAAGACTCTGTGTTCTCATTTGGGCAACATTTGCACTAATAGAATCTGCCTAATGTAACTATTTGAATAACTACTTTGGGATGCTGAAGTCTATTAAAGGCTTGCAACTTCCAGGGGAAGTCTTAGGTGGTAAATTGCAGTTAATTTCTGTCAATTTTAGCTCTTAGCACAGTAGAATTCACCCCTCAACTCTGTGGAAGGCAGCTGTGCATGTGTTCTTGGAGCAGCCTTCAGGACTGGGGGTGGGGGGAGGGCAAAAAGGACCCTGTCTTCCAAATAGTGAATGTTGGTGATATGTTTTCTGATTGCTGCTTCTGATCACAGAGATGCAGATAAAGAAGTGGTCAGTCATTGTTTTACCTCTTTTCATTATTGCAAGCCCCTCTCCCTCTGGCTGAAGTTAGCTCCAGAAGATTTAAAGGGTTATTGCTCATTTACTCCCTTTCATTGTTCTCTTTTTCCCCTTTTGTGAGCCATATGTTAAAGACTAGAACATTCACAAGCAACTGCATAGAGAGAGAAAATTAGAAAGCAATCACGCATGCTCAAGGAAAGCCTCAGAAAAGACCTGATAAGACCTTAAGTTTACACCTCAGGCCGAGCCTCAGCACAGAGAGAGCCTACAACAAGAACAACAACAGCAAAAAGTGATAACAGAAAAGAGAAAATGCTAGAGAAGGAGAAAGAATCTGACCTCCAGAATCACCACAATATTAGATTCAAGCATCCAGTTTTCAATAAAAAAATCACAGGGCATACCAAAAAATAAAAACCAAACCAAACAAACAAACAAAAAAAGCAAAAATCCCAGGAGTATATGGCCCATTCAAAGGAAAAAAATAAATCAGCAGAAACTGTCTCTGAAAAATACCAGATGATAGATCTATCAGACAGACTTCAATGACTATCTTCAAGGTGTTCAAAGAACTAAAGAAAGATGTACAGAAATTTAAGAAACAATATATGAACAAAATGGAAATATCAATAAAGAGAAAATCTAAGAAGAAATAAAAAAGAAATTCTGGAGCTGAAATTAAAAATTCACTAGAAGCACTTAAAGGCATATTTGACAAGGCAGACAAGAGAATCAGTACAACCGAAGATAGGACAGTGAACATTATTAAATTTGAAGGACAGAAAAAAAAAGTTTTCAGACAAGTGAACAGAGTCTAAGACAGCTATGGGAAGTCATGAAGATGACCAAATATGTATTGTGAGAGTCCCTGAAGGAGAAGAGAGAGAGAAAGGGACAGGAAGAAAATTTGAAGAAAGAATGGCTGAAAACTTCCCCAACTTTATATGAAAAACATGAATATAATTACCCAAGAAGCTCAGCAAAGTCTTAGTAAGATAACTCAAAGATAGCCACACTGAAACACATTATAGTCAAAGTTTCAAAATGCAAGGACAAAGGAGAATCTTAAAAGCAGAAAGTGAGAAAGAACACATCATTTGCAAGGGATCCTCAACAAGATAATCAGTAGATTTTTAATCAGAAATTTTGGAGGCTATAGTAGGTGGGCTGTTATATTCAAAGTGATAAAAGGTGAAAAACAAAAAATCCCTATCAACAAGAATCCCCTATCTGGTAAAACTACCCTTCAAAATTGAGGGAGAAATTAAGATATTGCCAGATAAATATTGAATGAAAGCTGAGTGAATTTGTTACTACTAGACCTGTCAAAATTCAAAGCCATATGATGAAATAAAGATCTCATAAATGTAAATACATGGGCAATTATAAAAGCCAGTATTATTGTAACAATGGCTTGAACTCACTTTTTGCTTTCTACATGATTTAAGAGATTAATACATTTTAAAATGCAATTATTATAAAAAGATAGTATTATTATAACTTTTGTTTATAATGTAAACTTTTATTTTTTATGTAATTTAAGAGACTAGTGCATCTTGAAGACTTATTAGTTTGTGTTTTGGGGCATACAATGTATAAACATGTAATTTTGTGATATCAGCAACCAAGAGGGGTGGACATGGAGCTGTAAATCAGCAGAGTTTTTGTATGCTATTGAAGTTAAGCTGATATAAGTCCAAATTAGAGTATTAACTTTAAGATGTTAAATGTAATCCCTTTGGTAACCACAAATAAAATAACCATAGAATATGCACAAAAGGAAACGAGAAAGGAATTTAAATGTTTCACTATAAAAAGTCAATTAAACACAAAAGATGGTAATGCAAGAATGAGTGATAAAGAAAAGCTATAAAGCACATAGAAAACAAATAGCACCAAAAGACTGCTGAACCTTTTAGCAAACTTTCAGAGCATTGATTTTTGATAGATTAATTGGAAAATTTTCAGAGAAATGATGGTTGTAAGTGGGCAAACCAAAATGGGGGACAGGAAAAGTCAAATTTGCTGGACTTTTGGTTTGCCTACTGTTTAACTTTCCAGATAAGAAGATTTTTAAGTAAGTACAGGTTAAGAAAGTAACATATGACTGGAAAATATATTCAGTGTACTTTTTCCAAAGGCTACTCAAAAGAAAAATATACTTATTTTCAAATACCAAGTAATCAACATAAGATATATTAAATAGCTGTATCATTTAGAATCTAAATATCATATAAATTAGCAAATATGTTCACAGCATCTGTCATTCAAACATCATTCCCAAACAGCAGGGATTTATTTAAATGTTTGCTGCCTCAGCATTTTTAAATAACACAGTACATTAAAAAATTATAAGTGGCAGGTTAAAAAAAATCAATGTAATTATTTTAAAACTCAGATATGATCAAAAGTTTAGAGAGACCTGGTTTTACCACATCTATGCCTAATTTTCACAGTGTTCTTGGTTTTCATTCTGTATTGGCAAGATACACCCAAATATTAATTTGGCAACAGTATCTAAGATATATTTTCATTTAAGAATAAAATTGTGTGTTTAGTACAAAAAAAAAAAGAAAACAAATAGTAAAATGATGGAAATAAGTCTCTCCTTATCAGTAGTTACTTTAAATATAAATGGATTAAACTCTACAATCAAAATACAGAGATTGGCCAAATGGATAAAAACAAAATACTAGCAAATCAAATTCAGCAGCATATTATAAGGATTATATACCATGGTGGGATATACACCAAATGGGATTTATTCCTGGAATGCAAGGATGGTTCTATATAGGAAAATTGATCAATGTAATATACCACATTTAAGAGAATGAAAAGGAGAAAAGTCCTATGACCATCACAATTGATGCAGAAAAAGTATTTGACAAAATTGAACATCCTTTCATGATAAAAAACACTCAACAAACTTCAATAGGAGGAAACTAATATATATAACTCAGCTGAATGAGTTTGTTACTACTAGATCTGTCCTTTAAGAAATGCTCAAGGGAGTCCTGCAGAGTGAAATGAAAGGACACTATAGACAGAAACTCAAAGTCAAATTGCATGGAAAAACCCACCACAAACATCACACCCAATGGTGAAAGATTGAAAGCTTTTCCTCTAATATCAGGAACAAGACCAGGATGTCCACTTTTGCCTTCTATTCATAGTATTAGAAGTTTTAGCCAGAGACATTAGACATAAAAAAGAAATAAAAGGCATTAAACTTGGAAAGGAAGAAGTAAAATGATCTCTGTTCACAGATGATATGATCTTATATGTAGAAAGCCCTAAAGATTCTACACACAAAAAACCTGTTAGATCTAATAAATAAATTCAGCAAAGTAGCAGGATACAAACTCAGCACACGAAATTAGTTGCATTTCTATACATTAACAATGAATAATCTGAGAAATTATGAAGATAATCCCATTTATAATAGCATCAAAAAAAATAAAATACTTAGGAATTAACTTAACTAAGGAGGTGAAGGATTTGTACAATGAGAACTACAAATTATCCAGAAAGAAATTAAGGACAAAAATAAGTGGAAATACATCCCATGTTCATGGATTGAAATACTTAATATTATCAAGATGCCGATATTACCCAAAGTGATCTGATTCAATACAATCCCTATCAACATCCCAATGATGTCTCTTATAGAAATAGAAAAATTCATCCTAATATTTGTATGGAACCTTAAGGAACCCCAAATAGCCAAAACAATTTTGGAAGAAAAAGAAACCTGGAAGAGGCATACTTTCTGATTTCAAAACTTACTACAAAGCCACAGTAATCAAAACAGTGTTGTATTGGCATAAAGGCAGATATATCAGCCAATGAAATAGAATAAAGAGCCCAGAATTAAACCCTCACATTTATTATTAGGTGATTTTTTACAAGGGTGTCAAAAACATTCAATAAGGAAAGATCAGTCTTTTCAACAAATGGTACTGGGACAACTGGATATCTACATGCAAAAGAATAAAGTTGGACTCTTACCTAACCTCATATGTAAAAATTAACTCAAAATGGAAATGTAAAACCTAAAACTATAAAACCTCTGGTAGAAAACAAGGAAAAAGATTCATGGCATTGGACTTGGCAGTGATTTCTTGGATATAACACCAAAGGCATAAGCAACAAAAGAAAAAATAAACAAATTATACCTCATGAAAATTTTTAGTTTGCTCATCAAAAGACAGTATCAATAAAGTAAAGAGGCAACTCACAGAATGGGAGAAAGTGTTTGCAAATCACATATCTGATAAAAGACTAATATCCAGAATATATAAAGAACTTCTAAAACTCAGCAATGACTATAAAAACAAAAATGAAAGCAAAAACAATTCAAAAATAGACAAAGAACTTGAGTAGACATCTCTCCAAAGAAGATATACAAATGGTAATAAGCACATGAAAGATGCTCAATGTCACTAAACGTTAGGGAAATACAAATCAAAACCACTGTGAGACACCAACTCACACCAATTAGGATAGCTACTATAAAAAAAAAATAAGAACAGGAAAAATAAGTTTGGTACATATGTGGAGAAATTGGAGTCTGTGTGCACTATTGTGGGAATGTGAAGTGGTACATCCTCTGTTGAAAACAGTATGACAGGTCCTAAAAATATTAAAAGTAGAATTACCACATGTATAGCAATTCCACTTCTGCAGATATGCCCAAAAGAATTCAAATCAGGGTCTTGAAAAGATATTTGCACACTCATGTTCATTGCACCATTATTCACAATAGCCAAAAAGGGGGAAGCAGTCGAATGTCCATTGACAGATGCATGGGTATATACAACGTGATATTACATTACCTGGTAATATACGCAATGGAATATTATTCAGCTTTAAAAAGGAAGAAAATTCTGACACCTGCTACAACATGGTTGGCCCTGGAGGAAATTATGCTAAGCCAATCACAAAATGACAAACACTGTATGAGTCCACGCACATGTGGTGCCTAGAGAGTGACCAAGCTCATAGAGACACAAAGTAGAATGGTGGTTGCCAGGGGGAGGAGTTGCAAGGGGTGGAGGATTGGGGTGCTGTTGTTTAATAGGGACAGAGTCTCAGTTTTGCAAGATAAAAAGAGTTCTTGAGATGGATGGTGCTGATGGTTGCACCACAACAGGAAGGTATTTAGCACCACAAAAGTACATACTTAAAAACAGTTAAGATGGTAAATTGTATGTTATATATATATTTTACCACACTAAAAAATTTTTAAATATACATATGTGTATGAGATAAACTAAACAAACAAAGTAAAAAAATCCAAATAGAATGATAAGCTGGAAATTCAGGTTAGCTGTTACCTGGCCTGTGGGAGGGTGTAAGGGCAGGACAGGGGAGGAGTGCACAGGTGTATGTAAGTTATTGGTAATAGTCTGGATCTTGGGCTGGTGCTGTGTAGACAGGTCTTCATTATGCTGTAAATTAAATAAATTAAAATGGGCCCGCTTGGACCTATGGGGATTGTAGGCCATGACTTCAGAATTATGGTCAATCTAATTCTGTCTACCAAGGGCAGATTTGAATATGCAAATGTATGTGAGGGTGTGAGAAATGGCCCCTATCTACTTGCTGATGAACTCACAATGGATTGCACTGTTTGCATGCAAGTTAGAGACTCTGGAAGCCCTAATGTGTCAGAACCGTTTACAGGAATTCTACCCTGGAGAAGATGTGAGGGTGTGTGAGCTGCTACAGGGAACAGGGATGAGCGTGTTCACTCTGTCTCCCAGGGAGAGAGATGGGAATGCCGGCTAGCTGCGAACTTTGGCAGAGGAGCACAGGAGGGTGTGCTCATCATGGGGGTACAGGAGCCCTGAGAGGCCTCGCACTCAAGACAGGGCTTGGCTTTTCCAGCCTGTGGACATAGAGGGGTCTTAGGGCCTCTTTGGCTTCCTGTTTCAGAAAAGTAGGGTAACTTTAAGACTTTCTGGACTGTGTGCTTAAATATAAAGATGGGTTAGGGCTGGGCAGGGTGGCTCACACCTGTTGTCTCAGCACTTTGGGAGGCCGAGGCTGATTGCTTGAAGCCAGGAGTTCAAGACCAGCTCGGGCAACATAGCAAGATCCAGGCTCTACCAAAAATAGAAAAGTTAGCTGGGCATGGTGGTGTGCACCTATAGTCCTAGCTACTAGGGAGGCTGAGGCAGAGGACCGCCTGAGCCTAGGAGTTCAAGGTTACAGTGAGCTATGATTGTGTCACTGCACTCCAGCCTGGGTGATAGAACAAGACCCTACCTCTAAAAAACAAGTGAGTTGGGGTGAAATAGTGAAACAGAGAGGTGAATTATTTTAAATGGGAAGTAAAAAGAGGCAGATCTCTTGCGAACTCTGTAATACATGTTCTGCCTTCTATTCGTATTGGTGGACAAGGGAGCTTTCCCCATACTATTAAATTGGCCACTAATCACAGAATAACCTGTGGCATTTCCTGCATTGCTGCTGAGCACTCCAGGCAAGTAGACCTCATTTTTCCAATTAGGGTCCGAACTTTTTAAGGTAAAGAATTGTTTCATCCTTCTCTGCAGCTCCTTCGGTGCTTGTCACTGGGCAGGAGCTCATGCAGGCACTCACCGGCTGTTCCACGGGGTCTGACGGCCCCATTCGCTCATTCAACTGCCAATAGCTCGTTGCTGAACGTGTGGGGTCCTGCATGGGCTGCACGTGCTCTTGGGTAGGAAGGCCAGCCCCATTCCCTGGGGACCTGGGTGCCAGCATCCATCTCCGGTGTCCTTATTGTCTTATTCCCAGAGAAGGAGTCCAGAGGATCATGGAGATGCCATCCCAGGCCCTTACCTGGATAGATCCTGAAGAATCCAGTGGAGCTGCCGAAATATTGCCAGGTGAGTGTTGGGTCTCTCTGGAAGTTCTCCACAAAAACAGGGTTCAAAGCTTCAGACATGTAGACTCCATTCAAAATATCTGGGTCTGAAGGAGGAGATTACAGATTAGGACCCCACGGGGCTTCTCGGGAAAAGGGAGACGAACTGTCGAAGGCTGCCAGTGCCACCCCACCCACAGCCACCAAGAAGGCGAGCCCCGCACGCAGGCCAGGGCGAGCCTACCCTTGCTGTACACGTTGGTGGGCAGCTGCACGCTGCTGATGGACGTGTTCACCCGCAGGTTGCTGAAGTGTGCGTTGGCCTCCAGCACGAGCTCGGCGCCCAGCTCCACGGAGTGGCCCTTCTCGTCCCGCTCGTTGATGAGGACGGAATTGTAGTAGTCAAACTGGGGGGGGGGGGGGAAGCGTGGGGACGCCGGGACAGGGACACACAGAGGGAGAGAGGGAGACAAAGGCACAGGTCACAGGCCCCACGAGAGACCACACGAGCCACCTGGTGGGGACTTCCAGCGATGGTCAGGGTGACAGGGCAGCGTGCATGCAGCCGCCGGAGGGGATTAAGGGCAACACAGCCGCAGGGTTTGATGGAGGCTGTCCTGACTACTGCTTTAGCTCCCACCTCCTGCCGGGGGCACACAGCCAGGGACAGAGCCGGCAGAGACTCAAGGAGAAAAGAGACCGCTCACAGCACAACCACTCCTGCCCCGTGGGAGGGTCCAGAGCCTGAGGCTGGTGTCCTCTTGGAGCAGCCAGCAGCTGCCTTCCGCCTCTCGTGCATGGCGTTGGAGGGTCCACTTGGATTGTCCCCTTCCCTTTTCAGCACCAGGCTCACCCCCATCATTCCCACCAGGACTGCTGCGGCGACACCCCACACTGACCTGCCTCAGCCTTCCACGGCTGCGTCCCTCCCTGCTCAAACCCGCCACAGCAGCTACGCCACGCCCTGCTAGAAAGGCAGGACTCCTCCCTGGCATTCCTGGCTCCCCACCAGGCCCTCACCCACCTCTCCAACGCCACTCTGTGTCGCCAAACTCTGAGCACAGGGAGGTGAGCACCCACCGTTTCCTTAGCCAACGCTGTTTTCTCATTTGTGTCTGCTCTTTTCCCTGCACCTAGAAGCCCCTTGTCCTTGCTTTGCCTGTCCAAGTGCCCCTCAGCCTGGGGCCTGGCCCTGGGCCACCCTGTCTGCTGGTGTCTGGGCGCCCTGCTTTCTCCAGGCTGCTTTCTCCTAACTCTCTGTGACCCGTTTGTGTGGACTTGTTACGCGCCTTATGCTAGAGTATGGCCTGTGAACTTCTCGAGTTCGAGAAGAGGTCTCTCTGCAGAGGCCAGCGTGTGCCTGCACGCCTGCGCGGTGAGTGGACTGCCGCCCTCACGGCCACCCGGCGCCAGGTCAGGACTCACCACCAGGGACGCGTTGTACTCGTGGTTCAGGTCTGCCTCCTCAGCGGCCGCCACCAGGCTCTGCGGGCCGGAACACGAGGGGAGAGAGTGGGTATAAGGAGCCCGCAGGTCCTCAGACAACTAAACAAAGAGTGTGACCTGGCGTCCCACGTGACATGGGTGCCCAGAATTGCACACAGCGGCTCAAACAAGAGCTGGGCGTGGATGCTCATGGCAACACAGCCGCAGCAGCCCAAGGCCAGTGCACACTGCCGAGTAAAAGAAGCCGATCTGAAGAGGCCATGTGCTATGGGGGCCCAACTACACGGCATTCTGGAAAAGCCACCACTGGGGAAAGAGTGAAAAGATGTGGTTGTCAGTGGTGGGGACATTTAGGGCAGTGAAACCTTTTTGTACAATGGTATAATGCCGGATACATGTGACTACACGTGTCAAAACCCTCAGAATGTACACCACGAATGAGCCCTAAAGTGAACTGTGGACTCTGGGTGATGGTGATGTGTGGGTGCAGGTTCGTTATCCTAACAATGGACCCCCTGAGGCAGGCAGGTGAGAGTGGTGCAGGGCTGTGTGGGGACGGGGGGTGTGGGGCGGGGGTGTGTGGGGACGGGGGTGTGTGGGGACGGGGGTGTGTGGGGACGGGGGTGTGTGGGGACGGGGGTGTGTGGGAACGGGGGTGTGTGGGGACGGGGTGTGTGGGGAAGGGGTGTGTGGGGATGGGGGTGTGTGGGGCAGGGGTGTGTGGAGAAGGGGTGTGTGGGGATGGGGGTGTGTGGGGCGGGGGTGTGTGGGGAAGGGGTGTGTGGGGACGGGGGTGTGTGGGAACAGGGGTGTGTGGGGAGGGGGTGTGTGGGGACGGGGGTGTGTGGGGACAGGGGTGTGTGGGGAGGGGTGTGTAGGGAGGGGGTGTGTGGGGATGGGGGTGTGTGGGGAGGGAGGTGTGGGGACGGGGGTGTGTGCGGAGGGGGGTGTGGGGACAGGGGTGTGTGGGGACGGGGGTGTGTGGGGACGGGGTGTGTGGGGACGGGGGTGTGAGCGGAGGGGTGTGTGGGGACGGGGGTGTGTGGGGAGGGGGGGTGTGGGGACGGGGGTCTGTGAGGAGGGGGTGTGTCAGGACGGGCGTGTGTGGGGACGGGGGTGTGTGGGGAGGGGTGTGTGGGGATGGGGGTGTGTGGGGAGGGGGGTGTGGGGACGGGGGTGTGTGGGGATGGGGGTGTGTGGGGGGGGTGTGGGGATGGGGGTCTGTGAGGAGGGGGTGTGTCAGGATGGGCGTGTATGGGGACGGGGGTGTGTGGGGACGGGGGTGTGTGGGGACGGGGGTGTGTGGGGACGGGGGTGTGTGGGGAGGGGGGTGTGGGGACGGGGGTGTGTGGGGAGGGGTGTGTGGGGAGGGGTGTGTGGGGAGGGGGTGTGTGGGGAGGGGGTGTGTGGGGATGGGGGTGTGTGGGGAGGGGGGTGTGGGGACGGGGGTGTGTGGGGACGGGGGTGTGTGGGGACGGGGGTGTGTGGGGAGGGGTGTGTGGGGACGGGGGTGTGTGGGGAGGGGGTGTGTGGGGACAGGGGTGTGTGGGGAGGGGGGTGTGGGGACGGGGGTGTGTGGGGACGGGGGTGTGTGGGGAGGGGGGTGTGGGGACGGGGGTGTGTGGGGACGGGGGTGTGTTGGGAGAGGGGGTGTGGGGACGGGGGTGTGTGGGGAGGGGGTGTGTGGGGAGGGGGGTGTGTGGGGAGGGGTGTGTGGGGACGGGGGTGTGTGGGGATGGGGGTGTGTGGGGAGGGAGGTGTGGGGACGGGGGTGTGTGCGGAGGGGGGTGTGGGGACAGGGGTGTGTGGGGACGGGGGTGTGTGGGGACGGGGTGTGTGGGGACGGGGGTGTGAGCGGAGGGGTGTGTGGGGACGGGGGTGTGTGGGGAGGGGGGGTGTGGGGACGGGGGTCTGTGAGGAGGGGGTGTGTCAGGACGGGCGTGTGTGGGGACGGGGGTGTGTGGGGAGGGGTGTGTGGGGATGGGGGTGTGTGGGGAGGGGGGTGTGGGGACGGGGGTGTGTGGGGATGGGGGTGTGTGGGGGGGGTGTGGGGATGGGGGTCTGTGAGGAGGGGGTGTGTCAGGATGGGCGTGTATGGGGACGGGGGTGTGTGGGGACGGGGGTGTGTGGGGACGGGGGTGTGTGGGGACGGGGGTGTGTGGGGAGGGGGGTGTGGGGACGGGGGTGTGTGGGGAGGGGTGTGTGGGGAGGGGTGTGTGGGGAGGGGGTGTGTGGGGAGGGGGTGTGTGGGGATGGGGGTGTGTGGGGAGGGGGGTGTGGGGACGGGGGTGTGTGGGGACGGGGGTGTGTGGGGACGGGGGTGTGTGGGGAGGGGTGTGTGGGGACGGGGGTGTGTGGGGAGGGGGTGTGTGGGGACAGGGGTGTGTGGGGAGGGGGGTGTGGGGACGGGGGTGTGTGGGGACGGGGGTGTGTGGGGAGGGGGGTGTGGGGACGGGGGTGTGTGGGGACGGGGGTGTGTTGGGAGAGGGGGTGTGGGGACGGGGGTGTGTGGGGAGGGGGTGTGTGGGGAGGGGGGTGTGTGGGGAGGGGTGTGTGGGGACGGGGGTGTGTGGGGACGGGGGTGTGTGGGGAGGGGGGTGTGTGGGGACGGGGGTGTGTGGGGAGGGGGTGTGTGGGGACGGGGGTGTGTGGGGAGGGGGGTGTGGGTACGGGGGTGTGTGGGGACGGGGGTGTGTGGGGAGGGGGGTGTGGGGACGGGGGTGTGTGGGGACGGGGGTGTGTTGGGAGAGGGGGTGTGGGGACGGGGGTGTGTGGGGAGGGGGTGTGTGGGGAGGGGGGTGTGTGGGGAGGGGTGTGTGGGGACGGGGGTGTGTGGGGACGGGGGTGTGTGGGGAGGGGGGTGTGTGGGGACGGGGGTGTGTGGGGACGGGGGTGTGTGGGGAGGGGGGTGTGTGGGGACGGGGGTGTGTGGGGACGGGGGGTGTGGGGACGGGGGTGTGTGGGGACGGGGGTGTGTGGGGAGGGGGGTGTGGGGACGGGGGTGTGTGGGGACGGGGGTGTGTGGGGAGGGGGGTGTGGGGAGGGGGTGTGTGGGGAGGGGGTGTGTGGGGATGGGGGTGTGTGGGGAGGGGGGTGTGGGGACGGGGGTGTGTGGGGACGGGGGTGTGTGGGGACGGGGGTGTGTGGGGAGGGGGGTGTGGGGACGGGGGTGTGTGGGGACGGGGGTGTGTGGGGAGGGGGGGTGTGGGGACGGGGGTGTGTGGGGAGGAGGTGTGTGGGGAGTGGGTGTGTGGGGACGGGGGTGTGTGGGGAGGGGGTGTGGGGACGGGGGTGTGTGGGGAGGGGTGTGTGGGGACGGGGGTGTGGAAACTCTGTACTTTCTGCTCAATTTTGCCATGAACCTAAAACTGCTCTAAAAACAGTTTATTAAAATATGTGCTTGCGTGCACATGTATATTCAAAGCCAAAAGGTGGAAACAACCCAAATGCCCATCAGCTGCTGAATGGATAAACAAAATGTGGGGCATCCTTACAATGGCATATTATCCAGCCATAAAAGGAAGGAAGTTCGATGCATGCCGCAGCACAGGCGAACCTCGAAGGCCTATGCTAAACAAAATAAGCCAGAGACACAGTTGCAAATGTGTGAAATCTCGAGAACAGGCAAATCTGCAGACAGAAAGCAGATCAGTGGTTGCCAGTGGCTGGGGGGCGGGGGGCGGGGATGGGAGGGTGACTGCCTCATGGGTACAGGGCTTCTGTTTGGGGTGATGAAAAAGTTCTGGAACTTGATAGTGGAGATGGTTGTGCACCCTTGTGAATGGTCTTAATGCCAATGAACTGTACAGCATCAAATGGTTACAATGGTCAGTTTTATATTACGTGTATTTTACTACAGTACAAATTTAAAAGCATCACAGAGTGTCAGGGGAAGGAAGGGCCAGGGAAGGCACCTTGGGGGTCAGACCACTTGAGCCCCTGCTCTGGCTTTGCCAGGGGCCAGCCACTAAGCCTCTCTGGGCCTCTACTTATACAACTGTAAGTTGGGTAGACTAATCCCTGTCCTCCTTACTCTCAGTCCTAATTCCTAGGATATGATGAAGAAATTCCACATGGAAAAACATACTTCAGTGCTGCTTTGCAGGAAACTTCCATGAGCGTCTCCTAGAAGGTCTGCAGTCCCACAGACCCCGACACCCAACAGGGAGCAGGGGCTGGTGCTTGTTGAGTCCCTCAAGCAAGCCCTTACTTGGCTCTCCACATTTGAGGCCGAGGAAGGGCACAGGGGGCCTGGATCCCCAGCCTCTGGGATGTCCCAGGACGGCTTGTGACTCTGGGGCCACAAGAACCAACGCCTGAAGTCAGGCGAGCCTCACACCCCGTGTCTGTGCTTGGCCAGCGGGCTGGTCACACAAGCTGGCCAAGGGAGGGGCAGCACTTCACGTGATTCAGGGGCCCAGGATGGGCTCTCAGACCCCCAGGTGTGATCTCGTTGGTTTCTGATGCTAGGAGCCCTTGCCCCAAAGCCTGGGGAACATATAGGAAAGAGGGCCCCTGCCACCGGCTCTGGGCGCCTCCTGTGGGCAGCGTGATGGGGAGGCACCTTCCCCTGCCGCTGGGCGCTGCCCCAACCTCCCCTCCCCCAACTCCTCTCTCCTGTCTCCTGGCTGGTGTCAGGGGTCCTTCAGGGGCCACGCTGGTCCTGGCAGAGTGGGGACTGTGCCTCCCCCGAACTCTGCATTTACTGATTTCACCAACCAGGTCCCCACAGGCATCTGGGGGAGATACTTCCTACTAGGGAAGGGACATGTTCTGTTTCTACCAGGCCCAGCCAGGGGACATCCAGGGACAGAGTCACCCAAGCACAAAGCTACCCATCCCTGGGGCCCTTTGAGCACTTGGGGACATGCAGGATGGGTCCTTGGAGCTAAATGAGGGGAGGGAAGAGAAGGGGAGAGCAAAGTCAGAGTGGAGGGGAAGGGAGCAGGAGTGGACAGGTCCAGGCACAGGCGGGGAGGACCCTGAGGGAAGGGGAGGGGAGAAGAGAGTTGAGGGCTGGCTTGGCAAGCTGTGCTCCCAGCCGTCCACTGGCTCAGGAAGCAGTTCCTGGGAGCTCTCTCCGTGCAGTGCTCTGCAGCGGGCACTGGGCCCACCTTGTGCTGAGCCCCGCTCGACCCAGGCTGACCCTGTAGTGCTGGGCACCCCCAGCTCGGGCCAGAGCTCCCACACCCAGGATGCCCCCTCCTTTAGCTCCCTTCTCATCCTTTCTTCTTTTACAAGGGTTCTTCTGGCTAATGGAGGGACACGGCAGAGGCTCACAAGCTCAGAGAGGGCCACAAGGATGGGACGGCCCAGGGAAGGGTATTGGTAGGGGTCGTTCAGCATCTTGGGGCCAGGGGGAGACCCCCCAGAGCACCTGAACGGCCTCAACTTTCCTCCGCAGCATGCTCTCCATGTCCTCCGAGAACTTCCTCACCAGCTCCAAGCCATCCACCTCCTTGATCTTCAGACTGGGCTCCACGTCTTTGTATTTCTGTGCAGGGGACAGTGGGAAAGGTGGGCACCTGCGTAGGCACAACCTCCATCCTTTCAGCACATGCATTTTAGCACCTGAAGCCTTCTTCACTCGCCAGAAGCAGGACAGGGCCCTCCATTCCTTGCACAATTGTCCCAGAAACAATACAGCTGCCTCTTTTCCAACATCCTCTCCATTTTGGGGCTCCAGACACATTGTGGTTAACCGCCCTCACAGGGAAGTAGACCAAGGCTCAAAGAAGCCAATGAACAAGACCAAGGTCAACAGGCAGGTGAGCAGGTGGCCCTGGGTGGGGCTAGGGTGCCCAGATGCCCAGACATCCACATCCTTGTACTTTGTGTGGAGTCACGCTGCTTCCCAGGGCCTGCACAGCCTCCCTGGCATCGGTTCACCTCTCCCCAGAGCACCGGGAGATGCATCATGCTATCATCCTGCCCCTGACACATGGGTGTGATCTCCATTCTCACGTCCCCACAGAGCTCAGCAGCTCCAGGCACTGAAGACAGCTGTCTGACAAGCTGCAGGTGCACCCAGAGGCCCTAGGACTGGGTTTGAGTTGACTCTCTGGACCTAGGGGAGACCAGCTCTCTCAGAGAGTGTGGATCACGGATGTCTGGTGGGCCAGCTCTGCAAGCTGTTGGCCATGCTGCCACAGGGAAGTCACTCAATCAGTTTCCTCATCGGCAAGATGTGACATTTGCATAGCTTTAGAGAATGCTCTGGAATGCATAGACCTCATAGGATGCTTTTACCCCAAACGCCACATTATTGCTGGCCTTTCTTCCTCACCTGGGCTGGAGGGTGCAAATGAGAAAGCCAAGTGGGGTGGTGCTTTGTGACATAGAAGCAAGTCGTGAGGGGCAGGTGGGGCCTTAGCTGTCATTGCTACATTGGCCTAGCAGGGCCAGGATGGCAGCGAATCCTTCACCTCCCTGGGCCTCAGTTTGCCCATCTGAAAATGAGGGAATAGACTAGACGATGTCCAGGGCCCCTCGAAGCACTGGCATTTGGGCTTCTGCTTCTCCACCAGCAAGGAGACCCTGGCTGACTGCCTTTTGACTGACTGCCCTGTGACCCCCTGGAAAGGGGTGACTGACCTTCTGCAGCAAGAGGGAGCCCGAGTATTTGGTCACAGTGTCATGTAGGTCCCCGCCGAAGGTATCTGCCCACAGCTTCACTCTGCAAGGCCATGAAAGTACACATGTACACACACAAAGCAAGTGCCTATACACAGACACCCAAAGATGCATACACACACAGAGACACACACGTACACACATACACACATGCACACACCCAGAAACATAAACACAAAGAGCTCCTGTCCTTCCTCCTATTCCCAAGGCCACAGCCCAGTCCCAAGCAGGAGACCTGGAGAACCGCTGGGGCTCAGCGGCTGCACCAGTGTGTGGAGTCACCCCCAGCGGCTCTCCAGGCATGGCCAGGCCTGACAAGCCCAGAACTAAGCCTGGCCCCAGCCCCTAAGGGCTCTGGTTGGAGATCAGAGGTTGGAGGGGGGTGGAGAGGAGGGCTGGTGGATAGGTCCAGGCACAGGCAGGCAGGACCCCAAGGAGAAACCGCAACTGCCTGGGCACAGCTGCAGCTTCTCGATGAGTCTCTCACCCCAGTGTTTCCCCACCCTCTGCTGCTGGGGACGGCAGGGCCCTCCGTGAAGCTTCAGAGACAGCGTGAGGCAAGGAGGCAGGGCAGGCAGGGATGGCCCAAGGAGAGACACTTTGACCTTGCTCCAGGCAGCCTAGGGGCGCCCTGAGCTCTGAGCCATGCCCTGGGAGCACACCGCCACCCGCCATCTGGGCCAGGCCCGTGGGCTCTGGGGCTGCACGTGGGACTGCGTCTGAGCCTCTTCAGGTGCAGGAGAAGAATGTCGAGATCAACACTCATTCAGCCCCTCAGCCAATACTCACTGAGGTCCTACTATGTGCCGGGCATTGTGTGCAGCCTGGGGCTACCGTCCTCGCCTTTGCAAAGCCCCCAGTGAGAGGACGGCCTTCAGGGGCAGATGGCACAGTGCATATCTGAAGGGGCTCCGGGGAAGCAGGGGGAGGGCAGTGGTGGAGGGACGGGGCCGGAGGTCAGTGTGAGAAGGCGGGTAGAGGCTAGCCTGGCAAAGAGAACTGGAAGAGAATTCTAGGTAGAGAGCACAGAAAAGCTTGAAGGAGTCAAAAGTTACTTTTGGCTCTCCAGGTTGGGTGGTGTTATCGAGTGAAATCAAGGCTATCAAGAAGGTAGGGGAGCAGGCTTGGGAGGGTGCTGGCGAGCAGGGTGGCTTGGGCTGCTGCGCGAGTGCCGTTGCAGGGCTGCCGAGTGCGCTGGGCAGGTTGTGCTCTTCCCAACTCCAGAAGGCACAATCCCGCGGTAACTTGAAAGACACAAACTTAAATGTGAAACCTCGCAAGATGTTCGGAAGAGCTGTCCACAGGCATTGGGTACGTAAGTCCAACAGGCAGAGACAGGGCTGAGAGCCACTAGCACACGGGCAAGAATTGAAAGTCTGAGGGTATGAAGGCGGGTAGGGTGTGTAGCACGGGAAGATCCATGTGTCGACAAACACCAGGGACACCAACGATTTCAGGGCAGGCAGAGGGGAAACAGCCCTGGAAGAAGACAGAGGGAGAACTCAGGTGCCCCAGAACCGCGGAGTGCGGTGTTACAGAAGGTGAGGCACTGGGAGTCCAGGCGGCAGGTGGCCAGTGTCTAAAGTGTCCAGAGCAGCAGGGGTCTGGGGAGACAAGACAAGAGATGCCGACTGGACCAGGCAGTGGAGTCTTTGGTGGTCTTGTCCAGGACAGATTTGGTAGAGCAGTGGGAGCTTGGGCAGGTGGGAGGGGGCAAGTGGCTGCACATGAGAGGCAAAGATTGAAAGGAGGGACCTGGCAGGAGGGAGGGAGTGGGGCCAGGGGCTTTGGCGGAGACTGGGGCCCCCAGGCACAGGTGGGCAGCTGTGGCCGTGTCTGCAGACTGTCGTCTCAGCTGGATCCTGGGGTTTCCGCATGCACAGTCTGCTCTCGGGCTGTCCTCTAGGAAGGCCGGGAGCCCAGCCATCTGTGCTTGCCCTCAGCCTACTCCTGGAGTTTGCCCCCACTGTCTGTTGGAGCGTGCTCTGCGATAAGTGCTGCGAGCATCTCCCTCCACCCCCGACAGCTCCGCAGCCTGGAGCGGCCAGGACGTGGAGTGCGGCCCCACTGAAAGCGCTGCGCTTTTATTTACTAGCGTGAGAACTTGAGGAAGTCGCCTGGCCTCTCTGAGCCTGTTTCCTCGACTGCAAAATAGGGGTCACGTTCCCACCTAGCGGAACTGCTGTGCGCACAGCTGCGTCCCGCGTGAAGTGGCACGCACAGCGCCTCGCGCGCAGGAGAGGCTCTGCGGCTGGTGTCGAGCGCGGCTTCGGGAGGCTGAACACAGACGCTAACACAGACGTTGTTTGGGGTCCCTGTCCCCACTTCCCACAAGACGTAGCTGACAGCTGGCCCTGCTATTCTGCTGGGCCGGAGTGGCTGGAGCAGAGCAGACTCAGTCGGTGGCACCGTTCAGTTGCTCCCCATGTGTGTTGGACATTTCTTTCCTAGAGCTGCCAGAGCGAAGGCCTGATCAACAAACACCCCAGAGGGCTTGTGCAGTAATTTAAGTTTATTCCAGGGTGTGAATGACTGATACTAGACTCCTTCCTAGAGCTGCTATTAAGGGCAGGGTGTAGAATCAAGGCCTAAGCAGGCAAAAAGGTACAGAAAGGAAAGACTCAGGCCACCAAAATCCAATTTTTCTTAGCTCCTGGACAAGCCACCTTCTGTTTGCAGGTTCAGAACTGCTCCACCCTTTTGGAATGTCAAAATACAAATTTCCCAACAATCTGCAGTGTGGTGGTGACCACGGAACCTAACTCCCCTCCAGGGACCACCCAGGAAGGGGCGTCTGCCTTGCATGAGCTCCAGAGCCCCGGCCATGCAGAGATGCATGTGGGCCCTGTGGTCAGGTCTGCCCGAAGCCATCTGGCTTCCAGGGAGGGGTGGGTGGGATTCCAAAGTCAGCAGAGCTTTCGGGAGGAGAGGAGGCCAGTGAAGAAAAGGTCCTTGTGGCAGGAGCGAGCGCAGCAGCCCAGAGGGAGGGCAAGGCGGGAGAGCGGGCAGAGGGCTGGCTCTGCGGGAAGGCAGTGGGGAAGGGCAGAGGGTGTTCCAGGGTGGGGTTGAACATGATGCTTACATTTCCAGAGGAATCCTGGGCTGGCCCCGCGTGGGGGACAGGGAGGTGCCAAGGAGCAGCAGCCAGAGAACGGCCGCCGCCTTTCGCAGGGGAGCCCAGGCTGCTACTCGCTGCGGCCAAGGAACCCCGATGTGGGTGCAGCCAGGGTTGGGCTGGAAGCTGGGGGGCCCAGGCATGGTGCTCCTGCCGCGGCGGTGCAGGGAGAAGACAGGTGAGCCCCAGACCACGAGTGCGGTCCGCCTGCCCCCAGGCCCTCAGGACGTCCCCACCTTCTGCCTTCTGGTCCCTGGCGAGCGGGGCTTCCCAGCCTGTCAGCCGAGCAGCTGGGGAGGGCTCTCTCCAGCCTGCAGCCCAGCAGGCCTCTGGCAGAGGGGCCCAGTAAGGGAGAATTGAGACAAAATGAACCCCTGTAATCCTTCCTTGGCCTCTCCTCTAATCCCTGACGGCAGAAGGGAGGGGCCACGGCGGGGGAAGGGGGTGACCTCAGCAGGATTGCCCTGATACAGCGCCTTCCCGCAGGGCCAGAGCACCCTCTGCTTTAAAGAGGCAGCCCGTTCGTCTAGGGCAGCCTCTGCGCCTGAGAGCAGGGTGCAGCCAGGTTCGCACAAGATCGACCAAGAGCTGTGACAAGTCCTCTCGGCTGGGACTCCAGCCTGGGTTCCAGGCCTGGTGCCTTCTGGCCAGATCAGAGAGAAGGCAGCAGCCCTGGACCCTGCCCCCACCCCTCACCTGCTCTTGGCCTGGGCTGGGGACACGTTTGCTTGCAGCCCATGAAGCTTCGGGGCCTCACTCCCTCTCGCAGGAGGGTTCCTAGCAGCATGTTCCGATGGCCAGACGGCTCTGAGAAATATGCAAAAGTAAGATGGTGGGCCACAATTGGTCAAGACCTCCGTCCCTCTCCATCCAGACTTCTCTGTGTGAATGTCCCTGAGCAGGATGACGCCAGGGTGGCTGTGAGCATTGGGGGTTTCAGCTAAGAGAAAGGTGAGTTGGGGAGATATTTGGGCTTAGTGGGGTATGTTGCTGCAGCTCGCAGGCCATTCCAAGCCACCTGCCCCAGAGCAGTATAGGAAGGCATCCGGGCTACTCGTCCCCACAGGCAGGCACAGCCTGGAGCTTGTGCCACGGTTTGGGGACGCCCTGTAGTTTCCAGCACAGCAGGAGGTGGGGGGAGGGCCAAATAGCTGAGCCAGGAGCCAGTCTGCGGAGAATTCTGTCAGACCTGAACGTAAAATTGTTAGCAGCGGATTCTGTTCCCATCAAGGCCTGCCCAAGACAGAAGTTCTCTCTTGGTAGGAAAATAGTTGATATTGAATGAATATAATTACAAACACACCATATATTGCTTTCTTTTCTGATGGGAACCACACAAAATGGAATTGATCAAAATTCTTGTGTTTGTGCCCCCAAACCTGGGAGCAATGCCACGTGGGGCCTCTGGTGTGCAGCCATACCCATGCCACGTGTCAGATCGCCTCCTAGTGTGACCGACGAAGCATGTATTGACAAAATCTGGTGGTTCCAGCAAAATGGTATGCAAAATTGCCACCAACGCAGTGAATGCTTGAAGAAGCAAGTGTTCTAGTGACAAAACTCCTACATGTATCCATCAATAAGCCAATGTTGTAGTATCAGAGTAATCTGGTTACACAGTTATGTGGCTCAGTACATCCCGACAGCAATGTTTAAGTGCATCTGAATTGTTCCTGTGAATGCCTTAATTTCAGATTAATTTTGTATATTTTTTCAAGACTACAAATCAAACAAATTTAGAAAAAAATACTGCAGAGATGTGTTGGACAGTTAATAAAAAGAATATGTAATTTCTCTTGGTTTTGTGATTTTGATGTTATTCATCAGCTTAAAATTTGTAATTAATTTTAAAACTGAATAAATATTCACCTTTTTCAATTTTTTATGGCGGGAAAATACACACAGCATAAAATTTACCATCCCAACCACTTTTTAGTGTACAGTTCAGTGTCAGTAAATTATTCATCACTGTCATCCGTCTCGAGAGCTCTTCATCTTGTAAAACTGGAACTCTGTTCCCACTGAACAGCGGCTCCCCCCTCGCCCCAGCCCCTGGCAGCCACCATTCTGCTTCCTGTCTCTGTGATTTGGACTGCACCACGCACCTCCAGAAGTAGGATCACACAGTGTTTGTCCTCTTGTGACGGGCATATTTCACTCAGCACAATGTCCTCAAAGGTTATCCATATTGCAGCAAGAATCAGAACATCCTTCCGGGTTAAAGTTGCATGATATTCCATGATATGTATCGCCCACATTTTATTCATCTGTCAGTGGTCACTTGGGTGGCTTCCTCCTCTTAGCTATTGTGAATAATGCTGCTATGAACATGGATGTGCAAATATCCCTTCAAGACCCTACCTTTGATAATAAATACTCACCTTTGTATCTATATTTGCATTTGTAATTTGCATTCTCTCTTTTATAGACAACTACCCCGAAATTATACAAGCTTCTGATGCCCCAGAACCTGCCCCCACGCAGTTTAGCGCCCTGCTCATGAAAGTCTCCAACTCACGCAATGTGTTGAACATGACAGCTGTGTAGAAAGCTCCTTCCTTGCTCACTCTGCTTGTGTCACAGACACAGTGGTGACTTGGGGACCTCACAGGCCCTAGACATGCTTCAGAAGCCCTCAAAGTACTTGTGAAGAAAAACACTGATATTAGAATGGTGGGTAATGTAATATTGTATCTGTAGAAAGACCTACCAAGGTATTGCCCCCATAAGAGTGCCCTAACCAGTCATACAGAGAAAAATATCTTTTAAAAAACTCTTGAACATACTGCTATGCATGCATTGTTGACTCTGGCAAATTCTAATTTTTTAGGGTCTTGGCCCCTCTTACTGCTGCAGAATTGTGAGACATCCCAGGGATTTGGGTGAGGAGTCTGGGGGTGCTGGGAAGGGCAGAGGACTTCAGAGGTGGGTTAAATCTGGTAAGGGATTTCTTAGCAGGAAGAAAGGGCAACTGGGCACAGAGCTACGGGGATTGTCAGTCCTTAAGTCAGATCTCTGCAAGTCAGAACCTCAGGGCTTGTGCACCTGTTCCCTCGCCCTAGGCCACGCCAGTCAGGAGGGAATATGTGTTGTGACTTTACGTTGAAGAGCTAGGAGACAAAGAGCGGTCCAGCTTGCTCTTGGGTGGTCTTTCCCACGTCTCAAATCCTGCTGCAATTTTGACAGGCCCAGCAGCGCCAGCCAGGAGCAAAACGGGAGTCGGGAGCTGGCAGCTGGCGCATCCGCCTCCCACAGGGTCCCTCTCATGGCTGGCGAGGGAACGCAGCTGGGGGTCACCTGGGAGCTCAGCTGGGGCTGGGGGCAAGGGCCTCGGTTTTTCTCCACGCGGCTGCCTGGGCTTGCTCAGAGCATGTGGCCAGGCTCCCAGTTAGAGTGCTGGGAGAACAGGTAGAAGCTGCATTTCCTTTTATGACCTTGCCTTGACAGTCTCCTAGAATCCCTTCTACAGTGTCCTATTGGTTAGCCAGTTTCTAATTTGGCCCAGGTTCAGAGGGAGGAGACATAGACCCTACCTCGCAATGGGAGGAGGGTCACAAATTTACAGATGTTTTAAAACCAGAACAAAGGAAGGGTTGGGTTGGGGGCAGGGGGAGATGAGGCCTGGGAAAGGCGGAGCATAACTAGATTATGAAGGGATTGCATTAACGCTTTCTGAAGTCTCAAATCTCAACAGCTGCAACTCAAGGCTGGAAAACAGTGACTTGTGAGTGTGGTGGACAGGGGTGTGGGGAGATGGGATGGAAAGGGACCAGGGAGGCAGCAGCTCCGACAAGTCCAACATGTGAACTACGCTCTGGCCGCAGCGCAACCAGGGCTGCTCAGCGAGAAGTCTTCCGGGTCTCCTGCCAGGGCTGGGGCTGGGGACTGCGTGTCTGCTCTGCCCTCCCTCCCCCCACAGAGCCCTCTTTTACCGGCTCTGTAGCACGGCGCCAGCTGGTCTGGACCTGCTGCACTCCTGGCTCTGTTGCCCGAGCGAGGGCAGGACGACACAGGGCCCTGGGCTCCAGGCCCCACTCTGCAGCAGAGCACAGCAGCCGGCGCCTCACCGCCCGCGCCGCCGCTCCTTTGTGCACTCCGCAAACACCAATGTGGGCACAGCTGCATCCAAGGCACCGTTTCCAGGCCCCGCCTCCCCACTGGTCACCGGGTACCCCTCCTCCCCTGCCGGATCAGGGCGTGAGTGAAGATCCAGTGAGCAGTGTCAGTGTATTTTACTGAAAAATATAAAATTTTATAGCAGGAGTTGTGATATTAAGATAAGAAATACATGCTCCATTCTGGTTCCTGGTACAGAGCTCCTAAATCCCTGGGGTTTCCTGAGCCACAGGGGTGAGAAGATCATCTTTTGTCCTTATTTTTTCTTTTATCCACATGAAAAATATGAATTTATTTTTTTATTTCATGATATTATAGGGGTACAAACATTTTGATTACATGTTATGACTTTGCCTCTCCTAAATCAGGATTGGAGGCGTGCCCTTACCCCCTTCAACACTCACCGTGCCCATCAGTGGTGAGTTTACCCACCCCCAATCCCCCAAACCCCAAAGAATATTACTACTGTGTGAGCACCATAGTGTTGATCAGTCAGTGCCAGTTTGGTGGCGAGTACAAGTGGGGCTTATTCTTCCGATCTTGTGATACCTCATTTCGGAGGATGGGCTCAAGCTCTATCCAGGAAAATATAAGAGGTGCTAGATCACCATCGTTTTTTATAATTGAGTAGTATTCTGTTGTATACATATACCATATTTTATTAATGCACTCATAGATTGACAGGCACTTGGGTTATTTCCACATCCTTGCTATAGTGAATTGTTCTGCCATAGGGTACAGATGTCTTTATTATTGAATGACTTTTGTTCCTTTGGGTAGACACCTAATAGTGCTATTGCTAGGTCAAATGGTAGTTCTATTTTTAGCTCTTTGAGGTATCTCCAAATTCTTTTCCATAGAGGTTGCACTAATTTGCAGTCCCAGCAGCAGTGTAAGAGTGTTCCTGTCTCTCCACATCCTCACCAGCATTTGTTGTTTGGGGATTTTTTGATAAAAGCCATTCTCACTGGAGTTAGGTGATACCTCATTGTGGTTTTGATTTGCCTTTCCCTGATGATTAGAGATGTTGAGCACTTTTTTATATGTTTGCTGGCCATTATTCTGTCTTCTTTTGAAAAGTTTCTGTTCATGTCTTTTGCCAATTTATTGATGGGGTTGTTTGATTTTTTTTTAGTTCTACGTAGATTCTTGTTATTAGCCCTTTATCAGATGTGTAGAAAGCAAATATTTTCTCGCATTCTGTAGGCTGTCTATTTGCTCTAATGATAGTTTCTTTGGCTGTGCAGAAGCTTTTTAATTTGATCAGGTCCCATTTGTTTATTTTTGTTGTTGCTGTGATTGCTTTGGGGGTCTTCTTCATAAATTCATTTCCTAAGCCAATGTCTGAAAGAGTCTTCCCAACATTTTCTTCCAGAATTCTTAAGGGTTCATGCCTTAGATTTAAGTCTGTTATCCATTGTGAGTTGCTTTTTGGAAGAGGTGAGAGATGGGGATTCAGTTTCAATCTTCTGCATGTAGCTATCCAGTCTTTTGTCCTTCAAAGCCTCCTTCCAACCACACATGCTCATAAAGTGACTCTTGGGGTGCTGGCTCCCAGGGAAACCAACCCATGGCTGGGACTGGGGCTTCTGCCCACCTTGTACCTGTCGGGAGGGGAGGGAGGAGATGGACTTAATCACCAATAACTAGTGATTTAGTCAATAATGCCTATGTCATGAAACCTCCATGAATGTCCCAGAGGATGGGGCTCAGAGAGCACCTGGGGGGCTGGGGGACCATTCCGGAGAGTCTACACCTTACCCTGCCCATCTCTTCCGTCTGGCTGCTCCTGAGTTGGATCCTTTTAAATAAACCAGTAAACATAAATAAATGTTCTCCTGAGTTTTGTGAGCTGTTCTAGCAAATCATCAAACCCATGGAGGAGCTGTGGGAACCCTGCTTTATGCTGGTGGTTAGAAGTATTGGCCCCAACCCGCGGCTTGTGCCTAGGCGCAAAGCAGGCGCAGTCTGATGGGACTGAGCCCTTAGCCTCTGGGGTCTGCACTAACTCCAGGTAATTCGCGTCATGGTTGGATTGCTGGACACCCAGTCCATGTTTGGAGAGTTGGAGGATTGCTTGGTGTGGAAAACCCACACGTTTGGTGTTAGAAGTGTGGTGTGTGAGTGTAGAGAAAAATCGTGCTGTTTCTTTTAGGGATTTTATAACATCTTCTTCAGTGATTGAATCTTTTCTTCAAAAGAAATTGCACGCAGAGTCACAGCAGTCATTTCAGTTGAGGGCAGCGCCTCCCTGGTTGCTCATCCAAAGCCCTCGGTGCATGTGACTCTCTCTTCCCCATGCCTGCCCCCACCCGTCTGTGACAGCAGCCCCCCGCCTTGCCTTACAAATGTGCCTAGGATCGAACCATCCCCCCCCCCCCACCGCTCCGCCCTGCTTTCTTCCCTGGATTATGGGAACCGCCTTCCTGCTGCTTCTGTGGGGTCTTGTCTGTCGTCCAGTTCCAGGCTCTTCCCACCCTCTGCGCCCTGCCTGGTGCCCGTAGAGCCTCGTCTGGATGGGCCTCTGGAGCCCAGCTGCTGCTATCCCTGAGCTCGGCCAACAGGTGTCTGCAGGAGCCTGGAAAGAGGGATGAGCGTGGGGTCCCCTCCACTGGCTGTGTCCCTCAGCCCATGGCCACTGCTGCCCTCAGATGGCTGCCTCCTCCCCACCTCTCCTTCTGGGCCCCGTGCTTGCTCGCTTCCTTCCCTGACTTGGTGGGCAGAGACAGCCCAGCCGCAGCCCCTTGTGCTTCTCCTCGTCCACACCTTCCCAAGCAGCTCTCCCGCTGCCCCTCCATGGCCCCTCTTCAGGCTGTTCTTAGTGGGGGTCTTTAGAATGTGAGCCAGGCCACTGCTTCTCTGCTCTGAAGTCCCTGGGGGCTGCCCGTCTTTCTCAGAGGAAAAGCCACAAGGCCCTACAGCACCAGGCTTGGCTTGCTCCTGGCTTGCTCCCTGACCAGGTCCCTGGCCGTCACCGTGGTGGCTCCTGCTGCTCCTGGCTCACAGCGGGCACACTCCACCCCAGGACCCTGGCCTCTGAGCTCACAGTCCCCTCTTCCCACCCTGTGTCCCTGAGTGACTGGCTCCCTCATGCTCACCAGGTGTCTGTCGTCAGATCCCCACGGAAAGAGCTGGCACACCAGGACTGGGTGGCTTGAGAGTGGTCGGTAGAAGGGCTGTGTATGGAGGTGTGGACAGGGTCCTTCAGGGACACTGCAGGACCCTGGGCTGGGGACAGCAGGGAGCCAGCCCCTAGGCCTGTAGGGACAGGGAAGGGAAGGCCACTAGACCCCAAAGAGAGCAGGCTATGTGGAGAGGACTGTGGTCTCTGGTGGAGGGATACAGCCAGCCATGGTGACCCCCACAGAGGGGCTGGGGGAGAAAACAGCCCCTTACTCCACTCCTCCCCCTGCTCTCCTAATGGTGCCTTCACCTCTGAGACCCAGGGACCCCACTGATATAGCCCCTAGGGATGCCCTGCCTAAGGTCTCTACTCAAAATGTCACCTTAAAGATGTCCTTGAGTTAGTGGTGGTAGGACACAACTTTGGGAATATACTACAAAGCATTGCACTGCACACTTTAACATGGTTGATTTTATGATATGTGAATTACATCTCTATTTTTAAAAAATGTTTTCTTAAAAAAGTCACCTTTGAGTGAGGCTTTCCTTGGCCACCAAACCCATGACTTTGCCCACCCTGGCATTTCCTGTCTCCCTTCCCAGATCTTTCCTCCCGGTAGTGGCTGCCATGGGACATGCCACACACAGGACTCCATTCGGGCCTGTGTTCACTTCAGGCCTCCTCCTCTAGTGTGTACCCCTTGGAGCAGGGCCTGCGGCCACTTGTCCCCCACTGCGTCCCCAGCCCCGCCTGGAGCAGCAGGGTAAGTGCATGTGGAACAAAGGAGGGATGGGAAATGGGGTTACTCTGGGCGGGGCTGGGTCAGGCCAAGTCCTGGGCTCCCCACACCCTCCCCTTGAGGCCTTAGAAGAGGTGCTCCGGGGCCGCTACATGGCCACACAGAAGCACCATTTCCCCCATTTTCCAGACGTGTCTCGGGTGGCTCATGTCATCGTCAAGAGACCCAGAGGACATCACAAAGGGCGTCCCTGGTATCCGTGCACCAATGTCCGCCGCAGGGTCATTCCCAACAGCAAACCCGTGCGTCCGCCGCAGACAGACAGCTCCACGTCTCAGTGCCAAATGAGACGTGGCTCACGCGTCCATGGAACACCATTCAATCTTCAAAAGGCAGGAGTCTCTGGCACAGCCTGGGACACAGACGCACCTAGAGGACAGCATGCTCGGTGGCATGAGCCAGGCACAGAAAGACAAACCCTGCGCGAGTCCACCTGTGAGGCAGCCAGAGTCTTCGAGTCGGCAGACAGAACGCGGGACAGCCGGCTGGCAGCGGGAGCGAGCCGGGACCGAGCTTAATGGGCAAGGCTTTCGCCCTGCGTGGCGAGAGCTCTGGGGTTGGATGTGGTGACGGCTGTGCGACACTGTGAATGTGCCTCATGCTCCTGAACTGCACACCTAAAACTGGTTAAGATGGCCACTTTTATGTTATGTCCATTTGACCCCAATTTTTAACAAACAAGGTGGGGGTGGCGCGTACAGCTGCCCTGGCAGAACTAGGAGGCGGGGCCCTATTCTGGCTCCGGGGCCTGTCCCGCCCTTCACACGCACATCACTCCGGGTGCTGGCGGGCCGCATTCTAGAGCTTTCAGAGGGAAAGCACATTTTCGGGTTCCTCATGCCTCTAATCACAGCTCAGCCAATTTTTCCTCTTCACAAGGGTGGCGGAAGTGAGAAATAAGGCCGGTAAGCCCGGTACCGTGGTCTCGCTTGATCACGTGCCTCCTGCATTGGCACACACGCACATGCACACACGTGCACACGCGTGCTCAGGTCCCCAAGAATCACAAAAAAACACAGCTTGGATGCAGGAGATGAACAGGCGCGTCAGCCTAGCGTCCTGCTGGAGCCGCGCCCTGCCGCGGGCCTCCGGGCGCCTTCTGCCCAGGGGGCCGGAGGCCCGGCAGGGCCGGATGAGAGGGCAGTGGGCCCGAGAGGGCGGCCAGGCAGGCCAGACAAGGCCGCAGGAGAGGAGTCTGGCAGGGAGAGGCCCCTGGGCACCTGCCGGCTCTATAAATGCCCTGAAGGCGCCCTGTCAGAGGAAGTGCGTGTGAGGAAAGCAGAGGGCAAGACTGAGGCAGAAGAACTCCTAGAGCAGGGCCCTGTGGAGCCAGGGAGGACTTGCCGGTAAGAAGGGCCCGGTGAATTTCCACAGCACCCGGGAGGGAGGCAGAGAAGCCTCCAGAGGAAATCCCAGCTTCCAGGAACAGGCTTTGAGAGGGAAGGCAGGAGGGAGGACTGCAAGGCACTGTGAGTTCCTCAGTGTGCCCATGAGCAAGGCTGGCTGTGAGCCCGATCCTCCGCTCCAGGTTCCGATATGCCAGGGGGCCCCAGGACCCCCACGTACAGACAGGGAATGGAGGCAGTGTGGCAATGTGGTTTTGTCTCTGCCAGAGGCCACCAGTGTCCAAAGAGACAGCACCTTGACCATGGGGACCCAGACAAGGAATGCGAAGGCCCTGTTCTCAACTCCAGGTCCAAGTCCTGCCCACCTGGGCTCAGAGTCTCAGCACAGTGGCCGGGTCCCAGAAACCACTTGGCAGGACACAGAAAGCACCCACCTGGGGAAAGACACTTGGCACCAGGTCTCAGCTCTGTTGTTAACTCGAGGTGTGACTTTGGGCACAGCACTGCTCCCTCTAGGCCTCGGTTTCTTCACCTGTAGGTTGGAGGGGCTTGGTGAGCTGGAGTCCTCTGCAGGTGGCCCTGACCTCCCTGCCCCACTGCAGATGGCCATATATCTGGAGAGAGTTTGCATTTGCTCAGTTCTGGTGAGTCCCAGAACTTCCAAGTGACCATGGCCAAAGAAAAGAACCAGCATAGTGAGAGTAGGGACCAGCTTGCTTTACTTAAAATGAGGACAAAAACATGTCTGTAATTAGCCTTTTAAACAGGATAAACGTTCTCCTTGCAAACTTATTTATATTCATAATTTCCTTAACAAGTTCTCTATAGACAATAAGAGAGCTCAGTCTCCAACATCTGGACACCTGGGTGGACCACAGTTCTGCTCCTGCCTATTGTCCAAGGCTTCTCATTTTTCTTTCTATAAAATAGGGATGATACTACCTGTCTGTGTCAGGCAGGAATGTATTCAGCTGCAAGCAACAGGACACTCAATTAACAAATACGGATTTGTTAAAATGAAGCAAGAAGTTCAGAGCAGGCAGCTCCGTGGCCACTTGTCTTGGTCCGGCTGCTCTGCGATGCCCCAGAGGTCCGGGCGCTCCTTCTTCCCCCTACCTCCTTCACACACTGGCTCCCTGCTTCACCTTGAACTTGCACCTCTGCAGCCAGGAAAGGCCGGATCCCTAAGAGGAGTGTCAGAATGGGCACCTGGCCAGGCAGCTGCAGCTGCAATGGAAGAAAGTCCCGCAGGCCACACCATGGCCTGAATCCGAAAAATTACATGAACTTAGATTTAGAACCGTTCAGCCATGTCCCAGCTATGCCCTGTCACTATAATGGCAGGGCCCACGCCAGCCAGAGTGAGGTGTTGGAGGCAGGTGCCGGAGCGCAGCCAGCAGGGAGCCAGGCCCCAGGGCCCACCAAGGGCCATCAGAGCGTGAGAGGGGCTGGCCCTGGCAGGAAGCAGGATGTTTCCTCGGAGAGCCAGGCGGGATTTTGGGAAGGATGCCTGGTCCAGCCCGAGGCCTTGTCTAGAATTCGCTGCTCTCAGTGTCCCAAGGACAGCATTCCAGAAAGGCCAGAGAGGCCGGCCAGGTGTCCGTGAGGGGCACACCCAGGGTCAGCACCATCAGGGCCAGCACATCGGGACCAGCCAGGAGCTGGGTTTTCCTTGAAGCAATCTGCAGGGAACCATTGTCTCACAAACCCCACCATAGGGGACTCAATGGAAGCCCGCTGACCCCAGGAAGGGTTTGTCTACTTGCTTCTGAAGGGGAAAGTCCCCAAATGAGGCAATTTCTGGCAAAGACATTGAATTGGGGGCATGGATGTTTTGTGACGGGCTCCTTGCCTTCGTTAGCTAATGTTCACTCACTGGCTGCCACCCTCCACTGGGACGGCCCGGCTCTCGCCTCATGCCCAGTTTGGAAAGCCCTGGGTGCCCCAGAGGACTGGGGAAGCACTGCTGGCTCCACCCGGGGCACAGTCACAGAGACGGTGGCAGAGGAGAGCAGGAGCCACTGAATGAAGGGCGACAAGGGCTTCTGGAAACATCTGCATTCAGTCCTGGATTCTCCAGAAACATAACCGAGGCGACGAGAGAAGGAAGCTCAGTGCCACGCCACGTGCCATCGACGGGGAGCCCAGCAGAGGGCCCAGGCTTCCCGCACGGGCTTGGGGCTGACCCACCAGCGCAGGCAGCGTTTGCTGCCCTCTGTCTGTGGCAGGCAGCGCGGGACAGACGGGGGGACGGGCCCGGCCTTCAGAGGTCCAGCCGGGAAGACAGCAGCAGTTAGGGACAGATGTGGGACAGTTGTGACCGTCACAGAACACAAGGCAGCGGGGCAGGAGCGGCTCTGGCCCCTCAGAGCTCAGGAGGAGGGCGCGGGACGGACTGCACAGGGTCCACACAGACGGGGCAGCATCTGGGTTTGAGAGATGAGCAATGAATGGTGATTAAACTTCCAGCACAGCTGCAACAGGAGACATGGTGGCCAAGTGCGTGGGTAGGCTCTGCCATTTGTTAACAGTGTGATCTTGGGCAAAGTTCCAAACCTCCGCCTCAGTTTCCCCCTCAGTGGGGTGAAGGGTAATGACACCTGGCCTGCAGGGATGTGCATTAGAGCACGTAGCACCCCTGCACACTGCCTGGCATGGGCAAGCTCTCAGCCACTCCTGTGGGCATCATGCCTCTCCTCATTGCTGTCGTCATCCTCATGCCCACGGCTGCAGTCCACAGACTGTCCCCTGTGGGGCAGGAGGCCGGTGTCCCTGGGAAGGCGGTCTGCAGCAGCGCCCTAGCAGTGGGGCGGTGACACTTGTGCAACCCTTCCCTGTTTGCGTCACCACTGTTCTGGAGCCGCAAAATTAGTGGTTTGGGTGAGGAGCAGGACACATTTACTGGCTCTGATGGATCCCTGAAGCGTTGTAGGGAGTGACAGCCAGAACTAACTCAGCTGGAGGTGGATCCTGCTAAGCCTGGCCACGTGCTCATCTCAGAGAGAGAGAGTGGTGGGGGAGGAGCGGGAAGGAGGAGGAACCAGATGGGCTGGTGACAATCACACCATCCAGATCCCCTGGGTCTCCACCCTTCTGCTTCACAGCCTCGGTTGCTGTCCTCATGGGGCCTGCCCAGGGCCGTGAGGGAACCACGCGCCGTGCTCTGGACCCCCACTGCTCGGCCTCTCCAGCCCTGCTCCCTTCTATTCCTCTCGTGGCCTCCCTTCTCAATCTTCTCTCGTCTCTTCTTTTCAGCCCATACTCAGCAGAGCTTTGCCGTGCGGGGCCTGAGGTCCCAGCGTGTCTTAGCATCATGGTGATCTGTTGCCCTGGTGGAGCTACAGGCTGCTGAGGAGGCAGATGCAAAAGAAAATTCCAGCCCAAGAGGCCAGAGTGGGAGCAGCTAGCTCTGCCCGGGTCTCTGCCCCTGCCCCCCGCCTCGCTGGTGTTCTCGTGAAGGCAGGTGGAGCAGACAGTAAGCCCAAGTGTGTCCCGAACGCCTGCTGGTCCACAGGCTCCTGAGAGCAGAGCATAGACTCTGCCAACCCCACCCTTCAGGAGCTCAGAACCGTTAGAAGAGAGTACTAAATGTGCTGAGAGTGTGTGAGTGGGGCCGACACCGGTCAGTGCTTCTGCTGCAAGTAGCAGACAGCCCTCGCTCAACTGACTGAAATCATAAGACCAACTTCACACCGCATAAGAAGGCTAGTGGTAGATGGCTCCAGAGCTGGTTAATGCAGCAAGCAGGTTAATGATGTCACCAAGGACCCAGTTTCCTTTATTTCTCTCCTGCCACCCTGCATATTTTGGATTGTTCTCAAGCCAGCTACCCTGATGGGCACAAGACAGCTGCCATTGTTTCAACACAGATTCCTAGGCCTCGTTCCAGACCTATTGAATCCAAGTCTCTGAAGGGTGGGGCCCCAGTCCCCTCAGGTGACCCCAATGCACTGGCTGATGTTTGGGGGCCAATCCTTCTGGCTTTCCTGCATAGATACAAGAAAGCTCAGCCTAGAGTCAGAGCCATTTCAGAGGGACACAAAGGAGCGAGGTCAGCTCATCCTGGAGGCAGCAGAGTGTGGGAGCTGGAGCTTCTGTGCAAGCCATCTGCATGTTAGCAAATTTAAGGACAAAGGTTTTTAAAAAGCCATGGGTTTCCTGGATTGAGCACCCCCAGCCCCAGCAGTGCAATACAGTGTGATACCAGGGTGAATGTGTAGGGAAAGGACAGTCATCGTGCGGGGGCAGGGCCTCTGTGTCTGTCCCAGGAGCAGGTGGCAGAGTGGTGGGTGCACATCGTGGGGAACTGTGTGGGGTATTGGTAGGTTAGATGCACACATGGCAACAAGGATGAGAAGTGAAAATGTAGCAGTTAGTGAGGGAGAAACCACAATGGGATTCATAACACCCCGCCATTGTCATGGATTAGAAATATATGCCCAGGGCTAGGCAAAGATTTCTTAAAACACAAAGTCGTTAATCATAAGACAAAATTAATAACTTGGATTTTATTAAAATTTAAAACATTTTCATTGGTGTCAAAAGATACCATTAAGAGAGTGAAAAGACCAATGACAGACTGAAAGAATTTCTCTCTATATCCAATAAATTTCTCTCTATGTCCAATAACTCACATGAGAATATATAAAGAACTAAAACAAATCAATGTAGGAAAACAAATAGCCCAATTAAAAATAGGCAAAAAAAACTGATCAGGCATTTCTCAGAAGACCACATATAAAGAGCCGATATACACTTATACAGCATATGTACCCAGCGCCCGTAGTTTTCAGGGAAATTTGAACTAAAATCATAATGAGATACCACCCCCACCCCCTACCAGAATAGCTAAAAATAAAAGACTGACAATTTCTGGAGTTGGCAAGGACGCACATCCACTGGAATTCACATATGTTGCTGGAGGAAGTGTCAAATGGCACACATGTAGCATATTAGAGAGTGGGAAATACCCACCCCTGCAACCCACAGTTCTACCCTTGGGTACGTACCAGGAAGAAATAAGCTCAGATGGCCACCAGAAGACATGCACAAAAATGTTTATAGTAGCTTTATTCATTAGAATCAAAAGCTTGCAATCAATCTGAGTTCTCCTATTGGCCCAACAATTCAAATGTTCACACAGTGATTTAAGAAATCGAACATAATGAGTAACAGGAGCCAGACAAAAAAGGCTCTGTCACTGGTTTCTGGAGTTGAGGAAAGGGAGCTGTGCCGACCGGAGTCGGGCAGCAGCGTCTCTGGGGCTGGTTCTGGCCGAGGGGCCACGCGAGTCCCGGCCCACGGGATGCGTCTGCGCCTCGCCTGGGCCTGCGCCGACACCGAGCGCGGCCCGTACGTCCCACGCCGTTGCATGCTTAGGCTCTGCACTCTCTACTGCACGTGCGTTGTGCCTCAGTGACAACTAAGATGCACTCACGCGCACACACAGCCACATTTTGTGAGAACACACAGAAACGAAAAGGGACGCGTTAGCAGAGCAGAGCGGCTGCGGGTGCTAGGGAACGGGAGGGGTGTGGACATACCGGGAAATGAAGGCAGTGCAAAAGGCTCTCGTTGGTATAAACGAAAGAGCGTGACCTATTCCCGTCCGTGTGCCCGAGGCAGCGCAGACACAAGGAGCGGCAGCCGCAGGGCGGGGGAGGCGGAAGTTAAGGCGGGGACAGCGGCGGCCCGCCGGGAGCCAGAGGCGGCGGACGCTCCTCCTCGCTCCTCCTCGCAGCGCCCCCCCGCGGCCAAGGCCCGCCAGGAGCCAGAGGCGGCGGACGCTCCTCCTCGCAGCGCCCCCCGCGGCCAAGGCCGGCCAGGAGCCAGAGGCGGCGGACGCTCCTCCTCGCAGCGCCCCCCGCGGCCAAGGCCGGCCAGGAGCCAGAGGCGGCGGACGCTCCTCCTCGCAGCGCCCCCCGCGGCCAAGGCCCGCCAGGAGCCAGAGGCGGCGGACGCTCCTCCTCGCAGCGCCCCCTGCGGCCAAGGCCGGCCAGGAGCCAGAGGCGGCGGACGCTCCTCCTCGCAGCGCCCCCTGCGGCCAAGGCCGGCCAGGAGCCAGAGGCGGCAGGACGCTCCTCCTCGCAGCGCCCCCTCGCGGCCAAGGCCGGCCAGGAGCCAGAGGCGGCGCGGACGCTCCTCCTCGCAGCGCCCCCTCGCGGCCAAGGCCGGCCAGGAGCCAGAGGCGGCGGGACGCTCCTCCTCGCAGCGCCCCCTGCGGCCAAGGCCCGCCAGGAGCCAGAGGCGGCACGGACGCTCCTCCTCGCAGCGCCCCCCGCGGCCAAGGCCGGCCAGGAGCCAGAGGCGGCGGGACGCTCCTCCTCGCAGCGCCCCCCTGCGGCCAAGGCCCGCCAGGAGCCAGAGGCGGCGGACGCTCCTCCTCGCAGCGCCCCCTGCGGCCAAGGCCGGCCAGGAGCCAGAGGCGGCGGACGCTCCTCCTCGCAGCGCCCCTCGCGGCCAAGGCCCGCGCAGCCCTCTGGCTTGCAGAGCCCGAGGCAGCACACTTCCGTGCGGGCAGCCTGCCGCACTCCGTGAGGGCAGCGCAGGAAAGTGGCGCGGGGGCCTGGCACCGGGCAGACACACCTGCCCTCTTGGGCCTGGCCGTCCCTGACTAACCTCTCCCCGCCCAACAGGAGAGGAAAAAAATGATTGTTTCTTCCCAGCGTAGGAGATGACTTAAGCTGGAGCACGCAGAACATTCAGGAGTGGGTTTTTAGCAAACAGAAGCAGTGGCGAGGAGGCGTGTGGGGCGAGGGTCGCAGGAGGTGAGGTGGAGAGGCTCTGCCTGTCTCTGGCTGCGGAGCGTCCACTGGGCACTGCCGTGGGCCAGACCACGGGGCGGGGGCTCAGGCATGCCTGGGATGGAGTCGGCAGAGGTTTGCTGTGAAGGAGGCCAGAGAGGGCTGGAAATGGGCTGCAGAGAGCATGTGTGCATGTGTGTGTTTGGGTGTGAATGTGTATGTGTGAAGGAGTGAATGTGCATGTGTTTATATAACGTGTGTGTATGTGGGTGGATAGATGTATGTGAATGTAATGCATGTGTGTATGTACGTGTATTGCATTTGTGTGCTGTGTATGTGTGTTAGTGAATATGTGTATGTGCATGTGTTTATGATTGTACATGTGTACATTTGTGTGTACTGTATGTGTGCATGTATGTGTATGTGTGCACTGTTTGCCTGAGACATTAAAGAAAAAGCCAGGGCAGGCGGCGGCAGGGTAGCTGGTCCTTTAAGGAAGCCGCAAGCTGTCTCCCCCCCTCCCGGCGGCTGTGAAGCTCCCCTAATTGCAGCCAGCAGAGGCCTTCAGAGGCTGGAAGAAGTGGCAGCTTTATAAATAAGCGCAGGCTTCTAACGCTGAACCCCGAGGCCCCGAGGTGGGAGAGAGCTGCGCTGTGCTGGCGGAAGAGGCGGCCTGAGCCGCAGGGCGGCCGGCAGGGACGGCAGGCTGCGCCCGGCAGGGCTGGCTGCTTCTCCGGGCAGGTCGACTCCTCCTGGGCCTGCGACTCCATCAGCAGAGTGAAAGTGCTGGATCACGATCTCACAAGCGCTTTTCTCGTGCTCATGTTCTGTAACGTGCCTGTGGGGTCACAGGGCTGTCTGAGATGAGCACGAAAGCGCATCTGGGAGCAGCAGGCCGCCGCGGAGGGACCCGGGCTGCGCGGGCGCGTGCGCACAGCCGGTGGATGGCAGAGCCGGCCCGCGCCCAGGCGCCCCTCTCGGCACGGAGGGGCCTGTCTGCAGGGGGTGGCAGAGGTGGGGAAAGCGGTGGCCATTTACACGTGGGACCGGCAGCCCCTGGGCAGTGAGCTTCTCTGAACTTCCTTCTTAGCCGGAAGGGAGGAGCCAAAGGAGAAGGGCTGGACGTTGAGGCAGGAGAACGCACATCTGAGTGTGGCACAGACCCTGCATTCGACAGACGCTGCGGCGCGGGGTGCTCGCCGGCCTGGCCCCACTCACGCAGGCGCGGCGGAGGCGGCGGAACTCTGCCCGGCGCCGGCGCTGCTGTCTGCAGTCTGACGCGCTCGGGCTCGGCTGAAGGCAGGTGCCACTGCCTGGCTGAACAAAGGGCTGGAAGCCTGGCAGGGCCCGTACTGTGATGGGACAGTGACCACTGTTCCCACTTGCCCAGGACAGTCTGCGTTTATGCCTGTTGTCTGGTGTGGTGATCAAAATTCACACCGAGAAGTGCCCTAGTCCAGCTGCTGAATTATGTGGTCACCCATCGATGGACAACAGGGTGATGCTAAAGAAGAAAGACTCGACTCTTGAGAATTCTTGACTTTGAGAAGGGAAAGGACCTCTGTTCACTGCAGAATCCCCCCAAAATGTTCTGCAGGCTTCAGCTGGAGTCACGTGAGGGAGAAATCCTGCGTTCTCCCACATTAGAGTGAGGTGTGGCGGAAGGCTGGAAGGGACCTCGGTGTCTGAGTTAGAGAAGGCTCCCTGGGCCCCGAGGGCGCCGCTGCCTATGGCGCTCACTGTAAGCACGTCCTTCCTGCCTGGTTCCCGGCTCCCGGGAACCAGGAACTACAGCCAGCTCTTCAGACGTGAGGCGTTACTCTCTACTAACAAGTCCAGCTACCTTCTCTTACAAATAGAGCAAGAGGTGGGGCTGGGGGAAGGATCAGAACCTGCTAGCAGCAAAGCGTGAGCTGGGCCCCAGGCGTGCTGAGCCTTGTGTCCTCCCATTCGGATGGGGCAGGGTGCCCGCTGGCGGCAGGACCTGGGCAGTGGACGCAGGAGCAGCCCTCGCTCCCACCCCACCTCCATTTCCGTCCATACGGCCAGGTGAGGGCCTGCAGGTCCCCATGCAAGGTCCTGCTGCTGCTGCTATGGGGCCACAGCTGGAGGGGTCAAGGGGCTTCCAGGGCTCCCTGGGCGGCCCGCCTGGGAAGCTCTATCAGACGCCGCACCGTCCACCAGGGGAGGCGGGAAGCTTCCAGGAGAGGCTTTGTTGAGAGCCACAGACTGTCACATGGCTGTGGGGCCCTTTGCCGGCGCCCAGGACACAGCAGGGCCACGTGCTCGTGGACACTGGGGGCGGGCCCTGGGAGGCTGCCTATCTGGGCCCGTGGGACCCAGACACCCTCCCCTCTGTGGCTGGACTGTTCTGCTGGCACTGGCTCCGGGGCATCTGGTTTGGGGGTACTTGCTGGGGCTCCCCTTCCTCCGAGGCTGGGTGCCCGCACGCTGGGCCGTGCTGCTGCCCTGCTCCTGCGCTCCACTCGGCCAATGGGAGGAGCAGCTCTGCCTCGGGGTGGACAGGGCGAAACGGTTAACTTTAAGAAGAAATTAACTTCTTTGAGTTTCTGGTTCCTTAGTAGGAAATGCAGGGAACAGTGCCCCATGCAGGGGTTCAGGGAGGGACAAATGTATTCAGGGCAAGTATTAAGGGCCAACAACACACCGGTGTGTATGAGGAGCTGACCCGGTGGTATCTGTTGTTATTAACTCTAGCCAGTGCTTCATTTAATCTCATTATCACCGGCCTGAAAACTGAGCAAGGAACCTGGGGGTCATCTTGGCTTTTCCTTTACCATCCACAGATGACCAATAACTAAACTTGCCAGTTTTACCTCCTAAATATTTCTTAAATCCATCCTTTCTTTTTTGTCTTTTTAAAATCTTAACGACCATCACCTTGGGTCAGGCCACCGCCCTGTCCTGCCAGGCTGCTGCAGCGGCCCACCTGCACCCCGCCACTCCGCAACCCTGCCGCTCGCCCGCCACCGAGCGCGAGACGCAGAGCTGACCCAGCCCTCCTGCCCCAGCGACACCCCGCTGCCCCAGCCTGGGCTTTTCCAGCCACATCTCCCACCAGTCTCTGCCTTTCAATTTGCACTGCAGCCACTGAATGGCTTGTATTCTGCCTTCTTCCCACTGAATCACACACGTGCACATGTGTACAAACACATGCACACGGGTACAAACACACACACACCCCACTGCTCCTGCTTGCTTTCCTATCTTTGCTCATGCCATACTTCCTGCCTTAAACGCCTGCTTCCCCCCACCTTCCTGCTCTCCCCCACCCTTTGAGAACAGCTTAGGGGCACCCCTTCCCACAAGCCCTCTCCAGCCTCCTCATTGCTGTAGGTGCTTCACAGTAGCCTGTGCATACCAGTGGTCATCCCTGCAATGGTTTTGTTTGTTTGTTTGAGACAAGGTCTCGCTCTGTTGCCCTGGCTACAGTGCAGTGGCATCATCATAGCTCACTGCAGCCTCAAACTCCCAACCTCCAGTGATCCTCCTGCCTCAGCCTCAAAGAGCACTAGCATTATAGGCATGTGCCACTGTGCCCAGCCTTTATAATGTTGTCTTATAATTAATTAGTCTCCCTCCAACCTGGACAGTGACATACTCAGGGCAGCCACCAGATCCTGCTCGTCTCTGCGTCTGCAGTGCCACCCCCAGCCCACGCCTGGGCTCACTGTGGCTTACTCAGTGAGTGAACAAGGTGGCCCAGACGCGGCATGTGGTGAGGAGTTTGGGGAGAGGCGGCTCTTTTCCAATGTATGGGAAAGACAGATGTGCTTTCTGGGTACGTGAAACAGACCAAGGCATGATCCTGACATCTTAGTGAAAGAACACTAAGGGGGTTAAACAAGCGACAAGGAGGAGGAGACATTTCCAGAAACCCAAAGCTGGGCACAGCTGCCTCTTACTTACCTTCCCTGGGTGAGACGGCAGCCGATGGCGGGTCGCGGGCCTGGCACGCTGGGCAGGCGTGCCCGCAGGACAGAGCTCCTCGTCCTTCCAGGGCCCGCTATTGGACTTTCTGTCCACCTCAGACTCAGGACATGTGGGAGCCGCTGTTCACACGGCAGGGAATGAAACCTACAGGACTCATGACCCTGGAGAAGTGCTATGAGCAGAAAACACAGAAACATCAGAATAATTCTGCACAGACTCGTGCCCGAGCCACAAAGGCGATAAAGAGAAGCCGCAGCCACGGACCTTTGAGGCTGGAGGGCCAGGAGCCAGCTTTTCCGCGGCACGCCCCGCAGGACTGGCGACCCACAGGCAGTGCCGCTTGGAGTTGGGACAGTCTAGCGACAAGAGCCACAGAAATGTCCCGTCCTCAGGGCGGAGACAGGCGGTGGGGATCGGAGTCCCGCGCAGTGTTGCATGGAAGGGGCTCCTGGCAGCCTTTCGTCTTGGCTCTTCCAGCTTGGTCTTTGCCGCCTCAAACCGTGCAGGTCCTGGCCGTGCTGGGAGAAGCCTCGCCTGGTGTGGCCGGGTGGGCAGGTGGCAGGCAGGCGCTGGAGCTCACACAGAGCTCTGTGTGCAGCTGGGCGGCCGTGCGGCCTCCCTCGTGGGTGCGGGACATCCACGCTTCCCAACAGCCGCCCAGCTTGTTGCTCGGCACCTCAAAGCTGGGAGCTCCCACCCACTCTCGTGGTGTCCGTCTCCACATCTGCCAGCTACTGCGGGGGTCATGTGTGGCTTCTCCCTCGGTAGTTAGTGCCTTTGAATGGATCCTCAGCTCTTTAGGGAAATTCTTAGACTCCGACTCCCCACTGTGCGTCCGCTACCCTTTCTCTTGCCTGCGTGGAACACTTGTCACTCCTTCATGCTGTGCCCTTGGTCCCCCTGTCCCGGGCTCAGGTCTCCTGCCCCTCTCTCCAGCGGAGCACAGCTGCACAGCTGGCGCCACTAGGGGCCACGGCACTGGGGCCATGGTGCCTGTCTGCGCAGCCCAGCCCGGGTGTCAGTCACCAACAGCGCTCTGCCTTCCTTCCTCCTCCTCCTCCTCCTCCTCCATTGTAAGACCACAGTCTACACATGCAGTTTGTATCTGTGTACTTTTCTCAGGGCTCCAAGGCTGTTGGGAGGCATTACTCATGACTCAATTTGGTGGAAATCTATCTAGATACCCAAGGCTGAGTTAAATGTACCAAGTGTTTGTGACCACCTCTTTCACGCCGTCATTATAGGGGAGCAGGGTGGCAGAGATCTGAAATCTGACAATCAAGTACTCAGCAAAACGTCAGGGGGGCCCACCAACATGTGCCACCAGGCGACTTTACGTGGCAAAGTGTTGCCACAACCTGCTGCTGCACGTGGTAAATGTAACCTTAAAGACGACTCCAGTTCCAAAGGCTGGGAGGCAAGCTGACTTCTTTGAAAAGAGAGGAGGCCCGTGTCTGCAGAGAGCAGTTAGAAAACAGCAGTCGTCTGTCTGCATGGCCTGGAGACGTCACTCCTAAAACTGCACTCAACATCCTTGCTGTCCCCAACCCACCTCTACAAAGCACTGTCATTCCCGCTCAGTTCTGAGCTACTTGCCTCCTTGTGTCTGTGCTGACATACAGCTGAACACAAGCAAAGCCTGGTGCCAGGGTGCATGTTTTGATGGGACACATCCCATTCTCAGTAGTGCACACTCCAGGGAAACAGGCCTTAACGTGTGAACTGTTGGTTTTCTCTTATACCCAAGAGAGCCAAAGAGGACTCATGTTGCTCAGTAATTGGGGTTCTTTAGGAGGAAAGGCCCTTCTCACTCAAGAGGAAGAAAGCAGAGTCCTATCCAGCACGGGATATGAAAAGAGCAGGCAGCCAACAGTGTTTGCAGGAAGAATGACCTGACCAGATGCAAACGATTTATGCCTGCATGGGAGGTCCTTCGGCCTGAGAATTTTTTACCTACCTTTTGAAAGGGTTGGAAGCAGCCAGCTATAGGTGGCCTCATGTCAGGAAGGCTGCGCACCGTACTGGGCAGTTCCTGAAGATGCTAACAAAAGCTGCTCTTACTCTGCAATTATCACCGTGCCTGGCCTTCTGAAAAGGGAGATTGAACAGTGTGTTTCTTTTTAGAAGAAGGTCCAGAGAACATGAATCCTATCAAATATTAGGTTGGTGCAAAAGTAATTGCGGTTTTGGACTGTGAATTTTAAATCATTATGAGTAGGGTCAAACACATCTTTATTAATCAAACTAGGAACCATTACAATCAACACATTTTTGCCAACAAGAAATAGGTTTGTTTATCCCTGTAGTGTAAAAATCCATGCTTTGGGATTCGAGGACTCTTGGAAAGCATTTTCTGCATCCTGCTGGTTGTGGAAGCGTTTTCCCTGTGAGAAGTTGAGATGCTTGGAGAAGCAGTGGTGGGATGGCGAGAGGGCAGGTGAATGTGGTGGATGAGGCAAAGCTTCGCAGCCCAATTCATTCAACTTTGAAGCGCTGGCTGTGTGACGAGTGGCCAGGCGTTGTCATGGAGAAGAATTGAGCCCTTTCTGTTAATCACTGCCGGCTGCGGGCGTTGCGGTTTTCTTGTGCATCTTATGGATTTGCTGAGCACACTTCTCAGATGTAACGGTTTCACCAGAATTCAGAAAGCTGTAGTGGATCTGACCAGCAGCAGACCACCAAACAGGGACTATGACCTTTTGTGGTGCAAGTTTGGCTTTGGGAAGTGCGGTGGAGCTTCTTCTCCAACCACTGAGCTGGGCCCCACCGGTTATTGTATAAACTCCACTTTTCACTCACATCACAATCCAATTGAGAAATGGTTCATTGTTGTGTACAACAAAGAGAAGACAATGGTTTTTTTGATTTTCGATCAGCTCATGAGGCACCCACAATATCCAGCTTTTTCACCTTTCCAATTTGCTTCAAACACCCCGTGACTGCAGAACGGTCGACATTGAGTTCTTTGGCAACTTCTGATGTAGTTGTAAGAGGGTCAGCTTCGAGGATTGCTTTCAGTTGGTTGTCGTCAACTTCTGAAGGCTGGCCACCGCGCTCCTCGTCTTCAAGGCTCTCGTCTCCTCTGCAAAACTTCTTGAACCCCACTGCACTGCATGTTCCTCAGCAGTTCCTGGGCCAAATGCAGTGTGATGTTGCGAGTTGTCTCTGCTGCTTTACAACCTGAACTCCAATAAGAAAATCACTTGAATTTGTTTTTTGTCTAACATCATTTCCATAATCTAAAATAAATATAAAATAAACAGCAATAAGTTATTAGCAAAACAATAAATAAATGTATTTTAAAATAATGTGTAATATAACAACACCTATTTAAGAATGTATTCCAACATCAAATGGCAAATTTCAACAATGCTAAAACCACAATTACTTTTGCACCATCCTTCTCTGGCTTGGTAATTAAAATGGCACTTTACTCATAAATGCAGGGGCTATACCAATACTGACATAACACTGTCAGTGCATGACAGTACTGTTGGGTTGTACTGACATCTGTCTTAAAGCGCTTGTGGCACTTCCTCTGCAAGGAAGTGGTGTTACTGTTTTCATTCCATCGACAAAGAGGTGAAGGGGAAGAGGTTGTGGAGAAGGAGCACAGACACCTAAGTGCCAACATCAGACTAAGCACTCGTGCATGAGGCAGCTGTAGGCCTCTCTGGACAGCTGAGTCCTGGGCGTGTGGCATGGAGGAGCCATTTGACGTATGTTGGTCCTATTTCATCTTCGTAAGTTGTAGTCCCCAGCCCCCTGGGGCCATCCATGGCCTGTTAGGAAACAGGCCCGTCCATCCCCACTGAGGTCCACACCACCCCCCACGACACCCCAACTCCTACCCCGGTCTGTGGAAAATTGTCTTCCATGAAACCAGTCTCTGGTGCCCAAAAGGTTGGGGACTGCTGCTCATAAGGACCCTGTGAGGGTCTTTTGTTTTATAAATGAGAAAACAGCATCTCAGAGAGATTCATTTGTCCAGGAATTGAAGGCAGGTCTGTCTGAGTCAAAGTCTATGTGCTCTGTCATCTATCTCAGACAGCTCTGACCTCTGTAACTTCTACAAGGTTGGAACCCACTGCATTGGATAATGCTGCCTCTATGAACAAATATCTCAAAATTCCACCCGAAATTCAATTAGGTTAAAACTGCTGCCTGGGAGCTGGTGACACCTTAGGAGTACCATTTGTGATGGTCTTAGAATTTGGGATGAGAGTGGGAAGAAGAAAAGTTAATTTATTTATGAAATCTATGAGTGCCTTAGATAACCCTTTTGATCTATTTCTTGGACTCTCTAGAGAAAGCCCTTTGTACAAAGAGGCTCTCATCTCCTTTGCTGTACAGAGGAAATAAACACTCCATCACACTGCCCTTTAAAAGAGTGACATAGTTTTTGGTCTAAATGAATTGGGCCTGTCACTTTTAAAGTCATTTATTCCAGTAAAGGATGGAGAATTTATTATTTTTCAAAACAGATCACTGTGGTGCTGACCTAAAAAGGCCTGGCTGAACCTGCAGGGTGGGCATGGCCACGGCGGGCATCCTGTCACACCAGCACTCGGCGCCTTTCAGTGTTAGGTGCCGCAGTGACATTTTCGTTTTATTTACTCAACTCTGAAGTAAAAGAAGAAATATTTCATGAAATTAGCCATTCACTACTGCAAATATGTTAGAAACACTAAAAATGGAATTCATTTCTCCCTAGCTAGAGAAGTAACTCTAAACATATAATTAAGACTAAAGAGATTTTTAAAAAGCTGGCCAGCAGTCAAGTATATCATTGATTTTGCTCCACTTTTGGTACACGCGTTGCTGAAGCAAGCACTGTTACTGATTTTGAGATAATAGATTCATGTGTGTCTCTCTTCTCACTCCATTCTCCTTATAAGAACATTGAGATATTACATACATATGCAGTTATTAATTTCAAGTATTTTGTGAGAACTTCACATGGGTTTATCACTGGGCTAGATGTTGTAGGAGACACCAAAGAAACAAAAGAACTCGTCCCTTGCTAAATGTCAGAGGAAAACAGCAAACTCCTCAGTTAAAGTCTAGCACATGACAAGGGGCAGGAAAAGCTAAATCCTTTTCCGCCCACCTTTTCTTAGAGGAGCAAGCGGCCTCCTGCAGGGCAGCAGGAGAGTGAGGCAGGTGTTCTCCAATAAACCCGCCTAATGGTGGTGCTGAGCCAAGTAGTCTAAAGCTTAAAGTCCAAGTCTAGATATCAGAAACTGTAAGGAAACCTATTTTCTTCAAATCTTCATTTTATGAAGTATAAAATGAGAATAAAACCTGTCTACTGTGCAGTTATCTAAAGATCTTTTTATGATCCAAGAATAAAAAGGGCTACAGAAATGCAAAGTTTATTTATTACTAAGACTCAGCAGGGACTAATTCCATACATAACTCCTTTGGGCCATAACAGCTTGGCAAGGGCTCTCCTGACTCCTTCCAAGATTAAGCTCCTCATCTCTGTGCACATAAAAATCAATCTGCTACATAGCTTGAAGAATCCTTGTCATTATGCCCCTGAACACCCACTAACCATTCCTATAGGCCAAGAAAAGTCTTTACAATCTTCTGTGACTCCCCCCAGCATGTTCTACTGAAAAAGATCTAATGTTCATTTGGAAGCACAGGCAGGCACTTGGGTCTAAAAGAAATACCATGATCTGGGACAGGTGAAGTGTTGCTGGAAATCTGGGCCATTTGTGGATTCCTAGAACAACCATTCTCTAGAAACTGGCTATAAATACCTTTAGAAATAATTTCCTTTCAAAGGACTGGGCAAAACATGCCAACTGGATTTTTACAAATGAAAGGTTTACTTTGGCAAAACGCTATCATCACATCCAAAGGCTCATTAACATCTTTGTAGTTAATTCGTGGGATGACACTGCCACCTGGTGGTGGGCACACACACAGCGCACACAGAGTTCTGCAACAGGGAGATTACACGCTCTGTTCACAGACCAACCAAAGCTGTTAATAAATACATAAACTAAGCTCCAAGAACACCCCTTCCTACAGAGGGGCTGATTCTCCTAAAAATGGTCCCATATGTGTAATAAAAAAATAAATTAAGCTTGTGTGACCTGAGCAAAGGACATTCCTACCCATTCAATTCTTAGTACCAGGTGTACTGAAGGATGTGATTAAAAAAACAAAACAAAAACAAACAAAAAAACACTTGACTATACAAAAAAAGTCTGAAACATTTTACTTCATATTGCATATGCTTTTTTAAAAAGGCGGAAACATTTAGGGTAACAGCAGTTGACAATGAAAGAACCTTGTGCTGGCATTCTAGAAGGACCTTGAAAATCAGTTGTAAAAGGATTTGCTTTTACATAGTCTTTTTCATGGCTGCTTGTGTCATGCTGAAGAGATAGGCTTCATAGATTATATTTAAGAAGTTGTCATCGTTCTGGAAAACAAAATCAAAAGACCCAAAGAAATGTAATTTGGTTGGTAGAAACACAAGTCTCCTCTGTCTTGGAGCTGAACTGGCATTTGGATACTATGATGCTCATCTCTACTGTTTGACCTACCAGCTGGCAGCTTCTAAGTGCACGTGTGAATGGTAAGTGGGGCTGGAGGCAAGGCCCGACGGAGCTGCTGGTGTTCGATGGTCAGTGTGTGAAGCAGCAAGTGCTCATTACATGCAGACGGATGGGCAGCCCTGCCACGCAGCAGCACGGAACAAGGTTTACTTGAGAAAGGCCTGGGTCTGCCGCGTGAAAGACAAAGGTCTCTAGTTGATGGGCGCACTGGGAGGACAGGATCCAGGCCAGTACTCTCAGTTTGCTTGAGAGATTGCTGTGATTCTCACAGGCCCTCCACATTGCCCACAATGTGTCTACTTTTGTTTTTGGCATTAACTATGGTTTCACTCACAATAGGCTTCATGGGTATCTCATAAAAGCCAGTATAATCCTCCCTGTGGGTTATGGAAAATTTCTGGCCTTGGCAAGTGGACAAGAGTTAGGCTGGTAGTCTCTGGGCTCTTTTGCCAGGCTGAGGGGTGAGAGGGAATCATGGTCTAATCAGTGGTTTTCTCTTTTTGGAGACAGAGTCTCTCACTCTGTCACCCAGGCTAGAGTGCAGTGGTGTCATCACTGCAGCCTCAAACTCCTGAGCTCAAGCAATCCTCCTGCCTCAGCCTCCCAGAGTGCTAGGAATACCACCATGAGTCACCAAGCCCAGCCTGGTTTTCTTGATTTTTAATTGTAGATACTTCTCCCTCCCACTCAAATTCTGTAAAGTCAGTAATTCACCCACATTTCACATTCCCCTTCACTGCCTCTTGGCACCCACACACAGAGCAAGCCTTACTCTCAGGCAATGAGGAGAGTGACGCTGTCTGTTTTCCCTGCAAAGTAGCCACACAGTTCCTGTGCGAGAGATTGTGCTTTAACAACAGGCGAAGACTAAAAACAGGCTGCTGGGTGACTCCTAGCAGCGCACCAGGAGGGTGGCGTCTAGGGCACAGGAAGAGTAAAGTGCACGCAAAACTGTGCTTATTTACAGGCCGTGTGAGGTCTCAGGCCGGACGCTCAGCCTCGGTTTCCTGTCTCATAGAAAAGGAAAAATAACAGGGCTGTGTAGAAGGACCGAATGAATTGAGATATATATATATATATATATATATATATATATATATATATATATATATATATATATACAGCACTTAAAACAGGACCCAGCACACTATTGTTGTCTCATTAGTTCATAGACAGGTGAGACAAGGGGCTGACAAGGAATCCCGTTACCGGGAGTCCTAATAATGAGCAGGTTTCAAAAGTTTTTGTTAAAATATGCCCTTGGCAGCCACAGCCAACACTCGCTCCCGTGCCTGTTTCCTACTTGTTCCGCAATCTGCTGGCATTCACTCAACAGACACTGTTGCCCGTGCCTGCTCTGGCCTCTACTGCCCACTGGCAAGTTCTCTGTTCGGGGCCCCTGCAGCACCCAGAGTCCTCTCGGTGGTGGCTTAATCATCAGCGGGTGCTTCCTTCTTTTCTGATAGGTGACAGGGTGGAGGCTTTAGTCAGTCCTCCAAATTACAAAATCCTTGAAGAGCTGGGACACCCAAAGCTGCAATCAGCGTTCTCGATACCACCTTGCTAACTGAGCACAGGAGCCGTCAGGCTTTAGGTGAGCCGCTACACATCTCCCTCATATTCTTAGGGGGTACTAAACAGGCAGCAGCTGAGTCTTTATTTCACAGCCACAACCAGCATGTCAGCAGGCTTGGGAAGGGAGGAAGGGAGACGACGTGCCCTCTCACCTGAACGAGGTGCAGCAGTGCTTCCTGGAGCTGGAGCTTGGTGAGTGGGCCGCTGCTGACCGCAGAGGGCTCCGGGCTCTGCACAGGCAGGAGGAGACTGGTGGTGGCTACAGGTGGCTCTTGGCCCCCCGCAGGCAAGGGCCTGCCATCCCTTTCCTTGGCTGGCACGGAGGAGGACTGTGTGAACACCATGGGGGTCATGAGCAGAGAAGGAGCTGGTGTCGCAGGGACGTGCTGAGGCGAGCTGACCTGCTCAGAGCAACACACACACAGAAGGCAGGATGAAGGGGCAGCTCGCTGGCGCCAGACAGCGAGACACAGAAGCCCCTCCCAGCAGTGGACACAGAGGAATTTCTATCTTAATTGTCCACAGCTCTGCTAGGGAGGAAGAACTTAAAGATCACTGATTGCTGCTTAATTCTCCAAGTATTTTCCCTTCGTCATTACCAGGCAGCTCTGATAGTCTGCTGTGGTGGCCATTGCTCCCACTGCATAAAAAACTTGGCCTCCTGAGTAATATTTTATTTCTCAGGCCTATCATCATTATTTAGCAGCATGTACTAGGGATGGCTGGCCTTTTCTGCAGGCCTAGCTGTCCACCCCCTGGCCTAAAGGTCTAACAGCCATGGAGCTGCTGCCTTTGCTCGCTGAGGGCATGCCCTTCCCGTCCTGTCACCACCCCTCACTCTCACTGGGAGGGAGAGTGCCTTGGGAGTCCGGCCCTGAGCCCTTTTCTGATGGGGTCTGCTAGCTCGTCCTTGCCGCGCTGGCGGCCTTGGCACTGGCTGCTGCTCGGCGCTGCCGGGACTGCCTGTCGGGCAAGTCTGCCTTGCTCACCTGCTACAGACCCAAACCGAGTTTTCTAACAGCCTTTTCAGTTACACAAGTGACATTCTGATCCCCACCTTACTGACTCCTACAGCTATCATTTGTTTCTAGCTCAGGTAAGAAAAAGAATGTTTTCTATTTCTTTCTTTCTCCTAATATCCCAGAAGAACTCCTGAAAGGGAGATAAAAGTCCAGCCATCTAGAAGTTGCTATAATTTTATAATCATTCCCTTAGCATCTTTTTGAGCAAAAACCAGCCTAGCAGAAAAATGGGTTGTTTGTTCCTTTTAACTTGTCCCTGCCTGACATTTTGAGGAGGGGTGTTGAGACTCCTGCCCCCAGAGCATTAAGAGCACAGCGTGGGCTGACAAAATGCACATTCTCCTTACTTGGCTCTTGACATTTGTGAGTACTGAAAAGAAAAAAGAACTATACCTGCAGAAATAAGTCAGACTATTAACCCTAATTATCGAATTCTAATCAGCAAAGAGAAAAAAAGCAGAAATTTTAAAAAGAGGCTCAATATTACATTGAAGTGAAGATGAGGGTTAGTTGCCAATATTGTTTGTATAGACAGGAACTCAGATTTGGGATTTTAATAAATAATACATGATAACATTTTGACTAAGGGTCTCACATATACAAAGGCTTACAAGACATGCTTAAGATCCCTGTTTTCAAAAAAGTGAAAGATTTTTAAGGAACTATTAAAAGCTACATAACAAAAGGCCAATGATATATGTGATAAGTAGGGAAAACTTTCCAATTTTTAAACCCAATGCATTTGCAATCCATTTGTATGAACCCAAAGGGAAAACAATTCAGAGTCTAGTCTCCAGATGTTACCCACAGGCAGACAATCAATAGCTTGTGCTTTTCTCACTGCTGCAAGTTATTGATGGATACAGAGAACCATCTTCTCTAAAGGAGAGAAAATTTCTAAATATTATAATATTTTCCCCTCTCTGGCAGTTTGTGGGGGTGCACGGAGGTGGGTAGCATATTTATCTCTCTCTGATTTTCATTAAGCTACACTGATGATAGAGAAATAAAAACAGGCTATACCTTTAAGGAGTTAATATGTTTTTTGTTTAGTTCCAAAACCTACACGATTGTGGGCTCTCCAGAGGCAGGGAGGCTCTTTCCTTCATCATTATGTACCCACACGTACTGTCATGACTGACATGTAGTAAATGCTCAAAAATATTTACTAAACAAATGAATAAACAACAATTTACTGTGTGCTGAAAAAACAAGAGGTCAGATGTTTGGTATCCCAGAATGATTTCAAGGCAGACCAAGTTTCCATAGTCAAAGGCTAGGGTATTCTCCCATGTCTGTGCTGGTCTTCAGACATTATGAAGATTTAACTCTACAAATACATTACCTCTAAAGGGGCAGGGGGAGTTCCCAGACTGCTAAGCTAAATGAAGATTCTCTCTCCAGGCAGAAAGCCGAGGCAATCAAGACGCACAGTGTGGCCTTTGGTGCCCTGCTCTCAACAGCAATGTCTGTGATGCCTGGACCCTGGAGCACAGAAGTGGATTCTAGTTTCACTGCATTATAGTTATGCTTTTTCTTTCTTTACTTCCTTTCTCCCCTACTCCGTACCCCCAGTAGAAACTCACCTGAAAAAGAGGAGTCTGCTTTTCTGTGCTGGATGTCTTGTTGATCCAGGATTCCAAGGGCCGCCCTGTTCTAGAGCTCTGAGCAACCACAGGAAACTTGGCCGCCAGGGATGGGCGGCTGGGCGCATGCAGCTGCTGCTCCTGCTGCACAAGCTGAAGCCCCCTCAGTAACTCCTGAGGGGAGATCACTCCAGAGCTGTCAGTCTGATTGCCAGAGAGGAGCAGTGCTTGTCTTGGGAGTGTGCACTGTACCTTTCCATAAGCCTGATGTCCTAGTGTCTGAGGTGGAAGGGAGCCACTGAAATAGACCAGTGGCGACCGAGCCAGACCCTTTCCTGAAGCCACAGGGGTGGCAGAAGTGGGAGCTCTACTGCAGCTTGCTGCCCCTGGGGCACTCTGAAGTTTCTCTAACAGGTTCTGAGTTCTGGAAGTGCTTTGCACACCATGAGAAACCCCAGTGTTGTGGGGGGACCCTGGCTGGACACATCCAGTAAACACTTCCCCCGAAGAATGGGTACTGCCATTTTCACAGGGCCAGTTTTCAGGCAGCTCTGACAAGGGGTGGAGGTCTGCACTCCTGACCATGAGCTTCTGAATGGCCGGACAGAGCTGCTTCTCAATGGGGGATGAGCATCTCCTGGGTTCCTCATAGGACAGGGAGCGTACAGCCCCTTGCCTGACTGGAAACTTCTCTTGCTGCTGCTGCTGCTGCTGGTGGAAGGACTGTGGAGGCTCCATGGCTCCCTGACATGCAGCTTTGCCCTGTTTCCCAAACAGAGCTGTCAAGGATAAGTGTTGGGGTTCAGGGTCTACGACCTGGAAAAAATAAAAATATCTGAGAATGGGTCCACGTGCAGTTTTTTTTATATGGGTGGGCTATGAAACATAACTTACTTAATTAATGATTTTTGTCTATTTACAAAGGATGGATTAGAGAGGATTAAAAAGTTAATTCTAAAAATCTTTAAAAATGTGAGACTTCCTTTTTAATTCCAAAATTTTTCATAGCATTCTCCCCCACCATCCCCAAGATAGTTGTTGTATTTTCGTATCTGTTGATTGATAAAATATGATCCTTGAGGGGTCTGGACTTTCACAGTTGGGGACCACTGTGGTATGAAATTATACACACTAAAAGGTAACCAATCTCTTCAGCAGGGATCTGTCTAACCCTGCAGACCACAAGGAGATACTAAGAATACACAGGAATTTGAGGATTTCAGGACTCCTGGGAGTTTTTCACAGAATTATAGAAACCTAGGGCTGGAAAGAAACATAAGTCATTTAATCTCATTTGATCCTATCAACTATATACTGGTAGCATTTAAAAAATCATCAAATACAGAGAGTCTACCTTGGCCCAGCCAGATACAAAGCTACTTCCTTCCTGTTCCATAAGATCTCTACCTCTTTCTGTTGCTTTCTGCACTGTTGCACTAAGAAAACATAATCTTCATTCTAAAGTCAACATATTCTGGTCTCTCTATTAGAATATAATAAAAAATTTCCATGGAAAGTGAACAATGAATAAAGAGCTAAAAAAATTAGAAAAGACTTTTTTAAAAAAAATTCAGTGTAAGACTTTCATTAGCTAGTATTTTGACTCCATGTTCATTTTCACAATTGATTTAAACTAATTCCTTCTATTAAAAAAGCCTCTTTAATTAAAAATAACCATGATAAAATGACACAGCCACATTATGTTTACAATCAACAATGGGGACCTGCAGATTAGCAATTTTTGTTATTGCTATACTACCCTGAAAAATATATATACTGATATAAAAGCTGCTGTAATGTTTATATTTTAGATTGAAAATACAGCAAGAAGTCATCAGGTCTACAGAGGAATCTGATACTACTCCTTTAGACTCTCAGCTCTCTGAGAACAGGTACCCCATTCTGTAGACACAGCACCCCACAATGCACCTGGTGTTAAGGAGGCGCTCAGAAATGGTGAACTCAATTTTGTTGCCTCGGTGGTTGTTCTGTCAGTGGCCTTGGGGAAGCACCTACCCCAGAAGAATATGGACCAATGGGTAATGTTCCTGTCACCTCTGACAATGTTATTAGTGGCCTATTGCTTTTTTAAAAAATACATTATCTTTTAAGGAGTTCAAGTCCACAAAAGAGTAGCACAGAATGTGGTAAATGCTAAAAGTAAAAATTTTAACCCTTTTCTAAGAAAAGTAAGTTATTAATCATTAAAAAATCTCTAATTTGAAATCTCTTTTTCCTGGATTTGCCATAAAGCATTCTACAGCAGCACCAGACCCTCTCGTGACTGCGCTCTGGGTCAAAGCTTGTTAGGAACCTCACAGAGACACTGAGTATGAAAAGCAGCGGATTTTGTACCTGGCTGGGCTGAGGTGTGCGCTGCTGCTGGTTTTCACTGGGCTTCACTGGAATTGGTTTGATGAGATTGGGGTTGTCATAGATGGCAGATGAACTGGTTATCTTTTTTGGCTCAGAACAGGTTTTATACTGAAATGGAAAAAAAAAACTCACTTCATTTTTGGTATGAAATAAACTTTAGTCTTTTTAAAAGAATATACCTTCTGGCTTCTTATCTAATTGGTAGATGGCCATTTTATGATACATTTTTATGTACAAAGGAAAATCCCTTCAATTTTTCTGAATGAGCTATATTTGAGTATAAATCAAGTTCAAATTTAATTTTTTGTAACTGCACAATTCAGTGCTCTAAAATATTACCAACAGCATCAGCCTGTAGGACAGAGAGGCTCTTAGATACTTAGATAATTGAAAGGCTATATATATGCTTAAAAGGTAATAGTTTACAAATTATGTAGTCTAATGCTTTTCAATGATAAACAATTATAAAAACTATTCCTTAAATAACGTTGCAGGATTATAGTAGGGTTTTTCCCTCCATTAGCAGTTAACTTATAATAAAATTGGAGAGATGTTGAGTATATTTAATCAAAGCAACTAAACCTTTTTGGTCTACAAATCAAAAAGTAGAGCTGACTTAAACCACTGATTTTAAAATTGCTAACATCATCTTTATTTAACAAATGACTTCTTGCATAAACAGAATAATTCAAATATGAGTGTTCTGAACCACTTACTACCAATTAGAATTTTGTAGTGAAAGATACAAGAGACAAGCCTCATCATTTCAAACATTGACTCATTATCATACATTGATCTAACCAACCATGCAATTGCTTCATAACAAAAAGAGCATAGCAATGAGGTTGGTGTCTATTTTGCAAAAACACCAAATAAAACAATATAAAAATGCCATCTTCTGCACCATAGACTCTCTAGCATTATTAGTTTCAAATGTACAGTCAAGGCCTGTGGCCAGAAAATATTTCATACTGTACCTGACATGGAATGTGCTTTAAACACAATCTGTCCCTCAGGAACCCATGGTTCCCAATGCATTCTACAGTTATTGAGGTGTATTTTCTAATTCAAAGATCTAGGAGTATGGGGCCTATCACTGCTGTGTTCACTTAGGTTTGTAAAGTTACCCATACAAAAGACAGATTATTTCCTTCCTAGCATTGCCAATAATTTGGATATTTGGCACAAGCATTAAGTGGGATATGAAATCACTTTATAAGTCATTAAGTCATAAAGTATTATTTCTAATTCTTAGGTGAATGATGGTACTTAATGGTATGGCTGCATGGAGCCACTGGCCTGGCTTTCCAAGAAATGAAGAAGCAAGACAAGAACGCAGCCTACGATATGGTCCCTTACAAAATTGTAGCATGAAAAGCCTTTAACTTCCCCTTGCTATTTAAAAGAAAGTGGATGCTTAACTTTCACTGAATCACCTCTTCTGTACTTCTTTGTTTTCTATGTTCAAGAACACTGAATTTCAAGCAAAGAAAAATGGATTTTTCCCACCTTCCCTCTGCGCATATTCATGTAGGCCAAGAGGCTGCTTTGTCTCTTGATATGCATAACCCTGACAGCTTCTGCTAATGCAAATGTATCTCTAGAAGCTGTTTTCTATGTCACTACAGCTGTCTATCTACCCATGTACAAAGCCATGCTTTTATGTAAGAATTGTTCCCTCTTATCAAATTGCTCAGAATTAATCATCCATCTCAATAGTTTGTAGCTTGTTTTCCAGTTGTTTAATTTTCTATGCTGCTCTACACCAACATATCTTTAAAATACTTGTGAAAAAAACAGTTTTCCAAAAAAGTGAATCATGGATTCTTTTAAAACTTCAAAAACTATGTCACATAATCCTCATTTTATCACACACAAACACAAATATATGTATCTATGCCTAAAGGATAGTGTGAAAGAAAACACAGTAAAAGTACAAAAAGTAGATATCTTTTTTATACTTTAAAAATTTTTTTCACTCAATAGCAAAAGACGCTTAATTTCCATAACTTCGTAAATGAGTTATAACTATATTCAGGAAAGAACTGTTAACTCTTGTCTTAAACCACAAAACACAAAACAGTCCACTTCTGAATACTCCAAGTTTAACTGTAGCCTGTAGTTCATTTATGGCCCTGGTTCCTTTTCTCACTGAGCTTTGGTTATTTTATTGTTCACTTGCACCTCAATTAGAAACTGAATAGGAAGAAGGTTAAAGAAGAATGAAGTGCAAATTAACATCATTGCTGCTTTAAGGCTGATTCATAGAAAGTTATTTCTCAGGGGAGAATTCATAAAATATTGGCCAAAATAAGGTTTTCAAATTATTTTATTAACTTCCTACAAAAAGTTGTATCTGGTGTCACTAGTCTTCACTTACCAATATCATATACCGATAGCTCAAAATTTTTCTTAGTTTTACTACTTCTTGGGATTTTCATAAATTTAAGAATTCTATAGAGATTTAAACATAAGACTTGAAGTTATAAAACTACTAGAAGAAAACATAGGGGAAAAGCTCCATGACATTGGTCCAGGCAAAGCTTTTTTGGCTATGACCCCAAAGACAGGCAGCAAACGCAAATGGGATTATATCAAACTAAAAAGCTTCTGCACAGCAAAGGAAACAGCAGAGTGAAGAGACAACCCGTGGAATGGAAGAAAATAACTGCACATCATATATCTGATAAGGGGTTAATATCCAAAATATATAAGGAATTCAAGTCAATCATAAGATAACAACCTGATTTAAAAATGGGCAAAGGACCTGAATAGACATTTTTCAAAAGAAGACACACCAAATGGCCAACAGGTATTTGAAAAAATACTCAACATCACTAATTATCAGGGAAATGCAAATTAAAACCACAATGAGATATCACCTCAAACTTCACAGTAGGATGTCTACTATCAAAAGGTGACACATTAAATGTTGGTGAGGATGTAGAAAAAAGGGAACCCTTGTACATTGTTGGTAGGAATGTAAATTGCCATATCCATTATGGAAAACAGTATGGAGGTTCCTCAGAAAATTAAAAATAGAACTACCATATGATACACCAATCCCACTTCTGGGTATTTATCCAAAGGAAATAAAATCAACATTTTGAAGAGATATCAGCATCCCTATGTACACTGCGGCATTATTTACAATAGCCAAGATATGAAATCAACCTAAGTGTCCATCAACAGATGAATAGACAAAGAAATTTGTGGCACTGAGCTTACACAACGGAACGCTATGCAGCGTTAAAGAAGGAAACCCTGTCATTTACAACAACATAGGTGGACCTAGAGGACATTATGTTAAGCAAAATAACCAGGCACAGAAAGACAAATACTGCATGATCTCACTTATATGTGGAATCCAAAAAAGTCAAACTCACAGGAGCAGAGAGTAGATTGGTGGTTGCCAGGAGCTGAGGGAGAGGAGAAGATTGGGGAGATGCTGACCAAAGGATACAAAATTCCAGTTCGACAGGAGTCACAAGTTCAAGAGGTCTACTGTACATCATGATGACTATAGATAATAACATATTGTATACTTAAAAGTTGCTAACAGAGTAATCTGGCTGTTAATGGCAGAGGAATCATTTCTTTCATTATTTACCTCATGGTGGGAGCAACTGACATTATGCATATAACAACATGTATTTGATTTTTACAGAAAAGCACAGTCTATACACTAATTAAACATTTGCATTTCATGTCAACAGTACAACAAATCTGTCAGGGCATAAAGATGAATAGAACATTGTTTTAACTGAGCTTACAGTATAGTGAGAGATGTTTACTTAAATGTAATAAATGAACAAAATAAGTTCTAAATAGTCATAGACTGGGGAGTTCATTGGGAAGAATTAATTTTACGTGGGAAAACTCCATGTAAAGTGACATTTTTACTGGGCCTTGAAGGATACATATAATAGATTCTGAAGAATAAACAAAATGAAGGGCAAACTATTTCAAGTTGTAGGTATAGTATAAAGTAATGACCTAAATTAAATCTTCAAAACCATGTATGTTTCTGAGTATGTGTGTGTGTGTGTGTTCATGTGTTCTCTTATGTGACAGTCAGGTGGGGCCACAGAGGAGACACAGGGGAGTCTGAGGAAAACAAAGTCTATTATACTCACAGGTACTGGAAACAAGAGGCACGTACACCATGCAGGGCCACACGTGGAAGTGACCAGGTGGTCAGGAGCAAGGAAAAGCCTAGGCTAGAGCCTTTATTGGGATTTCCTTGGAAAGGCAAGACAGGGCGTGGTAAGCTGAAGCTGGGCTAGTCTTGAATACCTCCAGCAGGCTCTAAGGAACAGGGCTGGTCCCTAGAGCCCTGGTGTCTGGCCGGGCTGGGCGGGATGCCTGAGGCAGAGGACTAGTATGGGCCGGAGGAGGCCAGCTCTGCATGGTCAGTCTGAGCATGAAAGGCCTACTCCAGGCCGAGCCCTTTGTGGTCACTAAGAACTGAATGTCCAGAGAGAGGTGGTCTCCCCAGCCAGAAAGGTCTTTAAAATGTCAAAACATTATAACATACAGAAGATAAAAAATGTAAACAACACAGTGTGTGTGCACGCATGTGTATGTTGAGAGGAGAGAGGGAAAGAAAATAATTTTTGTTTAACATTTATATTTATTATTTACTTATCCCTGTTATGTTGTCTTCATAGAACTTAAGTTTCTAGAGGGCAGAATTGTCACCTTTTAAAGATTAATCTCTAATGAACCTACTACAGTACAATTAATAAAGTATAATTGTCTAATTATTTGACTAGTTGCCAAGTTACTAGGAAACCTTTCAATGAATTCTGAAGAATTTTAAAAATTAAAAACATAATACAGAAAAAGCTGCTATGGTCTGGGGCCGTGGTCAGGGATCTGTGTCAGGCCCTGCGATGGAAAGGTGGTGAAGCTGTGCTTGCTCTCACCCGGCTCCTTCCCTCCTTTGCTCTGCACCACCACATGTCAGGCACTCTAAACACGACCAGGGATAGACAGTTCCTTGTACTCTAGAAGCTCACGGTCTATCAAGGCAAAGGTATTTTAGAGAGACCTGGTCAGCTGTCTGTGTGTTCCACTTCATTTAGGGTTGTTCTGATTGCTCCCTTGTGGCATCAGTTTTTCCACCCCCCCCCCATTCACCTTCTGTAAATCAGAAAGGTAAAGCTCAAGGCTCAGTTTCAGGATCTGCCTTTGGGCAAGAGTATCTCAGGTGTGGCACACATTCCATATCGCGCCACATCAGGAGGCCGTGGCGCCTGGTTACCTGGCCCGGCCCTCCCGCAGCCAGGCGAGCACCACCTTTGCCATGCACGGCCTCACTGAAGACCACTGCCGGAGTCCGGCATTTTACTAGCGTGTTTTAAGCTCTGTTACGCCCTCTACATTCACTGGCTGGAATTATTTGGTAGCGAAGACCTTCCCCGCACTGACCAGGGCTGTCTGGTTACTCTGAAATACAGTCCACTCTGGGTAGGCAGGATAAATGCTTAACCTAGTCTCATTAATTAGCAATTTTCAGAGGAAGGAGCTGGTGCCTCAGCACCTTCAAAGGATAACCAATGATTATGTTTTGTTTTGTATTCTATTTTCAGCTTGCTTGCTCCCTCCCTCTCATCACCATGTATTCATAGACTTTACATATTTAACATGTTTCAAACCATTGCAGTCATTCCCATTGATGTTAGAATCTGATGCCTTGGTCAGTGGTCCTTTAATGATCACTGTGTCCTTTTCACATGACCCTATTAGTCTGACTTTACTATCCCAGACCTGTTATCATAAATTTCTTTAAAGAGCCCTGATATTTTTTAGGAGGAAATAATATTTAGAAATAATAATCTGGGTGATATAAGTGCTTATTGCTACTGAGTTGTCATTTACTTCTATGTCTCTTTGGGGCAAGAGTTAGGAAGTCTTTATATTTTTTGTTTCTATAGTTAAGAAACCAAAGATGAACTAATTCTGATATTTCCACTTAAAATTATACAGTTTTAATTTAATTGATTTGATTTTTTTCTCTTACAGTAAGGTTTTGGTTCTAACCACATTTATATAATTTCTTATTTATTATGTCCATATCAGTTGAAAAAGGACAATGTCAACATTACTAATAACAATAAAACCACTGAGTAAAGTTTATAATTTCTTTTTTTTTTTTTTTTTTTTTTTTTTGAGACAGAGTCTCACTTTGTTGCCCAGGCTAGAGTGAGTGCCATGGCGTCAGCCTAGCTCACAGCAACCTCAAACTCCTGGGCTCGAGTGATCCTTCTGCCTCAGCCTCCCGAGTAGCTGGGACTACAGGCATGCGCCACCATGCCCGGCTAATTTTTTTTTTATATATATATATCAGTTGGCCAATTAATTTCTTTCTATTTATAGTAGAGACGGGGTCTCACTCTTGCTCAGGCTGGTTTTGAACTCCTGACCTTGAGCAATCCGCCCGCCTCGGCCTCCCAAGAGCTAGGATTACAGGCGTGAGCCACAGCGCCCGGCCTAGTTTATAATTTCTTGTAGTTCTTTTTGTCTTTAAAATGTAATCCACTAAGAGTGTTTAATTCAAACACTGGGTTTTGAAGTTTGTCTAGTTTTTTTCTAAGTAATTATGTCACAATATAATATTCAGTTATATATATTTATTTCAGCTAGTTTCTAAATTCTAGGATTTTTATTTTCTTCTTTCTTCTTAATTTTATTTTTTGCCCATTTCTCTAGGGAGTGTTAATCTTATACTTCTGAATTTTTAGGAGCTCTTTCTAAAATACAAAAATTAACCCTCTTCCTGTTATTTTGTTGTAAATATTTTTCTGAATTAATTTTATATCTTTTTATTTTGCTTGTGTTGTTTTTAAACCTTGTAAAGTATTTTTTAAAATTTTTATGTAGTTGAATTAATTGCTTTTGGGTTTGAAGGCATAGTTAGGAAGATTTCTCTTTTCCTAGATTACAGAGAAATCCGTGCAAGTTTTCTTATTCTTTATTATATTGGTTATATTTTTAGATTTAAATTTCTAACACATTTGGAATTTATCCTGGTATATGGTGTGAGGTACAGATTTTATTTTTTTTTTATTTTTTTTTTTTCAAGGTTTATGCTGTGTTAGAAGAGGTACAGATTTGATTTTGTATTTTTCGAAATGGCCACCAGTTGCCCAAACACCACTTATTTAGGAATTCATTCAAATAGCTGATTTGAGATTATTGCCTTTATCATACCCTGATTCATATGTACTCGAGTCTGATTCTAGACTTAGAATCTTGCTGTTTACGTATCAGTGCCACCAGCACCACACTGCTTTCAATGTCCAGGCTCCAATGTTGTAGCACCACGTAGAGCTCGCTCCACCCCCCACCAGTCGGCCCCCAGCTGCCCGTGGACAAACACTGCCAACATCACTCTTCCTCGCCAGGGTGTCCCAGCTGCTCCTTCTCGCACATCTCTCCACACAGACCTTTTCATCAACCTGTCGGTCCAGGGAGAATAAAAGAAGAGGAAAAGGAAGAGGAAAAAGAAGAGGAAGGAGGAGGAAGGGGAAAAGAAACCAGTGGTATTTGTTTAGGGAGATGTTAAATTTATAGATTTAAGGAGAACTGAGAACTTTATGTTGAATCTTCTTATTCAAGAACAGGGCATATCTTTCCATCTGTTCAGATCTATTTTTATGCCTTTTAGAAGTTTTTAAACATTTTCCTCATACAGATCTTGCCCATTTCTTGTGAATTTTATTACAAAGAATTTTATATTCATTTGTTGTTACTATAAATGGGGTCTCCTCTTCTGGTAAATCTTCTAACTGGATGCTGTTTGTATATATCAAGGCTGTTGATTTCTCAGGCTACCTTTTAATGCACTTAAAAGTGAACAGTTTTCTTTAGCCTAGTAGGAGCAAATAAAGATTTTATTTTCAATTATATTTGATGGAAAGAATTCAAACCAAATCAAAGGATTCGGGCCTTTTCAACAACAATAATCCTACTGTGGAATTTAAGTGTGCATCACAAGGAAGGGCAAAAACTCACCTTTGTGTATTCATCTTTGGCCTTGGTGAGCATGCGCAAGATGTCTACTTCTGTGCCCTCTCCTGAACTGAGGGTCACTGGGGAGAGCCCTGCCCCCACTCCCTGGTGGGCTTTCAGCTGCTCATACTGCGTTAGGCTGAAAAACGGAAGGAGAACGGCCACACAAGAAAAACCAGTTCAACAGAAATGGTTAAACCCATCCTATTTCTCACCCAGTTGTTTTCATCCTGCTACAACCCTATTAGCAATTAAGACTGCTTCAGAATTTAAGGAATTAAAAAGGGAGCCGAGGTCCTGAGTTCACTTGAGTTCACTAGTGCAGGGGCCGGCAAACTGTAATCCGGCCCCACCTGCTTCTGTAAAGAAAGTTAGAAACACAGTCATGCTCACTTGTTGATGTATTGTTTATAGCTGCTCTCACACTACAAGGGCAGAGGTGAGTAGTAGCAACAGAGATCCTTTGGACTGCAAAGCCTAAAATATTCACTATCTGGTCCCTTTCAGAAGAAAGTTTGCCAACTCCTTATGCAGTGTATTTGAATGGATGCTATCATTAATTGCTGAGGAAATCCAATTTAGAGTTCTCCAACATCAAGGAAACTGAACGGCAAATAGAGATCCCCTCCACACGGAACCCCAGCCCCGCACCGCCCCATTATGGAGTGCCTTGAAATCAAAGCAAGGTTGATTCCAGCAACTCGAATCCTGTAGTTCTCTGGCAGTTTAAAAACATAGTGAAGATTCCATTCTAACTCTAGGAAGACAGACCTTTTAAAAAGCCACTTACAGCAATGAGGAATTCTTTAGCTGCCCTGACAACAATCTGGAAGACAGACCAGATTGCTCCTGTATTCCGCTAGGTGATATCGAGGAAAATACATTTTCCCTTTGTGTGCTTTGACTTTTCAGCTCAAATTCTTTTATTATTGCCATAAAGTTTACAGTAAAAAAGATCTGAGAATTTTCTGAGAGATTTCATTCTAACTGGGGAAAGGGTCTGAATCCACACAAATCAGCTACTTACTGCTAGTAAATAATCAATTTCCTGCCTGAGCTGTTAAGTAATTACTGCAGAATGCTGACAATTTTAACATGGCCTCTTGGCTGAACTATAGGGCATTTTTAAATCTGTATGAAATCCTGCTATTATTATCCACTGCACAAGTTACAATAACACGAATGCTCTAGGAACTAGTTGTTATGGTAAATACCAGTTTGAATACACTTAATCACCATCTGCAACTTGAGCTAGTTACCTAAAATTAGGTATCACAAGCTAGATTTTCAGGAATTAACCTTATTTGTAAGAAGGTGCTCCCCACGTTTCATTTTCTTGGGCCACTCTAGCCATCCCAATACCTCAGGATTTGAAAGTGGAAGTGGATTCTCCTGCAGGCGGCTGCACTGTCGCACCCCAGGCGGCAGCAGCCACCCTGTGTGCTTGGCTGAGCCAGTCCCAGGTTGAGACACAGCACGTGTGGGAGACTCATTCCATTCTGAGGCTCTTTCCCATCCCCATAAATAGCAGGGAAATAACTGCCTCCCAGTGAGCAGCCCTGGGCCTCAGCAACTGATAAAAGAGTCAACCACCTGCAGAGCAGAAAGCAAGCGTACCTAGGCCTCCTTTCAATGCAATCAGGACACCGAGAGCTGAAAGTCAGACAGTAATTTTAAAGTTTCCCAAAATGCAGAATGGGACAAATCACAAGGTATCATGAGATTAAAAATAAGAGACTGGAAACAAAAGAGAGAGTCTACTGATCACTAAGCTAATAATAACTCTGCAGTTTCCAAAGGGATTAAAAATAAAGACTATCCTAAGAATTCAGTGTTTGAGACATGGGAGGAAATTTGAGCTCCTACAAACACACACACACATACACACACACATACATACACACACACACATACACACACATACACACACACATACACACATACACACACACATACACATACATACACACATACACACACATACATACACACATACACACATACACACACATACACACACATACACATACACACATACACACATACATACACACATACATACACACATGCACACATACATACACACACGTATATACACACATACACACACATACACACACACATACACACACAGAGTTAAGGAAAGCACTTGAGGGAGGAAGGAAAGCAAAGGGTTAAGAGAATATGGAGCAGCCTTTTAGGATGGCTGTGAATGTTCTTTTTACTGACAGACACGCTGATAACTTTTCAAAGCGAAAACTGCTAATGTACAAATGAGGAAAATATTAAAGAAAACTGCCATCTGGAACAACTCATATATATTTCACCCAGGCAGAAAAAAATGAGTTGAGTCACTCTAGATGATAAATCTTACCTACTGAAAATGTAGCGAGTCATTTCTTATGTCTATTTTTCATTTATTAAGTAATATTAAATGTTTTTCTGACCACTGTGGAAAAAGATTGCTATAAGAGATCTATATAGCAATATATAGTTGTTAAGATTATAGTGTAATTACATACATTTAGAAATATAAACAAAAGCACCAGGCCCTAAAAATACTCAGCCTTTGAGCACTTACTTTTTCATAAGCTCTGCAATTCTCTGGCATTCTTCTTTATCATAAAACCAAATTCCATAAATGGATACTGCAAAAAACATACCAAAGAAATTATCAGCATCTTCAAAACTACAAAACAGAGAGAAATTCCCTTTCCATTTTAAATGAAAATACATAATTTATGTATTGAATTAATTTGTTCAATAATTATTAAATAAATAAAACCAATCATTGGAGTTAAATTTTAAAAGTCTAGCATTGGAATTTGTTAAGTCCATGGAGAAATCTGTAATGGTTTATATATGCAGACACACATGTACACACACACACACAGACACATATCCAATAAAGTGAGTTTTCCTTAAAAACATAGCAACCTGAACACAATAGGCATTTGGTAAATTCTTCTTTAAACAAATGAATACAGATTGAAAATGAAACCAGAATTTCTAAACTTCCTGGCTTTGAGACATCGTTGTTTCTAAACTCCATTTGCACATTTCCTAAACGCATTTCATCTTCATTTTTAAATATTTAGAAACCTGATGTCCAAATTATGTCTAGAAACCTTCTTCCCTTCTTCTCCCAAGAATATGTTAGCTGAAAAATTGGATTTATAAGCTGTAGGTTAGGGATAGGGCCCTGAAAAAAATAAAATTTAGTAATAACTCTCTGGCTTCAAAATGTACAGAAAATTTACAACTGTTGAAAGATTAGATATGACTATGATTTAATCATTTAGTAATGAAAGAAAATGTGGTATAGTATAGCTGCTATTGATTCATTTAATAATTTTCAAATAAGTTACATACTTTATTTTTTTATTCTTTATTTCAGAATATTGTAGGGATACAAATGTTTTAGTTACATGGATTGCTTTTGTACTGCTTGAGACAAAGTTATGTGTGCTCACCACCCAGTGTACATTATACCTATTAGGCACGAAGTTGCATACTTTAGTACGTGCCTCTCTACATAGCAAAGGCTGAAACAGTTACAAAGTACATGTAGAAATATCCAGTTGAGGGTCTGGTGGCATTAATCATATGAATAATGCATTAACCACATGTACATTTTTGAAATCTTCATTGAAAATAATAGCAATAGTATGATATAGCAACAAAACCCAACAGATATGTTTTAAAAGAGAAACTTTAAAAAATTTAATTATAATAATATTATTTTGTGATTAAAACAGCTGTGATATTCTAACTACACCTTTTCCCCCACTAACCTGACCAATGAATGTCTGGGCATGGAATTTCTGTTTCTTGTCAGTAATGATTCAGATATCAAAAGGTACAAGGTGCCTTTTAGTGCTATTTTAAGCAGACATCTTAAGAGGAAGCTTATGAATCTGGATTATTAACTTGCCAAAAGGTGGCAATGGGGCTTTAAACTTTGTTTTTGCCATTATTGGTCTGTCAGAAATCTTTATCTTACATGTGAAGGGTGAAAAAGTAAAAGAAAGCTCCCAGGTTTTTCTTGCAAAGGACCATTCTAGCCTCTTAAGACAGAAAAACATATACATATTCCTCCTTAATACATTAACAATTCTTTTTTTTTTTTGAGAACATCTGAATTCTGAAGCCTATGTGCTATGAAAGCTTTTACATCAAAACAAAATTCTTTCACCTCAAGATCATTAAATATGTTTCTCAAAACTTCATGTTCAAGTAGCCCCCAGTCCACCAACACTAATTCCTTCTGATTCCCCACAGATTCCCACACCCCAACCCCTCCACCCTCATGTCCTTGTAAGTAATAGCAGACTGGATCATTGACATTCAACAGCTTAATAAATCTATTTGTGAGCCTTGGTGGCTTTAATCTTAGTTTTTTTTTTTTTTTGGTTACAGTGAAAATTTTCCTTCTGTGGAGACTGAGTTTTCCAAAACTATCAAAGAAGAAAGGCAGTAGCAAGGGAGAAAACACAGCATAACTCAGAAGCCTGAGGCTAAGTGGCAGAGGAAAAACCAGCCATTATTATTTCATCAGTAGATCTATTAATATAAATATTTTGGGTGTCTTTTTAATGTTGTGCATCTGACATAAGGAACTAGGTTTTCATAAGGGTGGGACACCAAGGAAACTGTCGATACAAATAGAAAAGCAGTTTGACATTGTCATTGCCATGAGATAACTGAAATGCAGACTTAGGAAGGAAAAATGCTATGAAAACATCTTTCAACTGTCAAAGCAGAATGAAGGAAAGACTAGGTTTGCAGTAATTATTTAAGATATTGTGGAGACTTCTTTGGGATTCAACTATTTACCTCTAAAGCAATATGGTTTTAAAATTGAAATGGGATCATTTTGGGTCTGCCTGCCTGCCTGCCTGCCTGCCTGCCTGCCTGCCTGCCTGCCTGCCTTCCTTCCTTCCTTCCTTCCTTCCTTCCTTCCTTCCTTCCTTCCTTCCTTCCTTCCTTCCTTCCTTCCTTCCTTCTCCTTCCTTCCTTCTCCCTCCTTCCTTTCCCTTCCTTCCCCTCCCTCCCTCCCTCCCTCCCTCCCTCCCTCCCTCCCTCCTTCCCTCCCTTCCTTCCTTCCTTCCTTCCTTCCTTCCTTCCTTCCTTCCTTCCTTCCTTCCTTCCTTCCTTCCTTCCATCAGCCTAGCAACCTCACACTCCTGGGCTCAAGCAATCCTCCTGCCTCAGCCTCCCGAGTAGCTGGGACTACAGGCATGCGCCACCATGCTCGGCTAATTTTATCTATATATATTAATTAGTTGGCCAATTAATTTCTTTCTATTTATAGTAGAGATGGGGTCTCGCTGTTGCTCAGGCTGGTTTCGAACTCCTGACCTCGAGCAATCCACCCGCCTCGGCCTCCCAGAGTGCTAGGATTACAGGCATGAGCCACCGTGCCCAGCCATGAAATGGGATCATTTTGAAATAACTCTTTTCATCCCAGGTAACAGTTTGAACATAAAATTTAAATAGCCAATGAGGGAAAAAAGCAGATTTACCAACAGCTCTGGCTACTGACAGGTGGCACCAAGATAAAATGTAGAACTGGGCCTAATTTTTTTCTCCTAAAATAGTTTTGCAACTTGAGCTACATTCCACTTAGAAAAAGGGACTGTGACTTCCATTAAAGAACACATTCCAAGTGAAGTTTTCTGCCTCTTAGGCCCAAGGTCCACCAACCCCTGGACAAACCTATCACTCTTCCACACAAGAGGGTCTATCAAAGCAACTTGTGGTGATATATAAAAACCAGAGATCACCATGCTTTAGAGAGGTGATGAGCTGACAGGCTGACAGAAACCATGAGCCTCACATTTCAATCCAAGTTTTCCTGTAAAGCCATTGGGTGAGAGGCCCATCCCTACACAGGCAGCGAGCAGAGCAGGAAAGACAGAAAAAGACAAGTTTGAAAAGAACCAAGAAAGAAGGTGTGGTTTTATAGAATCCTAAAACTTGAAGTAATGATTGTAACCTAAATTTGCAGTTATGTGATATGGCTGTACAAATTTTTGTGGCACCGAAATGTTATAGTGGGAATAGCTTCTGAATCTTAAAAAATTACAAGGAGAAAAGATCACGAGCAGGATATTTAGTTTTTAAAAATCAACCAATTAGTATACATCTGGAATTTCACAATGCTTCGAGCCTTTGTTCAGCCCGTCACGCCTGCATACCAACCGCTTCCTAGTCACCTATCTACGGAATCAGAGATCAAGTTTAAGGGTACCCTGGTGCGTGAAGCTCAACTCAACTGTTTCTACATTTCTCCTGGAGGTAAGAGACCTTGAAGTAGAATAAAGAATAGCACTCTAGCCCTTGAAACAGAGTAAGACCCTGTCTCAAAAAATTAAAAAAAGGAATAGGAAAAACATGTTGAAATTTACTCTAAATAATCTAATGATAAGCTGTGCTATGACCCCCTCAGTCTAAGGACTCGTCTCTTCCTGTTTAATCAGGACTTTCAATGGCACAGTTGTACAGTTTACTAACGCTGCACTTCCTTGCTATGTGCCATTCTCTGGAAATTCTCAATTGAAAAAAAACAATGTGTGAAGCCACAGGTAATGAAATAGTCCCCTTACATAAATAAGAAAACACCCATCTTCTACTTTTCTTTTAATTCTGTGAGAAAGATCAAGGAGATCAATATTTCCATAATAGATTTTATGTCTGAATTTTGTACGTACACAAACAAGCCAGAGAGCAAGCTGATTATATTTGATAATGGTATTTTCTTCTTTTTAATTTCTTCAGTGGAAAAATCAAAAGCTGGTCAAATTTTAAGAGGCTAGTTAAGGAACCATTAGAGGCAATATCTAATGTTCCTGAAGAGAACATTTTCATATGGAACTCTTAGATTCTTATTATTTGTAGCATGGTACCTTAGTTCATTTTGGATGTTCTTTGGGGATTTACCCCATCTTGTTTATGTTCCTAATAAACATGTCTATTTGGTCTGTTCTCTTAAGATATTTATCATTTGTCCCGTATTTTATCCAAAATACCTTTTAATTCCAAATCATGAACAGTAGCTTATAATCATTTAACACGGATTTGTGCTAATAATATTTGTGCAAATTTTAAAAAGAGGACATATAGCTATATAATTAGTAAGTGGACAATAAACATAATTACTCAGGTAGAGTTAAAAATGCAGGACATCTGATTTGATGTCACTTTTTTCTTTCTTTCTTTCTCTCTCTCTCTTTCTCTAATTCCTCTGGAAAGAATAGGGAAATCTTTTTCTTAGTATTCAGCAAGGAAAGCAGTCAAAGTTCCTTCTTTTTACTAGGAAAGCCATGGAAACTAGGCAGTGTTAAGTTACACAAATCTCTTTCTGGGCATTTAAGGATAAATCAAAATTTTTTCAATTCCTACAAACTCCATTCCTTTCATGAAGTCTTTCTCAAATGAGTGGAATAGTAATCTCAATGTAAGGATGAAGAACATCTATCATATATTTGATGTAAACACTTGTTTTTGAGAATTTGTTCAAATATAGTATTTCTTGGTTTATTGTATCATTTATTTAGATCGATCTTTAATAAGTTTGACCATGCTGCTGATGACTAGTTAGTAGCATCTGGTTAGTAAGTATGCACACAAGGCTACTACTCTTCTGAAAGATTGCAAGATACTTAAAAATCAGAAAGATAGAAATTTCTAAGATGAAATTTTAGAGCCAGAACCCAGCTAAGAAGTGTGCAGTTCAACAACCTATTTCGCTGATGAGGAATTTGTGGTCTAACAAGGCTAAATGAGTAAGCCAAAGTCATTTTTCCTGACTTAATCTGTTTTCTCTAAAATATGCCCTTCCTCCACCCAGCCTTACAAATTAAATTAATAAAGTATTCAAAAATATTTTTAAATATTTGATTGATTAATTTGGAATTAGTCTTTTTAAACCAAGGTTCATGTGAACTCTCAAAAGGAAAAAAGGAAGGATGGAAAAAAGAGAGAGGGGAAATGAGTGGGAGGAGGGAAGAAGGAAGGAAAAAAAGAAGGAAAAGAAGGAGGGAGAGAAAGAAAGAGGAAGGGAATGAGGCTTTCCAGCGGTGGCCGGTAGCCATGCTTTCCCAGCAGCAAGTGTGGGCAGCCGCGCCTGTACGCTGGCTCCATAGATGGGAAACGAAGGCTGTATCTGGCCAGCTCGATGCTGGTTCTGCACTTCTTCCCCATTTGGAATGTTTGCACTGAAAGTGATTTCCTTTGGCATGTTCTCTAATGCCTTTAAAGTAATGTTCTTCCATTCACCTCTGCCTTAGCTTTACTGACCAAACACGGACATAATCTTGGAAAACAAAACCTTTGCTGGCCACTGAGAACCTACATAGCACTGTTATCTGTGGCCCCTGGTCTGGCTCTTTTCATATGACATGGTTTTACTGCAACTCACAAATCAGCGAGCCCGTGACCTGGGAATATTGGAAGGTTCACAGTTGATGAGAAGCAGTTTCTATTTTATGGCTGACTAACACTCATGAACATTTTGGGGGAAACAGTAGAAACAAACTTCCCCTTTCTAATTAAATTAACTTCTTTAGAAACTTAATGCCATTAACAGACAAATAAAAATCTCTTAATTAATTAAAATGTACTCAATTAAAATGGTTTAAATTAGTATGTACTCCCCAACTATAAATGAGAATGTATTACTTTTAAATTAAAAGATGGATTTAATCTTTTAGAAAGTTTTCGTTTATAATAAGTGCATATGTTATGCCATTAGACCTTCCGAAATCCACAGAGGTCCCGTCCTCCCACACGGGGATCTTGAGCTCTGTACTACCCTCAGGTTCACCAAGGGTCAGACAAAATCTTCTTCATTACACAATAACTTCCTAATTTTATTTGTTTCAGGGGAAAATTCCTTTAATCCAAGAGATTTAACAGAGTAAATAAACGTTTTTAAAAATTAGGAAGCAAAAAATCCATAGTTGTTAATAAATATAACCAGGAACAACTTATTCTGCTTTGTTGGCCATTTAAATTTATATTTATATTTTCATTTTATTCATTATCTTTTTGATTAATTTCAAAATCTCCTAGGCCCATGGTCCCCAACCCCTGGGCCGTGGACCTGTTCAGAACCAGGCTGTAGAGCTCTGCCACCCATCCCCCAATCCTCCCACCCCCGTCCTTGGAAAAATCTTCCATGAAACCAGTCCATGGTGCCAAAAAGGTTGGGGACTGCTGTCCTATGCCACAGATATCAAACACGGATTCCCTAAAACTTCTTCCCCCTTCTCTGAGCTACTATTCATCCTTGAAGACCCAGTCTTTCTACTCTTCTAGGTATAAAGAGTCCCAACGTTTTCTTTGCTCCCAAAGCTTTTCTGTATATCCTCGTACTAAAATAAAGTAATAATTAAACATTTACATATCTGTTCCCTCCATCAGACTATGAATTCCTGGAAGGGAGGACTTTGTTAATACACCCAGCATAGCAACTAGCATGTGGTAGACACCAAACAAATATTGTTGAGTTGAACTGAACTCTAAGGCTTCAAGCTCTTATGCTACCAATAATCCTTACAATTGCTAATATCAATAATTACCACCATTCTGGCTTAAAGAAACATTATGGACTAGATAAGCCAGAATCCTCAATCGGTCAAGTCCACCTTCTCCTAGAGATTACAGCATGGAGAGGCTCCTCACAGTGTCCCTTTCATTCACCCCCTAACTTGACTAAGAGTTTATTTTGCTTCAAACACTTTACTTTCTTAGGCCTAAGTCTTGTTGATGGGATTTTGTCATCAAATCCCATCCCAGAGATGATATATCTCTATTAATCCAGCACTGTGTAAGCACTAACATACTCATTTTATGTGTATTTATTATTACAATTCTACCATATGGCATTCTTCCTGACTGACTACTTGTCAGGCCCTGGCAACTAGGAGCTCAAAGAATGCAACAAATCTGCAAAATTACGTACATTTCTCTTCATTATGGGAAAACAAAGGACAGAATATAACTAATAGTACTTTGAACTAGCAAGAAAATTCAGATATTCATATTCTAGTCATGTCTGATAATAGTAATCTCTAGCTTACATATGTAAGTGCCTAAATGATCTTAAAAATATAAGATTTATATCCAATGTCAACTATTCCAGCAATCCACTAAAAAATCTATTATCCTAAGTGAATCTCAATGCAGGGAAATAAGTTCAGTCTTATATAATCACAATTTTTGAGAAAGATATGTTTAAGCTAAACATAAAACACAAAGTATCGCTATAGGTCAAACATTTATTCCAAAGAACAGACTTCCTCATATTTGAATCAGATGATTTAACAATTGTTTAATAATGATAGGAATAGCTTTGGTGAAAATAGCCTAACTGTAAAACACATGATCACTGAAATATTTCTGAGATTTTACATAGCCAAAGGAGCCTATTGCTACTTCCTGATTAAAGAAAAGTGAGTCAGAGTTTCTGTACTTTTTCATTTTGACCTTAATCTATGAATATGGATAGAGGAAATACCACTTTTCCAAAAGCCCTTTTCCAAAAGCCCCTTATGTTGTAAGCAGTTAAATCATGTTTTGGTACCAGTTCTTAGCCAAAATTGTTTTCTTTTTCCAAAACTCATAAGAACATGGAACAGTTATATTTTTTCCCTTTGTAAGTTCAGAAGTAAATTAATTTTGATTCCAGAACTTGATTATTTGAAACTATTTACTAGGTAATTTTTGGACAAAAATTAGTAATATAATAAATAGAATCTAAAATAGTACACATCAACAATCATTGTAGCCACAATGACCACTTACTGCATACAAAGCACTGTGTAGGGTAGGGAAACTAAAAGATACTTTACTCAGAAAGCATATAAGAAAATATTTTGGAATTCAGTTTTTCTCTGCCAAGATTTAGACCACTTTTCCAAGAGCCCTTTATAACATGCTACCATGTATAACAGGAGATATGTATAGAATGTGTAAACATTCTGCCACGCCAAACTGGACTCTTTCAAACACAAAAATATACTACATCCCAGGCCAGGCACAGTGGCTCACACTTGTAATCCTAGCACCTTTGGAGGTCAAGGCAGGAGGAAGGCTTGAGGGCACATGTCAGACCAGCCTGGGCAACAGGGTGAGACCCTATAACCAAAAAAAACCAAAAAAAAAAAAAAAAAACCACTACATCCCAAGCCACAGATACAGTGTATGAATCCTAGTAGTATTACTACATAGATGTTTCTTTAGTAAAGCTGAGAATCTTAAAAGTCTATGGTTCAGGATGAAACAAGTGACTTCACTTTAATTTTACTCTCATATAGTAGCTGTGTATCATTATATGTGACTTTGCCACATGGGTTTTTCCTCATCTAAGCATGCCAGATTATTAAGTTAAACAAGTTTAGAGATAGATATATTGTTTTTCCCTGAAAATAAGACAGGGTCTTACATTTGTTTTTCCTCAAGAAGACACCTACGGCTTATTTTCAGGGGATGTGTTTTTTTAAGTACAGTACAACAATCTACATTTATTCAAATATAGTGAAGTCGTCTTCTTCTGGAACATCATCTTAACTCTCCAAATCCCGAATTCCATCCTGAATTTCTTGCGACTCTATTTCCTTTAGAACCATCGGCCCCAATCTCTCATGTCGAGCAATAGAGCTCTCAAGGGGCAGATGAGAAGGCCTGGCTGCTCGTCTTCTTTCCCGCTCCGCGACGACACGCGTGGGCTGTGCAGATGCGCTGTATGGCCACGCCCGTCACTAGGGCTTATTTTGGGGGTAGGGCTTCTATTGCGCAAATGCTTAGAAATCCTGCTAGGGCTTATTCTATGGGTAGGGCTTATTTTTGGGAAAACACGGTATATACATTTTCCCACTAAATTCACGTGAAGGTTCTATGTATGAGTCCCCTAATCATTCATGATGAAAGTGTGGAAGCTGTGAAAGTTGGGTGGTGAGGGTGAAGAGAAGTATTGTTTGCCCACATTGTGTATCTGCCTATGTGTGTTACTTCAAGGAGCTATCAGGTATCACAACTCAACACATGGAAAAACAAAAATATGAAATCCAGAGATACTACAAGGCTCAAAAGTGAAATTCTGCTTTGCTTCAGGTTTTTCAGAGCCTTCTTTAATTGACAGAATGCCAGTTCTTTAGATAAACAGTCTCTTTTAGAGTTCAGATGCCTTCCTTTCAGCATGAGCAGAGTACTGACAAAGATAGACCAAAAAAGTCATTCTGGATTAAAGGTCAGAGTGACTAGCTTCATCACTCAAGTCACAGTAGATGTGTAAACTTTAATAATATATTAAAACACATTAGCTCTCTAAGCAATAGTACATAACAAATAGATCAATTTTTCAGTTAGAACAGCAAAGGAGACTTATAGACACAAAGTAAGATTCAGTGACCACATTATAATTTTTAAATTTTGGTTGCCTTTCTTTTTCTTTAAGAAGTACAGACTTTAAAAGAGTCCTTGTAAGTTATCTACTACAATCAACCACTCCTCTCACATGCTGTAAAAAAGCACCAAGACTGTATAGGTTACCTATTGTAACTGAATATGAAATACCAAATTCCTTGTCTCCCATTCACCCTAAAGGGCTTCAGGAGTTCAATAAAATCCCTAAATTTGCATGCAAAATGGTCTGCATATATGCAAACAGACATTTGGGGAGGTGGACAAAGCATAGACCCCCTAGAACAGTGCCAAGCACATAGTAGGCAATCCAAAAATATTTGAGAAAAGGGAGAAAGGAGGGAGGGAAGGTAAAGGAAGGATGGCAGGAAAGAAAGAAGGAAGAAATGAAGGAAAACAGAAAGAAGAAAAATCATCAGATTTTCAAAGCGGTTTGTGGCCCAAAGAAGATTAAGAACTACTATTCTGAGGCTATCAATATACCAGTGAATATCCTAGAACAGAAAAATAAACTCTCAATTATCTGTGGGCAGATAACGTGGCTTTCATTTTCCTAGTAATAAATTTACACAGGGTTCACTTTTAACCTTTCAAATTGCTTTCATAATAATTGCCCAAACTGATTCCGGGTTAAGAAAAGAGGTGATAAGATCTTAGGGTTTTAGAATTTGTTAAGTTATTCCTCCATGTAGCCTGAGTCTAGCAGTAGCCTTTTAAAAAGCACAGGTTTGTCAGCATGCTGAGCCAGGGCGAGGGTGAGTGAAGCAGCTCAGCAGGGGCTATTGCTTTGCATTAGTTGGAAAGGTGGTATTTTCAATCTCTGCCATGACGTGGGCAATAGGGAGGAATTTTGGAAAGCTGGGAAGCTTTGCGGCTCATTTTCAATCACTACAAGCTTGGTCTTGAGCATACTGATGTTCTAGAATGCTAGACAAAAACATCAGACATATATACATATGTAACAATTCTAGAATTAATATAAGTGATTTGGGTATGTCTTTAAGTACATTGTACCTATTTCTTATACAGTTCTGTTTATTTCCCGTTTTTATTTGGTACCACAGAATACAAATAAAACATAAAGGGCCTGTAATTTATTACTCATGCCACTGTCTTCTCAGTAGCCTAGATAATTAGCAACCAATTAATTAATGGTAATATAGCAGAAGAAATGTTTCACAAAATCCATTCTAACCATAGTGAGCAATGTTGCTTCCAAATTATGATCTATTGTTCTGCAAATCTGCCTTTCTTACTGCTGTTATTTATCATGGTATATACAGGTACATTTTTTTTTTTTTTTTTTTTTTTATTGTTAACCAGAACATGTGGATATACAGGTACATTTTAACTGGAGCTTTGGAAGAAATTAAAGTTTACGCTTCATAAGATGATCTATAATAATCATCAAGAAAATACCTATAATTACATTTTGAAACTTTATTGTTTACTAGACATTTTGTTCTAAGGGAAGGATTGCAGAATAGATGCTGAAGCTTCTTTCTATAGGAAATTGACCTTTAAAAAATTGGCTCTCATCCTAGCACTCTGGGAGGCCGAGGCGGGCGGATTGCTCGAGGTCAAGAGTTCGAAACCAGCCTGAGCAAGAGCGAGACCCCGTCTCTACTATAAATAGAAAGAAATTAATTGGCCAACTAATATATATATATATATATATATATATATATATATATTAGCCGGGCATGGTGGCACATGCCTGTAGTCCCAGCTACTCGGGAGGCTGAGGCAGAAGGATTACTTGAGCCCAGGAGTTTGAGGTTGCTGTGAGCTAGGCTGACGCCACGGCACTCACTATAGCCTGGGCAACAAGCGAGACTCTGTCTCAAAAAAAAAAAAAAAAAAAAATTGGCTCTCAAGAAGGAAGTGGAAAGTTAATTCCTTCTACTCAGGAAAAAACACTGAATTGCATAGCATTCCACATTTTCAGCAAAAAGAAAACTTTCCTCTCTGACCATGGGGAGAAAGCAGATATTCCAAGCAAGAAAATGGGGGTATAGGCCCTCCTAACTGATCTGGAAACTGGAAACGCAAACTAAACTATTTCTATTGCCTCACATTACTTAAAACTTTCAGTTGAGGTCAATCTACTGTAAAGGCATTTGGTATCATGTTAGTTTACAGTACTGAAGATGTGTTTTAGAATAAGGATTGTTTTATTTCCAGGTTGAAGAAAACAAGATGCAAATTGAGAAGAGTTAGTGTAATATTCTAATCACTTAGAGGAGATAGCTGAAACAGTGGCTAATAAATGTCAGGATAAAAAAAAGGTAACAAATTATACTTGAATATTCATTCCTTTAAGATCTTTTATAAGATTCAATTATTTCTAATTTCTTACCCTGAGAAATAATTATATACAATAAACTATACAGATCTTAAAATGTTCTGTTCAGTGAGTTTTGACAGCAATATACTTTCATGTAACCACACCCACAACAATATATAAAACTTTTTTATTACTCTTTTCCAGTCAACAATCACACGCCCACTTCCACCACCAACCCCAACAGACTTCTATCACCACAGACTAGTTTTGCCTATTCTTAGACTTCATATCAATGGGATCACATAGCACATACTCTGTTGTAGATGGGTTTTGATCAGCATGTTTTTAAAATTCATCTGTGTTGTTGAGTATATCAGTAGTTCATTTCTTTTTATTGCTGGGTAGGATTCTATTATATAGATATACCAAAATTTGTTTATCCATTTATTTATTGGTGGGTATATGAGTTATTCCCAGATTCTTTTTGCTATTATGAATAAAATTATTATGAGCATTTGTGTAAAAGTCTTTGTGTGGACATATGTTTTCATTTCTCTTAAGTAAATACCTATGAGTGGAATTCGCTGGATCATATGGTAATTATATGTTTAAATTTATAAGAAATTGCCAAATAGTTCTACAAAGCGGTACCATATTACTCTCTCACCAGAAATATGAGTTTCAGTTGCTTCACATCCATGTTAACACTCAGTAATGTCAGTCTTTTTAAGTTTAGACATTCTAGGGAGTATGTAGTATTCTCATTCTGGCTTTAATTTGCATATCCATCCAATGCCCAATAAGCATATGAAGAAATACTCAACACAATTTGTTATGTTAAAATACAAGTTAAAACCATGAGATACCACTTCAGAACTCCCAGAATACTGAAAAGGACCAATAATATCAAGTGATGACAAGGATATGGAGCAATTGGAACTCTTAGACACTATTTGGAGAGAATATAAGTAGGCACGTAACTTTAAAAAACTACTCAGCAGTATCTACTAAAGCTAAACAAACCCCTATGCTATATCCTCATCAATTCCACTCCTAGACTTAAACTCAAGACAAATAAGCACATATATCCACCTAAAAAATATGAACCAGAATGTTCACGGCAACTTTATTCAGAATAGCTCAAATCTGGAAATAACTCAAATATCCATCAATAGGAGAATTAATAGATGGCACTATACTGATGCAATAGAATATTACACAGCAATAAAAATCAATAAACTGTTGCTACACACAGTAATTTGGAAGTTCCTGATGAATAATGTTAAGTATCTTTTCATATGTCTATTGGCTACTTATATATCTTCTTTTAAAAAGTGTATCTTCAAATATTTTGCCAGTTGTTAAATTGGTTTGTCTTCCTTTTATTAACTTCTAAGTATTATTTATATATTCCCAATTTAAGTACTATGTCAGGTATTCTACATATTCTCAATATTTTTTTCTCCCTCTGTGGTTTGCCTTTTCATTTTCCTAAAGGTATCTTAAGAAGAAGAGAAGTTTTTAATTTGATGAAATTTTTACTTTTGATGACGTATAATTTATTATTTTTTCTTTTATAGCAAATGCCACAAGATTGAATTTAAATCTAATGTTTGGTAATACCACCTGTTTTTAACTGTTTTTAATACAGAATTACATATTTGGTTGCTTCTATAAAAATTGAAAAAAGGAATTCTTATTTGTAGCCTTACTGTTTAACCACATGGCCATACTTTAACTGGGCCATGGGAAAACAGACATGACCTGTTTTCATGTATCATAATTAAAATATCAAGTTTGGAATATGAATATACTTTTTAAATATCAAATCACAATATCTTAATAAAAGTAAAACAAATTAAAGGGAACATCCCTAGAAAATGTTTTTTAGAATTTAAATAAAATTTTATAAAGAACATTTATATTATTATCTACATGCTATATATGTATATATATGTATTATACATAATCTCATTCACATAAATAAAATTAACATTTTCCTACATTATATGTCATTTCCTAGAATTATTAAATTTCCCATGATGAGGATGTATGGCATTCTCACAACTCACAATTACTTCTAACATCTTAGGTAAATGTTACTGCTATCCATATGAAATCACCCTTGAGAAGTACAGTAGTTCCTATTCAAGCTGCTAAAATTGTTTATTACTTTGAGTTTCTACATAGGAATCACACAGTATTTAAGGTTTACTTAATGCCCATTGGCTAATGCCCCCAAAAGAAAAAAGACTAAAGAAACAGTTGTAAGATTTTAGGTTACATTTTTTTATTTTTTTATTTTTTATTTTAGCGTATTATGGGGGTACAAGTGTTAAGATTACTTATATTGCCCATGCCCCCCTCCCCCCTCAAGTAAGAGCTTCAAGCATGTCCATCCCCCAAACGTTGCATATCTTACTCGATGTGGTTGTATATACCCCTCCCTTTCTCCCCCCTTCCACCCTCCCAACACCCAATAGATGTTACTACTTTATGTTCACTTAGGTGTTGATCCGTTAATACCAATTTGCTGGTGAGTACATGTGGTGCTGGTTTTTCCATTCTTGAGATACTTTACTTAGTAGAATGGGTTCCAGCTGTATCCAGGAATATACAAGAGGTGCTATATCATTGTTGTTTCTTAAAGCTGAATAGTACTCCATGGTATACATCTACCACATTTTATTAATCCACTCATGAATTGATGGGCACTTGGGTTGTTTCCACAGCTTTGCAATTGTGAATTGTGCTGCTATAAACATTCGAGTGCAGGTGTCTTTTTCATAAAGTGACTTTTGTTCTTTTGGGTAGATGCCCAGTAGTGGAATTGCTGGATCAAATGGTAGATCTACTTGTATCACTTTGAGGTATCTCCATATTGCTTTCCACAGAGGTTGAACTGGTTTGTAGTCCCACCAGCAGTGTAGGAGTGTTCCTCTCTCTCCGCATCCATGCCAGTATTTGTTGTTTGGGGACTTTTTGATAAAGGCCATTCTCACTGGAGTTAAGTGATATATCATTGTGGTTTTGATTTGCATTTCCCTGATGATTAGAGATGTTGAACATTTTTTAATGTGCTTGTTGGCCATTATTCTGTCTTCTCTTAAGAAGTTTCTGTTAATGTCCTTTGCCCATTTTTTGATACGGTTGTTTGATTTTTTCTTGCTGATTTTCCTGAGTTCTAGATAGATTCTAGTTATCAGCCCTTTATCAGATGTGTACCTTGCAAAAATATTCTCCCATTCTGTGGGTTGTCTGTTTGCTCTCTTGACAGTTTCTTTGGCTGTGCAGAAGCTTTTTAATTTCATTAGGTCCCATTTGTTTATTTTTGTTGCTGTTGTGATTGCCTTTGGGGTCTTCATAAATTCTTTGCCTAGGCCAATGTCTAGAAGAGTATTTCCAACATTTTCCTCTAGAATTCTAATAGTTTCACACCTAAGGTTCAAGTCTGTTACCCAGCGTGAGTTGATTTTTGTGAGAGGTGAAAGGTGTGGGTCTTGTTTCAGTCTTCTACATGTGGCTATCCAGTTTTCCCAGCACCATTTATTGAATAAGGATTCTTTTCCCCAGTGTATGTTAGATATAGAAAAAATAATTTACGCTTCGTATGGAACCAGAGAAGACCCCGTATAGTAAAATCAATCCTAGACAATAAAAACAAAATAGGAGGTATCAATTTACCAGACTTCAAACTATACTACAAGGCTATAGTCATTAAAACAGCTTTTTACTGACACAAGAACAGGGACATTGACCAGTGGAACAGAACAGAGAACCCAGATATAAAACCATCCTCATATAGCCAACTAATCTTCGACAAAGTAGGTTACGTTTTATTAGTTGCTTTGATTAAAGAAATCCAATAAAAACTCGGTACTCATTACAAATATTTAATTGTACACACTTGATGCACAGAATTAACTGCTGTAAGGGAGTAGAACGATATCTTGCCCTGAAGGTGCTTGCATCCTAATAAACTAGGAAAAATATTATATATAAGGTAAAATATAAGTACAACTAGTAGTAAGTACCTGTTATTTCTAGCTCATCATTTAGCATGTTATTTTGAACATACATATTTATACGTTTGTCTTTTGTGCTAGAACGGTAAACTGTAAGAGGGAAGGGATGTGTCTTATTCATTATTGAACTCCCAAATCCCAGAACAGAATCAGTATTGAACAGGCAAGTGCTCAATAGACACTTACGAAAGTTAACATAAGAGATGTACAACATAAAAGACATATACGTTACAGCGAGATATCACAGCTAGATGGGGGATCACAGAAACATCCAGGGATGTAAAGTTTCAGTTGGGTTTTGAAATATAAGTAGAATTTTCCTGATAGAGATTGGTCAGGATGAAGGAGAGAATTCAAGGAGGAAAAAAGAAACATTTAAAAGCATGGGGGTAAGAATATTCTGGGAAAGTATATATGTAGTAGTGTTTAGTTGGGAGCATTAGGCAAGTGTGCAAGAATGGTAGCAGACTTGGCCAGAAGGGTAAACTGTGACCTGACTATAGGAAGCTTTAAATGTTAGGTGAAAAACTCTTACTTGTAGACATTTAAGATTTTGAAAAGGAAAATGACTCCATTAGGCTATGCTTTAGGAAGATAAATCCAGCCGCAGTTTGGCACGAAGGGGATAAGCCAGATGCAAATTCTAAGGCTAAAGATATATCCTTTTCGTGAATTGCTGGACTCAGTTTGCTAGCATTTTTTTCCTTCTTTATTGTGGTAAAATAGAAAAACAATAAATTTACCATTTTAAAGTGCAGAGCTCAATGGCATTAAGTACATTCACAATGTTGTGCAACTATAACCACTACCTATTTCCAGAGCTTTTTCATTGTCCCAAACTAAAACTCTGTACCCATTAAAAGGCAACTCCCCATTCTCCCTTCCCTGAAGCCCCTGGTAACCACTATTCTACTTTCTGTCTGTATGAATTTGACTTTTCTAGGTACCTCATAAAAGTGGAAGCATACAATATTTGTCCTTTTGTGTCTGGCTTGTTTTCACTTAGAATAATGTCTTCAAGGTTTATCCATGTTGTAGTATATAACATAATTTTATTCTGTTTAAGGTTGAATAATATTCCATTGTATGTGTATATCGTATTTTGTTTATCCATTCATTTATTGATGGACACTAACCCATCAATGGGTTAGTCCATCACTTAGTCCATCAAATTCCAAAAATGGTTTTTTCCACCATTTGGCTATTGTGAATAATGCTGCTATAAACATTGTTTTGCTAGTATTTTTGTTGAGGATTTTTGTATGCATATTTACAATGGATATTGGTCTATAATTTCCTTTTTTTGTAAAGTTTATGTCTTGTTTTGGTATCAGGGTAATGCTGCCCTCATAAAATGAGTTGGGAAATATTCCCTCTTCTACTTTCTGAGATGATGTATAAGTGGTATTATTCCTTTCTTGAATGAATGGTATTATTCCTTCCTTTGATAGAATTTACCAGCAAAACTATCTGAACTTGAAGTTTTCTTTGTTAGAGGATTTTTAACTACAAATTCAATTTCTTTTTTTTTATTTCAGAGTTTTATGGGGGTACACACGTTTTGTTGCACACGTAATTTGCTTTTGTACAGTTTTTTTTGTTTGTTTTTTTTTTTTTTTTGAGACAGAGTCTCACTTTGTTGCCCAGGCTAGAGTGAGTGCCGTGGCATTAGCCTAGCTCACAGCAACCTCAAACTCCTGGGCTCAAGCAATCCTTCTGCCTCAGCCTCCCAACTAGCTGGGACTACAGGCATGCGCCACCATGCCCAGCTAATTTTTTCTATATATATATTAGTTGGCCAATTAATTTCTTTCTATTTATGGTAGAGATGGGGTCTTGCTCTTGCTCAGGCTGGTTTCGAACTCCTGACCTTGAGCAATCCGCCCGCCTCGGCCTCCCAGAGTGCTAGGATTACAGGCGTGAGCCACCGCGCCCAGCCTGCTTTTGTACAGTTTGAGTCCAAGTTATAAGTGTGCCCTTCACCCAGGTCAGTGCATTGTACCCATTAGATGTGAATTTACCCATCCCCTCCTCCCCTGCCACATATTTGATTTCTCTTGAGTTTTACTTCCACATGTGCACATAAAGTGCTGATTGATTACTTCCAATTTACTATTGAGTATATGTGGTGCTTGTTTTTCCATTCTTGTGATACTTCACCAAGAATGGTCTCCAGTTCCATCTAGGTTCTTATAAAAGATACTAGATCATCATTTTTTTTAATGGTTGTACTCCATGGTATACATATAACACATTTTATGTATTTATTTATTTTTGAGACACAGTCTCACTCTGTTGCCCAGGCTAGAGTGAGTTCTGTGGCATCAGCCTAGCTCACAGCAACCTCAAACTCCTGGGCTCAAGCAATCCTACTGCCTCAGCCTCCTGAGTAGCTCGGACTATAGGCATGTACCACCATGCCCAGCTAATTTTTTATATGTATATTTTTAGTTATCCAGCTAATTTCTTTCTACTATTTTAGTAGAGACAGGGTCTCACTCTTGCTCAGGCTGGTCTTGAACTCTTGAGCTCAAACTATCCACCTGCCTCAGCCTCCCAGAGTGCTAGGATTACAGGTGTGAGCCACCACACCTGGCCAACACATTTTATCAATCCACTCATATATTGATGGGCACTTGGGTTGTTTCCACATCTTTGCAATTATGAATTGTGCTGCCAACGAGTAAGATGTGCAATGTTTGGGGGATGGACACGCTTGAAGCTCTTATTCGAGGGGGGGAGGGCATGGGCAATATATGTAACCTTAACACTTGTACCTTCATAATACACTAAAATAAAAATTATGAATTGTGCTGCTATAAACATTCAAGTGCAATTGTCTTTTTCATAAAATGTTTTTTGTTTTTTACCCTGGGTAGATACCTAGTAGTGGATTGCTGGATCAAATGGTAGGTCGACTTTTAGTTCTTTGAGGTATCTCCAAACTATTTTCCATAGAGGTTGTATACTAGTTTGCAGTCCCACCACAGTGTATTAGTGTACCTTCCTCTCCACATCCATGCCAGCATCTGTTGTTTTGGGACTTTTTGATAAAAGCCATTCTTACTGGAGTTAGGTTATATCTCATTGTGGCTCTGATTTGCATTTCCTTGATTATTATAGACGTTGAGCATTTTTTCACATGTTTGTTGGACATTAGTCTATCTTCTTTTGAAAAGCTTCTGTTCATGTCTTTTGCCCACTTATTAATGGGGTTGTTTGATTTTTTTTCTTGCTGATATGCTTGAGTTCTTTGTAGATTCTGGTTATCAGCCCTTTATCAGATGTATAGCATGCAAATATTTTCTCCCATTCTATAGAGAATATTTGCTCTGTTGATTGTGTCTTTGGCTGTGTAGCTTTTTAATTTAATCAGGTCCCATTTATTTATTTTTGTTGTTGTTGTGATTGCTTTTGGGGATTCCTTCATAAATTCTTTTCCTAGGCCTAAATCTATAAGAGTTTATCCAACGTTTTCTTCTAGACTTCCAATAGTTTCATACCTTAAGTTTAAGTCTGTTATCCATTGTGAATTAATTTTTGTGAGTGGTAAGAGGTGCAGATCCTGTTTCGGCCTTCTACATGTGGCTATCCAATTTTCCCAGCACCATTTATTGAATTTGGATTCTTTACCCCATGTCTGCTTTGCCAAAGATCAGATGCTATGTGAGGATGAATTTATATCTAGGTTCTCTGTTCTGATCCATAGACCTATGCCTCTGTTTTTGTGCCACTATCATGCTGTTATTGTTACTATAGCCTTGTATAGCTTGAAGTCTGGTAGAGTGATGCCTTCTGATTTGTTCTTATTACATAAGGTTGCATTGGCTATTGGAGTCTTTTCTGGTTTGATATGAAGTGTAAAACTATTTTTTCTACATCTGCAAAGAATGATATTGGTATTTTAACTGGGATGCATTGAATCTATAAATAACTTCGGGTAGTATAGACATTTTAACAATGTTGATTCTGCCGATCCATGAGCATGATATGTTTTTCCATCTGTTTACATCCTCTGCAACTTCTTTTCTTAGTGTTTGGTAATTCTCCCTATAAAGGTCAGTAGCTTTCATATACACCAATAACAGCCAAGCTGAGAAACAAATCAAAGATGCAATACCTTTCACAATAGCAAGAAAGAAAATAAAATACCTAGGAATGTATTTTCATTTTTATTCAGTTCAAATATTTTCTAATTTTCTTTCTTCTTTGGAATATGGGTTATTTAGAAGTACACTGTTTAACTTCTAAGTATTTGAGGATGTCCCAGATGTCTTTCTGTAATTAATTTCTAATTCAATTACTTTGTGGTCCAACAGCATACTTTGTTATGATTTCAATTCTTTAAAAAATTGTTAAGGTTTGCTTTATGACCCATGATAAAGTTTATCTTGGGGAATGTTTCATGTGCACTTGAGATGAATGTGCATTCTGCTGTTGTTGGGTGGAATTTATATAAATGTCAATTGTGTTGAGTTACTTGATAGTGTTGTTCAGGTCTTTTATTTCCTTGCTGTTTTCTGGTCTCTTGCTCTGTCAATTACAGAAAGTGGTGTACTTAAGTCTCCACGTATAATCACAATTTTTTTTAAAAAAAACTTCTCCTTTCAGTTCTGTCACTTCTTGCTTTACACATTTTGAAGCTCTGTAGTTAGGTGCATACAAATTAATAACTTATTATGCCCTTTTTGGAAGAATTGACCCTGGTATCATTATGTAATGTCTCTGTTTATCCCTGGTAATTTTTTTTGTTCCAATGTCTACTTTGTCTGAAATTAATCTAGCTACTCCAGCTTTCTTTTCATTAGTATTTGCATGGTATATCTTTCTCCATCCCTTTACCTTTAACCTACCTATATCATTACATTTAAAATGAGTTTCTTGTAGAAAGCATATAGTTGGATCGTGTCTTTTTAATCCAATCTGATGATCTTTGTCTTTTAGTCAGTATATTTAGACCACCTACATTTAATATAACTACTGATACGATTGAATTTGGATCTACCATTTTATTTTTTGTTTTATGTTTATCTCCCTTGATTTTTGCTCTGCTATTATCCCCTTTCTTGTCTTCTTTTGGATTATTTGAACTTTTTAGTATTCTATTATAATTTATCTATTGGCTATATCTCTGTATTTTTTTAATGGTTGCTCTAGGAATCAAAATATACATATCTAACTTTTCACAGTCTACTTAATTTTACCACTTCAAATAAAATGTAAAGTCTTTACAACTATATAAGTCCCTTTACCCACCTCTTCTTGTTATAGTGTTACATGTATCACATCCATATACGCTGAACACCTTCCTGACAATGTTATAATGTTTGCTTTCAATGGTCATAAGAACTCAAGAAGAGTAAAAAGTAAGTCTATCATAATTACTTGTGCATTTACTATTTCTGTTGCTCTTACTCCATCCGGCAGTTCCACCTTTCCCTTTGATATTTCCTTCAGTCTGAAGAACTTCTTTTAGCATTTATTCTAGAGCAAGTCTTCTGGCAAATAATTCCTTCTATTTTACCTTATCTGAGAATTTCTTTAATTCACCTTCATTCCTAAGATATTTTTGCTGGATAGAATTCTGTGTTGATAGTTCTTTTTTTGTTTGCACTTTAAAATGTTGCTCCACTGTTTTCTGGCCTCCATGGTTTCTGATGAGAAATCTGTAATCAGGCCGGGTGTAGTGGCTCGCATCTGTAATCCTAGCACTCTAGGAGACCGAGGCAGGTGGATCGCTCGAGGTCAGGAGTTCAAAACCAGCCTGAGCGAGACACCATCTCTACTAAAAATAGAAAGAAATTAATTGACCAACTAAAAAATATATATGCAAAAAATTAGCCAGGCATGGTGGCACATGCCTGTAGTCCCAGCTTCTCGGGAGGCTGAGGCAGTAGGATCACTTGAGCCCAGGAGATTGAGGTTGCTGTGAGTGAGGCTGATGCCACAGCACTCACTCTAGCCTGGGCAACAAAGTGAGACTCTGTCTCAAAAAAAAAAAAAAAAAAAAAAAAGAAATCTGTAATCATTCAAAACATAGTTCCCCTATATGCAATGCATTGTTTTTTCTCTGGTTGCTTTCAAGATTCTTCTTCTTTTTTTTTAAATCTTTGTTTTTAAGCAGTTTGATTATAACTAAACGTCATAATCATGGGAATAGTTTTCTTTGTTTTTATCCTTTTGGGGATTCACTGAGTTTCTTTAAAAGCTATATATTGTTTCTTTCACCAGATTTAGAAAGTTTCCAGCCATTATTTTTTCAAATATTTTTTCTTTATCAGTCTCTTTCTCCTCTTATTAGATTTAAATGACACAAATTTAGACCTTTTGATATTGCCCCACAGGCTTCTGAGGGAGGCCCTGTCCAATTTTTTAAATCTTTTCACTCTATATTCTTCAGGTCTGAAAATTTCTATTGATCTATGTATGACTTCACTGACTCTTCTTTCCTCTGTCCTCTTCATTCTGCTTTCAATGAATAGTGTATTGTTTAGTTCCAAATTTTCCATTTGGTTTTTTTTTCACACTTATTTCTATGCTGACAATTTCTATCTTTCCATTTATTTCAAGAGTGTTCACTTTTACCTCACAGAACATGGCAATAACTATCTCAATGCCATTGTCTTATAATTCTAACATCCAGATCATCTCTAGATGGCCATCTGTTGACTGACTATTCCCTTGAGAGTTGGGCATATTTTCTGGTTCTTTTCATGATTAATAATTCTCAATTGTATCTGGACATTTTGATTATGTTGTGAGACTCAAGGTCCTCTTATAATCCTCTACAGAATGATTTTATTTGAGAAGGCAATCAATTTGGTTAGGTTTAGATAAGAAGCTCTCTCTTGCTTTCTGAGGGTGATGGTTCCCACATCAGTTCTGTTTTCAAAGGTGTTTGGGTCTGCCCCTTACTCTGGAATTTGAAATACTGGTTTATATTGTTTTCAAAGCTGTTGCTATGTTTCTTTGCTCTGTTACATGTATATAGCTCATGGGTGAGCCCAGGACTTGTGTCAGTTCATACACAGAATTGGGGTATCTCCTTATCCAGCTTTCTCCTCTAAAATCTCCCCTACTCTCCAGCTCTCAGGGGCCCTTTTTCCAGTCTTTTGGCTAGAAAGTCAGGATTTGTCTCAGAGATTTAGCCCCTCATACCATCAGGCAGTCAGTGCAGTAAGAGAAAAGAAAGATTAAAATATATAATGGGATTTCCTCACCCTTTTCAGACCACAGGGGCCTTTGTTCCCAGTTCTTCTAGCAGACACAGGCTCTTTCTTGGGATTTTAGGGGCCTGTGCCACTTCCATCACCACCACAGTGGCAGTTCAGCTTTGCACTGCAACTGTCTTCAGGGTAGGCATAGAAGAGAAAAAGAGAGGGGGAAAAGAATGAGGGGAAGACTTCTCCCACTTTGTGGCTCATAGGGGTCTATTTCTCTGGTCTCCAAGTTAAAAAGAGGAGTTCCTCTCAGGTTTTATTGTTTTTGTCCGCAGTTCTGTGACTTGGCCAATCTCGGGTCAAAGCTAGTAGATAAAGGAAGAAAGACTAAAGCCAGGAAACTTACTATCATACTAGTTTTTCTTCAAGTTCTGACTCCCCTCCCCCCCCCCCAGTATGCCTGTTATTTCCTTTCAGAGCCCTCAGTTAGTTGCTTCTGTGATCTGTCCAGAACTTTTATTTGTAACCAGTGGAAGAGATATATTGTGGTGAACTTACTCTATAAGTTTTGGATGATGCTAGAAATTCAACCCATCTTTGCTATGAGGTGTTATAAAGCACCCCAAGTAACATGTAATGAAAGCCTGAACTGGAATGTAAGTGGAAATGGAAAGGAAAGACCTGTAGAAGCACTCCAGAACTGAGAATTAGCAACTGGCTGTGAAGGCTTCAAAAAGTTTACTTTACAAAAACCAACTTATAGGAACTGCTAACTTACAAATGATTTGTCAATATAAATGAGCACTAGAAGTTCTCTGCTCTGCTGCTGAGGAAGTTATACTCTTGGAGTATACACAGTTTTACTCTTAAAAGAATTTTCCTACAGAAATAATGCTATATATGCTAGTACTGTATTTTGTATTTCTATCATTATTATACTAGTATGCTATTTTTAGATGTACACTGGAGCTAAAAAGGCTTTTGTGAGTTGACTTAGAAACCTAGCCACCAACTAAAATATTGTTTTTATGAGGATGCATTTTGATATTCAATTATATTTTTAATTTAATTTTTATCAAAATAATACATGTACATAATTTTAAAAGTTAAATAATGTTATAAAGTTTATAATAACAAATAGGATTCTTCTCTAGCCATCCCATTCTTGATTACTGCTCCCTAAAAGTAACCTTAATTATATCTAGGATAGTTATTTCTGCTCTCTATTTCTCATCCAAGTTTTCTTCTGGTATTTAAATCTTTTTCCATATATCATGTATATACTACTTCTTGCTTTGTAAAGTTGATTGAGGAGGATTAGGATCAGTTCTCTTACAATACACACAAATTCACACATTGCACACACAATTTCCCCCATCCTTTCAATATAATTATCATCCCCTTTCATATTGTTTTTGTAATTTAACTAGTACTATGATCTGCAGAGCCACATGGTGTATACTATGATTACATCTCCCTTCTTGTACAGTATTTTGTTTTCCTGGGAATTAAGAAGTAACTTCTTTTGTTTTATCCCCCTTCTTAGTTTTTAGTATTCCTTATATGATCACCAAACTCTCTTAAAAAGTAATTATAAATATCCCAATAGATTCAAAGTATCAGTTGTACATTTTTTCTTGGATACCCTTCTTGAAGCCTTCGTCCTTTAACTTTAATTTAGACTGACTGATGTCTAGTTGCACAGACCCTATCCACTTGCACAGGGGTCATTATGAGACTCTTCTTCATCACTGCTCTCAAAATTCCTTTACCTCCATCTATGTTTGGACTTCCCTCCTGGATGGTTTGTGTATAATCATCAACAGGCCAAGTTATACTGCAGTAACAAATGACTCCAAAATCTGAATGGCTTACAATGACAAAGGTTTATTGCTTGTACATAATACATGTCCATCATGGGTCACTTTTACCTCTATACTATGTTATCTTTATTTGAGCACCCAGGTGACAGAGCAGCCTCTTCCTAGATCACTGCTGGTCATCTGGCAGAAGGAAAAAAATGCTCGGTGAATCCTGAGCTAGCTCTTAAAATATCTGCTCAGAAGTGACTCATATCACTTTCACCCATGTATCTGGCGAAAGCAATTCATATAGCCATTAACTTGCATTCAACAGGGTGAGTACATAATATTCTCCTGCAGGGGCCGGGCGCGGTGGCTCACGCCTGTAATCCTAGCACTCTGAGAGGCCGAGGCGGGTGGATTGCTTGAGGTCAAGAGTTCAAAACCAGCCTGAGCAAGAGTAAGACCCCGTCTCTACTATAAATAGAAAGTAATTGGCCAATTAATATATATATAAATAAATTAGCTGGGCATGGTGGCGCACACCTGTAATCCCAGCTACTCAGAGGTGAGGCAGTAGGATTGCTTGAGCCCAGGAGTTTGAGGCTGCTGTGAGCTAGGCTGACACCACGGCACTCACTCTAGCCGGGGCAACAAAGCAAGACTCTGTCTCAAAAAAAATAAAATTCTCCTGCAGGGTGGGACAATGGGGGGAGGAACCAAATCATATATCAAGTCCAACAAGAACTAAGCAGAAATATATACTCTTTTGCAGGGAAGAAAAGTTAATAATTATGAACAATAAAGCTATCATAGCACATCTTCCTCTTTTTTGCTTATTCCATCTTCTTCATTAAATGCATTCTATACCCTTATGGGTTTATGTCTTTTTTATTTCTTTACCTTCATTTAAATAGAATTTCAGGAGAACCAGAGGAGTGTGCCGCATCTGCCATGTTTAACCAAAAGTCCATCAACCAATCACTTTAAAAGGGAACTTTTAGAACACAGCCTATTTATAAGATAGGGGCTACCTGTAATTGTCATTTTCATTTGGTATGCCATTTCCATTATTTATAAAAGTTTTTGCCAGATCCTACAAATGGCAATAAAGGACTTAAATTGTTATTTATTTTTAAATACAAAACCACCTGATATATTAATAGTAAATTCACTTTAAAACTTAGTAGGAGTTTTCCAAAATAGCTTTGATCCTAGATACCTTGATTTTGTCTTTTCTGATTTGGTCTCAACTCCAAGCTTATGTCTGCAAATGAACTCAAACATCTGAAAAGAATTTCATTCTAATCTTACAAGCACCAATAATAATATATTCAACATATCAGCTTAGCTCTGAAATCTCCCTGTCATTCTTGTCCGTAACTTAAGTATTATATTTGGGAAAATACATCTCTAAAATTTATTTCCATGTACTAAAATCATAATTAGTTGTGAAATAGAAAACACAGTAAATAGTTAATATAGGGGAATAATATAAAAGAAGTGGTACAATTCAGCTTTTCATTAGTTTTTATTTGATCTCCTCTCGAATAACTGAGATATTCTTGAATCTCAACTTTAAAAAGAAACTTGCTTTTTAAACTTTTGAGTGTACGTTAAAAACATTAAGTATTTCTTGCCCAGGCATGGTGGCTCATGCCTGTAACCCTAACACTCTGGAAAGCCAAGGCGGGAAGATTGCTTCAGTTCAGGAGTTCAAGACCGGCCTGAGCAAGAGTGAGACCCTGGGTGTTATGGTGGGCACTTGTAGTCCCAGCTACTCGGGAGGCTAAGGCAGGAGGATCACTTGAGCCCAGGAGTTTGAAGTTGCTGTGAGCTACAATGATGCCACTGCACTCTACCCTCTACCCAAGGCAACAGAGTGAGACTCTACCTTTAAAAGATGACATATTTCTTAAAAAGTAAACTTTGCTCAAATGCATTATTCACTGATAGTACTTCACTGCTTGGGTACTGCCTGGGGTCCTGAAGTTAGGCTTTCTTAGTTCAAATGGTGTTTCCATCTCAAAATACTCATGGACTCTGGTATATTACTTAATCCCTTTAAGTTCAGCACCCTCATTTATAAAACAGGAATAACGTACTTCCAAAAAAAAAGTTATGAGAATTAGATGTGATAATCCCTATAAAACCTTAACATGGTGCCTGGCAGAAAGTAAATGCTCAGTAAATGTTTGCTGAATAAATGAACGATTGGATTTTTTGCCCTAACTTTAACAGCTATCTTATTTACATTTAAAACTTAATACGTCAAACTCCATTACAACAAAGTTTAGGACTATAGGCCCCTTTCTGTAATAATATAACCTATTTTGTGCTTGATCAAAATTCAAAGTTACTTTATTTATCAAGCATCTTTTTTTTTTTTTTTTTTGGCTAATTAAACAGTTTGGGATTTTTTTCTTCTCTTCTAAATTCATCCAGCTCAAGACAGGGATAATTGTATCCTCAGACACCGATTTTTTTTTTTTAACCCAATGAATCTAGAAAACTCTGTGAGAAAACCTACCACAGACCTGTATCAATTCTACCTCTGTCTCCTTGAAATGCCCAAATATGGCCTATGACACACATAGGCCAATGTGAAATATCAAGACCATCTCAGAGATTCTTGACTAGACGGATCTTGAGAGCATAGAGCCTTCTTAAAAAACCAATCCCGAGTGAAGCTGAGTTCCTTGTCCAAAGAATAGTAATCTATATGTCATCAGAGAATATGTAAACCAATACAACTATTATTTAACATATATGAATTATATAGAAACATTTAAGAGGTATCTGAGACTGACAGCACCTGTGGTAAACCCTTCTGTGTACCTTTGATGCCAGGTATTGAAAAGGCTTTTACAAATAAGTAACCTAACACCAAATGACTTTTGCTGCAAAGGCAATCAATATCAGATATTGAGAGAAAAAAAGCAAAATGAACCCAGAAGAGTAAGTAGACCCATTCATTCCATTCCATTTTTTGTTGTTCAACTGATTTCATTTCCTTTTTATGGGAATTCATTAGAAACATTTTAATATGCATCCAAAGGCTACCTTCAATTTGTATCCATGTTTAATAGTAGAGAGACCAGTACAGGCGGTGTGGAAAAAGCAATGGAACTGAAATGAGAATCTGCAGGTTTGTATACTGTCTGCCACACCTTACCAAGTCCCAGCTTTCTCATCTGCAAAATGGCAGTGAAAATGTCTATCCTATAAAGTTGTGATTATTAAATATGGTAAAATAAATGAAATGATTATTAAATATGGAAAAATAAATGAAACTAAAACAGCACCATTCAGTAGAAATCTAAGGTGAATCACAATTGTGAGCCACATATGCAATTTTAAATTAAAAAATACAAAGAAGCAAGTGAAATTAATTTTAATAATATATTTTATTTAACCCAATATATCCAAAATATTATAATTTCAACATGTTAACCAATATAAAATTAATGAGGCTTTTTAAAACATTCTTTTTCTTTTTGTACTAAGTCTTTGAACATCAGTATATATTTTAAATTCACAGCACAAGTCAACTCAGACTAGCCATATTGCAAGTGCTCAACACCACAGGTAGCCAGTGACTATCGTATTGGACAACATATACCTAGAACCAAGGGGAGGCTTAATATATGTTTATTAGATCTAAATAGTATTTCTTATCAGATAAACCCTGTGGAACTTATGAAAGTCATTTTTAAAATCAATGGGTTTGTAAAAAGTTTATATTTTTATATTTTTGGTATAGTACTTGGTATAATATATAATAGGAATTTAAAATAAAGTATTATCTATACTAACTAAACCAAGTATTTAACCAAATAAAAGCAACCAAAATGATTATCATAGGTCACTAATATTCACTTATTCTATATTAATTTTTGTGGCTTTTTAAATTAGGATTTGAATTATATATTAATTTGACATAGAATATAATAATCTCAAAAAAGAAAATAAAATCTGACACAACTGTAAGCATACAAACAATTCAAACTATAAGCTACAAATGATAAAGTATACCTTCCAGCAAAGAAATAGGAAAACAGAAAATTTCTCTACATTGTAAAACTTCCCATTTCACAGGACCTACCATTAGTAAGTCATGTCACAATTTTAATAACTTTCTTTTTTTTCCTCCCATAAATATTTAACTGTATTTTCTAAATAATAGGATGGCTGCCTAGCATATAACTTAATTATGTAATATAAGTAAATATGCATTAAATATGCACTGTCAAATATTACTTGTTAAAACTGCACTGAATGGTATACAGTAGGCAAATTCTTGTATCTTAAGTTCAAAGAGTAGGATGAAAACTGTATAGAAAACTTTCCTTAACTGCAAGGTCTTTTGAAAGCTATCCACAAGGCACAAGCGCATGTGTACACACACATGTTTGTATATTGAGTGGCATGTTCTTGTTTTTGTGTATGGAGATGCTCCTGAAATTGATATATTTTCATCAGTCTTTCTCTGGGGTACGCAACAGTCAGCACAAGTGGTCAGATAAAGTATGACAATAAAATGGAGAAAGAATACTAGATAGGTGACTGCTATCTCATTTCAAATCTGACAAGGACCATTTAGTTACCTACTATATCTTCAGCATTACAAAGGGTTATGAAATTCTTAATAACAAAAAGAAATTTTCTGGATTTTGATTTTTCACTTTCTTTGTATTCAAAAGATGGCACTTCTAGAATACAGACCCTCTCCCTCCAACACTTTATCAGAACATTCAGCCGGAAGAGATAAAGAAAAAGTGCTACTAGCCGAATCATTAATTTGATGTTCAGTGGCACCACTTATGTTTCTCTGCAGTCTCCTGACCAACAATTCGCCTCAACCAGCCCTGCTCAGGCTTAAGATCAATGATAGCTTTACACTACAAATTAGTAAAGCTGAAGACAGCGTTTAAAGATATATCATCATATTCATACTCACTTGAACTTTTCCAAGGAAAAGCTATTCCCTCAATTAGGCATGCAATCCCCAAGCTAACAAATGCTGACCTCTGCAGTCACTGATACTAAACACAAACACAAAGGCATACACTATACAATTTTAAACACTGGGCCAAACTTCAGAGGTAAAACTACTCAATGTATTAAGAAAGACTCACATCTGGCATTTCTGTAGAGAAGGAAAGGGTCCTGGAGTTGGAAATCCAGGTCTTTAGTAATGGGCTCTGTCCTATTTTCCATGCTCAGCCTATTCATAATGGTGAATCCATGCTTTGGAGAAGCAGACCTAAAAATTACAAAGGGTTTAAATCAAAAGACAATTGCTTAGTACGCTACACTTTCAGTCAACTAACTACATTCTGATGTGTCTCTCCAACTTTTTCTATGTATATACAGCTTTGTACAAGCAGACTGTACACATATACATCAATACTTTTTTTTTACCATTGGCATCATTTCTGTACTAATTTACATGTAATACAGCCTGATTGTCACAATCATTCCTTTGGTAAAATCGAGTCATACTTCTTTAACTATGTGTGTGTGTGTGTATCTTATTTCCCTACCTAGGCTGTAAATTCCTTTAAGCAGAGATGGAATTACATTTTATAACATTACTGACAGATAACTTTTAAAGAATCGTGGTTGTTAATATACAGTGTACATCACAATTATACAAAGAAAATAAGGCCAGGCGTGGTGGTTCACGCCTGTAATCCTAGCAATCTGGGAGGCTGAGCCAGGTGGATTGTTTGAGCTCAGGAGTTCAAGACCAGCCTGAGCAAGAGCGAGACCCCATCTCTATTAAAAAATAGAAAGAAATTAGCTGGACAACTACAAATATATATAGAAACTTAGCTGGGCATGGTGGTGCATGCCTGTAGTCTTAGTTACTTGGGAGGCTGAGACAGGAGGATTGCTTGAGCCCAGGAGTTTGAGGTTGCTGTGAGCTAGGCTGATGCCACGGCACTCTAGCCTGGGCATCAAAGTGAGACTGTCTCAAAAAAAAAAAAAAAAAAAAAAAAGAAATGAAACAATGCTGGTCAATAAACTTGTGAGAATGTAAGTATAAGCTAAAAGTTTATGTAACTGTGCAAAGGGCAGATAATTTGTTTTCCTCAATATAAGGCAAACAGCTTCATGTATAAACTACTGTAAAAGTTTTTCTCCATAAAAATGTGGCAGTTAGTGACTTTTTATTTTCATTTCATTCAATAAACCTTGAATGCCTCCTCTGCCAGGCAGAAGACCCAAATTATGTGGACTATAAACTCAAACAACTCCACGTGCATTTGTCTACCCTTGGATTGCAGTCATACAGTAATTCAACTGTGCCACTTCTGGTGACAATGAAACACCACACACCCCACCACTTACACACTGAAACTGAAACAAGCAGAATTCATTTATTTAAACTAGATGCTAGGTTGCTCATAACACAGAAATGTTATGAGCAACAGGAAGAAAAGATGTTTATTCTTAGTTTTACATTACCTCTAAACGGCTGATGCTGACAAAGAAGTTAAATACAGCTACATTACCACTGACAGGATTTTCTTTTGAAACCTTCCATTTAACATTGATGGAAGGCAATCCCTGCCTAGCTTATTTTAAAAGGAGGTAAAGTGGTAGTAGGCATATGATAAATACCAGAAATAATCATGATAATCATTTCAACTTAAATTCAGAGGAAGAATGAAAACGTACTCCTGAAGAGCTGTGTTTAAGGGTCCTCTTAAGTGTCAAGTTCAGAAATCACCAGCGGGTGTCTCTATGAACTCTTTATTACAGAAAGACATAGGAGGAAATAAAGTAAAGAAATGATTTTTTAAATGAGATTAAATGTTTTTATACAAGAAGCAGGATTTGATTCTTCATGTATTTCATTGTCAAGACAAGATCTCATGTCTTTAATAGTATAGGTGCTATACCATCTCATAATTTATAAAACAGGCCCGGGGATAAATGTGCCAATTGCTCTAAAGCAACTTCTACAGAAGTAAAAATGTATTACTGGCAGCTCCATTACCAAAACTCCCTTTTGATTTTTATGTGCTTTCTGTCATTCTATTCTGAGGAAAGACCTCAACATACTAGAACCTGGTGGTGGTAGGAGGGTTGCAGGGGAGGAGGGAGGCATCATATTCTTGAGGAGTTAGATTTGGGGAAGAGATTAAGAAACAGGGATGGATTTTTTTTCTTAATTTAATGGTTTGTTTCATTGATAGCTCCATTAGCAGCTTAGTGGGTATTAAGAAATACTTGAAAATAAAAACCTACATTTGGTTTGGGTACAAAAGAGAAAATATTTGTATAATTGTTACTCTTCCGTATTTAAAAAAAAAACAACACCAAAGATTCCCCAAAACAATCATTAATACATATTAATACATCTTTTCTTCCCCTTATCAAAAGAAGAACAATGCTTGTTGTGAGAAATGAATGAGAATGCATCCTGTGTGCTTGGCACACAATAAAGTTCAATCATTTGGTTTTCTTTTTATACTTCAGAATTCCCAAGAGCAGTCATACTCTGCTGAATAAATTCACTTGGTGGCATGCTCTGGTGCTTTGAATGTTTGGGAAAATAACGTAGACTAATATACCAATGGTTCCAGAAAAGCACTCCCACTGCTTTTCTGAGACTGGGAAGAATCTGACCTCCTTGTCACTCACCAAGTCCGCTGGCCTCATCATCCGTTCTTTCCCTCCCATTCCACTGCTGCCTCCACTGGAACAGAACTTCCTTCCCGTTGCTAACCTCCATCATTCTACTGTGCCTACAACAGGCCTCTTTATCCTTTTCTAGTCCTGCTTTTATCTTCCTAGCTGACTAGTCTCTACATCCTTGAGGGCCCTAAACCCAACTGTTAGCTGGTATCAGTTTCGTCGTTACACACACTCCTTCAGAGAACACGTTCTCTCCTGGTTTCAACTGACAAATCACTCCAAACTCTACCATCAGGGCCGCCCGACCCTTCCTGGCTGGATACCTCCACTTGAATGTCCTGCTACCACTCCACAATCATTACTTCAAAATAAGATGAAAACTTATCCTCAAGCAAGATTCTTGACCTCCACTTCCCATCTTTCTAATCCATCAATGCTTTTGTCATTCTGTCAGTGTTCCATATTCAAAATATTAATGTTACTTTTAATTTCACCATTCCTTTATACATGCAGTCTTTCTATGCTCTTTCCATTTCAACTTCTATCATTCAAGTCCAAACTCTCACCATATCATATCTTCTCCACTGCAATAATCTTTTCAATGTCTTCCCTAACTCCAATGTCTTCCAGAACCAATGCACCCTCATGTTAATACATTGATCTTCCCCATACATTTTCTCCTAACACCATCACTCTCTCAGTCATAAGCTGTCAATGTCTCCCTACTGCTAAGAAAATAAATCACAGAATCCCTAGTCTGCCATTCCAAGCCAGCAAATCTCTTTGCCCTTGTTAACTAATATAAACCAATATAAATACTCTGTACCAGAGTTGTTTTCCTTACTCTCCCTGTATCACAGGAGGTTCTATGTCCTGCTTTGCCATTCTTCCTACTGGGACTGCCCTTCCCGCCCCTCTGTGCAAGGTAAGTTCTACCTATTCCTGAGGCCCAACTCAAGACCCTTCGTTCTATAAAGGCTTCCACAATCACAGCAGCCCATTCATTGCTCAGCACTTGGGATAGTCTATCCTGAACTATATTTTAAATGTGAATATATGTGTAAAGAAAATATTGTATGTGTGTGTGTGTGTGTGTGTATGTATTTCCTGTCTTCCCAGTGAAACTGTACCCCTAAAAGGATTTGTATTAGGCCTTTGTATTTCATCTTTGCACCCCCATTGCAGGTGATGGGCTTTAGCTATGACATTTTATTTGAATGTTTATGTGAATAATAAGTTTAGATATCGAGCCAATATACATATTTCTCTGCATGTACTTGTGATGTTAACAATCTCTGATTAAAAAAATGACTAAAAACATGAGTTTATTAAATCTATCCTAAAACATCTTCTATTAACTAGACAATGCAGGACTGAAAGACATCTTCAATTTTGGATCATGTCTTTTTAAATAGTCAAGGATGGAGGAAAGATGATCAATAAAACCCTTTTCAAAAAATTGATTAAATATTATAATATTCTTCATAGTGTTCTAGCTCCTTGCCAATGCATTATATTCAAGAACTCTGTACCATTCACTTGAATCAAAGGATAAATATTTAATACTATTTTAAACAGAACGCAAAGGTTTAAGTGCATCTACACTGAAGCTTAAATTATATTCTGAAATTAGTATTCACGAGAATATACCAGGTGACATTATTCAGCATTCCCTTCCTAGTGTTAACTAATAATTTCAAACTATGATTTAGTTCTTTTACTTCTCTTTGAAATAAAACTGCACTTGAAGAAGAGTGACACAACTAAGCTAAAATATTATTCCGAAGACTGTCAGTTTCTTTATAAAAGTAAAATACTCTTACCTTGTATAAACAAACAAGGTTCCTTCCACATCAGTCTTCTCCTAAAAAATAAAAACAAAAAACACAACATATGTATGTTCTCTTCATTCACAGAGGTAGAGAACATAAACTTCTTCTAGAATAGTAATCATATCCAACTTCAAGTAGGTGAAACTGCAATGGGCCAAATACTCACAACATGGGAGTTATTCTTAGGAAAAGGAGAAAGCAGGTTCTAGGCCCTAACTGTGGCTCCGCAGATTAAGCAGCAGGAAGCAGTCTTTTTTCTGTCATTTACAGAATAAACCATCATTACCAAATACAAGGATAGCGACACACCTCTAGCTGAAACAATTAGAAAATGAGTGTGCCCACCGATTTCATGAGAAAGAGATGACAGCAAGTGTGCTGCCTTTTCCTTTGTCCACCAAATTGGGTACATGGCAAGCCGTAGAAATCACTTGTGTCTGCATTTCATTACCCTTCACTTTATTTTGGGGGTTCATTTTCTTTTGCCATATCTTGTCACTCAGGACAGCAGATGATCTGCCTATAACTTTACTTTGAATACTAGACACAGAGGACAACAATGCCATAGAGTTCTCAGATGAATCCATCACCTACTTGGTGTGGAATATTTAGAGTCAAGTTCTGCCCCAGGATCTCTAAAATAAAGTTAGACAGAAATATTACCAAGTTAGGATTCAAGAAATGTGCCTGAGAAAATCTGGGGGAGGTAGTAAACTTAAAATGATAGCTCAGTTAGTTCATTTGGCATTTCTTTTCCATTTCTCCAAAGGCAGGAACACAGGCACTGAGGATAATATTCATCAATATCATGCATACTAATATATTTATATATATATATTTCCATATCAGACTATAATTCAGAATTTAAAATGTATTTTTGTTTTTTACATGGTTTAATTTCAGCATTCTATTTAAACTCCCAATATTTTATTATTAATACCTATTACCATAATCATTCAAAATTTTAGTACTCTAATTTTGGTGAAAAATAATCTTTAAGAAAAAAGGTGTAACATTAAAATAACTTTTAAAAGGCATACAAAAAATTAAAAGCATAATCCTTTCAAACACTCAAGCAATTTCAGCAATTTTCTTGTTCACTTTAGTTCAGTGGGTCTCACAGTGGGGTCCCCAGAGCAGCAGTATCAGCATCACCTGGAATTTAGAAATGCAAATTCTTGGGGCCCCTGCCCAAACCTACTGAATCAGAAACTTGGGGGTGGTGCCTAGCAACCTGTTTTTTATTAAGCTGTCCAGGTGATTCTGATATATGCTAGTTTGAGAACCACTGCCTTAGTCCAATAACATATTCTCTGCCCATGAAATTATATTAGGAGTCATAAAAACAAAATCCATTATGGTACAAATCATATCAAACTATCAGCAAACATTGTTTTTTAAGAGTAAATGGCTACAAAAAATATTACTTACTAACAAAAATTTTAACCTCAAGACGTTTATTACAGAAATAAAGAATTTATAAGAGTTAAAACAATTTTAGCGAGTCTTTTCTCTAACATATAAGCATAGTTAAGAAAGTCAAGGAGTTCATGCTTAAACTGGATTTACTATGAAGTCTGTATAAATCACTCCAACGAATGAAAAGTGACCTTACTTTTCAAATGTGGCCCATCTGCCACCGTACTTTGAAAAATATTCTGAGGCAAAATGAAAAAAACATATACAGAAACATTACTTCTTATCTTTCTTTGGGAACAAACATGGTTAATTCCTACCTGTTGAGAAATCTAGTATATCCTGAGTGTATTTTAGGCACTAAGAATTACTTAAACTCAAATCACCACGGTATCAATCATTAAGAAAATGGTTACTATGCTACAATAAATGCTACCCGGTCTAAGAACTTGTGGGTGGGTGTCCTTAAAGTTTAATCAGTGCAGTCAGAAGTATTTATATGAGTCCACAAGCCTTTAAGAATAAACTTGTAAAAACAAAATACTTGGCATTATCCATTACATGGACAGGAAACTGAAGCCAAGATACAGGTGATGGAACTAGGCCTCTGAAGAAGCTCTGTCATTCTCAGTCAGCATTGTCAGTCTTACCACAAGGTCAAAACACTTGCCTGTCTTCTAATATTTGACCTTGGACTGTTTTACCTTAGCAATCCAAGTCAGGATACTTGTATATATCGATACATATAAAGCTAAATAGCTTATGACATGTTTCCTTTCTTCCTTGATGTAACAGAAATTCCCTTTTCTTAAAAAAAAAAAAAGTCCTTTTATGCCACATTTTAGTTCTCTAAAATCCAGAATCAGAAATGTACAAGGCATGCTTCTTCTAGAATTATATTCTAACTCATAACAAGCAATTCCTAAAACTGAGATTTTTCTTTTTTTCTTTTTTTTCTTTTTTTTTTTTTTTTTTGAGACAGAGTCTCGCTTTGTTGTCCAGGCTAGAGTGAGTGCCGTGGCGTCAGCCTAGCTCACAGCAACCTCAAACTCCTGGGCTCCAGTGATCCTCCTGCCTCAGCCTCCCGAGTAGCTGGGACTACAGGAATGCGCCACCATGCCCGGCTAATTTTATATATATATATATCAGTTGGTCAATTAATTTCTATTTATATTAGAGACGGGGTCTCGCTCTTGCTCAGGCTGGTTTTGAACTCCTGACCTTGAGCAATCCGCCCGCCTCGGCCTCCCAAGAGCTAGGATTACAGGCGAGAGCCACAGCGCCCGGCCTAAAACTGAGATTTTTATCTAACATTACACACACACAAAATACCAGTTTGTTCCAAGAAAGAAATTGTGTTTCAGTAATTATAATATGGGACATGGAGTGGGCTTCTTGCTAGATCATACGTGGCTAATTAGTTTATTATTCTATGTCTCAGTTTCCCCAATGAAAAGAAATAACTAGCCTACACCACTCAGATCTTCTGATGAAAAATCATATTTTTAAGTGCTCTATGATACCTGGATAAAACAGGCTTTGAAAACATAAATTTGCTCACAATGGCTGAACCAGCTCAAATTCATGCATTTTCCTAGTCCCTCCACAGTTATCTAAGGGTAATCAGATATTTTTTTCTTATTTCTGAGCAAAGTCCAGGGTAGGGGGTATAGGGAATAATTAAAACAAGATTTTCTTCCTTTTTTTTTTTTTTCAGACAGGATCTCACTTGGCCCAGGCTATAGAGTACAATGGCATCATCATGGTCCACTGCAACCTCAAATTCCCGGGCTCAAGTGATCCTCCTGCCTCAGTCTCCCGAGAAGCTGGGACTATAGGTGCATGCCACCACAAGTGGCTAATTTTTCTATTTGTTGTAGAGATGGAATCTCCCTCTTGCTCAGGCTGCTCTTGGAATACTGACCTCAAGCGATCCTCCTGCCTCAGCCTCCCGAAGTGGTAGGATTACAGGCATGAGCCACCATATCAGCCTAAAACAAGATCTCATTAGATCTTCCTTAGATCCTCCAAGTAAGGACAACTTTTATGTTAAAGTATTAGTTCACAATCTTGAGGCATTTCATCTTAAATTTTAAAAGTACATTTTAATGATTTAATATTACACTCAATTATAAAATCTAACAAGTGCTAAAGAAATAAGCTCAAAATTCAAAATAACAAAATGGAATATAAAATAGTACTGTTTTGCAAATTATTGGGACTCAGCAGTTTGACACTTTTGAAACAACTCAAAGCAATGTCTATTTTACTTATTATTCTAAGTTAAAATAATCAAAAATAGGTTTCAATTTATCCTTCCAAATCTGTCTCTCTGAAGCTTCCAACAGGATCAAATGTCTAGGCTTCATTATCCAGAGGTTTTGATGTAGCAGTTTGTATTTTTTAAAACTCTTGAGTTATTCTGATACACAAAAAACTACCAGTTAGAAACACAGGAACTAGTCACTTTAAGGCAATTTTCCAAGCTCAGCACATTTGACATCTGTGGCCAGATAAATCTTTGTTGGGGGGGTCTGTCCTGTGTATTGTGGAATGTTTGGCAACAACCCTAGCCTCTACTTTGTAGGTGCCAGTAACACCCTCCCCCAGCCAGCGTGACAACTAAAAATGTCTCCAGACACTGCCAAATGTCACCTGAGGGCAAAATCAACTCCAGCTGAGAGCCACTGCTTTAAAGACTAAGAGGTGGAAAATACAAAGGGTATACTCTTCAACTGAAGTAGATATTGGGAGGGAGCAGTCTTAAGATACTGGCAATGGGGAATTCCTATTCCAGTCATGACATAATCTTCCTTAATCCTTCTTTAAAGCAGTCCATTCTCTGTCTACCTTTCATTCCTAATTTCTCCTCCTCTGAATGCCTGAAGTCCTTCATCATCTATTTTCAGTGCAGTAAGAATCCCCCTTTGACATCTCACCTGCCTTCTTGTAAATACATTCTCATTCTTTATAAAGAACATTTATGTTATAAAGAAAATTTTATGTTCCTTATACTTTGGTTAGGTTTACTTTCAAATGGCTCCCATCTAGAGACCCTGAGTATGGAGATGGTGGTGACAATTTGTTAGCTTCCAGCAACTGCTCTGCAGCTGAACTAGGTCTCTCTCTCTCTCTTTTCCTGGCTACCACAGCCTTGAAGATTAGTACTTTGAAATAATGACCTTTTCCTGAATGAATTATGTCCTGTCTGAAGGCAACAAGTCCAGGAAGCAGGAAAACATAACTCCTATAAATAATGCATTGTAACACTTCTGCTTCTTGATAAGGGTTTTGTTTATGGGCTTCACTGGATATCTAGTAAACCTCTGTAACCATTTTATAGGGTATCTATCACATAGATAACTGTCAAAGCCTATAGGAAACAACTGTTATTCAAGAGAAATGCTCTACTCTGTATATTAACAATTTCTCAGGATTCTCCAGATGCTAATCCTCTTGTCAAGTCAGTTTATATCTCTGGTCCTTATCTATCACAGAATTACTTTTACAGAATATGACATTATACCTTTGGCATTTTTATATAGAGCAATAAAACATCCATATGTAGAATGTCTTTATATATATATATATATATATATATAATTTTTAAATACCACGGAGGAAACTGTCCACTATGTTGCTCAATGTTCTGCATATTAAGAACCCAGGCGATAAATTCCCTCTGGAAACTGGGGGAAAATAATCTCTCTCTTGATCAAGTGATACACTTCCTATTACAGAACAACGAATATTAAAGAGCTCTTCCTGTTTTCCTTTCGGGTTTGGCTACTAAGAGAGCAGACCTAAATTCTTTGCCCCATTTCAGTAAATTTCCTCAGTTAAGAACTTAGGGCAAAACTCCTCTCTTCTATCCCATTTTTGCTTCTTTATCTATGTGTTTTTGTGTTAATGATTTTCAAGTGAAATTTTACTACAGGCTGCTGAAAATCCATACTAGAGATAAGGAGGCTTATGAATGTAGATTAAAAAATGTATGGATTTATTTTTTAAGAATTTTTTATGTTAAAAAATGTATGGATTTATTCAAGATGGATGTTTTCTTTAAGTTATGATGTTTATGGATTTGGAGAACACATAAAAAATTCATCTGAAATCCATTCATGCAGGTTAGTTTCTTTTGCTGTTTTGCAACTTATTTGAAAACAATGGACAGATATCATATGTAATAATATGACACAAATTGGACAGATGAACACTATGTGGGACAAAAATCACTATGAGGAAAGAAATAAAATTACATCTCTCTACATTCAAGTAGGTGAATTACAAAATTACATGTAGCAATTCCTGCAACAGTACTCTTCAAGTGTCCTTTGTTCCTACCCCATTCTAATTGTGAAGAAAATTAAACTTCATTCCATTACTATTTACTGGGACTCTGCTTTGAGAAGAGCACTAAAATAACTCAGCTCCCAAATGAACTCCATTATCAAACCTGGTACACTCAGCTCCATTTTGTCCTTTATTTCTCAGTGTTGGCTCTTTTCTTGGTGTTTTCCCTGAGCTTACAACTTCAGATTTCTCTCCTTCTATCAAGGTTTGATTTTTCTTCGTCCCATCTAAGACTGATGTTCCAGAACCAGAACTCTCCACTTTTATTCGTCTCCTATCCCTGCCTCCTTTAGAGCCACTGTTTTACGGTAACAGAACTCTGCTTCATTTTCTCGGAACACTTGTCTTCCGGCCTCAAGGCATCCGGTCCTTTCTTTCCTTCAGCTCTCAGGGTCCCGTACCCGTTCGGTCTGGGCTCCCAACGCGGGGTATCTTAGTCTTCCCCAACTCGAGGTGGTTGCACAGTCGGCCTCCCCCCCAGAACACCCGGGTCCAATCTCCACACCTTCGGCCGCAGGCCCCATCCACCCCACTCCAGGGCATCAGCTCCCCTCCCCCGTCTGACCACCCCCTCCCCACCCCAGCCATGGTTTGGCCGACCCCATCGCGTCCGCACGCACCCACTCGTTGGCCCGATGGCCGAAGGTGTACAGAGCCACCTGGCTGGCCACGTCCACGATGCGGTTGATATAGGGGTCGTGGCGCTGCAGGGCTGCTAGGCTGATGTCGCGCCCTTTCCCCACCAGGCCGTCCGCCGCCACGGAGGCCATCTTCCCTCCCTCCGGGACATCAACACAGGGCTCTCGGAAGGCATTCCCAATGGATCGCAGAACGAGCGAGCCGCCTCTCCACCGACAATCCGCCGTGACCGCAACTCAGGGAAGCCTTCCGGCTCCAGCCGCCCCGGCCCTCCTCCTTTTCCCGCCGACGGACGCAAGGCATCACTAATCGACGGTCGCGCCCCCGCCGCTAAGGATCGTTGCCAGTGGCAACGATAAGCCCGAGCTTGCCCCCTTGAATCCTTTTTTTTCTCTAAGGGTTTTCTTGTTCCTGCTTAAGCCTTAGAGCTATGCGCGCAGTAGAATTTCCCTCTTAGATGTGTTCGACGTCTTGGCATGTCTTTTCTTGGCGCTTCAGTTATCAAAAACTTAATAACTGTGTAGAGAAAGACAACTGTGATTTCTGAGAGCGTTAACACCCAGTGGTTCTCAAAGTGTGGTTCTGGAACCCCTTGGGCGTTTCTGAGATTATTTCAGGGGAATCTGCAAGGTCAAAACAATTTTCACGACAATGCTAAGACTTACTTTGACTTGTTCCCTGTGATGACATTTGCAAACTGGTGGTTAAAGTGCTGGTGGCTTAACCGGAATGGAGGCAGGGCACCAAACTGTGCTGCTAGTCAATGGATGCTTGGCTGCCCGCCTTGCCATTTAGGGAGGAAGTTAGAGCAGCGTCAGTTGAGAGTGTTCTTGATAAAGCAGTAAAAATGATTAATTTTATTAAAGTGTAATCCTTGGGTACACTTCTTTTACTATTTCGTGTGAAAATAAAAGTAAGTATGTACAAAGCACGTGGGCTGCATACCAAAGTGCCATATTTGTCTCCGGGAAAATACTTCTGTGCTTGAGTTGTGAGCTGAGTTAGTATTTTTATTTTTATTTTCACGAAACACTATTTTTACTTGAAAGAAAGATGGGCAAATTATGGTTATTCAAACAGGTATTTGACAAATATTTTTTCAAAAATAAATAAAATATACCTGTCACTTCCAAGAAAACAAGGAACAATTATTATTGCCAATGATAATTTTTGTGCCTTCAAGCTGGAATTTAGAAAACGTGTATCTGCTGCTATGAGCTTGACTGCTTCTCAATACCTAAAGTCTTTTCTGATGAGATCAGTGGTGGTATTGAATGCAATTTTTTAAAATGCTGTATAATGGAAAGTGTTAACATCTGAAAGATCTGCTTAACTCCATGACCCAATATATTTCCAAATGACTGATGTCTGATGTTACATAATCATGCATTAGTAAAAGATCCATTCACGGACAAGGTAGACTAAATGGATTTTAATGTAACATAGTATGAAAAATTAATAGATAAGATTTCAGGTAGCACATTGCAACTGACCTTTGAGAAACTACCACTTGTCAAGTTTTGAACTATTATCCAAGAATATCCAAAATCATCCAAAAAGGCCATTGAAATACTCATCCTTTTTCAACTACATTCTCTGTGTGAGGCCACGGTTTCTTCATATAGGAATACTTCAAACAAAGCACAAATAGCAACAGATTATAGGCAGAAACGGCTATGAGAGTCTATTTGTCTTCTATTAAGCCAGAATTTAAAGATATTGCAAAAATGCAAAATAATACTATTTTTCTCACTAAATTGTTTTTTGCTTTGGAAAAAATTATTTTTAATAAAAATATATTATTTATTTTACATTTAATAGCTTTATTGTTATATTTTAAATAAATGAACAAGTAGTCTTTATCGCTTTTAATTCCCAGCGGGGTAAATATAGAAATAGCTATAACTCACATAAACAAAAGTTCTTTGAAGGAGTCCTCAACAGTTTTTAAGAGTGTAAAGGGGTCTTGAGACTAAAAAGTTGAGAATTACTGACCTAAACCATTTATATAGCATTAAATATTAGAACAACTGTGCAGAACCTTACCCACATTCATGAACTCTTATTTGACAAAGAAATATCACAGATATGGCTCATGTGGCCTCTCAAAGTAATAAACTGTTATGTAATCCTTGCAGTAACAATGTTAATTTTGTTGAAATTCTTGGTTAAACTCCATTTTGAATCCTCTGTCCTATCAACTTCAACCCTAACTTCCCAATGAGGAAGAATACAGCACTGGCTTCAAACTTTTTTTCACTGGGAACGGGCTCATTTGCAATCTGAGCCAGAACATATGTTTATATATTTATATCTGATAGTAACTAAAAGTTTCATAAAACAATACTAAGTGATATAGACAGGTTCACATATATTTACATATATGTTTCCTTTTTTAAAAGGCTAGTTGTGACTCTCTTGTTTGATTTCATGACCAACTAATGGATTGTAACCTGTAGTTTGAAAAACATAGAACTACAGCAAATGAGCCACCATGCAAAGCTAACTAGACAACTTCCCGTTATTCCACTACCTTGTTTCCACTTGCTGACCTCTCTTTGCTGTTGATCACATATGTGCTCTAAAAACAAGTTTAATTTGTAATATGAGCAATGAAAAATTTTGTGATTAACTCTTGAGCTAGTCTCACACTATCTTACTTGATTAGCTGTTCTAATTTTGATTGTTCAATGTGGCCGCAGATTCTACTTTGCATCTCCTTCACACATATAATGGGGCATTGCTTTATTTCCCCCCAGCTTTTGCCCATTAAGTTCCGTGATCCCTACACAGATCATTTCCCTCCTGACTTTTCAGTCTTCCCCTCTTTAATATGTAAAGAACAAATCCTGGCACCCAAAGAACAAATTGCTTTGAGCACAATAGACAACACAGGCAATATGGTGGGGGTGGGGATTATAATATCTTAAATATTCATAAAACAAAAATGCCCTATAGTCTGAATGACCTGAATGACCACAATCGTAAAGCATTTATGGAGAGCCCACTAGGTGAAATTCATTCATTCATTCTTCATGATTTATTATTGCTTGTGTGTCTGTGCTGAAATTTTAGGGTCATATCATCCCTAGTCCCTGATCTCTCTAATGAGTGAAATGAACATGCTGTTTGTTATCCTATTTACTGGTAGATACACATATGTGATCAGCACACCAATATGATTCTTAGTAAAGAAGAGTCAATTTTTCATTTCTGTTTAGAGTAAATGAAGGAAATGACCCATCTTCTATGTCAACATTCTTGTATCTGAACTGTTTTCTCTCAAGCATCTTACACATTCCCATCTTTGTTCCTTTGCCCATGTGTCCCCTTAGCCTAGAATGGCCTTTTCTTGGAAAATTTACCTCCTACCTTTTTCTCCCATACAATCCTTCTTCCTATGAATCCTTACTGCACTCTGTTGCTATTTTTCTTGTGATACTTAATTCATTTTATCCTGAATTAGAGTGATTTATTTATTTAATAGGTTACATATCCCCCCTCCCACATTTTAAAAAGGACAAAAAAATGAGTCATTGTAATTAAAGAGAATTGGTACAGAAAATCTAGTCTGAAGATAGTTATTGCAATTGAACAACAAATTTACCTTTGAGTGTCTTAACAGACAAGCAAAAAGGAGGAATTGGTAAATTACACAAGTTTTTTTTTCATGTGCTCGTTTATCACCTCTGTAGTCTCCCTTGCACTTGGTCCAATGCCTTGTGCATAAGGAAAATTCAGGAAATGCTTATTCTATTGAACTCAACCATGAGTCAGTTGGATTTACTCATGTAACATCAGCATTTTGTTAAGAGCTTATGATTTACAGAATGTTGAAACCCAAGCTGGGTTTAAAGAGCATACAATAACAAGGCCTGGTCTTTCAGTGTGTACATTCTAAGGAAGATATAAAAAAAAATAAAGGTTTTGGGTTTATAACTTTCAATATCATTAAAAAAAAAAACCCCCAAACCCTTGAAGATTAGAAATCACACTCAGGAAAAAAAGAAATAAATAATGTTGCAATGATTTCTGCATTGCTGTACTGTTCATTTCTCTGGCCCACAGAGCTTTCTTCCGTTTCTTTTTATTCTTCTTTTTCCAAAGAGTTAAAACTCTGACCTTCTAATGATGCCAGACTTCTGCCTATTTTCTATTTGAATAATCTGTGTTTGTAAAACCAGATCATCATCACTTATCCAAATATACTAAGTTGCAGGCCCAATAGTAGTAAAAGACTATTTCAAATAGGCAAAATCTTTTTTAATCCATGTAACTTCCATTTCTGTTGGCTTCCATGGTGCTGGCATACTTCTACTGTGTTTCCATAAGCCTCATCATGAGACTTTGAACAAATATTGGTGACTTAGATTTCAGGATTATTGTATAATTGTCATTATGAGATTAAATATGTGCTAACACTTGCTTTTATGAAGTTGGAGACTGCAATTTAAAACAAGTTTGTAAAAAAAAAAAAAAAACAAGTTTGTAGTGAGGTAAAAAATAATTTCTGGGTCTGGGATTTTTATACCATGACTAAGACAAAATTTACCACCTAATCATTCAAGTTGATTCTAGGAAGACAGTATGTGTAAATTGTTTGAAAATCAGGGTATAACTGAAAACTGTTTGGTTTTGTAGCCATGAATGAATGTTTGTACACAAATATAGACTGACTCTGTATGTCATAATAATTTTAAAACACAAATACAGAGTCAGCTTTATTAGTACTTTTTTCTTTGTTGTGTAAAATACCCTCTAAGTTTTGCATTTATCCTGTAGTAGATTGTGTTAGAATGGAGGGGAGGAGAAGAGCTTCCAGGATGCCCCTAGGAACCTGTGATTCTGAAATGATTTAAACAGCCTCTGCTTGTGCCATCTGTGTGAGTTGCCCTTTTTGCTAGGAGTTTTATTCCAAAGGATGATAAAAGTGAAGAATTAACTCTCTCCCAGCGGAGGAAAACAGTTTGAAGCAGTGTGTTCTCAGTTGTTTTCAATGCATGGTTCATTAATTTTTTAAGCAGCAGACCACAGTAGAAAGGGCACCCCCTAGAAAGGGAAACCACTTTAACCTCTTTGTGTGTGACCTTCAACAAGTGACCCCACCTGTACCTTGGGGATCATAATATCTGCCCTACGAATTTCTCCAAGTAAATGAAATCAAGTGAGAAAATGTACCTGAAAAACCTTTGCAACCTGTAAAATGTTCTGCAAATGAAAAAAACCAAAACTATTATTATTAGGAATTATACTATCACTGTCTTCTTCATCATCATTGTTAGTTTCATTATCATTATTATTTCTAATAGAAGCCCAGAAGGGATACTTCTAGTCTAATTACCCAACGTTCAAATCATCTCAACAAAGTTCCGCATAAGTGACTAAGAACATATTAATTCCCAGGGCAGCTCATGCTCAATATTTTTTTCCTTTTTTCTCCCCCAAATATTTTTAGAAGGTAGTGGATACAAGCTAAAACATATTTACCAGAAATTTCACAGAAGAAGATATAATGTAGGAGACATAGCTCTGTGTTCCATAAGTTTGTACAAACAGATTAAGATTTGAAACAATCATTCCAGAGCCAGTGCAGAATGAGAAGGGCAGCCGTGGAGTGAAGACTGTGATGTGGAGAAGGAAGAAACCAGCTCGGTGGGCCTTTGCTGGGGTAGGAGGTAACCTGTACAAAGGGTCAGAACTTCTCCAATCTGGGCCCGGCAGCTCCCTGGACTAGACCTCTGTTAACCTAACCAGGGGAAGGCTAGGGTAAAATTAGCGCTCTTTGGAGTGGAGAGACCAGATATGCACATTCTCTCTGGATTCCTCTTTGCATGTCTCTGCTAGTCCTGTGAAATCTATTAATTTACTGTCATTGTCAGGGTTCAGGTGAAGGCTTAATGGGCCTAGAGGATCTCTACAATAACTACGTCTTTCTAGTTGCCTCATGATGCCCAGAACATCGTAGACATGAGGAAGTGCCTTTAGTTCCACATGAAGAGGTAATTAGCTTAAAATGCAAAGACCTGATGGTGGTGACCAATGTCCATGAGTCTCAAAGTTATTAGTCACTTGATGACCAAGAGGGAGAAAAAGATGTAAAGAAAGAGAAAGTTGAGACTGCAGAAGACAAATCTCCCTGTTTCATTCTCAACGCCCCATGGAAGGGACAAAAGGGTTTATGGAGAGGTCACCTGCCATGCCTCTGAAAACACAGGCAGCTCTGTGTCACTTCATGGAGGAGGACGTTATTTAACATGGCTGATTTCACATAAAGGAATCTTGTCCTGGGACAGAGAGGAGGTATTGAGGGAGGCCACAGATTGTCTCCCACACTACCCAGGTGTGTGCTATCTGATTCATCATCACAGCACTAAGGTCATAGAAGGATGGCCTGGGTGATTATTTGATTTGAGCAAATAACCCACTTCACTTCTCTGTGGAATAAATGGAATGAATTAGAAGGGTGCTTCCCAGCTCCAAATTCTGTGGTTCTCTATTACACCACCTCTGTTTGTATCAAATGCATATTAAATTTTTACAAATGTGTACATGAACGCAGAAGCAATACTGAACCATCTATTTAAGGAAACATCCTGCATTGAAATTGGGTCAGGGTACAAGCCTGTTAAGGATTTTTTAATGTTATATCAAAACCGAGGTCTGAATGTTTTGATCAAGAATGGGGAAAGCCTTTCTGTCATTGTTGTGTTCCTTCACTCTCAAAGGGAAGCTGTTGCTACTGGAAGAAAGGAATATTTACTTTTGCCACCCTTTAGGTGGCTTCCTGCTAGGGCTGATTGGCTCTGTCTTTAGATTGTTAATCCAGATGAAATGCAAATCGTCTATGATGATTTACATGGAAGTCTGTAAGAAGCAGTCTAGAAACAGTGTCAGAGACTCCTGGGTGGAATGTATTTGAAGAATTTTCTAATTACTTATTGTTGTTACAACCTACTATGTTAGCTTTTCACTTTGTGATTTTTCTCTTTTTAAAGAGATGTATGAAGCCTCAAAGGAAATTAAACTGCAAACTGTTGTGCTGAACTAAACTTAAGTCCAAGGTGAAGGCTTTGGAGAAATACCTAGCTTGGTCAGGAGCTAGGACTCTAACAGTGGGGATTAGGGGTTGGGTGGACGAAGGGGAAGCATACAATCTGACTGCTATAATGCTGACCTTTGAGAATATTTCCCTGCCTGGTCCTTCAAGTCTGTCATAAATAGTCTATATCCAGTTGAAAAACTACAGTGCACAGGCTAAATCTGGCCCTCTGCTTGTTCTGTAAATAAAGTTTTATTGGAACACAGCCATGTTCATCGTATTATCTCTGGATGTTTTCACCCTATAACAGCAGAGTTGAGTAGTTGCAACAGAAATCATATGACCTATAAAGTTTAAAATATTTACTACCTGGCCCTTTATAGCAGTGGTCCCCAAGCTTTTTGGCACCTGGGACTAATTACATGGGGGCTGGGGGTGAGGTGGAGCTGAGGCAGTACTGAGGCAGTGATGCAAGTGATGGGGAGTGGCTGTAAATACAGATGAAGCTTCACTTATTCGCTCACCTACTGTGTGACCCAGTTCCTAACAGGCCACAGACAGGTACCAGTCTGCAGCCCAGGGATTGGGGAACATGGCTTTACAGGAAAAGTTTGCTGGTCTATGTTATTTAACGAAATCAATCAATAAATTATATTGAGGCTTCTTTGTGCTCAGTAGGCAGCCAGTTTGTATACATTGTAAATACACAATAGATTGAAAGCCCAGTTTCTTTTTTTTTTCTTATTTTTTTATTTTAGTGTATTATGGGGGTACAAATGTTAAGATTACTTATATTGCCCATGCTCCCCTCCCCCTTTGAGTAAGAGCTTCAAGTATGTCCATACCCCAAACATTGCACATCTTACTCTTGTGGTTGTATATACCCCTCCCCTCCTCCCCCCTCCCCCCTCCCAACACCCAATAAATGTTACTCCTATATGTCCACTTAGGTGTTGATCCATTAATATCAATTTGCTAGTGAATACATGTGGTGCTGGTTTTTCCATTCTTGAGATACTTTACTTAGTAGAATGGGTTCCAGCTGTATCCAGGAATATACAAGAGGTGCTGTATCATTGTTGTTTCTTAAAGCTGAATAGTACTCCATGGTATATATCTACCACATTTTATTAATCCACTCATGAATTGATGGGCACTTGGGTTGTTTCCACAGCTTTGCAATTGTGAATTGTGCTGCTATAAACATTCAAGTGCAGGTGTCTTTTTCATAAAGTGACTTTTGTCAGTTCAGCCAGAATTGCCCAAAAAAAGAAAAAAAAAAAAAAGTGACTTTTGTTCTTTTGGGTAGATGCCCAGTAGTGGAATTGCTGGATCAAATGGTAGATCTACTTGTATCACTTTGAGGTATCTCCATATTGCTTTCCACAGAGGTTGAACTGGTTTGCAGTCCCACCAGCAGTGTAGGAGTGTTCCTCTCTCTCCGCATCCATGCCAGCATTTGTTGTTTGGGGACTTTTTGATAAAGGCCATTCTCACTGGAGTTAAGTGATATATCATTGTGGTTTTGGTTTGCATTTCCCTGATGATTAGAGATGTTGAACATTTTTTAATATGCTTGTTGGCCATTATTCTGTCTTCTTTTGAGAAGTTTCTGTTCATGTCCTTTGCCCATTTTTTAATAGGGTTGTTTATTTTTTCTTGCTGATTTTCCTGAGTTCTAGATAGATTCTAGTTATCAGCCCTTTATCAGATGTATAGCTTGTAAAAATTTTGTCCCATTTTGTGGGTTGTCTGCTCTCTTGACAGTTTCTTTGGCTGTGCAGCTTTTTAATTTCATTAGGTCTCATTTGTTTATTTTTGTTGCTGTTGTGATTGCCTTTGGGGTCTTCTTCATAAATTCTTTGCCTAGGCCAATGTCTAGAAGAGTATTTCCAACATTTTTGTCTAGAATTCTAATAGTTTCACAACTAAGGTTCAAGTCTGTTACCCACCGTGAGTTGATTTTTGTGAGAGGTGAAAGGTGTGGGTCTTGTTTCAGTCTTCTACATGTGGCTATCCAGTTTTCCCAGCACCATTTATTGAATGAGGATTCTTTTCCCCAGTCTATGTTTTTGTCTACTTTGTCAAAGATTAGTTGGCTATATGTGGATGGTTTTATATCTGGGTTCTCTGTTCTGTTCCATTGGTCAATGTCCCTGTTCTTGTGCCAGTAACAAGATGTTTTCATTACTATTGCCTTGTAGTATAGTTTGAAGTCTGGTAAATTGATATCTCCTATTTTGTTTTTATTGCCTAGGATTGATTTTGCTATACGGGGTCTTCTCTGGTTCCATACGAAGCGTAAAATTATTTTTTCTATATCTGTGAAAAATGATGATGGTATTTTAATAGGGTTTGCATTGACTCTGTAGGTCACTTTGGGTAGTATAGACATTTTAACAATGTTGATTCTGCTGACCCATGAGCATGGAATATTCTTCCATCTCTTTACGTCCTCTACTATTTCCTTCTTCAGTGTTCCATGGTCCTCCCTCTAGAGGTCTTTTACCTCCTTAGTTAAATATATTCCGAGGTACTTTATTTTCTTTGTTGTTATTTTGAAGGGAATTGAGTCTTTGATTTGGTTCTTACTTATATTGTTGCTGGCGTATATGAATGCCTCTGATTTCCGTGTATTCATTTTGTATCCTGAGACTTTACCAAATTCATTTATCAGATCAAGGGGTCTCTTGGTTGAATCCTTGGAGTTTTCTAGGTATAATATCATGTCATCAGCAAAGAGTGACAGTTTGATCTATTCTGCTCCCATTTGGATGTCCTTAATTCCCCTCTCTTGTCTGATTGCTGTAGCGAGGAATTCCGGCACTATGTTGAACAGAAGTGGAGATAGTGGGCAACCTTGTCTTGTTCCAGTTCTAAGTGGCAATGCTTTCAATTTTTCCCCATTCAGTATGATATTAGCTATGGGTTTGTCATATGTGGCTTGTACCTTTTTAGGTAAGCCCCCATCTAAGCCTATTTTGTTGAGCATTCTTATCATAAAAGGGTATTGAATTTTGTCAAATGCTTTCCCTACGTCTATTGAGAGGATCACATGGTCTTTGTTTTTGCTTCTGTTTATATGGGGAATTACATTTATAGATTTGCATATGTTAAACCATCCCTGCATCCCTGGGATGAAGCCCACTTGGTTGTCATGGATTATTTTCTTGACAGGCACCTAGATTCGATTGGCTAGGATTTTGTTGAGAATTTTTGCATCTATATTCATAAGGATTATTGGTTGGTCTGTAGTTTTCTTTTTTTGTTGCATCCTTTCCTGGTTTTGATTTAAGGGTTATGTTCGTTTCATAAAATGTGTTGGGGGAATTCCATCCTTCTTGATGTTGTGGAATAATTTCTGCAGGATAGGCACCAGTTCTTCTTTGTAGGTGTGGTAAAATTCGGGTGTGAAACCATCTGGTCCGGGACTTTTCTTTTTAGGAAGGTTTTTTTTTTTTTTTTTTTTTTTTTTTTTTTTTTTTTTTTTTTTTTTTTTTTTTTTTTTTGCAATCACACACGAGGAGGTTTATTTTCTGGCTAGCCAGGGTCCAAGCCCCAGAGCGCCAATGCAGTGGCCACTCTCGCAGGCAAGGACCCCGACCGGAACAACGGCATGCCTTTTATCCCCATGGTGCACAAGCTGCGCACAAGCTGACTACGCATGGATCATGCGTTGACCTTTAAAATGATTGGTTGCCCACTATTGCCTTTTGAAATAATTGGCGGGTTGGTTGCCCTCTATTGCCTGATGGGCCAGTCGCCCGTGCTTCAATGACTTCATCCCATAATTCCCCATACAGCGGTGTAGCAAGCAAGCAATGACCAGAAGCAAAGGTTTGCGGTTAGCTCATTGCCCCACCCAAGTAAATTCCCGACAATTGGAAGAATTCCTCTGCCCTTCCTCTGTCCTACAAATTCCTCTGCCCTACATTCCCCCCTTTCTCTAGGTAGCAGACGAGCACTCCTGCTCGTCCTCAAGGTCTCTTAGGTGCTCTAGTTCTATAGCACTTGACCACAGCTGCTGATATTGTTGTTGCAATACTAATAGCTGGACGGTGTTGATCCGTTACAAAAGCTACTAGTCTATTAATTACACATGGCGTGAAAGTAAGGACTAAGATTAGCATAACGAGTGGGCCTAGTAGGGTGGATAGTAGCATTGTTAACCAGGGGGAACTGTTAAACCAAGACTCAAACCAACCTGCTTGCTCATATTCCCGTTTGCGGCGGGCAAGCCCTTCCCTGACCTTAGCTATAGATTCTCTAACAACTCCCGTATGGTCTGCATAGAAACAACATTCTTCTTTGAGGGCAGCACACAGTCTTCCTTACTGGAGGAATACTAGATCTAACCCCCTCTGGTTCTGGAGCACTACCTCGGATAGGGAGGTTAGTGACTTTTCTAGGTGTGAAATTGAATCTTCTATCCTTGCAATATCTTCATCAACAGCTGCCCTCAGAGTATTAAACCCTCTTTGCTGCATTGCCAGAGAAGAGATACTAGTTCCTGCTCCTATTGTCCCTAAGCCAAAAAGAGTAGCCAGGGTTATGGCTGTGAAGGGCTCTCTTTTTCTTTCAAAAATTAGGTTGGTGACTCTTTGCCCTACTATGCCCTCATACATTGTCTCCTCAGTGTGGTATATTATTTTTGGGAACACTAACACCATTATACAGTAATCTTTAGACCCATGTAAGGTTATGGGGTTGGTGGGGGTTCGGGGCAGTAAGTACAGCTGTAGGTCTCTACCCCAAAAACATTAGACCAAAAACACAACATCCCCAAAACACAACAACCAACCCCCACTGAGACCCGTCCATGTTTGTCACCCAGCCAATCTTTAGATGCCACAACCCCAGTCCAAGTCTGTGTCAGTGGTCCTGGGCTGTCACCGCCTCTCGGGTCAGTCTGGTCTTCAGAGGATTCTTCGGGTCTGCAGTTGCTTTCCACTGGTCCTGGCACCGCTCCTGGTCTTTTCTATTAGCAGGTCTCACGTGGGAGTGGTATATCCAGGTCGCTACTATTCTATCGACCTTAAGAGCAGTGGGGGTAACAAGAATAATTTGATAGGGGCCCTTCCACCTCGGCTCGAGGGTTCTGCTGTTATGCCGTTTCACCCACACCCAGTCCCCCGGGTGGTGTGGGTGAAACGAGTGTCCGGCACCCTCCTCCTCAGGCCGGTAGATAGCATGGAGGGCCGGCCATACTTGACTGTGGACACGTTGCAGAGCCTGCACTGCTTGTAACACTTCTTTGGGATGTCCCGGAAGAGCCTCAGGGCTCATCCTAGGAACTACAGGAGGGGGTGTGCCGTACATGATTTCAAAAGGGGTTAAATCCAAGTGATAAGGGGTGTTCCGGGCTCGGAACAGGGCGAAGGGAAGGAGGGTCACCCAGTCTCCGCCAGTCTCTAGGGCCAATTTAGTCAGGGTCTCCTTTATTGTTCTATTTATTCGCTCTACCTGCCCAGAGCTCTGGGGATTATATGCACAATGTAATTTCCAATCCATCCCCATAGCCTGGGCCAGCCCTTGACTAACCTGACAGACAAACGCAGGTTCATTATCTGATCCTATCCCTTCCGGCAGTCCATACCTGGGGTCTATTTCTTCTAATATTTTCTTAGCTACTGTCAAAGCTGTTTCTCCTTTCGTAGGGAAGGCTTCTACCCATCTGGAAAACATATCTACCATGACCAGTAAATATCGGTACCCGTATTTTTTAGGCTTGACCTCTGTGAAATCCACTTCCCAAAATAGTCCTGGCTGCCTCCCCCTTTCCCTCGTACCTGCGTGGGTCCCTCTGGTCCTCCCCAGCTGCATGACCTGACAGGCTCGGCAACTTTTGACGATGTCATCTGGAACCCGTCCTTGTGACTTGAACCTTAGTTGAGCAGTGTCTAGCAGTTACAGCATCTTTCTCTTCCCTAGATGTGTGGTCTGATGCAGGTGTTCTAACAGGTGGCGTCTTAAGAGTTCTGGCACTATTAGGCGATGCCCTTCGTCCCGCAACCAGCCATCTTCACGTAGCTGCTGAGGCCCAGACCTCATCTACACTGGAATAGTCCGGCAGAGGAGGCAACCGTCCCATGCCTGGGGGTGGCAGGCTATGGTGCAGGATGTTTGGCTGCGGAGTGTCTTCTGCAGCCTTCTTAGCTTCAGCGTCCTCTCTCCGATTGCCCCGTGCTTCCACTGAATACCCGCTCTGGTGTCCCAGGGTATGGACTATTGCCACTGCCCTTGGCAGCAAAACAGCCTCTAGTAGGTGGAGTATTTCAGGCTTGTGCTTAATTTCCTTTCCCTCTGCCGTGATGAAGCCCCTTTCCCTGTAGAGGGCCCCATGTATGTGCACAGTCCCAAAGGCATAGCAGCTGTCAGTGTACACTGTCAGCCCTTTTCCTCGGGCCCAGCTAAGAGCCTCCGTCAGCGCTATTAGTTCTGCCTTCTGAGCAGATGTCCCTTGCGGAAGGCGTAGCGCCCAGACAAGTTTACCTAGGTCGTCTACTATGGCCGCCCCTGCGTACCTGCATCCGTCCCGGATGAAACTGCTTCCGTCCGTGAACCAGGTCAGGTCGCTACCTGGGAGGGGGCAATCCTTCAAGTCTCTACGGGTCGTCTGGGTCTCGGCTAGGATCTCAAGGCAATCACGTTCAGGTGCGGCTGCAGCGGGGGTTGGCAGAAGCGTAGCTGGATTCGAGGCGGCAGGGGTCTGGAACTCCATGCGGGGTGCGTCCAGCAAAAGCCCTTGGTAATGAGTCAGCCTCGCATTTGTGATCCACCGTCCCAGTGGCCGCTTCAGAACCCCCTCTATGGCGTGCGGGGTGGTGATCTGCAGCCGCTGCCCTAGGGTGAGCTTATCAGCGTCTTTGACCAACAGGGCCGTGGCTGCGATGATTCGCAAGCACACTGGCCACCCCGCCGCCACCGGATCTAGTTTTTTTGACAAGTACGCCACCGATCTCTTCCAGGGTCCCAGGGCCTGCGTGAGTACCCCCTTGGCTATTCCCCTCTTCTCGTCTATGAACAGGTGAAACTCTTTTGTAGGATCAGGGAGTGCTAGGGCCAGGGCTTCCAGCATGGCTGCCCTCAGGGCCTGAAAAGCGTCTTCCATTTGCACAGTCCACTCCCTTGCTCGCCCCGCCTTACACCCTTCATACAGAGGTGGAGCCTTTTCGGCAAACCCAAGGTCATCATGGAGGGCCTTGTTGAACAGGGTAGGCGAGTTTTTCCTGAACCCAAATCCAATCTCTGCCGTGTGGCCCACCGATATAGTTTGGCTCCTGTTGCCCCCTGCACCCATCTGGTCTTACTGGACAATTTTCCTGTGTCTTCCGTTACTACCAAATATTCTGCTCCTGTATCTATGAGGAAGCTGACTGGGTTCCCCTCCACTTGCAAAGTTACCCTAGGTTCGGGGAGGGGGACCGAACCCCATCTTCCCTATTCGTCTGTCACCTGTCCTGCAACCATGGCTTTTTCAGGACCTCCAAGTCTTCGCCCCCCTTTCTTTTTGGGGCACTCTCGGACCCAATGCCCATGCTCCTTGCAATTGGCACATTGATCTTTCCTAGCCTCTCCTGCCAGGGCCTTTCCCTATCCTCTGACCCTATCTGCCCCCCTCTTGTGGCGGCTAGCAGGATTTTAGCCATCTCTCTGTTTGCTTTCTGTGCTTCCCCAGCTTGGAATTTCCTATCTTCTATCCTGATCCTCTCTAACCTCTCTTCTGGCGTCTCTCTATTGTTATAGACCTTCTCTGCCACTTCTAACAGGTCCTGCAGAGTCTTCTCACCTAATCTATCTATTTTCTGCACCTTGCGCCTAATGTCGGGGGCCGCCTGATTGACAAATGCCATCATAACAGCGCCTTATTCTCCTCCATTGTGGGATCTATGGGGGTGTACTGCCGGAGGCCTCTATGATCCTCTCTAAGTATGCTGCCAGGCTCTCCTCCGGCCCCTGACAAACATCTTTTACCTTGGCCAAATTGGTCAGCTTTTGCACCGCCATACGGAGACCGGCCATCAGAGTCTGGCGGTAGACCCGGAAACGCTCCCTACCTTCAGCCTCATTGTAGTCCCAAAGCGGCTGTTCAAGGGGAAAAGTTCGGTTGATGGTTCTCGGGTTTGTAGTAGGTGTGCCGTTCTCCCCCGGAACCAGCTTCTGTGCCTCCCCCTGAATCCTTTCTCTTTCCTCCGTTGTGAAGAGCACCTTAAGCAACTGCTGGCAATCATCTCAGGTGGGCTGATGAGTAAAAAGAACAGATTCTAAAAGATTAATTAGGTCTCTCAGATTCTCGGAGATTGGAGTCCGGCAACACTGGTGTCCCAACAGACCACGGACCGCGTGCCCTCTCCTTTCTGACCTCTTTAACTGCCAGAACTCCCGCCTTTCCCCTCGGGGCGGGTAGGAGGGCCTTCAGCCAGGGTGGCAGGTCTAGAACCAAGTCTTGCCAGACCACAATGTAGGGGATCTGATCAGGGTGGCCGTGGTGGCCAAATACCACCCCTTTTACCTTTTCGATCAAGGAGGCATCAAAGGAGCCCTCCCTGGGACACCCCACTCCAAACATGGGCCACTCGGCCTCACAAAGGATAACAAACTTTCCCTTCTTGAACTCCAGGGACAGGTTGTGTGCCCTTGCCCTGACATCTTTAAAATGGCTCACCAGGATGGACAATGGTGTTGTTAGAGCCATGTCCCATGGCTAGTCGATAATAGGCAGATGTGCAAACCGATATTCTGCAGTTGGGGCACTGGGGACAAGGATCTGAATCCCTAGCCTTTCACACTCCCTACGGAGATAACGGCCGTGCCCCTCCCGCACTAGCCACTCCTGGCATGGGCGGCAGGAGATACACTGTGTGCTGCCAGCCCATGTAGGGAAATACTCACCTGGGGTTCTAGTCACCCCCGTGGATCTTTTCGTGGGTCCCCTGATTCCACGGCCCCAGCCCGAAAACCTATGCAACCCTGATGGGTTCTCGGGCTGAAACCATAGAACCCAGAGACTCCAACAAGCCAACGAGAGATGTCACACTCACTCACACACACACAGAAAGCCGGCGACAAACAAAGCAGACAACAGACAAGTAGACAGTGAGGTAAACAGACAACCTAACCTGGTCCAGACCTGCTCCCCGGTCTCCTCCTGACCGAGCCCTTGGCTATAAGGTCAGCTCCGGAGTCCCAACAGAGCCAGAGGACGTGACCAAGCCCTTGGCTACAAGGTCAGCTCCAGCTCCTCCTGACCGAGCCCTAGGCTACAAGGTCAGCTCCGGAGTCCCAACAGGGCCAGAGGACGTCTCCGCCTGGCTCCGACCTGCGACCCACCAGCGCATCCGCCTAGGTCCTGTGCCGGCATCCTGATCCAGGGGTCCTGCAAGGGGATTCTGCGTCCCTTGCCCAACACCACACCCGGCTAGTCCGGGATGGATTTTCAGACTCCTCCCTCAGCCCTGAATTCTATCCGGTAGTCTGTGGGGAAGGCAAATCCCAGAAGAGCCCCCAAATGTTAGGGACCGACCTTTCCCCACCTGACAGAAAAGCAGAGACATCGAGGATGCAATCACACAAGAGGAGGTTTATTTTCTGGCTAGCCAGGGTCCAAGCCCCAGAGCGCCAACGCAGTGGCCACTCTCGCAGGCAAGGACCTAGGAAGGTTTTTATTGCTGTTTCAATTTCAGTACCTGATATTGGTCTGTACAGGAATTCATTTCTTCCTGGTTGAGCCTAGGGAGGCTGTGTGTTTCTAAGAAATTGTCCATTTCCTCCACATTTTCCAGTTTATGTGCATAGAGGTTTTTGTAGTATTCATAAATTATATCTTGTATCTCTGTGGAATCCGTTGTAATTTCTCCTTTATTGTTCCTGATGGAGCTTATTAAAGATTTTTCTTTTCTGCTTTTTGTTCGTCTACACAATGGTGTCTCAACTTTGTTTGTTTTTTTCAAAGAACCAACTTTTTGTTTTAGTAATCTTCCATATAGTTTCCCTGTTGTCAATTTCGTTTAGTTTTGATTTGATCTTAATGATTTCACTTCTTCTGCTGGGTTTGGGGTTGGTCTGTTTTTCCAGCTCTTTGAGACGATTCATTAGGTTGTCTATTTGTGATCTTTTCGACTTTTGTATATAGGCATTTATGGAAATAAATTTTCCTCTCAGGACTGCTTTAGCTGTGTCCCAAAGGTTTGGGTAACTTGTGTCACCTTTGTCGTTTAGTTCAAAGAATCTTTTGATTTCCATCTTGATTTCCTCATTTATGAAGTGATCATTCAGCAGAAGGTTGCTTAGTTTCCATGACTTTGTGTAGAAATGAGGACTCCTGTTAGGATTGATTTCTACATTTATTCCATTGTGGTCTGAAAAGATACATGGTATCATTTCTATTTTTTAGAATTGTTTGAGACGTGCTTTGTGTCCTAGGATATGGCCAATTTTAGAGAATGATCCATGAGCTGATGAGAAGAATGTATATTCAGTGGTTTGGGGGTAGAATGTCCTGTAAATGTCAGTCAGGCCCATTTGTTCTAGAGTTCTGTTTAAGTCCATTATTTCTTTGTTGATTTTCTGTTTGGAGGATCTGTCCTGTGCTGTCAGTGGGCTGTTAAAGTCTCCAACTATTATGCTGTTGTTGTTTATCCATTTGTTTAGATCAAGTAGAGTTTGATTTATGAGTCTGGGTGCACCAAGGTTGGATGCATATATATTTAGAATTGTTATGTCTTCTTGTTGAACTGTACCCTTCACCATTATATAGTGACCTTCTTTGTCTTTTATTACTTTTGTTGATTTAAAAACTAAGTTATCTATAATCAGCACTGCCACGCCAGCTTTCTTTTGGCTTCCATTTGCTTGAAATGTCGTTCTCTACCCCTTTAGTCTAATTGCATCCTTGCAGGTTAGATGTGTTTTCTGAAGGCAGCAGATACTTGGCTTGTGTTTTTTTATCCATTCACCCAGCCTATGTCTCTTGAGTGGGGAGTTCAAGCCATTGACATTTATCGAGATAACTGATAGGTGGGGCAGATTTCTGTTCATTATGTTGGGTTGAACTTTGTTGCTTTGTTTTCTCTCTTGAATCATTGTAGTGTCTGGGCTTTGATCTTTAGCTTTTGAGTAGCTTTACATTTGTGAATGTTTATTGTGCCGATCCACGGGTAACACTGTTTTGAGTACTTCTTGAAGGGCTGGTCTCGTCTTGGTGAATTCCCTCAGTCTTTGCTTATCTGAGAATGTCTTGATTTATCCTTCATGTACAAAACTTAGTTTTGCAGGGAATAAGATTCTAGGCTGGGCATTGTTTTGTTTCAAAGAGTGAGAATGGGGCCCCAGTCTCTCCTTGCTTGTAAAGTCTCAGTAGAGAAGTCTGATGTTATTCGAATTGGCTTTCCCTTGTATGTTACTTGCTTCTTTCATCTTACAGCTCTAAGAAGGGCCTCTTTAGTTGATATTTTGGTCGGTCTGATGACTGCATGCCGTGACGTCTTCCTGTTTGCACTGAATCTCCCAGGGGTCCTCTGAGCTTCTTGAACTTGTATATCGAGATTTTGAGCAAGGCCTGGGAAATTTTCCTCTATTATATCTTCAAATAGCTTGTCCAACCCTTGAGTGTTGTCTTCTTCCCCTTCTGGTAATCCTACTACCCTCACATTAGGTTTCTTCACATAATCCCACATCTCTTGTAGGCTTTGCTCTTTTCTCTTGTTTCTCTGCTCTATCTCTGTGATTGATTTATTTAATTGGAAGGTGTTATCTTCAATCTCTGAGATTCTTTCTTCTGTTTCCTCTACCCTGTTATTGAGGCTTTCTACTGTGTTTTGTAGTTCCCTGAAATGATTCTTTATTTCCAGGAGTTCAGTTTAATTTTTCTTTATTATTTTAATTTAGTGAATTTTTGTTCCAAGTCCTGGAGCCTTTTTGTGGTTTCTTTGTGTTGGTTATTGAGTTGTTCTGCAGGTCGTTGAATTTTCTTATAATCTACATTCAGAATTCCTCTTTTGTCATTTTGGTTGCCTGATTATGGTTGGTGTCCATTTCTAAGGGGCTGGTGCTCCTCTTTGGGGGTGTGGTTTCCATTTGGTTCTTCATATTTCCGGAATTCCTTCGCTGAATTCTTCCCATGTCGCTCAGTTGTTGCTTCTTTCCTTTAGGTTTTTGTTTGGGTATTCCCACATCTTGTTTAGTTTCTGATCTGGTAGGTGGTGTCTGTGGGTGAGATTCAACCACACCCTGTGTGATGAGTCAGTAGGTGCCGTGAAAAGGGTGTGCAGGATGTCCTCCTTGTCAGTAGGTGGCGCTTGCTTAGAGGAACAGGGCTATGCTGTTGTTTTTGTGACCTGTGACAAGCTCTTGTTCCTGTAGAGAGGCACTCTAGTGCCTCAGGTGGTCGGTGGGGCCCTGGGACTTCCAGTTGTGTCTTTTTTTCCCTCTTAGTGGGGGCTGGTCTGGGAGTCAGTCTTGTTGGAGCTGGGTTGGGTAAGCCTGCCCTCAGGCACCACCAATGTCGTTAGCAGGGGTCAAAGTTCTGTTTCTGCTTCCAGGAAAAGCTGCCAAGGAGGGGCTGGAATGGCCCCGCTCAGCCAGAAAGTCTATGTGTAGGGGTGGGGCTAAGACCCGCAGTCTGGAGCTGGGCCTCACTTCTTTCCACCCTCCCCAACTCTGTGGCTACTACTCCTGGGCCTCTGCCAGCAGGCCAGACCTCACGCCACTGTGAAAACCCAGTTTCTATTCTTAAGCAATGTAAAATCCAGTTGAAGAGACAAAGACTGGCATACGTGAAAAAATAGTGAACAATAAAAGATAACACATAATCAAGTGTTAAAGCATGAGGTATAGGCAAGTACCAGAATTTAGAGGAAAAGAAAGAGGACCAGCCAGTCCTGTAGTCATGGGGGAAAGCAATGTCTAGTATAAAACAGTTCCAGGACACAATAGGAGTTGGATGCTCCCTTGAGATCCAGTGTAATTGGATTTGACCTGTATTTCTACTCCAGTGTCATTTAAGTCGCTATTATTTTTGGCCTTGTGCTTGGGACACCTATGTGACCAGAAATATTTCTGAGTTACTAACTTTAGCTGACTGATTTTTCTGGTATTTGGGATTTCTTCAATCTCCTTAAACTGCAGAGAGTTTAATCTAGTCATAGTGGCATAATGTCTTTCTTTTTGGAGACAATGTAGCATAATGCTTGGGAGCAGGAGCTCTGCAGGCAAAGCTACCTGAATCTGAACCTTGGTTGCATCTCCTCCAAGCTATATAACCTTGGGCCTTAGTTTCTTCATCTAAAAAATGAGACAATAACAAACCAACCTTTTTTGGTTTTTGTTTTTTGGAGACAGAATCTCACTTTGTTGCCCATGCTAGAGTGAGTGTCTTGGCATCAGCCTAGCTCACAGCAACCTCAGACTCCTGGGCTCAAGCAATCCTACTGCCTCAGCCTCCCGAGTAGCTGGGACTACAGGCATGTGCCACCATGCCCAGCTAATTTTTTATATATATATATATATATATATTAGTTGGCCAATTAATTTCTTTCTATTTATAGTAGAGGTGGGGTCTCGCTCTTGCTCAGGCTGGTTTCGAACTCCTGACCTCAAGCAATCTGCCCGCCTCGGCCTCCCAGAGTGCTAGGCTTATAGGCGTGAGCCATGGCGCCTGGCTGAAACCAACCTTTTAAGTTTTTATGAGAACTAGATAATATAATGCCTATGAAGTGTTTAGAACATAAAGTGCCCAGTACAAAGACAGGCCTCTGTGAATGTTTAGTCATTGACTGTTCCTCCTGATAATAGCAAGATTTATATCCCGGACAAGAGAGCCACACTGACTTCCAGAACAAAAAGTGAGTATTTATAGTTTATAAAGGTGCTTTGTGTATAGTAACAAAACATGCTAATGTAAAGTCTAATGATTGTGATTTTTAATTTTTAACATTATCAGCATTTCAGACCCCATATTATACCTGGGGTCCTTGAGAATCTTTGAACAGCAAGCACTACATAAAAAATACAAATATTGGCCTGGTATGGTGGCTCACGCCTATAATCCCAGCATTGTGGGAGGCCTAAGCAGGAGGATCTCTTGAAGCAGGGAAGTTGAGGTCACAGTGAGCTATGGTCATCATGCCATTGGGCGATAGACGGAGACCTTGTCTCAAAAAAAAAAAATTACAAATATGGGTCTACATTCTGGTATCAGTAAAGAAATAGTGGGTGTTTTCAGGACCACAGTACCTGCCTTTAGGGGTAAGGCAGGTTGGCAGTGGCACTGGCCTTGTAAGTTGTGGGGTGGCATCTGCAGCTTCTCACCCATTTCTGTGGTTATGGGAGAAATCCCGCAGAATCCAGACCAGTTTTCCCTATCTGTAATAAGGGGATAATAACATTTATTTTTGTGACTGTTGTGAGTATTGCTGAAAGAGCTCTTTGAAGCACTTTAAGTGTTTTGATGTAATCATAAAATATGAGGCTTTAAAAGCAGAGTCTGAGCATCCAAGAAGGCTCTGTTTTCTCTGTGGATAATGCCTGATGACAGCATTGTTTCTGGTTTCCCTGAGGTAATTTGAAGATTAAAGGGCAGGGTGTTTTGCACTTTTCCTTTGGGTGAAAAACAGGCCTTTCCCAGGGCTCTGCCTTCGCAGCTGCGCTGGGACTCCAGGGAGCGGGACCTTCCGACCAGGCCCTCTGGCTAGGCCCTCCGAGCGCCTCGGGTGCGCGTGCGCGTACTTGCCAACCCGACAGCCATGCCCTCCGAGCGCCTCGGGTGCGCGTGCGCGTACTTGCCAACCCGCCGGCCATGCCCTCCGAGCGCCTCGGGTGCGCGTGCGCGTACTTGCCAACCCGCCGGCCATGCCCTCCGAGCGCCTCGGGTGCGCGTGCGCGTACTTGCCAACCCGACAGCCATGCCCTCCGAGCGCCTCGGGTGCGCGTGTGCGTACTTGCCAACCCGCCGGCCATGCCCTCCGAGCGCCTCCGGGTGCGCGTGCGCGTACTTGCCAACCCGCCCGCCAGGCCCTCCGAGCGCCTCCGGGTGCGCGAACTTGCTGACCCGCCGGGCTGGCCGTCATTTGGCTCTGTTCACTCTTATCAGAAAGTACATGGACTTTATAAGAAAACAAGAAACCGTCAGAAAAGCAGGCATCCTTTTTTTTTAACCCAAATAAGCCGTGTTTGGTCTGTACTGGGAGAGTTTCTACGATGAGGCAGCGACTCCCGGCTCGCGACTGCCCGGGAACGACGCGCGGCGTCCGTCCGTGTCGCTGGCCCGCTGGCAGCCGCCAGCCGGAAGCGCTTCCTCGGCGCCCCCTCCCTCCGGGAGCTTGCAGTCGTTCCGGGACATCCAGACGTAAACAGGCGACCACGAGTGAGGCGAGCGAGCGCCTGCGAAAGCTGGGGACGCTGTGGAGCCCAGCAGAGGCCAGAGAGAGCTTCAGCCGTGTCAGGCGACTCGCCAGGGAAACGACAGGGAGGCGCGGCCTTCTGCCTCCGGCCGGACCAGAGCACAGGGTCCTAAGAGTTAGAAGCTGGTCCTGGTTATTCTTGGATGCAAGACTTTTCTTGGGTGGTTTGGGCTTTGGGCCTTATAGAAGAGCTAGAGCCTTGTCTGAGTAGTGCTGTCGGCGTCACCCTAAAGCCACTTCGGTTCCCACTGGCCTTGGAGCAAGTCAGACTAAGACCTTCGCCAGGCTCCCGGGGAATCAGACCGACCCTTTCCCCCTCGGAACTAGCAGTTCTTGGCCCAAGTATTCACTGTGTGAACATCACATGCTTGAACCACGAGTGGCTTTCACCTGCTCAACCTTGTCTTATTCTCCTCCTTGGAGTTTCCTTCCCAAGAAAACTGACTCACACTTGCCCCTCTGAGGCAGGACGGCAAGACTGTGTCAGTCCATGGAAGGGCTAGTTTACCCCTTGCAGGGCTCTCCTGCGCTCTGTCCCTCCACCCACTGCTGAAAGATCTTCCTCAAGTAGGGCTAACAAGGTGGACCCCCTGGGCTACGTTCTGGGTTTTGGTATTAGCCTAAGGTGGCAGGCCCTGGCTCCACCTCAGACATTCTGATTTAATTGATGTGGGATGTGACCTGGGCATCAAGCTTTTTTAAAGCTCCTAGATAATTATCACATACATTAAAATTTGGGAACCACGGATTTACAAGCTTCCTGTCCCTTAAGGATATAACTAACTCTGGAAAGATAGACTGGTGCTAGGTGGTTAGGAGGGTTCTGGAACCTGGCTTGTACTTTGGGAATTTGGGATTTATTCTCCAGGCAATGGAGAACAATGAAAGGTCTTTAAAGAAGGAAGTGAAGTCTAAGTTTCAGAAAGACAATTCTGGGGGCAGTGTGGAAAATGGGTAGGGCTGGGTGATGGTTGGGAGGAGGAAACGCTACAGAGGCCTGAGTTAGCCTGGGTGCCATGCATTAGCGGAAACCAGGCATGCATGGAAAGGAAGGGGAGTGAGAATAACCAAAATGTTTTGCTTCTGCTGGTTTTCAGCTTTGAAATTTAACTATGGCCTTCTTAGTAAACATCTCAAGCATTCAGTTGGTACTTACTAGGTTGGCTATAAATGAGGACAGCCCTTTCAAGAACTCTCAAGCATTTATGGGTTTCAGAATGATACAGAGATGAATTATCACCCTTAAAAAAATAAAGGGACACAGTTAGCTTTCATAATCACCCAGTTAATTTTGGCAATGTAGATCACTGGGCTCCTTGATGGAGATGTTTCATGGGCGGGGCAGGGGGAGAAAGAGTGGTCTGCTTACATTGATCTAATTACCAGGATAATTGTCAGTTATCCATTTAACGTTGTGATGCAAAGATGGTTTCAGTCAGTGTATCTTTTACTTATTGAATGCTTCTGCTAATCAAAACGTATTTTTCTTGTTATGGGTTCCGTGCCGCTGGTGTGCCCTTGGTGATGAGACCACTGGATGCCCTTTGCCTGGGGCTCCATCACATCACATCCCCATCATCACGACTGGCCAGCAGGTAGAAGAGGCTCACAGGTAGAAGAGGCAAGAAGAGCCCAGCTGCAGGCTCACATTTTGGCTCGAAGCTGTAGAAAAATCATTGTTTGACTTCTAAACGAACTCAACACAATATTATTGTCTCTACCAAAGTAAGGTTCCGAATATGTTTTATAACCCTTTAAAATATAAAATATTTTTAGTTTTTTTCAAGGGCCATACCAAAATAGGCCCCAGGCTAGAGTTTGCAGACAGCCCCAGGCAAATTAACAAAACAGTAAATCAAGCTCTGATGTGTAGAATTTGCTGATATCCCTTTTGTAAACACTGTCACTATGACTTGATTTCAAAATACCAAACAAACACCACTGAATGTGGAGTTAGGAAGGGGTGTGTATAGCACAGCTTTGTGCAGTGTGCCCACTGTGCAGGTGTAATAGACTAATGTCTGTAATAACCAGCCTTGAGAACAAAGGCAATTGTAAAATGCAGTAAAATGATTAGGAAGTGAGGAGTTATTCAGTTTTTCTCCTCTTTGTTTCTAATATAATTTACTTAATTGTAAGTTTACATAATTTAGCTTTCATACTGGCTCTGTTTAACAGTCGGCTCACAAAATTTCTGAAAATTTAACAATCTTCTCTCACAAGCTAGTATAAGCTGGCACTAGTATGCCACTGCTAGGAGAGGGGAGCTGGAATGTTGAGAGGCAGTAGGCATAAACGCAAAGGAGTGAGGGAAAATGAAGTTCATGGCTGTGGACAAACACCTGATCCATCGATTGCGATGTAGTTAGGCATAGGATAGCAGCTGACCGCACAGAGCTAATCTGGGGCCTCTATCCTCAACTAATTTGGGAAGAAAACTCAGTTCAGTTTGACCAATACTTCACAGGGACAGAGAACTTGAATTCGTAGATGGTAAGCTGATTTAAAAAATGAAGTACTGTACTCAAAATTTACATGTGAGCAGAACTGTCATGGTGAAACAGGAGATAGAGCTTTTCCCTTAAGGGAATGTTGGGTTTTCTTTCCTAACCCAGGTCTCTTATAAGCATGCAAATAAACTGAACCAGCTAAAGCAGTGCTCATAAGTCCTTAATTAAAAAAAAAAATATTTAACCCTTCCTTAAACATTGTCTAACAAGAGAGTGACAGTTATCACTCTCCACTTGACAAAGGAGATTGTGACGGCTGCTGTGGAAGGGGGAGAGTAGAAGCCAATCTGGGGGCCTCTATGAATCATTTCTTTGGCTCTTAACTCTTTGAGTCTCTCGGTGCCCTGGAACCATCATGGAATGAGTGTCTAGCAGGTGGCAGAGGGAAGGGAAATGCAGTGTGCAATGATTGAGGGTGGGAAATGGAGTCTGGAGGCCTCTAGTGTAACGCGGTATTTTTGTGAGGGGGCGCTGTTAACTATAGTGGGCATTTGATTTGCTCACAGATTGATTTATTTTTAGTGCCCATAATATGCTAAACATTATTATTCAATATGAAATATGTACCTACACATATTTAATATTTACCACTTAGTGGAATCCTTAAGATAGCAATGGCAGAATGGTTTTAGGTTTCTATTTATTTCTCATGTTTTTAAACTTTCTGCAGGGAGGAACAATTTGTTAAATTTCTTTTTATATTTCTTACTACATAGCATTGTGGAATGAATGTGGAGGGAAATCTTTAAAATACTGTTAAATACAAACAAAAAGGCATACACTTCTTTCAGAAAGCTTTCTCTCTTTCTCTCTCCCTTTCTCTGTCTGTCTGTCTGTCTCTCTCTCTCTCTCTCTCACACCCCTTTTGGAAGCTGAAGGAAAGGCAGGAATGGATCCCATCAGCAAATGTCCTTTGGTGGACAGCAATAATAATAATTGCTTACTTTCATGGAGGACTACCCATGTGCCAGATACTATGCTAAGCACCTTACTTGCACTACATTATTTAAATCTCAGAATAACTCTATGAAGTAGGTACTACTACAATCTAGATTTTTCAGATAAAATGCCGAGGGCTAGGGAGATTGCATAAGTTGCCCATGGTCACACCTATTAATAGTAGGCGGGAGAGCTATTTGGTTCCAAATCTGTGCCCTGCACCTTTCTGCTCTAGTCCCTCCCTCCTCCAGTCACTGAATCAGCATAAGTTTCCTGATGAGTCCACATGTAGCTAATCAGAGTGAAGGAGTAAAAATAGAAGGTACTGGAGAATGGGAGAAGGTGGACTACTTAAGGCAACAGAGGATACAATAGAAAAAAGAGCTCTAGATGCTGTAAAGCTTCCCGAGACTATAAGTACACTTGGCTACAGCAAAATGGTTGAGCAGGAAAAGAGGGAAGACAGAAGGACTGATTTGGTGGAGGGCCATGGAAGGAACAAAATTAGACATCATAGCTACAGAATAGAAGCACTGAAACTGCACTGAATCTATAGACTCTCGGGGATGGAAGGGAGTTGAATGCCATCTGCCTAATACATAAATTTGCTCTGCATCTTGACAAGGTGGTGGTTCAGCCTCCTTGAATGCCCTTGGAGATGAAGAACTTATTAGATCCTCTCCACATTTGGTGTGTTAGAAAGTTCTTCCTGTATGGAACCCATATCTGCCCACCACTAATTTCTCAGTGGCCAGGAACTGACTTCTTGGGACCATACACAGCAACTCTTTCATAAAATAGTTCCCAGGATAAATATGAAAATATCCACATGCTGACTATTTTTCTCTAGCAGTGAAATTATTTCTAGAAACTGAGTTCACAAATGCTTCCTAATCACTGATTATCATTCAATGCAATTCTTAATCAACTGCCTTCCTACTAGGTAATAATGTTAGCTGATAATATATAGCCAATTGTGTTTACTATATGAGCTTTATGTACATCATTTTCTATATTGTCATTCTGCCTTGCAGTTGAGGAAGCCAAGGCTCAGAGAGCTTAAATAATTTTTCAGGGTCACCCGTTGGATTTGCTACAGGCATACAGAGGTAGAGTGCTGTCTTAGTCCATTTTGCGCTGCTATAACAGAATACCTAAAACTGGGTAATTTATGAAGAAATTTATCCTCTCACAGTTCTGGAGGCTGGGAAGTGCAAGATCAAGGTGCCAGCATCTGGTGAGGCCTTCTTCCTGTGTCCTTGAGTGGCAGGAGGCAGAAGGGCAAGAGAGAGGGAACCCACTCTCACAAGCCCTTTTGACAGTGGTATGAATCCATTCATGAGGGTGGAGCTTTCCTGACCTAAACCCTCCCGGCCCCACCTCCCAGCACTGTTGTACTGGGGATTAAGTTTCCAGCACATACATTTTGGAACCCATAATAAGTACAGCTGGTCCTTGAATAATGTCATTTCATTCAACATCATTTCATTATAACGTTGATGAGGGAAAAAAGATCAATTCCCAGCTGGGGCCACTGTCCATGTGGAGTTCGTATTAATACATTCTCCCTACGTCTGTGTGGGTTTTCCCTGAGTACTCAGGCTGCCTCCCACATCCTAAAGGCATACACGTGGGTGCAATGCTGCATCTGCATGGCCCCACGTGTAACACACTCGGTGTCCTGCCATGGAAACGTGTCCTGTCCAGGGTTGGTTCCAGCCTTCTGCCCTGATCTGCCAGGATAGACTCCACCCACCTGCCACCCTGACCTGGAATAATTGGGTAAATAATTATCTTGTTTTTAGTAATCTTTCTTAAATGTATGTATAGCTCACATTTATTTTAATGTTTAATATAAGAAGTGTTTTGGTCTTTATTTAGAGGTTTTATAGAGTTTTTGTGACCAGAAATATGCAGTTGGAACTTCATTCTTGTTTATATCCACTGGCCCGTAGTAAAATTGGTTTTGTTATACTGTCATTTCACCTGAAGTCAGTTTCCAAGAACTTGTCAATGACATTAAGTGAGGACTTATTGTACATAAAAACTAAACCACTCTTTCTACCTGGTATAAAAAGAGAATGTTATGGAAGGCAGAGTCTACCCAGGGCTCATGCAACTTGCACAGTCTTCCACTAAGAAGGCCCCTGAGCTCTGCTGTCACAGTCTTAAAATTCTCAATAAAGTTTGGACAGGGACATTTTTTTCATTTTGCACTGAACCCCCCAAATTAACTTGTTCTGGGTCTACCATTAAAAAGAAAAGAAAAGAAAAGAAAAGAAAAGAAAAGAAAAGAAAAGAAAAGAAAAGGAAAGGAAAGGAAAGGAAAGGAAAGGAAAGGAAAGAAAAAACACTCAAGCTGACAAATAAACACCATTTTTGTTGGCGTGGTGCGTCTACCATTCTATAGCTCTGTAACCTTACCTGCTTGGAGCAACCCTTAGCACCCACTTCCTGTCCTGCAGCTTCTGATCTCACCACCCAGGAGGCCCCAGTGGGTAGGGGCTGGGGTATAGGTTGTAGAAAGCAGTTTCCATCCTTCTTTAGTGCCGTGCATGGAGAATGAGCTGGGTTCTGGCAGGAATGCGTTTGCAGTTTTGGTTTTTGTTACCGTCTGCTCCTTAGACACCCTGTCTCCTGTCAAAGGAAATTTACGGACACGTTGTAGTAGTTGACAGGAACAAGGAGCCTCCAGGACTCCCCAGGAGAAACTGCTGCCTGTTGAGTGAGAGCTTCCTCCAGGGGTGGGGACGCTGCACCTTGGAGCCACATGTGGCTTTCTGAATCCTTGAGTGCCACCTTTTGACTGAATCCAACTTTTATAGAACAAATCCTTTTAATAAAGGTTCCCCACCCCTGCCTGGCCTCTCCTCATTACTTACTCAGCTGGCTATTAATGCCAGGAATGCAGACTTTACAAAAGGAAGCAGGAGTGCCATGAGGAACTGCAGCTGCACCTTTTAGTAACTGTTTCAGGACAAGTTGTCTGGGAGAGGTCCTGACAGTGCTCCTCAGATGTCTGTTTCCTGCCATCTTAGTCAGTCCAGGCTAACAAAAATGTGCCTTTCTAAGTAAATGTGGCTTGGCCCACAGCTACCAATTAAAGGAAAGGAGAAACTTGTAAGAACTCATATCCACCCAACACCTTTGTAACAAACACCCATGCCTGAGATTATGTCTCACTGCTTAATAGGCTCACTTAAATTATGAGTTCCTTCAGGGTGGCAGTGTGGTGCCTTGGAAGGAGCACTGGGCTGAGAGCCAAGAAACCTGGCTTCAGTCTAGCTTGATTTTCCCAGATTAAGGGAAGGGGTTGAAGCAGGCCATCGCCAAGTCCTGCATTCAGTGTCCACCCATGAATTTTATGAGGCTTCCTATTTGGGGAATGGACAGATGTTGAGCTTGGGTTTCCTTCTCTTGGCTCAAAGTGAACAGGCTTTCAGTCAATCAAGAGATATTTACCGGCTTGGCGTGGTGGCTCACGCCTGTAATCCCAGCACTCTGGGAGGCTGAGGCGGGCGGATTGCTCAAGGTCAGGAGTTCAAAACCAGCCTGAGCAAGAGCGAGACCCCGTCTGTACTATAAATAGAAAGAAATTAATTGGCCAACTAATATATAGAGAAAAAATTAGCCAGGCATGGTGGTGCATGCCTGTAGTCCCAGCTACTCGGGAGGCTGAGGCAGGAGGATCGCTTGAGCCCAGGAGTTTGAGGTTGCTGTGAGCTAGGCTGATGCCACGGCACTCACTCTAGCCTGGGCGACAAAGTGAGACTCTGTCTCAAAAAAAAAAGGGGGGGATATTTACCGAGGTCTTTTGATCGACTGTGCTGCAAGGCCTGTGTGGGAATGACATGCAGCCTGCCCAGGGCAACCTGAGGCTTGCTGTGAGAAGATTGCACAAGGGGCTGCTTCCTGACTTCCACCTGGGCCATGGACTCTTGGTTCTGACTGTCAGGCAAGGTCCACCTCGGCCAGGTGTTTGTGCATGACATCCTTAGATGGGGAATACAGAGCCAGTTCCTATAATACTAATCCCAAGTAACAGTGAAATAAAGGGTGGTACATGCTTATTTCTTTCTCTAGCAATCCAGGGTTTTTCAGTATCAGACACCCAGGCCCCTGTACCCCGAGGGCGTTGCCCTCTCCTGTGTGGCCTGAGGTGGCTCTCTACCATGTGCACAGAGGAAGGGGGGTCGAAAGCAGGTTGCATCCATCACTTTCCCTCCCAGCACAACAACCCAAACTCAGTTTGTTGGAAGATGAGAAATGCAGTCTTTGCTATGGGCACGTATGTGGGAGAATGGACGCTGGCTGGTAAGAAGCAGGTTCTGACATAAGGTCTGTGTCTGGGGATTTGATTAGGATGAACCAAAGTGTGAGTTGAGAGCATCTGCTAGGAGATCTCTATCATCTTTATTCTACAGACTTACCTGCAACACACATGAAGACCACAGCGGGCTATGGCAGCCTCATTCATCCCCCTCCAGGGGGTTCACTCAAACCCCCACCAGTGTTGCCATGTATATGGTCTCTGTGCTGGTCCAGTCTGGGTCTTTTCTCACTGTCCTGTAGTGTTCTTGTTCAGACTGCACTAGAATGTCAACTTGTCTTCACAGTTCTTCTTACCAGATGCTAACCTTCCTTTATGCGTTTGTCCCAGCAGTCTCTTTGAGCACTCGCTTCTGCGGCAGGCAGGCTCGGCTTCTCCGCAGCCTCTGCAAGATGCCACTGCATTCAGCTCGCTTAACCTGTTCTCTGAGTTCTCTGCATCTTTGTGGGATTCAATGGCTGTAGAGAAGGTGAGGGGCCCTTTTGGTGAGAAGAGTTACTTCCTACCTAGATTCAGAGTGGAAAAATGAACTCCAGCTATGCAGAAACAAGGTCCAGGGTTATGTGTCCCCCACAATATCTGGAAGAGCCGATTCCAGTCACAGGTGGCTCAGCACTGCTGTCTGTCCCCACAAGGCCAACATCCTGTAGGTGAGTGGCACTGGGCATTATGGTGTGTTCAGGACTTCAGAAGTGGACGTGGTGGTCACCTTTTCTTGTTCCAGCCTTGCACTCTCTGCAGAATGAAGGGGACAGGCCCTTTGGTATTGAGGATTAGTTTACTCAGCCTCCAAAAATGGTTCTAGGGCTGTTCACTTTTAGCTTCCAAACACAGTTTGAGCCTTCCTGCTTTCCTTTATTCCCTCACATTCCAGCCTCCTGGGATGCCCTTCCATCTTCTGTCCTTCGATTCCAATCCTTTTCACTCTTTGAAGACTCAGAAACCTCCTCTTAGATAGGCTTTCCCCTGAAATGCCAGCCTTGGAACTTTTAGGACACTTGTTGATTCTCCCTCATATTCCTCTAATTGGTAGAGTTGAACTACAGCTTCTCTCTGTTGTTAAGTATTTCACTTCACACATTTTGTCTTCCTTTCTCAGTTGTAAACTCCTGACTTCTGTTAGTCATGCATTTATCGGTTATTACTAGGCCCTGCTCTGTGCTGGCACAGGACACACAAAGACAAATGATTCCTCTCCTCAGCACCTGCCTAGGAGAACTAAGGAGGGAAGGCAGCAACTAGACACAACAGCAGAACAAATTGTTGCCTTACTAGTAGATGTGCATGCAAAATGCTTTGATGGGTCAGAACAAAGCCAACTGCCTGGAATGCTGGAAAGTTCCATGAAGGAGCTGGTATTATTCTACTGGCCCAAGCGATGGTGGGGACTGGTGGGCACAGCTGCGCGCCGCGAGAGGCGTGAGTGCAGACGTTCCACAGCGGGCGAGAGTGCGAGCCAGAGGCTGTGAGTGTCGGGAAGGGACAGGGTGCACTGGAGGAGGGTGAGCAGGGAGGAGGCTGAAAGGTGAGTTGAGTGAGATGGTGACGTGCTTACGGGCCCTGCCAAGCTTCTGGATTGCCCGGCAGGTGATGTGGGGCTTCCAAAGCACTGAAGGAGGCCAGGAGAACGGTCATAGCTGTGTTTTAGAATGATGGCGTTGGTTTTAGAATGATGGCGTTGGATTTCGAGAGGAAAATAGCTTTAGTGGAGTCAGTTAGGTACAGATCCTGGCAGGCGACAGCCCTGGCAAAGGGGACAGGTAGAGAGGGTCGGGTTATCCACAGGTGGGGATGGAGGGGGCACATCTGAGAGGCACGGACACTGAGGGGCGGGTGTGAGGAAAGTCGAGCCCTGGAAGCCTTGCTCCTCTGCACAAGGCCATGACTCACCTCATAGTTGATGAATACTGGCTGACTTTTAATCACTGAGTCTAAATGATGTATCCTTTTGTGAACATTCTATTTTTGACATTAACTCCAAAGAGTTAAACTATATGTATGTTCTTTTTTACAAGTTGATTAGAAAGATTTCCTGTGTGCTGTGTGAGTGCTGGACTTTGCCTTGTTGGCCACCAGCTGAGCTGGTGACAGCTGTGTTCTCCCGCAGTGCTGCTGGGGACACCGGGCAGGCAGAGCACACATCATGGCAGCATGCAAGCAACACGTGTGCCCTGGCACATTTTCAAAGAAGAGCTACAACTGCAAAATGATGCTTTTCCTTCAGGTTTTATGGGTTTTTAAAAAAAGAGTTAGTGAAGAAATAGCTTTGTAATTCTTTCTTGCCATTCCCCAAAAAGATACTGTGATATTTTGCTAAATTCAAACTGTCATTTTTCCTTTACTGCCATCAGGCCAGCCATCTAGACAATGATGTTGGGGGGTGGGGGGTGCCGGTGAGGGAAAGGAAGATGTTTCCTGGTATAATCTTTATTCTGGTGCTAAGAAAGTGCTTTGAACCTTGGGTGACACACACCACCCAAATGGCAGAGCAAGGGGGTTGGGAGAATGTCTTTTCCCTTTTGCCTGTGTTGCCCATAACTACATAATTGTGTTTTAGTTAATTGGCTCAGATGCTACATTGTTTCCAAAGGAGATCAGTCTTTCTTCTCTCCATCTCTCTCCTTCTGTCCTTTTCTATTTGTTAAGCTCCTTTGTTTTAATGCCTAAATGCTTAACAGTCCATCTGCTGACCCCTCAGCTCCCAGACACTGAAAATGAATTATCTTTATGTGATGGCTGCTATGAATATCTTCCCGTTTGTCTTGGCCTCTGAGTTGTGGGTAGCCGTCTGCCTTGAACATTGCATCACAACAATTGTATAACCTCTTCCAAGCACTGCAGCAAACTTCAATTTATAAACATCTGTGGAGAAAGAGGAGAGAATGGGGTTGACTTGAGCGTGGGCTTTGAAAGCAGAAGGTCCCTTCCCTGGAGGCCTCTGTCAGTTGATGTTTCCGGGATGAGCATGACAGCTTCATACTCTGCCTGACACTTTTTGTTCAATTATTCATTGACCAAGTTTAATTGTGGGGACCAGGTAAGATATCAGTATTAAGTCTTATGAAGAATTAAGTGGCACTACCTTGATTGATGTAAAACTCTAATAAATCATTGAGTTTAATAATTTTAGAGCTATTTAGAAAAAGCACACAGATTCAGAGTGGAACAGCTTGCCTCCTGAGGGCAGTATGTTGGGCCAGTAACATTTAGCAGTTAGTTAAGAGGAAGGCTGAGCCACGGGGAGGTTTAGGTTTTTTTTGTTTGTTTGTTTGTTTTTTTAGAATTTTTTAATTTCCATCTTGATTTCTTCATTTATGAAGTAATCATTTAGTAGGAGGTTGTTTAATTTCCATGTTTTTGTGTAGAAATGTGAGTTTCTGTTAGGGTTGATTTCTACTTTTATTCCACTGTGATCTGAGAAGATACATGGTATGATTTCTATTTTTTTAAATTTCTTGAGATTTACTTTGTGTCCTAGGATATGGTTAATCTTAGAGAATGTCCTGTGAGCTGATGAGAAGAACGTATGTTCAGTGGATTTAGGGTAGAATGTCCTGTAGATGTCAGTCAGACTCAGTTGTTCCAGGGTTTTGTTTAAGTCCATTATTTCTTTATTAATTTTCTGTTTGGAGGATCTGTCTTGTGCCGTCAGTGGGGTGTTGAAATCTCCGGTGATTATGGAGTTGCTATTAATCCATTTGCTTAGATCCAGTAAGGTTTGCTTTATGAGACTGGGTGCACCTAAGTTGGGTGCATATATATTTAAAATTGTTATCTCTTCTTGTTGAAGTGTGCCCTTCACCGTTATATGTGCCCTTCACCCTCTTTGTCTTTCACTACTTTTGTTGGTTTAAAAACTAAATCATCTGAAATTAGAACTGCCACGCCAGCCTTCTTTTGGCTTCCACTTGCCTGGAATACTGATCTCCACCCTTTTACTTTTAGTCTATATGCATCCTTGCAGGTTAGATGTGTTTCCTGAAGACAGCATATACTTGGCCTGTATTTTCTTATCTATTCAGACAGCCTATGTCTCTTGAGTGGAGAGTTTAAGCCATTCACATTTATTGAGAGAACTGATAGGTAAGGTAGATTACTGTTCATTCTGTTGGGTTGGATGCTGTTGCTTTGATTTCTGTCTTGAGCCATTGTATTATCTGGCCTTTAATCTTTTGGTTTTGGTTGTTTTTATATTTGTGAGTTTTTATTATGGTGTTCCGTGTGTAACACTGTTTTGAGTACTTCTTGTAGGGCTGGTCTTGTCTTGGTGAATTCTCTGAGACTTTGCTTGTCTGAGAATGTCTTTATTTATCCTTCATATATGAAGCTTAGTTTTGCAGGGAATAAGATTCTAGGCTGGGCATTGTTTTGTTTCAAAGAGTGAGAATGGGGCCCCAGTCTTTCCTTGCTTGTAAAGTCCATTAGAGAAGTCTGGTGTTATTTGAATTGGCTTTCCCTTATATGTCACTTGCTTCTTTCATCTTACAGCTCTTAGAAGGGCCTCTTTAGTTGATATTTTGGTCAGTCTGATGACTGCATGCCGTGACATCTTCCTATTTGCACTGAATCTCCCAGGGGTCCTCTGAGCTTCTTGAACTTGTATGTCGAGATTTTGAGCAAGGCCTGGGAAATTTTCCTCTATTATATCTTCAAATAGCTTGTCCAACCCTTGAGTGTTGTCCTCTTCCCCTTCTGGTAACCCTATGACCCTCACATTAGGTTTCTTCACATAATCCCACATCTCTTGTAGGCTTTGCTCTTTTCTCTTGTTTCTCTGCTCTATCTCTGTGATGGTTTTATTTAGTTGGAGGGTGTTATCTTCAATCTCTGAGATTCTTTCTTCTGTTTGATCTACCCTGTTCTTGAGACTTTCCACTGTATTTTGTAGTTCCCTGAATTGATTCTTCATTTCCAGGAGTTCGGTTAAACTTTTCTTCATTGTGTCTATTTCTTTAGTGAACTTTTGTTCTAGATCCTGGAGGCTTTTTGTGGTTTCTTTGTGTTGGTTATTGAGTTTTTGTTGCAGGTCGGTGAGTGTTCTTATGATCCACATATGAAATTCCTCTTCTGTCATTTTGGTTGCCTGATTTGGATTGGTGTCCATTTCTAGGGGGCTGGTGCTCCTCTTTGGGGGTGTGGTTTCCGTTTGGTTCTTCATATTTCCTGAGTTCCTTCGCTGATTTCTTCCCATGTCGATCAGTTGTTGTTTCTTTCCTTTAGGTTTTTGTTTGAGTATTCACACGCCTTGTTTAGTTTCTGAGCCATTAGGTGGTGTCTGTGGGTGAGATTCGACCACTCCCTGTATAATGAATCAGTGGGTGCTATGAAAAGGCTGTGCAGGATGCCATCCCTGTCAGTAGGTGGTGCTTGCTTGGAGGAACAGGGCTATGCTGTTGTTTTTGTGTCCTGTTATCAGCTCGTGTTCTGGGCGGAGCTGGGTTGGGTAAGCCTACCCTCAGGCACCACCAATGCCGTTAGCAGGGGCCAAAGTTCTGTTCTCTGCTTCCAGGAAAAGCTGTCAGGGCAGGGCTGGAATGGTCCCGCTCAGCCAGAAAGTCTGCGTGTGGGGTGGGGCTGTCTGAAACCCGCAGTCTGGAGCAGGCCTGGCTTCTTTCCACCCTCCCCAACTCTGCAGCTGCTCCTAGGCCTCTGCCAGCAGGCCAGACCACACGCCACCAGGCCTCCCTGGATTGTGATGGTGGGGGGAGGTTCCCTGAGCAGGAACGCCACCTGGGCTGGGCTCACGGCCTGCTTTTGGGAGGAGGGTTGCCCTCTAGGACACTGATCTGACCCTGGAGGCACACACACCTCACCAGGCTGTTCACAAATATCCCTTCTGTGCCCCGGGCAATGCTAGACCTTGGTGCACGGGATCTGGTCTGCAGGTCTGACCTCTGGGTCCCAGAGTTCAAACTGTATCCCCACCAGGGAGAGGAGTTCCGGTCCCAATTCACCCACAGGGAGCCCGAGCTGTGTCTGTGTCTCTCAGCCTCTGAGTCGGCACCGTTTTCCTGGGAACACCGTGCCAGCAGCACCTGGGATGGCTGGCGGGTAGGGAGCTCACAGTCTGAGTTCCCCTGAGTCAGCTGTAGGGTCCCAAAAGGGAAGGTCCCATTCCCTGGAGGTACCTCCGGCTGGTGGCTGTATTGTCTCTCTGGGCAGCCGCGGGTAGGGCCGGCGGAGGGGAGGTGGAGGCAATGTGGCACCTGCCGCGCGGCTCGGGTCTATGCACACGGCGGTGCCCCGAGGGATTTGGGAGTCTGGTGCTGCGTCCGCTACAGGCTTACTGCTAGCTGGTGGCGGCCGTCTCTGGGCTGGTGTCCGCAGGTCTCTCCACCTGCTGGGGAGCCCACCAGCAGTCCCAAATGCATGGGATGGGAAGGGTGATTTATTCACCTACCCTTCCCACTGGTCTCCGGGCTGCTCCGGCGGTCTCAGCTTCCAGTTCTCCTCCGCAGCCTCCTCCCGTGGAGTCTCCCGGGGTCTCAGGTACTCCTCCTTCCGGCCCTCGTCTGCTGTATGCTCGCCTTCTTGCTTCTTTTTTTCTAATTTCTGCTAGAATCTATCTTTTCTGCAGAGACACTCTTTCTGGCGGTGTTTCTCATCCGCCATCTTGATCCTCCTCTTGAGGTTTAGGTTTTGAACATCCTTGTGTGTCCTCAGAAGGAGCCCCTTGCGCTTCTTATCTGAAACCTTCTCCTCTGCACAAAGCCATCAATGATATTTTTGAGCAAAATGACTAGAATATTACAAGTTTTCCCACAGTGTTCAAGAATGCCTATACATGCTGTATATGAATTTAAGGTTTTTAGATTGTCAAAAGAAACTTCAGAGTATCTAGTCACATAGTTTTCAAACTGTGTTCCACAGAGCTACCAGGGTTCCAGCACAGTGTCTCAGGAACTGCTTGGGGCATGGAGGGGAGTTCTGCATCCTTCCTCTTCCACCTAAAGCCAGAACAGTGCCAGGTTTTTGTTTGTTTTTTAATCAGTTTTAGATATTGGGCTTCTAAGTAAGGCTTAATTTGAACAATGCATTCCACTAATTAAATACCTGAAAAACTATTTATCTAGTCTAATTTCTCATGTTATAGAGGAAGATGCTGATGGCCAGAGAGGTTTTATAATCTGCCCAAAGTTTAATACCAGGGACCAGATGGATCTAGAATGCTGATCTTCTGTCTACCAGCCCAGTGCTCTTAATTTATCCCACTAACTATTGGATTCCTCAGTTCAGCCAAGACCAGCACGGGCCTGTTAGCACCAACCTTAGAACTGAGATGAAACCTAAAATATTAATGAAATGGATCTCGCCTATGGAGAGGCTATTGAGCATAGAGGTTATGCATGCAGACTCTGGACTGGGACTTGCTGGGGTCAACTGTACAGAAGTTACCCTTCCTGTAGCCGTTTCCTCATCTGTAAAACGGCGGTTAGGGTGATGAAATAAGTCAATGCACATGCCAGCACTGAGAACAGTGTGTGGCAAGTAGTAAATAACAAAGACTAGCTTTTATTTAGAAGTTTGTATCATCAAACTTTCAGAGACCTGGGCTTCTGCAACTGCCCCTAGATACAGCGCAGCCTGTCAGTGCTCCTGCATCCTGTCTTTGGTGTGAGGAAGACCGAGGTCCTGGGTGGGTGTTCCCTCAGCCTATTCACACCGTCTTCGTTGGGGGGTAAAGGGTCGTAGACTGTCTGAACTGGAAGCTCGTCTTACGTTTCAGGTAACCAAGTGAGAACCGGAGCCCATTGGTTGGAAATGGGGTTTCCCAACCGTGGCAGGGCAGACGTGGCACTGAACACAACCCTGAGGAGCCTCTGTTCCATCGTGGTGCCACTCCCACTCACTGGACCAATGCGTTTATCTTGCATTTTACATTTTTTAAAAATTGAGATGAAATTCACTTAACATAAAATTAACCCATTTATCTTGTAAGATTCAGTGGCATTTAGCACATTCACAATGTACAACCATCACCACTATCTATTTCCAAAACTTCTCCATCAACCCCAGAGGAAACCCAGTACCCATTAAAAAGTCACTCCGTATCCCCCTCACCCCAGGTCCTGCCAACCACTGCTTTCTGTCTCTGTGGATTTACGTGCTCTGCATTTTTCATATAAATGTAATCATACAACATGTAACTTTGTGTCTGGCTTCTTTCACTCAGCACGATGTTCTCAAGGACCATCCATGTTGTAGCATAAATCAATACTTTATTCCTTTTTATGGCTTTGATGTGGCACTTTGGTTAAAGGGTTTTGTTCCTTTCCCTTGTCTCCCACCACCCCCTGGAGTGAGCTGACGGACATGGTGTTCTGTACTGCCCTTCTCCCTTCCCTTCCACCCCAAACCTCAGCCACTGATAACAGGGCAAAGCTGTGGCCCCACATTTTGCTGCAAGCCTGTTTCTGGTTTCTCAGGTTGGGAGACCACTGTCAGAGAAAGCTCAGCAGCTGCTATTCTTATGGAGCCTACTTTGCTGGTCCCCTGCCTGTCATTGTGACATGTGCTTGTGCCCAGGTGTGTGTGCCTGGGCCGACAGCGGCAACATGAAGAAGGAAGGGACTTCAGGGGCTGGAAGACTTGGCCCTGAAATGATACTTTTGTGTTGTGCACAGCCCACATAGTAGTGGAAAAGCTCTTTCATCACTGCCATCTCTGCCAACTCATTGTCACACACACCCAGGCTGCAGAGGAGCCATGCTGGCAAGTGGGCCCACTGGATCTAGGCAACAATATCATAACATAGATTACCAGAGCAATATGTCACAGTGTCCTTTTGTGATGTCAAGGTATTCCATTTTTTAATGGGGAGAATTTTCTTGTCTGTAAATGTGAGCATCTAAACTGTAGAGGAGAGATTAAAAACATAAAATCACCATACTAATCAGGCTCAATAATTCCTTTTGCAAGTTTGGATCTAATGCTGAGGAATGGCTGGCATTCTTCTTTGAAATCAATTATAGTCAATTTATTCAAATTTTACATCCAGTTAAAGGAGGATTGTCAAAATAAAATATTGCCCAACATAGATTTCTTTTTGTTTTAATTTTCCTACTCTCATAAACCAAGAGCTTCGTAGATTACTTTGCCAAAAATGCATGTTTAGAGACTAATCTATGTGCTGTCTTTACCTGGGCTGTGGTAAGGATGGTGGTGTCTTCCTTTTCCTTCTGCTGGTCTGGCCCCTCTCCAGAGTGCTCAGGTGTGTCCTTGGGCAGCATCTTGTCCACACTCAGGGCCTGTGTCCCACTTCCTTAGGTGCCTGTGATGTTGTGACTGTCTTGCTGATGGTGTTATTTGTGATAATCTTTCTAGAGCACAGGCATGGGCCACTGCCGGAAGGGGCCAGGGCTGGGAGCCAGAGGCCTGAGTGGCCGCAAGGTTCAGGCAGGCATGAGGCCACATTCCAGGGTCTGAAGGATCACACTGTGCTGTAGGTCCAAGCATGCTGAGCTGTAGCTTGGAACTTTACCGAGGCAGAAAGGGTCAAATGGCACCAGAGGTGAAGCAGGCAGAAACTGGAGAACCAGCAACAGGTTGGGGACACTGCCCATGAGTTTGGGTCACAAGGAAAAGCAAGCTTTGTCGTGATCTCTTTGACCTTCTTGTTTGTTCCCTGCATTTGGCAAGAACCCACAGGTGTGTGTTTGCTGCAAGAAGGCAAGATGGGTCTCTGCAGGTGCAACTTATCCCTAATTAAGGATGGACAGAGGCTTAGACCTTCTCAGAGTTTACCTAATGTGAGCTGCTAACAATAGGTTTAGTTCTGCTGTAACAAAGGGACCCAGAGGCATGCTGCTTAACTTCCATGGCCGTCCTTAGTCCCTCCTCCCAGGCAGGCCCCCTCCTCCTCAGATCTGGCATATCCAATCACTCTTTTGGGGATACAACCTGCATTCTGCCTTTCTCAGCGTTATGGTCTCAGTGAGGGGAAACCAAGACTCATGGCACTCGGGACCTTGTCGATGCTTCCCTTCACCAGCCTTCTGGTGTCCAGGCGAGTTTGAGCTGGCTGAATGGTGGGCCAGATTCCTTGGGAAACAGGTAGGCAGCACAGTAACTGGGGCTGCACTGAGTTCTCCAGGCTAAACCTTCCAGAAGACAATACATGCTTGTCTCCTCTGCCTCCTTCCTTGTCCCATGTCTTTTGTTAGAACAAAAGAGGATTAAAGAATGAGTTTCTTTTGTATTTCTATCCTTGTATTTCTATGGACATGAAGCTTTAAAGCCAGTCTTCTTGGGTTTGTGACTCTCTTCATTTCCTGCTCCCCTTGCTCTAAAATAAAGACTCTGAATGCAAAACAGAATCACTGGGAAGATTTAAAAATCCTGATGCCCAGGCTAGACCCCCAATACAATTTACCATTGCATTTTATTATACAGCAATTTATCATACCATATTATACAATATGGTATCAATTAGAATGTATTAATAGATGGCTCAGTGGCTTTATTGGGGGCTTTTTAAAATTTCAGCATGTTATGGGGGTACAAGTGTTAAGGGTACGTATATTGCCCATGCCTTCCGCCCCCCTTGAGTCAGAGCTTCAAGTGTGATCACCCCCCAAACATTGCACATCTCACTCATTGTGTTTGTATATACCCATCCCCTCCTCCCACCTTCCAACTGCCAAACACCCGATAAATGTTATTCCTGTATGTCCACTTAGGTGTTGATCCATTAATACCAATTTGCTGGTGAGTACATGTGGTGCTTGTCTTTCCATTCTTGAGATACTTCACTTAGTAGAATGGGTTCCAGCTCTATCCAGCAAAATACAAGAGGTGCTATATCACCATTGTTTCTTAAAGCTGAATAGTACTTTATGGTGTATATATATACCAAATTTTATTAATCCATCTTTGGATTGATGGGCACTTGGTTTATTTCCACAGCTTTGCAATTGTGAATTGTGCTGCTATAAACATTCGAGTGCAGGTGTCTTTTTCATAAAGTGGCATTTGATCTTTTGGGTAGATGCCCAGTAGTGAAATTGCTGGATCAAATGGTAGATCTACTTGTATCGCTTTAAGGTATCTCCATATTGCTATCCACAGAGGTTGAACTAGTTTGCAGTCCCACCAGCAGTGTAGGAGTGTTCCTCTCTCTCCACATCCACGCCAACATTTATTGTTTGGGGACTTTTTGATAAAGGCCATTCTTACTGGAGAGAAGTGATATCTCATTGCAGTTTTGATTTACATTTCCCTGATGATTAGAGATGTTGAGCATTTTTTCATGTTTGTTGACCATTATTCTGTCTTCTTTTGAAAAATTTCTGTTCATGTTTCTGTTTCTGTTTGTCCTTTGTCCTTTTAATAGGGTTGTTAAATTTTTCCTTGCTGATTTTCTTGAGTTCTAAATAAATTCTAGTTATCAGCCCTTTATCGGATATGTAGCTTGCAAAATTTTCTCCCATTCTGTGGGTTGTCTGTTTGCTCTTTGACTGTGCAGAGAGTTTCTTTGGCTGTGCAGAAGCTTTTTAATTTAATTAGGTCCCATTTATTTCTTTTTGTTGGTGCTGTGATTGCCATTGGGGTCTTCGTCATAAATTCTTTGCCTAGGCCAATGTCTAGAAGAGTATTTCCAACATTTTCCCCTAGAATTCTAATAGTTTCACATCTAAGGTTCAAGTCTATTACCCAGAGTGAGTTGATTTTTGTAGAGCTGAAAGGTGTGGGTCCTGTTTTAGTCTTCTACATGTGGCTATCCAGTATTCCCAGCACCATTTATTGAATGAGGATTCTTTTCCTCAGTGTATGTTTTTGTCTGCTTTATCAAAGATTAGTTGGCTATATGTGGATGGTTTTATATCTGGGTTCTCTGTTCTGTTCCACTGGTCAATGTCCCTGTTCTTGTGCCAGTAACAAGATGTTATCATTACTATTGCCTTGTAGTATAGTTTGAAGTCTGCTAATTGATACCCACTACTTTGTTTTTATTGCCTAGGATTGATTTTGCTTTACGGGGTCGTCTCTGGTTTCATACGAAGCGTAAAATTATTTTTTCTATATCTGTGAAAAATGATGATGGTATTTTAATAGGGTTTGCATTGACTCTGTAGGTCACTTTGGGTAGTATAGACATTTTAACAATGTGTTGATTCTGTGGACCAATGAGCATGCTGTATTCTTCCACCTGTTTACATCCTCTGCTATATCCTTCTTCAGTGTTCCATAGTTCTCCCTGTAGAGGTCTTTTACCTCCTTAGTTAAATATATTCCTAGGTACATTATTTTCTTTGTTGCTATTGTGAAGGGAATTGAGTCTTTGATTTGGTTCTCACTTGTACTGTTCTTGGCGTATATGAATACTTCTGACTTCTGGGTATTGATGTTGTATCCTGATACTTTACCAAATTCGTTTATCCATTCAAGGAGTCTCTTGGTTGAGTCCTTGGAGTTTTCTAGGTATAATATCATGTCATCAGCAAAGAGTGACAGTTTGATCTATTCTGCTCCCATTTGGACGCCCTTAATTCTACTCTCTTGTCTGATTGCTGTAGCGAGGACTTCCAGCACTATGTTGAATAGAAATGGAGATAGTGGGCAACCTTGTCTTGTTCCAGTTCTAAGTGGCAATGCTTTCAATTTTTCCCCATTCAGTATGATATTGGCTATGGGTTTGTCATATATGGCTTGTATCATTTTTAGGTAAGCCCCATCTAAGCCTATTTTGTTGAGCGTTCTTATCATAAAAGGGTTGAATTTTGCCAAATGATTTTTCTGCATCTATTGAGAGGATCATATGGTCTTTGTTTTTGCTTCTGTTTATATGGGGAATTACATTTATAGATTTGCATATGTTAAACCATCCCTGCATCCCTGGAATGAAGCCCACTTGGTTGTGATGGATTATTTTCTTGACAAGCACCTAGATTCGATTGGCTAAGATTTGTTGAGAATTTTTGCATCTATATTCATAAGGGATATTGGTCTGTAGTTTTCTTTTTTTGTTGCATCCTTTCCTGGTTTTGATTTAAGGGTTATGTTCGTTTCATAAAATGTGTTGGGGGAATTCCATCCGTCTTGATGTTGTAGAATAATTTCTGCAGGATAGGCACCAGTTCTTCTTTGTAGGTGTGGTAAAATTCGGGTGTGAAACGATCTGGTCCGGGACTTTTCTTTTTAGGAAGGTTTTTTTATTGCTGTTTCAATTTCAGTACCTGATATTGGTCTGTTCAGGAATTCATTTCTTCCTGGTTGAGCCTAGGGAGGCTGTGTGTTTCTAAGAAATTGTCCATTTCCTCCACATTTTCCAGTTTATGTGCATAGAGGTTTTTGTAGTATTCATAAATTATATCTTGTATCTCTGTGGAATCCGTTGTAATTTCTCCTTTATTGTTCCTGATGGAGCTTATTAAAGATTTTTCTTTTCTGCTTTTTGTTCGTCTACACAATGGTGTCTCAACTTTGTTTGTTTTTTTCAAAGAACCAACTTTTTGTTTTAGTAATCTTCCATATAGTTTCCCTGTTGTCAATTTCGTTTAGTTTTGATTTGATCTTAATGATTTCACTTCTTCTGCTGGGTTTGGGGTTGGTCTGTTTTTCCAGCTCTTTGAGACGATTCATTAGGTTGTCTATTTGTGATCTTTTCGACTTTTGTATATAGGCATTTATGGAAATAAATTTTCCTCTCAGGACTGCTTTAGCTGTGTCCCAAAGGTTTGGGTAACTTGTGTCACCTTTGTCGTTTAGTTCAAAGAATCTTTTGATTTCCATCTTGATTTCCTCATTTATGAAGTGATCATTCAGCAGAAGGTTGCTTAGTTTCCATGACTTTGTGTAGAAATGAGGACTCCTGTTAGGATTGATTTCTACATTTATTCCATTGTGGTCTGAAAAGATACATGGTATCATTTCTATTTTTTAGAATTGTTTGAGACGTGCTTTGTGTCCTAGGATATGGCCAATTTTAGAGAATGATCCATGAGCTGATGAGAAGAATGTATATTCAGTGGTTTGGGGGTAGAATGTCCTGTAAATGTCAGTCAGGCCCATTTGTTCTAGAGTTCTGTTTAAGTCCATTATTTCTTTGTTGATTTTCTGTTTGGAGGATCTGTCCTGTGCTGTCAGTGGGCTGTTAAAGTCTCCAACTATTATGCTGTTGTTGTTTATCCATTTGTTTAGATCAAGTAGAGTTTGATTTATGAGTCTGGGTGCACCAAGGTTGGATGCATATATATTTAGAATTGTTATGTCTTCTTGTTGAACTGTACCCTTCACCATTATATAGTGACCTTCTTTGTCTTTTATTACTTTTGTTGATTTAAAAACTAAGTTATCTATAATCAGCACTGCCACGCCAGCTTTCTTTTGGCTTCCATTTGCTTGAAATGTCGTTCTCTACCCCTTTAGTCTAATTGCATCCTTGCAGGTTAGATGTGTTTTCTGAAGGCAGCAGATACTTGGCTTGTGTTTTTTTATCCATTCACCCAGCCTATGTCTCTTGAGTGGGGAGTTCAAGCCATTGACATTTATCGAGATAACTGATAGGTGGGGCAGATTTCTGTTCATTATGTTGGGTTGAACTTTGTTGCTTTGTTTTCTCTCTTGAATCATTGTAGTGTCTGGGCTTTGATCTTTAGCTTTTGAGTAGCTTTACATTTGTGAATGTTTATTGTGCCGATCCACGGGTAACACTGTTTTGAGTACTTCTTGAAGGGCTGGTCTCGTCTTGGTGAATTCCCTCAGTCTTTGCTTATCTGAGAATGTCTTGATTTATCCTTCATGTACAAAACTTAGTTTTGCAGGGAATAAGATTCTAGGCTGGGCATTGTTTTGTTTCAAAGAGTGAGAATGGGGCCCCAGTCTCTCCTTGCTTGTAAAGTCTCAGTAGAGAAGTCTGATGTTATTCGAATTGGCTTTCCCTTGTATGTTACTTGCTTCTTTCATCTTACAGCTCTAAGAAGGGCCTCTTTAGTTGATATTTTGGTCGGTCTGATGACTGCATGCCGTGACGTCTTCCTGTTTGCACTGAATCTCCCAGGGGTCCTCTGAGCTTCTTGAACTTGTATCTGGAGATTTTTTAGCAAGGCCTGGGAAATTTTCCTCTATTATATCTTCAAATAGCTTGTCCAACCCTTGAGTGTTGTCTTCTTCCCCTTCTGGTAACCCTACGACCCTCACATTAGGTTTCTTCACATAATCCCACATCTCTTGTAGGCTTTGCTCTTTTCTCATGTTTCTCTGCTCTATCTCTGTGATTGGTTTATTTAATTGGAAGGTGTTATCTTAAATCTCTAAGATTCTTTTTTCTGTTTGATCTACCCTGTTATTGAGGCTTTCCACTGTGTTTTGTAGTTCCCTGAATTGATTCTTTATTTCCAGGAGTTCGGTGTGATTTTTCTTTATTATTTTAATTTCTTTAGTGAATTTTTGTTCCAGGTCCTGGAATCTTATCATTTTATTTGTGTTGGTGATCCAATTTTTCTTCAAGTAGTTGAATTTTTTTAGGATCTATGCTTGAAATTCTTCTTCTGTCATTTTAGTGGTCTGATTTTGGTTGATGTCCATTTCTAAGGGGCTGGTGTTCCTCTTTGGGGTTCTGTTTTCTGTTTGAGTCTTCATATTTCTAGAATTCCTTCGCTGATTTTTTTCCCATCTGAATCAGTTGTTGCTTCTTTCCTTTAGGTTTTCATTTGGATAATGACACACCCTGTTTAGTCTCTGAGCCAGTATGTGGTGTTTGTGGGTGAGATTCAACCACACCCTGTATGATGAGTCAGTAGATCCCATAAAAGTGTGTTCAGAATGTCCTCCCTGTCAGTAGGTGGAGCTTGCTTAGGGGCAGGCTACACTATTATTTTTGGGTCCTGTAACTAGTTCTTGTTCCTCTGGAGAGGCAGTCTAGTGCCTCAGGTGGTGGGTGGGGCCCTGGGACTTTCAGGTGTGTCCTTATTCTCCCCCTCAGTGAGGGCTCATCTGAGAGTGAGTATGGATAGAGCTGGGTTGGGTAAGCCTGCCCTTGAGCACCACAAATGCTGTTAGCAGGGGTCAAAGTTGTCTTCTCTGCTTCTGAGAAAAGCTATCAGGGAGGGGCTGGAATGGCCCCACTCAGCCAGAAAGTCTGTGGGGTGGGGCTGTCTGAGACCCACAGTCTCGAGCAGGCCTCACTCCTTTCCACCCTCCCCAACTCCACGGTTTCTGCTGGGCATCTGCCAGCAGGCTAGACCCCAAACCACTGGGTCTCCCCTGGTTGTGATGTGGGCCAGGAGGTTCCCTGCTCAGGGTCACTGCCTGGGCTGGGCACACGGTCCCCCTCTGGAAGAGGGTTGCCCTCAAGCATGCTGATCTGCCCCTGAAGGCACACACACCTCAGTAGGCTGTTTACGAATATCCCTTCTGTGCCCTGGGGAATGCGAGATCTGGCTGTATCAGATCTGGGCTGCATATCTGACCTCTGGGCCTCAGAGTTCAAACTATATCCCCACCAGGGAGAGGAGTTTCAGTCCCAATTCGCCCACAGGGAGCCCAAGCTGGGTCTATGTCTCTCAGCCTGGGGTCTTCCCCGTTCTCCTGGAATCACCGTGCCAGCAGCACCTGGGAGGGCTGGTGGGTAGGGAGCTCACCGTCTGAGTTCCCCTCAGTCAGCTGAAGGGCCCCAAAAGGGAAGGTCCCGTTCCCTGGAGGTGCCTCTGGCTGATGTCCATATTGTCTCTTTCGGCAGCTGGGGATAAGAATGGGGGAGGGGAGAGTGAGGCAATGTGGCGCTTGCCGCGCGGCTCGAGTCTGTGCACACGGAGGTGCCCCAGGAGTTGGGAACCTGGTGCCTCATCCGCCACAGGCTTACCGCTCACTGGCGGTGGCCGTCTCTGGGCTGGTGTCTGCAGGTCTCTCCACCCGCTGGGGAGCCCACCAGCAGTCCGAGATGCAAGGGAGGGGATGTTAACCTCTCCGCCTACCCTGCCGCTGGCTCCAAGCTTCTCGGGAGGTCTCTTCCAGTTCTCCTCCGCAACCTCCTCCCATGGAGTCTCCCATAGTCTCCAGTATCCCTCCTTCTGACCCTTGTCTGATGTATGCTCATCTGCTTGCTTCTTTCTTCTAATTTCTTCTAGAATCTGTCTTTTTTGAAGAGACACTCTGTCTGGCGGTGTTTCTCATCGCCATCTTGCTCCACTTTATTGGGGGCTTTAAATTTTTTTTTTCCTTTAAGAGTTCTCCAAGTCTTGCTCAATCCTTCCAGAGATGTTCTAAGAATACTGGCAGGCTGTCAAGGAGGGCAGCGGCAGAACTTCTGTTCAGTCTTAACACGAGCATGCAATAGTCACGTTTGTTGGTTATTTCTCCATCCTAGAGACAAATATGTTGTTCTTTCTGTGTGTGTTTGAGTGTGTGTGTGGGGGGTGAGAGTGTGGTGTGTATTTATTTGACAGGGATAAGAACAGAAAGAACAACATGCAACCCCCATGCTGCAAGGTCTGGAGGGTGGCTTGGATGTGAGTGGGAGCACCACCGGCACCTGGAGGTGGAGGGCATGCTCTGACACAACTTGGGACAATTCCTGTGGCCCCAAACATCCACCCATCTCTGCTTGCAGGCCTTTCGAGTTTTAGGTTTCATGTGAGTGTTTACCTGATTACGGCTCAAGTGTTTACCTGATTACGGCTCATGGCAGCCTCAGTGTCATGGACAATTCCTAAAATGAACATCATTCTGTCACCTGCCACATTTGGGGTCTACCCCAGGGGCATTTAGCACTCCCAGCTAGGAAGCTCGACCCATGCCTATGGATGGCACATATGGAGAATGGACTCGGTTGCTCTAGAAAAGGATTTAATTAAAAAAATAGAAAGAGCATCTTGTTTTGTCTTTCTTTACTAACCAAACCTACCAAATGCATCTTTCAGTGATGTCAAAGCTAGGGCAGTTGATGTTTCAGAATCATTGACAAGCAGGAGGGTTACTAGGTGACTGTGTTTGTGGGTGTTCAAATGTGAATTAAGCCAATCCATTACACTTCTTTGATGTTCATTGGGGCTGCAATATTTTTATGCAGAACCCATGGAAGGAGACACAGTTCAGTGGTGTTTATTAGTGACCTTGTCTTGTCCTCTGAGTTATGGGCGGGCAGCTCAGAACATCAGGAGCTGGAGTGAACAATCGTGTCATGTTTTCTTCATATTTCATATCCCTGAGATGCTGCTGCCATCTCGGGCTTAGATTTTGAAGTAGAGAACATGAATGTAGCTTTTCAAATCAGAAATATTTATAGAACTAGGTTCTGATTTAACAATCGATGAAGCCCTTGTGCTGGAAATAATAACTGAAGTCAGGAAAGAGAGAGAATCTCTCTCCCTATAAAACCCCCTCATAGAGCTTGCTTTTATAGGGCCTTCTTTTGAAAAATTAAAAGTTTCCTAATCAGATCAAAAGGCCTTTAAACTGAAGACAGGGGGTGGTAAAGGAAAATGCCAAGCAAACCCTGTGAGCCTGACAAGGAGGATCCGGTTTGGCGTAGTAATGTAGCTGAAGTGTCATGGGTGAGTTCTGCTGTTCTGTTCCCCCTCCAGAGAGGAGGTGCATGAGCTCCTCATTCCTTGACTTACAAGGAACCCTGATGAATGTGTGAGCAGGGTCTCTCATAAAGTAGAGCCCAAGCTCTGTGCCCAGCTGGGTCCTCCTTCTGGCTCCTGACATAGGTGCTGGCATGACACCCACCCTCAGCAGGAATCCACCGTTCTCGCACACAGCTACTGCCTGGGCCACAAGCCTATCCTGGGATGCTAAGTGGGGGCCCTGGGCATCTGACCTCTCTGGAACCCAGAACACCGATCCCCTTCTCTCTCCAAACCCAGGCTATTTTTACACCTTCAAAACATAAAAGTCGACTATCCCCCCTATCCCAGAAAAGTGAAGCTTCACCCCCATTCTTCTGTGCTAAATGTCTTCCCAGGTCTTACACCATCCTTGTGGTTTTGGAGGCATTATCTTCAAGTCTTTGAATATGACTCATACTATAATATAATCCTAAGGACAAAGGTTTCTGGCATGCTAAAACAGCTGAGAACAATAATAAAATCTCAGTCCCTTCTCTCTCTCTCTCTCTCTCTTTTTTTTTTTTTTTTTTTTTTTGAGACAGAGCAAGATTCTGTTGCCCGGGCTAGAGTGCTGTGGTGTCAGGAGCACTCACAGCTACCTCAAACTCAACTGGGCTCAAGCGATCCTCCTGCCTCAGCCTCCTGAGTTACTGGGACTATAGGCACATGCCACCCACCAGGCCAATTTTTTCTGTTTTTATTTATTTATTTTTAGTTGCATGGCTAATTTCTTTCTATCTTTAGTAGGGATAGGGTCTCACTCTTGCTGAGGCTGGTCTCAAACTTCTGATCCCAAGGGATCCTCCCACCCTGGCCTCCCAGAGTGTTGGGATTACAGGGGTAAGCCACCCACCCCACCTTCCCTCTTATTTTGAATCATCTTTCTCAAGTCCAATCACCAGCATCATCCCACTGCAGAGATGAGAGTAACACGGGTAAAATGCCCAGTAACCATGAGAGACACAGATATCAATAAAGCTAAAGTGAACTTAGGCACCATTTATAGAAGTATAGCACCCAAAATGAAGGTGGTGATGGTCCTACCACCCTGGGAGACAGTTTAAGTCTGGTAGTGTGTTTTGAGGGGAACACTGCTAGAGAAAGAGAGATGGGGATGGCAGAGGGTGTGAAAATAGCTCATGTTTGGGCCAGAGAAGAAAAGATTCATAGAAAAGGAAGGAAAATAAAATATTAACTGTATTGAAACATTTGCCAATAGTAACAACCACATTTTGAATATCTGCTATGTCTTAGACTTTTGGAACCATACTGACTCACTGTAGGCCTCACAACAACCCCATTGGGTGCATATTATTATTCCCATTATATAGATGATGAAACTGAAGCTTGGAGAGAGTTCAGTGATTTTCCCAAACACACACTTAATAAGTGGCAAGTTAAGACTCACATCCAAGTCCTTGATCTGAAGGCCATGTTCCTTCTTCTAAGTCTCCCTGGCATGTGGAAGAGAGAGTACACTTTCTCTGTGACATGCCAGGGAAGATGTCAAAGAAACAGAGATTCAACTCAACGTAGCAGAGAACTTCCTCATAGTCTGAGCTGTCAGGAGCAGGAAGAATGCCTCAGCTGGAGCTGAGCCCCAGTCCCCGGATGTCTTCAGGCAGAGGCTGACAGACTAATGCTGAGGGTGCAGTGAGAGATTATTTAATATTATGAGAAGGGGTCACTGGATGACCCCAGTCATCCTTCCTTTATTATTCTACACACAACTCAAAGAGAAGAACAATGTGATGTGTTGGGTCAATACCTGATTAGGTTAAAATAATTCAAGGGCTAGCTGGGTCATCTAGTGTCATTAAAGCTCAGCGTTTCACATTCATTCATCCATCCACTTATTCAACAGACACTTCTCCGTGTGCCTACCACAGGCTCTGGAGATGACAGTGGTGAAGAGCACGTAGTCCCTGTCCTCGAGGAATCTACGGGTGGGAACGGCGGAGAGGCTGTGCGTAAACACAGTTAGGAAAGCACGGCTAGCAAAGGAGGAGGCGAGGAGGAGGGGTGGTGCCGGAGCGCCCAGCTCCAGCCGGGCCGGCGACACCCGCGGCGCCCTCCGGCGCGAGCGCCCCCTGCCGGCGCGCGGCGACCAGGCCCGGCGTGGCCCCCTCGGCCGGCGGGCGCCCGTACTCCTCGCGAGCCGCCTCAGTTCCGGGGCGACGGCCTGCTGTTCCAAACGCCACCTTCGCAGTCTTGCAACGCGCCGTTCCCTCGGATTTTCACTTGGCCAGAGCCATTCTGGATTTGTTAAAGAAACGGAGAAACTGGCCGGGCGCTGTGGCTCACGCCTGTAATCCTAGCTCTTGGGAGGCCGAGGCGGGCGGATTGCTCAAGGTCAGGAGTTCAAAACCAGCCTGAGCAAGAGCGAGACCCCGTCTCTACTATAAATAGAAAGAAATCAATTGGCCAACTGATATATATATATATAAAAATTAGCCGGGCATGGTGGCGCATGCCTGTAGTCCCAGCTACTCTGGAGGCTGAGGCAGGAGGATCACTTGAGCCCAGGAGTTTGAGGTTGCTGTGAGCTAGGCTGACGCCATGGCACTCACTCTAGCCTGGGCAACAAAGTGAGACTCTGTCTCAAAAAAAAAAAAAAAAAAAAAAAAAAAAAAAGAAACGGAGAAACTGTTCTTCCCTCCTCCTGGGGTTAGGCCTTGCCGTTTGGAAACAAGCAGGGCTGCGTGTGTCCCCGTGCTTCTTGGGGTGCCTCGGCTCTGCCCGCACCCCTGCGGCCCGTTAGACTAACGTGGCGGGGAGGGGAGTGCGCTGGGAAATAGACGCCTGCATTGCTTCCAGCCCCCACCCAGCACAGACCTCGTCTACGCAGACACTTCCCGCCCCGCCCCGGCCCATCGGAGTCCGGCCGGCCTCTGCGCTCTCGGCAGCAGCACTCCCGAGTCCCAGACTCGACCTGGCCTCCATGGCACGTGCACCTACATCCAGGTGTGCTTGCAGGACCCCCGAATGCAACAGGTGCGGGTCACCTGACTACTTTCCTGCTCCCAAGGCAGGACTGCACTTAGACGGTCTCGGGCAGATGGTTAGCGGCCCTGTTTCGAAGGGTCCCGGGAGGGCGATCTCGCAGCTCCCTGTGGCTGTCTGTTCCAGTGCTTAATCGTCTTCACTACCCGCGCGTTCTTTACAGCGACTCCGAGTCCCCTGCGTGGCGATTTAAGTCTGTTTCCTCGAGGGTAGACGCCGTGGCTCTCTTGTTTCAGGGGAGGGATGGTTCTCGCCCTACTTTTCTGCCTTGGGAATCATTTATTCTATTCCAACGCCCTCGTTGGGGTTTCTTGGCGTTACCCGTAAACGGGTGGGGTTGGGGACAGTTCCCACGCACGCTTCCGGGCCTCCCAGAGCCGCGGCCTGTCAGGCGCCGCGCCGCGCGGGGACGCGGCCGAGCGGGGGCGCTGCGGCGCGGGCCGGTCCGGAAGCGACTTTCCGCGAGACGGAGGCTGGGACTGCGGGAAGGAGCGGCGGCCGAGGCTGCGCCCTCGCTCCCGGCCTGCCAGAAGTCACAGCGGGGCAGGCACCGGTCCGACCTTTGCGGCACCAGGGACGGGTTTCCACAGACGGGACGGGGCGGGCGGGGCCAGGCGGGGACTCGGGTGACGGGAGGGCGTCGCCGGCCGGCTCGCCGCCTGCTGTGCGGCCCACCCTTCCTAAGTTTCACGGAAGACCCGGGCCGGGCGGGAGAGGGCGCAGGGCTCTTGGCCATCCGAGGCGGGGCTTGGGAATCGCAGGTCTACTGCACAGAAAAGGGGGTCACCCCTTGTGAGTGCTGCCCCGGCCTCTAGCTCTGGAGAGCTCAGAAAATGAGCACCCAGCAGAGGACAGTTGTTTGGGAAGCTAAATTTTCACCCTCCCTACTCTTGCCCATCTTTGAAAAGCAAGCGCTGTAGGCAGAGTTATGCCTTACACCATTGTCAGGTAGCCCTTTAGTGACCAGTCAACTCCTTCTCAGGAGAAAGGAACAGGCGGCAGAGTAGCTGCAGGTCTGGCGACTGGAGTGGTTAGCACAGGAGGATTCGGGGTGCCCATGGGAGGGAGGGTGGCCAAGAGCAAAAACAAAGCCTCCCCACAGGCAGCCAGAGGTGCTGAAGACAAAGTCTCCCTATTTCCGGTGTTTTCAAAATGTTCGTCTGCTAGCTTTGGTATGTGTGTCCTTAGGAGCCAGCTCTAGCGGCAGGCAGCATCAGTTACCTCGCTTTAGGGGAGAGTTGTCAGGCAGAGTTCATCCTAGGCAAAGTTCCACCAGCTGAAGCTCAGGAGCATCCGGCCTCATCTGTACATGGGAGTAAACACAGCTTCAGCCAATGACTGGATCACATCATGAGACGGAGTAATCCGCCATTCACTGGTCTACTCTTACCTCCTAGAGCTCTTTAAAAGGAGAGAGAAATAAAGACTTCCTTGTTGGGCAGGCACGCGAGGAATTTTAATCTTCTGCACATGTAAATGCAAGATTGTAGGATTTCTCTTGCTTTTATTACTGGTGTCATCAAACACCTCATGGGGCTCGCTCTCTGCTGACAGCAATTCTTAGTATTATTGTTTCAGAGTTAGCTGGGAGTAAAAGTATCTTGGGACCCAACTCAGTCTTGAAATTGTTAAAAGGCATTGGGTACATCAAAACTGACCTTGCAGCTCTGAAGGGGAGAGAAGGGGCAGGATGGTCACAGCCCAGATGCGCTCTCTTGGGAAAGGACAGTGTGCCCCACTTTGCACAGATCAGGCCGGGCTCACTGCTGAACCACACCAGTCAGGGAAGGGTTTCCAGCAGCCCAGGATCCTACCTGTGCTCCACCAGATGAACAGTACAGAGTTTTGAAGATCCCTGGGCCTTCGACAGAGCTCCCCACTTCCCAAAGTATGGTTTGGGGGCCAGCAGCATCAGCCTTACCTGGAGTTTATAAGAAATGCAGATCTCTGTCCCCGCCCCAGACTACTGAGTCTGAATCTGTATTTTAGCAAGATCTCCAGATGATTCTTATGCACATTCAAGTCTGAGGCACACTGAGCTGGCCCACTGGAAAACGGGGCCCTTCGGCTGGATTTTAAGTGTGTGGTCTTGGGCAAACTTGTGAAGCAGGCAAAGTTTTTCTTTGAGACCACTGCCTCTACTTTTTAATATTATTTCCTCTCATTCAAGCTTTCTTTTCTCTCCATTCTCCTCCACTAGCCCCTCCCCAAAACACCAGGAAGGACAAAACCGTAATGACAAAGAATACATTCAGTATGGCCCAGGGTCCTTACCTACTGGAGAAAAGAGACATAATTAAATAATTCATATGAAGTTATTAGTGACTTGGAAATTTGAAAGGTTCTTTCTCATAAGGATATTGCACTCTAAAATAGGATACTTAATGAATCACTGTTTAACCTAAAGATTATATTTCTGTTCATAGCATTTGAGTCACAGTGGCACTCTGATGGGGACCGTAGATATCTAGGGGGTAGGGTGACTTTCTTAACCACTCATATGTGGGTGACTACTTAATCCAACTATGTGGTGACTACTATGTGGGTGACTACTTAATCCAACTATGTAACAGACTTGCCCTTACTGAAAGAGTGGCCCCCAAAACTTGTCAGCTCAGCGAGTCCTCATTATTACCCACAGACCCCAAATTCTTAGTGCTGCACCTCAGACATGCCTTTCTTATTTCTATTACTTTGCTATATTTGGCCACTTAAGATACAAAGTCCAGTTTTCAAAATAAGCAATGGATTTTAGGAGAGTTTTTGATAAGCCAAAGAAATGTAAAAGAAGAGAATTGTTGAGACATGATTCAGGAACTATTCCTGGAGATAGCTGGACCCATGCTTAACAGGCTGCTAGGGTTTTGCTGGGCAGCTTTGCCGTGTGATGAGTGCTTCTCCATTTTTTCCCCCCAGTTATTGTAGGACTAGATCTGGCTTGCATGATATTTCTTCTTTTTATTGCTTGATCTGATTTTTTTCTCACCAAGTCACTTCCTAGAGACCAAATCCAACATCATAGCAAATTCCTGACCATCCTGGGCCCAGGTTTTTTCTGAAATCCCCAAACATGGATTTTGTCAATAAGAGCTTGTAACAGACAAATGTTGGAAAATAGAAATGGATAAATCCAGGTGTTACAGATGGGATATTGGCAAATGCCAGGATTACAAATGTTATGTAAGTCTACATACCTTTAATAGGTGGGAAATTGCAGAGGACAGATGCCATGAATGCTGGCCCAACAGGCAGCCCTTTGCACATAACTTGGGCCTCTTACTAGAAAGCCAAAACTCTGATGCAGAGTTCCTGTCCCCCATAGAGGATCTGTTTAACTAAGTAACTCACTAAACAATAAGAGGACAAGTGTAGCAACCACCCTTTAATCTGATCTCCCCGGGTAACTTCCAGGGAGCTTTTCCAGGAACATTAGCTACCAGCTCAAGAACAGCCTTTCATGCAGATACTTTTGTGAAATGATTGATGCAAGTAGGGCAGGTCTCTTGGTCTCAACATTCCTCCTCTGAAAGAACCAGCCTGCAACATGCCTGAAATTGCACCATTAGTAATATATTTCTTTGGATTAACTCCCTACACCAATAGGTACCAATGCAGGAATCATTCTTTTATTCATCAAATGTTTATTAAGCCCTTACTATGAGCCAAGTACTATTCTTGGTAAAGGATATCCAAAGGTAAGTAGAACATGATTCTTACTCTTGAGATGCGCAAAGTCTAGTTGGGAATACAGGAGGTAAATAATAACTATAGCAGTACAACTAATGCTTTGATACGGATAGTTATAAGGCTGTGTGGGAGCACAGAGGAAGAAGAACTCAACTCCTGACTCTTGAGCTGTGTCTTAAAGGATGAGTAGAAGGTGCAGACAGATGCAAAGGATGGAGGTTGGCGATTTAGGTGCAGGAGGGGAGAAGAATAAGGGATGATTTGGGACCACTGGGCTCTTTGGGTGGGGCGAGCATGCCTGTGCGTGGGCGGGAGGTTACTGTTCCTGGGTCCCCATGGAACGTCACATCGGTGTTGAAAGCCTGTGTGCGTAGGGAGAGTGCTTCTGGAGGTGGGGGCAGGATTTATGCAAAACGGAGATGGAGGATGGCAGAGACCAGGGTGTCTCGTTGGACACTGATAAATGCCCCACGGCACCAGATTTTTCCTTCAAGTCATCACCTTTTTGTTCCACTTGCTTTGCCATCCATGTGCTTTCCTACCCAGCAGTGGCTCGCTTGCAGCTCTGCAGCACTGGGAGTGTTAACCAGCAGATTTTGAAGTTGGACAACAAATCTCCATCTTTTGTTTGTTTGTTTGTTTGTTTGTTTGTTTGTTTCTAACAGATTCATGATTTGGGCATTTTAGAAACTATTAAAGATGGCTTAAAGGAGGTCCTTGTGTGGTGGGAAATGTTTGTAGCCCATGCTTCTCAAACTTCTGCAACACTGATCAGTCCCAGGAAATGGAGCTTTGTCCCCTGCAGAGCGTCCCTCTTGGTGGGGCTTTAGCTAAATGTGTGGACATGACAGCAAATAATTTAGCTGATCTAACTACTGCCCCATAGGATTGGCTTTCAGAGTTTTATGGGAAATTTTCAAGCAGAAAATGGTTACTGGATAAAATTGTTGAAATTTAATTTGGCTTTTTATAAGAAATTTGGCAGAATTTGGTTATCCCCCTAATGGTAGGCTGGGTAATGTGGAGATGTTGAATATCCTTGACTTCCACTTCTGAAGAATTGGTTTTAAATGCCCTCTCTTCAAATAGATAATGAATTCTTATATAGGAGATGGTGCTCAAGTATCCTCTTTTTCCAAAAAGGAAAAACAGGAAAATATAAAAGGGTTGGAATTGTGCTTAATGATATTTAGATTGGACCAAGAGAGCTTATTGGGTGCTATGACAGATTGTCAAAGACAATGGAAAATTTCATCTTCCTGGTAATAAATATCTTGCTATTTCTATATTTTTACTTACCAAGAACTTTCATATTAATATTTTGCTTTGTACTCAGAACCCTCTCCTTGAGAGTTTCCCAGTTTATGGTTGAGGGAACTGATACTCAAAGAACACAGGAGACTTGGCTAAAGTGACACAGCAAGGCAGTAATAGATATAAACTTTGAACCCATAGTTCATTCTAATGCCTAACCCTTTTGTCTTCTAGACTGTAAATATACACACAGAAGATTCAGATTTGTCTCATAAATCCCGACTGAAGGCCAGAACTGAAAGAATTTCTTCTGAGGCCAAGAAAATTCGATCTCAGATGGTTGAAAAGGTAGATATAGGCAGTGAAGTCCCAGTGTCTGCTGTTTGGCCTTTCTGGACTAAAAACCTGCTTAATAATTGAATTACTCTGTCATGGGATAAAATACAAATAATCTGGGGTCAACGACTGCTCAGGAGTGTTTGGGTCTTGGTGTTCCCAAGGATGTTCTCAACATCCTCTGGGATAATGTGACCACATGGCATTTTACATCTCCTTCTCCAAGGCCTCAAGAAGATTACAAACCCTAAGAAGGCAGGCAAATTGTTCAAGATCGTGTTGGGGATAGAAGACAGAGTGAGAGTGAGAAACCAAAGCTGTTCACTTGTCTCACGAACATTCACTCATATGCCAAGGTCTGTAGCCCTGACCTTCCTTCCAAAGGGCAGCAACCAGCACCAGTGCTCAGAGGCAGAGCCAGGCCCTGAGTGGGCTGCTGAACCTGGGCCTCCTTGGCTGGAGTCTCCATGCTGCTTTGCTTCCATATCTCCCCAAAAAGAGTTTTGAAAAAGTATGTGCCTCATTATACATTTTCAAGTTGACATCCCAAAATTTTCATGCTAAGTTTAAATGGTTGTAAGTGACACAATTTCTGGTGCTTCTTAAATCTTGACAGTTTAAAATAAAATTGTTGCATTACTCTTTTAAAAGTTTCCAATAAAATATAAACACCATAGCTGTTTGATACCTTCTATTATCTATTAAAAAACACATAAAAGCCCTGTTTTTAACAGTCAAAGATTTTGCATCATTTCTTTTTCTCCTTGGAAACATACTTACATTCCATTTCCTCCTTAAAATTTTACGTAATACAATATATTTTTATGCTTGGAAGTTTTTCATTGATCACACTTTCATATTATTCTGCAACAAAAAGAGATATATAAGTTGAAATTTAAATTTAAAAAATTTTTTCTGTGACCTTAAGGCTTTGTGTTATTTCTTTGGATTGAATTATCATTATAAGTGTTATTAATGTACAATTTAGTGAAACAAAATAATTACACTATGGGCTTTAATGTAGTTATTTTTTTTTTTTTTGAGACAGAGTCTCGCTTTGTTGCCTGGGCTAGAGTGAGTGCCGTGGCGTCAGCCTAGCTCACAGCAACCTCAAACTCCTGGGTTCAAGTGATCCTCCTGCCTCAGCCTCCCTAGTAGCTGGGACTACAGGCATGCGCCACCATGCCCGGCTAATTGGAATGAAATTCAATTCAACTAATCAGACCTTGGCAACTCTATAACCACACGTGAGTCGCACACAGAGAGCTGTTGGTTCATGCCAGTCTGTTAGTCAGGATAGGAAACATTACACTATGGTAATGACTTCCAAATTCTTGGGGCTTTAATACAATAAAATGTACATTGTATGCCCATAGGGGAATAGAGGGGCTCTGGCTCATCGTCACTTGGGATCTCCATCTTGTAGCTGCACCGTCTGGATTGCGTGGCAAGAGGGAGAGATGAGAGACTTGCAATGATTCTTTCATCACTTCAACCTGGAAGTGACACCTGGCACTTCTACTTGCACTTCATTAGTCAGAACTAGTCCAAAAGTTGTGTCCAAAGACAGAGTGGTTGGGAACTGTACTCTGCCCACAGGGAGGAAAACAGAATGTTCTTGTTAACACAACTGTAAAAGAAGTTGATATGGGTAGCACTTTATGAACGAAATTGTTTAATTTTGGGAAAAAATGATTACCAAGTGTTGATAATAATGAAATAATGAGATTATGTTCACTGCAAAACAAACAAACAAAAAACGATTATATGAGCAGGACTGAATGTATGAAGGGCAGGAAATTTGAATCTGCTATGGAAAAAAGCAAAAATGGTAACTTTGGAAGAATGAAATTTTCCCTCAAGTATAACTTTGACCTAATACCTTTCTAGCAGGTAAAGCTACTTCTGCAGGGTCATACGAAGAGATGGTTGGAAATGTCCTACCATACTTGAAAACTCTGCCAAATTCTTGGTCCTACCAGGCTCCACCTGCCCACTAAATGGAAGTCATTTGGCAAGTTAATTATAGTCACTCCTAAGCAGAGATCCCTTTTGTGGACCATGTAAGTCCCTTGACTTTACTGTGTATGAATTTTTTTCTAGACATACCATGGAGCATAGACCTCACTAAGAGGGTGGTGATGGTTAGCTGTAACTTCCCCAGCCACCTAGGACTTGGAAAATGGCCTAATCAACAACTTAGAATGTAGAGTAAACTAGTATCAAATGCTAATTAGTTATAGGGCATTTGGGTTTAACGTTCAGAGAATGTAATTATTTGGAATTACTCTTATCAGTGTAGCTTATATTCTTTTAGATTTGATATAGGGATGGACTGCTGCAGGTTGACCCAAGCATATCCCCATAAAAAGATCCTTGGAATCTATAATCAGAACAGAGGATCATCTTTAAAAAGGAGGTCTTAGGGAACAAATATCATTTTGAGTTTAATGAGGTAGCCTGGCCTCAGATGTAGCAGGCAAGGGTTACCTGACTTATGTCAGACTATGAACCAGAAATGTTCAAAGCTACAAAACTCTAGTCTAATGTGATTTCTGATATTGTAGGAAAGCAGGCCAGAAATTAATGCCATGGAATTCCAAGATGGATAGATGCAAAGTAACATTTGGGAAAGAATAATCCAGAGTGCAAATATAAACTGAGCTGTCAGTTATTATTCATCCATGGATGAGAATGAGAAGAACCAGGCGTCAGGGAGAGAAGACATTATAAATTGAATGTCAGCTGAAATATGGAGGGCAAGGTGAAATCACCATCGGTTATGTTAACGGGAGGTCTGTGAATAGAACAGAGAGCTGATAGCTGATTTCTGATGGCAGGAGAAAGGTGTTTATGCTCAGGACTGTGTTTTGAAGATGACAGAGAACTTAGAATGCATTCAGAAAAGGGTAGAAGGAGAACACGTTTATAAAGCTGGTTAGAAGAGGAAAGTTCTGGAAGACCTACTGAAGAGAACATTTTTCAGCTTCCTTTGGGAAAACATTTTCTGTCTCACTCCAATAAATACCTTTTGGACTGTCCAGGTAAAGGGTTGGAGAAGTTGGGGAGCAGGATGAGCTTTGGGATTTCAAGCCAGATCCACTCATACATAGCTGAGCCAGCTTGCCCCAGTTATCTAACTTCTCCATGCATTCAACTCTCCAATTAAAAAATTGAGAATAATGTTTAACCCAAAGAGTTGTTGTGAGCGTGAGATTGAGTATTGAGAGAAAGAAGCACCTTCTGTAGTTCAACAATTCTGTAGTCTACCACTCATTAAGTTTTAAAATATGGTCATACTTTCTCTTTTATAAATGAATATACTGAACCTCAGGGAAAGAAAGAAGTTGCTACAGTTTCAGGAGCAAGTAAATGTTGGAGTTGAGAGTCAAATGAAAATGGGTGAAGGGGCATTAGGGTAGGTTAGGGCAGTATGGGGAGTTGAATGGTGCCCCCTCCCCAAAATAGATGTCCATGTCCTAATCCCCAGCAAGTGCGAATATTAGTTTATGAGGAAAAGAGGTTTTGTAGATGTAATTAACTTTAAGAATCTTTATATGCAGACATCATGCAGTGATGCCCTAAATCCAGTGGCAGGTGTCCTTGTAAGAGTGAAGCCAGGAGAGGAGGAGGCAATGTGACCATGGAGACAATGATTGGAGTGATGTGACCACAAGTCAAGGAATGCTGATAGCTACCCGAAGCTGGAAGAAGCAGAGAATGGATTCTCCCTGAAAGGGAGCATGACTCTGCCAGATTTTGAACTTTTAGCTTCCAGAGCTGTGAGAGAAGAAATTTTCTGTCATTTTAAAGCACCCACTTAGCAGTAATTTGTTATGGCAGCCCTAGGAAATGAATATATGGGAGAATGGCTTCCATTTTGCAGTGGCCTTTGAGTACCTCAAAACATGGACACAATATTGAACGGGATCTGAGCCTCAACTGAGGGGTTCTTTCTGGGGGTCAGCAGGTCCCCCAGATGAAACAAACTTTCTCAAGGCCTTAACAAATAATTAATATCTTTTTGATGGTTTAGCTCTTCCTTTGGTATCACCTTCTCTATCCAGAGAGCCACAGGAGATGAGGCCATGTGTCCCAATTTTGCAAACGAGCAAACAGGGGTACAGGCTATGCATGGACCATTGACTTGCTAAGGTAGAGAGTGCCATCACTTAGAGCCATGTGTGGTATATGAAGTCCCCCATCGGGGGAGCCAGTCCCCAGGGGCAGGCAGTAAGCCATCTCATGCTTTCTATCTTTGGGGGTTCAGTATTGCTGAACATTACAAGGGCAGTCATGTTACCACAATGTCATCATCCTAGCAATTTGGACTGCTGTGGCATTCTACAGCTTGGCTTCCCATCTCACGCCACACGTGCTGGCTTCCCCTCAGGACGGACATCCAGACTGAGCTTCCAGGAGGCTCTTCCTCTAATGCAATACATGCAGATAGCCCTGTGGGTTAGCAGGGATCTGTTTGGCCCTGTGGCTTCTAATCAAGTAGACCAGGAGGAAATATTTGGATGTGATATAAGAGAGAACTCTGCCAGCAGAGGTTCCTAAATATTGACGTGGGTTGTGAAGGCATCCGTGTCATTTAAGAAGGGTCACTCTGCACCCTCTTCAGCTTTGCTCTCTGAACTGTGAGTTGGAGGATTTCCTCTGAAGACTTCCTCTCTCCTGCATTTTAGTTCTGGTGCAATACCTCTGGGTATCCAGAGAACCTCTGCATTTGTGTAGCCTGGGGTTCAAATCTCAGTTCTATCATTTACTGACCAAGCAATCTTGGGCAAGAAAGTTAACTTGTTAGCTTTGTACCTGTTTTGCACCATGCAATGGGGCAGTCTCTTTGGTGGGGCTGTGGTGAATTCAGGCACATAGTAGATACTCAACAAATCTTTCTTATGGGGACATAGGATGACAGCTTCTAGCATTAATGAGTACATTGTGCATGCCACATGCTTCAGCTGGGTCATTTCACTTAATTCTCACAACCACCCTGTGGAGGTAGGTACCATTATTAGCTCCATTTTGTAAAAATTGGGTGTTGGGAGGTAGAGTTGGGTGTCAAAGTTCCCATAGCTTCTAGCAGGAGCAGCCTGGCTCTGTGCCTGGCCTGTCTCTAAAGACCAGGTTCTTAGCTGTGTTTACAGTGCCTATCATAGCACCTGATGTTCACAGGTATTATAAAATGATGATAATTAGAATGAATTCAACAAGTACATATTGAGGGCAGCTATGTGCCAGGCGCATATTTACTTGTAAAAACATCTAAACAAGGAACCTGGTGAAAGGTGGGAACACTGCACCAACGAATACATCCGTTAGGTTGGACCAAGAAAGCAGTGCCACTGTGAATGATATGGAGGAAGGGACTGATCACAGGGATTAGGCCTTGCCCAGCGGTGGAAGCTGGTGAGGAACCTACAGAAGGCTGTTGCTCTGTATCTGCCAAGTTGCGGCAGGGCCAGAAGCAGGAAGAAAAGCAGGATGCAATCTGGGAGAGAGTGAGGTCAAAGTGGCCCCATGAGGACAAACAGAACCCATTTATTCCTCATCACTTGCGACCTTGACTATGAAATGTAAATCTGGAAACCTCTACTATGGAATTGGACATGCACTTTGCCCAGGACTCAGGGAAGCTGAAGCGGGAGATGGAGCAGGAGCTGGAGGGGCTGTGGGCCCACCACAGGGTAAGCAGCACGTCAGTGACAATGGAGCATGCTGAAGCAGCCCCTGCGGTCATCCACTGACCTTCACAGCCAGAGAGCTGCTGCTTCAGGTCCATCTTCCAAACACCTGTTGTGAACAGCCATAACCCAGAACCTCATAGGGAAGGCATTCTGGGAAATATGATTCCAGCTTAGTTAGGCTGACCCAATATAAAACCTGCACACTGATGTTCGAGAAGGAATAGTCCTGCAAGGCCCTGTGTAGAGGTGAAGGCCACCTGTGGGAAAGCACATTAAGCTGGGCCTTCTGGTTCATCTCTTCCTACTCCAGTTTGCCAACCACTTTCATCTGGTTTGAAGTTCCCACCCTTATATACAGGGAATCCTATGAATAAGAAATTAAAGAATGAAACATATTCCTAGAAGGTCACTGTTAAAATGTACCCATTACCTTGGTGCTCCTATCTCTCTGCCATCAGCACAGAGTGGCTGACACTTTAACCAGGCCCCTTGGAATGCAGTGAGGAAAATACTTAGTGTATTCAGGCTTGGGACACTGGACAGGTAATTTTTGCAGGTGAGTGGCAGCATTTAGTGCTGAGCATCTGTCAGGATGGGCAGAGGGAGAGTAAGGGACACTTTGGGGCTTTGATGGGAGAGTTATTCCAGACACATTCAGTAGAGTCGTCATCCCTGGCCAGGCAGTGGGGCGAGGGCTTTGTCCCTGAGGGTGTGCATGCCTAGGGAAGAGGAAGAGCCTGCGAGCTTTCCTGGCAACCTGCTTTCCCAGGCTTTGGCCAGGTAGGAAAAGGGAAGAACAATTTACCTGTAATCTCACTTCCTAAAGAAAGCTACTGTCAACATTTTGGTATGAACCCTTTTCAGTCTGTTTCCTAGTTTAAATATACACCTGCCATTAAAAGAAAAATGAAATCATACCATATATAATATTTTTGTAGCCTGTTTTTCTTTTAGTGAAAGTAGTCTTTTTCCTTGTCACTGATATTGTTCCTTAATATTGTTCACATCTGTGTAGGATTTCATTGCATAAATGCACCCTAGGTTATCCATGTAGTGGTTAAGAGCACAGACTCTGTAGACAGACTGTTGGGGTTCAACTGCCAGGTCTTTCAACATTTACTGGCTGTGAAAACATGGGTGAGTGAGCAAACCTTCTGTGCTATAGCTTCCTTGTCTGGAAAATCAGGAGAATAATACCTCCCTTAAAGGGTTGCTCTGAGGAGCAAATGACTTTATATATGTGAGGTACTTAGAATAATCTCTCAATGTTATTACTTAACTAACATCTTTGTTGAATATTTAGATCATTTCCAAGTTTTTCACTCTTACAAAATACACTGTAATTAACAAATTCAGTGCACTCTTAATTGCTTCCAAAGGAAATATTTGTGGTCACATTAAAGAATCTTTTCCAGAGTGAATCACATACTCAGCACACATTGAGTGTCCATATGTACAAAGCATTATGTTATGCACAAAGAATGAACACAGTTCTCTTCCTATAACATTTAAAGTGTATTAGGGGAAGGAAGAGGAAAGGTGCGTGCATGTATACTATGTAGAAAGAGTGCACAAATGAAGACCTTTGGGAGAGAACAGCGGAGGGGAGAGTACCCTTTAGCTGGAGAATCAAATCATTAAATGAAAGTGAAAGACAGACACCCTCCTCTGCTCCCACTCCCTCCCAGATCCCTAAATCAGAATTTAGAATGGTCTCCTTTTGTCACTTTGAGCATTTGTTACCTTGAAAGAGAGTACCCAGGGCTGTGTTCCAAAGTTAAAAGCTAGGATACAGGCGTACACTACAAGACCAATATTTAGGAAATACCTTTTTCTGGAAAGGAAAGAACACATTTCAAAGCTGAAAAGAGAAGTGAAAAGTGAAACTAAAGAAGCATGGAGGTAATATTTACTTGCTAGATTTATACAGTGCCTACCTTTAGAAAAGCCAGGCTATAAATCCAACATGCAACCCCTAACACATATACACTCTATTCTCAATGACTTGGTTCTTTGTGAATTATCTGCAGCACATTTTGCAATCATTTTACTGTCATTTTACACTCTTCATCTCCTTGAAGCCCTGCCCCCACCAGCTCACCCTCAGTCATCTTCTTAAAAGGGAGGGTGAGAGCGGTAGAGCCTGAGTTTGGTGTTAGGTACTCCCTGGGCTAAGTCCTGGCTCCACAGTTCTCCAGCTGAGTGATCCTAGGCATGTAACTTAAATCTCTACATCTCAGTTCCCACATCTGGAAAATGGCAATAATAACAATAACACGCCCCATATTGGGTTGCATTGAGGATAAAAGGAAGTAATGCCTGCAATATACCTATTGCAGTACCTGGCACAGATCACTGGGTTATGGTAGCTGTTATTATTCTTCCTGCACTATGGTGTGAAAGGGGATGCAAACCAATTCCATTATTGGTTTAAACAAATAACCAGTTACACCGGCCTCTGAAACTGAGGCCTATAATGCATGCTAAAGTAAATGGGGGATATTTGGATTTGTGTCATTTCTAATTTTCTCTGGTAGGTAGAAAATTGAGTATGAATACACCAGAATGGCAAAGAGAACAGATTTCTCCTGTAACTAACAAAATCTAGACCTGCTATTTACATTAGAATGAAGAGGACTGATGAAGCTTAATACCTCTCCCAGGGGCACTTGCATTTTAAACTGGGGCCAAAACCACTGGACAAAGGAATGAAGCAGGAGTGATAAGGTTTCAAGTATCTACCAGAGGACAGGGAGGCATTTTTATACAGTGAATTGCAACACTCCTGAAACCATCTCAGGCAGTCACTCATTTATTCATCACATATTATGTACTTATATCTGCTAGACATTGCTCTATGTACTGGTTTGTTCACCAGTAAATGGGTAAGACACCTGCCTTCATAGAGTTTATATTTTAGCAGGGAACAAGACAATAAACAATAAGAGTAATGAACCATACAGTATGTTAGCCAGACATCGAATACCATGTCGAAGCAGAGTAAGGGGGAGTGGGAGTGCTGGTGGGGGTGGGCAGGTCGCAGTACTCAATCAGGATGAGGGCAAGGTCATCCTCACCGAAAAAATGAGATGTAAGGAAAGCCCTGAAGGAGGCAAGGGAGTTCACCAAGTGGATGCCTGGGGAAAGAGTGTTCTGAGTAGTCGGAACCACTGGAGCAAAGGGCTCAAGGTGCGTGTGTGGGGTGGTGGTGGGTGTATTGTTGGAGTGTTTGTGGAAGACCAAGGAGGCTGTGTAGCTGGAGCAGGAGGGAGATCAGCAGGAGATGATGTCAGAGAGATTTTCCCTGCCATTCCTGTAGGTGCAGGTCACTGTAAGGACTGTGGCTTTTACTAAGTGAAACAGGGCACCACTGAGGGTGTTGAGCAGAGAGATGCTGTGGTGTGACATCTGAGATGGATCACTCTGGCCGCCTACTGGGAACATGCCCAAGGAGGGCAGATGGAGGGGAGACCGGTGACTTCAGAAACCCAGGTGAAGGATGCTGGCCCAGGCCGGGTGGCAGCACTGGTGGAACTAAGCACTGTAGGGTTCTGAGTTTACCTGAAGGTACAGCCAGCAGGATTTCCTAACGGACTAAGATGTGTGATGATGTGAGAAAGGAGTCAAGAGTGACTCTAGGGTTTTGACTTGAGCCACTAGGAATATGGGGTTGCCATCAACTGAGATGGGGAAGGCTAGGTGAAAAGCAGGTTTCTTTTGCAGAGACCAGGAATTTAGTGTTTGGATATATCAGGTTGGAGATGTCTAGTAGACATGCACGTGGAGTTGGCTGTAGTCTGGAATTCAGCAGAGAGGTCTGGGCTGCAGGGCTGGAGAGATCCATTTCATACAGACAGTTGCTGGAAGCCACGGGAGTGGTTGGCATCACCAGGGAATGACAGTGGAGGGGGAGCAGGGAATCTAAGGGCAGGTGGGAAGAAGTTTTCCCAAGAGGGAGCTGCAGGGCCCCCAGAAAGGGCTCGGGAAGGCCGGGTCTAGGAGAGCCCAGGCCTGCAGGGGGTGCCCTGGAACTTGCAGCGGCTGCAGTGAGTGCTGGAGAGGAGTGTTCGCTTCCCGGGAAGGAGAGGTGCTTGGTAGATTCCTGCCAGAGCGGCAGGAATAATTAAGAGAAGTAGGTAGGGATATCCTAGCAGGGCACGTGCTCGGCTGCCTCCAAGGAATTAGAAACCTGGGTCTGAGTCTGTTCAGACATCTGGGCTGGCTTTCCCCCTCTTCCCACCGTCGCCCTGTGTGTCCCTCCCACACCGCGCTGATTGCAATTGCTCCAACAGGATCACGGCATCACGGCTCATTCTGCCGTTCTGCCTCAGCGGCCCGATCTGAGGAGAGACTGGTAGCCGGGCAGACAGCATTCCTCCCTCGGAATTCCGCTCACCAGGCCTCCCGGCGTGGCGGCCCGGGGGCGCGCGGCGGGCGCGGGGCGCGAGGGTGTGTCTGCGCCGCGGCCCACGCGCCGGCCTCCCGCCCGCCCGCCCGCCCGCCGCCCCTCGCCCGCCCGGCCGGGCCTGACGTCATGTGGGCCGAGGGCTCGGCGGGCGGCGCGGCCGTGGGCGCCGGGCGTGCTCCCCCTCGGCCCGAGTCCGCGCCCCGCGCCGCGCGCCGCCGCCACATCTGGAAGCGTTCAGCGCGTCTGCCTCCGGCGCGCCGGGCGGCGGGCGCGGGCGGCGGGCGCGGGCGGCGGGCGCGGGCGCGGGCGCGCGGGGCTGGGCCCGAGGCGGTGAGCGCGGCTCTCGCGCGCCCCGCGCCTCCCGCTCCCGCCTCTGCAGAAACCGCGAGGCAGAGCGGCGCGGCGCGGCTCCTCCTGCCTCCTCGCCGGAGCGGCGGCGCCTTCTGCCGGGGACAGGCCGGGAAGGGCCGGGAGGACGCGCCGAGCGCGGCGCAGACGGCCCACCCCGCCGGCCGGCGCGCCCGCGAGTCCCCGCCTCGGAGCCCCCCGCCCCCGCCCCCGCCCCCGCCCGCGCCGCTCGCGCCCTGCCTCGCCGAGGCTTCTCCAGCGCCGGAGCCGCCGGGGTGCGGGCAGGGTTCTTGGAAGGGGCCCGGATGTGCTGAGGATGCGTTACAACCTCGCTCGCGGAGGCAGTGGTGGGAAGGAGCAGTGTTTGGTGTTTGATGCAATAATGGGAATCAGGTAATCGTCTGAAGAGAAGAGAGAGACTGCAGACCCAGGGCTTCCTCGAGTCTTGCACGGACGCCGCCGACCTCGGAGGACGGATTAATCCAGACCCGCGTGGGGGTGTTTTGCATTTCTGCCTCTTCGTGGCTTCTTCTCCTTTTTAAGCAGTTCTTGGTCCATGGTCAATGAAAATACGAGGATGTACATTCCAGAGGAAAATCACCAAGGTAAGGCTGGCCCGCGCCGCCTCGCCGGGCTCCCGCCTCTCCGCCCGGTCCTGCTCCTCCGCGCGCTCGCCGCGGCCGGGTCGGTCCCTGCGGAGTGGCCCGGGCTGCGTCCGCGAGGGGCGCGGGGCGGCGGGGCGGCGGGGCGCCGGGGCCGGGGCCCGAACCGCCGCGCGAGACGGAGCGGAAAATTCCCGCCCCTCCCCCTCCCGGCCCGGGCTCCATGTGTTTCCTATGAAATTCCAGGCGCGGGGGGAAAAGTTCCCCAAGTGTCTGCAGCCGCCGCGCGCTCTCGCGTTCGCCTCGAACGCCCAGCCGACCGGCCGGCTGCGCGGGAGGGCCCGCGAAAGCCCGGCTCGGGGCGCGGCTGGGAGCGCGCGCGCGCACCCCGCGCCCCGGCGGGGACCCGCGCCCCGGCGCCCCGGCTCCGGCATCCCCTCTCTGCCGGCGCCCCTGCCCCGGCCGCGCGTGCCGGGTGGCGGGTGGGGCGGGGATGCCGAGGGGTCTCCGCGCGCCCCTCTCTCCTCTCCTTCCCTCCTCGGCCTCGCCCCTCCTCGGGCGGCCGCCCTACGCCCACCCACCTCGCCGCTGCCTTTGACCCCGAGCGCGCCCACGCCCCGGGTGTTCTTGCTCGACCCACATGTGGGCTAGCACCTGAGGATGTGAGCGGTTAGAATTCGGGCGGTGTGTGGGCTTCGCTTTTTCATGTTTTAAGGAAATAATGAAAGGGTGTGACTGGCTCACGCGGCTCCATACTACTGCCCAGTGTTTCCTGAGCTCCTCCACCCTTGGCACCAAGTGTCTTCCGTGTTGGTGAAAGGCAGTCAGGTAACTCCCTGCTTCTCGGAAACTTTCTCCTTACTGCCCCCCCCCCATTAACAAGTTAATTCTTTTGAGATTGCTCAGCAATTAAGGTTTTGATGGGGTACAGGCAAGGTTGTCCTGCCTGTTTCCTGGGGTGGCAGGCAGCCTCCAGCTGCATCTCTTGTCTTCTCGCCACTGTTCTCTCTGTCTCTTTGGATGTTGTCTCCCTTTCCTCTCCTAGTTCCCCAAGCCTTCCTGTTTACGCTCTTCCTCTTCATCTCTTGCCCTGAAAGGCTATTGTATTGGTATCTGTTCCTTCTCTGGGTACTTCCAAGTGATGCTCTGAAGACCCACTCACCTGGTGGAAGGAATAGTCTCCTGGTCCCTTTGTCCTATCTCTTTCCTCCATTAGTCCTCGTCTGTCTCCATCCTTTGGGGACAGGGCCTCTACCCTTTGGAGCCAGAGCTGCCGTCCATCCTAGAACTGATTTGGGGCCAGTTGTCTCTGCTGTCCCACGTGGGTGACAGAGTGGGGATTTTGGCCTCCTTTGAGAGAAGGAATCATGTAGGGGTCTTGGGTTCTGGGGTGAGCCAGGGCTTTGGGGTCATGAGAGCTTCTGTCCCTGGATTTCTCTATCGGTGTCCCCTTCCCTCACCTCATGCCCTATCCCTTTCCTACCTGATGGAGTAGTGGATGGATTAGGAGGGGGCAAGGAGACACAAAAGGAAGGGTGATATTTTGGCAGAGTGGGGGTGGATTGCTCTCCTCCAGGTTCTCAGAGACTGCATGCTTTACCCACTTCCTCAGTCTACACAACCTTGATGAGAACACAGTAGTATCGCCCTAATACTGCCAACGGCAGTATACTGTGGTAATGATGGTCCACATGGTGATAATCCTAAGTAATTTACAAGGTCTCCTCTTAGTGCGGGATAAACCCTTCTGAGCCCATTTCCTAACTCCGATTCTTTTCTTTTGCCCCTCAACACCCCCCTTCCCCACTGGGAGCAGACATTAAAAGTAGGAGTGCCAGCCCCAGAGAGGTTCATGAGAAAGGTAGAGGGGAAGGCAGCAAGGGAGCTGGTGGCCGGCAACTCTACCTTTCCAGTAACATGCCAACAAACACTATGGCAACCTGAATTCCAGTTCTCTCCCTTGAAGCTGCAGTGATTATATAATTCACAGGAACAGTTTTGCTTCCATTCCTAGATGCAGTTCTCAGGTGAAAGAGCACCAGGATCCTTGTACCCCTCCACTTTACATCTCCTCTTCCTTGGTTGGTTGGCATTGCCCAGGATTTTGGGGAAGGAGAAGGGGAGGAAGGTGGTGGAGGTGGTGATGGCAGTCATGGGAGAGCAGGAATGTTGACAAGGAAGAGGTGGCTGTGGCTGGTCACTGAAGGGGCCATGAAATGTCACTGGGGTTGGAGTTTCAGGAGACAGAGAAAGGCCAAATGATTACTTCAGATTAGTAATGGAGACAAACCAAACAGTGGAGAACCAGAAAAGTTCCTGGTGTCTAGGCTGTGAAGGCACTGAATGCATCAGCCCTTGCTCTGCCAGCTTTTCAGTCTGGGGTATGGGTGCGTGCGCGCGTGCGTGCGTGTGTGTGTGTGTGTGTGTGTGTGTGTGTGTTCGTGTGTGTTCGGGCTGTGGATACAGAAGGTCAGTGCATGGGAACAGCCTGGATGTTCATGGAAGGACTGGCTTCTCACTCTGGGTTTCAGGTTGCAGTGGCACACACTAGCCTCATCTTGCCTCTGGTACCCTGTCTGCTCTGGTCCAGTGCCAGCCTCTCACTTTTCTGAGCTGATTTTCCATTGGGGGCTCCAGCTAGCAAATGAGTGTCTTAATAGTCAACCATTGAACAAATAAAGCCTAAGAATGTCCCTTATCTGCTGGAGACAAGGCAAAGGGAAGAAACATGTGTTCTGGGAGTGCAAGACACACTGCTTTTCTGTCAGCTGCTTAACGATACAGCCAGAATAATAATCGTCATAGTAAAGTAATAATAATGATCACAGTTAATTTTCTTTACAAATGGTCAAGGAACAGTGTTGCTTGCACATCAGTTTGTGCAGGTTAAATAAAGCGTGACATTAGCTTCTCTTTCTCTTGATACTGTGTGGAGGAAACTGGAGAAAAAGGGCAATTGGAGTTCATAATATTGTTCTTTGTATTGCCCAGGTACTTTTCAAAGTATCAGAATATGACATGATAGAATATATTAAAAAGAACCAATTATTCATTATTTCCATAGAATACATGCTAACGGTATTTATTGTGTGCCTGTACACATACTCTAAATAAGGAACAGCTGTTTTAAATAGATTACACAAGAGTTTGATGCACTTCAGGGACCCGGGGTGTTGTAGAGAGGTATATTGATAATGCTGTCTCCTAAGACTGGACGTTTCTTCCTTATGTGAAGAGAAGACTTGTCCTGTACAGGTAGATGCTACAGATACAGTACTTCCTCAGTATTTAACCATTAGCCCCCTGGAGCCATTTCTCAGGTGACTTAGGACTCTTCCTTTAATGTTCTCTGACTTAAAATTGCTTGAGTCTGGGTTCTTCTGTGAATAAGACCTACAAAGAGAGTCCAAGGAACGTACTACACGGAGGTTTCGAGGTCCTGCTGATCTTTGGATTCCCACTTCCTAGTGCAGACCCCCCCTCTCCCCATACAAGGCTGAATGAATGCCTGCTTTAACGAGTGAATGCAGCCGGCAAGACGGACAGTGTGTCTTCTGCCTCTTCCAATAGGTGGCGCCACAGGGCTTAGGAGTCAGGAAAGGGGCTCCAGGGTCTGTCAGCGAGGAAGGATGTTGGGGGAGTTCGGAGATAGATGCCTGTCAGAGCTGTGACTCTTTCATCATGCCCACACCTGCCCGGTGCAGACAAGCTGAAAGACCAGTGCGTGTCTGTGCCACACCCCACCCGGTCTCTCGCAGTCCCTCCGTGACCTTTCCGCCTCTCTGGTCATGAAAACCCGTTCTGTGGTTCTCCCACTCTGCTGCGCACTTTCCCCTCAGATTTCTGTTTCCCTCTGGCACAGACAGCATCCTCGGGGGAACCTTTTGGGCGATCAGCTGAACTTGTTATGGCCGCATATTAATTTTCTCCCTGATTTGCCGCGGATGGTTAGTAACCAGAGGGCCCAGTGGTCACCAAGCCCAGTGGAGCATGAGGTGACCTGAAGCATGGGCTCTGGAGGCTCTAACGTGTGTGGTTACAAAGCTTGTCAGCTCAAAGCAAGAAAACATGTTCCTAGCTTTAATAGGGAAAACACCACAAAAACAACTGGGTACACTTCACAGCTGATGTCTGTTTATGAGTCTGCCTGGGTCTCCTGCTGGGTAATGGTGGCAAAGCTCCGGAGACATAGGTTAGGAAGTAACTGAGATTTGTGCTAATTTTTAGTGATGTTTTCCAACTCCTGGTGTTTTCTCTTCTGTCCCTTTCTTCACTGGGTTTTCTCAGTTGGGTGGCAAGTTCTATGAGGTCTGAGAAGCTCTTGGCACTGTTGAGCAGGGGTGAGTGGCTGGCAGCACTTTCTTCCTTTTACAGTAATTCTTCCTGCCTGATACAGCAGCTGTTCGTTCTGCAGGAGGCACAGGTCAGCCAGCGCCGGCCCAGCTCTTCCTCGCCAGGACTCTGAAATCAAGTGCTCAGCCTTCAAATTCTGGAGACAATTTTATTTCCCAATATGGACTAAAGAAAACTGATAGCTTATTTGGGAAACACCTGGAGACTTAACAGGCCTAATTAGCAAAATAATCACACTGATTTAGTCTGTTTCTAGATTCCTCATGGTTGCCTAAGTTAAAGTTGGGCACAGCACTGTGGAGAACAGAAGATTGATTTGAAAAAAGGCATGGGGAATTGCTTTACAAAATATTAGGTGCTAAATACTTAGCAACATAAGTGCTAAACATTCTGATAATGAAACAACACTCCGAGCCATGGCTGTCATTATCGAAATAATTTAGTAAACACCTGTTTACATGTACCTCAAGGTTAGACACCACATAAAACAAGTAAAAGTGACAGCATCCTTCTGGGAAAATGGAATTTTTTTGGGTGGTTTCAAAGCCAGGCGTGTAGATTTCAACTGAACCCACTGTAGAAAAAGCGAAATGGAGGGCTGAAGCAATTCTTGCCATCATTTGAACCTGAAGGCTAGGTGCTCTGAAGAGGTCTTCTGTGTGTTTTAGTTCCCAGATGGGGTGCTTATTTGCTTAAGACCAGGCTTGACTGGCCCGGTGCAGAGCCAGTGTAGGGATGCTTGGAGCCAGCTGCTTCTCAGGGCAAGAAGGGAAATGGAGCCCATTTTCTGTAGTCCCCTTCCCCTGCTGAATTCAAGTGGGAGCCTTGAGAGCCTTGCTTCAGTTCTAGCTGTGTATGTCCTGTGCATGGGACCCCAGCTGGGAGACGGAGCCCAGGGTGACCTCATGGAGAAGCAGAGCTGTGAGTTGGCCGGAGCTGGGAGAGCAGAAGACGAAGAAAGCGGGCAGAGGTCTTCGTGGGTGTCAGGCTTCGGGGCTGGGGAACAAGGTCATAGGTCATAGAGTGTACTCAGCTACAGCATGTGGAACTGAACAATTTAAATGTATAAATAGGGGTTTTAGGGACTGTCAGGAGAGAAGTTTGGACCTGGAGCTTAGGAGACAAACGAAGGTTAAAAATGGGCCCTTACTTCCCCAGAGCCTGAGAGAGCCAAAGGGGTTAACCTGGCTTTGAACAGAGGATGAGGGAAAGGTGGGCAACTTGCAAGAAGCCAGAACTCCTTAGTCCTTCTTCCAAACCCCCCAAACAGTACTTTCCATAATACATTTCCTTCAACATGTCTTTCTTGTGCCATACTCTGTGTGTGTGTGTGTGTGTGTGTGTGTGTGTGAGAGAGAGAGAGAGAGAGAGAGAGAGAGAGAGAGAGAGAGAGAGAGAAGGGTTCTGGGCTCATATTCTTTGAAGAGTTTGTCAAACACAGAATAAATGTAATGTCTCTGTGGGAATTTGCTGTCTAGGATCAGAACATTTCATAGGTAAAGGAATGGTAGGGTCAGACCCACTTCCACTTGAGAAAATAGAGGCTCCTAAAGAGTCACTGAGGCAGAGACCTGACTAAATACAAGGTCTCCAACGTCTTTATCCTCCTGCCTTCTCCTGGCCGCACTTGGCATCTGCGAACCCTCTGGGAGAGCATCGCCTAGCGCCTCTGGTTAAACTTTGCTTCATAAATCTCTCAGCCTCTCTCTATTCTTCCTCCCCCGGCCTGCACCTTTGTGCTGCCTTAAAATAATTTCTGAGGTGTTAGATTTAGGAACAGAGTTGGGAGGGTGGTGGTGGGGAGTCTATCATTGGAAAGATTTAAAAATAATTTCTTAGACTACAGAGTATAAGTTCATACATGTCCACAAGAGACTCCTACAAAATTCAGATCACAATTTTGTCTGCAAACAGATCTGCCTGTAAGCCTTTTTTATTTGCTCAGTTTCCTTCTGCCCTAATCTAGGCTTGTTTCTGGAGAGTGGTGGGGGATAGGAAGCCAGGCTGTGCTGCAGGCACTTCCCCTGGGGAGCTGCTAGGAGTGTCCTGGGTGGCCAGCTTCACTGTTGACCAGGGCACTAAGATGCAGATTACCTTCAGGGAGGAGCCTAGGAACAGACTGCCTGGGGTTCTACCTGAGTTGGGTGAGCAAAGGCTTCTTCCTGCTCCCTTGGGTTGGTTTCTTGGAATCCCAGACCTCTTCCCAGGAGACATTCCCAGCAGTGGTGGTTTAAATTCAGCATGTGGAAGAGAATTCACCCAGGATCTGCCTCTGACATTACCATCATCCTTGAAGTGTTCATTGGCTGACTTGTCTGATTTTCTTATAAGTCGTCCCTGAGAAACTAGAAGGCCTTTGAGGCTGACTTGGTCTAGCTTGAAGACCAAGGCTTATGCTTGGAGATGTGGCCTGTGAGCTCCCTGGAGGAAGCCACCATTTCACCATTTCAGAACAGAGTGTTGTGATAATTTCATGAAATATTCAAGCTGCCAATATGCCAACAGGGGTTTCTTTTAATACACTTGGTGTTGCCTGCTTGAACCTAGCTGAAAGGAAAATAAAATAATCTTGTCTCCTGTCCTTTAGAGGACCAAGCCAACATCCAGACAGTAAATGAATGTTCTTTGTGTTGCCTGTGGGCAGAAATGTTGACTTGATTACTCAATTAAGCTCCATTTACTTTATAACCATTTTGTCACGTTCAGCCATTTTTATTGTTTTTTTTCTTTCAAAATAATCTACGTTTCAAAGACATTAGTTAGCAAAAGTAACAAAATAAATAACTAAATAAAAATAAATAAAGCTGTAGCTAGAGAAATGACTTCAGTCACATTCTTTGACTTTATCTCTTTGAGAGTTTTGAAGGAATCAAGTCTCATTTTTTCTGTCTGTGAAATGGAGGTAATAATTCTTAGCCATTCAACTTAACGGGGTAGCTGTGGGGCTCTAAGTGGGAGAATGAATGTGAATCACTGTGCAAATTTCAGTTATTCTTATTCTTCTCATCAGAGAGCAGAGCACCAGAGTCTGAAAAAGCAACACCATGAAGCAACTTTCACAGCATTTCAAACAACTCAGGAGGTGTTATTGGAGGGCTGACATTATTCAAAATTTTAAAGATGAAAATGTAAAAACAAAGAGAAACAAGAGTCTGTGGTGCTTTGGCTGATTCCAGAATAATCAAGGAAGAAGTGAAACATTGGTCAAGATAGGCCTGTTGTTTGACATGCAGAGGTTCTTCCAGCCTGTGGCCAGTGGGACCCAAGGATGGGTCTGAACTGCTGCTTCCTCCCTGAGGGTGAGGACTTGGGGACACAGGGTTCCCTGACACTCAGCAGCTGTCCTTCTGCCATCCTCTTGTCCCTCATAGCCATGGCACATGGCTCCCTGCCTTTGGCCTAACGCCCAAAGCCAAACTGGCCAGAAGTCCTGGGGTGGGCTGAATATCTGAAAATAGGGCCATTTGGGGCAAGAAGGACACCACCTGGGCAAACATATCCTCACTTTCCAGCATGAATTCCCCCAACCCAAGCACAGCTTCCTAGAACAGGAGGACAGACGGGAAAATAAAACTGTGCTTCAAAAGTAAACCTTGACTTTGGGAAAAAACTGATTTTTTTCATAGTGAAAGTGCTGGAGGTTTGTAGATAAAGAGAAGGAACAGTTCCATACAGCCCCTTAAGACACTTATCAAAATAGGAAAGGGCTGTAACATCACATTTTAAATGATAGGATTAGCCTTTAGTTTCCCAAAGCAAAAAATAATCCCATCATCAGAGTGTGCTGGGAAGCTTTTGCATTTGCTTGTGCCTTGTTCTTCTCCCAGCCTCTGGTCTTGTGATCTGTGAAGCTATACATGTTTTAATTTTTATTTAAAGAAAAAAGCCATATTGAAGTATAACATCTACCTTTTTATATTTTTAGAATGGGGGCAGGAGTCATTTCTACCATTTATTGAATACCCGGCATGTCTCTGGCAATGGTTTTGGTGCTTCATGTACATAATATAAATTCATCCTTATACCAACCCCACAAGGTGGGTGTTCATGATATTTTTCAGATAAGGAAACTGAGGACCAATTATTTGAAGTAATGTGGCCATGGTCATCCAGATAGTGTTGGAGCTGGGAATTAAATTCAGATCTGTAGAACTTTCAAAACATTCGTTCTTTCTATTATTTCTTCACATGGGGAAGAGCAGACAGAGGAACCCACTACCCATCCGTCTTGGGAAAACTACCTTGCCTTAGCCTTGTGGAGCCTTATTTAAGTTTGCTTTGTGGAAACGCCTGCTTCTGCCGGCCAACTGTGGTGGGGGAGGAGCTGAGCGCTTGTCCTTATCTGGTGGCTGGCATGTGGTCACTCTACCCAGCCTCTCCTCCTAGTCGCAGCCTCTGGCTGTCCCTTTATTCCTATGGTTTCTGCCAGGGCCTCTTTGGTCCTTCAGATCCCTCTCGAGCCCTTCACGATGTTAGGTCAGCAAGCCTTGTCTTCTAGGGGACTACTCATGGTGTGGCCTTGCTTCATGGCTCCTTCTCAGAATGTCTTTGGTTCTCCAACGAGATTCTGATGAGTCCAGGGGGCCATCCCTGCAAACCAAATGCCCTGCGCTTCATGCATGCATGCATTCATTCCATTCATTTATTTATTTATTAATGGCTTTTTGGAGACGTAACTTCATGCCATAAAATTCATCTTTTTAACAGGTACAGTTCAGAGGGCTTTAGGATTTTTACAGTTGTGCAACTGTCACCACTACCTAGTTCCCAAATATTTTCATCACCTCAAAAAGAAACCCTTTACCCACTGGCAGTCACTTTTCATCCCCCCCCCCCAAAGCCCTTGGCAACTGCACATTTACTTTTGTCTCTCTGGGTTTTCATGCATCATTGATGGCAATAATAATTCCACAATTGGAGTTCACCGTGTAATCTAATTGTTGGCAACATATCTCATGAATTTCAGACCTAGGTATGTTGTGACAATCTACATGATAAGTGATGGAGTTAAAAGGAAGCATATAAAATTATTTAGGGACTGGAAGTCATTTGGAGGTAGGATTAAGCACTTTCTTTCAATTATACAAAATGTAGTTTTAAGATTTTTTTCTTTTAAGTATCTCAGTGAAGCTAGTTCTGTAAGTCAGATTAAAAATCAGACCTACTGATGGTTGAAGAAGATGTGAATTATGATGTTTAAATTTTTTTCATTGTGGTAAAAAAATATATAACAAAATATGCCATTTTAGCTATTTTTAAGTACACTTCAGTGGCATTCAGTACATTCACAATGTTGTGCAGCCATCACCACTATCTATTTCCAAAACTTTTTCATCACCCTAAACAGAAACTTTGTAACTGTTAAAAGGATCACTCCCTAGCCTTCCTTTCCTCAGTCCCAGTAACATCTAATCTCTGTTCTGCTTGTGAATGTGCCTGTTCTAGATACTTCATGTGAGTGTCCTTTTATGTCTGGCCTACTTCACTTACCATAATGTTTTCAAGGTTCATCCATATTGTAGCGTGTGTCAGAACTTCATTTCTTTTTAAGGCTGAATAATATTGGATTATAAGTATACAGCCTTTTTGGCATTAGGGACTGGTTTCATGGAAGACAGTTTTTCCACAGATGTGGGGGCGGAGCTCAGGCAGTGATGTGAGCGATGGGGAGCAGCTGTAAATACAGATGAAGTTTCGCTCTGGCTCAGCCGCTTGCCTCCTGCTGGTTCCTAAGTTTCATGGAAGACAGTTTTTCCGTGGGGGTGGGGGGGTGGGATGCAGGAGTAGTGGAGCTCAGGTGGTGATGCACAGCCTGGTTCTTAACAGGCTGTAGACCAGTACTGGTGGTTGGGGACTGCAGCTATAATACATTTTGTTTATCTGTTGATCCGTTGATAGATACTTGGATTGTTTTCGCCTTTTACTATTGTGAATAATGCTGCAGTGAACATTAGCATTAAGTATCTGTTTGAGTCTATTTTTCGGTTCATCTAGGTGTACACCTAGGAATGGAATTGCTGGGTCTGAATTACAACTTTTTAGTTGTTGATGTCTACTTCTTTGCGTGCTTTTCTCAAGTTTGAACCTTGTATGGACAGGAATGCAGCATTGGGAGATCCTATTGGTTCAGTAGTGAGCGTCTAGTATTTTCTCTGGGGTCCCAGTGCTTAAATCAGACATATGACTTTAATTGGATGTTTAACAATCTAGCAGCTGCCTTTTGATGAGGAGTGACTGATACTACCTCTCTTCCAAAAAACAAACAAAAAAAAAATAGGGAGAGAGTCTCTATATCCTGTTCAGCTTTCACCTCCTTGCTGACCTGGCTTTGTAACTTGACAGGAAATTGGTGTTTGGCAAGACAAACCTATTTGGTCTGGCTCTGTCTCTCCCTCTGCCTGTCTGTCTAGTCCAGGAGCACATGCCTGTGGACAGAGACGTTCAGGCTCGGTACCCTTAGGACTGTGGGAGAGGATGGCTCCCCCGATGCGAGGTAGAGTTGTATCCTCGGGGTCCATGGGGGATAGGCTGCTATCTGCTCATGCTGGCTGGCCAGGGTGCAGCCCACCCTGTCCCAAGCGTGGACATTCGATGAAGGGTCTCCATTCCAGCCTGAAAGATGCCTTTCAGGGGCAGGGGGCGGGCAGCATCCCAGGGCTGTCACCTGCTCCTCACACATCTGAAGTCCAGGTGAGGGAGACAAAACATGAGAAGGAAAGTAAGCAGTAGGGGAACAGTCAGGAAAAGAGGATGCAGGGAGTGAGCAAGCCAGGGGAAATGGCAGCATAGATGACCCAATTAAATGACTCTGGAAGCCTCTTTCTAATCTTGGGATGGCTATTTTTTGGGCAGTCTTTTACTTAAAAGTAGTAATATCACTGACTGCACTTCTGTCTTAGCATGTTGAACTGTGCAGTTCTGAGGAAGAAACAGACACACACATTGATGCCTGGGCCGAACCCACCAATCAGAGACCTGGGTATGGGCAAAACCCACACAGGCACACAAAGGTGTGTGAGACACGGAAGACTTCATACTTTGAAGGCCAGTGCACTTAGCTTAATCCAGCTATTAAAAAATTCTTCTCACCTGCGTCTGTGGTCCCATCCCTTCCCTGGGCCTGCTTACAGGTGTGTCTTGGCCGTTGTCCAGAGCTGGAATGTTGCACAGTGTTTCTCCAGGGCGGAGCTTCTGTCGCCGCGTCTGGCTGCCCAGGACCTCCTGGGATCCAAGCTCCACATCGAGTGCACTGCAGTGGCTCAGAGCTCACATCGGGTCTGCAGTGCGTAGGGTCTGTGCCTCTGTTTTTCAGTTATTTAAAAGGCAAATATTTTGACCTATGCCCAGCTATCTGAAAGACCAGGAGATAAGAAGCCTTTTCCAGGATAAATTGACTGTGAAATATCTCTGAAAATGAAGTGTCTCATGCCATTTGTGGCAAAAACAATTCTAAATAGTCTTCTCCCCCAGAATCGGAATGGCTAGTCATTAACAAAATGCTACTGAGCATCTGCTACCTGTAAGGCAGTTTGCTGCTCATAGGATATCTGGATTCAAGGGGACTTTGAAGGTTACAGCCCTCAGTCATCCTTTCCTTTAAGGAGTGAGGTATGCACCCATGCATACAGACACACACCCACCCACAAGTATGATAAAAGGCAGAATGTACTTGATGTTACAAGGAGATAAAGGACTCACAGACTTAAAGGAGGATGATACAGGCAGATGAACAGATGAAGGAAGCATGTATGATGGTGGTGACACAGCTGAACCTTGAAGGGTGGATGTTGCCAGCAGAAAGAACAGGACGGTCGATAGCGTATTGATAGGCATGTACGTTGGACTTCAGGGGCATGGTGAGTTGAACTGGAGCACGGGTTGTGCCTGGGGGAGAGGGGAGAGCAGGCTAGAATAGCAGGAGACGGGCAGCACGTGGAGTGCCCTCGTGTTGGGCAGCAGCATTCGCACCCCATTTGGCAGGCAGTGGAGGGCCATTGAAAGTGTTTGAGGGAGGGAAGGGTGTGATCAGAGCTGCTCTTTCAGAAGTGTAGTCAGGCAGCAGGCCGGAGGACGAGGGTGGGGAGCAGAGTCTGCAGGTGGAGGGAGAGTTCTGAGGCTGTTGCCACTGTCCAGGAGAGAGAGGGAAGGAGTGATTCCCCCCAGAAAGCCAGATGGCAGGGGAGCCCTTGGCTGTGATCTCAATGGGAAGGGCAGAGGGTGTGTTTGGAGGGCACATAGAAGATACTAAACATGTGTGGCATTGGAGTTCTTTTTAAGAGGGTGCTATTTGAAGTTGTGGGAATGGAATTATTAGCAAGAGGGAACAGGGAGAAGGAATGATGATGGCTAAAGACTGACAGGAAGAGGGTAAGATGGAGGAGACAGAGGCAGTGTGGCCAGGGAGGTAGGACGGGAGCCTCACTACTGCAGGGCTGGGAAACTCAAGGCAGGAGAGTGTTCCCAGGAGGCATAGCTGCCAGTGTTGAATGGAGGAGTGGAAGGAAAGGTGGGAGCTGGGAAGAAACCCACCAGACTGGGTGACTTGGTGTTGTCAGTGGCCTTTGAGAGTGGGTCCAGAGTGACTGCTGTCCAGTCCCACCTTGAAGTGCTGAGGCGTGGGGGACGTGATGTAGGGAGATGACGCACAGGGATCACTCTTTCAAGAACTTGGCTGGGAATGAAAGAAGAAGGGAGGGATCTGTTAGCACGGGACAGGTTGGAAGTGCGAGAGGGGGCTATGGATGAAGCAGATCTGGGAGAAGGTAGTGGGCAGTGGGGACAGGGACAGGTGGAGGTTTAACTCCAGCAGAGGAGCTGGGGCTCTGTCTTCGGAAGCAGACTTGAAGTAGGCAGAGGACAGGGAAATGCAGAGTGGTATTTGGCATGAGAGGTGTGGGGAGAGCTGAAGAGGACATTATGGGCCTCGGAGGGGGTGCTGGACTTGGGAGAGACAGCGGCAGCTGGAGTCGAGTCTGAGCTTGAAGAGACTGGAACAGGGTACAGTCAGGGGAAACACTGTAGGACACTCCACAGAAGTCACCAAGGGAAGCATGAGTTAAGAGCCAGTAGTGGTCAGCATTCCTAGAGAGGGCCCCCAGAGTTGAGTTTGGCATAGTGAGACAGCCACTGATGAGGCTCTGGGGCCAAGGTCCCTAGCTGCGTGAGGAGGAACACAAAGCTAGAGCTGGTGAGAGAGGATTGAGGTGGTTGCCTGCGACCATTGAGGTGGGAATGCAGGTCCTGGGACACATAATTACTGCAGGGGTCAGCGAGTCTGGACCTCCAGCCTGCCTCTATCCATGTGCATTATGCGTCAGAATAGTTGCTTGGCCCCCTGAGTTCCGAGTGAATGTCCGGAGGGGCAGGTGGACTTCCTTTGGGAAACGTGACAACAGGAAGGAGATGGCAAACCTGGGTGGTAGAGGTGGTTCAAGGAGGGTAGGCTCAGGGTTGTGGAGTAATATGCATGTGTGCGTGCGCATGCATGTGTAAGAGTAGGAACGTGAAGACACACTTTACAGGCTTCACAGTTTGGCCTCCCAAGAAAACTGACACCAAAGCAGAGAGAAAGCTCATGACCCAGAGACCTGGGGTCACATTCAAGACATGGGTGGAAGGAAGAAGGCTACGTGAGCCTGGTGTAGAGGGGACGGCAGACATCAGGCTTCCCACACATTGTCTTGGGCATCACGGACAAGGACCTGGCCTTGCTGGTCTCAGCCGTGGTGCCACAGTAGAGAGGAGGAGTATTCTGGGCAGTGCAGCCTGGCAGGGCACACCTTAGGCCGCTTGCCTGGAGAACAGTCACCTTGTAAGTTGTTCTGAGCCCTGTCTCCCCGTCCCGTCCACACCACACCAAGCTTAAGCTCTGTGCTTTTATATTCTTATAGTTGTATCAGAGTATCAAATTCCTGAGAACAGAACATTTTATTATATTTATATTTATCCTCTCCTCTGTTATAATCTCACAACAAAAATGATATAAACCACTGGGAAATCTCAGGTTGGATCCCGTTTGAGCTTTGCAATGGCTGCATTTCCTTGCAATCAAGAAAAATATGACCTCTGAATGTTTCGTGAGAAGATGTGGGTTTTGGGTGCCAAAGACAATAACACTCTTTGAATGCCATGAAAATGTGCTCTGTGGAGTGGCTCTGAGTTCCTTCTTGGTGCAGACAGTAGTTAATGACCAGGAGGTGCCCCAGATTCTTCCCCAGTCCTTGTCACATGTGCGGGGGTGCGGCAGGCAGTGGTAGTGGACTGGGGGCTTATCCTAGAAGCAAGGGAAGGGGCAGTGGCTGCAAATGCCTGGAGGCTCTGAGTCAGGGAGGCCACTGCACCTCACTCAAGTTCTCGCACTGGCCAGGCCTGTGCATCAAATGGAGGCCAGTTTCATTCTTACACGTTGGCATTGTTCCCCAAAGAGGCACAGCTGTTGACTTCTCGACTGTCAATGCCAATTTGCATGTTTTTTGGGAGTAGAATGTTAGCCCATCATGGTGAGATGCATAGACAGTCCAGTGGCCCCAAGGCCTTGCCTTTTTTCTGCCATTCTTGGCTGGAAAAGTAGCATGAGTCATCTTTCCCAGTCATCTGGGAAAGTAGCACTAGTCAACAGTGTGTTATGGCAGCCCTCTTGAGAGTTGGCACAGCCGGCCCTGTGGCCATCATTGCACCCTGTCTGGCTGCCTCTGGGAAACCCACTGGTAGAGTTTGACCTTCTGATGAACCTCAAGGGCAGTGCTGACCCTAGTGCCATCTCTTGCTGGGTCTGGGCAGCAGAAAGCTTTGGGGTTTTTCCTTTTTCCCACTCCAGTGACACTTGGGCAGACTGAACTGTTTTCCTCTGAGGGTCTCAGTTGTGGAATGAACTCAGAGTCCAGATGGACAGGTTTTCTCAATTCCAGCTGCTGTCACACTCCGAACAACTGGTCCTCTGCATTTCTTTGGAGTTTGGCTTGGCTTTAATAAAATGAAGGAGAAAAGAAAATCCTGAAGAAGAAATGACTGAAAGAAAAAGTTGAGTTGAATGAAGCCCTGGATTGGGCCAGTGTCCCTGAGAAGTAGGCTCACCTCCTCTAGGGGCCACGGACACCGCCTGTGCGCGATCGCGGGCAGGCTTTCTTGGCCCATGGACTGGCACCGCTAGCGCCTCCTCGTGGTTGTCCTGAGGTCGCGGTCCGTTTGAAAGGGAAAGGATAAAGTGGCAATAAAGGTTATCTATCTAGCTGTGTCTTTTAGGTCCAGAAGTAAACAAAGAGAAATTGTAAACCAGAGACTCTAGGGAAAGGTTCCTTTAACACTTGCATGTCAAACCATTACAGGTTCTTTGCTTTGCATATGGGGTGTGCGTGTGTGTGCACGCGTGCGCTCATCTGTAGGCGTGAGAGAGAACTTAGCAGAGTGTGTGTGAGAGAGAAAAGCAGCAGCAGAGAGGAGGAGAGAGCAGTGCGGCTGGGCTGGAAGCCTCTGAAAGACAGCATTCTGTCAAAGCAGCAGCCACACCCGGGCACGCAGTGTAGTGTTTAGATGCACCTCTGCCTCTCACTTTGGCATTTTGGTTGAGTCATTTTACTTCCCCACATCTAGGCTTCTGCCTCTGCCCCCACCCCCCATAAAGAGTCTTTGTTCTTTTAACCCTCTTTATGAATGACTATTACTTGAGTATTGCAAAGCAGTTGATTGGAATAGGCAGGAGAAAACGTTGTGTCTGGGCCTTTATGTACTACCAGCTACTTTGGGAAACCGTGGTATGGACTCAGATGCTTAAAGAGTATTTCTGAGCTGAGTTTGCACCAAGAAAGAATGTCTTGGGGGTGGAGCAGGAAGAGGATGAAACAATCCTGCTCCATGACTACAAAAATAGTACCAGGCAAAAGGTCTTCGGGTTCTAAAGGCATAGGGATGGCCCCATGTTGCTATGGTCTTATATACAACACTGTTGAGAGGGGTCTTGAGTTGGGGATGCTTCATCTTACACACAGTAGATGAGACGTCATGCCCCTTCTGAGAAATCTTTTAGAGTAAGTCATTGCATCTTGAATTCCTTTCTTCCCTTTTGGGTTTCTTTCCTTAGTACTGAAACATATATTTTGTAGTTCTTTCAGCAATGGTCTGTGAGTGGTAAACTTCCTCAGTCTTTGTCTGAATTGTGTTTTTTTGGTCCTCATTCTTGAATGGTGGTTTAGTGAGGTACAGAGTTCTGTGTTAGCAGTTATCATCCTTTAGCAATTTGAAGATATTCCATTATCTTCTGGACTCTGCTGTTGGTCTTTTATGTACTATTGTTGTTGATGAGAAATCTGCTGTCAGTCTGAATGAATAATCACTATTCTGACTTTTTAAAAATAATTAATATATAGATTTTTTAAAAATCTTGCTTGGACTTGGTAAAACACTTCAATCTGATGATTCATATAGTTTACCAGTTCTTAGTCATTATCTTCTGAAATATTGCTCCTTTCCCAGTCTCTATCTTATTCTTTGGGAACTCTACTACTAAAACATATATTGATTTTGCTCATTTTACCCTTTCTTTTAAATGCTCTTTCATATTGTGTATTTCATTGTTTATCTTTGCTACGTTGTGAGTAATTTCTTCTGCTCGATCTTCCAGTTCACTAATTTTCTTCACAATTGTATCTAGTCTGCTGCCTAACCTTAAAGACATTTTTAATTTTAATGATTTTTATTCCTAAAAGTTCTATTTTTTTCTTTTCCAAATATTTTAGTTTTTTCATACAGTATTTTTTCCTTTTATGGATAATTTCTATTGTGAATGAATTCACAAAATGTGGGCCAGGTGCAGTGGCTCATGCCTGTCATCCTAGCACTCTGGGAGGCTGAGGCCGGAGGATCGCTTGAGGTCAGTAGTTCGAAACCAGCCTGAACAAGAGCAAGACCCCATCTTTGCTAAAAATAGAAAAAAAATTTAGCCAGTCAACTAAAAAATAGAAACAAAAAAAAAATTAGTCAGGAGTGGTGGCTCGTGCCTGTAGTCCCAGCTACACAAGAGGCTGAGGCAGGAGGATCGCTTGAGCCCAGGAGTTTGAGGTTGCTGTGAGCTAGGCTGACACCACGGCATTCACTCTAGCCCGGGCAACAAATTGAGACTCTGTCTCAAAAAAAACAAAGTGCATGATTCTCCATTTCTTGGTTATCTACGTATGGTCTTCCATATTGCCAGAACTGGAAATTCGCACCTGTGTTTTATAGACCACTAGTGGTACTTCCACTACCGTCATAAGGATGTTGTGAAGGCAGATGAGGTGATGCCTGTGGAAAGTATTGATAACTTATGAGAAAGGGGTTATGATAAATGTACCTCTGCTTGGTTTGTTAAATAATTCTCCCTTGGACTGGACATTTAATAAAGCCATATTTATATGGGGAAACTCTCAGAAACCAATGTGATATGATGACATTTAGTATCTTACCTCCTTCAACTATTGCCTCCCATACATGGCACCTAATGACTTTTGGTCTGTCTCAGGGAACTTACTCATTTACAGAGTATTTTAAACTTTTAGAATGTTAGTTCATTGTTTCTTATTTTTAATCTTTTAGTATATAATTTGGTATAAGAGGCATGGTTTAGGTCCGCATTAAAATATACATTTGGTACATTGGGTATCTATTAGGTATATTAGGTATATACCAGGTATATCTTACTGACTCATTTGACTGTCTTTATTTAGGGAACCAGAGACAGGACAGACTTTCAATCAGTCGGTGTTAAATGAGTGCTTACTGTGAGTTTGGCACTGTAATAGTCTCCTTGCAGAGGGCATAAACAAGCATAACCAATTTTGACAGCCATGCCTTAAGTGTCTACTAGATACCAGAGAGACACAGTGCTAGATAATGTTGATGAATAAAACAGATGGGCATGTACCATTGTAGAGCTTACAGTGGAGCCACTGGCTGGAATGGCATTATGATTTCTCAGTGGGGGTGACACAGTCCATTGTTACAGCCAAACTTTGAGAAGTGAGTGAATCCTCTAGACTCCGAAAGTCTTGCTCAGTTTTTTTTTTTCTTTTTTATGGAGCTCCATTGTGCAGACTTATCCCATCAAGGACCAAGTTTTAAAGGTACCTGGCCCAGCAGTTCAGCAGCTTTTGACATAAAGGGGTCGAACATAGGATGAAAGGTGATTTTTTTTTTGTGGGGTCAAGTTGCTGTCTCTGTGTCACTGAAGTTTATCTTTGGTTGTCATCTTACCTTTCTGTGCCCTTTCCATTGCGGTGGGGCACTCTTACTTCACCCTCGGGGATCCAGAGCTCTCCCTATTATCTATCCTTCCTTCTGCCAAAGCATGCCACAGAGCCAGGGCCCTTCCAGCGCTGTTCTCGCTCATCCTGGCAATCCTGGGTGTGTCTTAGAGCTTGCTGTCCCTCCAGGTCTACTTGGTCAAGAGAAAGTGCAGGGTGTGAGGAAAATGGTCCTTTTAAGGATGCAGCTAAGAGTACTCCAGAAGGAGCAGGGATACCTGGAACCTGCTCAGAAGAACAGAATTAACTGTTTACCTTTTTGTATAAATATAAGTCACTGTATCTTCTCTCTGAAGCATTTGCATGTTCAGCCTTTTTCCTAATTGTGAAATGAAATATTTTGTCTCTAGGAATTTCAGGCACCAGCAAATAAGTTCAGGAGCAATTAGTGATGCTAAAATCATTCTATGGATGATTTTACTGAGCTTGTGATTTCAAATTAAATTAGGCAAAGGAGATATCTAAGATGACAAATAAGTTTCAGGTCCTGTGCGGATTCAGGACTGGTTATAGCTGCCTGGAGTGCTGTGTTGAAAGGATTCTGAACTGCTGCCTAAGCTCCCAGGGGGAAGCATTCATGATGGATGAGTGATGTCTGCCACAGGCTTAGGATGGAAGAAATTCAAGTGGCATACCTGCTATTTTGGCCATTCTTCATAGAATCAGAGGGATGCTTAGGTTGTATTTTATACAACTAGTTGATTCAATCAGTTCTGTCAAACAAATAGCCAATTCAGTGAAGAAAATCAGTTGAAATATGTGTTTGGTGTAATATAGAAAAAGAAGAAAAACCTATCCATTAAAAATTATGTTTTTCTCCTTTTATTCTGCTAGGTTGGTAAATCATAGACATATTTTCAAAGGCGAATTAATTTGAGAGCTTCTAATTTCTGGATCAGACTTCCCTGAAGGAGTCACTAGATAGTACTTTATAGTTTGATTGCACTTTCTAAGTATTTTTCAAAACATCTCACACATATTGTCTCATTTTACTCTCACTTGATTCTGTGACAAATTTGTTGCTAGTGTATAGGTGGGGAAACAAGGCTAAGCAGGTGAGGGCTCGCCCCTGGTCTTCCTCCTTTGCACCAGGGACTTTCTGTATCTCTTCTGTGGTCTCCTCTGGGGGGTGAAAATTTCCATCCAGTGTGTTCTTGCTGATATCCTCTCTCTAGGGCAGGGAACTGTGTGTTGGTGCAGTGACTCAAACTAGCTGTCTATGTTCTGCCTAAGAGGTTGCCTTTTTAGCAGCAAACTGATGATTTAGACCCCACTGCTTCGATAAAATACTTTGGGGCTTATAGGGTGGAAAATTTTATTTGGAAATGAAAATAGCCCATAGGCATTCATGCCCTGAAGCTGTCAGCTAAGGCCCTCTGAGTCACCCTTCACCATCTTGAGCACCGTAGGGGGCCTCCTCACGGTCCACCTCCTGTGGTCTGAGTTTGGCCTTATTTGGCTTTCTAGAGCTCCTTGGCTTTGGAGGTGCCTTTCAACCTGCCAACACCCACAGGGGCACTCGGATCAAGCCATGTGTTTAAATGGCCGGCTGTCGAGAAAACTCAAGTGGAGACGTCCAGGGGATGTGGGACCATTTACGTGACGTGACATAAATCAGCTCCCTGAGTGCAAACATCTTAATGCATTCCTTTGGTTATAAACACTTTAGAGTCATGCCAGCCAACATCTTCTACCCCCGACTCTCCTTAGCCCAAGCCTCCATTTGGATTTGTTTCCACAGCCAGAGACTTCAGTGGCTGCAGGGATGTCAGGGAGGCCATTCTGAAGACTAGTGAGCTCTTGTTTATCGAGCCCTTGTACACTTGGGTGTAGGCGTGAGCCTTGCTCACCGGCTCCCATGGGCACTGTGCTAGGCGCATCACATGCGCTGTCTCATTTCATCCTCACCTCCAATTTATGAGGTGGGAACTGCATAAATGCTACATTTAACAGAAAATTTTATAGAAACCCCACTTTACAGGAAAGAAAACTGATGTTCAAAGAGTTTAAATAATTTGTCTAAGGCTGGAATTTGAACCTAGGCAGCTTGTTTTCTGAGCCCTTGCTTGTGTAAAGCTCTGCCATGATTATATTGTTTCTCATCTAATTTGGATGGCTTGTTGTTGGGCTTTTGAGATCTTTCTTGGTTACTTAAACAGCAGCCCATATGCTGGCAGAACAAGCCTGTGGATCCTGCTTCGACTTCCCCCAGCCAGAGGCAAGTTCGGGTTAAGAATGTGTGTCGTCATGGAAGTGGTGTCAGTGTGATGGACGTGTCCTTGTCCCAGCCTCAGAGAACAGGGAGAGCCGGGCTCTCAGTTTCTCCTGGGACCGGATGTGCCAGGGCTTGTGCGTGGGAGTCTGCCTGCATCCATGGAGCACTGACAGGGGATCCATCTTGGTATAAAAAGGGGCTGGTATATTTAGAAATGATCTCTAGAGACTGTTGTATGTGTTTATCTGTATGCTCAGAGATAAAAGTCAGGGAGGTGGGTCAGTTAGAAAATGCTAGGGTTGACATGCAGTTGACACACGGCTCTTTCCCAGGGATGCAGGGCAGACTGATACATTGGGCCTATTTTAGGGTCTGTCTTTATCCGCTTGGAATTGTCACTGTCTGCACTGCAGTAAAACAAGACTCGCCTGGATCTGCCATTCCTGACTTGAAAAAAGATCATCACACAGGCTTGCCTTCGATTCACAGTCTTTCTCCAACATGCTCACATGTTGTAGGGCTCTTTATTTTCTCTCCCTAACCCACTCGCAGATGTAACCTTCTGATTCACTGTCTAATTTAGGGCAGAAACTTGCAGAGCAATGTCAAGAGGGTCTGTTTTCACTTCTGGATATTACACATGCTTAATGTTCTTGCTTTGAATGCATTCCAAGAGGACCCGATACATAAAGGCGCACAGAGCACACCCGTCCCACGGCGGCGTGGCCCCATGCGGGTGTGCTGCTTTTGAGGGCGAGCCCTGTTTCCTTTTCTCCCCTGCCTTCGCCTCCTTCCCTCCTCCCTTCCTGTCTTGCTTCCTCTCTTCCTCCTTCCTTCCCTCTCCTCCTTCCTCCCTTCTTTCCTTTGTTAAGCAAAATAGAATTTTCATTCATTGAACAAAACAGTTTCCCAAGGGATAGGAAAGTGCAACAGAGATTGCATCTCTAGCACGATATATTTTTCAGTCACAAAATTATTTCCCTGTGACTTCTTTCCAAGTTCAAATCCTGTATTTTCTACAGTCAGTAATCATCGCAGTTTTCTCCGAGATGACCCAGTTAAAATGAACCCCTGCTTTATATAGTGGAACCTCTTAGTTGGCCACTGTGTTGGGAAGGCACAGGAAATCGCCTGCGTTTGCTGCATGCAGTGGCTGTGTCAGAACGGCCCTGGGGGCAGCTCTGTAGTGGCTTCCACTGGAAGGGAAGTTGAGAAATGGGACATGGACCAGCCACACACGGAATCCAGGGAGAGGGGTAGAAGCACTGTCTGGGACAGGCACACGCCATGACCTGAAACAGGTGACAATGGGCTGATGTGTGTGCCTTAATAGCTTAGTGTTTAGCAGTGAGGTTGACCAATGTTCAATACTACATGTTGCCCACTTAGATTTAAGATATGTGTATATCTTTTATGATCAACTGGGAAATTTAATTTAGGTACAACTAATAGCTCTGTGTGTGGTAGGTTGGCAAGAGTTTTGGGCATTTTGTTTAAATTTGAACATTAGCTAACTTTCTAGCAAGTGTTTTGTATTGGGGTATCTCACATATAAAAAGATATTGGGGTTCACAATTTTTAATTAGTTTTTAAGAGGAAGGGGAGTGGTTTTTGCTAGACTTCTCTGAGTTGGGATTCGGAAGTAAAAATAGCCACACTGTATGTAGTGCTAGGGTATGCCAGGCCTTATATCAGGAATTTTATGTGAATTGTGTGATTTAATTCTCATAACAGTCGTGTGCTGTAGAGATGAGTGGTTTAACTGAGCAGAGGAGAGAACATGTTCAAAATAGCTAATGCCACAGTGGCCCAGAGCAATTTGTAGCTGGTTCTAGGCTACAGGGTTTGGGGTTGGTTGGGGGCAAGAGTTACAGCCTCAGGCCTATGAGAGTTGGGCAGCCAGAATGGAGATAAAGCCGAGAACCTTCAGGAGCTGCTTGTTCAAGAAAGAGGGAGGAGAAACACTGCGTCCTGCTGCAGAGCGAACAGCAAGGAAGCTTGTTGTCTGTCCTGGGGCTTGCTGTGTCGTCTTAGGAAGACGCTAGGCCTTGTACCACTCACAGGTGTGGGGTTTGGATTTATATTACTTGGATGTCACAGGAACGTTAGGATAAAGCAAACCAACACAAAAACTAAACGTAGAACATGGATGAATGGATTACGAAGCGTGGTAAACCCACACGCTGTGGACTGGTGCCCTCTGCAGCGTGGTGGCGTGTAGAGGTGATGACGGGTAGGTGCGGCCAGGAGGGCAGGCCCTCGCGGTGGATCCGTGTCTCAGGAGAGCCGTCAGGGAGCTGGCTCTCTTTCCCCAGCTGCCAAGGACACGGCAAGGAAGAGCATCTCTGACCAAGCAGACAGCCCTCGCCCGAAGCCTACCGTGCTAGCACCTTCATCTCCGACTCTAGTCTGCAGAACGGTGAGAATATAAATCTCTATTTTTTAAGCCACTCAGTCTATGGTATGTCATGACAGCCCGAGTTGACTACAATGGAGTATTATTCAGCCTTAAAAAAGGAGGAAGTCCTGTCACATGCTACAGCGTGGATGAACCTTGGGGGCGTTGTGCTGAGTGAGATAAGCCAGTCACGGACAAGCACTGTGTGCCCCAGTCGCACGAGGCGTCTGCGGCAGTCAGACTCTCACAGAGAAGAGTGGTGGTTGCCAGGCCGGGGAGGCACGAGGGGGTTGTGCAATGGCTATAGCGTTGAGGGCATGGAGGATGAGCAAGTTATAGAGATACGTTCGCAGCTGTGTGCATGTGGTCAGCACGAGTTTACTGCACATTTAAAAATGGTTAAGATGGTTGGTATACTCAGTTTGGTTGCTGTAATGAATTACCGTAGCCTGGGTGGCTTAAACAGCAAATATTTATTTCTCACAATTCTGGAGGCTGGGAAGTCCAAGGTCGAGGTGCTAGCAGATTCAGTGTCTGCTGAGGACATGCTTTCTGGATGCAGATGGCTGCTTTCTCATTGCATCCTTACCAGCAGAGGGCAGAGCTGAAGAACACGTACACGGCTCTTCTTACAAGGGAACTAATCCCATTCATGAGGGCCTGTCCTTATAACCTCATCGCCTCCCAAATGTCCCACCTGCTCATACCATCATGCTGGGGGTTAGGATTACAACATAGGAATTTTTGGGAGACACAAAGACTCAGTCCATAACAATGGTAAGTTTTATGTATTTTTTTGCTACAATATAAAACAAAAAACTGGATTAAGGATAACTTATACCCATAGGACCCTTCAAAAATAAACACAGACAACTCTGAAGCACATTTCTGCAGCTCAGAGCCCTTAAACGTTTTATAAAATAAGCAGTCCTGGCAGAAAATGAGCTTACAATAAAAAAAAATATAAATCTCATAATGAAATAAGCTACCATGAGGAACGTTTGGCAGATACAACAAGCCCCAAGAACTAAAGTAACGGGACAATTTGAAGAGACTATAAAATAACTTTTTTAGAACAAAGAGATAAAGAAACAGAAATCATAATAAAAAATAGTACTATATGAAAAAAGACAAGATTTGAGAAAAAGTACCTGATTATGTTTTTAGAATTGACAAACACATTGAAATAAACAACTTAATGGATGGGTTAAACATCAGGTTAGACATAACAGAACATAAAATCAGTGGATTGGAAGGTAGAGCTGAGGAGAGAATGTAAAGGTTAACTTTATGGGCAGGGTGGCTCATGCCTGTAATCCTAGCACTTTGGGAGTTGAAGGTGGGAGGATCACTTGAGGCCAGGAGTTCAAGACCAGCCTGAGCAAGAGTGAGACACCATTTCTACGGAAAATAGAAAAATTAGCCCGGTGTGGTGCCCTGTGTCCCTAGTCCCAGCTACTTGGGAGGCTGAGACAGGAGGATCGCTTGAGCCCAGGAGTTTAAGGTTGCTGTGAACTATGATGATGCTACTACACTTTAGCCCAGGCAACAGAGTGAGACCCTGTCTGCACACGCGCGTGCACACACACACACACACACACACACAGATAATGCCAAGAACATTTCAAAATTTTAAAAATATTTTGATTTTTAGATTGTAATAACATCTGAGTATTGTAATTAAAAATGCATCTACCATCTACATCTAGGCACTCAATGTGGAAAACTGCTTACATTTCAAAGAAAATGAGAAAATCTTAAAAGCAAGCAGTGAGAAAAGACAGATTATTTCTCAGTAAACAACAGACTTCATCAACCACAAAAGAGGCCAGAAGACAATGAAATAATATCTTCAAAGTGCTCAGTGAATATCAAACTAGAATTCTAAACAAAGCTAGATTATCATTCAAGTTTGGATGAAAAGGCATCTTTCATATAAAGGAAGACTGAGAGTATTTACCTCTATAATGATCCTTGCTGAAAGAACTACCAAGGCACACGTTTAATAAAGAAGCATTTGTTTTTTTAAAAAAAATTAAGATTTAGGATGATTCAAGTGGTTGACATTAAGGTGGTTTTAGACATTGAACCAAAGGTGGAAAGTTAGTGAGAGATGCGGTAGTACAAAAATCAGAATATGATATAGTCTAAGATCTCACTATTATTCAGAGGAATAATGAATTATTATTTAAAATATTTCATAGTTGAAAAGGAAAAAGAAATACCCAGACATTGACCTTTAGACACCATCATTATCACAAGAATGACAACTGCTATGTACTGTGTTCTTACTGTGTGCCAAGGCCTTCCAGGATGTTATTTGGTTTAATCTCACAGCAACCATGTGAAAAAGGTAATGGGCCCATTTTGAGAGGTAAGAAAACGGGGGTGTATTTGCCTCAGCACTCCCATCACTCAAAATAATATATTGCAATATATATTGCAATATGTTATGCAGTAAATGTGGGTGAACCAAACGATGCTGAGGTTAAAAGACAGCAAACAACTTGCCCATGTCCATGTTGGGAAAGTGATGGAGCCGTTCCTCTAACTCGGGTCGGCCTCTCCTTGGAATCTCTGTGCTTCCCTCTGCAGTGCTCTGCCCTCGCTGCTTCCTGCTGGGTAAGTGCCTTTCTGGAATAGTCAGACGTGGCTCGGGACTCCTGTAGGACAACACCCTGTTTCCCCTCTCACACGCTCTTTAGTCTTACTACTTGTCCCATTCCTGACATCCTGGCTGTGTCTTATCTGTGTGTCACATGGACCAGCAGTGTCTGCTTGATCTCTGTTTGACTCCAGTGAGCCTGGGCTAGCTGTCTCTTCCCTGTATCTGTGGCAGTCAGACCACATCTCCTGCTTGGTGTAGCCAGGAAGTGTAATAGTGATTGCAGCATTTTGAGCATGGGCCCTCTCTCCTCCCTCCCGTACACACCTGCCTTTACCATCTGTTCAGGATGCTTCCGGCACCTTGAGCCTGCTACACTGAGTGCTCCATTGCATTCTAGACTGTGGATCTCAGAGTTTGGATTTCTTTAACCAAGGAATTATCAGGGAGAAAGCCAGAGCCTGGGGTTCCTAAGCTACACCGGACCCTGTTCTAGTCACAAACTGGAGGAGAGGTGCCGAGAGTGAGATGTCTCATGTTCAAGGAATCTTCGTTCAGTTTCCTATATTTGTGATCAAAAACCCTGTATCTGCTCAAGTCTGCTTACCTCCCGGATACACACACACATACTGAATTAAGAACTGGTTAGATCTGTGAAGATACTATTTTTTTTTGCCCCTTTGATTTATTTAATCATGGACTGTGCTGTTTGGTTTCCCGAATTACCAGTTAGTTTCAGGCAAAACAGTTAATCAGATAGTCCCACATGATCTGACTCAAACACAGAATGAAGGGGAGCTCTGAATGTGTTGAAGTTCCTATTACCGGCTTCTTACATACTGTCATCATTCTTTTGAGGGGTTTTTTTGGTCCATTTGGGTAGACCTGAGCTCAGACACATACCAGAGGGGCTCCTGATTTAAACTGCCAGTATTAGCAGGCCTAGTGGACAAATGGTGTCTTTTGAGACAGAGTCTCACTTTGTTGCCCAGGCTAGAGTGAGTGCCGTGGCGTCAGCCTAGCTCACAGCAACCTCAAACTCCTGGGCTCAAGCGATCCTGCTGCCTCAGCGTCCCGAGTAGCTGGGACTACAGGCATGCACCACCATGCCCAGCTAATTTTTTGTATATATATTTTTAGTTGGTCAATTAATTTCTTTCTATTTTTAGTAGAGATGGGGTCTTGCTCTTGCTCAGGCTGATTTTGAACTCCTGACCTTGAGTAGTCCGCCCACCTCAGCCTCCCAGAGAGCTAGGATTACAGGTGTGAGCGGTGGCACCCAGGCGACAAATGGTGTCTGAAAGGCAAACAAAGGCTCTTGGCTTTCTGCTGAGGGAAGCCTTGGGCTCCTCTAATCTCTCCTCCCCAAAGAGGCCCTGGCTATACATGCCAGCATTGCCAGGGCAGCCTGTGCTGCTGGGCCTGTGTCCTGTGTTCTTGTGACTAAGAGCATTTTGACTTCCCCAGGGGAGTGCCAGGGATCAGGTTTACCTTTCTTAGGGAGATAGCTGAGCTGGGTGTAGATGGTAGTAAATGGTAGGTGACTCCACCTGGCTTTTGGCGAAGGCAGGTTCAAGTTTCAACTCAACCAACAATCTCAGACGTGGTCTTGGGAAAGCCTCTCCAGCTATAAATTGATGATATTTATCTCCACATTGTAAAGAGAATTGATGATACAGCAGTAAATGCTTTGTAAACCTTAAAATACAATACAAATATAAGGCATTGTTACTCTCAGTGCTTGGAGGATGTATTGTGGGAAGTTAATGGCTCTTGCTCTGTCATATTTTGGTGCCAGGAACCATGAGAGCTGCCAGTAAATATTGATTAATGATGAGGTAGAGAAGCTGTTTGACTCAATGTGGAAGCCAGTGCTTTATATATTAAATGCATGCATTCATTTGATCATTCATTGAACAAATATTTATTGAGTGCCTACTAAATGCCAGGCATTGGGAATACAACAGTGAATAAAACAATAGTGTCATGATTAATGTTTCCTCTGGCTTTCACAAAGCTAAAAAAATTAGGGGTGCTGTTTTCATAAAGTTAAGTATATTTAACATAAAGGATTGTTCTTCATACCTATAGTATATCTTTACTGCAGTTTGATGTTAAAATGTCTCTTCTTCAGACTGGTTACAAGAGCTTACGCCTGTAATCCCAGCACTTTGGAAGGCCAGTATGGGAGGATCACTTGAGGCCCAGCCTGGCAACATCGTGAGACCCTGTTGCTACAAAAAAGTTTTTTTTTTAAAGTCTCTACTTTTGTGCAGTGATGGTGATAGTAGATGGTAGTTGATTTTTTTTTTTTTTTTTGTAGTGATGAAGTCTTGCCATGTTGGCCAGGCTGGTTTTGAACTCCTGGCCCCAAGGAATACACCCACTTCAGCCTCCCAAAGTGCTGGGATTACAGGCATGAGCCACTGTGCCTGGCTGATGGTATTATAGTTGATTTTTTTTTTTTTTTTTTTTTTTTTTTGAGACAGAGTCTCGCTTTCTTGCCTAGGCTAGAGTGAGTGCCGTGGCGTCATCCTAGCTCACAGCAACCTCAAACTCCTGGGCTCAAGCGATCCTCCTGCCTCAGCCTCCCGAGTAGCTGGGACTACAGGCACAAGCCACCATGCCTGGCTGATTTTTATATTATATATATTAGTTGGCCAATTAATTTCTTTCTATTTTTATGGTAGAGACGGGGTCTCGCTCAGGCTGGTTTTGAACTCCTGACCTTGAGCAATCCGCCCGCCTCGGCCTCCCAGAGTGCTAGGATTACAGGCGTGAGCCACCGCGCCCGGCCTTATAGTTGATTTTTGAAAAACTTTTTACATAGTAAAATAAAAAAAGGTATGTTGGTTCTTGAAATCCAAAAGCGAAGGAACCACTGATCCAGCCTAACTTCCTGCTCAGTCCAGGCATCTCTTCAGCATTCTTAAGGGGGTTACCTAGTTTCTATTTGGATAGTCTCAGGGATGGGGACCTCACTAACTTCAAAAAGCAGCCATTCCAATTTTAAGCAGCCTGTATCTTTTGAATGTTCTTTTAAATACTAAGTCAAAATCTGCCACCCTATAACTCTGCCCACCAATTCCATCTGGAGCAAACAAAATATGCTTAGTCCATTTTCTTTAGCCCTCCAGGGTTTTGAGGCAGGCCACCATGTTTCATCTGGGTACATTTTCCAGGCTTCCTTTCCCCACTTTTTTTTACCCCAGTTCTCTATGGCTTCATTCCTCACCCTTCACCCTCCTGTTCCGCTTTTGCGGATCAGCCCGGAAGGGCCGCGGGGCTTCAGCCGAGGGCTGGCCTGGGCTCTGCCTGCAGATGACGGAAGTAAGGTTTGCATTTGCCGTTTTGGCAGCTGTGCTAAACTGTTCACTCACGCTAAGTTTCGGTCTGTTAAAACCCCTAGGGTCCTTGTCATATAAACCGCTTACAAGATAAGCCAAGGTTCCTTCTACCCTACGTTTAAGCATGAAATGTTTTCATCTAAGTGCAGTCCTTTACATTCATGTCTCTGATATTTCATCATGTCGGTTTGGACGATACTTTCAGCTTATTGAGGTCATTTCAGTCCTGACTCAACCTTCCAGTTTGCTAGCTTATTCCTCCCAGACTTGTGTCCGCAGCACATTTGACAAATTTGTCTTTGTCTAAATTTCTAATTCAGTGTTAAGAAAGCTGGAACCAAAGACAGGCCTGGGTCACATTAGCAGAGACCTTCTAAGTTTCAATGCATCAGTGCATCAGTGCCCTAGGCATCTGTGTGCAGAGTCAGCTCACCTGCACATGCGCCAGCGTCAGTGCGTCTCTGGGCCAGTGGACTCCAGACCTACCTGAGTGTGTCACCCGCGCTGGTGATGTGAGTTATTTTATTCAGACTCTTTCACATCTTATTTTTTAAGCGCTGTTAACCATTCCCATTATTGAACCATGACTGGTTGGATTATGGCCTTTTTAAAAATTTGTATACATTTAAGGGGTACAAATATAGTTTTGTTACATGAATATAAGGATTATGACTTTTAAATTTGCTTTTTCAGCCCAGGTATTGGTCTCAAATTCACATTTTTAAGTTTTTACTAGATATTTGCAGGATGTTTCAAGTTTTCAAAGTCAATTCATTATCTCCCTGCCCTCTAAACCCTCTTTTCTTTCTGTGATTGCAGTTTCTGTGATGGTGCCACCACTTTGGGCAAGCCAGATCCCTGGGAGCCATTCTCAGTGTCTTCACTTCCTTCTCACTGTGCAGCAAATTCAGTCAGCTGTTCTGGGAGAGTCTGCCTCCTTTTACATCTCAACATGCCTCTCCCGTCCAGTAGTGCGAGCCTTCTGGCTAGGTCCCTACTCCTGGTCTCACCACTTCTGGCTCATTCTCTTCTCACGGCACCAGAAAGCAGAGGCACTGGTCAGATCACGCCACTGTTCTGCCTTGAGCACTTTGCCAGCTCCCTGTCCACTGTATGTGATGGCTGGTCCTTCACCGTCTGGCCTTTACTTGTCCTTACAACCTCATCTCATACCATCCCTTCTGCCAACCCTGTACTGTGTCACTTTGCACATGGTGTTCCCTTTACCTGGAATGCCTTTCCACCCCTCCTAGTCAGCTAACTTCTACCTCTCAGGACTCAGATCAAGCGTCCCCTCCTCTGAGACTCCTTCTACAACTCCAGACTGAGTCAGGCATCATTCTTTTGAGTCGCCATAACACACTCAGCACACCCATTAGCTGGCTTGTCTGTCTTGCCCACTTTGGTTGGGGTCCCTTGTAGGCAGTGACTGTGCTCTGTTGATCATCACAGCTACAACTCTTAGCACACAGTGGTAGGCACTCAGCATTTGTTGGACGAGTGGGTGAGTGGACAGCTTGACAAATAATTTCCAGTTTAATCTGGTCTGAGTGACCATTACTTCCCTTTTCAGTGTTACTCTATGATTCTGTGTTTCTGGCACCCTTTTGATTTACTGGTCTTGTAATGCATTCAAAAGGTAAAAGAAGTACTTTGACATTGATTAGTTTTTTTCTCCATAGGTATTCCAAATTACCTGATTTCTAATTCACTGTAGGCTTGTGATACTACATCTTTAGTGCTTAGTTACATGGTGGTTTCTCTGACCTTGAATCTGTTAGGGCAGGCTAAAAACTGTAACAGCCCCCAGATCTCACTGGCTTGACCCAATAAAAGATTATTTTTCAGTTATGTCAGACTCCAGTGCAGGTATTCCTTGTCAGGTGGCGATTCCAAGACCTAGGTCCCTTCCATCTAGCAGGTCTGCACTCTCTGAAGTCTCTGGCTATTGTACAGAGAGAAAGAGGATTGCAGGGTTAGGAAGCAGAGAGCTGGTGTGTGGAAGATGCTCACGCCGGGCCTGTGTACAGTACACCATCACTTTTGCTCTCGTCGCACTGGCCAGAACTTAGTCATGTGGCCATCCCCACCTGTCAGGGTGCTGGCAAACGTAGCTAGCGTGATCCTAGGAAGCAAGAGGGAACACAGATATTAGTGAGCATTAACAGTCCCTGCCATTGCACCCATTTTTAGGCTGTGACCTCATGTTTTCAGGGCTGCATTCCAGAGCCTTTCTTTTTTTTTTTTTTTTTTTTTTTTTTTTTTTATATATCGCCATTTCGACTATTCTAGGCTGATGTATATCTTTTTTTTTTTTTTTTTTTTTTTTTTTTTAATTATTTTTTATTTTGGCATATTATGGGGGTACAGATTTTAAGGTTTCAATAAATGCCCATTTCCCCCCCTCCCCCCAAAACAGAGCCTTTCTTGTCCAGGATATTTTTTTGTGCTCTAAGCCCTTCCATCTTCTATTTCCCATCCTGGGTTTTTGATCTTTGCTTTCTGCCTTTTTGTTCTCTCAGACCCTCTTGTGAGTTGGTACCTAACTCCTGCTCGCTGCTGACTTGTCTGTACTTGGCTCACTTTCCTAGAGCCCCTCTCTGCTTTGCTCACATAACTGGGACCAGACCATCTGATCCTTGGTACCTGCCTGCCATTGCCCGACGTGTTCCTTGGGTGACAGCCCACCCTGCTCCAAGTCCCAGCATGATAGAAGAGAGTCCCTTCACTTTGTCCTGTGCTCTGAAGTCCTTCCTATGTGTACAGGATGTGGATTTGAACTCTTAGAGAACTTAAAGAGTCACTGTGAGAGCCATTGGAAAACATGGCCTTTGGGAAGCAAGAGAGTCAGTGCTGTATACCTTGCAGAAAACGTGCCTGAAGGGGCAGCTAATCTTTCTCCATATGTAAAAAGTGGTTTTAAAAAATACTAAAGGTGCTGGTGCTAGAGTAGATGTTCCTTAGTTACTCTGAAAAAGAAGAAAGTGTCTCATTTAGTGTGAGGTCTTTGGACAAGAGATAAAGAATCCATGAATTGTGGAATTTGGGGATGTTGGTATGGGTTCCTGAGAGAGGTTAAATAATGTGCTTTCCTGGGCAGAGCCATGTGGGCAGAGCCCTTCTTGAGTGCTTTGCAGAGACTTGATTGGTGGCAGGAGATGGGTGAGCAGGCTCAGAATCTTCCATCCTTCTGTGATTCTTAAAAAAAAGAAAAGCTGGGTGTCATTTTCTTGACTCATACACACTTAAAACATTTGTCTCTGGGTAACTTTCCAAATGACTTTGTAAATGGAAAGGGTCACATCTTGTAAGGTGTCAGGAACCACCTGTAATTCCATTACCTGTCCATCGTCAGCTAGGCAGGTTACACACTCGAGCAGGCCGCGCCTATGTTCTGCTGATGGCCTGCTAATCTATTTTTATTTTTTTTTGAGACAGAGTCTCTCTTTGTTGCCCAGGCTAGAGTGAGTGCTGTGGTGTCAGCCTAACTCACAGCAACCTCAATCTCCTGGGCTCAAGTGATCCTCCTGCCTCAGCCTCCTAAGTAGCTGGGTCTACAGGCATGCGCCACCATGCCTGGCTAATTTTTTCTCTATATATTAGTTGGCCAATTAATTTATTTCTATTTATAGTAGAGATGGGGTTCTCGCTCTTGCTCAGGCTGGTTTCGAACTCCTGACCTCAAGCAATCCGCCTGCCTGGGCCTCCCAGAGTGCTAGGATTACAGGCGTGAGCCACTGTGCCTGGCCTGCCTGCTTATCTATTAAATGGGGATGAGAATGGGATGAATTTTCCAGAGGTTTGGGTGAGAAGGAACTCCTGTTTCTGACATGCTTTAGAATATGTAAGTACAGCATCCATGGGCATTCGAAATACAGTTATGCTTTTGTTAGATGCGTTTCTCTATATGTTGGTTCTTTGGTTCTTGCCTTGGGACATGCAGTTTTTGCAAATACTGTTTCTTAGAAATAGCTCATTAACTTGTGTACCTCTCCTAGTGAGGGCTGAAGTGGTACCCTCTGCTGGTTGGGGGCTGGGGACGAGGGGAGGAGGCTGGAGGCCAGCACTCCCAGGCGGGGACCTCGCTGTAGAGGCCACGCCGCCGAGGTGGTTAGAGCTCAGGTGCTGCTGTCGGGCTGCGTGGTTTGAGCCCGGGCTTGGCACAAGTCCGTCAGTCGCTCTGAGTCTCCGCGCTGTCTCCTGTAGGTAGGCGTCACATGGTGCCTGCCTTACACGGATGTCGAGAGGATTAAATGAATTAATATACGTGGAATCATGGGAGCAGGGTCTGGCTCATGGAAAATGCTCTGTAAATATTAACTGTTATTTTTAATCAAGAATTTCAGAGAGATGCCCTGCCTCAGGTGCCTTCTTCTTTGTTGTGATACTTGCTGAGTGTGTGTTCGGAGGGCGCGGGGCAGACTTCATTCTTTCAGACTTGAGGAGAAGGCCCTTTCCACTGTCTTCATGCTGGGTCAAGTCATGTTAAGAGATGACCATCAACACGTGGAGAAACCAGTTTTCAGCTTACAGAAGTTAGCTGAGGTGGTTGTCGTACGCACACAGCGCTGAGAGCGTTTCGGAGGGCTGTCCCCGCCAGGCAGAACTGGGAGCATGCTCTCTGTTGGTATTCTTAAGTGACTCAAGGTGTTCAGTGGGTAGGGCGAGCTGTGCTTCCAGACCTGTGTTATTACTTCTGGGAGAACCTGTGGTGCCTGAGACTTTGCACTTTTTAGTCTAATGGAATTGAAGCTGTTCTCTGTTCCCAGTGAGTCATTCTGCCTTTACCTGTGATTCTGTGTTCTCGAGGGATTTAAACTGTTTAATGCACGAGAGGAAGGCTGGGGCAGGGCTAGAGAAGTGTCATTATATGAGCGTATGGACAGTAGCTATTTGTGTCACTTACAGTCTGGATATCTTCCGTAAGCCCTTAGCCATCGCTCCTTGTCCCCCGACAGTGGGGCCAGCCATGGGTGGGGGTGGGGACGAGTGGTAAGCGCTGGTTTGGAAGACTAGGATTCATTTGCATAAGGCTAAGGCCACACTCTTTTGAAAAACTACATTCAACAAATGTTCATTGAGCACCTCCTTTTTGTAAAGGACCATGCTGGGTGCTGTGTGAGGGACCTGGGGTGGTAAGACCTGTTCTCAGCGAGCTCATGATCTCCTGGGGGGGAGAAACACATGAGTAAAACAGGCTGTGATGAACGTGGGAATAATGGCACAGTAACAAGAACTGCCACACGTGTAATCCTGGGAGAGTCTTCGGGCCCTGCTGGGCTCATCTGGTATGTGTTATATAGCCAGGGACTTTTAACATTTTTAAAATTTAAAAATTGTGATTAAACACATAAAATTTACCACCAGAGTAATTTTTAAGTGTTATAGTTTAGCAGTGTTTAATATATTCACATTGTTGGGAAACAAATCTCCAGAACTTTTTCGTCTTGAAAAATTGAAGCCGTATACCCATTAAACAACTCCCCATCTCCCCTTCCCTCCAGCCCCTGGCAGCTACCATTCTACTCTCTGTTTTTACGAGTTTGATACTTTAGATTCTTCATATAAGTGGAACCATATAGTATTTGTTTTTCTTTTGTGACTGGCTTATCTCACCTAGAATATGTCCTTAAAGTACATCTGTGTTGTAGTATGTGTCGGTATTTCATTGTTCTTTAAGGCTGGACAATATTCCATTGTATGTGTATACCACGTTCTTCTGTTCTTCTCTCACTGGACATCTGGACTGTCTTCGCCTCTTAGCTGTCATGGAAGGTGCTGCTGTGAACACGGGTGTGCAAATAGCAGAGGCCCTACTTTCCACTCTTTTGAATGCATATCCAGAAGCAGGATTGCTGGATCCTATGGTTCTATTTTTAATATTTTGAGGAACCGCTATACTCTTTTCCACGGTGGCTGTGTGATTTTACATTCTCATCAACACTTGCTAACATTTGTCATTTTCTGCTTTTTGATAGTAGCCATCCTAGTGGGTCTGAAGTGATAGCTCACTGTGGTTTGCATTAGCATTTCTGTGATGATTAGTGATGTTGGCCATTTGTATATGATCTTGGAGAAATGTCTATTCAAGTCTTTTGCCCATTTTTTAATCACCACCCAGAGACTTTTATTTCTTCCCTGCCCATGCTGCTCAGACATAGGAATTGGCCATCTGGAGTTGGCCTGTTTCTACAAAGATGGCCAGACCAATCCTGCCCCAGCAGAGGCTGAGGGAAGCAGGGATTTCTCCCTTAAGAAGTTCCCGAAATATGTGGGTTACTCATCCCATTGCCCAGACAGTCAGCATTCCCTGGAGACTGGTTACCTCTGCCTGTTGCTTTCTGCCTTCACCTGGCAATACTTTTATACAGCGAGAGGAATGCTGGGTGTTTTTGTTTCCTGTTGCTCCAGTAGCAAATTACCACAAACTTAGTGGCTTAAAACAAAATGAATTTATTATTGTACACGTTTGGAGGTCAGATGTCTAAAACAGGTCTGCAAGGCTCTGTTCCTTCTGTGTGCAGTGGGGAAGAATCTGGTTCTCTGCCTTGCCTTTTCCAGCTTCCAGAGGCCTCCTGCATTCTTTGGCTCGTGCCCCTTCCTCTGCCTGCAAAACCAGCAGTGTAGCATGTTCTCTTTGCTCTCCTGCCTCCCTCTTATAAGGATGCTTATGATACCCTCAGACCCACCTGGACGATCTGAGATCATCTCTGCGTCACAACATCTTTAACTTAATCACATCTGCAGTTTCTTTTACTACTTAAGGGAACATGTTCACAGGTACCAGGGATTAGGACATGGCCATCTTTAGAGGGTCGGTCATCATTCAGCCTGGCGCTGAATGATGACATCTTCTTCCTCTTGTACTACACAGCAGGAAGCCTCCTGGGTTCTTCCCTCCACCTAAAACTGTTGCCCTTGGGAGTGGACTGTGGAGTCATGGGTGATGCGGGAGGAGGAGCATGTTGGTGACTGGGGTGCTGAGCCACTGTCTGGAGAGGGTGGCAGCAGCAGAGGCCAGCCAAGTGCTTCAGAAGGCTGGGCTGCCTGTGGCCAACCTTTGGGCTAGTGTCACGTTGGCTGCTTTGGTTTCAGGTCCAAATTTAGTTACAGGTTCTTGAAATAGCCGGATTCTTGACTGGACAAAGTTACTGGAGAGTGTGCGACTATGTGCACATCTGTGGTTCCCTCCTGGACCAGTGGAACCCACGCTAGGCATGCATTCAGACACTTCATGACCACCTACACTGTGCTAGGCACTGGGGAAGACAAAGTGGAATGAGTCAGCTCTCTTCTCAGGGTTATGCTTGCACAGTGGGGGGAAGACATGTGGATACCAGGAAGGCAGTAGCCAAGGCTGTGAGCTGCACAGATGCAAGTGATGCTCTGGGCCTCCACATCCCACGCTGGTGACACATGTGTGTTTGTACACGTACGTTTGCACTTGTGTGCGTGTGCTCTAGGATGACCATGTGGCCACACAAGGACTTGCCTCCCAAACCCCTTATCTTGGGCAGGTGGCAGCTGCTGTCCCATCCCCCGTGACTGATCTGGTCACACACTGTGTGATCATTGACGATCTGGGGCCAGTGGGTGGCACCTTCCTATCTCCTTGGCTCAACTGGGAGGCCCAGGCATTTGCCATCCTGAGTGCGAGCCATAAGACCATAGCTTTATACAGAAAACTGCCCCACTTTGATAGCACTCAGCCCGCAGTGTCTGAGGTTGCAGGCTGCCGGGGGACCACCTAGTGACAAAGCTCTGTTTAGGCTGTCTGTGTTTTGTGCTGAAAGGACATCTTTCTTCTGCAGAATGCTGAGTGCATAGAGCAGATCATTTCCCCCAATAACCTTCTCTACCTTTGTGTAAACTAGGTAGCTTTCATCTTTAGAAGGGTGTTGCCAAGTCACCCCTGAGAGCCCACATATATGCTTTCGTGCCTCCTTTGATGTGGATACCTGTTATCAGCCCCATTTCACAGATTGGGAAAGCAAAGGCAGGAAGGCTGCCAAAGAACCCGATGTTCAAGGCAGGTAGCAGGTAGCTGAGCAGGTAGCTGTGATGCCAGTGGCATCCTGCTCCTCCATCTCGAGTGCGTGAGAGAGGCCAGGAAGACACCTCTATACACCAGCAGGCAGTTCCTCAGCGGCCCCCAGAGATGTTAAATGACTTGCCCAGGCTCACAGGGCTAGTGAATGGCAATACAGAACAGGCACTTCGGACTCCTGGTCTGTGTTTTTAACCACTAGACTGGGCTACTTTCTCTTCAGGGAGGTAGCTGCCATATCCACTCAGTTCCTTTGCAGTGCTGTCCCACTAAAACTCCGTATTTCTAGATCCCACACTCTACCTTCCCACTTTTTGTTGGCTGTCTTTGTAGACTAGAACCAGATCCAATTTGTCTTAAAGGTTATGACCCTTCTAATTACTTGGGGACATAGAGGAGAGGAACACAAACAGGATGACAAAGTTACAGAGATTGTAGAGTTTCACAGCATTTTTATAGCCTTGCTTTCTGCTCTTTGAATCCTAATTCCACTTTGAGATGAGAAATAGTAGTACCTTTGACCTCTGCCTTCTGCTTTTGGGCTCTTAAAGAGGGACTTCCCTGGCTCTCCCCGTCTGCTCCCTCTTGGCCCAGCCTTTCCGTGCAGTTGAGACCTTGGAAGAATCCAGGCAGCACCCTAAGTGCCCTCGGCCTGTAGAGGGCTTGGATCTTTGAGAATCCACAACCCAGGTGGCACCCGCTCCCCTGAGCCTCTGCCCTGTGCAAGGATGACCCCACCAGATGTTGCCTCACTCCTGCAAGGAGGACAAGATGCCGATGCCGGGGGAGGGGGCAGGAGAGGTCAGATACCACAGGATCCAGAAGGAAGAGAAAGGGCAGCACAAGGGCACAAGGACGGGAGATAGCACGAGTGGAGGAGCACAGCTCGGGCATTCCTGGCTGCAGGAGGATCTGAAGACAGAGTGTGGAGTTAAGATGTCAGAGGTTGGGGAGGTTTCGGAGTGGGTCACTCAGTCCTAGCTGTGCGCCCCTCCCTGCCTTGGCAGTTATCATTAGCAACGAGAATGACATCACTTGCCTCCTCACTCAAGTGATCAGGATTGAAGTTAGCATTCCTTTAGCAAATGCTGCTTTTTATGCCGGATGTGTGCCAGGCTCTGGACTAGGCACAGAGACAGAGGTGAGAGTCATGGCCTGCCCTGGAGGTACTCCCAGGTGCTCGGAGCAGAGCTTTTGGGCAGGACTGAAACTGTGGAAAAGTTAGGGGTAGATCTAATCTAACCTCGGTTCACATGTCTGTCCCACACAAAGGTCTGATGCCTGATATTTAAAGGCGCTTGAGACAACTGTTGATGTATTTGGACATGAGTCTGGTTTTACTCAGTTGTGAAGACATGTTTGTGTATGTGCATGTGTGATTTATTTGATATTTGAAAACAATTTATGACCAGAATTCTTTGCACCCTTCTCTAGGCCCGTGTCACGTGCTGAGGGCTCTGCAGAAGTGCTCCTGTAGGGCAGCGGCTTGTCCTGCCCCTGTCTACTCTCTGGCCTGGCCCAGTTCACTGCCCCCATCCCCTTCCTGAGGGATGGCTTCCAAATGCCTTCCCCTTCTGGCTGCCTTCTCCTGAGCAGGACAGATCTCCCTCCCCAGATCTGCTTTCTCTTGGGGTATTCTTTCAAGTGCTCTGAGTGCAACACTCAGCTTTGGCTTTTTAAAAAACATTAAATTAAAATAATGTTTATTATGGTAAATACACACATACTGTAAAATTTGCTATTTCAACCATTTTTACGTGTACAGCTTAGTGGCATTAAGTGCATTTACCATGTTGCGTAATTGTCATCACTGTCTCTTTCTTGAACTTTTTCATCATTGAAGGCCAAAACTCTGTACCATTAACTTCCTATTTTCCCTCCTCCAAGGCTCTGGCAGTCTCTATTCTACTTTCTATCTCTAAGACTATTCTAGGTACCTCATGTAAATAGAATCATACAATATGTATCTTTTTGTGTCTGGCTTATTTCACTTAGCGTACAGTCTTAGAGGTTCATCTATGCTATAGCATGTAGCAGCGTTTCATTCCTTCCTAAGGCTGAGTAATATTCCATTGTATGGACATGCCATGTTTGTTTACTGATTTATCCATTGATGGACACTTGGGTTGTTTCCATCTTTTGTCTATTGTGAATATGCTGCTGTGAACATGGGTGCACAAATATCTGTTCGAGTCCCTGCCTTCAGTTCTTTTGGGCATGTACCCAGAAGTGGAATTGCTGGATTATATGGTAATTCTGTGTTCAATTTTTTGAGGAACTTCCATCCTGTTTTTCATAGTGGCTGCACCATTTTACATTCCCAACCAGCAATACAAGAAGGTTCAAGTTTCTCTACGTCCTCTCCAGCGCTTGTTATTTTCTGATGTTTCGATAATAGCCTTCCTAATGGATGTGCAGTGCCCTCTCTGGCTTTGAGGACATCCGTGTATTAATAGATCATGGGGAGCCCCCAGTGTTCCCTGGGCTGCCCTTCCCAGCTCAGTGGCCCTGTAGATTGAACTTGCCCCACAAGCACAGGCAAGCTGAAGCAGCACTGGGGTGGTGGAGTGCTCTCCCCAGCCACCTCTCCAGCTGTCAGAACTGCCCCTGCCTTTGAGGCCTGGGGAGGAGATCCAGGTGTGGAGGCTTGCTGGGCCTCAGACCAGTTGGAGAGGTTGGGCAGAGCGGTGAGATGCCTGGACCCGAGTTCTGGAACCTGAGGATCTGAGCTCTAAGGCTCCCTTACAATGCCTGGCTGAGCTCCTCGTTCTGAAGAAGAAGAAACTGAGAGCCAGAGGAGGAGCACGATTTGCCTGAGTGCACAGAGCAAATGGGTGATGGAGCTGGGTCTGGAACTCAGATTTCTTGATTTCTGGCCTAGTTCTTTCCCCACCAAACTTGAGAAAGAGTCAGGAGCATAACTTATAGCTGTATGAAGCTTAATGTTTACCAAGGAGCCACAGCCTCAGGGGAGACTTGAATATTTTTTCATTTGCCTTCCACCTTCTTGTCTGCCTGCTGTCTGGGGAGGTTTTGTGGGGATTAATGAGATAAATGGCTTTGACTTTTTTAAATGAAAGGAGCATTATACTTCCAGAAAGCACTGTTACTAAATGGCCAGCGAGAGTATAGGAATAAGCCAATGCTGTTTATTTGTCCTGCTTTAATGAGAATTAGGCACATCCAGGAGTAGAGCAAACAGGCTGTGTACAGGTATATTTGCGTGTGTTATGTTTTTAGTGTGTAAATATGGAGGGTGACCTCTTTTCTCCACACAGTGTGATTCCCCTGATAATGGGAAAATTTCAGAGCCTTCCACCAACACAGGATCCTATTTGTGGGGTAGGAAGGCGAGAGCCCCACCTTCCAGGCTTTTTGGGGTCCCCCATATTTTCAATGCTCTGAATAGATTCACTTTCTCGCAACCTGACACCATTAATATTTGCGTTGGAATGTAGACATGATTTTCGAGAATTAAGTACTTAACATGGAGGACGTGCTTCTGGGGAGAAATTTTTTTTTGCTAAAACAGCTTTCATGTTTTATTTCACTTCATTGAGATGAGGGGTTCTTTGGTGCCCTGAGGCTTTATGTGTGGGTATCTGTGGGACAATTCTTGTTAAATAATAGTTTATATTTCGGTAGTACTTTCGTAGACATAATTTCATCTAGTTTTTATGACCGTTCTGTGAGGAACATATCTCTGTTTCACAGATGAGTAAGTTGAAGCGTGGAGAAACACACGCCACTTGGAACTTGGTGCGGGGGATGGTCGCAGAGCCAGGGCCTGGGTTCTGATGCTGCCTGGCTGTGCGGGCTGGGGAAGGACACCCTCTGCCGTCTGGTTCTGCTCTGACTCCTCCGGGGCAGTGGTTGGCAGTGGTTGGCAGGGGTTGGCAGTGGTTGGCAGTGGTTGGCAGTGGTTGGCAGGTGGCACATCTCCCCAGCTCCTCTGACTCAGTCGAGCTGTTCTCCACTGTCCGTACTTCATGGAGGCAAGTGGACGTGGAATGGAATTGTTTTTAAACAAGATGAAAAGAAAAAGCAACCCTAACCCTAGATAATTCTGTTTGCAGAGTGCCACAGCTGGAAGCTTAGGAGTGCAGAGTATCCTCCGTGCAGGCTTAGTTGGAGTCAGCAGAGGCTGCCAAGAGGTGTGTGCTGAGTTTTTGAGGGCTTCTTTCTTTCTCTGCAGCCGCAGGTGGATGCTTGTGTTTCCCAGTGGTGCCGGGATTAGGAGGAAGAAGCTTCAGGCAGGCTAGGAAGGTGGGCAGCCTGTTTGCCGGGTGGGATCCGTGTGCCCCTTCCAGAGTAGGACTGTCAGCATCTAGACAAGAATCTGGTACTGGTTTGGCCATAGTGATTTTGGAAGTGTACTTAAACAACAAAACCAAACAATAACTTTTTTCTTTTCTGATTACCAAAGAATTACTGTACAGAATTTGGAATATATAATAACAAAAAATGGCTAGTATTTATAAGGCTCTTACTCTCAGGCACTGTTTTGAGAGCTTTACATTTATTAACTCATTTGAGCATCACAGCAGGGCGATGAGATGGGCACTGTCATAGTTCCGCTTCACACGTGAGGAGACTCGGCACGGGCGGTCACGTGACTGTCGAAGGCACACAGGGAGTAGCCCGCAGGGCTGCATGGCTCTAGGCTCCTGGTTTCCAGGTCCATGCCCCTCAGTATTAGGCTGTGCTGCCTCCTTGCAAGTAATGTTACCACCTGAAGATAACCACTAGTAATATTTTTACATGTTTCCTTTTAGTCTTTCTTCTATGAAAAAAATCTCTTACAAAATTGGGGTCCTAGTGCATGTACTTTTTTGGACTCTGTGTTGTTCAATATTATGCTGTGAAAAAATTTTATTATTTTTCTATAGTATTTAATATTTTTCAGAATGTAATTTTTATGGCTTCCTAAGATTCTATCCTATGGACACGCACTGATTTATGTAAGCAGCCCCCACTGGCGGGCTGTCAGGTCATTTCCAGTTTGGTATTAGTGTCATTCATGCTGTGGTGAGTACCAGGCACACTGCTCTGCCAGAGTCCTGGCTTAGTCCTTTAGGATAGCTTCTGAGGAAGGTCGTCGGACATTGGAATTTCTCAACGTCTCTTGTTACAGAGTGCTAAATTGCTTTGCTGGCAGGGTGTTTTAGATCACCCTTCCGTTTGGTGAAGTAAAAGAGGCACCGGGCAGGATTTGGGGCTCAGTATCCCCGTCCCAGGTGGGCTGGGGAGCTATGGGCACAGCTCTGTCATCCTTACAGCACAGAACGGAAATGCCCTCTCGTGCCCCAGGTGTCTGGGTTTGTGGGTCGGTAAGCAGGGCCTCAGGAGCAGGGCCACTGCTCTGCCGCAGGTGCCGCTGTGCCAGGTGCCGCTGTGCCAGCCGTCAAGTCACCGCGGCCGTGAGGCTGGGCATTCAGAAGCATGCGGTGGGGTTAAGGCAGTTACTGCTGGTCCCTGTCTCCAAGGGTGCCCTGCACACATCAGTGGGTGACAGTGGCCGTGTAGGGTGAGCGCTAGCCCAGGGTGCCTTTCTGTCACTCCGTTCTCTCAGGTGGTGGCAGGAGGGAAGCTGGGGCCACTGTCCTTGCCATGTCGCATTGCTCGCTGTGCTCTAGTTCTGGTGACTGGGAAGGGGACTCTCACTCCCTGTCTGCTTTTTTACCTGTGAAGCGGGCCAAAGCAACAAAACACCCTGTATGATGGGACAGGAGTCTAAGTAATTAATATTGTGGGGAAAAAAGTCTTGGGGCAATTACATTTTGAGTCATTCATTTGTTCAACAAATTTTCATGGTGCACATACCACACTCCAGGCTGTTTGGGCTCTGAGAATGCAGCATGGGCACAGCGGACAAGGGCTCCTGTTTCCAGACACATCTAACATATGGGAAACATACTAATCCAAGGTAATTGAATAGCATCATCCCTGTATACATCTGTACAAAAACCTTTGAAGGCCCCCCAAAATTCTTTTTTTTTTTTTTTATTTCGGCCCAAAATTCTTTTTATAAAGAACTTTTATAAAGAACTTTTTATAAAGTTCTTTTTATAAAGAACTTCCGTGTGGCAAATGTGTTTTGAACACCTACTAATAACCACTGTACTAGGATTTCTTTTTTCTTTTTTTGGAGATAGGGTCTTGCTTTGTTGCCTGGGCCTGAGGGCAGTGGCATGATCATAGCTCACAGCAACCTCAAACTCCTGGACTCAAGTGATCCTCCTGCCTCAGCCTTCCAAGTAGCTGGGGCTACAGGTGTGAACCACCATGGCTGGCTAATTTTTCTATTTTTTGTAGAGACGGAGTCTTGCTATGTTGCCCAGGGTGGTCTTGAACTCCCGAGCTCAAGCTCTCTTCTTGCCTTGGCCTTCCAGAGTGCTGGGATTATAGGCATGAGTCACTGTGCCTGGCCTGTAGTAGGATTTCTGAGGCCACAAAACTGAGTCCTGCTCTCAAGAGCTTGTGAATTGTTTGGAGAATAAGAGAAGGACCTCGGTATCAGAGTTTAACTCATCTCAGGCGTTCATGAGCTGAAGCAGAGGAGGGGCTGCACCAGTGTTTGGGTCCCCGCAGTGGCGTGCCAGGCCTTTGTGGCACTCTGTGCCCTGTCTGCAGCCTGGCCTGCTCCCCAGATGTAAGCAACCTGAAGGATCTCCATCTTCCAGCTGGGTATCTGTTTGTAGTCAGGGCCAGGTCTATTTTTCACCTCAAAGGCAACTCTGCTGTCACACTTAGAAAGCTAAAGTGCTGACTTTGAATAAACTTGAATTATTCCCCAGCTGGGGCCTGCAGTTTAGGTGTGCCATCCCCTCGTGGTGATAGGTGCCTTAGTTCAACTAGCAAGAGGTCGAGATTTCCCTCCTCTCTATGCTTGGGAGTGAGTGGAGGAAGGATTTTATTAGTGTGATGTCTTATTTTTGGTCGAAGGTTATGGTTCAGCCGTGTGTGTCCATCCGTGTGTTTTCTTCCTTGCTCTCTCTGTCAGTGCGGAGAGGGCATTGCGATTAGGGCCCTATACCCATGGTAACCCTGGCCGCTTGGGCGTCTGCAGATGGTCTGCTTCCAGTGGGGCTCCCTGCCAGCTAGGGTTCTTTCCTTACAAGTTTCCCTGTAAAGAACAGCGGAGAGGTTAGTTTGCTGGCACACTAGAAGGTGCGAATGCTGGTAGCTTTTCTAGTTTTCTGCTTTTCCAGTTGGCTCGGGCTCCTGAAATGCTCCAGATTCTCTGCCTCCCACCACCTTTGCCCCATCACCAAAGGCAGGTGGGATGTGGCATAGAAGAGAGATGGTTTCATGTATGGGTGCCCGATTGATTGAGTTGTGAAGGTGGCCACAGATGTCCTTGGCCCCTCAGTGTCTCTTTGTTTCGGAGCAGATTTGCAACTGTGGATGTGGGGCCTGTTCTGAGTGTCCCGTCTCCTCTGAATTGTGTCCGTTGCAGGGTGAGGGAAGAGGAAGGTGGAGAGAGTACGAGAATGCTGCTGGAAATAGTGCACAAATGGTCCAGGTGAGAGGAAAGGGAGTCAGGTGCATAGCAGCATGGGCGACACATCCAGGAACCCGCTGGGTGCTCACCCTGGTGAGAAGGTATCCGTCTCAGCTGGATGTCCCAGGGCTCTGTCACTGGGCTTGGGGGAAGCACAGCTTCTGTATATGCTCACTGAGAAGAAATTAATTTCTCATTCAGTTGTCAAGACTATTAGACACTGAAAAAGGACTTTGGGTTTCTACATTGTTTGTTGGATGTTAGACTCTCTTATGCTTTGAAAATATGTCTTTTTGCACAGAGTGGTTAATTCCTGATCAGAAAATCCACCCACCCATCAACATCTGAATCAGTTCTTGATTGCTTTTTTAAAAAGTTTTTTCACAGTTTAGAATTATGTGCCCTGTCAGTACTCCTGCTTTTCACGCCTTATTCCTCGCTGTGCTCTTCCTGTGGGACTGCCTCTTAATACAGACCGTGTTGTCCAGTATGTGGTCACATGTGACTGTTACATGTACATTAATTAAAAATTAAGATGTAAAATGTACCTTGTCAGTTGTATCAGCTGTATTTCAAGTGTTCAGTAGCCACATGTGGCTGGTGAATGCCATGCTGGACAGCCCAGAATTGTAGGCCATTTCCGTTACTGTGTAAGTTGTATTGGACAGTGCCGCTCTAGACTGTATGTCTCAGTCAGGGTTCAGGCTTATAACAGAAACTGCTATAGCCATAAGAGGGAAGATACTTAAGATAGGAATTTAAGGGCTTATAAATAATTGATTCTAAGCTGGGCCTGCAGGAAGGATTCCCAGAACAATACCAGAGAACAGGCCTGCCAGGGGAACTGTGCCTCTGGTCTAGTTAGGAAGGAAGCTGGACATGTGGACATCACTGTGCCAGGGCTGGCTTCAGGATCACCCCACTGTACCCACAATCCAGGGATCAAGAAGCCATTGGCAGGGGCTTGGCAGCTCTATGCCAGTGGAATAGATACCCTCCCCACCTGACTTATCTTCGATTCAGTTCTTGATGGGCCAGTCCCAAACTTCCATCAGGAATTCCAGCTACAAGGGAGGTTGGGAACTGTTGTTTTTAGCTCTCCAGTGTCTGCAGCCGGGATTGGTGGGATACAGTAGAAGGAGGCTGGAAGAGAGATTGAGTTAGCCAGTCCACCAGTCTCTCACCTGCCCTGCACCAGGCTGCGGGAGGAGCGAGATGAGCTCGGAGAAGTGGGCCCAGGCCAGCCTATGCAGGCTTCATCAGCCGTGGCAAAGAGTATGGATTTTGAAGGGCTTTGACATGGGCAATGATGGGGCCTGATTTACATGTTCTAGTTCTGAAAGGTCACTTGGCTGCTGCATGGAGATCGGCTTGGGGATAGACAAGAGCGGAGATGAGGGAAATGTCAGGGGGCTGCTGCAGCATTTCTGGGCAAGAAACAGATGGTGGCTGGACTAGGGTGGTGGCCTGGGGGTGGAAATCCTGCTCAGAACCCCCCCCCCCCACACACACACACATTTGAGAAGTGGAGGGCCTGATGGCTTGAGCACAAATCTGTTCCTTAGGGCACAGATGGACTTGCTCCAGCGAGTTCTTTCTTAATGCCCTGTGGTCTACCTTCAGCTGCATTGTGGCATAGTTATCAATACAGTCATTTACAAATAGATGCTGAGCATTTTCTGGGATATGGCCCTGGATTCGATGCATGGATGGAAATGGATTAAAGAAAAAAAGTCAATTGTTTCGCCACTGAACACCTTCCAGGTCCCCAGCACCAAGCCTCACTCACAGGGGACACCAAGGAAGCATAAGCTATTGTCTCCTGACTCGGACTCCTCACTTGGACCCTGGCAGAGCAGAATGGCATGAGGCTGACCAGTCTGTGCCAGGGTCTTGCCCTCATCCTGGTCCCTTGGAGAAGTAGCTGCACCTGTGTGCAGGAGGAGCTGGGCTATTTGACAAGCGGGAATCCTTTTTTCATGTCCAGGGACATGATCACTGCTGTGGCACCTACCTGCGTGTGTGGCTTGATCTGCTCAGTGTCTGCTCTGGGGCTCGTTCAGCGGTGGGAGCATCCATGGAAATAGCCCAGTCAGGCAGAGCCAGAGCAGACTTAAATGGTGGCATCCTTTCAGCTGGCAGCCAGGAGACAGAGCCTTGAATCAGCTTTATAATTTGAAAATTGGTCTCTTTGCATCGAGTGGTTATTTTGTGTTAACAAAAGCCATCAAGGACACAATGCCGCCTGCCCTGCCTTCACGGCTCTACTCTGGATTCAAAATTAGAGAGCCAGAAATGGAGGTTTTCCACTCCTGGGGTTCTTGGGTAGTTGTGCCACCTTGTTGTGGGCGACCCGGAGATACAGAGTATCAGGTCTGGGTGGGGAAACTGACTTAGAGAAGGGAGGTCCTGCTGGGTCGTGCAGTACAGCTTGCCTGGAGGCCAGCCCCAAGAGGCCACACCTGTCTCACTGTGTATGGCTCTGTGTTCCCTGTGGCAGGGCCCTTGGTCATGTCGCAGGGTATAGGGATGCTTGGAGCTGCCAGGACCAAAATACTGAAGGTTGTTTTCTTGTCCTCTGGCTAGGGAGAGGTTGACATTCCCTTTTTCCCCATGGGCCTATTCATATGAGCTTTCTCCAGATGGTGTGCTCCAGAGAGGTCCTTGTGCTCTGGGAATGGTTCACAATATAAATAAGGTAGGTCCCCCATGGAGTGGAGGGGTTCGGAAGTCAGCCTACCAAGACCTGGTTGGCGGAACTGCCCTCTGGCTCTGTGCAGGCAGCTGCCATCTTGCTCACCGTGAGCCGCTGTCTCAGGCGTGGGGCAGGTGCTCCCTGCACACGGCCTTCCTGGGCAAGGTTCTCTGGCCCGGTCCTTCCTGCCCTCGTCCCAAGTGCTCTCAAACTCCAGGGACTGCTTGGTTTGGGGACCTGGCAGCCCATATGAGAGGGGATTAAGGGCGATGCTTGGGGCTGGGAACAAAGATTGGGGTCTGGATACAGGAATTGTGAATGGGAATCATGGTCTGGGAGGGCTGACAGCAGGGCGACAGGGCTGCTTTTATGTATAATGTGTGAGGGAGAAGAAGTTAGTCTAGGAACTAAAATAGAGTCTCTTAAATTTTGTCAATGCCAAACTGAGAGTCTAAGAAGGGAAAATTATATACCAGAGATTGAACAGAGCAAAATTCGAGTTCCAGCCTTCTCTGGTGACCCAAATAAGACAGGAGATCAGGCTGCTTTGGACTTGGTCACGCCCATGTGCAAATGGAAACAGGGACACTGTCCACTTCTGTTCACCCCGGAGGTGCCCTGAGGGTTAGGGCAGGGGCTGCTGGCGTAGTGGCGCTGTCTCGTGAAGGCCGCATCACGTGTAAAGGTGTTCTTGGGTGAAGCGCAGCCTCCTTCCGTCTCAAGGTGCATGGAGACCCGGCAGGTGTGGACTTTGTTCGTCACCACATAGGTGAGCACGCACGTGTGTGTGCGTGTGGTGTATGTGTGCGCGAGCGACTGGAGGAGGTGGGAGTCTAGTCTAGCAGTTGACCGTGAGTCCTGTGCTTGCTGCAGAAATCTTCCATAGTCTCACTTTGTGACCTTTAATGAGTCATGCATACCTTGTTTTCTTATGTGTTAAATGGAGATACTCACGCTTGCTGTTTCTTCAAGCAGTTCAAACCCACTCTTGTAGTTTTTTTCCTCTGGGTCTTACAAGAAAGGTTAATAAAGTCCCAGCCATTTTGGGGTCTCCTTGCTTTATGCTTCAGATCCCCATGGTGGGTGCTGCCCTGCCTTCATGGCTCTACTCTCTGCTGGGAGGTCAGGGACAGGCTCTGTGGGAGATTGTGGGACGTGCCAGGTTCTCCAAGAACCTGATGTTCTAGTTGATGTATTTTGTCCCTGGGGAGGCAGTGCTGCCTGGAGCAACTGTGGCAGAGAAAAGGAGGTGGGTGAAGGGAATATATCGTGGGTTGGGCGTCAGTGTCACATTGAGAACGTGGCCATGGATTGGTATAGCAAAGCACCAATATTCCAGGCCCTAGGGGGCAGGAGCATGGCTGTAATGCCACAGGGACCAGATGGCAATAGTGCAGGATGCAGCTGTCACAGACAAGAAGGCAGCTGATTGCTGCTCCTGAGGAAGACCTGGTGTGCTCCTCTGGGATCATCAGGGTGGTAGGTGCATGGCAGGTGTGATACGGTTCCCTACCCTTTGTGCCATGGCAGGCATCAGTGGTCTGCCATGGTAGGCTTTCCTGCAGTACTCAGAGCAGCTCAGACTCCTTTCAGTACAGCATTTGGACAGTATGGTCAACCAGTTGGCACAAAAGTTGAAACTTATTGTCTGTCACTGGTGTGATGGAAATGACATAAACTTTGAAATCTGGCAGAAGTGACAGCCCAGCCAGGTACAAGCTTTGGACACTGAGCAAGTCTATTAGGCCTGTTTTGGTTGCAAAGGACCTAGCCTCAATTCGGATTCGCTTAAGCTAAGTTACTTAGGTAACTTCGTCATCACAGCGGGTGGGGAAGATGACCTGGAGAAGGGAGGCTCAGCTGGGCTTTACAGTACAGCCCTAGTGGAGCACCCCCCACCAGAGGCCACACCTGACTCACCTGCCTGTGGCTCACCTGTGTGTGGCTCAGAGTAGGCTGACCTCAGGCATGGCTGGAGAGGAATCTGCGGTTGCTAGAGCTCTGTGTCTGGGGCAGACTCTGCGGTGGAAATGTCCTGAGTGGCTGAGCTGGGCCATATGCTCTTAACAGCTTCCTGTGGCAGGTGGGGTAGGGGTGAGGGTGATGGGATCTAGAAAGCAGGCTACTTTGGAAGCAAAGCTATCTTGGAGGTCAAGTATAGGAGGTTCAGCCCAGGATAGTGGGGAGGTGGCTGGGAGAGGTGCCAAGTGCTCGCCTATGTGCTAGTGAGCCACAGAGAATGAAGGGGACTGGCAAGACAGTTTGCTCTGGGCCCAGTGGTGTCCCTGGAAGACCGGGGAAGGTCATTGTGGACAGGCTTGGAAGTGTTGTATGTGCCCCTGGTCTGGCTGTTCTGGCCACAGTCTCCCGGACAACTCTGGAGTGGCATCAGATGCCAGGCTCACTGCCCGAGGTGCATCCCACCCTCTGAGGCTTTTCTTGACCCGTCTGCACTTGGCCTACTGACTAGCGATACCATCTCAAGGCCACGTATCTGTTCCGGGAGATTCAGGTTTGGGCCCAGGCCGGGCTGATCCCTTGGCAAGCCTTGCGGATTCCAGGGTGAGGCACCAAGCCTCACATGCCTGTGAGCAGGTGTGGTGTCTTGGGGATGGTCTCAGAGGCTTCATTGCCTTGAAAGCAGAGCAGTGCAGCTGTCCCTGCTCAGGTGGGCCCCTCTGATTTCACTGGTTCCTGCCAGTCTTCCTTCCAGAGAGTGTCCTACTTCCCCACCCCGTCAGCTCCTACCCTCCACAGTTCCTTTCCCTGATGTCCAGTGCTGTACAACGGATCACCCCAAGACAAAGTGGCCCCCAACAGCAAACCCCTTGTTTTCTTGCTCTCAGTTTCTGTGGGTCAGGAATTCAGGAAGTTCCTGATTTGGGGCAATTCCGGCTTGAGGTCTCTCATGAGGGGCAGCCAGATGACGGGGACTGGAGTGGCTGGGCCGGCAGGACTCTCCATGGAGGCTAGTTTGGGCTCCCTCATGGCATGGCGGCGCAGGGCTGTGGGTGCCAGGTGCCTCCAGAGCGGCCTCGTGAGAGTCAGCCTGACGCAGCGTGCCCTTTTCTGACCCACCCTTGGAAGTCCCCTAGTGTCTTCTGAGGTACTTTCTTGGTCAAAACAGTCACCAAAGGCCAAGCTCATTTTGGGAGGAGGGGGCCTAGATCTTTCTCAGTGAGAGGGATGCCAGATGTCAGAGGATTTGCTGACATGGTTTAAACTGTCCTAACGCCTCTACCCCTGCCTATGCAGACAACACTTAATGCCCAGACGGGTTTGAGGTAGCTGGATGTGACCTTACTTTGGTCCAAGCTCCTCATTTTATTACAGTTATTTTTGTTTTTTGGAACTCAGGTGCAGAGTCGAGTGAATCATACTCTTCATTGTTCCTTCGTCACCGTTGATTCACGCAGTGAATGGCCTCTTGTATTCACTCGCTCACCTGTGATTCCTCCCTGTCCCATGTCTTACTCCCATTTCCCTCCCCACAGCCATTCTATTCTATTTAATGAACATCCTTTCATCTGTGTGTGTTTGTATACGTGTGTCTTAACTAACAGCTGATGCACTGTGTTTTATCTTTTCTATGTCCCCCTTTCTCGCCGGCACTGTGCTGCCAAGGCCCCTCTGTGCTGTGATGCCTGCATCTCAGCTCTTGTCTGCCCAGAGAGTGGGGGACGTGTCCAGGGTCACCCAGCTGAACCAGGGCCGGAACAGACTTCCTGGCTTTCTTTCCTCAGCGTGCACACTTATGTTTCTGTGTGCTCCCCCCCTACCTCCTGCGATAGCTTGAAATAAGGTTTTTCAAAAGGTTTGAGTCTGGGGTCCAAAGGTTGTCACAGGTGCTCCTGTTTCCTCTCCAGTAACTGTCATCCCTTTTCCTGTCTCGCTGCAGGTTCCAACTATGGGAGCCCGCGCCCCGCTCATGCCAACATGAATGCCAATGCGGCCGCGGGACTGGCCCCTGAGCACATCCCCACCCCGGGGGCGGCCCTGTCCTGGCAGGCAGCCATCGACGCGGCCCGACAGGCCAAGCTGATGGGCAGTGGTGGCAATGCCACCGTCTCCACGATCAGCTCCACACAGCGGAAGCGGCAGCAGTACGGAAAGCCCAAGAAGCAGGGCAGCACGACTGCCACACGCCCACCCCGGGCCCTGCTCTGCCTGACCCTGAAGAATCCTATCCGGAGGGCGTGCATCAGCATCGTGGAGTGGAAATATCCTTTGTGCTCTGAGCGGGGCAGGGTGCTCCTGGGCCCACAGCCTGGGGCCAGCCCCGAGGCTTACTGGGCAGTGGGGCGTGTCAGCAGTGCTGAGCTATAATGGGTCCTCAGACCTACTGTGTCTGCATCACTGGGGTGCTGAGAAATGCAGAGGTCTAGGCCCTGCCCTAGACTGGATGAATCAGAATCTCTGGGGACAGGACAGGGCCCAACAATCTGCTTGTATCACAAGCTGCCTTCCCCCCCATATAGTAAGCAACATTTGTAAAAACGAGGCTAGGAGGTTATGAAGTGCCATCTGACATAGCTTGTGCAGGGATTCACTCATGTGTAGGGTTAATAGTCATCACGTGCTGCTGCTTAACTATCTTTCCCTCCTAAGCCCTGGCGCTGGGATAGTGTCCTGGGTGAAGGAGCCCAGGAGGTGCAGCAGTAGCCTTAGTGACTTTAGCTCTTGGCTCAAGGGTGTAGGAGCATTGGCTCTTGTGAGAATTTCCTGGAGGGTTTAACAGACTATAGACGACTGAGCTCCACCCAGGCCATTTGAAACTCTCCAGGCCCTGCCTGGTAGCTCATGCCTGTAATCCCAGCACTTTGGGAGGATGAGGTAGGGGGATCGCTTGAGCCCTCTAGCCCAGGAGTTCAAGGATACAGTGAGCTGCAGTCGAGCCACTACATTTTCCAGCCTGGGCAACAGAGCAAGACCCTGTCTCAAAAAAATTAAAAACAAAATCCAAAACTAGTGAATGGGACTTTGAATGGCTTTGAAAAGTTGGGCTTGCTCATTGTGGAATTGCAAGCCCCTTAACACTGTAAGGATCACAGGGTTACAGAGGTTGGATAAGACCTTAAAGATCCACAGGTTCACCCTGACTTCCGTCAGTGATGAAATCGAGCCCTATAGGAGAGGCTCTTCCGGGTCACATGGTCAGTAACAGCTGGGACTAGAACCCTGGCACTCACCGCTGGGCATCTTTGCAGTGAGAATTCGTGCAGCCGGCTACCGTGTCCCTCCAGGTTCGGATGGGAATGTTAGGTTTCAATAATGAGTTTCCATGGAGTGATTTAAAAGTCTTAGGCACTAGTTGAAGGAAGATGACCTTATATAAAAGAAAGTTTCTGTTTAGCAAGAAATATTAGTTCTAGAAATGTTTGAGTCTCTCAACTCAAAAGTTACTTTAACAGAATGCAATTCAAAATAAGTAGCTGCTGCCACCTGGCAGTGAGTCCTGGTTGTCCACGGTGGTTTCGTCCCCAGATGGCTGGGCAAGAGGCTCGGCTGTGATCAGCCCTGTCAGGCTGCTTGCACAGCTGCTTGTGGCAGAATTGTGGTAGGGAAGAGCTGGGGGGCCCTGCAGGTCAGGCATCCCCAGAGAGGAGGACTGTGAGGCCCAGAAAAGCCAAAGAACTTGTCCTAAATCCCACAGGTGGCAGTTGACAGAGCTAGTTTCAAATCCAGATTCCCCTGAACCCTAAATCCATGCACTTCCCACACCCTGTGTGTCCATAGTATTAGGCAGGATGAGGCAGGACTGGAGGTCCTAGGGTGGATATTCAGGGAGTGCGGTGGGACCTGGATCTGGGACCTGAAAGCCCACTGCCTGGGTGCTGCAGCCACCCCTCCTAGGGGAAGGTCCTTTCCTCCTGGAGGAGAGAAAGTGACCCAGCTTCAGCAGTGCTGGTGGGTGGCATTCCCAGATTGCCTAGGAAGGGCGGCTGGGCAGGTACAGAGACAGCCTGCATACTAGCCAGTTTTTCTTGAAAAAGTAGGATCTGACGCTGTCATCAGGAAGAGAAGGCAGTTGAAAATCGGTCTGTCACAGGGTGACACAGAGCACTTCTGGGGCTTACCTGGGTTCTCTGCTTTTTAGCTGGTGGCTTTTCTCATCTGCCTGATTGGTTTCCTTACTCATCATCCCCTCCGGCATAAGTCCTGTACCTCAGCATAAGGTGAAGGATGGTTAGCCTGAACGGAGAAACACCCTGAGCTTAGCTGTAGCCCACTCCGGTGGCAGCAAGCAGACATCTGAGGAGTGGCTGCACGGAGGTCTGGCTCTGCTGCCTCGTTGCACCCTTGCCTTGGCAGGGAGAGCACAGGGCACCAGACTCTGGGCTGAATGTTGCTTTCCTAAGCAGGTGGGAAGAGGTTTGAGAGGCAAGAGTTGGCAGGGCTAAAAGAACCAGCTTCTTGGAAGTGCTTCAGGGTTGCTTTAGAGTAGATCAGGATAGAGTAGTCCTTAACAACTCAGACTGCCCGCGTTTGGATCCCATCCTGCCACTAGCTGTGTGACCTTAGACAGGTTAACATCTGACTGTTCTGTGCCTCAGTTTCCTCATTTAGATAGTGGGGCCAGGGTGTTGTGTAGAGCAGTGAGAACAGAACCTGGCCCTGCGTAAGCTCTGAGCAAACATTAGCTCTGTCCTTGCTGTCATCGTCCCCGGCACCAGCGTCAGCTCCCGCCTTCATGGCTGGCTCCTGTTCAGCATGAGGGCAGGAGGGTGTTAAGAGCCCAGGCAGTTGGTCTGGGTTGTGGTCCTGGCTTTGCTGTTGGCCAGGGCGGGACCATGGGCAGGTTGTTTTACTTTGTGCACCTGTAAAGTTGGGAGGTTGGACGGGTCCACTGTGGGCCACTGGTTTTGCAATGTAGGCACACATAGGAAATGACACCTGTGTGAGCCATGCTGGATATGTGGGGCCTCAGGGGTACCCCTAAGGCTGAGGGGGTCAGGTGCTAAGATAATCACTTAGCCTCCTCCCAGTGCCGGGGTGCACTGTGAACACAAGTCAGAAGGCTGCCTATGGCAGGGAAATGGACGCTGCACTTGGAGGTCAGGAAACTGGGTTCTAGTCCTGGCTGGTCATTGACCTGCTGTGGTGCCTTGGGAAAGTCTCTCAGGCACTCTGGGCCTTGGAGCATTAGACTAGATCATCTCTAAGGTCTCTTCCTCAAAATTTACTAACTTTGTGAGTATGGATTTCCCGGGGAGAATTAAGTGGGTCCTTTTACCCAGTAATTTCCATCCTTCCTCCTCTTTTCTGCTCCAGGCTGGGAGCTTGGCAGTGGGTTGGGTGGGGCCATTCCTGTGAAGCTTCCCCTTTGTGGCCTTCAGTTGTGAGCATGGGATGGGTCTCCTTGGAAGAGGTACTATCATATTAGCTCATTTTCTTTTGAAAGCATATCTTGCCCCTATCATTTGATGGAGAAATCAGTGCACGGACCCTCAGTGTGCACTGCTACTGGGGGGTGACCCTCAGCCTGGCTTAGAGCCCAGCACACAGCAGCCAGGGGTGCAGAGGACCTGGACGCCAGCCTTGGCCACTGGCGGCAGGGCCTCCACAGACTGCAGTGGCTTTACGCGTTCCCCACGAGGCTGAGCCTTGGAGGGGAGGTGGCAGCCCTTCTCCAGATATGCAGTGCACTTCCTGCCATGCTTTTGGGCTCCCAAGCTTCCCAGCCAGGCTTTGGGTTCTCTGGAAGATGTCAGAAAATGAGGGAAAATAAAAAAATTCCACACTTAAGTTTAAAAAATTAAGAATAAAATCTCTAAATTTCAGTGAAAAACATGGAAAGTGGCCCTGTCGTAGAATCCTGTCCCACCTTTGTCTCCTTCCCTGCGGGTGGGGGTCCTCCATGGAGGAGCGAGGTACCGGGGGCAGGCTCTGCTCTTTAGAAGGAACCCCAGGCACACACGAGGGAGAATGAAGTCAAATGCAATCTAAATAAATAAAAGAAGGGGAAAAAAGTTTTTAGAAATCTGTGTTTACTCTGGCACGCGACTGGCCTCCACTGCTTTTGACATATTAGGGAAAAGTTTGGCGGGGACCCGCTAGGAGCACTTAAAAAGGCATGTGTTTCTTTTCAGAGTACAAGGGGCTTGGAATGTGTTGTTCAAACAAAATTCTTATGAATCTTTGATTCATTTTTTAAAAAATACATAGATATATGTTTGTTTCACTTGTGCTTTCTTCAGCATTAACTTCCTTAACTCCCTTCCTCAGACCATTTGAAATAATTATTTTACTGACTATTTTTGCCAATTGTGTGGCCTTAGCGATCTATATTCCCTTTCCAGAAGATGATTCCAACGCCACCAATTCCAACCTGGTAAGTCCACCATCCTCAAGCCTCTGCTTTTTCTACTTGTTGGAGAACTGGACTTGAATCACATGGATTCAAGTTGGAATGTGGAAGAAAAGCGAGATGTGTGTTTGGCATGTACAAAAGCCCTGCAGAGCTCAGATCCTGAGTGCTATTTTGCACTTCATTCAAATCATCACCTGTCTTACCATCCTGTTTTCCAAAAGAATATTCCAGTTAGGTGGTGGTGAGCTGTGTGTGTGTGTGTGTGTGTGTGTTTTGAGTAGCAGATCCTGTTAGTGTTACAGAATGTGCTGCTTAAGTTTTGAGTACAGGTGTTTGCCAGAGTGAGCATTTATTCTTGGATTCTTTTTTGGTATTTAGCTTAAATGCCTTTGTTCCATTGGTAGGGTTTGCTCAGGTGATCTGTAGCATCGCTGCACGATAAATAATTTCTAGGAAGCTCTTAGGAAAGTTTGCTTTTGCAGCCAAGATGTATTGTTGAGTTAAAAAGGCTTTATTTCCTTGGGAAAGGCGACTTTCCATTTGGATTGTTGAGAGGCCAGTGCTGGCAATTTGGGTTTAGAATTTGTCCATGGAAAAAATGGAGAGTGTGTTTACTTTTGGATGAGTGTGAAGTCATTACAAAGGCCTTTGCTCCATCTTGGCATGTGAGGAAAAGAGCTCTGGAATGCACTTGGCAAAATTGGGGCACTCCAGGATGCCTTTGCTACAGGCACGGAGGAAAATCCCATCTCTCCCCCTCCATTGCTTTTCACATGATTTCCACAAAGTGTGTTTGGTCACCAAAGCCACCATCGTCAGCACCTTCCTCTGATTAGCAAGGTAGGAGTGTCTGATCATGGGATTCTCCTTCTTACTGCTGCTGACTGTGGGTGCCCATAGGTAGTTCTTGTTTTGTAACCTTTAACCTTTCGTTTGGCCATTTTAGTAAATAAGTCTGATGCATATTTTAAACTTCTCTGCCATTTTCCAAGTTTTCACAGTTAGCTGCTGATCCAGATCTGTGTTAGGTAAGGTGTCCAGTGTGAGCGAGGCAGCTGCGTCTTATGGCTTGGGGTTGGCTGTGTGCTGGGGACAAGTTCCAAAGGTTTCAAAGCTGGGCGGAACACTGAGTGATGGTGGGTTGGGAGTCAGCGGACGGAGTGCTAGTGTGGCCTTGTCTCTTAATGGGCAAGAAATGTTTACTGTGTCAAGATAAGTACCTGGAGGCATGTCTCTCCAGAGCAGGACCTCCTTCCATTGTTCCCGCTTCTTCTCTGTGTGTCCGCCTCCTCCACTGCCTCAGGCCTCTGTTGCCCTGTGGCTTAGCACTTAGTCCACACCTTTTAAAAAGGAGCTTTGGTTATAAACAGAATCAATGTTTTGTTCCTAAGCCAGTGAAGCTTTGGGTTACTCTAGGCCCAAGTAGTGGTGAAGTGGGCAGATGGTCGGTTTCTCCTGGGCCCCAGAGCCGGCCATGCAACAGCCCTCACAGCCCATGGTTGCTGGAAGGAGCAGCAGGGCTGCTGGGTTGCTGAGGCAGAGGGGAGCCCTGGGCTGGCCAAGACCTGGTGGCCCTGTACCTCCTGGGGGTGGAGGGGCTGGTGGGAGAGCATAGAGGGTCCCCGTGGATGTATTCAGGAGCTGGAGTTAGGTTGCTGGGTGCGGATGATGTGGGAGGGATAGCACTTCTTAGGGATCACACCACAGAGTGATGCAGCTGTTCTAAAACTATCAATAGGTGGTGGGGACGGTTGCACAAGTGTGTGACTTTACTAAAAATCATTGAATTGTGTACTTACAATGGGGGAATTTTATGCTATGTGAGTGAAACCCTAATAAAGCTGTGGATCTGACTTCTCATCCTCTGCATTCCATAGTGTCATATGTTCCCTGGGGCAGTGATGGCACCGCTGAATGGGGGGATGGGAGGTGGTAGTCATGAGTATTAGAAAACCCCTAGAGGAACAAACAGAAGCTCACTTCAGCTAATAGATCAGAATATTATTCTGCTCCATGGAGATAACACTGTGAGTGTCATGATCTGGGCTCTCCTCTTCCTCGTTCTCTGCAACATCTTTTCTGTCAAATGCTCCTTTTTTGAAACACTTTGACCCCTTGCTTCTTCTAGCTTCTCTTCTTGCTTCTATAGGAACTTTTACCAGATTTCTATCCTGGGCCCTCTGATTTTCTTTTTCTGTAATCTCCCTATGGTGAGCTCATCCCTGTCCACAAATTGAAGTTCCTTTCCTAGGTAAATTATTCCTAAGACCTACATCTCCAGCTCTAAGCTCTTTCCATTAGTGAGGCCTGTGGCCAAGTGTAGTGGCTCCTGAAACCACCTATCATCGCAACCACCTGGAGACCTTAGGCCATACTGAGTCCAGCACTTGGTGGATCTGATTCAGATTTAGTAGTTTGGGGGCATGGTATGGAAATGTACATTTCAAAAAATTCCTCATAGGGGTGCTAATGATTAATCAGATTTGGGAGCTACCGGCCTCTTGAATAGAGCAAAATTAGAGTTAGACAGACCTGAGTTTGAATCTTGGCTTCACTACTTCGAAAGTCTGGATCTTAACCTCAAGTTATTGAGTCTTTCTGAACCTCAGTTCCCTGCCTGTAAACATAGAGGTGATATCACATGAGGGTGCCGGGGAGAGTAGGGCAACAATGAGGGGCCCGGCATGGTCTGGGTGAATAGTTACATGTGCCAGGTGTCTTGCAGAGGCCTTAAACAAGCCCCAAACAGAATTCATCCTCTCTCCCACCATGCAACCTGTCCCCCAAGAGAAAACAGAATCAACCCCAAGGGGACCTGCTCCTCTTTGCCCTTGGCTGGGTGGGTGGCATGGCTGGCCTTGCTGTCACTCAGAGTCACCGCTGACATCTTCTTCCCTCTCCACATCCACTGAGCAGGCATCCAGTTCTGGAGATTTTAATTGCAATCTATCACATTTAGCCTCCTTTCTGTTCTCAGAGTCACTTATTAAACCTTCTGTGCCTTTGTTTTTTCATCTATAAAATAGAAATAGTAACAGAGTCTACCTCGTAGGGTTGCTGTGAAGATTAAAGGAGTCAAAATACATAAAGTTCTTAGAAGAGTGCCATGATAGAGGCTAAGTGTTGGGTCCTGTTCATGTTGGGTGTTATTGTTGTCATTGTCGTCATCCTCGTCACTGGACCCAGGCCTCATTGCCTCCTTCCTGGATGCTCCCTCTGGTCTGTCTCTAGTGCCCCTCCCACCGGTGTCCCTCGTGGGCAAGTAGCCATGGGCACACATTCACACCAAGAGCCAGGCACCGTGTTCGGGATACTGCAGGAGGCAGAGCTAGTGACTAATAGGGAGGAGGAACATGTGGACAGATGTTTGCAAATAATGAAAGGTCTCACAGGCGGTCAGGTGTCAGGGAGGAGGGCCTGATTCACGTTGCTGGTGGGAAGGGAGTAAGCATGTTTCACATAGGGTGACATATTTGAGTTGCATCTCCCGGTAAGAGGTGATTTCCAGGCCAAAAGAGACATTTCAGGCTAAGGTGTGCCCACATGCAAAGCCCCTGCAGTTAGTCTCTTCCTGACCTGAGGAAGGGGTGCTGGTTTTGAGGGCGTGAGCAGAGCTTGCTGACCCCTGCACACAGCTGGATGCACTGCGGGGCGTTGGGAGGCCAAAGGCTTTGAGGGCAGGAGACCGTCTTGCTATGCGAGGAAGATGGTGCAAGTGGAGGCCTCAGCTGTGAAGAGCAGGAGATACCTTGTTAGATTCTGCGTGATAGTGACAGCAGGGCTAGAGGGCCGTGGTTTAGGCCCTGGCCTTATGGACGAAGAAGAGGACTGACTCCCAGGATGGTTATATGGGGAACAGGCCAGGAGAAGGACTTCAGGAGGAAGGTCGCACTGAGGGACAGGGAATGATGTGGACAATTAGGGGTTGTTAATGAGGAGCCCATGGAACAGGCAGATGGACATGTCCACTGGGCAGCCAGTAGGGCCTGGAGCCCAAGAGACAGTTCATGCTGAGGATGGAGATTTGGGGGTGACAGGAGGTAGACAGAGAAGAAGCCCTGGGCATGGACCAGAGCTGCTGCTACAGGGCGGAGCCAGACAGGAGGGAAGGGCACGCCACACCCTGGAGAGGGTGGAGGAGAAAGGCTTGACCTGAGAGGTAGGAGGGGAATCGCCGAACGTGCAGTCTCAGACGCTAAGGGAACAGAGTTTAAAAATATAAAAGAAAGACTGGTTGGCAGTTCAAAAGCGTGTTTTTGTGGCAGCTCAAGGCTGATGACAAGAGGGTTGGCCTGAGTACAAGAAGAGCAAAGCTTAAGGCTAAAAGTAGGAGGCTCTGAAATGGCAGGGGCACAATAACGATTTGCCTGAAACATTCCTTTGTCATGCTGGAATGAGACTCTCCAAATCATTTAGGTACCCTCAAAATGAAGCTTGAGAACCACCCTATTAGTTTCATAACTTTGTTTGAAAAATAAGGAGTTGTTGTCTCATAGTCCTGCTCTGAGAAACGGCAGAGGAGCGGTGACGCCGTGCCCGCAGCTTGCGACCGGCGCAGACGGCAGTGAAGCCCACGTCCCAGGCCCTTCCCACAGGTTCCGGCTCGTGTGTCGGGGGCGGGCTCCCCTGGTGGCTCTGATGCAGGTGGTCCCAGACTGTTCCTTGAGAACAGTGACCTGGGACGGTCCCCTGCATGGGACTGCACCCACCCCAGCTCCCCCGCAGTCGGCTCTGTCTCCCCACAAGCTCCCCCAGGACTCAGACAGAAGACGGCACACGTCAGCCGCCGAGAGCACTCACTCTCCTGGGCTCGAGAATGAGCTGTTCAGCCAAGTAAGCGTCTTCTGTTCGTGCACACTTGCAAACGCGCGTCTGCGCTTGCTCCTGCGCACACCCTTGCCTTTCTCCCACCTGCTTGATTTAATCCCCGTTTCTTTTTCTAACACTTCGCTTTTTTCTCTTTCTAATAGATGAAAAATATTCCAGAATAGAGTTTTGTTTTTAAGATCTTTCTCTCATTATTTAAATAAAAGTCTGTTTGTTTTATGCCCCAGCTAACATATACTTTTGCACCCAAAATCATCATCTTTCCTATCTTTTCCTTCTGCTAATGAATCATAGTAAAACCTGAAAACTGTTCCATTCCATATATTCACAGTCCTGTTACTGGCAATGCCACCTACCATGCAGCACATCATTTATAATACAGCCACTATAAACCTTGTTTACCAATGGCTGTGACTGCGTAAATTCTGTGATGTCTTTTGATGGCTCTGCAAACAGGGTAGACTTGTTGTTTGGAAAACTCCCTGTTCTTTGCAAACCCTGAAGTCCACAAAGACTTGGCTTGAGTTGGAATATTAAGAGAATATATTTGGCATTTGACCTTGTGCAGAGAACAGTGTTGTGTACTTTCTGGAGCAAGAACCAGGCTTGAAGTGGAGGTGGAGAGGAGAGGGAAGAGGCCAGAGAAGAGATCATCTTTGGGCTGGTCTTTTCTCGGGGGCCGTGAGAGGCAGAGTGGCACCATAACCTGGTTGAGAAGATTGAGTGAGTTAACGTGTATAAAATGCATAGGACAGTGTCTGGCACAGGTGAATGTGTCCCTTAGAACTCAAAACTGAAGGCTGATGGCCCCTCTCCATCCGCTCCTTTTGGCTAAGTCAGAATCAATGGTACCTCGTCCTAGTTTTTGCCCCAGAAGGCTGGGAGAAGAGACCAAAATGCTGTGTTTGCTGGCAGCTCCGATCCAGCAGGATTAGTGTTTTGTGATTGTATGGGGAGAGGAACGGAGACCCACTTATGAAAAAAGAACCCCAGAGGGAGAGCACTGAGTGGATCATCTGGGGGACCCCACTCCCCACCCCACAGGCTCTGTGTGTCTTGGGCCGGTCCACTGAGCAAGCGTATGAGCCACTGTGAGGTTGAGGTTCCCCCATTCCCAGGCAGTGCTGAGTTGAAGATACCCTACTTGGGGTCTTGCATTTGGACACCACAAGTTCTGAGCTGAGCCTGAGTCCTGCCCGTCAGCCCCAAGCTCTGAGAGAGGCATGCTCTGAGCAGTGAGAAGTGGTGCCAGTTTGGATTCCCTCCTCCTCCTGTAGTGAGCTGTGATTGCTTTTGTTAGGTTTGCCTAAGAGTGAGAAATCTTTTTATGAGGCTTTCATGCATCAACAGTAATGATTGTACTGAAACGAGATTTATTATTGCTATCTCCTAGGTGTTGTCCTAAAGCATCAGGCATGCATACTTTGCAGCCATGCCAGGTTGTAAGATACACTAATAGATAATCATAGGGAACAAACCACATAGCTACCGTGTCATGCAGGAACACCCTCTCTCGGGAGCATAGGCAGGGGAGGCAGCAGTGGAGAGAATTCTAGGTGAGAGAATTAGCTTGACACAGTGCACCGGGAAAGTGCTTCTAAGAAGCCAGGTTGCAGTTGAACTGGTCTGAGTGGGATCTGAGGGTGGGTATGTCTTAAAAGCTACACTGGAGCCAGGGCTACAGGTGTGGAACTAGGAAGAGAGACCTGAACTGTGTGGCCGTAGGTCAGTCACTTAATCTTTCTGTTTGTATGTCTTCTGGCAAGTGGGAGTAATAATACCTGCTTCATCATCATAATTACCTTTACTGAGTGACCACCAGGTGCCAGTGCTTTGCATGCAGTGTTTCTAATTCCTACAACCATAAAGTGTAGGTTCTGTTTATTTGAGTATTTAAGGGTAGAGATGGTATCTATCTTGTTTGCCGTTGTGTCCACAGTGCTTTGGGCAGTTCCTGGCACACATTAGTGTTTGTTGAGTGAGCGAACCTGCCAGGTGTTGTCTCTGTATTGTATTGTATTGTATTGTATTGTATTGTATTGTATTGTATTGTATAGTATTACTATTTTTTTTTTTTTTTTTGAGACAGAATCTCACTCTGTTGCTCGGGCTAGAGTGCCATGGTGTCAGCCTACCTCACAGCAACCTCCAACTCCTGGGCTCAAGTGATCCTCCTGCCTCAGCCTCCCGAGTAGCTAGGACTACAGGCATGCGCCACTATTCCCGGCTAATTTTTTTTTTTTGAGACAGAGTCTCGCTTTGTTGCCCAGGCTAGAGTGAGTGCCGTGGCGTCAGCCTAGCTCACAGCAACCTCAAACTCCTGGGCTCAAGCAATCCTGGTGCCTCAGCCTCCCGAGTAGCTGGGACTACAGGCATGCGCCACCATGCCCGGCTATTTTTTTCTATATATATAGTTGGCCAATTAATTTGTTTCTATTTATAGTAGAGACAGGGTCTCACTCTCGCTCAGGCTGGTTTCGAACTCCTGACCTTGAGCAATCCGCCCGCCTCGGCCTCCCAGAGTAATTTTTATATATATATATTTTTTTGTTGGCCAATTAATTTATTTCTATTTATAGTAGAGATGGAATCTCGCTCTTGCTCAGGCTGGTTTCAAACTCCTGACCTCAAGCAATCCGCCCGCCTCGGCCTCCCAGAGTGCTAGGATTACAGGTGTGAGCTACCACGCCCAGCCTTGTATCTTTATTTTAGATGAAGAAGTAAAATCTCAGAGACGTAAAGTGACATCACAAGCCAGGAGCAGAGCTTTCATTTGAATTCTGGACTGTATGAAACCATAGGTTGGGTTCTTTGTTCCTTGAAATGTATAGGGTTGCTATGAGGATCCAATGAGGTAGAAGTGAAGCGATCAAATACTTTGTAGCAGTACTAACAGATATTTAAAAACAGGTATTAACAAACAAACTTGGTTGTGCTGCAAAATAAGTTCAGTAAATACCAAGTTAACCAAAGTTAAATGAACTATTATAAGACTTCTCTAAGCCTTTAACACAATAACAACAGACACTATTTATGAGTTCATATCATGTGCAGATGTTGTCCTAAGTGCTTTGTGTATATATTAGCATTTATAATAGTCCTATGAGATGTATGCTATTAGCCCATTTTATGGATGAGGACACTGAAGCTCAGAAAATGTAAATAATTTGTGAGATAGTGTGTGGAACATAGCTATGTAGTGTAGACACTGGCACGTGGAGGCAGGCAGTATATCTCCAGACCTGTGCTCTTAGCCATTGCGCATAGCGGCCACCCTGGGAGAAGTGCCCCATGGCTCCCTGGGCCAGGCGGAGAGTGCACCGCCTTTCCAACTGACACCATCACAGACATCTTGAGGAATCACACCTTGTTGGTAATGCTGCCCTGTAGAAATACAGTGGTTTAAGACGCAGAGAAGAAAATTCTTTCCCTAAGGACTGATGCCATAGGAGAAAGGACGGAGCTGGGAACAGGATGGGACGTGTGGCAAGGCTGGTGTAGGAGAGGAGGCCGGCCAACACCACTGGCTCAGCCTTGTCCAGAACATGCCACTTCACATGAGATGGCAGCTTCTGGCTCAGGTTTGCGCTTAATCAAATGGTCTGAACCCCAGGCTGCCTGGGGCAGTTGCTGGACTCTGTGTTTACTTACTAAGCGTTTCAGAGGGAGGGAAAGGCATTGTCTGCCCTATAGTTGCCAATAGATGGGGTAAGAGGAGGTGATGCTTTGAAGTCTAAATGTCGTGACACCTCCTGCACCATTTTTATATACCTTTATTCATTTTGGGGGAAATGTTCCACATAAATTCACTTTTTATGTAATGGGACACTTTTCATGTACCAAACTCCTTATAATTTAGGTATATTTGAAGAAAGTCCTTCTAGAATATAAAATATAAATCCTTGGATCCTTAAAAGAAAGATTCTGCACATATTTTATGCTATTCCTACGACTGCACAATCATTTGGAATTCAATTATTGAGCCTGCTGTAATACTGGGAGCTGTTGGGAGAGGCAAGGGACCTCCAAATGGTCTCAGAACATTATGATCTGAGAGTGATTTTGGACATGTTTTTATACACCACCCTGTTGGGGTGTCTGCCTGCTCCAGTACCAGCTCTTTTAATTTGCTCCTCCCTCGCTCCCATAGGCCCAGAAACCAGATAATCGAATCTTTACAGTTACGTGCAAAGTACAAGAAAATAGATTCTGATTGAAGACCTGCAAGGCTCACTTATGAATAAAGTGCATTAGCTTTAATTTGTGGATTTTATAACATTGATTTTGGCTTCTCCGAAGCCTCTCCCCACCTGATCCCCTTTGTTCTCAGTGGTGTCTGTGTGACTGAAGTTGCTGGGTGGGTGCCTTCCCACTGACATTGACGGCAGCAGTGATGGTGACACTTGTACCCCGCACTGTTCTCGGCACATTATATGAGTGAACTCATTCAGGCCTCTCCACAGCCCTGTGAGACCTTCATTGTGATTACAGTCATCCCATTTCAAAGATGAGGAAGAGGCACAAGGAGATGGACTGACTTGCCCAAGGTCGCACGGCTGTGAAGCAGTACAGCTGGGATTCCGGCTGGAGCGTGTGGCTTGGAAGCGTGCGGCTTGGAAGTGTGCTCTTAACTGCTGTGCGTGTGGCTTCCTTAAGGGGTAAGAGGGAGGGCGTTTTGCTTAGCATGCAGTCCTTTAATTACTGGGTCCTCGGCCAGAGTGTATGTGACATATGTGGTCTGTCTCTACCAAGGGCCCGGAGGAGCAGCCGCAGGGAATGCCGCTCCTCAGGCTGTGTCTGCCTGTGAGTTTCTTAGGGGTATGGCACAGCGCCCTGGCCTCTGCCATCTGGAAAGCATGGGGTGGACAAGACGGAGGCCTGAGAGGTTGACTTGGTTTTGAGGCTGTATCTTCCCAGGGACCAGTGATTCGTAGTAGTCGAGATCTTCAACCAAACAGACCCTTAGATGAGACTCTGGCTGGGGCGAGAGGGACTCAGGATCAGCCCAGCTTCCTGAGATGAGCTTAACACCTGCAGGACCTTCTCATGGACTCAGTCATCAGAAGCAGTTCCTGGAAGCTGTCTGGGCCTGCACTTGAACTTGGGCCCTTCTTGGGACCCCAGTTTGTACTGGTCTGGCAGCAGGGCCAGGAATGTCAGATGTGGTGAGAGCCACACCCCTTCCATGGCATAAGGCGGCACTGGGAATGTCTGAGCACCCCAGCCCTGGTGGAGACGTGCAGACGTGCAGAGCCGTGGCCTGAGCGACGGGTGTGGGCTGCGTGGCACGGCCCTGGGTTCTGGTTCCAGCTCTGCCACTGGCCTGTGGCATGGCTTTGGCACTTTGCTTCTTTGGACTTGGGATTTCTCAGCTGTGAAACAAGGGTAATAATTCCTACATTACTGAGTCCCGGCAAGGTCAAATGAGAGGATATATAGAAATGTTCTGGAAAATGCAATGTGCCATATGAACGTAGGGGCATTATCATGGTAACTATTGTTACTAACACTAAACAGATATATTCTCTCTCTAAAATATTGACCCCCTTTTTTTTTTCTGGCACATTCCTTTGTGAACCTTTCCCTCAGACTGCTTTCAAGATAACTTAGAGATCTAAGCAAAAGAACTAAAAGCCAAGTTCCAAATTTAGTTCCTGACCTTTCCAAGATGGATGGTGAGTGGTGGGGCCGGAACCTGCCTGCTGCCGGAGCCCAGCTGGGCTGCGGAGCCTGGGAGTGGGGGGAGCCCATGGCACAGCCCCCGTGCTGGGAGCTCCGTGGCCCCTTGTTGTTTTCCCCCCGGCCTAGTTTAACTCTGGCGGGCGGAGCGTAGCTTTTCTGTGGCTCCTTCGGCGCTGCCCTGCAACTTGCAGAGCCTTCCTCAGATGCACGGCACAAGCGATCGGGAAACCCTGGGGCTTCCCTCTCTGTGCTCAGGGACACTCAGAAATGTGGGGTGGGAAAGGCTCTCTTCTCGGCGTCTCTGAGTCCTGAGGAGCAGGGCTAGTCCTTTAGGATAAGGAGGGCGGTGTGTCCAGGAGGAGCATTCGGGGCTGTGTGGGGCTTCTGCAGGCGCCTGGACTGCCGTGGTGCTCACGGCCGCTTAGTCTCAGCAGGACCAGGGAGCACGAGCCTCCGGCAGCCTGTGCTTGCAGACTCCTCTGCTGTGCGGGGAAGGCAGGTGGCAAGTGGCAGATGTTATGCTTGACAGCTGGGCTACGTGCACAGCTCAAAATGCAGCTGGGTCTGAGCTGTGGCAGTGGGTGGGTTGTTGGGGATGGGCCTCAGGGGAGAAGGTGCTGAAGGCCAGGACCTGACTCCGAGTCCCACCTGTGCCAGACTGACACGTGAGAGTGGGCGAGAGAGTGACCACAGCAGGCCCTTCCCCTCCCTGCCCGTTGGAGAAGCATTCCGAAGGTTGGCCCGCAGGGGGTGAGCCTAAGCATGCCCTTTCAGCTCAGCTCTTCACTGCCACTGGCTGCTGCGCAGGTGGCTACACGCAGCGGCGTCGCAGGAGGGACTCCGGCGACTCAGTGCCGGGAGCCTTCTTTGAGCTGGGTTCCCTCTGGACACTGGGCTGCAGGCCTCAGGAGAGTGTTTTCGGTGGGGCCAGAGGAGGAATAAAAGGAGAAAGGTGAAGGGAAGTGGGTGGCCTTGGGCTGCAGTCTTGCCTTGCCAGCCGAACTCTCAGATGGCCCCAGTGGCCCACACCCTCGCCCCATCCCTTCCCCTCGGTGGCTGGTCCGGTGAATGTGATGCTGTCTCTCTCATGGTTAGGTTAGCACAGTGGACTGTAAGACGAGGGAGAAATGGAAGGGGGCAGGGTCTGCCTAATCAGGTGGTCCCTTGAAAGGGACTAAGCTCTTTCTGGAGAAAAAGGGTCCAAGTGCACAAGGATTTGATGTGTGAGAAATTCTCCATTGCTGGTTTTTAAGGTGAGGGGCTGTGTAGCAAGGATCTGAGCATGGCTTCTAGGAGCTGAGACCAATCTCTGGCTGGTAGCCATCCAAGAATTCCTTCTGCCAACAGTCTTAAGAGCTTGGAAGAAGACTCCAAGTTCCAGATGACAACGCAGCTGGCTGGCCCCTGACTTCGTCCTTGAGACACTGGGGTGGGACACTCAGCCATGCCATGCCTGGACCTCTGACCTGCAGGACTGTGGGCTGGCCAGTGGGCTCTGTTTGAAGCTGCTGAGTTTGTGGTCATTTGTTTTGCAGCAGCTGGGAACGAGCATGCACTCGCCACGCCCTTCCAGCACACCTGCCCCGAGACGATCACTCGGGTGGGGCTCTCTTCACTTTGGGGCTTTTGCTCACGTTGCTCCCTGGTGTTCAGGGTTTCTTCCACCTCGCCAGGCTAAGTGCTGCTGGTGGACCTCACTTTCTCTGTCCTTCCCTGACCCCTGGGAATCAACTTTATTTATTTATTCATCCCCCGGCTGACTGTTGTTCATCCCAGGGCTCAGGTTAGAAGTGACTCTTACAGGAAGTTTTCTCTGATCTGCCGTGGCTGGATTTGGTGTAGCCCTCCACATTTCCGCGGCACTGCAGATATCTCTGTCTTCGCTCTTTTAATCTCCTGTTTGCTTGTATGTGTCTCTTGTATTAGTTTCCTAGGGCTGCCGTAACAATATACCACACATTTGGTGGCTGAAACAACAGAAACATATTGTTTCACAGTTCTGGAGGCCGTATCAGAAATCCACGTGTCAGTCGGGGTGGTCCCTGCTGGGCGCTCAGAGGGGCTCTGCTCCACGCTTCTCGTGCCGCTAGCAATGCGTTGTGGCCCTTGGCTTCTAGATACATCACTCCAGTCTCTGCCTCCATCCTTCCATGGCATTCTCTCCTGGGTGTCTGTCTCTGTGTCCAAATTCCCTTCCTCTTAGAAGGACACCAGTCATTGGATTAAGGCTAATCCACCCCAATCCATGTAACCTCATTTTAACATGATTCTGTCTGCAAAGACTCTATTTCCCAGTTAAGTCATGTTCACAGGTATGGTGGTCAGGACTGGAACCTTCCATACCTTCCTGCAGGGACACAGTTGGCCCCACAGCACTCACAAGCAGTCAGCTCTGTGTGAGCGGGGTCATGTCCACCCAGCATCCAGCACAGCACCTGGAATACAGCAGGAGCTTCGCACATGCCTGCCGAGTGCCTGCTGGGCTGGTGGAGGCAGCGCTTTGGAGGGAAAGGCAAGCAGGTCCCGACGGGGCCGCTGCTCCTTCCTTGCTAGCTCCTGGCAGGGTGGGCTCCCCTGACCCCTTTACAGCAGAGCCACCTGGGGGTGGGAACAGCGGCTTGTTCAGCAGAGGAGGTATCCTGCATCTGAGGGTCTCAGGTTGTGGCTCACTCCTGCACCCCAGCCCTGACTCCTCCCCTCTCTCTGCCCCCTCTGCCCACTAGCCCCAGACATGCACCAAAGGAGGGCAAGTGCGAGTCATAGCTGGAGGTCCATGGCAGAGGCGGTGCTCCCAGCCACAGCAATCCCAGGGAGCGGGAAGGAGGGGCCTCCTGCCAGACCACCAGTATGGAGCCCTGGCTTTTTTCTTCCAGGTCCCCAAGGACTACAGCTGGCTGTTCAGGGAGGGGTTGGCCTCTTCCCCTGGGTGCTCAGGACACTGTGAGTCAGGTTTGGCAGAGGTCTCAGCAGGGACTGTGCCAGGGTTCAGTCCAAACAGGGCGTGTAGATCTCAGGGGTGACTTAGCCAGCCTGTTTCATACAATTTTTTTTTTTTTTTTAGACAGAGTGTTGCTCTGTCACTCGGGCTAGAATGCAGTGGTGTTGGCATAGTTCACTGCAACCTCAAACTCGTGGGCTCAAGCGAAGCTCCTGTCTCAGCCTCCCAAAGTGCTAGGATTACAGGCATGAGCCACTGCACCTGGCCTTGTTCCACATTCTTTAAGGGGCGTCCCTCTCTCTCGACCTCTTGCTTATGCCTATGTGGCCAGACCTATCCCATAACCAGAGAATCTCTGTCCTGGGACAAGGACAGGCTCCAGTTCACTCTGAACAGTCACAGCAGATGGATGATTTGGGGAATATTCTGGAGACCACCCCAGCAAAAAGATCCATCATTCATGACTACAGGGTAATTTCTTTGGGATTGCAAACAAGGAGCTCCTAGTCACTCTTGATTTGGACTTTTTTCTTAGCTTGGTTCTGGAAACATAGAAGGCACTGAATAAACATTTGCTGAGTACATAACTGAATGGATATGTGAAGAAGAGAAGTTGTCCGTGGACTGGGGGTTCTGGCGAGGTGAGGCATGACTGAGAGGACACCAGACGGGAGGTCAGGACCCTCCATTCCACACCCTTTCCTGCTTCTCACCACTGGGTGACCTTGAGTGATCTTCACCTCTTTTGACCTGTGTGTGTTCAGTTTTCATAACCCAGCAGAGGATTATATTTAGGTGATTCTTTTATGTTTTGGCTGTGTGGTTCTTTGTCTGACACATAATAGGCCATTTGACTTGATATCAATATATTCCTTCATGCCTGCATCAAATAAATATTGAATGCCTACTGTGTACCAGGCTAGGTGCCAGAAATGCAGCATGCACAGAAACCAGGCTGCACAGGGTCTGTGCCCTCATGGAACTTATGTCCTGTGGTGCCAGTCAGGAAGCAGCTAGGCAGGTTCATAAACACCGTAATTGCAGAGCACTAAGATACGGTGGAGAAAGCACACAAGGCTGTTGAGCTGGAGGTTGTAGGGTGGGGCCCGCTTGGGGTACACAGGCAGGGAGGTCTCCAGGACGTGGTGCTGGGGCTGAGATGTAGTGCCCGGGAGACGCCAGCTGAGGGCAGACCTGGGGAGGAGCCTGCAGGCAAAGGACAGCGGGGGCTGGGCCCCCAGGGGAGCGTGGCCCGTATGGCTGGAGCCCGTGAGTGGGGTGGAGGGTTGGAGAGGTGGGCAGGGGCCGGATCACAGGGATGAGGATGAAGGGTTAGGGCTGTTCTAAGTGTGGCGGCAGGTCTGTTAGCCTCCACGGACCTCCAAGGGAGTGGGGAGTGTCGCCACAGGGTTAGAAAGTTAGCAGAGAAAGGTGAGGGTGTAGGGTTCCAAGAGTGATTGATGGGATTGCCAGCGGGCTTGGTAGGGCTTGCGTAGAGAAGAGAGCGCTGGAAGGTGCGGGCTGTTGTTTCTTGAAGGGAAGTCGGCCACAGAAACCTGTCAGAGGGACCTGTCAGAAAGCCTCAAGGATGCGGAGGCAAGGCTCCCGAGGGGGTTTTCTAGGCTCTTCTCTGTGCACGGCAGCCTTGCCATGCAGCCTTCATCTACCGACTTCTCTACACCCACGTTCGCGAGGGGACCTTTCTGGCCCTGCCACAGGGCACCTGGCCTGCAGCTGTGGCTCTCGGGGGAGAGTGTAGAGCCAGGGCTCTCACGACTGGGAGCACCAGGGCGAGGCCTGCGATGTCAGGCTCGCCCGCTTCCTCCGTCCAGCCCAGGGGCAGTGGTCAGCCTTATGTAAGCCGTGACGACCCAGCCAGAAGCCAGGCCAGCTCTTTGAAGGGACAGTGTTGGAAGGGTGTCCGTTGCTGTCCCTCATGCCTTCACTTGGCACAGGGCTCAGTGTAGGGACAGGTCTGGCTTGGGGCGGCCTCTGCCTGGCGTGCGGGTGCCTCAGGTGCACGAGTGCTGTCACGCACAGCTCGGTGCATCGCGTGCATTGCCCGTCTCCTACCACGGCCACGCGAGGCAGACCACGTGGTCAGGCGCCGCAGGGCGATGTTCCGATCGAGGGTGAGCGCGTGTGGGATGGTGGTCCCACAGGTTATAATGGAGCTGAAAGCTTTCTGCCGTCTCGTGCCTTCGCCGTCTCCTGCCGCGGCGCAGCACAGCTCCGCGTCTGTGCTGGTGCCGCAAACGGGCGCCCAGCGCAGGCGCTCGCGTGCAGCACTCATGCCCGAGGATGGCCATGAGCGACTGTGGAACTGGCTTGTGTATTTAATATACCATTCATCGTTATTTTAGAGTGTACTTCTGCTTATAAAAAGAAAGTTGACTGTAAAACAGCCTCAGGCAGTTCCCTCAGGAGGCACCCAGAAGGTATTGTTGTCACAGGGGTGACAGCTCCGTGCGTGTCATTGCCCCTGAAGACCTTCCCATGAGGCACGATGTGGAGGTGAAGACAGTGATACTGATGACCCGGCCCTGTGCAGGCCCAGGCTAATATGTGTGTTTGTGTCTTAGTTTCTAACAAAAAGTTTAAAAGTAAAAAAAGATTAATAAAAAGTTTTAAAAATAGAAAAAAAGTATAGAAAAGATATAAAAAAGAAAATATTTTTGTATAGCTGTACAGTTTGTGTTTTAAGTTAAGTGTTATTACAGAAGAGTCAAAAAGTTAAAAAAGTTTATGAAGTAAAAAAGCTGCAGTAAGCTGAGGTTAATTTATTACTGAAGAAAGAAAATGTTTTTATAAATTTAGTGTAGCCTGAGTGTGCAGTGTTTATAAAGCCCAGCGGACAGTAACGTCCTTCACACTGACTCACCAGAGCAACTTCCAGTCCTGTAAGCTCCATGCTGGTAAGAGCCCTATACGGGTGTACCACCTTTTATCTTTTATGCCATGTTTTTACTGTACTTTTCTATGTTTAGGCATGTTCGGATACATGAGTACTTACCATTGCGTTCCACCTGCCTACAGTGTTCAGTACAGGAGCATCCAGGGTTGGCACGGGAGCCTTAGCCCACACCACACAGCCTGGGTATGTAGTGGGCCATACCGCCCAGGGCTGTGTAAGTCCCTCTGCCATGTTCGCTTAATCATGCATTTTATACTGTATCCCTGGCATCAAGCATGGCTAGATTTAGGGGGAAATTTTACAGGACTTTGTTGCGAAGGCCATTAATATGGGGTTTCCTGGCTTTGGTTGGGTGGTGGTACCTCATCTGGTTATGCAGAGCCTTGCTTTGACTTTCCCCCATCCCCAGCCCAGTGCCCCTCCTTTTGATATGGCATTTCATCTCTCCACCCCTACCAGCACCACGCTATTTATATGCTGTCTGTGTGCCGGAAATTGTGTCTCTAGTTTACGTTTCAGTTTCCTAAAGACATTTGACCATAAACGTAAAATCACTGGTATTAGCTGTGTCGCGTTAATCAGTCCATCTAGGCAAAGATGAGCCAAGCCCTGCTGTGTTGCTGCTGTGGCCAGCACCACGTGGGCATACAAGAAGAAGAATCTCGCTGGTGGAAATGTTGAGAATGCAGAACTAAGACACGTGGAAGATTAGGGGCTGGCTGTGGGATTCTGGCTGATGTGATTATGGGAAGGTAAGAAGGCATCAGCAGGAGTGGAGTCGGAGGAGAGCATTTCCTGGAAGAAACTGGGCTTGAGTGAAGTCTTGAAGGATATGGAAGAATTGACTGGGCCAATGAGAGGAGTGAGGGGATTCCGGGTAAGGAAAGAGGAGATACAGTCCCATGCAGGAGGCACCGTTTTGACATATACATATGGAATTTCACAGCAGTGCTTAAACCACCCTAACACACATGCCCATCGCTGCTGCGGGACACCCTTCTAAGGGAGAGAGGTATTCAGTGCTCATTTCAATAATTAATGATTCAATTATAACTAGCCTCTAAAATGTTTATGTTTTGGGTGTGACTATATTTGTTTTCAATTAATATTTCACTCAAGCTACTGAAAAAATAAAACCCAAACCAATGATCACTTTATTGCTTGGAAGTAGGGAGCCTGTCTCATGAAGATGATATTTCTTTTAAATTATGATGGAAAACGTGTTTTAGGGTAGATTGGTTTTGTAGTTTTTCATAGTGCTGAAGCGGTCCCTAGCCCATAAAGCTTGAGACTTGCTGATGAAAGGGATAAAAGAGTAAGGAGGATGTATAAGTCTCCACGGATACAGGCACACCTGTGGTGAGGGGCCAGGAGGGGACTCTGTGAGGAAAGGAAACATACTCAAGGGTAAAGAACTGAGTTGATTTTTCAACCCCCTGCCACATCAGGGGCAGGTAGAGGGACAGCACTACGTAGGAGAGATTGTTAAACAGAAAACTGTCAGGACGCAAAAGAATTGCATGCTAGGGAAGATGCTAAGCTCCTAAGGACTGCTGGCTGCCATTCCTTACCTATCAGGAAGATTTTAGATTCCTAGTTGCTAAAGTCATCCCCTGCTCTCCAAACCCCACCACCCTAAGGCTGGTCATTTCTAGTAAAGCTTGTTTATTTTTGTTAAAAAAAATTTTGTTATAGTTAATGTATTCTTTTGGAATCAAGAGAATTTTCTGCCTGAATACATTTTTTTTTTCATTTTCTCCAATGTAGGATTCTTGATTTTGGCATTTTGGAACTAAGTAATAAAAGTCTTTGTTTACTCTGGTGAGCCTTTGCTTGTGTAAGAGCTGTTTCGTCTCAAACATTGGTAGTTCTATGAATTGAAATCAGCTTGTCTTAAACTTATGGATTCCTTTAGATTTGAAATCTATTTTTGGTTACGTTTGTAACTACAACACACCTCTGATTGCAAGTTTATTCATTTGTTTGCTTGTTCATTTATTTTTTTTGTCATTTGCTCATTTAATTACCAATAATGTAGTCAATGTAGAGTGCCTACTATGTACCAGTCCCTGGGCCAGGGGCATTTAGTTACAGAAGACATTGTACGTACTGGACTAAGTAGTTCACAAGCTTGCAGGGGAAACACTAGATTCATCTCTATTACTGTACATATCAAGTATTGCCAAGTGTAAACCTTGCTGGAAGGCATGAATTTTCCTGGCATTGTCTTTCTTGCCTCAATTTGCCTGATAGTTCATGCTAGGGGTGTTTTAAAGACTGTGGAGAGGCCCTGCAGTGCAGAGGAAAATGCTGATCTGAGACCAGAAAGCTAGCCTGGCTCTCTGTCCTTGGCAAGTCGCTTAACCGTTCTGAGCCTCAGTTTCCATCTGTTACTTAGGGATAATTATACCTACTTAACTGGAAGGCTTTTTGTGAGGAGCATTATCTCATTAGAGATAATGCTTTTAAAAGCTCTTTGAAAATTATGTAGCATTATTCAAATGGAAAGTATTGTTATTTTTATTATTGAGTTCCTAATTGAACACCAGGAGCCATGAGAAGAGAGGGAGTTATTGTCACCTTGCTCTGCTACTGTGTGAGGTGTTGTGGGTGTGTCTGGTCCTTGCCCTTGGGGAGTTTATTATCAAACTGGGGAGACCAGAACCAGATAGAGAGCCAGGGCCCTGGAGAGGAGAAGAGGGAGAGGGCGTGAGAGTCTCTCTGGGGCTTTCGTGCCCCAGAATGCTGCACATGGCACCGAGCTTGCCTGGCGGGCTCAGAATCACCCTCCCACTCTCATCACTGATGAAGTCAGTATTGAGTGGGTAGCAGCGTGTGGCAAGGGACACACAGATACATTTTGGCTGGGGAGTCAGGACGCTTGCATAAAAAAGATAACCAAAGGTACAGAAGTCCCTCTAGCAGCTAGTGGCAGAGGAGGGAAAAGGAGAGGAGGGAGAGCCCCAGGCTGAGGTCTTGGGGAAAGGCGTGAGAGAATGGTGGCCAGGCCTAAGGAAGGGCAGGATTTAGACAGAAGCAGAGCTGTCTGTGAGGCATTCCAAGTTTCTGCTTATTGATGGCCTTTAATTATCCATTTTCTCATAAAGCGTGGAAGAGCATGAGAGCTTTCTGCTCTCAACACTACATTCTGTTTTCCTGTCTGGTGGGAACAGCATTGTACAACCAAACCCTCCTCGCTGATTTCTCTTGTTTTTGCAGAACTGGTTTTGTTGTGATTTTTCAGGCCCTAAATCATTTACAGTGAATGTCTAAGGGTTAATATGACCCAAGGAGGGATGAGTGTGGGGGAGGCAGGGAAGAGAGGGGGGAGGGAGAGCCTGAGCCCATCCAGATGTGGGCAGATGAGAGAGAGAGGGACGGACAAAACTCCCCAAGAGCTCTTGAGCCCCTCATATTATCAAAGTGAAACCAGATTTGTATCCTAGCCCTATCCTTATTCCTGTCTCTATCTCTGTATTTGTAGAGTTCAGGGCTTTAAGGATGTGGATGGCGTCTAGGGAAATTACAACAAACAAATCACTGAGGGAGGGTGACAACCTCAAAGACATTGTGATTCACTTGTTTAGTGTTTCAGAAGCTTCATAGGAATTGAGCAATTCAGATTAAATTTAAAGAAGGGAGGCCGACTAGAGAGAAAGGAAAGTTGGAGACAGTGCACTGCAGAAGTTGAAGGTGGAAGTAAATTCTGCTGTTTTAGCTGGGCCAGGTACTCTTCCAGACAGGTGGGCAGCTGTGGGATGTCAATACAATGGGAGAATTATTGACAACTTCCTTAGGTGGCTTCAGGGCGCGAAATGCCCAGTGTGGGCAAAGCAGACTCTTGGCTATATTGATATTGGGGCTTCACCAAAATTATCTGCTATTAAATACTTTCCAGGGACCTGTTGCCTCTGGATGACAAGTGTTAGATAATTTTTATTAACTCAGTCCTCGATAGAGAAAGCAGAAAGGTGAGACAGTGGAGACAGAAAAGATCATGTGTGTCTCAGGATTAACTGGAGAAATAGGGAAGATAAAGAGAGAAGTGGAGAGGAAGCGTAAGTCTTAGGATAAAGTATAAAAAGGAAATTATTGAAAATACTATGACCAGATTGGAAGGAGTGGAAGTGTAAGTTACAGGGCATAAGGAGACTTCATTCTACTATCTCAAACCTCTTTGGGGACTTTTTTTGGGTAATTAGATTGGCAGCAGGTTTTTGAACAGGTGAATCACTTTGAAAAATTCACCCTTTCACACTTGGGTTTTTCCATGTTCTTGACTCACAAGCCTAAGCTTACCATGCCAGTTGCACAGAGTCTCTCTGGAAAGCAGGATGCCATCAGCACATCTGGCAGTAGGAGACACTGGGAATGGGAATATATGTATGCGACTTCTGGGGCTTTTTCAAATTGTATGTTCACATGCATATATACACATATATGTAAACCTATATGAAATCTGTCAAATCTTTCAAAAAATTTGAAAGAATTAGCATTATAAAGCCATAAAGAAATCTCTGAAGGGAGTTTAAAGAAGAGAAAGATGTGGAGAAGCCTGAATATATCACTCTGTAGCAACCCAGTCATCCACATAACTGCAGAAACCTGATAAATCTCTTGTGAACTAAACTTCCTCCTCCCTGACGGTTCTTTTTGGAAACGTTGACTCTGCCTTGCATATTAAAATATTGCACTGAAAAGACCCGGCATGGAGATATCGATCCCACTTATGGGCAAGGAGACATCTCAACTTGTCTTCCAGCTGCTGCTCAAAGATTGCAGCTGGCAATCCCTGCTGCTCACGTTTGTGTATTTAACCAAGCCCTTTCCACGGCCAGGCCAGGCTCCAGGGGTTCTGGGTCACATCTTCCATCTGCTGCCATTTACCTTTAATCATACTAATAACAGTTACCACTATAATTCTAGAGCATGTATTATATGCCAGGAACTTTGAATTTGTAACCTTTAACCCTCATAACAACTCTGCAAAGGAAGTTTTTTTCAGCTCTAATTTGTAAGCAAGGAAGCAGGTTGAGAGACAGGGTAACCTGGCTAGAACCACACAGCTGTGGAGTGGGGGAGCCAGGATTTGAACTAGGTCCTGTGTGATTCACATCACACGAACCTTGTTCTTCCTGGTGTACAGAATGTTTTGAGTCCATGTCTGTTCCAGATGTGCCACAATTCCAAATGTGCCACGATTCCAGATGTGGCATAAAAGGGGCCTGGAGAGGGAAAGATGTTCTAGTGTCTGAGACCACAGGAGTGAGCAAGGAAAGCCTTCCCTCCCTGGGTCTGGAGGACTCGCCTTGGGCTTTGTGCTCCCTTGGCCCTGTGCACTATTAGAGGCGACCCGATGGGCAGCCTGCTGGGTGTCCCTGGGACTTGTGGCTCTGCCTGCTCTCGGGACCAGCTCTAAAATGTTTTGACCTTTCCAGTGGAGATTCCACACAGAATTTGATTTTTCCCAGGGTTGGCTGTAAAGACTTAGAAAGTGACATCTCCTATCTGGGAAGATGTAGTACTGGGGGGTCCCCCTGAGCAGCAGCAGAAATCTTATAAGATGACATTTGGGGCTAACGTGGAAATAACCAAAAAACTGATGAGTATGCTTGGCCTGAGAACTCACAAAGGGTATTTGGCTATCTGAGGTCGAGAAAGAAAGGGCAGCTCTGATTCATCTTAGGATTTTGTGCTTTGTCCTGGTGATGCTATGGAAACACTCATGAGCGCACATGCCCAGGCTCATGCCAGGCCGATGTGAAGACGGGCTGAGTGTGCCTCCATTCTGGGCTCAGAGCCAGGAGAGAGAAGCCTGGTAAAGTAACATGGGAAGTGTCTCGGTCCCTTCTGGACTCACTTAAAAAGCCCAAGACCCATTTAATATTTCAATTACAAGACTTATCTCTTCAGTTGTAAGACTTATTTCTATTGATGGTGTTTTGTAAACTGGAGTCTAGGAAAATCTGGCTGGAGGAATTCTCACTGTAGTAGAGAGCAGACTACTACCTGTTCTGGTTTTCAACAGTATCTTAATTTTCCTGACCATTTATTAACTGTCTGCCACGCCAGAGTTCTTAGATCAGGACTGCCCTGAGTACCAGACAGTGGGCTACAGTCATGCAGGGCGGGAGGGGTTTCCTTCAGCTGAGGGCAGAAAGTGGGCCCGGACTCGCAAGAGCCAGCCCGCGTGGGGAGCGCCAGCTCTCTGTGCGTCAGTGCGGTCCAGGCTGGGGCGCCCAAGGCAAGGCAGCCGTGGAGCTGGGAGCCTGAACCTGGCTTTGGACTCTGCCCCTATCATATCCATTGCAGTAGTCAGGCCAAGGGACCTGGCCCCAGCCAGAGAACAAGTGCTCGTCGTAGAATGAGTTGTGAAGCCAGGCAGAGAGCCAGGTTTGTAGAATGACTTTGTATTGATGAAGAAGGGAGGTTTATACCTTGCCTTGGCCTCCATCATGATGAGAGTGCTACAGAAAGGTAGGGATGACACCAGGCCACTCTGGCAGACAGCCATGAAGCTTGTCATCTTCCACCCCAAGTACATAGGCCAGCAAACCCTCAGGTATCCTTTTTGAGGCATGAGTGGGTGAGCCAAGGACTGAGTAGAGGTCCATTCAGTAGCCAGGTATGTCCTGGACTTGTGCTGCCCCAGGGACACGGTGCGCCTGGCAGAGATCTGAACCAAGCTGTGATGTGGCAGCTGAAGGGACTTACAGTCAGCCAGTCCGGGCAGATTTTAAACTCTGGTGTTTCTAGTGCCTTGACTAGTGTGAGAAATTTGGAACTCAATCTCATTGCTATTTATGGTCATGGTTATTTAGTTTCAGGAAGACATCAGATATGCAGATCCCTAGAGAGCCACATCCCAATGGACATCTTTCATAGTAATGACATTTTCATCTGGGTACGTGACTGCCTGGAATAAAGAGCTCCAGTTTTCCTTGTAGCTGAGGGTGGTTGTATGACTAAGTCCTAGCTGGTGAGAGGCAATACCTGCGACTTCCAGGTTGTGCCCTTGAAGGAAAAGTCATGCTGCCTCTTTCCCTTTCCTGCGTCTCTCCTGCATGGAGCCAGCAGCCGTGCGGGAGCTGTTTCGGCTGGTGCAGACCAGGGACCCCTTGGCTGGGGAGCAGCAGTGCAGAGGGTCCTGGGGCCACTGATGGCTGGCGGAGGCTTTCGTGGGGGAAATAATAAGTGACTCCTGGGTAAGCCCTGTTGTGAGCCCCGTTGTTTTGGTCTCTGTCAGCCATAGCTCTGTGTATAACTTGAGTTCTACTTATTGGGAGCTTAGATCTTCGAAAACAAAAAACGAAAATGAAAAAGTAGAAAAACGAAAACAAAACAGAAGATAGTAGTAGGATAAGATGGCCAAATTCAAATTACACCAAGGCCCAAGGGGTTACCTCCAGAAAAAGAATGATTGGGGCATGTGGTGCCCCTCAGTGGTGGTGAGTACAGCACAGACAGCAGAGTGCGGGGCTGGGGGACAGCCTCACTTCTGAGGTAACTAATAATCAATTTCAGTGACAGCGAGTCAGTGAAGCCGTCGATTCTCCTCTGAACCCCACCTATGCCTGTGTCTGTTGTCCTGTGAGAGCCCGTTGTAACTTATCTGAGGAGCTGGGCCTTACCCTGAGCTTAATGAAAGACAGCATGCATGTCCAGAAGCATTCTGCTCAGGTAACTCTTTCTCCACATTAGGATGGAAGCTACTTTTTTTTTTTTTTTTTTTTTTTATCATGGTAAGATACGTGGTAACTTGCCATCGTAACCATTTTAAAATGTGCATTTCAGTGGCATTAAGCCTATTCACATTGTTGTGCAGCCATCCCCACCACCCGCCTCCAGACTTAACCAAACTGAAACTCTGTCCCCTTTAAACACTAATTTCCCATTTCTCCTCCCCCCGCAACCACTGTTCTACTACCTGTCTGTGAATTTGTCTCCTCCAAGAACGTCATGCAAGTGGAATCCTACAGCATTTGTCCTTTTGCTGTTGACAGCTGCTTTGGCTGGGTGCTGGAGAGACCAGCGAACGGTTTGCTCGTGGGAAGGAGCCAGGCACCGTGTCCACTGGGTCGGGAGGACTCCAGACAGGGCTTCTCGCGGTCCTCCCTGCAGGGCGTGGCAGCGCTGTGTGAACATGGCTTCCATCATTTTATCTTTTAATTTTCCTTACTGGGAGGTGAAGAAAATGGTGTCTGCCTTCTTTATTTGGAGGCACACAGGTGTAGAACATAAATAAGATAGTTGGAATATACTTGACAAAATATTAAATATTAACTATCTCAGGAAAGCTAAATAATTATAGGATCTTGCCAAGCTCCACCATGATAATTTCACTTTTCAGCCATCCTTGGACATTTCTCTTCCCTTGCTGCCAGCCTGCTCCCTGCTCCCAAAATACTGGGTAGAAGTTCTTTAGAATGCAAGAAAAAGTAAGACTTCACCTTTCTCCCTAGTGACACTCCTGAGGCCTCTTCTCTGACTAGAGATATTTCCTACATAAAATTCAACGACAGGTCTCCCCTGTGGATTTGTCTTCCTTCAGCTTCTCCATTTAAAAATCTTGGGTTCTTCCTGACAAAAGGAGGCTTAGTCATCTGACCCCAGTGACAGGTCCTACTTAAAAGACAAACAATGAAATCCTGCGTCCCACTGCAGCCACGTGCTGCAGAGGCTGGTCAGGGTGGGAGCAAGGGATGGCACACCTGGAAAGGCAACCCTGGGACCCCAGATCACCTGGTGGTGAATCAAGGGATGGGCAGTCAGAAAGCAGAACCTGCTAGGTTATAAAAAGAACTCACCCCAAAAGTACAGAGTGACTTCCTTCCTGCAAACTCGGAGCCTGCCTGCTCCCTGCCCATTTATTACAGTCAGGGCTGTGTGTCCAGCATCCTGGCGGTCACTTAAGCAGGGACAATGAGGTGTCAGAGGGAGATGACTTCTCACCTGAGCCATCATGGGTCAGTGAAGGGCCCAGGACTGGGCTCAGGCATGATAGCCACGTGAGGTGATGCACTGCTAATGAGGAGTCCTGTGTTGGAACTGTAACTGCATTGCCCTGGGGGTTGCCTAGGACAGGATCCTGGGCTCCAGGGCAGAAGGCACTGAAGTTTACCAGGCGGTTTTATACACAGGGGGAAACGAAGGCCTAGAAGGCCCCCTTCTCACGTGGCTCCTACCCCATTTGCCTCCTTCCTTCTCTCGGTTCCAGAAGCGCAGGATGTCTGATCGGGAGCGTAGCGTACTTACTGCTTTATGCTGTTTTCTCACAGTTTCATCTCTCAACCTTGTCTTGCCAGTGAGACAGAAGCTCCCCACAGGACAGGGGCAGGTGGATGCTTCGCAGTTGTCATACTGATGTTGACAAAGCTCCCCAAAGTGGGGTGTTCCCTCAGGCCTGCTTCCTGAGGCAGCTATGTGCTCTCAAAGGATTCCATCCTGCCTTCCTGGGGTACAGTGCAATCTGTCTCTGTTTATTGAGTTATCAGGAGATGAAGGATTTTTTCACTCGGTGAATCCTGTGGCATTATGGGAAGACTATTCTAATGCAGACATAATTTGTTCACCTGCAGTCACCCAGGCACACACATGCGTGAGCACACAGGCACCGTCACTCCGCTGATGTGTGATGGGCTTTGTTGTGCGTGGAGAGCGTGGAGCATGAAGACACGTTTTCTATGGTGGCAGTTCCCTTGGTGGTAAGATGGCTTTGCTTGCAGGCACGGGAGTGAGAGGGTTAGTGCTCTTCAGCCTCTTAGCGATCACGAAGTATAACACCTGCTCCCCACAGGTGGAGAGACTGCAACCCAGGGAGCTTAAGAGGCCAACTAGCTTTGGGACATAGACAAACAATTTGATTGTACTTCAGTTTCCTTATCTGCAAAAAAAAAAATAAAAAAAATAAAAAATTCCCCTAAAGGATCTGTAAGGACTTTTTCAAAATTCTAGACTCAGTGAGTTTTTATTGTTATTTTCTATCCATTCTTTGGCCTTTGTAGAACTGACTAGAATAACTCAATTTTTCATTAAGTCCATTTTTCTTATGTAAAGACCTAATCAGTTTTAGACACTCGTGGCACTTGGGCTTATGGTTCATGTGAAAGCACTATAAGGGTCCTTGGGTTGCTGAGAGGAGAAACTGGCCACCTCCTAGAAGACATCACCAACTCAAAACTAGGGCATCTTCTTGCCTAGAGAAAAGGGTCATTTAGACTGGTTCAGACTTACCCACAGGTGGGAGGATGAGCCACACATCATGGAAAGCCATTTTAGGGGGTGCTTTTCTCCTGCTTTGAAAAGTCTAATTATGTTCCATGCTTAAAAGAGGAATATTTTTGCATTTGAAGATTTTCTCTCTTAAACTTTGAGCAAGTTATTTAACTTCTCTTTCTTTACATGCCTCCTCCACAGATCCCCAATGACTCTCATTTTTGATTAATGTTGTAATGTGTTTTTCCATGAAGAGTAAAGATTAAAAAAAATGGATGGACACAGCAAGAGAGAATCAGACAAACCTAAGTTCGAGTGAAAGAAGACAAAAGAGTGTGTTCATTAGAACTCCATTTCTTTAAGCTAAAAGTGGACTAAGGTATTTTTTACATAAGTGGTAAAACCATGAAGAAAAGTCAGAAAATGATTATAGCAACAGTGAAGGTACTGACGTTCACCAGGAGGGGGTGGGTTAGGATGGGAGGAACATGCGGGGATGGCTTCTGGGCGGCTGGCAGGGTTCTGTTTCCTGATCTGGAGGGCAGTTACGTGAGGGTTTGCTTTATTATTCATTAAACTGTAAAAGTATGTTGTATGTACTTTGCTAAAGGTATGTTACATTTCACAAAAATAGAACAAAGTGATAATGGAAATCAGAAAAATAAAACCTGGTAGCTTAAAAATTACAGATAAATATGGTGGATTGAATGCTATCTTCCAAAACCACACTAAAATAACGGTAAAGGAATCATAAAAATGTGTAAACCATAAAGACCAAATGAACGGGAAGGAAGACAATGGCAACTGCATATATGCTCGTATGTGTGTGTGTGTGTATGCATGTTTAGATATGTATATTTTGAGGGCTAGGTTTTTATCAGTTCTTTTTTGTATTTGAAGTACTCTTTGATGACGACTTGGCCTTGATTCTTTGCTGTGGTGCTTAACAATCACACACTGCAGCCGGTTGCTTTACAGGGCTTTGCTTTCCTGGTGATTTTGCAGAGGCCTGTCCTTTCCATTAGTTTCCTGTTATGATCACCCTTGATTGATCTGATGTGGTGGTCAACAGACAGTTCCCTGACCAGGCTCTTCTACGTAGACTCAGGGGAGCTGGATGCAAGTATACACGAATGCCATGGGCTAGGCCACTGTGGATGAGGGTGGTCTTTGGCTCTTAAAGCAGCGTTAATGTCCATCCCCCCAGCAGCAGTGCCTTCCCTGGCCATGGTGGTGGGTTAAGGTTGGCGCCGAGCCCTGCAGTCACTGGAGAAGCTCTGCCTCCGCGGGGCCTGGTGGTGCTGGGAAGGCTGGGCTATAGACCCGTGAGCAGGACGGGCTTTGCGTGCGCCGTCCTGAGCCGTAGTGGGGTCATCAAGATACGATTAAACTTGCAACTCACAGGCCCCAAAAGGCTGGGAAATTAGTGGTATTGGGTATTTTTGGAAGTGAGGGTGAAAATGGGCTAAAAACTAGAGACTTGGTTCAAAGTCTATATTTTTGAAAAATGCTAAGAGTGGATGTAAGGTGCTTTCACCACAAGAATGATAACTGTGTAGAGGTAATATGCATGTTAATTAGCTAGATTTAGTCTTTCCACAATGTAAATATGCTTCAAAATATGTTGTACAGAGTAAATACATGCAATTTTATCTGTCAGTTAAATTAAAAATAAGTAATTAGATCTCACACCCCCCACTCCCATTCTTAGCGGCCGATTCCCTTCCCCACTTCAGCTGAAGATTGGAGGGTTGTCCTTGAATAAGGACAAAGCAGAAGCTGTGTCACGGGGGTGCTGCTGGCACAACTGGCAGCAGCACAGTAGGGGTGAACACAGGCTGAGACTCCTGGGTTGTCCCCCACCTCACTCTCAGTGTGCTGGGCCCTAGACCTCTGCATTCCAGGCGGGAGATTTGAACGTCCTCCCCTGCAGAGTGGATCAGCCTAAAGAAAGCCCTAAAGCTGCACCAGGTTGTCCAACAGAACAATCCAGCCATGACGCTGTATAGCAAAGCCTAGTGGACACGGCACACCTGCCGCTCAGGGTGTGCTGTCAGTTTGTGGTGTTTCACTCCTAAATATGATCAGTCAGTTAAGGATCACTAAATACCTGAGGAAGGGCCTCTAAAATGAAAATAGAAACCAAAGCAAACAAGCAAAGGATGCCTATTTAAAACAATATACATGAAGAAAACTTATAAAACCCAACATAATTTTCTGTCTTAAGAGAGAAGAGAGAAGACATTACATTCCTGAAACAGAAGTTGATTGCCATGTAAAAGGAAAAATTTTGAAAATTGAAAATTAAAAAATGTGATAGTTGAGGGCTATGAATAGTTGGAAAATAAAATCAAAGTATCTCCAGGAAAGAAGGGCGAAAAATTCAGAGATAGAAATTAGGGGGAAAATATGACAATTAGACAACTAGTGCAAGATGTCCAGGATGTGAATACGAGGAGTTCCAGAAGGAGAGAACTGATAAAACAGGAGAGGAAATGATCGAGACAGTTCTAGTACATCTCCTGAGATTAGTATCCAGAGTGAAAGCGCTCATTTAGTGCCCACACAAATGGATGAAATACGCTTATACTGAGGGTATATATATCATTGAGAAATTTCAGAAAAGCAGGAACAATTGAATGATCTTACAGGTTTCTAGAAAGAAAAAGTATATCACTTTGTTAAATCATTCTGACTGAACAGCAGCCTGGGAAGTGAGAAGGGAGTGGCACGCTGTCCTCACCACTCTGAAGGAGAAGGGTTTCCAGTCGACAATTTAATATCCAGCCAAACTATCACTGGAGCAAGAAGGCAGAACAGAGACATTTTTTAGATAGCTAAAAATCTAAAACAAACAAAGAAAAAAAACAACTTAGCCCTCATGCACAGGGTATATGAAAGGTGACCCTTCATAGTCATGATAATGTGAATACAGGACAGTGATCTAAAATAAATCATGATATAGCTATTTGAGAGGATGGGGGAGAGGTGAAAGTGACCTACATTCTTACCTTCTGTGATGGGGGAAAAATGAAAAATCACTAAGAGGCTGTATAAGCATATTTAAACACATGGAATTAAGTACCAAAAGAAACAGCTAAGGAATCAAAAGAGGTTGTTGTTGGATGGGGGAAGCGATGGAGGTAAGAAGAGAACTGTGATTTTTTTCCTGCAATGAGCCTTTTAGAACTATTTGACTCTTCAAATTAAGTGTATGTGTAGCAGACAAAAATAAAAACTGGAAAAATTAATAACTTATTACCAATAAGTGGTTGTCTCCCTTGGAATTATTTCACATAAATAAAATAAGTCTTAGTTATCCATTCATTTATTCCACAAATCTTGTTTGGAGCATTTGTTACGTGCTGGGCATTGAGGCAATTTCCTTTTTCAGTGGTTCCCCTTATTTTCATCGCTCCTGTTCTGGACCATCCTCCTGTGACCCTAAGTTTAAGGAGCAGGTACCACCTGTCCTGTATGCCTCTCTCCCTAGATTTCTGCTGGGTGTGGCTGTGGCCCCAATGTGGTGTCAGGGAAGTCTCTGTTAATGCTTCCTTCCTGCTGTCCCATGGCAGGTTGGCAGGGGAGGTACACTTCGCTTTTACGTCGAAAGTAGAGGAAGCATGCCCTACTCACGAAGCCCTAGCCCGCACAGTTTACGGCTCACGTGCTTAGCACAGTGGCTGGCACACAGCAGATACCAGGGGGTGAATGAAGATGGCAGTTGTGCATGTGCTTGCTGCTGTTTCCTGCCTCTCCTTCTCAGTAGGACTGTACACCCACCTTCCTGCACCCTTGGAGCCTAGGCAGAAGGGGCCGTTGGGAGGGCCTGGTGCAGCCTTCCAGACCCTCACATACGTATGCTTTTACCACCTGAAATCTATTTGACATCTGATACTTTGAGTCTTTGAAGGATATTTGGAAATTAAGGAAAGTACAGATGCCCCTAAGAGGAAAAATACCATGATCCATTATCACGGTAATTTCCAATCTGGACTTCCCACACCCCAGTGTCTCATAACGGGCATAATGGTGGCCAGAGAGCTCTTTTTAATATTTCAAAACACCTAATGGAAATTGCCCATTTATTCAAGATAAGGCTGCAAAGAATAGCAGAAATGTCAAATTTCTTTGCTTTCAACTGAAAGAGTATCTGTCTACTCGGTGTGGTGGCCCCGTTTACCCCATGCTGATTAGGTGCTGGGGTGGTAGCCATCTATCTTTGATAAGCATAAGAAAAGGGGGAGATAATAATTACAGGTACAGTTTACTTGGCTAAAACCTTGCCAAAGGCAGTGTTGGCATGGTGGCACAGGAAAGGGTCTTAGGAGTGCAGAGACGGGGGCGCTGTGTAGAAGGCAAGAGGTCCAGATGGGGCGGAGCAGGGAGTGCCAAGCACGGTGTGAGGGCACGAAGGGCAGTTGGGCCAGCCTGCCCGGTCGTTTTGCTGAGGACTGGCCAGGGGAGCCAGTGTTGCTGTGCCAGGGGCACAGCCTGTCACCTCTTCACGCAACACAGACCTGTCCTGGAGCCTGGTGGCAGTAGAGATAAATGCTCCAGCATGGCAAATGAGTCCAGAGGGAATGGGAGCCTCAAGCCATGAAAAATGATGGGGACTGTGGCCTACTTTCTTGCTTTGTAAAGTCACTTGCACTTTCTGGGACACAGCCAGGCTGATGCCCACCGTGGCGGGAGGTGTGAGGACGCCAGTTGCCGAACAAAGGCGCTCTCTGGCCTCCGGCGCTTCCGGCCTTTGAGCCTAGACTAAAGAAAGCGAAGCCGGAGACTGTGCCACACGTTGCTAGCCTGCTTCCCTCTCTGGTGACTCGGGGGCAGAAAGGGCTGTTGAGGACATTTGTGTCTTGTTTTGAAGGAGTGATGTGTGGAAGCTGAAGCCCTCAATAAATACCTCCTGACCTCCACGGTACTTAAAACGGCTGCCACCGAGTTTGGTTCTTAAATGTTCTCTGTTTGTTTCGATATGTTCTAATTTTGTGTTTCCGATCAGATTTAAGGTCACTGGTGTCAGTTTATTTACACATAAGCCTCAGTCTTCTCATCTGCAAAATGAGGATGAGAATGGCTGATGTGCAGGGTCACTGTGTTAGGGGCTCAGGTTTAGTTTTGGGTCTAAATCATCCCATCTGCCCTTCTTCCCTTCCAGGGCCTCTCAGGACAGACCTTACTTCCAGACAACATCCAAAGGGGAAAGAGCCCTTTCTAAAGGAGCCGCAAAAGCACCCTCCCGTTTCAGCCCACCCGTGCCGCCTGGATGAGGGTGCCGGCTTCACGTCTGTGGGGGCGAGCCCCGCCCGCGTGCTTCCCCCGTGGAGGTGGCGCGTGCAAGAGAAAGTTGGGGGGAAGAACGAGGAAAGCTCACAGAGGGAAATGAATGGTCCACTCTTTTTATCAGCCGCAAAACGAAAAAAGAATGAGGAGGGCATGTCTTTGAGGCACAGTGACACTGCCCATTGAATGTTTCTGGGTGTAACTAACTGCAGTAGCTACTCCCCCTCTGAGGAGACCTGGAATGGGCGGAGAGAGGAAAGGAATGCCTCCAGCAGTGGGTGAGGGACACAGGCGGGCTGGGGGAGAGACTGTCTTCTGAACAAGGAGAGTTGGAGATGATGAATGTAAGACCCTGGCACACTGCCTGGCCTATGCCGTGCTGTTGTCAGTAGTGGCTTTGCCATTCCCAGAGTTGACATCCTTGCCATAAGCACAGAACTTGGCTGAGGTGAAATTTCCTTGTTGAGGTGCTTTTGTGGACCACTTCATTGAGAATTGGCACAAAGAAATGGCCTTCTGGAGCATCTTCATTAAAATGGAAACGATTTCTGCCCCTCATTTGCCCATGAGCCTGGAAAGCCCATGGATATGCCTTCCCTATTAAAAATAGTACCATGGAAGTTTGTGTAATGCTTTCAAGTTTAGAATGCATTTCCTCCTCAAATGTCATTTGAGCCTAGTAACCTTGTGCAGTGGGCAGTATTAGTAATAGAATTCTCATCTTAAAGGTCAGGATGCTGAAATGGCTTGGGCGCCATGACGAGTTCATGCAGTGAGTCAGTGGACAAGGCAGTCTTTGGACGCCACATCCAGTGCTCCTTTTCTGGTCATCTGTCATACTTCTGCCCTGCTGTTGATAGCCTAGAAATAAGACTTGTTACCTGTCTTATCAGCCCTTGATGGCAGACACCATGCACAGCCTTTTCTGTTTCTAAGGCGGGTAAGGAAAATGGCTTTCAGCTCGTGAAGGTTCACAGAAAAATGGGATCGAGAAATGTCATCAAGCATTGTCCAGGTGCTGGAGAGTTTGGCAAGTGAGCTCACCATTGCTGAGTCAGGCCCTGCCTCCCCGCGCCCTGGTTTTCGGTGGATTTTTCAATGGCTCTCGTGGCTGCGTGTTTCCCTTGGCCTCTGAGGCATCCCAGCGACGACGATGGCTTGTCGGGGTCTCAGCCCAGTACAGAGCAGGGCTGCTTATGGCTGAGCTCAAACATGACAGGAGCCACCTGTGTCCGAGGCTGGCCTCTCCTGGGCTGCGGCCTGCAACCCAGCTGGAGTAATATAGGTTTCTGTCACTATGTGTAGCACGTATCAAAAGTAATGTCTGTTTCTTTAGGTTTGGTTGAGTCATTGGAAAGCTAAGCTGTCTACTACCCTGCCATGTTCCACAGGCAGCTCAGCTCTCGTTCTGTCTCCCGGGCCTGGGGTGACCCTCTCCCCTCTCTCTGGCCATCTTAGTCCTCCTTGCTGGCAAGGCCCTGCTCCTTCCTTGGAGTTTCTACCCCCAGAACGCACATGACCATATTGTTTGTCACCATGCTGGGGCTTTATTAAACACCCCCTTGTGCCATTTTGTGGGTGTTTCATAGGCAGTGACCTCGACTGCATTCTTTGGGGCCAGACAATGGGTCTGCTTTCTTTCCTCTTTCTCAAAGTGCCTGGCTGTGCTGGGAACAAGTGAAGGGCTGACAGATTCATTTAATGAAACGTAGTGAAGGGTCCAAGAAAACCTGGACACACCCGGGAGCCCGGGACTGGGCTTGTTACCAGGGCAGATCCCTCAGGCCTCTCTGAGCTGCTCGGTCCTTATCTGTAAAATGAAAGAGTGGGGCTGGATGATCGCTAAGGTCTGTTCCAAATCCAGAGTTCTATGACTAATTTTATAGATTAATCAAGAGAGATGTTTGTTGCTTTTACCTGTCTATGTAAGCACTCCCCATGTGGCGGCCTGTTTAGCAGTCTTTGGCATATCACTTGCTCCTGTGATTTGCCTGTGTGCAACTTAAAAAAAATTATCTTCTTATCTCAGAGAGGAAGGTCATAAAGGAGAGTGAGGGAGTTTTGAGTAGTGTTTAGAAGCAGAGGTTTGGGAGTCAAGACAAATCAGGGTTTAAACCTTAGCCCCACTCACTAGTTGTGTGACCTTGAGCAAGTTACCTTATTAAGCACCGCCTTTTTCGTCAGAAACATGGGTTAATAGTGCTAATCTCACCGACAGTGGAGCAATAAGTGAGATAATACGTGTGCGGTGCACACAGTTTCCAGCTCAATGAATAGTGGTGCCAATCGTAATTATAACGAGATGCGGGAAGCAAAGGCGCGTGTCTTCTGGTCATTTGGTAAGCATTTTCTGATTTGTAAACTATTGGTTGTATTTTAAGACAATGCCTTTATCATTTTAATAAGCAGTGTAATGATTTGAGAAAAAACATTCCAGTTCTAATAAGAACACTAGCAATACTAATTATGGACATGATAGCATTTTGAGTTCCATGATTTATGGAATTGGGAGAGACTTACGAAAACATGGGCTGACTCTCTAGAGTCTCAGGTTTCTGGTGAGTGATTCAAACAGACTACCTGTGTTTCCTGCCTGTGCAAATAAAATCAGTGTAAACCTGTACTTGTTAACTAAATTGTGAAGAGCCGAACAAATTCAGTGATAAGAAACTTTTAATGAGACTCTTTGTTCTTGAAGTGATTTGCTTAAGGAGAGACTCTCCGGCTTGTCCCTGAACTACCCAAAACAACAGACCCACTGTTGTACCTGCTTTTCTTTTTTCCAGCTGCTCTGGGTTCCAGTAACTGAAGCCTTCTCAAGTATTAAGGTTGGAGGGTGGCTCAGTGATCTAAGCAGTGAAGACTAAAGAAAGACTTTGGCTCTGAGTCAAAATGTTCTAACTGCCTTGCTCTGAGGTGCTGAGAAAATCACTTACTGACCTTGGGTGTCTCATTCTTACCACTGAAAAAAGGTATGATGGGATGGTGAACATAACCAAGCTGTAGAGTGAAACTGGGACGAACATAGCCTGACTTTAGTGAGGAAATAGAACTTTAGATGATCTTTTTCTGTCTAAGTGAAAATCCATGTAGAGTGAATGTTACCTTTCCAGCAACTTCTGGACAGAGTCCAGGGGTGTGTGTGTGTGTGTGTGTGTGTGTGTGTGTGTGTCTGTGTGTGAGCCTGAAGCTCAAGTACTTGTAAAGATTTCCAGCACACAACGTCTTTAAATAATAGAGAAATAGTTTGATCAAAATAATGTCATTTCATCAGTGGTAGGTGAGCTAGCCTTAGACTAGGACTTCCAGATCTCCTGTGTCTTGTCTTGATAATTTACATTTACCTGAGTTTGAACATTGACTCTCAGAGTCAGAAAGGGCACATAGCTAGTAAAGTGATAGCTTTTGATAAAACAGGACAGGGTGAAACTTCAAAGATGTCTCTTTTATCCATCAGTCCCGTTAGTGCTCCAGTGATTTCTCAGAGATTGATTATTTCTAGGGAAATTTGTTACATCAGCTCTCAGTTTTGCAGTCCCGTTAGGCCCAGTAAACCTTCTACACTGCTGGGATCTGGGGCTTTTGTGCCATTTTACCCACATTCCTCTGGCTTGTTCCTCCTCAGTAGCCCTGGTCAGGAGCAGAGAGATGCCTCCACCCCCTGCCTGCCTGTGGGATTCTCACTCACACCCATTTGGAAGGCAGGAGAAACTTGAACAGAATGGGCAGGCAGCATGTGCTCAGGTTATCTGTACATTGGCTGATCAGTTCTTCATATGGCTTTGTATATTTATTTGGGATTTTCATGGTGGGTAGGCCCACTGTCTCTATTTAAAATGCCTCTAAATTAGAAGTGAGATATTTAAGGAGTTTCAAAAATGAGGGGAAGAAAGGACTTCTCATGAAGTTTCTTTCTTTGTCTAGAATGGTGGTCAAAGGAGTTTGCCAGTTGTTAACCATGTAAATAACCTTCTTGCAGTCTCAGGTTTGTTATGTGTGCAATGGCAATAGTAGTGGGATTGTTAGGAGAATGAAATGGGTTGGTATTTGTTAAATGCTTAGCACTGTGCCTGCCTGACACCACAGAAGGCGTTCAATAAAAGTTAGCTAGAATTATGTTAACTATTCTAAGGGAAAGGATTAGTAGGCATGTTGGAACTGATATTAAGGAATGAGACCCGTCTTGGGAAAAATGGGGATCAGGGAGAACAGTAATCAGCAAGCTTCTGAGTCTGGGAGTAAGGACATGAGCAAGGCGTGAGCAGGCACTGTACGTAAGTGCCTGCATCTTCCTTGGCACAGAAATAATCTCCATCAGACATAGAGAAAAAAGACCCATGCATTTTCAAGACTATGTGAGCAAGGTACAAAATGTCAATAATACTCAAGCTTTTAATATCACTCTTAGTTATTTCATTCATTGTTTCATTCATTGAACCCACATTTATCATCAAACCTGTGCTGTTCCTTAGTGTTGTAGTAAGCATGATCCACTCTTTACCCTTAAGAAAGCTGATGGAGTAGGCAGGTAATTAACTAGACAATTACATAACAAGTTCCTAAATGATCCAGAGGAATGAAGTGCACTGGGAAGGATTTTGGAGGGAGTTGATGTCTGAGATTGGATCAGTAAGAATTATCTAGTGAGGAGAGAAGCGTGTCCCAGGTAGAGCTTGCTGTGTGTGCAAAGGCATGGGTGACAGAGCACTGTGTGTGACAGATCCTTGTCTGCCAATTCTAACATCTGAGTCGTCTCACTGCCAGTCTCCATACCATTCTCGTAAGTATGGGCAATACTTTCATATGTCTAGTAATTTTGGATGTGTTCTGGACATTGTTGATATATTATAGAGCCTATGGATTCTGTTATGGTCCTCTGAAAAGTGTTAATTTTTTATTTTAGTAGGATTTAATTTGATTGAACTTGAGTTCAAACACTAAAAACTCTGGTTCGGCCAGGATGGGCAGAGGCCGAAATCTGTGATCAATTGTGTTAATTTTCGATAGCTTGCTTGGAATCTGGCCTGTGCATGTGTAGCTCAGGAGTCAGCCAGCAATTTGAATGGCGTTTATATGCAGGATTTGGAGCTCCCCTTGTGAAGCTCTTCTTTTGAGGGTTTCTCCTTTCATTTTCCAACTGCCCCAGGTTTCTGTCTAGTTTCGAGTCCCTCTGTGTTAGTGCTAATTGGGTCTGCTCTCAAGCAGAAAGTTGTAAAACTCAGAAAACTCATCCAGCTCCCTTCTGCCAGTTTCTACCTGCCTTGGGTTGCTCTCTAGTGCATATAAATAGTTATTTTTAATTTTTTGTAAAGTAATGTTATGTTCAGATGACAGGTCCAATATAAGCTACTCTAAGATATTGGAAGCAAAACTCCCACAGTGGATATTTCAAGAATTGCAAGTAGGTCAGCGTGGTTAGAAGGTGTGTGTGGGGTGGGGTGTGGGGTGGTGTGTCTCTGTTGCAGGGGCCTGGAAGGACACACAGCTTAGAGGAAGGCAGAGGCCAGATCAAAAGCCTTCTGTGTTTTATTAAGGAATTTGAACTATATCCTGAAGGCTGTGATGGAGAGCTTTAATCAGAAGAGTGAAATGATCAACATTGTGTATTAGAAATGTTGCTTGGCGTCTGTATGAAGGATGAGCCCGAGGGGTAGGAAGGTAGTTGGGAGATTGATGAGGAAGCCGAGTTCAGCTTCCTCCTCTGTAAGAGGAAGGGTTGAACTAGCTGATCTGTAATGTCTCTGGCGGCTCTAATATTCTGATCTTCCCATTAATGCCTTCACTTGGCCTGGCCGGAGCTGAGAGTCCCTGCAAGGCTGTGTTTTGCAGAGCACGATACACAGCCCTTAGAGCCCAGGCTTTAAAAGATGCCATTAGAGCAAAATACACTCAGTGGTGTTTTATGGTTTAAGAATAGATTAAGGCAATGGGGGCACAAACAACACACATGGCTGCACTGTGGGTGGTTAAGGCCCTATGAATTTCCCCCTCTCACTTCAGACCTTCTGAACTACAACAGGCATCTGGTTATTTCATGTGATCTTACACAACCTGCTCTGAATCTGGCTTTGATTTTTATCAGTCCTCAGTCCCCAGAGAGACAGGAATGGACCTAGTAGGAGCCCAGTGGTATGGGTCCATTGCACTAGGTGAGCCCAAATTGGGAAGGGTGGGAAGATTCTCTGTCACAATCTCCTGAGGCCACAGGGAGGTGCTGATGGTGGTGTGACGGGCATGTTGTTTCCATCCTTTCCTGGTTCTGAACCAATGGGAAAGTGAGGCTCTCTGAGCCTCGGCATGTCCTGCCCTTCTGAGGCTTCCTGGAGAGCAAAGAGCTGCTGTCTGCCCTGGGATGAGTCAGAAACTGTGATGACACACTGAAAAGCCACACCTGTCCTGCTGGGCAGGGGAGCTCAGGGTCCAGTTGCTCACCTTTAGCATGACACATTTTTATGTGCTTTGCCTCAGTAGGGGCTCAGGTCTTTCAGTGCTTAAAAGGAGCTGAGTGCACCAGCTCCATGACTCGATCCTACATTCACTTCTTGAAACATCAGGTTTTAGGAGTTGGAGAGGCAGCAACGTAGTTCTCACGTGCCGTTGCTTGAGTGCGGCTGTAAACCAAGGCTTTCCTCTGGGGATTGCAGGGCTGGTGTGGCGGTTGGTGAAATACGTTCCTGGCTTTTTACTTCGGTGAATGTCATTTTACTCAGACTTGACTAAATGATATTGTCTTACATGGCCCTGAAATTTTTCCTTGATCTGTTCTCAGTCTAGAGGGTGGGTTCAAGTATTTACTGTGCACCTGGGCTTGGCCTAAGTTTTTCAAATAACTAAGTAAGGTCATTATCCTCAGGAAAACCCAGTGTAAGTACCTGCTCATGCCTCTTCCCGGGCGACATGACTCTCTGCTCTGCAGAAACGGAGCTGGTAAATGTGGTGTGTCTTTCCATAGTGGTTCTCTCTCTTCCCTTACATCGTGGTCACTGAATTGGATTTGGCCGAAATAGAAGGGAGCAGAGAACGTGCTTGTGGCCTGTGATATTCAAGTTAGGTCCCACTTGACACTTGCCAGCTTCTGTTCTGGGTTCTGGTAGAATCAGGCTATGCTCAGACCCCTATGCTATTATTTGAGGGTACTATGAGGCTTGCTCCAAGTTCGTCTCCTACTTCCTTGCCTCTGTGCCTGAAATTTCTGCCAGTGGTGTAACTCCTGGATTAGGCTTTGCCTCCAGAATTCTGTATATGAAGGCCCATCATGTTGCAAGCAGTTGATTGAGGAAGCACATTAACAGATTATGGTGTTCGGTCTGGGAACTGTGGACAGCAGACGTGGGAGGTGCGGTGAGTTTCAGGGTCGAGGAAGAGCAGGGAGAGGAGGAGGCAGGAAGCCTCCCCATTTGAGCATTGGCAGGCTCTCTGCCTGTTTCCTTCTCTCCCATATCCCCAGACTTAACCTCATATTTGGCACATTTTAAATGCTCAGGAAATGAAAGCCTCAGGTCCAGCCATGGCTAGCAGTGAAATAAATGAATCTGAGCCCTGATTTCAGCATGGCCAGGGCTGAGTCATTAAAGGATTCTTTGCATTTTTGGTTAGTGGAACTTTTGCTCTGTCTCATTCTTTTTAGTGTGGCTTCAAATGTCACCAGGGCTGTGAGGAAAGGAGATACTCCCTCTGCCCTGATTTACCTGCCGTAATTGAGATCAGAAAAACAGATCTAAAATCAGATCTGTTTTGGGAGGGAAGAGTTTGTTTTAGAAAAGGAGAAAGAGGACCTAATATATGACCGGAAGGAAGGAGAGAGGCCAGGCTGTCCTGCCACTTGGTGTTTGGTTGACTAAGCCAAGCTTGTGCAGGACTGGGTCTTGGCCCAGGGTGGAGCATATCCACTAATGAGGCAAGCGACTTCAAGAACATGACAGTAATTAGTCAGTTTTCACTGCTGTAGTGAGTCACCATCTTGAAGATGTTATGTCCCAACTGAAGAGTGAGGGAGTCGAGGGAGGAGACTCAGGCTGCTCCTCCCTGGAGAAGGCAGAGTGTATCTGAGAAGCTGGAGCCTGGCGACCATGGGCGGGGCGTGGGGGCTGAGTTCTTTTCTTCTGCCTGTGCTTTTCCTTCCTCCCTCCCGTGTGCACTGGGTAGCCAGGGGAGGGACACTGTCCATTAGAGGTCACCTGGCAGAAAGGGATGTGGCTTGTTCTGCTTACAGGTCCCTGGGTCCTAGCGAGAGCGTGCCAGCTTGCAGGGTCCCAAGGGTGGACATGGCCTTCTGTGTGGGAGTGGGGCCTGCCTCCACTGCTTGGGAGGGGTAAGTGTTCTCCTTGGAGGCAGGGAGAAGGGCTGAAAAGTCTCGGCATCTTGGACACCCCCATGTGCAGAATGCCCCATGGCGGGGGAGATGGACTCAGACCTCATGGAGCAGCATTGCAAGTGCCAGGCTGGATGCGAACGGCTTTTCCCTAGGGTGTCCCGAATGGGTGGGGAGCAAGCTGACATCTGCTCTGAAGGCCAAGGCAGGGCCGCATGACCCGTCGGAGCAACTCCTTCCGTAGCTGTCTGCCAGTGCTAGAGGTGTGTCTGATGAAACAGGGCTTGCCTTGGAGCCACATTGGCCCCAGGGAGGCTGAACTGCTGACCTTTGTTCTCAGGAGCCCTCCTCCAGCCAGCTCACAGATGGGGGCTGGAGAAAGGTGTGGGCCAAGCCCACACTGTGGCCATGGCCGAGGCTCGAGCCCGGGCTTGGGTCTCCCAGTGCTCCTCTCTGCGGTGGACACGCACAGCCTGAGGACATCCACCGGGGTGGCCCGCAGGGGAATCGCTTGGTTCTGCGGGTTCCTGATAGGGGACCTCAGGGACATCACTTAAACTCTTTGAGCCTTCTTTCTCCCCATTCCTCCTCCCTCCCTTCCTCCTTTCCTTTTCATCACAGGTGCTTTCTCAGTGCCCGTCAGGGTAGCGAGTGCTGCAAATGCAGGGAAGAGTAGCGTAGACAGGGCTGGCACAATGGCAGGAAGAGAGAAATGAGGCAGGTGATAGAATAAGTAAGATGATTTCAAATCCTGGTAAGTGCTCTGAAGCGAAGCAGGCCTCGAGGTGGGAGGGGCTGTGGCCGTGTCCGGGCGCTCTGCGTGGCTGTGTCCGGGCGCTCTGCGTGGCTGTGGCTCTGGCTGAAGAGCCCCTCATCGAGGTCCAGGAGAAGGGCCGGAGGTGGGGAAGCCCGTGTGCACATGCCCGCGCCGCCCTCAGGACAGAGCCTGGCCTCCGAATCCAGAATTGTCTGTTCTCGGCCTGGGAGCAAGAAATGGGCTTTTTGTGTTAAGCTGCCACAGTGTTGGTGTGTGCTTGCCACAGCAGTTGGTGCCACTGAACCTCTGCAGTAGAAATCACCGTGTGGACGGAGCAGCATGGAAAGACCTGGAAGCTTGAGCGCAGGAAGGTGAAGCTAATCGTCACCTCAGCAACAGCAGCCGAGGGCCGCTCACTGTCCTCGCCCACCCCAGCCCGAAGCCCCTCCTGCTGTGACGTCAGTTCCAAAGGTGGCCTCTCCAGACTGTTGTGCCACCAGGAGCTCCCATCCTCTAATTAAGCATTAATGTGCTTGCCCAGTAAGTGCCATATGGTTGCAGTGAATCAATACTGAATTATCTTAGCTCCAAAAATTAATATTATTAATAATAATAAAATCTCACAATTTTATGTCTGCTTTTCTTCTGAAGAGCTCAAAATTCAAGTACTAAAATAATATGTCTAAATACCCTACCTGAGGAAGAAATGAAAACTCAAAGAGAAATTGGGAAAATGCTTCAGACTTTTAAGATAAGGCTCCAGTCTTTCCCTCGTCTTTATCTCCGACCCTATAAAGATAGCTAATCTTTCCTGGCAACACACGGAATAGTGCTGGGATCAGGGGAGTGGGATTATTCTACTATAAGGATTATCTTACTGTTATTTTACTATATAAGTGGGATTATCTAACTATAAGGAGAGGAAGCACAAATAAGGGTCTGAAGTTAGAGACTACAAAGTGCCAAGATTGAAGAAAACCAGAACAGACTCCCCTACGGGACCTCGCCTTGGACAGTGGGCAGAGGAGGGGACATTTCACCTGTAAGTAGCCTTGCGAAGCTTCCCTGGACTGGAAGTGACAGGTGACAGCAGGTCGATGGGGAGGAGAGGGCGTCACTGGGAGGAGTGAGCCCTGAATGGCAGGGCGTTGAGGACAGGGACTGACATCGGTCCCCAAGAAGGCAGGGCTTCGTGTGGGTGCGGGAAACGTGGATGACAGTGTGCCCCGCGCCCTGGCCAGCTCCACTTCTTCCCTGGACTGGAAGCGATAGGTGACAGCAGGTCGATGGGGAGGAGAGGGCGTCACTGGGAGGAGTGAGCCCTGAATGGCAGGGCGTTGAGGACAGGGACTGACATCGGTCCCCAAGAAGGCAGGGCTTCATGTGGGTGCGGGAAACGTGGATGACAGTGTGCCCCGCGCCCTGGCCAGCTCCGCCTCTTCACTGGTCCCGAGAGATGCAGTGGGACGCCCCCAGGGAACTGGGCAGGGTGGCTACTTAAGTCAGAGGAGAGATGTTGGAAAAGGGTTATGAGTCAGAGAATTCAAAAGAGTCACTAAGGAAACTGCAGAGACCCTCTGTTTCCGGGAAAGTTCATCATCATAGGGGAAAAAAGTCATTAATCTTTTATTCAGCAGGCATCAATTAATTGGTTATTTTGTGCATTTCTTACCCCAGAGGAGCTTATGATTAAGGATGATACAGTTTATCATCCAAACTGGGCACGTTTGAGGAGGAAAGGGGGCATGGTGAGGTGTGCGGCAGACAGGCACGCCCAGGCAAAGACTGGCCCAGGGAACCTGGGGTGTCTGGTCACCCAGCTGATGCCCTGAGAGACATGTAATCACCCCACCTGACACTAGGTGCGATGAGGTGCATGCTGTGTGTGCCACGCATGTTCCCACTCTGTCTCGCCACCTGCTGCCGGAGTGGGGCTCCCCTGCCACTGCCCGAGCCCACCTCCTCATTGTCAGGGTCCAGCTCAAGCCCTGCCCTCTGCCCACCCTGCCACCACTCCAGCCACTGATGAAGTCTGTGACCAAACCTTTTCTGTGCCTTGGTTTCCAGATCAGTAAATGGGGGTGCCCGTAGTACCTACTTGCAAGAGTGTAGTGAGGATGGAGTGGGTTCATTCTAGAACAGTGCCTGATTCAGTAAGCACCCTGCACACACTGGCTGTCATGATGGTTAGCTCTGTGGCTTGGAAACTCACCCAATTGCTCAGCACTTTGGTTTCCTCATGCAGGAAACAGAGACCTACCTTTTAAGGGCCTGGAATTCAATGAAAGTTACTCCTCCTTCCCCCTTAAAATCAGCAGCAGACATCAAAGTGTGAGTTTTAATACTTTCCACACAAGTTCACTGATTTATTATTGATACCTAATATATTTAGATGTGATTAAAGAGCATCGCACTGAGGGACAGAGGAGTTGCCCAAGGGGAGGAAGCGGGTGAGAGGGCTGTATGGCCTTACGTGGCAAGGGAGGCAGGAGCCAGGCGAACGGATGGGTGCCCGTGTTCTTGGGATTGCAGGCAGGGGAGAAGACTTTGTAGTCACCAGAGCATCTGGCCGTTGTGTCAGGACAAAAACCAGGGGTGCTTTCTCTAAAGTAGAGCGGCGAGGCACTTGGGTGCATTGTAGTCATAGAATGACCAGCTTGTTTGCTTCTTGTATTTGACCTCCAGCCAGAATTGATGGAGTGCACAGAACTATTCTCGGGGCTTTGGATTTTTTTACTTCATTAAGTTCGTCTATAAAATAGGAAGTTACTTTTTAAAAAATATTTATATAATGGAAAAGTTTCAAATATAATCAAAGACATAGATAATGAGTTTCCACGTATTTCTTTCCTGGCTCCAGCTTCAACAATTTTCATCACTTGCCGATTTGGTTTTATCTATTTCCTTCAAGACCTTTTTTTTCTGGGGTGTTTGGAAGCAAATTCTGGCCACTATATAATTTCACCTCTTAAGTTTAGTTGACCCTTGACCAATGTGGCGATTAGGGGTACCGACTTCCCACACAGTCAAAAATCTGTGTATAGCTTTTGACTCCCCCAAAACTTAACTACTAATAGCCTATTATTGACTAGAAGCCTTACTGATAACATAAGCGGTTGATTAACACATATAACATATAATGCATTTGTATGTTATGTGTGCTGTATACTGTATTCTTACAATAAAGTAAACTAGAGAAAAGAAATATTAAGAAAATCACGGCCGGGCGCTGTGGCTCACGCCTGTAATCCTAGCTCTTGGGAGGCCGAGGCGGGCGGATTGCTCAAGGTCAGGAGTTCAAAACCAGCCTGAGCAAGAGCGAGACCCCGTCTCTACTATAAATAGAAAGAAATTAATTGGCCAACTGATATATATATATATAAAAAATTAGCCGGGCATGGTGGCGCATGCCTGTAGTCCCAGCTACTCGGGAGGCTGAGGCAGAAGGATCGCTCGAGCCCAGGAGTTTGAGGTTGCTGTGAGCTAGGCTGACGCCACGGCACTCACTCTAGCCTGGACAACAAAGCGAGACTCTGTCTCAAAAAAAAAAAAAAAAAAAAAAAAAAAAAACAAACTAAAAAAAAAAAAAAAAGAAAATCACGAGAAAGAGAAAATGTATTTACTACTCATTAAGTGGAAGTGGATCATCACAGGCCTTCATCCTGGTGGTCTTCTTGACGAGCAGGCTGAGGAGGAGGAGGCGATGGCGGTGTTGAGCTTGCTGTCTCGGGCGGCGGAGGCGGACCCTCACAGCTCAACCTGCGCTGTTCAAGGGTCAGCTGTACTTCAGCATGCGACTCTAACAGACAAGGGTTTTTTAAAAATATAAGCAAATATCTGTATCACTCCAGACACCAGTAACAACAACAAAACCCAGGAGATCCTTAATATCATCTGATGGTTAATACATTTGAATTTTCCTTCTTATATCAAAATATCTTTGACAGTCAGTTTGAATCAGGATCCTGTTAAGGTCCACGCATTACCTTTATTTGTGTGCCTTACCGATCTCTTTTTATCTGTAATTGTCTTCCTCCCATTTTGAATGTCGTTTGTTTGTTAAAGGAACTGGGTCAGTTGTCCTTTCGAATGTCCCATATTTTGATTTGGTTGATTGCTTCCTCATTTTGTCATGTCATTTGTTCCTTTATCCTCCATGTTTTCCGTGACCTAGAAGTCAGATTCAGGTTCCATTTGTTCTGTAGGGAGGGTCAGGCCGTGCCGGGTGGGGCTGCTCATCCTGTTGTGGAGCCGGCGCTGGGCCCAGGCGTCGGCAGTCCCGCGACCTTTCACCTGGTGGCTTCAGCAGCCTTTGTGATTGCGCCTGGAGCCGGTATTTCATCAGGGCTTGTGTAATGTGCGTCTTCTGATTCCATCATTCCTTTCGCATTTAGTAGCTGGAATTCTTCTATAAAGAAGATTGTTCCCTCTTTGACAATTTGGTTACCTGAAATATGGTTTCGTGGAAAAAGCAGGGCAAGTGCTTTTGTATCATTGACAAATGTTCAGAGTGGTGAGTCAGTGCTCTCAAAAAGGAGAACTGATCTTTAACTAATTAATTAAACAAGTATTGATTGAGTTCCTCCTATGTGCTGGGTGTTGTTCTAAATTCTGATGGTTCAGCAGCAAGCAAAACAGATAAGGATCCCTGCTTTCCGGGCACGTGCGTTCCAGGGGGGAGACGGATGGCAAACGGAGCAGTGAGTGTGTACGCTGAGTCAGGGCTGATGAGGGCTGTGCAGGAAAGTCAAGCAGGATGGGCCACGGGGACTGCTGGGCCGGGACTGCTGGGGGTGGGATTCGGGTTTGCGATTTTGAATAGGGTCAGGAAGGCTCACAGGAAGGTGGCATTTAAGCAAACACCCGGAGAAGGTGAGAAATTGCTGGAGAGGCACGGACCAGGCAGCGCCTTGCTGCTGTAGGGTGCCTGGGGCGGGAGAGGCCAGCGCATCTGCTGGGGGGTGAGTGGAGGGACGGCGGTAGGAGACAGGACCAGGGGTGGCGGCAGGGCTGGCCATTTCCAGGACTTGGGTTTTTCCCTAGTGAGCTGGGCAGCCGGTGGAGGATGGTGAGCAGAGAGATGAAGAGGTCTGCCTTAGGTTTTTAAGGAGCCCCTCTGGCTATGTGGGGAGGAGGAGGAAGTAGGTAGGTAAGAGCAGAACTGAGTTTCAACTTAAAAGCAGAAAGCCTTTAGCCCTGGTCTAGCTTCCTTCCTTGCCCGTAGATACCTGGCAAGAGGGACTGCGGGTGCTTCCTGTGAACTCAGGGATCTGACAGATGCTGGACTGCAGGCAGTGCTTCCCTCTCGAGTCCACCCTTTAAAATCCCTAGGTGCAGCGTTCTCCTCAAGTGCTTCAGAACATAAAACCCCAGGGCAGAAACCGTCCTTCCCCAGACTTCTGGCACAGTGACTGTGTGTCCGTCACTCCACAGAACTGGAATTCTGTTCCGTGCTGGAAGTGGGATGCACAGGGACAGTGTTGTCACTTGGCCCCTCTCCTCTCATGGCTGGTTGTGAATCGGTTGGAACACCTTTGCGATCACTGAAGCATTGGTGTTGGCTAGCCAGGTACATCGGTGGGAGTTTCTGATGGTTCCCGAGCTGGATCAGCATTTGTCCCCCATGTTTCCTGTGAAGTTAGATTCTAGTACCATTTTTTTAAGGGTCAAGGCTGTGCTAGCTGGGGTCATCCATCTGTTGAGGGTCACCCCTCCAACCGTGGCAAGGATGGCTTAACTAAGAGGTGCCCGATGACACAGTGCAGACCAGTGGGGCCTCTGCCCCTTTCCCTGTGGACTTTCCAGCCAGCTCGGAGCCCCCTTTCCATCCAGGCTGCCTTCTCAGCGTCCGGAGAGCCTTTTCCTGGATGGGCATCTGTCTTCGCTGTGATTCTCTCCTCTCATAGGCTGCTTATGAATTTCTGGGTGCTTAGCAACCAGGAGAAGGGACGATGCAAGCAGCCTGTGTCCCTGTCAAGTAGCTGTTCCTCCTTGTTCATCTTCACCTCAGGGTTTGCATGTGCAATGAAGGCAGCCAGGGAGACACTCCACCTGAACTTGAACAGTGGCTTTTAAACTTAAATAAATAGAACCGAGTTCAAGCAGATCTTGCCTCAAAGAAAGCTTGCAAGCACCGCTTCTCATCGTTCCTTGTCCTAGTTTCTGGTGCTTCTCTGTAACCTTCTGAGATTCTTTCCCATAAGCCTGGCATGAAGGTAAGACACACCGAGCAAGGAGGTGGTGAGAGGAGGGCAGTCCCCTCCACACAGCAAGTTGCTTCTCAAATTGCAGGCCCTGCAGAGCAAAGGGAAGGACATAGCAAAGGAAGCAGAGTCTCCAAGGAAGAGCTCTCATGGCTTAGAAATGGACTCTCCGTCTCTCATTAAAAGGAAAATTGCTAGTTGGGGCATGGCAAACATTTCAGTTGGGCAACAGTTCTTGGTAGCTACCCATACCCATCAGTTTAGCAGGAGAGGAACTAGAGTTCTCATGCCAGGAGGATTCTGAAAGGGTCAGGCCTGTTGGGAAGGGGAGGAACTAGTATTTGCTAAGTTTCTGGATGGTTGGCTGTTTTCTTAAAAGTCCCTTACATTTTGCATGAGATGAACCTAACTCAGAACTGATGCTGCATGTGATTGTGTTCTTTAGACAGTCTGGAGGTCCACAGGCGGCTTGCTAAAAGGGTGTGGGTTAGAATCTAAGCAGTTGTCTGGTTGGTGTCTGGGGAGCTGGATGTGACCTGGAGTCTGGGCCCTGTCTGGAGCTGTCACAGAAGACTGTAGACATCTCTCTGCTCCCCCAAAGCACCTTCCTTTCTCCCAGGGCAGAATCCAAGACTTCCTTCATGACCTGGTTCCCCAGGGAGCCTTGGGGGCTGCTTGAGTACCAGATTCTTAACAGGACCTGTGGGTGTGCACTTTTTCCAAGTGAATTCACAGGCCCTGAGAGCAGAATGGAAAGACAGAAATGAGAGGGTCTTTTCTGTATTTAGAGCAAACAAGTCTTAAGATGAATGTTTGATGACTTGGAATTCCAAGTCTTTTATAAAAATCCCAGTATTCTCTGGTATCTCATGCACTCGTGGCCATTATGGGCACCTGCCAGTCGCAGCTGGGGCACAACACAGAAGTGAGGGGGTGGCACCTTGCCAAAGACTTATGAAGCCTTCCCTGGGCCTTCCGATGGTAGGTTAGTGAACTGATGGTCTTAGCCAGGTTCCTGCTCAAGGGAGTTGTCTGAAAAAGGAAAAAAATACGAATGTATTAGTGGGGACAGCCACTTACACCCATAGACTCTTTAAAGTTAGAAGGACCTTTGAGGTCATTTAGCCCATTGCCCTGTTGGATGCTTGATGAACAGTCACCACAAAAACTCTGGCCTCTGAACATTGACCCAGACCCCTGTTGTTGTTATAAAATATTATTGCAATTAATGGAATGCTGCTAGAATATTGGCTGCAGACCTGAATCCCCAAGTTGGAAGAGATTCAGAAAGAAGGATGTCCAGAGGAAGTGCCAGGCGAGAGTGGAGTTAAAAAATGGAAGAGTTGCACAACCAGCAAGCCAGTAGGTTAAAAGGGAACCGTCAGGGTTTTGTAATGACGGCCACAAATGAGTATTTGGTAGTTAAGTGGAGGGCTGCTTGCTCCACATGAGTGTGATGCTAGTCTTCTCTTGGGAAGAGCCCTTGCCTTCCTGCCTTGGGTTCATTCACCCCCGAACTGTCGTGCACACCACTACTGGACTGAGCTAACAGTTGACTTCCACCATGTTCCTTCTCTGCTTCAAATGAAACTTTCATAGTTTCTCTTTATCTGACAGGAGAAAGGGCTTTCTTAGCTTGGTGTCCTCACGCTCCACCCTGCTTTCTCTAACTGTCAGTGTAAGCTTTTGTTTTGGTTGGGTAGGTCCACCCACTGCCTCCTGAGCTGGCCTTCCTCTGAGCCTTGGCTCATGCTTGCTAGAACAGGGATCCTGTCTCCTAGTTCCCTGTACCTCCATTAGTGTCTGTTGCAAGGTTGAGCACATGGTAGGTGAATGAATGAATGAAGTGTGTATTCTGAGAAAGCAAACATATAGGTGTAAACACATACCTGCACGCAGAAATACCACACACTTCTAAATGTCAATGGAGAGAAAGAACCCTTCTTTCTTCCCTGGCGTCTGGCAAAGGGTGGAGGGTTGGCGGGGACAACGTTAGGATGCAGAGGCTCTGGTTCTTGTTGCTCCCTGGAACCAGCATCTGCTCGGAGGCCCAGCAGGGCCTGTGCACTGGCAAGCCTGGCACCAGGCCCTTCTGCTTTCAGAGGAAGCTAAATGTCCCGGCAGGCTGAGTCAGTGGCAGAATGGAACCAGGGAGTGAGTCACTGGGAGGAGAGGCTAGAGGATCTTCTCTGCTCAAAGATATTTTAGGTCTTGGGAGGTTTTTCCCACTTCACTTGTTTAGATATAAGTTTGAGGCATGTGACTGCAGTGGCTGAGTTCTCAGATGTAATGTGAAGAGCTTTCCCCCTACTATCCAGATCACCACGTCCTAGAACATTTTTGCCAATAGGGAGGCACTAAAGTGAGGTGTTAAGGGCTAGCTTTGGAACCAGGCAGACTGGACTCTAATCATGGTGTGTGTGGAATCAGCAGTGGACCTCGAGTGAGTTCAATCTCTTAAAGCCTAGTTTTTACCATTTTCAAAATGAGTGTTGGAAATGCCGAATGTTTGTTCCATGAGTACTTACTGAGAACCTATTGTGAGCGGGTGCCGTGCTGGGTGCTGAGCCTGGGGTGGTGAATGCACCAGACATGGAACCTGCCCTCTTACAATTTGGGGGACCCCTGTGTGAAGCATCTAGCTGGAGCCCTGTGGGCAAGAAGTGCAGTGGCCGTTACCACCTCTTTGCCTTCCTGTGAGCCTGCTAATCTCTTTGCACCTTGGTTTCCTCTTCTGTAAAATGTGGAGCGGAATCACCGTCATCTGAGAGGGGGAGTCCCTGACTCTCTAGTCTTCGAGCTCATGCCTAGAGTTCTTAGAGAATCTCTAAATACAAGGGGATGGACAGCTGGAAGGGACAGCGCCCAGGCCTTCAGTGTGGGGACAGAGCTGAGTTGGCATCAGCACAGTAGCCTGGCATGGTCAGCTGAAGCCAGCGGGAGACATTGGAGTCTGAGATTTAGGCTTCAAAACTCAGTTGCCCAAACATATGAAAAGGGAGAGCAGGCTTGAGGATAGTTCACATGAAAACAAATCCAGGTATTTTATTTCATTCTTGTTGTGATCAGGGCTACTAAAAATATGACATAATCTCCAGCTGCATGCATAGATGAATAATGAATAGTGTATAAACCAGAAGAAGAAGAAGAGTAATAATAGCTAATATTTTGGAGTTATTTTAGGCCGAGAGACCCTATATCCTTGATATCATCCATTTACAGCTTATTGTTTAATCTCTACAATAACCCCATGGGATGGGTATTATTATTACCATTTTGGCGATGAGAACACTGAAGCTTAGGGAGCGTGATGGATTGCAAGGGCGTGTTGCCTGTGGCCCGTCACGAACGGCTGGCGTCCCAGGCGAGGACACGTGCAGAGACAGAGTGAATTAGTTCTGTGTGGCCTGTTCACGTCCGAGTCAGACCAGTGGGTGGGTGTTATGGGTTACTAAGGAGCTGGTCAGAAATGGAACATGTCGAGAGGCCCAGAGTTCTTGTCCCTGAGAGCATTCAGCAGAGACTGGGTGACTGTCAGGGGCATTGAAGAGGGCGTTTTGACATTGGGAAGGAACTGGTGAGATGATGCCCGCAAAAAAGGTGGTACCTGCTTCGAACCCGTGTGATTTTCTTTAATGATGTCCCCACCAAGAACCCCCACCTGAACTTGTGTGAGAGAATGAGGGCTGCTGGAGAAGGGGCCACACAGGCATGGGGTGATGCAAGGGGGAACGCGGCACTCTGCGGCGGGGCCACACAGGCATGGGGTGATGCAAGGGGAAGGTGGCACTCTGCGGCGGGGCCACACAGGCATGGGGTGATGCAAGGGGGAACGCGGCACTCTGCGGCGGGGCCACACAGGCATGGGGTGATGCAAGGGGGAACGCGGCACTCTGCGGCGGGAGCCCCGCACCGGCCGGCTGCTCTGCTGGTTTCTCTTGCCTTCGCTTCTACTGCGCCCTTCCCCAGCGCCCTTCCCCAGTCTCCTTGCAGGGATTTCTTTTTCCCCTACCACCTTAAATTGAAATCTGCTTACATTAGTGGAGGATTCGCAGTCTCTTTGTGTATTGGTGCCATGTGGAGTTAGGTCATTGGTATCCTATGGGACTGAGGTTACAAAATGTAAAGTCATTTTGGGGAAGTGGCTTCTCTGCTGACGTTTTTATAGGGAGGAGTGGTCAGCTTAACCCTACACTCTCTCCCTTCCTTTGTCTAACTTATCCGTGAAATGTTTGTCTTGTGCCCACTGTGGACCAGAACTCTGCTGGGGCTGGAGATGCCAGGGCGGCTGGGGTGTGCCCTGTGTGTCTCTGAGTCCAAGGGGAGGCGAGGAGGTCAGCAGCCCCCTGGATGCAGCCCTCCAGGCCTGCCGACGAAGGCGCACCTGGCCCTGGGCGGCGTGGGGGAGGCGCTGGCCCGGGCGCCACCGGGGCAGGGCTTCGATGGTGCTGTCCTCGGGAGGAGAGGGTGTGGAACCAGGGAGTCTCGGTTTCAGTCCTCAACCCAGAAGATGCCAGGTAATTGTGGGCCTTAGCCTTTCTGAGCGTCTGTCCTTCGCCTATTAAATGGCAATAATATTACTTCCCTCACATGATGTCTGTGAAAATTGAGTTAATTTAGGCAAACCACTTAGCGTAATCCCTGGCTTAAAAAAAAACAATTATTTTTTCTTTTCTTCCTGACCTTGGAGGAGAACCATGATCCTTAACCTGAGGTCCATGAGTACTTATGGCGGAGGTTCCCAAACACCTGGTCACAAGTTGGTGCCCAGCTGGCTCTTGTAATCACCAGGCATGGTCTCTTAACACAGTGACTGCCATACTAGAAAAGAAGTTTTTCCTTGGGGCTATGGTGTTTTATTATGAAAATAGAATAAAAACTTTAAAAACAAAATGATCCTTTCTAATTTAATGAAAATGTTGTTATTTTTAATTATCTGTGTGTGAGTTATATGTAACTTGAAAGATAGTTCATGTGGCTCCCAGTGTAAAGAGATATGTGCGTTACATATGCTTCATGAGGCCCTGGGCTGAAAACCAGTGTGAGTTAAATACAACTCACACGGCAGTTGATGTGTTAAAACAAAGTTTGGGTTGCTCCTCTCGGAGATTCTATTTCAGCGAGTGTGGGAAGGGGCTGCACAAGAATCAGGAAAGTGATTCTGATGCATAGTTAGGTTGGAGACCTGCTAAACATATGTACCAAAAAAGTGTGTGTGTGTGTGTGCATTTTTCTGAAGAGAGACCGCCTGGTTTTCATCAGAATCTCAAAGTGCTTCACGATCCCACAAAAATGAAGCGGCACTCTTGTGTGCTGCGCTAGTAGGCACAGAGTTGGGTCTGGAGTATGTGGCCCCAGGGCTAGGCCTCCCGGCCTCTCTGCTTGCCCGCATGCCAGGAAAGTAGGAGCAGCTGGCTGGTCTCAGGGCTCTCCGGCAGGTAGATAAGTGGTCAGGGAAACAGATGTGTCTCATCAGCTCTGTCTCCAGTCGTTCTTAAGATACTTAGTTGTAACCAGCCTGAAAAGTTGACATGGAAAATGGTTCTGCCTTGTTCCTGTAAATGTAAAATCTGTTACGAATTAGATCCATCTGAGTGAGAGAGATGGAGAGATTCGGTATGTGTCTGCATGTTCTGAAAGCTTTTGCAGTTTTTCCTCATTGGCCAAATCCTTTTCCATAAAGAATCTCCTCTCTTATCCCCATCTCATCCCCCAGGGCCCGTGGCTTCTGATTTCCCGGCAAGGCACACAGGCACTGGGTTAGGGGCGTTGTTTGAAGGATTTTCAGGGCTGTGTGTGTGTGTTAAAAGCAGGCAGGAAGAGAATGTCAGCTCAGTGGTTAGTGGCTGAGGGGACTTGTCTTTCAACATGTCTTCTGAGGCTGGGAGACGGGGCTTTTGACTTGTTTCCTTATTCTTGGTAAGTCTTTTACGATGCTCCATGGGCTGTGGGAGGAACGCTGACATCCCTGCCATGCTCGTGAGTTTACCACGGAAGGGGCAGAGGCTCACAACTGCTTCCTGTTCCTGTGGATGATCTGTCCGCTGATAATTTGAGCAAGTTTGCATTAATTTGTAGTCTTGGGTGAAGATTTTAGGGTATGCATTCCTTCGTTTCCACGTTGGCCTGAGAATGTGATTTGCCTCCCCTGTGAGGCTACGTCTAGAATATGAAATAGTCATGTGTCAACTTTCTGTGTAGTTTGTTCATTTGTCTGTTCATTCATTCATTCCCCATCTTTCTTCCTTGTGTACCATGTGCCAGGCACAGTAGTAGGCTCTGGAAGCACCGTGAGGAGCAAGGCCGAGTCCTGCTCTCACAGAGCTTGGGTTCTAGTGAGGAACACAGGCAAAGTGGGCAACATGAAGAAGCAGGCAGAGAATCTTGTTTTCTAAGCCTCCTGGGGGGCCTGGTTTCTTCATATTTCTACTTCCTCTATCTCCAAATGTACTCATTAGCACTAACATCTGAATGACTCAAAGTAAATTAAAATCTGACCCCTCCCATGAGTATTTGCTTTTTAACTGAGGTTAAAGTCTAAGGAAAGGGATATGGAACTAACCATTTCTTGGGGGAGGGGCAGGCCCCACTGGAAGTCAGGGAATCTCAGTGAGTGGCTCATTGCCCTCGGGCTGGCCGTATTTACAACTTGACGCAGCCGTAGCTCATTCAGTGCGCCCATTTCCAAGCAGTGGGCAAATTCAGACGTCCCGTTGCCACTTTCCAAGTTGTCTCTCTCTTGGGTTTCTGCTTCCTTGGCCGTTGTCACTGCCACTTCACTAGTGACCCAGGTTCTCTGTTTTAATGGGAGGCAGGTGAGGTTGAGAGACCATGGGAAGGAGGGGTCCTTCCTCTGGCCTGGAGCACCTTCCCTCACCTGCGTGCCACCCCACCTACTATCTTTCAAGGCCTCGCCCCAGCCCCAGGAAGCCTGTTTGACATAACAGTGCCTGTCCACTAGGGCTGTCTCTCGCCCCGCTCCTGAGAGTTGTGTCCTCCCAAAACTCATGTGTTGAAGTCCCTGACTCAGAATGTGACTGCATTTGGAGACAGGGTCTTTAAAGAGGTACAGGTTAGAATAAAATCATTAGGGGGGCATAACCTAATATGACTGGTGTCCTTATAAGAAAAGGAGATGAGGGCACAGCCCTGCAGAGGCAGGACCCTGTGGGGACACAGGAGAAGACAGCGCCTGCAAGCAGAGAAGAGGGGCCTCAGAGGAAACCAGCTCTGCTGACACCTTGATCTTGGCCTTGTCCTCTAAAACTCTGAGAAAACCCATTCCTGTTGTCTAAGCTGCCCTGTATGTGGCACTTTGTCATGGCAGCCTGAGCACAGGCTCCTGCCCTGCCTGCCTGACCCTGTCAGAGGCTGCCCCAGGTCCTTGCTCCCCTTTCGCACGCGCCATGGCGTCCTCGTCCGGCAGGGCTCCGGCCAGCCTAGATGTCCTGCAGCCGCTCAGACCTCTCTGTGTCTGAGTGCCCTGGCGTGCCGAGTGCCAGTGCGCGCTGTGGCCTGCGCGCCTCCCAGTGCAGTTGGCCGTCTTTTGGGGCCTCGCACAGCGCCGCCCGCCCTGCGGGGCTGCGGCCACGCTTGCGCCAGCAGCTGCTCCCGCCACGGCTGTGGCTTTCTGTGACTGCTTCTCAGGCTTCCATCCTTGGGGCCTGCAGCCCAGGGCTGATGAGACTTGGCTGGTTGCAGGGTTTCGGTGCCTGTGCAGTGTGGCCGAGCACAGCCTCTCGGGCTCCCTCTCGGGCGCTGGCCACTGCCCCAGCTGCGTGGTGGTCTCTGGGCTCAGCTCCCGAGGCCTGTGGGAAGGCAGCTCCTTCAGGCTGGGGCGACCGGGTGAGGCTAGGTGCGCCCCCACCCCCCCCGAGGGGTTCCCGGAGCAGCCGGGGGCCCTGAGGGGCAGTGGGGGAGAAGTGTGCCTCCGCCCAAGAAAACTGGGATTTAGTGCTTTTATTTCAAAGTAATGAAGGGACAAAAAGAAAGACTAAGAGAACTGCAGAGGTCAGGGTCTGAGAGACAAAACTGAGATGGTTTGGAGAGTCTGAGAGAAAGAAACAGACACAGAGACACAGAAAGACAGTGAGAGACAGACAGACAGACAACAGGGTAGAAGACAGCCTGGGAGGAATGTAAGAGGAGGGGAGGTGAGGAGAGGGACAGAGGAGCCCAGAGGATGTACTGGGACATTGCTCGTGCACTTGTTGGTCCTTGGCTCTTTCCCTCTTGTGCCTGGGATCAGTACTTACAGATTTCCAGAGTATAGCCTTCGTGTGGACCTCAGTTTAATAATAGTACAATCTCTTGAGTGATTACTCTGCACCAGGCACTGTGTGAAGCCACTTGTCAACACGACCTCCTTTAATCCTGCGACAATCCTGTAAGGACTTGAATTAGTCCCACTTTACAAAAGAGGAAACTGAGGCTCAGAGTAGGTCTCATGACTAGCAAGGGAAAGTGCTAGGGCTCTGCGCTCAGGCCTGTGTGACCCCAAAGCGTATCGTCCTAAACACATGTGACACTGATTTCTCCTCTTCTTGGTGCTGCACCTTCCATTTTATCCTGTGGGTCCTCTTTCCCCCAAATCGGCCAGGAGCAGCCTGCCCCTTGCCAAACCCTTGTCCCGCAATCACTTGGTACTTTTCTTGTTGCCAGCAGAGTGGAGCACGCAGACCCAGGGTAGAAATTCATCTTACATTCTACTTTCTCAGAACCTTTCCCAGTCAGTATCTAATTTAAATTTCACCATTGTTCTGCAAGTGGACATTATTTTCGGCATCCTGTGGATGGGAAGGCTGAGGCCGGAGAGAGCCAGTGGTTGCCAGGGTTGCAGTCAGGGCATAGCTTCCGAGGTAGAGCCAGAACCATCCACAGCACCGGGCAGAGCTCCAGGCCCGCTGCACCTGGCCAGGGTGGAGCCTCTCTGAGAAGCCACCGTCTCCGCAGCAGCCACTGCACCGTGAGCCCGAGGAACGGCCAGGGAATGGCCTGCACTGGTGTGGACGGGGTGGGCACATGGACTCTCCTAGAGGCTGTGGCCTCTTCCCAGGGCTTAGCGTATGAGCAGCTTGCTTTGTTCATTGTTGGGACTTTCTGGGAGGTCTCCCCTCCCACGAAGTAAAGAGCTGACTCTCCCAGGCAGGAGTGAAGAGGCCCCGCTTTCTGCGGGTCTGAGCCAGGATCAGCGGGCTGCAGGGTGGAGCGGGAGGGCGGGCATCGTGGAGAGGACCGGCAGTGGGAAGCAAGCTGGGCAGTGTCCACAGCGGGCGGGGGCGTGGCTTTGGTGTCCATTCCTCTCCTTTAGAGGAAAATAACTAAGAAGCAGAAGCAGATTTTGCTCTTTCGATGCCTCCTGGTGCCACAGTCCTCACACCTGTGACAGAATGGCAGCGGCTCCAGGGCCTCTGACGTGTGATCCCGAGCCTAGTCTCTTGACCCCACCACGGGGACTGATCCATCCCGTGCGCACAGAGGGCAAGAAGGATGCCCAGGGAGGAAGTGTGGCCTGCAGGAGCTGCCTTTGCTGGAAGCCAGGGGCTCGCCGAGCACAGAGCTGCTGTCAGACAGAGCAGATACCCAGGCAGCAGGCAGCCTGTGTCAGCCTTTGCACTCAGAATTATAAAGCTGAAAAACTAAATTATCAGCGTGATACCCTAGGGCACCACACTCCCTAATGCCCGCCACCGTCCCAGGGTCAGCCGGGACCTCCCAAGGCCCTCGGATACTTGGCATGTTGAACATCTTACAGTGTGTCTGCCTCCCACGCCACATAGAATATGTTTGCCATGACAAAATTGGAAAGAATGGTTGTATTTTTAATAATGTTGAGCTTTATTAAGAATAAATTATTCATTTTGGTTTTGCAACATAAAGTCTATTATACTGATAAATAACTCTTTGAGTTGAGCTGCATTTGACTAGTTGACATAATGTTCCGTTTTGTAGATGTTGTAGTAAATATTCATTTTGATTTGCAGTTTTATATTTTGGACCCAATCTAGTTTTGTTTTTGTTGTTGATTTTCAAGTGTTTTTGTAGGACAGTGAAAAGCCTGTAGGGTATAAATATTGCATCTGTTGGATAAAATCACTTCTGTTCCTCCCCAGCCCCCATCCCGAGGGGAGGAGAGGGGGAGTGGAAGGAAAAAATAAAAACTATTTCAGCAAATTTGTTCTCACTTTCTAGGCCTATATTATACTAGGTTCTCAGATCTTGTAGTCTCTTATTTGGTGGTGTCCTTATAAAATATCTGTTCTCTGAGAAATGTGGAAATTTTCGAAGTAGCCCAAACAGAGGATACTAAATCAGTTGACTCAAAATCCTTCAAAAGAAGGGAGGATGCACATTTAAACATGAGAGCATCAAACAGCTCTTGTTTCAGAAGCAGTGGTTAAAGACATGAGAAGGAGTGGCTCTCCTGGAGCCTTGGGTCGGCACCACTGTGTGCATTTGGGGTGACCTACCTACAGGATTTCTCCCCCAGCCCAGGGAGAGAGCCTTGCACTGGATGCAGCGAGGACAGGTGTTTTGCAGGCTGTGTGTGAATATTGAGCCCCGGAGGGACAGGGGAAGGACTGGCTTGGGGATAACGGTGGGATGCGTGCAAGGATGGAAGGCTGCAGCAAGCCCTTCCAGACTGAGGGACCTGGTGTGCCCAGACGTGCAGGAAGAGTCCAGTCCATGGCAGCAGAAAGACACTGCCACGTGGGGCTGCATGGCTTCCTATTCAGGGACTGACGCTGGGCTCTGGTTGTGCTGCCCAATAAGCAGGCCTAGGTCCCGCTTCCAAAGGGCAACTTCAAGGTAGACGCCCAGGAGACCATCAGCAAGTGGAGTGAGAATGTGTGTGGGGAGGGAGAAGGAGGACCATTTGGCCATCCCCAGCCACAGTGATTTACCTGATGTAAGAAAAAAAAACCAGTGTGAAATTGTGACCAGCCCCATTGAAGTGAATAGCTCGTCAAAGGCTCTGGGAACTAGTGATATTTTAAAGAAGAAGCTCACAAAGATACATGAGGTGATTAACTACTGGAAAGAAGATGTAGATCCCTGAGTTCACTGATGCAAGAGAACAAAAGGGGTCCCAAAAGTGGCCATGCCCGAGGAAGGTGAGAACCGAGGCCTTCAGGGCTGGGCAGCAGCAGGTAGCCCAGGTGACGTGGCTGGCACACCCGGCCAAACCTGCTTCTTGCTAATGGAGTGGAATTCCCTTTCTGCACTAAAAATCAGATTATGTGAAATCCTTTAACATTTCTTTGAAGGAGGGAGGGCTTTCTCGTACATGAGGCATTACCATAAAATGACGCTCTTACTCCTTATTGCCTAATTAGTAATATTGTACGTCTGTGTGAAACGGCGTGTTTAAACATTGCCAATCGATTTAAACAAAAGATTTCAAAATACTGTAGGATGGAGCACAGTGAAAATTCCTGCCAGCCAGCGTTCTCCTCGGCGAGGTCTTTGTCATGCCAGGCGTGCCTGTGCAGTGGGAGCCGCGAGGGAAGGGGGCCCGGCGGCCCATGCTTGCCAGCCCCCACATGTGCGCCCACCCTTCCTTCCCTGTGCCCAGGGCCTAGCTAGCCTTAGGCCTGTTTCTCACTGTTGTTGTTGTATTAATTATATTTTTCAGGGTATTTTAGTCATGCGTTGGGCTCAGCTGGCTCTGTCATTTGTTCATTCATTTACTCATTGCACACTTATGAAGACATGAACTGTGTTCTAGGTGTTCAGGATGTGGAAATGAGGATAATACAGTTCCTCTCCTCGAGGAGGTCGACCCAGTGGGAAAACAGGCATATCTGGGACAATGGAAATCCAACCTGGTAGGCGAGGAAGTGGTAGGGAGAGGAGCACATTACCATGGGAGCCTTGAGAAAGGTACTAGTCAGGCTAGCCTATCTGCTGTGACAAATAGCCCCCAACTCTTGGTGGCTTAACAGGAGGAAGGTTTACTTCTCACTCATGTCATAGCCCAGCCTGGGGTTGGTGGAGTGACAATGGGCTATTCAGGGTCCTAGGTTCCTTCTGCCCAGAGGCTATAGCATCCCCTTGGGCCTTGGAATCCTCCTCTGGACTCCTGAATCCTGCTGACAGATAAGGCCCAAGTTGCACCCAAGTTTTAGGCCTAGAAGTGGTGCTGGTCATTTCCTGCAAGCCCTGTTGGCTGGGACTTGGTCTGTGGCCCTGCCTCCTCCAGGGATGCTGCGAAGCTTGGTTCAGCCATGTGCCCAGGGGCACTCCAAGGAGCCACTCCTCCACCCTGGGGCAGTCAGGAGAGGCTCCGAGTCCGAGGTGAGTGTTGAGGGCTGAGCAGGGTTTGCCAGTTACAGGTGTGGAATTCTGGGTGCTGGCTCTGCAACAGGGTGTGAGAAGAGCGGCCTGAGCAAAGGAAGTGGGAATAGCTTGGATGTGTCTTCAGAAAGAACTAGATCCAAATGCTAGGGCATAGGTGCCAACGGTGTGACCTTGGGCCTGATCCTTAGGTGTCCCAGGTGTCCACTTCAGCCCTCTCTCCCATGCCTTCTCCTGGATGCGGGTGTCACCTGGGGGCTGGCCGTCTGTGGTCACTGCTGACTCCAGGCTCACCAAGAGTCCCTTTCTCTGGCTGTGCCTTTCCTGCTGCTCTAGATTAGCCCAGACACGGACCTCATCCTCCTCCTTTCATTTACACATACACCTTACTCCCGCACAAGGTTTTTGTTTCAGTCTGTACTCAGTTTTGGGAAGATGGAGGGAGTTCACATCATTATAATATGAATATTGGATATTTGAAATGTCTGTGCTTAAACATATTCTTAGGCATTTTTGCCAGTTGTGGCTTCAGTGTTTTTATATATTTCTTGCCCTTTCCACCTCTCTCTCCCCTTTGCTGCTCCCAGACAGCTCTGACCCTCATTATTGTTTTGGGAGATAGAGTACTTCAGCTCTGTCCAGTGCCTGTCTCTCAGCTCAGCACATGGCCCTCTGCATGTCTGTTGGTGTGCCGCCGACTGCACGGCAGCCACCGAGTGTGGGTCTGACCCTGTGTCCCTCTGCAGGGGAGAAGGGCAACAGAGAGATCCATTTCCCATGCTTTGAGGTGTGGCACTGTCTTAGGAGGCAGAAGTGGGTGGTGTCAATTTTTGTTTCTTTTTTTGTGTGTGTGTGACAGATTCTCACTCTCTTGCCTGAGCTAAATTGCCGTGGCGTCAGCCTAGCTCACAGCAACCTCAAACTCCTGGGCTCAAGCGATCCTCCTGCCTCAGCCTCCCGAGTAGCTGGGACTATAGATGTATGCCACGGTGCTCAGCTAAATTTTTCTATTTTTAGTGGAGACAGGGTCTTGCTCTTGCTCAGGCTGGTCTTGAACTTCTGAGATCAAGTGATCCTTCTGCCTCGGCCTCCCAGAGTGCTGGGATTACAAGCGTGAGCCACTGCGATCGGTCCCAATTTTTTTTTCAAGTAACTCTTTTTCCTTTTATATTCAGTTTCCTGAAAGTTTAGTTTTTCCTTCTATAAAATGGGAATATTGCCATTAAAATTGCAATGTTGTTATAATAATTAAATTAGATAATGTATGGAAGTGTGTAACATGGTGCCTGGCACATAGTAGATCCTCAGTTAAAAGGCAACGTGCTCTCTTTCTCTTTTCGTCTCTCTCTCTCTCTCTCTCTCTCTCACACACACACACACACACACAGAGCATGAGAGGACCCGGTGTGCAGGGTGACGCTGTGAGGTGTGCGGAGAGCTGGTGGGGCAGTGAGAGAGCTGGAGAGGGGGAGTGGAGCCAAGTAGGTTCATTCTGTGTGTCTTTCCAACATGAGAGGCCTTTATCCTTTGTGCTCAGGAGTCAGAATAGAGCTTGTCAGATACAAATGGGAGGAGAACCTTTAAAAATAGCTGTCTGTTTCAGCAGAACTTTTCCCTCCTCTGGTTAAAGATGTGGCTCCACATGGGCTTCCATTTGCAGGCACATCCAGGAGGGGCTTCGTCGCTCTCAGGTTCCGTGCTTGGAGCGGGGGTGGTGGATCCTGGTTTCCTGCCAGGCGTGCCCTGCCGTGGCTTACTGACCCTGCCGGGCAGGTCTGGGTGAAGCTCATCGCCTCAGAGGAACTGGTTTGCATGGAGGAACCTGAAGGGAAGAGGCTGACAGAGCTGGAAGGTTCCACGTGCTCACCGCTGCAGCAGGCTGGTGCTGGGAGCTTTCCGCTGGAGCGGGGGGAGCAGGCAGTCTGAGCTGGGCATGGGCCACTGGGTGGGAACCCTTCTCTCCCTGCTGCTCGTGGGCTTGCAGAGCCAGAAGGGCCCCTGCAGCCCACCCAGCCGAGGAGGTCCTTCTCCCACAGCAGCCTGAGAGGTCGTGGGTGCCGTCCAGCCTGTGCCGCACGTCCCCAGCGCTGGGACATCTGTGTGGGGGAGATCTGTGATTGTAGCAAAGGTTTTTCTTAGAGCTGCCATCCTTTACCTTCCACCTGCTGCTCTTCACTTCGCCCTGGAGGGGGAAGTGTTCTCTCTTCCCTACGTCCTTCTTGGTGTTGACGCACTCGGGCACCTCTTTCTCGTCTCCCTGGAGGTTGCTGTCCCCATCCCCGTGCCCTCTCCCCTCAGGCCTCTGCTACTGTTCCTGACCCACCACCCTCCCTCCACTGGCCCCCAGGAGTGCGAGACTTTGCTTCCTGTTGGGGCAGCTCATTCCTACGATGGAGCCTGTGGTCACAGGCTGCTGCCAACACTGCCACCGCCACACCCGGCCCCTTCCCCTCCCCGGCAGCCACACTCCGGCACACACTGCGTAGCTTATTCGTGGTGAGCTGTGCTGTGGGTAGGCTTCGTTTCTCTCTTTCTGTTTTTGGATAGTTCCTTCTCTTGGATACTTTCTACCAAATGTTTTTCATTGACAGGTGTTCCTCTCTCTGGGCCCTCTGCCCGTCTTCCTTCGTTTCTGCTCCCTGCTCTGCGATCTTCTTGCCTGCACGCCTCTCCGCTGTGACCTGGCGTTGCGGTGATTATGCAGAAGTTTGGGGCCTTTTCTGCTTGTTTGAGTGTCTGTCCTTGTCACCACTCATGTCCCTCCTGGCTCTGTTCTGTTTTCCCATGCAGGAACGTTTGTCCTCAAATCTGCCCCTGTCCTGGAGCGCGTGCTGGGAGGGTCACCAGGTTTCCTCATAGGAGCTCAGTGTTCCTGGGACTTGCTCTGTGTCCGGTGCTGGAACATCTGAACACTTCATCTCTGTTGAAAATAGGGATGTTTTCCAAACTAAGGTCTTTTGAGGATACTGGGGACACTGTTCCCAGGAGCAGCCACTGCCTAGGATGTCTTTTTGGCTACAATGGGATCTGGTAGATAGTTTCAAGTAACTAAAATAGAGAATGTGTTCTAATGTTGTCTTGAAAATGAACAAAATACGCTTCCCTGAGTGGAAGAAGAAATGTGTGAGTGTGTTTGAATCACTGGTGACAGCAGTGATGACGGGGATGGTCATCCCGTGCCCAGCACTGCCCTGGTGCCTGCATGTCTTTGCCATCTAGTCCACACGGCAAGGCCCAGGGGTAGGTGTCATGCCCCAGAGGGCCTCAGCACACCCTTCCCTGTGGCAGTAGGGCCCTTAATCTGGAAGTGGAGTTTTCCTGTCGGCATACAGGCTGTGCGCCACTGCTGCCACCGCTAGGTAGGTCTCTGTGCCTCCCTTTCTCCTGGAAAGGCAGTGGGATTGGATCAGACGTGCTCCAGAGCATTGCCGGCACTATACTTCTATGATTCAATGCCTCCATTATTTCAGAGATTGGTTCCTTTGGAAAACGTCACAAGAAAAAAAATGCCTTCCAACAAAATGTGTTCTGCTGTTGAGCAGACCGAATGAGGTTAAGCAATGGTTAGGAAACTGTTTCTGCAGGAAGCAGAGGTAGGGATGAAGGTGAGGGGCAGATGGACAAGTATCCTAAACAGAACAGGGAAATAATTCTAGACCTGATTGCTCAGGGAGCCACAAAATTAGACATCCCAGACTTTGTAGCCTGCAGTTCGAGCCTGCATGGGGATAGGGAATGCCCAGACCAGGGAGTCTCCCACTCAGCCCTGAACTTAGAGTTTGTTTGTCAGATCTGGAAAGGGACCCCAGTGATGATTTAGTCTTCATTTTATGTCAGCATCAGTAGACCGCAGCCTTTGGCCATGTGGTCCCAGCTCCCAGAGCAGCTCGGACAGGGGAGTCTTTAGATCTGGTGGTCCCCTGGCTGTGCCCACCAGGTGTGCCTCCCGTTCTACCAGAGTGGGTCTGGGTAGAATAGGGCTTACTTTAGGGTTGTGGAGCTTACAAGGGTCTCTCAGTCTCTCTACTAATAACTTCTGCTTTAGAGATGATGATGTAACTGATGGAAACTGTCTTGAGATGTACTTTTGTACTTAAGATGGGTGGGGCAGGCCAGTTTGGTGCAGGACACCTCGGACAAGGGCTGTTGTCCTCTGTTGTTTCAGCAGCCCCCTGGTCTGTGTGACTTGAGCACTGTGATTTGCCAGCTTGGTTTAGCTGTTAGCCACCTTCTTATCAGGGTAATGAATCTGGGATTCTTTGTGACTTGTCAGGTGACAAACTGTGGTGAAATGTGGTCAGGATCTCCTAGCACAGGTGTAGTGAAAGCCTGAATGAGGTCTGATTGATAGGATACATTGAGTTTTCCACACAAAAGTAATTTATAGAGGATCCTCAACTTTTAAACTGCTCTTACATTATTAAGTTGGTATTTCAAACTTAGAAAACTGTAAATGGCATTTAGTTTTCCAGGCTGGCCTGTTTTATGCATAACACAGCTGAAACACATATTTACCATAAATCTTAATAAAAAATAATATTTTTGTAAAGGAATAATATAGAATTGAAGTTGCAGACTCCCTGTCTTGAACTACTCTCGGAAAAAAGGCCTTCAGTATTTCTAGCCAGAGTGTAGACGCATTCACACCAAGCTGTAAAGGAAGGCTGTGCTGTTGCTCTTCACTCTGACCAGAGGGAGTGAGGAAGGAACAAGAGGTTCCTAGGTGTGTGCAGGGGGACCCAGGAGCAGCAGCAGCCAGAACAGTGGGGTTTGGAGTTCTCGAGGCCGTAGTTGTGTGCATCCTGACAATCTGCTGTAGACACTGCTCGCTGGGCATTTCAGAATTCACGCAGACCCGTTGGTCCAGAGCTGTTTGGAGCCAGGTGGGTGGGGAGAAGCAAAGGCTCTAGGGTTTCTCTGGTTTTGAACAGGACAGAACCTGTTAGCACTTGCCTTTGTCCAGAGTGGATGGGCGGGAGCTGCCCCCACAGTTTATCCTGACCCTTGTGAGGTCAGCAGTCCCGTGCCCCTCAGAACCCAGCTTTCCGCAGGTACAGGCTGGCCCCGAACACTGCCTTCTTTAGGTTGCACCCCGTTGCTGCGCTTCTAAGGGTGGCGGGAAGCTCTCAGAACCAGGGGCAGCACTGTTGCCAGACACCCCACCACGCCCTTAGGGAGTTAAATCTCACAGCTCTGCTGCTTTTCTCTGCCAGGGCTTGTGAACTGAGACCCTACCCCTGGGCATGCACGCTCCTCCCCCACCCTGCATCTGGCATCCACCCAAAGCTGCTCACTGGCCACTGAGAATGCCCAGTCCTGAGTGCTGCACAGCTTAAATTCACATACACCCTAGGAAATCCGACACAGCCTATGTTTCCCATTGATTTAAAAAGTTAAGACTCAGTGATATAATGTAATTTATTATTATGTAATAAAAGCCTATTATGGGCAGTAATTTTTCAGTGACTAACGTAATTTTACTTATTAGTATTCATTTAAATCTTAGCTTACAGTATGTTCAATACAAGTACTAAAACCACCTTTCTTCAAAAATTAGCAATTTTGGAATATTTCATCAGTTGAGTCAAAACTTTCCTTCTCCTCTCCCCTTCAAAAACATTAGGACAAGTGAGATTTTCTCCCCTTTAAGTCAATTATTGAGTAGAACTCTGGGGGGCAATTAGTTTTTGAACCAGAAGCACCAAACTGAAATGAATTTTATGAATTTAAAAATGTGACAGCTGAGGACTGAACTCTAATTTTTTGCTAAAAACTCCTTCCTAAGGAGGCCAGCAGGGTCAGGCTGACAAACGGTAAATTCCCACTAAGCGGCTTTTGTTAACCAAACGAAGCAGTGGTTTACTTCCTGACCTGATTCTGGTATGGCGTTAACATCACCTAAAAGATAAGAAGCCCCTGTCTTAACTCAAGCATCCTAGCAGATGCCTATCATAAATTTAAAATATCTTAACTCAAGCATCCTAGCAGGCGCCTATTGTAAATTTAAAATGTCCTCCTGTCTGGACCTCCCAGAGTGCTCATACCCTTATCTTTTTTTTTTTTTTTATTTTTTATTTTTCATGGAAATCAACAGGGCATCATACCCTTATCTTAAAGTAAGCATATCCTTTCTGGTCTTCTAGATAAAGTCTAACTCTCTCAGCCAATTGCCAGCCAAAGAATCTTTAAACCCACCTATAACCTGTAAGCCCCCGGTTCGAGATGTCCCACCTTTTTGGCCAAACCAATGTGTGCCTCTCATGTATTGATTTGTGACTTTGCCTGTAACCCCTGTCTCTCTGAAAATGTATAAAACTGAACTGTAACCCAGCCAAGGCGAGTCCACTTGCCCAAAGCCTCTTGGCAGTGGCTCCGGGTCATGGTCCTCAAATTTGGCTCAGAATAAATCTCTTTAAAATTATTTTACAGAGTTTGGCTTTTTTCCGTCGACACAGCTTTGAAGACCCTTTAATAGAACCAGAGCTTGTGTAAATACAAACACCTACTGCACCAGTCAGATGTAGAAATGAACCCGATCTGAAACTGCAACATGGAAATCATTTCCAAACCAAGCTGCGATTTCATCAGGAATGCTCCCCTGATTTGCATTTTCTGGGTTTAATAAGTTTAATTCAAATTTATTTTCCCTAAGTGAATTTTTACTACCGGAAGGCCTTTGTATGGAAATGACCTCCTCTCATTATGCAGTTTGCCTGCCCCAGAGGGTGCAGTGGCCTTGAAATGAGAGCTGCCCAGGGCTTGGCGAGGCCCTGGAGTGGGCATTCAAAGCTGGGGACGCGGTTGAGATAGGAGCGAAGGACATCCTCAGGAAGGAAGGGTCTTGTGTTTGTGCCTTTGTCCTGTGTGACTAAATATCAGGATCTGGCAGTGGCCCTGCAGGCAGTGGGGGCTGATTACCTGGAGAACTGCCCGTCCTGCTCAGCTCGGCCCTCTCCTGCCTCCGCCTCCCCCAGACAGGTGGCTTCTGAGGAGGCTGCTGCTGTTGGTGGCCAGAGCATTCCTTGTCTCCGTGGAACCAGAGGCCTCCCTCTGAGGCTATTTAAATGTGTTCCTTGGCATGAGGATGACTCACCGTTTAACAATTAATTACAGCTCTGTGCACGTGGGGGCAGTCTCAGTGCTGCAGGATGCAGTGAGCTGCTCCACATTACCAAACTGTGAAGACTTCAGCTTTATAGAACAGAAATGGAGCCGGGTTCAGAGGAAAAGGCAAATTCATGCAATGCCTTTGATGTGAAAGCTTTTCATTTTCTGCCCTGGGGCTCGCAGTTCCCAGCAGGGTGAGGCAGTGGTGGGAGGGTGGGCAAGGAAACTGCCCCTCAGCGCCGCCTCGGGCTGCTGTGGCCAGTGCGAGCTCACAGGCCAGCCATAGGTGACCTGCACAGAGGCATGTTTGTCTTAGGTGATTTTTTAAGTTTTTAAAGTGAACAAGCATTTTACTATACTGGTTTTTCTTAATCATATATTACCGTCTGTTATCCAAAAATCTTTAAAAAAACTTTTCCTGAAGTAAAATATTTTAACGTTTATCAGTTAAATATTGGCAGCATAAAGTCACATCTCCTGTTTAGCTGCACCGAGAGGCTGTCACTCCAGTGGGTCTGTTGTCTCGATAGACTTTTGGGCATGAGTCCCACACGCCGTCCCTCCCTCCTTGCCTGCCCTGCTCATGCTTCAGCTCTGTTAGGTTTCTTCTGGTTCCAGGGTAAGGCGAGCCTGGTTTGGGCTCAGGGACCTTGCACTTGCTACAGCCGACCCTTGAGCAGCACAGGCTGGAGCTGCGAAGGCCCACTCACACTGCCACCGAGGCAGCCAGAGCAGCCCCCTCAACTTGAAGCCCATGTGGGTGTACATCATTATGATCCCCTTCCACTTACTAGGACGCATGTTCTCTCCTATGATCTTCTTAATATTTTCTTTTTCTAGCTTTATTGTAAGGACACAGTATATAATACATGTGACACACACAATATGTGTTAATTGACTTTTTATCTCAAGGTAAGGCTTCTGGCCAATAGTCGGCTATTAGGAGTAAAGTTTTCAGGGAGTCAAAAGCGATGTGAAGATTTGACTCTGAGGCGTCACGGCCCCTCGCTCCCACACTGCCGAAGGGCCTCGCATTCTGTCCATTCTGTCCACGCCGCCTCTTCCCACCTCGCTGCCTGCGGTCCTCTGCCGCCGCCAGGCCCCGTGCTCCTGTGACCGGTGCGGACAGGCCTTCTGCGGCCACCGTCCAGAGTGGCACCGTCCTCCCAGCACCTCGCTGCCAGGAGTCTCTTGGGATCCAATTATTCTGTCTTGTTTTTCTCACAGCACAATTACTATTTGAAATGATCTCGTTTATTTACTTATTTTTTGTCGTCTGCCTCCCACCAGAATGTCCTCTGTCCGCTGCTGTGTCCCCAGCACCGAGAGCAGTGCCTGCACAGCTCGAGTCACAAGGATGAGTGAATGGGTGGGTCCCGGATTCCTTTTGTTTTTTTTTTTTAAAATCCAGGCAACAGTGAAGACTTTCACTATATCAGTAGGTCCATTAGGAAGGTTAGTGACGTCAAAAGCTTCCTGGGAATACTTTCTTTCAGAACTCTTACTGCAGCCTGCCCCAATCTGTGAGGGGTCCTTCGGAGGATTTTTAGGGGGCACCCACCCAGGGCTTGGCACTGCTCTAGCGCAGTGGTTCTAACCCAGGGATGATTCTGCCCCCAGGGGACAGCCGTCAGTGTCTAGGGAGATGTTTGGCTTTTTGGTTGTTGGCAGGTTGCTACTGGCTTCTAGTGGGTAGAGGCCAGGGGTGCTGCTGAGTGCCCTGCCATGCACAAGACAGCCCCCGCCGCAAAGAAGTACCTGGAGCAAAATGTTACATAGTGTGCAGTTGAGAAGGCTGCCCTGGAGTCTGGGGACACTGCGGCAAACGGGCAGGGCCCCTGCTCTCGTGAAGCTTGTGTTCTGGTGGGGGAATCGGGTGGCCGGGTAATAAATTGGTAGCGATGAGGGCCAAGAAGGCATTCGGCAGGTGTCATCATGGCAGTTGTGGGTGCGACTTAGATCGAGTGGCAGGGAAGGCATGAGGTGGCGGCATATGAGTGGAGTCAGCCAGTGAGAGCTGGGGGACCCTACCGTGAGGAGGGGACAGTGCATGCTAATGGGCAGGCCACAGGGGAAGGGATAGTTTTCCAAGAACTCTGGGGTTTAGGTTGGTTTAAAAGAGGGCCAGTCATTCTGGGGCTTAAATGGTACTTTTATCCAATGAAGGTGGCCTAGAAGTGTGCTTGAAAAACCTTGAGATGATGATGATGGTGATGATTTTGATGATGATGATGATTTTACAACATCTCATTCCCTGAAAAGAGCCCAGCTTCGTAAAAAAATTTTTTTCAGCCTTCAATAAAATTCTTTAAGGGTGGTGATTTGTCTTTCTGAGGTTTGCCACCAGGTTTATCTTCCTCTTTCCTGACATGTGGAGTTTCATGGCTTCATTTCTCTGCATAGTGCGTGGAGAACCACGCCACGCACGTGGTTGCAGGAGAGAGGCCAGCATGGCCAATGAAGAAGTCAGAGCGCAGAGAATGAGAGGGACCTTCCCTAGAACACAGCGAACACAGGTGGGTTTTCAATAATAATAATTGAGTCTGAAAGGTAATTTTGGTTTCCTTAATATTAGTTGGGTGTTCTTATCTGTTAGGTTATCAGGATCCTAAAATGCAGCATTCAGTGTAATACCTTTGTGATGCAAACCCACTAACACTTTTCTCCACTGACCAGTGTCAATGCTCCTCTTACTAGTACCCTGTCCATAGTTCAGAGAGTCCCAGAAATTCTACCTCTTTGTCCATGTTCTCCCAGACTGAACAGAAGACTACATGTGTCTTCCCTTAGGTCTTTGCTGCTAATCTTGGAAATGTCAAGGGAATTAGGTTTTCTTTCTGTGCTTCTAGGATGTATTTATCCTTGGTGTAAATGTAGCATTTTTACAGCTTATAGGTCATTAGGTTGCTTTTGGCTTCAGGTACCTAACGACCCTAACAACAAGTCATTGCCTGTCACTGCCAAGGAGTGCTGAGAATCCCGGGGCGGGGCGTTGGGCGTCAGGGGCGTCTCTTTCTTGAGTACCTCTTTCTAAGAAGTCTTCTGTCGGCTCCTCCGTGTTTCTTTGGCCAGGGTTTGGTCCGATGTCTCTCTGGCAAAGGGAATGGGGCCATGTTGACTGGCGTGGATGGATTAGGATTTGCTCCCTCCCTAGGAGAGGTGTGGACACCCAAACAGAATCTGGGCGCTGCCAGCGAGGGGGAAGGAGGGATTGCTCCTGGGTGGGCATAGATTCCAGATTTATCATTTGTCTTCCTGGCAAGGACTCAGGATAATACTGACCCTTTACATTTTTCTAGTTCTTCATCATACGCAAAAGTGTTTATTTTTCTTTTTAAGTTATGAAGATTAGAGAAATGGTGATGACCTTGAGCTTTGTTTCCCCCTGCCCGGGCTGGACCTATCCAGTGCACAGATGTTGCTTCTGGTAAATTGGATTGACTGGCAGGATTTCAGAGTTGGAAGCTTTAGAGGACGTACAGTTGTCTTCTCCTTTCACACACAGGGCTGGGGCTCAAGCTGCTGAGTGACCAGCCCAGGGTCTCATAGCTCCTTACTGCGCAGGGCTCTTGTTTTATGTCTTTTTTTCCTACTTTCATGAGGCTTGGTCCCTGTTCACTCCAGGTAATCAATGCTATTGTGCACTTTTAAGTTTTTATCTCAGTTAAAGCCTGTACAAGAACTAACTAGTGGTCATTTATAGCTCAGCATGAATATTAGCTATTTCATTAGCTTGAATCACGCAAAGGCATTTCAATCACTGATTAACAGGTATGTCAATTGTTTTGGGGTGGGGAACCTTCAGTCCTCTTCTTGGTGCTTCAGAATCACACCAGCTGGGTGGTACCTCCTCTTCCTCCTTCATGCTTTAAGGGGGCTCTGCCACAGACACCCCACAGCCATGTCAGAGGAGGGAAAGGGGCCTTGCTTCACATGGGAGTGCCCTACCTGACACCATTCTTGGACCCTTATTTAATTTGAAAATATTTGTGAGTAAATTATGAACTCTGTTGTCTTCTTCCCCCTGAGCAGAGGGAGAGGCAGGAACAGGAACAGAAGGCCCTGGACCTCGAGCACCCTCTGTGCCCTGCGGGTGAAGGTGTCCATATGACAAAGATACCATGTCCCCAGTCCAGGGAGAAGGCCTGTCTTCTCTGTGAAGAGATGCTTTGCTTCTGGAAACCCCAGTGCATGCTCATAGAAACCTAGGGGGTGGCTATTTGTGCTTCTAAAGTTTTCTTTTGTTCTATGCAAGCGGAGTCATCCTGGGCACTGTTGTAAAGTTCTTGGAGCATTTGGAAAGTGACCTGGTGTCCTCACTGGTGGTTGTAGCCTCATGTACCTTGTCTGAAGTGACACGTGTGCAGTCTTTCACCCAGACAGAGGGAAGTGCCTGCAGAGTGTTCTGACCTTTGGGGCACAGGAGTGCCAGGCAGGATGTCTGCTGGCGCGCTGCTCCACCCTGCTGTATTGCAGGCAGCAGCAGCTATGGACGTTGGACTTCTTCCTCCAGCATCTCCTAGTTGGGTGCTGTTGGCATTTTTGTGGGGACTATTCTGTGTCAGAGCCTGTCCTGCCCACTGAAGGGGGTTTAGAATTCTTGGCTGTCACCTCCTCTCAATTCCCCACCCAGTTGTTGCAACAATCACAAATGCCCCCACCTGCTCTGCAGCTCCTCCTGCAGGACAGACAGCTCCACTTGAGGACCATCCAGAACTAATGAAGAGTCAGGATTCTGGAGCCTGACTTGCTCCCACATCCAAGCCTGTCCCTTTCCTTCCACTGGCTCTCCGTTTTTTAGAGGGTTTTCTGTGTCTAGAGAAAGCGAGCGCTGCTTCTTAGACATCAGACAGCAAAGCAATTTGATGAGCGATGAAAGAGTCAGAAACGGATGAGTGCCATTTCTCTCAGAGTGCGTATTTAACACTGCTCACGCACACACTCACACTCGTGCTCGTCCCCAAAGAACACTCACCCCTTCCTGGGGACAGGGTCTTGGCCACTTGTGCTGGGCGGTTTGCGAAGCAGTGTGCGTTTCCAACCCACAGCACTCTCGAGTCCAACCCTCTCGGTAGGTCATCCGTTTGGCCCCTTTAAGGGGCCGGGTGAAATCAGGCAACGGGATTCTGCACGTTAAACTGGGCAAGCCCCGTATGGAGGCGCGTGTGCCCCCCACCCTGCCTCAAGACTGGGTTTGCAGCATGTGTCACCGTGGGAGCTTGGCTGGTGGAGACAGGGCCCTCGGAGGTGGCAGGAAGCGCCGGGCACAGGGAGGAGGGGACCACCCAGCAGTGTTCATTCTTAATACATCTTTCTCTTCAGGTCTCATTAAATGTCACTTCCCTTGAAAAGTCTTCCTTACACTCCTAAGTTGTCTCAACCTTTTATCTGGCCCTGTTGTGCTCTTGTCTCCTATGCCACTTAAAACAATGTGTAATTACATATTTATTTGTCCAATAATCTGTCACTCCAGTAGATGGTGAACTGCGCGAGTTGGGGTCCCGTCTACCGTCTGCTGTCTTATCCCCAGTATTTAGCACAGCGCTGGCATCTAGGTAGCTGCGGAGCAAGTAGACAGTGATGCCAGACCCTCTTGTGTTGGTGTTGAAGTGGGAAGTAGGCAGAGGTTTGGTGTTGCCTTAGTCTGTTCAGGCTCCTGTAACAAAACGACTCTCGGCTGGTGGCTGACGAACAGCAGAGCGTGTTTCTCACTGCCCGGAGGCTGGGAAGCCCGACGCAGTTCACCGGCAGATTCCGAGTCTGGTGGGGACCTCCTCCTGGCTGGCGTTTGCTGTGTCCTCACACAGCACAAGGGGCGAGGGCCTCTCCTATGAGGGCCTTCATGACCTAATTGCCTAAGGTGCCACTTCCTAATGCCGTCACTTCAGGGGTTAGAGTTCCAACACAGGAGTCCAAAGGGACTCGACATTCAGTCTGTGGTGTGCGAGGGCCGCATTGGGGGTTAGCTCTGATGTTGGGGCGGTGCTCGGGAGGAGGAGAGCAAGTTGGACAAACCTGGGCGCCCCGAGTGAGCCTCGTCTGAAGCGTCCAGGGAGCCTACTTCAGATCTGGCCCTCTGGGGAGCTCAGGAGATGTGGGCCCCGGCCCTGGGGTGAGATCCAGAGGGCAGGAGGCCAGCTGATGACACTAAAGCGTAGTTTTGTGTTTTCAGAAGCACAGAGTAGTATTTTTAAAAAAGCAAAGGAGACTCTGAGGGTGGGGATGGCAGTGGGGGCTGCTTCTGACCCAGGGGGTCGGTAAGAGGTAGAAAGAGCTCAGGCTTTGGAGTCAAGCCTGCTTTTCATTCTAGATTTCACCTCTGGCCAATTGTGAGGCTCTTGGCCAAGTTGTCTGTCCTGAGACTCAGTAATTTTACCTATAAAAGGGGGCAAAGTAATACCTCCTTTTGGGTTGTCATGGATATTCAACGAGATGATATTATCATGTGTACCCACATACCTATCACAGTGCCTGCTTCCAGTGTGTGTCCAGCGAGTGTTAGCTCTTAGTTCCTTTTCTCTCTTGAATAGCCAACTGTCACATCTGCTAACTGCTTAGTATGTAGATGCGCATTGTGCATAGGTAATGGACCCATGGTGTGTTAAAGGAGGCAAAGATTTAGAAGGAATACAGATTAATCCTGCAATTGCCTCCCACATTAACATATCCCTGGAAGAATACCTTTTAGATTTTTAGTACCACTGCTTCATATTTTACATGCAGCTCTGAATAAAATAAGCTGATGTTTATATAGGAAAAATTTATATTCACAGCCTTCCAACTTAATATAACCTTTTAGAGAAAAGTCTCAAGTTACGTTTCAAATACAGTTGTTAGAACATGAGAATCACTCGCAGGTGTCTGGTAAAGTGTGTTGAGTGTCAATAAAGAGGACATGATTGGGGATGTTTCTGGGCCACTTGACTGCATCCGAAGAATGCGTTTCCCTTCCCCAGGTGAGGGGTCTTGGCCGCATGTGTGGGAGGCTGTGCGGAGCCAGGTGTGGGAAGCGGACACGGCTGCCTTCTCACCACGGCACCCCGGGCTCCCTGCCCTGCCCTGCCCACTGTCTGGCCGCTCGTCTTCCGAGAAAGAAGTCATCCATTTGGGCCTTCCAAAGGGCTGGGTGAAATCAGCCGACAGGATTCTGCACATTAAACTGAGAGACCAGGAAATGCTATTAATATTTTAAATACTTTATATCCATTGTGGTAGTTGGTGTGATAGTTATATGATACTAGATAATAGACATCATGCTGTATTTTGTTACATTTTGGGAGATACATGATGATGTATTTTGGTTACATTTTAGGATATTGGCTTTGGGTTGACATGTAATGCATTATAATTTTTTCTGTTTAGAAGATGGAAAACAGGCTAGCATCTCTCCTAGAACGTCTGACTTTTAGAGAAGGATTATTGACATGTGTCTTTTTATATATGGCCCTTATCTTTAAGGAGTGGATGTCTTTGGGGTGACAGGACAAACAACAAGAATGGAATGTTCACATAAGGAACAAAACAAATGACACAAGGGAGGGAGTGTGCAATCAAATTAGGTGGATCTTTGAGGATAGAGGGCTGGAGAGGTTGGGAACAACCATATAGGATGTGGTTCTTTGAATTTCAGACTTCAGTTTCTTCTGGTGAACTTTCCTTAAATACCTGCATCAGGTACTGTGCTGAGTATGAAGTGATAAGCAAAGAAACATAAAACATAGCATGATGCCTGCCTTGAATGTCTTTAAGTCGAAGAGGGATGAGAAGACATTAAAAAAAACAATACAACATGATTTGAGGTAGAAAAGTTATAATGTGCTAAAAGAGAAGGATGGCTAGAGAAAGCACTGTGAAGAGAGGGGAGATGACGTGGGTATGGAAGAGGTTGCCGTGGCTTTGCTAGAATAGTTATGTGGGCTGAGATGCTCTTAAGGCAAAGTCTGGCCTTAAGAGGTTGCCCAAATTATCAACTGGTACTGCGGTGCCTGTCACAATGGATGCCACTGGCCAGGGTAGCTGGTGGGGCTCTGGAGCCCTCAGCCCTGCCAAGCAGAAACCCTCTCTCTACTGGCTTGGAAGGAGGATCCAGAGGGTCTAAGGAAGGATACCTGCATAGTGGGTGGCTTTTGGGAGACTCAGGGCAATGGGTGTTTACTCAACAGTAGAGATTCTGTATTCCTGCTTATATTCTGGGAAAAAAAGAAAAAAAAATAAAGAAGAGATTCTGTATTCCTGCTTATATTCTGGAAAAAAAAAGAAAAAAATAAAGAAAAAAAAAAGAAAATAGTAGAGAAATATTTTAAAATTTAATGACCAGTATGTTTTTATTATATATAGTAGCTGAAGATCAGCCCAAACTTAAATCCCAGGGGTAGATAAGCTAATGAAGCCAGAGGTATAGGCTATCTATTCCCCTTCACCCCACCCCAGAAAATATATTTTACCCAATAACAAATGTCTCGCTCTTCTCTCAGGTTGTTCCACCTGGTTTAACCTAAAGGTCTAATTTAGGGTTTAAGGTACCCCACACAGAAATAGTTGAGAGACCTGTTACCTGACCACTCTAGTTACCCTAATCAAAGTGCCCCCACCATCCTGGCCCCTGCCCCAGACCCCTGGACCTCACCCCCATCCGGCAAATGGAGGGCTTGTGCGTGGCAGAGCGCAGGGCTCCAGGGCCCTGTGCCAGGGTGGCCCCATGTCCATTCTGGCTGTGGTGCTTTGTGGCACTTGGCGGCAGGTGCTCCAGCCCCCACCCAGGCCCCATGCCCTCCACTTCCCCTGCCAGTGAGAAGCAACAGATTGTACAGTACCACATTAGAGCCTTGGTTTTGGATGAAGTGTATGATTATGAGAATTTGTTTTCATAAAAACAATAATCAAACATCTGTAAAAATTTTTATAAGCCTCCTCTCTATAAATCAGTATGATTTGAAAGAAAACCCAAGTAAAACAAACACCAACAATCCTCATGAACAAGAGTGGGAAGGGGTATGTGTGATGGTTGTGATAGTAAGAAATCTACTGAGAGGAGGAGTCGTGTGCCTGCAATTTGATGGCTCTCAAAAGACAAATGGCACTCCATCTGTGTGTGGGGGTGGGGCAGGACACAGGGAGGTGCGCCCGCGGCCACTCTGGGTGCTGGCTGTTCTGTGAGGCTGCTCGCGAGCCTGTTAGCAGCTGCTTGGCCAAGAATAAAGAATCCCTAATTATGTCAGGGTTGTAGAAATATAAGGAGCTGAAGTTTAAAATAACTGTCTTGAGCTTCAGAAAACTCATCTCTGGAAACTATCCATGGAGGGAAATTTGCTCTTCCCAGGGGGTCTGATGGGGCAAAGAGCAGGTCAGATTCTTCTGTCCTTCAGTCCATGGGCTAAGCAAACATTCTTCACATGTTCCTTTAAAATAGTAATTGCCTTGTTTCCTCAAGAGCCAAGATCCATCTAGTCCCCAAATCAAATTCTCCACTAAAATAAGAAGGCTTAAAATCCAGTTATTTTAAGTGTGCCTACTCTTAAAATGTGTGTCTGTTATGTTGTGTGTATAAGTGGCTAATATCAGAGATGCGGCAAGTCAAGCTGTATAAAATTCAGTAACACATGCCAGAGAGGAGAGAGAGAGGGAGGGGGAGAGAGAGAAATCCTTCTCTCTAGGAGAGGCTCGAATCTTACTTTCAACTGTTTCTAAAAATGGCAGATGCATCATAAGAAAACAAGTTTGTCCGTTGCGGGAAGGAAGGAAGGGCAGGGAGGGGATTCTAATCTTCGGCTTGGTGTGATGTATTTTTATCTGACTACTTTTGCAATAGAACATCTGGGAGGCTAGTGCAGGATTGGGGTCTGCCTGTGTTCCAGTAGCTTTGTTAGGGCCATAGAGCTTCATTTCACAGGGCCACAATGGAAAATATGGACTCTCTACATGGTTGAGAGTTGGGGCTGGGGCAGGCTGAAGCAGTGCCCTGTGACATGGTGTGCACTACTGGTGGGATAGTGATGACAGTGCTGATAACAGCAGGCTTAGGACTTATGCCATCTTTCTTTGAAGGCATTCAGATAGCTTGCCTTGCTTCCTGTTCCTGGGAGGAAGTCTGGGACCGATGGTGGTGCCGCCATCCTGAAGTCGGGAAATGTTGGGGGGCTTAGGCAGCTCATGGTTAGAGGTGGATTCCAACTCAGTCCCCTGGTACTTATGCTGATATTGACATTTTGCACTGTGTGATCTGGACGTCAGTAACAGGCAAACATTACCAACTTTAGTCTGGCAGAAGACTGGGCCCAAGTTTCGAAGTTTAGAAACATTCCATTGATCAAAGTATATTAGAGGGAAGAAAAAAGGATGAAGTTAATTCTTTCATTGGGCATATCTTTCTTGATTACCAGCTTGGGGCCCAGCACATGGCTGGAGGCTATATTGGGGGTAGACTGAAGCCAGGTGCAGCGTCATCTGCTCTCTGGTCATTCCTCTCTGTCAGAACCTGCAGCTCTCCCTAGTATTTTGTGCCCTAGAGAAGGAAGGAGGTGTGCAGGTAGGTAATGAAGACAAAATAGGATTTAATATATTGAGATGGCTGTGTAGTGATGGTGGAGCTGTCTCTTGGGGTGCATTTTAGCAGAAAGGAACAGAGACATTCAAGAGAGTCCTGTTCTCTAGTCAGTGTTGGGACTGACTTTTCTATTTGTTCTGTGGTCAGTGAAGGCCCCGCTAAAAACCCAGGGGTCAGGGTGGGGTTGGCATGAAGGCACCCTGAGCTTGAGCAGTGAGAGCAATAAACTGGGCAGGCTCACTGAATTGGGAGTCCTCCCAAGGCCATCAGGTCACAGCTGGGTATGGTGTGGGATTTGGGACATCATCGGCCATTATGCACTCTCTCACTCCTGGCGGTCACCGCGTTCCAGCCCCACCATCAGACTGGTCTGGTTGTGCCCAGCCCAGAGCACGTCAGGTCTGTGAACACATGGCCTCTCCAGTAGAGGCCTGGTAGAGAGGGAGTGTGTCCAGGAACTGTAACTTCTCTAGGACAATGCTAAGAGCAGACTCTATGTCTGTTACTACATGTTTTAGTGAAAATATGAGCTCTCTGGAAGCTTCTGTAACGATAGCAGTTTTATGTGTCTTTATGACTTATTCAGTAGGACCCCACGAGTGGACTGTCATTCTCCCAAGAGCACAAATTAATTCATACAGGATTGGTCTTGCTTGGAGGTTGGGGTGTGTTTGGAGGGACACAGACATGAACAGGGCTTGGTCTCAAATCCTCAGCTGTGTGGCTCTTACTTTCTTTCACCTGTCATTCTCTCTGCTACGTGCAAGCTCGGGGGACTGGAGGCAGGGACTGGCATTTGAATTAATGGCTGGATAATCCAGAACAGTCGAAGAGCCAAGAAATTATTTATATTTTGTTCTGGGTTATATATTTTTATGGGGTGATGGTGAGAGAAACAATGGATTTCGTTTCACAAGTGTGTACTTCTTGCACTGATAGTAAAATTAGCTACTATTTGCACGTCAGCCAGTGGTAGGGAGAGACCTCAAAGCAAGTGTTATTGCAGGAAAGAGACCAGGAATCCAGTTGCTGTTGCTAGCTTCATTCAAAGTACAGATTCTAATTATTACATACTACCTGAATTAGACAAATTATACTTTAGGGAAATTAGGTAGCTTCTATATTTGAGGAAATCTTATGATTAATTGTAAAGGAAATCATTGCCACCAGAATTCTGAATTTTAATTTTTCTCATCTGCTTAAAACATGACATACCTGCATATATTATAACTTATTTTTTAAGAATAGAGACCGAGATAGGGAATAGGATTTAGTCCTTAGAATGCAGAGCTTATAACTTTAGAAAGAGATGTATTTTATTAAGCCAGATGCTATTACTGTTAATATCTTTGCCATTATCCACAATATTGCCTCTATTATGCCTGAGTCCGTGGTCCCCCCCCCCCATTTGTTTACTGTGCACCCACGGGGTGTCTGGGATGGCAGCAGATGCCGAGGTCGTAAGGGTGACCAGTTAGACGTGGTTTCTGCCCTTCCTGGAGCTTAGGGTCTGGCGGAAGAGACGGACAGAGGGAGCATAGAACTGCGCGACACTGTGCATTTTCCCCGATGTCGGAACCAAAGCAGGAGACCCTGACAGTGATCCCAGTGCTCAGGCCCTGGAGAAGTCACAGATTGCTCAGTGATCTTTGCTGTTAAAATATCCTCTTGTTTGGGATTGTTCTCATAACGACTCCTCTGGTGGAAGTGTAGTTATAAAAGAAACCGGGAACCACCCATGCTACCCAGCCTAGCTCCGACTCCCACAGATGCCGCTGGCCGGGCTTGAGCTAAGCGTTTCCTGGAGACAAGTGGTCAGTCCAGAGAGAGCACCTGCCCTTGCCCGAGCTCGCAGAGGCCGGAGGAGCCAGTGTCCAACAGCCTGGAGGGGGGCCCTGCTTGGCTGGTCTGGAGTTGAGCTTAACCCTTAGGGTCAGCAATTTCCCAAGGGAAGAAAAAAATCCCACCCAGGTTTTGCTCTGAGCTTTTCCTGGTGCTGCTTGTTGTGTGGCCTTTGGATTTTGGCATCACTTTCCATAGGCACCGTTCTCCCTGCCTCCCTTGGGGAGGGGACCTTTGCCCTTCTGTGCAGGGTGCCTTCTGTCTCATGTGGGCTTCCAGGGCTGGGTGAGGAGGCGGCGGCGAGATTATTGCCTGTTACACATGGACATCTAGACGGGGGAAGAAACATAACAGCTTTATTTTTAGGCTTTGCTAATTCTCACTCTTCTCCTAGTTCGCTGCTACCTGGCAACAGCTTATTGTCATGGCAACGCTGATGTTAATGAGTGAAGCTCTCTGTGTGTCTGTCTTACCCAGAGCTGTGACAGACAGGCTGTGTGGAGCAGCTGCCTTCCTGGCTATCGGGGGCTAAACGCTGGTCCCCATCCTCCGCGCAGGCCTCCAGGACCCTGCCCGCAGAGGAAAGGCATGGAGGATTGACGGGGATGTGTGGTTCTGCTCATACGTTCCCAGCCTATTCTGTCCTTGCACACTGCCCTGCTCCCTGCAGTGCAGCCCTCCACGCTTTTAAGTGGCAGCCATAGGCTGTTGAACGATAACCGGCTTTGTCAAGTTCAGGGCGTCTCGGGATTTGAGCAGGTTTTCGTGGCATCTGCTGTGCAGTTGGTAGTGAGGCTCTGAATCCAGAGTCCTGAGAGGGCGAGATGTGTGCTCGTGTTGGGGAGGGACACTGCACCTCTGGCCCCTGGGCTGGGAATCAGCACCTCCGCCATGCCTTCCGGTCTTGCCTCCCCACATCCGTTGCTCAGGGCTCCGTCCATGGCCACACAGTCCGTGTGAGAAAGAGCACCAGCCCCCAGCGTCTCTGTGCCCCGTTTGTCCGTCTGGGAAGTGGCGCTAGTGTGAAACTGCCACAGCCCTTCAGCCGGCTGGGGGCTGGGGGATGAGGTGCTCTGGGCTCTGCTCGCCTATTCCCTGTCGCCAGTGACTGCCGCCCCTCTCGTGACCGTTTGCTCACTCATAAGAAAGCAAAATAATGGTACCTGCCTCAGAGCATTATTGAAAGACTCCAGCCAGATAACTTGTGTCCAGTGCATAAAGCAACATCTAGCATGAAATAATGGTTTAGTAAATCTTAGTTGTTATTATGTGCCGTCATTATTTAATCTTCACACTGATCTGGTGAACTAAGGACTATTATTATTCTCAAATTACAAAGAAGGAAACTGAGGCGTGGAGAGGTTGAGCGCTGCTCAAGATTGCTGGGAGTGACAGGCTTGACCCCGAAGCCACCACACCGCACAGTGAGCCTGGAGGTGCTCGCCCGCACGCCCCGAGGTGGCAGCCCTGCTCCTGGGATAAAAGGTGTTCCGTGAACACAGGATCACCATCGTTGTTAAGCATTGCCTCCAGAGACGTGGCACGCGGCTGGCTCCTCGCCTTGACTGCAAGGCTGTGTCCTGCAGCCGCCTCGGCCGGCCGCGCCCCTCCACGGCGCGGGGTCCTTCCCGGCAGCCCTCCGTTGCCGCTTCTCTACTCCTGCTAGCGCTTCCAGAGTTTTGAGCAGTGTGTGACGGTTTTATTTATTTATTTTTATTGGGGTAATAGTTCTTTTAAGCTTTCTATGCATTTTAAAAACGGCAGCACATCCGTGTGGCACGAAAGAAACACTACACAGAAGGACGGGAGCGGGGGTCCCCCTTGGCCGTGCAGGGAGCGCCCGCGCTCTGGCGCACAGCCGGAGGGGCACTGCTGTGCCGGCACACACGCGTGTTCCTGCCACTTAACGGTGCGTCTGGGAGAATGCTCCAAGTCAATTCACAGTCTAGGGCAGTGACCCCATTCATTTGCAACAGACAACTCAAAAATTTTACTGTTATTCTGGGTAAATGAGGTCAAGTATGGGTATTATTGTGAAATAGCTTAAAAAAGCCTAACTGCTAGCAATAAGTTAGTAACAATAGTAAGCAATTATTATCACCACCACAATCATACCAGGATTCATTTTAGTCCCTAAAATAGTTTTTTATCTCTCATTTCAAAGCTGAAACCCTAAGTCACAGAGCTAAAAATGTCCCTGGCTTGCTGTTTGAACCTGCTGTGTAAGTCTGTCTGAATTCCCATCTGTCTGTTCGGTCACTCTCACCATGCTCCTCTCTTGTGTGATGTGCTCAAGAGTGGGTCCCAGCCACAGCACGGCCTTGGGCCGACTCCCTCAGAGTCACTGCGGCGCTCTGGCTTAGCCAGGCCTCACTAGACAGTCCCGAACACACCCGGGTCCACTGCAGACGCTTCTGGCTAGCAGGCATAGCTGATCGATGAGGGAGGTTCGTCTGACTGCCTTCCCTTCTGTTCTGTGCTTCTATTTCTTTCCCTAGAGCATGTGCTGCCATGGCTCAGCCCGGCCTAAAAGAGGTTCTGGACAAGAAAGAGAAAGACCGCTCAGCGTCTCATCCCCGTGTTCCCTTCCTCACCCCCTGGTGTGGCAGAGGTGCTCTCTCAGGTTTGGACTTGAGCACCTTGTGGGTGGAATTCGGGAGAAACCAGGAGCAGCAGTTCAGATCTGTATCATGGCTGGTGTGTAGCAGATGCTCAGAGAACGGTTGCTACACAAGATGGAGAAACAAAGTCACCTTTGGCTGCATATTCAGGATTCTCTGCTCAGAGTCAGAAACATGTTGGTCTGAGTTCCTTTGCTTAGCTTTAATCATCTGCAATTTTGGGGTGTCCTGTTGCATTAGTCAGGGCTTCTGTCTTCATTTTCTTTATCTTTCACGCTTACTCTCCCTCCCCTTCCGTGAACCCACCTGTCAGAGTGGGTTCTGATCAGCAGTCGAGGCACGCAGGGCCCTGCTACCTGGCAGCTCGCCAGCTTGGTGGGGCCCAGTGCCTGGGAGAGCATAGAGGAGTTCAGAGCAGGGCCTCAGCCACGTTGTACCCATCTGCCCCTCTTTCCTTGGGGTCACCCCACCTTCTGCACCCTCCACCTCTACTCAACCCCTCTAGCTTGTACCCTTCCTTTCATCTGAGCTTCTACTGCATTCCCTTGTCCCCCAGCACAGTTGACACTGCATTGTGTTAGCATTACATATGACACAGAGAGCGCTGGAACTGGTCTCCGGGGAACTGAGGTGACCTACCCATGGAGGATCTGGGATGTCCCAGCCCCTGAGGCACAGGCTCAGGGCAGGTCTAGCAGAGGGAGGGGCTGTATTCTCTGGTCCCAAATGAGCCAGTCCTTAGGATGTTGGGGCTGCTGCTGTGGCTTCTGGCATCCTGTTGGAGGGCTCTCCACAAAGAGGCGGAAGAGCCCCAAGGTGAGCTGAGGCCTGCGGACGGGGGGCAGCTGCTGGTGAGTCTGCCTGTGGTGGTGCGGCTCCCAGCAGAGATGCCGGGAGGCCTCCTGCTCTCTGGGTGGAGAGCCAGCAACAGAGAGCATGTGCAGCAGAGAGGTGGTCTAGGCCAAAGTGTGGGAACTGGTTCCAGGGAAAATTAGCAAGGACAGAGCTGGACAGACCACACCAAATGTCCCAGAGCACCAAATCAAGTAGCTGGGAGTCTTGGGCAAGAGTGAGGAGGCCAGAGCTTGGGTTGCCCCCAGGGTGGAGTAGGAGGGATGTGAGGCTTGGGCCTTGGGAGCAGCCTCAGAGCCTCAGTCGGGAGCTGGAGATGACTGTCCCCATCACTGCCCCGCAGTCAATTGCAGTCGCCTTTCAGGACTGAGCAACCCCAGAAATGCTTCCAAAGAAGCAGGCAGGCTCTCATTCCACAATTAGGGAAGGGAGGTGACTCTGCAGAGCGAGTGTTTCTTGTCTGAAATGTTATCAGTCAGACAACCAGAGGGACTGACTGGTTATCAGCCCTTCTGGGTTTTGATGGGAGGGAAGGAGAGGAATCATTCACAGGGTAGAGATTTCTCCAATAAAGAGAAGTGCCCCAAGAAGAAGAGGGTTTAGAACAGTGATTCTCACTCTGTTCTGTGCATTGGGATAATCTGTGTAGCTTTGCCTCAGTGCAGAGGAATTCTGATTCAGATGTCTTTTAGGGCTGGGAAATTAGGATTTTTTTAAAAGCACCCATAGGTGAGTGTAATGTACAGCCAGAGTTGAGAACCACTGGTTTAGAGGTATTTAAAGACACAAGGCAAAAAATGTGTGGACCCTGGCACAGAATATGCTGTTTTCCAGGCCAAGACCAATAGAAAGCATATTCTGATTTTCATTTACAGTGATACATCCTGAAATTATACTTGAGGATTTTAAAAGTTTAGGGGCTTTAAAAAAATCTATATACCCATGGTTCATAATGATATCATTCATAACGGCCAAAAAGTAGATACAGCCCAAGTGTCCATCAATGGATCAACGAAATGTGGTCTGTACACACAATGGAACACTATTCAGCCAAAAAAGGAGGAAGGTGCTGACTCATGCTACAGTTTGGGTGACCCTGAAGACATTACGCTAAGTGGAACAGGCCAGAAGGAGAAATAGTGTATGATTTCACCTACATGAGTGCTGATAAGAGGCAAAAGGTAGAGAGGGTGGTTGCCTGGGGCTGGGGGAGGGGAAAAACATGGAGTTACTGTTAAATGGTACAGAATTTCTGTTTTGCAAGATTAGAAAAGTGTTCTGCAGATGGGTGGTGGTGATGGCTGCACAACAACATGAATGCACTTTAATGCTACTGAATTGTACACTTAAAAATGGTTAATGTGACAAATTTTATGTTATATATATTTGACTGTAGTTAAAAAAAATAATTTCAGATTAATAAGAATCATATTTATTTTAATATTTTGGAAAAGCAAATTTATGAAGGAAGAAATTTAAACGTCACCCCTTGGTATTTAGACATATTCTCTTCCTGGGTGTGTTTAATCATATATTACACACACACACACACACACACACACACACACATTGAATCTTATTTTCTACGATACTTTACAACCTGGGTTTTCATTTGGACTTGTGTTGTTTTAATACTTGCTTCTTACAGAGAAGATCCTGTTTCAGGGGCAGGGTGAGTGAGGTGATATGTTAGGTAGGCAAAACGTAACATATTGGTCTTTCCGGGCTTAGAATCTGACACAATAGGGTTCAGATGTCATTTGACATCTATGACATTTATGCATTTATATTGTGGGTGACTTTGGACCTGATTCTGAGCCTAAGTGTTCTCATTTCAGGGTTGTTTTGGAAATTAAAGACAACCCAGGTGCCAAGTCCTTGCTCTGGCCTTCATGAGATGAGAGCTGTTCCTGTAGAATCACTGAGGACTTCCAGGGACACCTTTGCATACCTGGGATAGGTATGCACGGGGACTCGTCTCCCGTGTCTGGAGAGAGGGCTGCAGAGAAGCTGTGATCTGAGGTTGAGGAATTGTTAGGGTTGCCTCCTGTTGCTTTGGCCTTGGCAACATCATGTCCTTTCTGGGTCTCCGTCACTACATCTATCCCATTAGCACATTAGACTTTGGGGTCTCTAGGTACCCCAACCCTGCTGTAACATCCCTGGCTTCTCCATAACCTCTGACTCCTTGAGGGGCTGCAGAACCCTCGGTGAATGTCCAGTAAATGGTACTGACAGAGAGGCTCCTGCTCCGCTTGGCTGAGCTATAGTTTTGTTGGGTTAATCACTAACCACATCCAACAACATGTGACAGCACCCAGATAGGACCCCCTGCGTCCACGGAGGGAGACCTGACGTGTGGCAGAGCCCTTGACTTTCCTTCAGGAGTTCATCTCTGATGGTGCAGCTGTGTTCTGCAGGGGCTGGGGTAGGCTCTGCTGCAGGGGGGCAGAGGGCAAACGTCCTGTCATGACTCCTGCAGAGCTTGAACCGAGGCAGAGGAAGCAGATGGGGTATCAGGAGCATGGAAAGGAGTCCTGTGTCCAGCTCAACCTGAGCACATCTGTCAGCTACAAAGTGGAAGGTCTCCATGTGGCTATGCTGGGAAGGAAAATCGAGTTAGGCTGGCTTGTTCCAAATAGAATGCTATATTTAATTTCACTCTGGGAAACATTTGATGTCCAGGCTACTGTAATACGTGAAATATATTTAAGATCTGTTTTGTCAGAACAATAGAAAGAACAAAGGTGGGTTAAGGGGAGGAGGTCCTCAAATCAGCTGCAGGTTGCACATGAGAATCTGATCACATCAGTTTGGTTTCTGATCACCTGGCAGGTGCTGACCAAGGGTTGACTTGTCAGTTCTAACAGCCTGGGCGTGGCTGCATGTGTCATTCATGTCTCAATAGTTCAGCCTATGAAATGCCTTTCGAGTCAAACAGAGCACTTGGCACAGGAAGGAGAAGCTGTCGGATCTAAATATGTGATGTGCATGTATGGGCTTGCCATGTGGAAGGGAAGGGCTGGGTCCACGCCTGTGCCCTCAGGAGAGGCCTGCCGGGTGCGTGTGTGGGCTAGCTGCTGGCGTGCGGGCCTGGGGAGGGGCCACAGAACTGCTCCGCTTCCCATATTGCTCCTGCCCCTCAGATCTCCACAGACTTCCCTCTGTTCTTCCCGGCTCTCCTGTTGTTTGGTGTGGTGTCAGGAAAAGCTGTTCTCCCCTGTGCTGCCTTCTCTTTATTCCCCATTCCAACGCCTCGTGAAGCGGAGAGAATAGCAGATAGGGCTGCCAGCCCAGCCTGGGAATGCTCCTTTCTTATTACACCTGGCCAACTAGAAACCATGTTTTTTTTTTTTTGTCCCATTGTTTGGAAAAAATACAGAATGAAGTATTTTTGAGGGTTGTGCCACTCCCGTGGACTGTAAATAGAAATGGTCAAATACGTCCTGTGTCCCGCTTTTCCTGCTAGACCCTTGGAGGGGCAGCTTCAGCCCTATGACCTGCTTGGCTTTGTCCCTTGGTGATGATGCACATTAAAGAGATAAACTAATCTTTTTGCATGAGTATGACGGCTTCGTTTTGGAGCACTTGAAAACCTGGAAACATTTTCTTTCACATACACCGAGGGCTTCATTAAATGTGAAAAGGATTTTCAGTGGAGTATCTCAAGGGAGGCCCGGGAGAGTGAGGAAATTCAAGAAGCTGTTTGGCCTGGTGACTGGAGGAGGCCTCGTTGACCCAAGCAAAGGAGAGCCCAGGAGGGGATGTCCTTGAGCGTTGGTTGAGCTCCCAGACATTGTCATCGTCACGAGAAGCCATTTGAGGAAAGCTGTTCTCCGCTGCAGAAAACATTCCTCCTTCTCAGAGGTCCAGCGGATGGTTCTTTGCATCTTGCACCCAGAATCAGCATCAGATGGTAAAAGTGGGCAGGGGCTGGCATCTGGTCACTCCCATTCTCCAACCAGCAGTGCTGTGGGTCCCTGGGCCATTGTGCAAAAAGCACATATGCAGAGTCAGATAGATTTCTGTGATTCATAGCCACTCTGAACCTCGGTTTCCTTATCTATAAGAGTGGGGATATGACACCACTCTTACAGATAAGAGAGTCATGAGTATTCTCTGTGCTAAACGTGGTTTACCAGGTAAAGCACTGGCTCCCTGGTAAGGGCTCAGGAGTAGGTAGTTGGCACAGGCATTGCCTCTGCCTGCCCACGGCACAGCACAGGTGTGAATGTGTGCTGATACCTGGTTGGATTCTGCTAGATCAGTCTGATATAGGAGAAGCATGCACAGCTTGAGCTTTGGAGTATCTGTAGTTACCAATCAGTCTTCATTCACCATTGTATGTAGTGTCTCTTGTCTATTTTTACTTGTTTCTAGAAGGCAGCTGGTGACTTGTTTTACATTAGATTTAGCTTGAATATTATGCTTGGTTAGGACAATACTAAAATTAGTTCCTTTTTCCTGTGCATTCATCTGTTCAACGAGTCTTTCTTGAGGATGGGCTGTGTGCCGGGCACTTTGACAGGCACTGGTGCTGCAGCAGAGCGAGAGTTTACGTTCTCTGTGCATACGGGGGAAGGGGAGGGAGGAGACAGAACATATAGATGTAAACAAATCAAACAACGAGAGATCTTCATATTACGGTAGGTACCATGAACAAGAAATCAAAGACAAACAAAGCAGAGTGATGCCACGGCACGTCTATAGGGAGGGGATTACTTTAAGTCAGTGGCCAGGAAGGGCCCCTCTGGGACCTGGAAGACGAGAAGAAATTAGGCTTGTGAAGAAAGAGAGGAAGAGCCTTCCAGAGGAGGGAACAGCAACTATGAAGGCCCTGAGCCAGGACAGCCCTGGCCTGTGTCAGGAACAGCAGAGCGAGGCTGGCTCGAGGTGCAGTGAGTGGCTGGGAGGAAGGGCAGGCAGGGGCTAGGTGGTGACTGGGAGGGAGGGCGGTTCTGCCCGTGGATTAGAAAGTGGACTTGGGAGGGTGAGAAACCGGTCAAGAGGCAAGTTAGGTGGGAAGAGGCTGGTCCCAGGCCCCAGCAGTAGGGGCGAGTTGAATGGACAGCGTTTGTCCGTGGGGACGAATGGCATGTGTTCTGGGGATTGAGCTTCTGGGCTTGCTGGGCCGCTGGGCAGGGAGGCCCAGAAGGATTCCAGGCAGTGTGTGGGGTGGTTGGCCCAGGATAAAGATTAGTGACGAAAGTGTTGATGAGAGTATTGGGAAGTTGGACATTTCCAGACAGAGCCGATGACAGTGTAAATAGTAACACTCACTTGGAGGGTAGTTTGGCAGAATGTACAAAGCCTTTAAAATGTTCATTCCCTTTGATCCAACAATTTCATAGGCTTTTATCCTATGGAAATAATCAGAAATACACACAAGGATTATTTATAAGTATGTGCGTTGTAGTCTTATTCATAGTGGAGCCAAATGTGGAGTAATTTAATTTCTTCCCTCTATTCTTCAGCTGCCAAGGGACGGGTTGGATAAGTTAGGATTCATCTGTAGGGTGGGGCACCATGTAGCCACTCAAATGATGATATGGAAGGATATTTGGATATTTGATGGCATAGAAAGATGTTCAACTGGATTGCTAAGTGAAAAAAATAGAATGTTATCTATGATATGATCCCAAATTTTATAAAAGTTATAAATTCTGTTTATATCTCATATAAGTGTAAATAGGATATACTGTATCCTGGAAAGTCTAATAGGGCCTACATTAATTAATGTATTAATGATGAGTCAATTCAAGGAACAAAATTATAAATTATTTCATTCTCTATGGTTCTTACAAATTTTCTACAATAAACACTAAAAAATAATGAAATAAAAAATAATGAAATAAAACTAAAAAAAATACACCCTGTTATTTTTAAAAACTAGTGATGAGTATCTCACTGTGCCTGAGTATAAATCTGAACAGTGAATAAACGAGTGACCTGGTGACCCTTCCCATACGCTGCCATACAAAGGGCAGCGGTTCGCGTTCAGAAAGTCATGTTGAGAAAGCTTGGAGTTAGAGTCCCATTTGCTGGCTTTTGTGATCTTGAAACTATGCTACCCTCTAATGCACAGACTCATGGCTCCTTCAATTTGAAAATAGGAATGAATGATGATAATAAAAATAAGAATAATGTTGTCATGGAGTTGTTGTGAGGATTTAATGATAGTAAGATAGAAAATATTTTATAAGAGGAAAAGCACAGTACAAATATTAATATTCCAGGGCCCGGGTCTTCACACACAGACCTAGCAGTGGGCACGGATATGTGTTGGGTGGACCATTCAGGGCACACCACAGTACCCTGCAGTGCACATCTCATGCAACACAGTGATACAGCTCAACTAAGTTCGCGTCTAATCCCAGGCGCTGGATTTAGCGAAGAGTCTGAAGTTAAGGTACAATTAGCCTGTCCTGGGCAGCAGGCAGCTCTCAAACAAGGAGTGCTTTCTCATTCACTGGGGTGCTCTAATGAAATTCTATTTCAGCAGCAGCTGCACCTGGAACCCCTTTGATATATTGCTCAGCTGTTCTGTTACATAAACTTACTGGAAATGAACCTGCAAAGGAGTGGAGTGGAGGGAGGTACCCATCCGAGTCAGAATGAAGGAGACAGGCACTGCCTCTTGGTTTAGAGGAGACATTTGCTTTGTAATGGACCCTGGACCTTGGCATCTGAAATGTCATGGTCCTTACATATTGGAAAGGACATGCTGATGATCACCTCACTGGGCACTTAATTTTTTTAAATCCTTGAATTGTTCAAGGCCAGGGACATCCTGCCTGACTCTATAAGACTCATAGTTAGGAGGTCACTCCTCCAAAGAGAAGCTGTATAGAGGATGGGTCCAAGACTCTAGCATGAGAGTTTGAGCCCGTTTTCAGCTGGGGATTTTTGGGTAAAAGGAGATGCAGCTGGGTCTGACCAACTTATTTCTTTGGGAGACTCTTGGTTTCATTGAGGTGCGGAAAAGACAGCACACACCAGTTATCAATAAGGATAACTGCTACTAGGTTGAACTGACTTGTTGAAAAGAAGGCTGGTGGTCCCCAGTGCCTTCTGGCCCTAGGAAGAGAACCCTAACCTTGCCATTTTGAACAAATAGCCTGTTAGCTTCATTGGTAGCTGCCAATGAAGTGTGTCACTACTACAGACCCTTTTGATACAATATTCATTGTCCTTTCTATAGGTGGAGTCTACTGACCCACTTGTTGGTAAGATAAGCAGCTTTTCTGAGGTCACAAAGCTAACATGGTATTCACCTGGGCTTTGAACCCAGATCTCTCTGACTCTAAGGTTCGTGCTCTGAAGCCCTCCATTATCCTGCCTCATCCTGAGTCATTTTCCAGCACTGTTGGCTTTGAATCCAGTTGTGCCCATGTATGTTAACGAGGGCCCACTCTGTGCCAGGTGCTGCTCAAGGCAGTGAATGAATAAATCATGGTTCCATCCCTCAAGAAACTTACACGTATATTATTTTTTAAGAGTTTGAAGTTTATAGCAAGAGCTCAAATAAAAATTGAGTAAATAATAATATATAGATACATTCTAGTTTAGTTTACAGATATCTATAACCCCAGTCAGATAATGATGCCTCTCATAAAGATGCACACATAAAATCCTTTGGGAGTTTAAAGAAGGGAGAAAATACCTCTGTTTGGAGAAATCAGGGGCGTATCAAGTTGAATGGTGGGCATTTGGACAGGTGGGCACGGAGAGGAGGGTTCCCCGCTGACCTAGCCTGTCGGGCTATAATCAGAATGCTGCCTGCCAATTGATTCTTACAGACGACTTTATGAGCCTCTGGTTGGTTTCTTCTTTGTAATTCCACTTAACCATGATACTAACAACTGAGAACTCAGAAATGGAGCTTTTATTGTGATAAATGTGATTGGCCACAGGAGACCTACATGAGAAAGTATTGATATGGTTTCTGATCTCCTCTCCACGATCACCTGTGTACACGTGAGACACACATCTATATTCTAGAACTTTATTCCAGTACTTTCTTCTGAGCTTCCAGTCCACGTGGCTGAGCATCTAATCTTGGTTATCCACCATTCTCTTAGATTTAACTCTAAAACAGAACTTTCCCATTCTCCTTCCACATGAGCCCCCAAGATTCCCACCCCCTTTTCGGCTTGACACCTCAAGGTGGTGGTAAGGATGGTAAGTTATGTTGTATTTTAATATTAAGGAAAGAATAGGGCATTTGGTCTAGAGTCTTTTGTTAAAAGGTGACTTTGGAGATCACGTTCTTTGGTTGGTTAACATTGGGATCTTGGGCAGTAGCATAATTTGCCATCAATTTCCTGATGAAGAAAAGGCAACTTGGCTTTCTTTGTATAAGCAAACAGGTCAATGTCAGAGATAATTAGATTATGAAGCACCTGGGGCCCAAAGGTGGGAATGCCCAGGTAGACACCACTATGCCATTGCCATTGTTGTCTCCAGGGGGTGATGATGTAATCTTTGCTTACAGAGTCCTTTTCTGAGCTTGGTTGGAAGAGACAGTGTGTACCTAAGCCAGCTGTTAGGGCTGTTTTCCTTCTAGCACAATTTATAAAGTGCTTTTTGTCATACCCAAATTTTGTAGGACCAGAGAACTTGGGTGTTTAAGGTTGGGGCCTTTTAGAATGAATGAATAAACATTAGCCCTGCAAACTGAAGAATGTGAAAGCTTGTCAAGGCTCCATTTCTGATTCGCTTTCTGATCTCATGCAAGTCACCTCACCTCTCTGCCTTTTGTCTCTCCATCTGTGAGACATTGCTCACTTTGCCAGGAGATCTTCAATACGAATAAGATAATGCGTGGAACCCTTTCAGCTGCTGCAACATTAAAGAGCATTTATTCAGCACTTATGTAATGTTGCATAAAGAGAATTATAAATACAAGATCCCTGCCTTGCCTGTTAGATTATATTCTAATATCTTCTTTAAAAGGCAGAAACTAGGCAACTAAGTAGAGCAATAATTCAAATGTTATCTTTTATGTTATACAAATATCAGTAGCATAAATAATTAACAAGAACTGGTACTAAAAGAAATCAGTTATCAAGCTCTGGGACTCATGTCAAAAATACATAGATAAAATGATCAAAAAGTTCTCACCTATCTGGAACTAAGTCATACAAGAACCTTGTTTTATGTAAATGAAATTGCCAAACATTGCCCGCTGGGACAAAGCAAAACGGAGATCCCAGTAGGGAAACAGAGAAGAGGAAGTCCATTGCAGAGTTGTTCTTGGGATTCTAGTATTTAGGTTCCTGTCACTGTCTCTTCCCCCTACCCCAAGGTCCACCGAGATGCAGACACTAAGGGTGGAGACCCTGCAAGGAGAAAGGTCTGTGCTTTAGGAAGGTGCTACATGTAGGGCTGTGGGTAGCCATCACACATGTTCTGAACATTGTGGTCATTGCATTGTGGGTCTTTGAATTATGAGCCTTTGTGAGGATTAGATCGAGACCATGAGGCCTAGAGAGCAAGGCAGCCGTACCAATGCAGTCACCCAGCTGCCTGGATCACAAGTCGTGTCCATCTGACTTGACCATCAATTAAACTCTAATAAAGGTTAGCCTGGAGAGAAGACTACCATTTGCTTCCCCAGTGCTAGGAGAGGGAGGTGATACCTGGGTTAGTGTAGTAATGTAGTGAGTCGGGGCCAAACAGGGAGGTGGAGTTGCTGCAAGCCCCTTGAACTCTGACATGAGAATGCACTCTAAGTGTCATTTACACTCTATTCAAATGGTCCCAAGTGGCCAGAAATGCTCCCTCCTTTACGAAGATGGCAGCTCACCACACGGGGACGCGGCACATGACCCAGAGCAAGGAGCTGGGAATACTCATCACATTATTTGACTCACTACATTATTGTCCGCTGCTGCTTAGAAAAGCTAAACCCCTGAGGTGTGCTGCTTAGACACCCCCCCTCCCCCCCCACACACATGGTTTTCTTCATAGAGGCATAGTAAAACCTTGTCAGGAAATTAATTAAATGAGCTGTTATTTGTGTTTCTCTTATAGCTTACAGAATCCTTTCACTGATTTGATCTCACTTGACATAACTACTAGCTCTCACGGTAGGAGAGACTAATATTAATTATCCTGTTGTACATAGGAGGAAGCTAAGACTCAGAGGTTAAAGGACTTGGCCAAGGCCACACAACCAGTGTAGATCCAAGGCAGAGACGAGGTCTCAGATGGCCAGCATTCCAAAGCCCCTGTATTTAAAGGCCACTTGTTAATCACAAGTTGTGCATATAAATATTTCAAGCTTCATCTAGAGAATCTGCATTTCCTGTCAGTAGCTCATGTTTTAAAAATTATTATTTGGTGTCACTGTAGCACACAGAATGGTTAAAACTGGACTTGCTGCTGCTGGTAATTACAGAGTGTCATTGTTCCCTCAGAGGAGAGGCAGAGAGGAAGCTAGCAGGCTGGGACGTGTCCTTCGCTGTGCCTGGATTCCGCATGGCGACTAAACACACGGAGTTTGACCTGTCTCCTCCCGCGCTCCGCCTCACTCCCTGTTGGCTTGCAGCAGGAGTTTCAAGTATTCTGTTGGTACCAGGAGGGCTCTTGAAAAATGGCCCATCGTAGTACAGATTCTTTACAATGAGCGCGCTGGGCAGGCAGTAAAATCTGCCTGCGTCTGAGTCCGGGTCAAGGTCGAAGATGCTGCACTGGCCGGAGGCTTAAAAACATACCTGTCCCGGGCCTAAGTGCAGCCCTTGCTCTCATTGCCGCCGGCGGCGTGTGCAGGGGTGGCCTGGCTGAGAGCTCCTCTGCAGCTGCTGGGGGCTGCTGCGCCGTCTCTGTTCCCTGGCCACCTCTTTGCTGTTCGCCATCCTCTCGGACATCCTCTCTTCTGGACTTTGGTCCAGGGCCTCCTTCCCGCTCCCCTCCTTCCTCTTACCAAGATGGACTTTCTGGAAAAATGGTTCTTACACTTCAGACTCAGTTTTCCCCAAGAACAGCAGTATTTCTAGCTTTGTGTTCTAACTGGGGCTTCTATCCAGCCACAGGGGCTTCCCAGGTGGTTCACCATAGGGACCCGAGTTTCAGTCCCAGCACCGCCGTTTACTCACTGTTGGCAAGTGATTTAACCTTTCTGAGTCTGTAAAATGAAGTTAATGATGTTGTCCTGTTGGGAGGGTTAAATAAGATCAGGTAAAACACTTGGATATGCTCAGCTTATGGAGAGCCGCTACATTTCAGCTCCATTTTTCTCTTTCTCTCTTAAAGAACTCACAAGGCTTCTTTCTCTTCTGGAGGTCACTGGGCGACGTGCTGATAAGGCAGGAGAAGCCGAAGGTCGTCAGGTGTCAGTGTGGTTTGGGCTTCACATACTGGATTTTATTGAATCCACTGATTCTAAGACATGTTTCCTGCTACATTGTAATTTCTCTAAAATTGGGTTGCAGTTTAGTTGGCACCATTTTTTCTTTTTTATTGTCACATAAAATAATGGGCATATCTTATAATCTACAACTTTTCATTTGATGGGCAGATGGTGGTTATTGTTAAAAACTTGAGTTTAAATTCTCTGGACTCGAGTGGCAAATAGCCTCTCTGACCTGGTGCTTCTTGATATGCCTCTTCCCAGCTCCTTGCTCTGGGTCATGTGCCGCGTCCCCGTGTGGTGAGCTGCCATCTTCGTAAAGGAGGGAGCGTTTCTGGGCACTTGGGACCATTTGAATAGAGTGTAAATGACACTTAGAGTGCATTCTCATGTCAGAGTTCAAGGGGCTTGCAGCAACTCCACCTCCCTGTTTGCCCCCGAGATGCCTTCCAGCTCCTTACAGAGAGCTCCTGTGTCATTCCAGGAATGACATCCACTGGAATGTCCGACATTGCAGTTGGGCTTCTTGACAAACATTTATTGAGTGTCTACTGTGTATCAGGCAGGCACTGTGCTAAGCACCTGTCGTGTATGAACTCTTTTAATTAACACCATTACTCTATAAAGTAGGTACTTCTGCATCTTTATCTTATTCATGAGGAAACTGAGGCATAGGAGTTAACTTACTTGCCTGAATCTTGAACCCAGAGTCTGATCTAACCAGTCTGTCCTAACACCTTGTTCCCAGCTCGCACTGGCAGGGGGATCCCTGCATTCTCCCCTCTCTGCCTGAGTGAGTGGTTGTGAGAAAACATTAGGCTTTAAGTCTGAGTTTTAGTCTACTAAGAATGCAGTTGACAGTCCACGTGCTAAAGACTCTGGATGGATTCTGGATTCTGCAGGAAGGGGAGATGGGAAGGAGGAAAGCCCGATCTAGATTTCGAGCCTTTCCAAGTGAATCTGCAGCTGCTCTCTGGCAGCACCCCTCCCTCCGGCTTTCCACCTCTGGTGTCGTGCCGGCACCATCTCAGAGCCAGGGAGGTGGCTGCCTGGCATGAACAGTGCCCCATTCTGCCTGTCTGTGATTTTCTCTCCTTCTGTCTTGAATCAGGTATGCCCCAGTTGCCAGGGAAGGAGTAAGTGCTCTAGGGTCTGTCAACTCTGGTGGAAAGGAAGTTAACATTCCCAACAGTGAGTGAGTGAGAGTAACTGTGTGCCAGGAAATGCAGTGCGTGCGTGTGCGTGTGCATGTGCGTGCGTGCGTGTGCATCTCCTGGAAGAACGGAGACGAGGCGCTGCCCTGGCCTCAGGCAAGCCCGTCTGGCAGTGAGAGTGGCAGATGCACAGGCCAGACTGTTACCAGGGCAGTTGTAGGGGCTTGGAAACCGAGAGGCTGTGAGGGCTGGTGGAAGAGTAGGGGACTTGCTGTCCAAAGGGCGCATCCAGCATGGTTTTTTCCTCACCAGCTTACTTGGGCAAGTTCTTTAAGCTCTAAGTTTTAGTTTCTTCATTTTTATAATGTGGATAAGTCTTTTTTTCATGGCTTCATTGAAAGAATTACTCGGACACTCCTGTGAAGTGCAGTGCTTGAAAAGGGCCTCCTGGAGGCCTGCAATGGAGTTGACGTCAATGTGGGGCAGCCCTGGCGTGCCCGCATGGGCGCACGCACGCGTGACCACACGCACACGTGCTGTGTGCATGCACGTAGATTTTTAAATTCCTTCCTTCATCGGGTATTTATTGGGTGCCTGGTCTAGGTGCCAGAGACTTAGCAGTAAATAAAACGGCCCCCAATCCCTGCCCACAGGGAGCTTACATTCTAGTAGGGAAAGACAACCGAATAATATAAGTAAGAAAAGCAGTTTGCTGGGCAGTGGCGAGGGCTGCGGAGGAAAGCGAAGCAGGAAAACGGGGCTGTGGGTGTGGGTGTATGCGGAGGTTTGTGTTGTCAGTGAAATGTTTAGGGAAGCTCCCAGGGGAGCGGGAGCACAGCCTTGGGGCTGGGGCCTCGGGGGGCGTTGGGGAGGCAAGCTTTCCAGACAGGGCATTCAGAGAGCGGAGGGGAAGGGGGCCGGCCTGTCTGGAGCTGCGTGCAGCTGGGAGGGCAGCTGTCCTGCGAGGGAAGGGGATGGAGCCATTGGAGATTTTGGCTGTGGGGTGGCGTGCTCGAATGCTCACAGCAGGCGACTGTGGCTGCTCTGGTGTGTGTGTCTCAGAGGTAGCTCAGAGGACTCTGACCTAAGCGCAGGATGCTGACCTTTGGTCAGAAGGCCAAATGAGGGTGATGAGTAGTGGAGGAGGAAGAGGCCTGGAGAAGTGCAGTTTGCATGGTGGGTTTGGCCCGTCTCCGTTCTGTTCTGAAGGGCTTCCCCTCGCTGTGAGCTTGGAAGGCCGCAGCAGGAAGTGGGGAGCCTCTGGGGTCGGGCCCTGGGCATGTCCAGATGTGGTGGGAGGGGCCGGGAAAGGCATATGGCGTGGCGTATGCAGAAACAAGCACCAAAGACCGAAGGCTTAGACGTAGGGCCAGGAGAGGACCTCTGGCCTTGGGTTGGTTCCCAGGGGCTGCAAGAGTTCTCAGGAAGGGGATGGGCAGAGCCTAGGGGCACAGTCTCCGACAGGTGAGAAATTGCAAGTGTGTGTGGGTGTGAATCACCCCACCCCCGCAAGAAGAATCTGAGAAGCTGAAAGCTGAGAGTGCGACCAAAGTGTGCAGAAGGCTGAGAAGAACACAAGTGGAAATGGTGAGTGCAGTGGCACAGGGCGTCGACAGCCTCAGGGGCTGGCCTGTCCACGCTCTGCTGACAGGTCCTGTTCCTTCTCTTGGCCACTGACAGGGAGCTTGGCCTTTCTGCGTTAAGGAGGCCTTTGCAACTAGAATTTTCTAGTGTGACTTATGTGGGCCTTTTCCACTGTCAATTGCAAAGCTAGAAATACATTTCCCAAGATGAGAAAAAAGTAACAACAACAAAACTAAGTCTTAGGTACTTAATTAATTAATTAATATTTTGTGCAAGGTACTGTTCTGAGTACTTGGTTTGAATCAACTGTTTGAATCCTGAGAGCAAGCCAGTGAAGTCAGCAGCATTCAGTGTCTCCGTTTTGCAGAGAAAGGAACCAAGGAAGGTCAGACCCAGAGCTGATAGGTGCTGGGGACAGTATTCAAACTCCTGCTTCTGACTTTGTCTGTCTTGTAATTAATTCTTATTTACCACCTGGAATATTGTGAGGGAGTTTTGGAAACAATATGTGCAAATACACACACAGGAAATGTGTGGTCAGAAAGGGAAGAAAAAACTGGCTTAAGTGCTTTTTCTTGGCCATGTCCCTATGGGGCACCTGCCAGGCAGCTGGTGCTGGCAGTCTCTGCTCCTTGTTTTATGTTGTAATTTATGGATGTGTATGTCTCCCTCTCCTAAGTCCAGGTGGAACCCGTTGTTACATTCACGTTGGTGTCTAAGCCGGTGCCTTGAACGCAGTAGGTGCTCAGTAAATACGCAGTGATTGCTGAAGTTGAATGGATGCGTTGGGAAGCCAGTTCTCGCTTAAGCCATTCGGCTCTGAAAACAGTGGAAATGAGAACCTTTAAATATGTGAACTGTAAGACAGTTATGGCTGAGTAATATTTTTATGACTCTCAAAACCCTCCGCACACTTTATCTTATTTCACCCTCTGGCTAACCCTTGTGAGGATGGTAGGACACATGTTATTTATCTTCCCTACTTAATTATGAGAAAATGAGAAAACTGAGGTCTGAGACAACAAATGAGCTACCTTAAGGTCACAAATAGGTTTTGGTTTTGTTTCTAAAATCAGAGATCAGAACCGTCATCTCCCGATTTTCTGTTCCACAAGCAGCTTAAGTACACACACCTGTTGGGTGCAACGCTGGACACAGGGCCTCCCTGTCCACCAGGTGTGAACAATGGAGTGTTTTTATTCTTTTTTTTTCAGGTAAATTGCAGACAGTTTAGCAGCTGCTCAAAATGTGATCCCTTGACTAGTAGACCAGTTATCAGTTAACCAGCTCTTGGCAGGATCAGGAACTTGCGACAGATTGTGAATCAACTGTGTCTATAAACACACTGCTTAGTTTGCCTGACTGTTTTTTACATTTTATTTTGAAATAATTTTAGGCTTACATAAAAGTTGAAGGATAGAGTTCCCATAGACCCTTTACCCATCTTCTTCTAATGTTAACATCTTGCATAACCATAATATAGTGACCCAAACTGAAAAACTGACATTGGTATGATACTTTTAATAAAATTGAGACTTCATTTCAACTTCACCGGTTTTTCCATGATGTCCTTTTTTCTGGTCCAGGATCAACCCAGGATCCCACATGGCCTTTAGTCATCGTGTCTCCTTAGGTCCATCCTGTGCTGGTTCTCATCTTTCCTTGTTTTAATGAGTGTGGCACCTTCAAAGAGTCCCGGTGAGTTATTGTGTAGAATGTCCCTTAATTTGTTTTTTTTCCTGAGGTTTCCTAATGATTAGACTGAGGTTATGCATTGTTTGCCTGCTGAATACGGACTTCTTTTTTTTTTATTTCAACATATTATGGGGGTACAAATTTTAAGGTTTCAAATCATACCCTTGCCCCCACTCATTCCGACTATCACAGAAGTGGTGTGCCCTTCCATCTGCATGCCTCCGAGGGGCAAGTGACGTTGGCGTCCTTTCCCAGGTGCTGCTGACCCTCAGCACTTGGGGAAAGTGGTGTCTGTTGAATTTCTTCACTGTAAAGATGTGATTCCCCACTTCTAATAAATATCCTGGGAGAGATAAAGACTGCACAAATATCTTGTTTCTTGTCAAACTTTTGCCAATAATTTTGGCATTCCCTGGTGGATCTACAGTAGTTATTATGTTGGTGTTTGCCTAACAATGATTTTTCTATTGTTCTCCTGCCTTCTGCATTTATTAATTAGAATGCTTCTGTTAGGAAGAGCTGTCCCTTCTTTATTTATTCAATCATTAATTTATGCCGGTATCATGTTTGTTTATTTTATTCTATAGGTAATAATCCGGTACTCCTGGTAATTTATTTTGTTGCTCAAATTGTTTTAGCTTTGACCATTGGGTGCTCTTTCAGGCTGGCTTTGGTGCCCTTCAACATACCCCTGTCCTTTTCCAGATGTTTTCTTGCCTTTGGGCCACCAGATACTCCAGACTCATCTTGTATTTTTCCTGCCCCAGCCCTGGAATCAACTTCTACTCCACGGAGCCCTGGTTCCTTTTATTGGAGAGTGATAGTATTTAAAAATCTGGGTAGTAGGTATGCTCATTGATATCAACTTGTTTTTTTTATATCCAGACTATCTTGATGAAAGAAGCAGAGTGTTGATCCACATTTTGATGCTGTGTCTTTATCTTGTCATGGACCAGTAACAGTTTGTGATTCTACCACTTCCAGTCCCAGTGATTGTTAAGATCTGCTCTGTCACCATGTACATATGACCCATCTGGTGGTAATTTTAAATTCCACTGAATTAAAGTCATGAATCAGTGTTTTTCCTCACTCATGTTTTATAGGCACTGTGTGCCAGGTCTTGTGATAGGCATTGGGTTTACGTTGGTGGGTAAAGTTCTGCACTTGAGGAGTTTATACTATAGTATCTTCTCTGAAATCTAGGTGACATTACTCCTTTTCTTGGTACTGCATATTATGAGAACTCATTTCAGATTATTCAGCATTTGAAAACCATGTATGTTCAGGTAGGGGCTTTTAAGTTTCAATTTTATATGCAGAAGTTGTTAGAATTTGGAGAGACCATTCCCTTAGCATAGTACCTCTTGGTACCGTTAAAAACCTTTGCCCACGACTTGCTTCTGACACTTAGATGGTTGACTTTTTTAAGGCCTCCCACAAGGAGGCTGAAAATACATACTTTGACTTGACAGGAGCTTTGGAGTCTTAACTGTTCACTCTCACCAGCATGTGAAAGGGAGTCTGCAGCAGGAAGGAGGAAAAGCTTGCAGCCAGAGTAGGGCTCTCTTGTCAGTGCCCCCGCCCCCATGGGCCTGGGGCTGGGAGGAATGCTCCTCTTCAGATCACTCTCAGACCCCAAAAGGGTCCCTTCAGCAAAAGTGTGTTCAGAGATTCTTTTTCTTGACTTTAAGCTATTCTGCCCACACATCAAGCTGGATCTGAGTTCAGATTGAAGGAGATTAAGAGTGGTGTCAGTTAAGGTCACTTGGATTTGTACTATACTCACTCCCACCTCTTATACTTCCTGTACTTCCTGTTTGATTTCATACAGTCTGGCATTATTCCAATGTTTATCCCTTTGGCTAGCTATTAGCGTTTTCTTTAGATTTTTTTTTTTTTTTTTTTTTTTAGCAGAATTGGAATAAGAATCACTTTTTCAGCCAAGAAAGGTGTCGCTGGCAAGAAGCATTCTTCTGGCTGGACAGTGCAACCTGTTCAAACAAGTCAGTTGGCTTAAAGCATCTGGTGTCTCCTTTACTTCTGGAAAGATGGGAGTGCTGAAAATTCACGCTAAGCCCAATTCTCTCTTTCCATTGGTTCCTTTCTGGCATCTGTTAAATTATGTCTTGTGTTATTGAACAAATGTGTGCTCTCAGCATGCAAAATATACACAATTGCCGACCTATTGCCTGTTCTCGGGAGGAAGGGAACAGTCAAGCTGTGGCTAGGTTGAGGGCCGTGCACACCGCGGTTGGAAGCGTGAGGGCAATACAGATCTGCATTTGCCGTGAAAGTATTGTGGGCTCCGGGTACCTGGGAATCCATTTGCCAGATGTGCCGAAGGTGTTGCCAGAGATGGATAACTGGATACTTGCTCCTCTGCAGTGTAGAGCTGTTCACCTAAGGTGGCCTGACTTGTAGCTTTGAGCCTGGTGGTTGACCAGGGACCAAGTTATGGAAATGAATCTTTAGTGCCTTCCTCAGGTTTTATGTTGGTCCTTTTCATAAAAATTTTCTCTGTGTGTATTTTAATATATGAAATCCAGTTTAGGGAACAGCCTCATATGTCCCATCCTGCTTGTAATGCAGAGGTCTGCCCTTGAGAATTTTAAGTTAGCTGACCTACATAGCTCAACGATTTCAATTAAAAGTGATAGACAGTGTAGACTGCAAGAAGGGGCAGAGCGGAGGGGAAGAGCACTCCCAGGAGCTTTGGTTCAGGCAAAGCAATAGAGGGCTGAGCGATTCTGGGAAGGCATCCTCATAGATTGTTGTCATGGAAGCTTTGACACTCCTGAGGCTGAATTCCTGGGAAGGTAGCTTCTTGATATCACCCTGCATGGACCCATAGCCTTTGTGGAGTCAGGCCAGGCAAGCTCTCTTCAGGACAGGGATTACGGTAACATTATTCCTTAATTTCCCCAACATCCATTCTTCCATTTCCTGCTGTCTCTCCCTTTGGTTCTGCGAGGGCCAGTGCCCTGGCCTCTCCGGCTCCCCAGGGCTTGTATGAGAGAGCTGGCATTGTTTGTGGTGCAGGGTAGCCATTTTTGCATCTTATTTTCTATTTTTTTTCTCTACCACTAAGAATTCTGATTCCACAGAAATTCCTAATTAATGCAGTTGCTCTATAATGACAAGCTAACATCTGGAGCTGCCAAGTCAGGAACGCCATTTGGCTGAGACCCAGTACGGCTTTTCTCCCTCCACGCCCAGTGCAGCCGTTGGGCACCGCACCAGCCCCGGCAGCACAGCACGAGGATGCCCAGGGCTGGGGCAACTCAGTGCCAGTTGATTCACCCAGAACATCACGGGTTAGATGGTTTTGAATTGCTGGCTTACTCTGGAACCTTTTTTGTCTGGTAGGCAACCAGGAGATCACGTGACCGCTGGAGGGGCGCGCCCTCCCATGCGCTGCCTCGTGGCGCTGCCTAGACCACCTCAGGGAGACGCCAGTTTGCACGGGGCTTTGAGGGGTGAAGTGCAGTGCTCTTCAGATTATAGCTGTTGGCTCCTCGGGAATAGGGTGTAAGCCAGGGCCGTGTCAGATGTGAGAGGACAGGTAAAGGGATGAGTGACTTCCAAAGAACTTGTCTGTGCCAGGCTGTGCCAGGGTCATAGGAGTTAGGGACATCATTCCCAGGTTCCATCCTTCAGGTTGAGTTTGTGTCCGTCCTATCTTATCCCTTGCCTGCTTGCCATGCGCTATGCTCACCATGTGGCTGGCCTAGTCCAGGTGCCCTACATATCTATATGAGCTCGTGATGCTGACAGGGCCCGATGAGGTAGGTATTACTAGTGTCCCTGTTTTACAGTTGGAATACTGGAGCATTGAAAGGCTAATAATTTTGCACATGGACATTTGCTTCTGGAGGTAGGCCAGGCAGTTTGCCCTCTGAGTCTACCCTGCTGTATCAGAGTCATACTACCAATTACATAGGTTCCATTCTATCACAGCCCCAAGGGTCTTCAGAGAAGGAGAATTCACAGTGTCCCTTAGGACAGTGCTTCTCAAACCTGAATGACATGAATCGTGCCAGGACCGTGGTAAGGCAGACTCTGATTCAGCAGGCGCGGGGCGATGGCAGTGTGGCTGGAGGTCCACGTACGGGTCGGCGAGGCCTTAGCAGGCTGTCAGGTCTGGTTCCCACTCTCAAGGGCAGGAGCCAGGCCTTTGAATGGAGGGCTCTTTTAGCAATAGAATAACTCCAATAAGAGTTTTTAATGATCAATTTACTGGAGAAGAAAAGAACTATAGTGGCAGGGAGTAATCAATTTTTGTTTAAAAACTAACTTTCTTAGGACTTTAGTGGAAAATGGAAGCTTATGTTCCCTTTTTCTGTATCCTAGCCAAGGGTCTTTGTTTCTGTGTTTAACTTGGCATTTCTGGACTAGTTTCAGTCCTAACTTTTTTGAGTTACCATTATATGCTCTTCTCACAACCACATGCTACCAATGTATAAGGCATCAGACACAAAGTTAAATTCCATCACAAAAGCTGAATCACCATGGCAACTGCATCCTTTGGTTCTTGAGTGTGCCCAGCAACCTAAGCAGAGCTGATAGTTGAAGGGAACCAAGTTGTTCTCCAAGGAAATGGAGGGGAGCGATACCCTGCCCATACTGGGCCTCTGTATCGTCATCCCTGCAGCAGGGGGCTTTCATTTACTCTGAAGATTCCAGACACTCAAAATCTCCCACCTCTCTAGAATCCTGAAATTAGCCCCCCGGGTTTTTCTGGTCCTCAAACTTCCAACATTATGAGAACAGTGCATTGCCTTGCAATACTCTTGTTCTTCTGGTTTGTGTTCTGGGAGGTAACATCTGAGTGATACTGTGTTCATGTGTCAGTATTTTGGCTTATCTGCCAACTTGCAGTGTGGGGCATCTGGCAAGTGCAGTGGTGAATGGGCCCGGGCAGACCCGACTACCACATGGTGGCCTCATGGGGAGTCTTAATTTCAATATATGGAAAGCGTGACTTTCTGGATCAGTTTGTTCTTTTTTTTACATATTTATATTAAAGCAAAAAGCAACCTTCTCTTATTTAGAACCATCTCCTTTCTTCTCTTTCTGCCTCTCTCCACGGTGGCCTCCATTGCTCAGGGGACAAGAGTGCAGGTTCATTTTGTCCATCTCGTTGGAGGACATCGCAGTGTAGCGCTCTGTGCCCCTCTGCTGAGACCTGCTGTTTGATGGAGCTGAGCAAAAAGAAACCAAAATGACCCAATGGAATGTAAATGCCAATTTCTGTTACTGTTTGATGGCAAGAAAACAAGGAACTGAGTTGCAGTAGCTTGGTCACATGACATCTTGACAGGCACCTTTCAGACATGGAAACACTTGAGAGGGTTGAATTAGTCTCTAGGAAGACACTGGGCGCTTAATTCCTGTGTAGCCTCTTTTGAGAGGTAACCAACTGGGAAGGAAGGGTGGGCCTTTCTGCCTCCCGTGGAATCTCATTTTTAATGATGTTGCCTTAAAAGGCTATTTCCTGGGAAGAACTGAGTGGACAGTGATTTTAATCTCACTTGCCTTACTCTTCATTTTATATCCAAACTTCAAGAAACCAGTGTTAGCCAATAGCTCTGTTTCTAGTGTTCAGCAAAATGTCAGAAAAGAGCACCCGTTGGTGGAACATTAATTGACAAATGTGCTGTCAGTCTAAATTAGGCCCTATACTGCTTACCTCTGCCCTCCCAATCTCTACCCTAGTATACTTACCCCAAAACATTTCCAGTGATATCAAAGTGACAATGATCAGTTTTAATAGAAAACACAGTGTTAATAAATGCAGTTTGGATTGCTGCTCCTGTATGTGCTCTTTTATGTAGGTTTATTTAAATACTAAGCAATACTACTCGTTCCGGAGATTCTCTGTTCTAGTCTTCATCGTCAAGGCAGACAGAATCAGGTTTGGGAGCAAGGCTCACACGTGGGAAACTGGGACCTGATCATGCAGAAAAAACATTGTTTTTAAAACAGAATAAGCTGGTATAAGTAAGAAGCACGATACGTATGTAAACCAAGAAGGATGTCCTGTGAAGGAGTAACCAGGTAGCTGGTTGACTTTGACATGATCTGACCATGGAAACGCTGGTGCTGGGCCATATGTAGGTGAAGACAAACTTTCACTGAATTCAGAAAGAAGTGGAGCCAGCCAGAACGCGTGTCTCCTCACCCTTGCCTTACATGTGCTTTCTGAGGGGCAGGCTCAGGGGGTTCCGTGTTCCATCAGCTGGTGTCATGGTGAGGAAGGGTAGAAGTACGAGAGTTGGGAAACTATAGTAAGAACTCCCCCCAAATCACACTGGGTGTTGGGGGAATCGGAAGACTCAGTCCATCCAACTCCTTGTGAGTCACAATCAGCAGGTGGCTCTGACGGGCCTTCAGGAGACAAGCGAATGCAGCGCGGGCTTTGGGACTGATCCAGGAAGTGCCCAGTGTGAGGAGTAGATCGCGCGCTCTCAGGAATGATCGGTCCTTTGGGTAAAAGGCCACTTATGCCTAAGGAGAGTCATCTTGAAAAAGTGTTCTCCATCTACGCCTTCTCAGAGAAGAAGAAAAAGAGGGTTGTACTTGTAGAAAGAAGTAGACAGGGATAAGTAAAGTTAGGAGAAAATCTGCCTGGCTTTGGCTAAAATTTGGGAATTCATGATCCAGAGAGATTTTGGAATCCCTAATCCTGGATTGGAAGTCAGAGTTTTTCATTTTGACTAGTTTAGCTTCTTGGCTTATGAAATGTCTTTTGATAAAATTCCTTAACTGCCCTAAGCGTTAATTTCCTCACCTGTAAAGCGGGAATGATCTTTGTTCCAGAAGGTTTTAAGAGGGTTAGATGAAGTGACACATACAAACCAGTCAGCTAGCACCATGCCCATCCCGTAGTAGCTCTTGGAATTGTACAAGCTGTTTTTACTGCTTCTAGTTCTACTACACTAGCCCAACTGGGAAAGCAGGCGGGGCTGTGTAGACAGTCAAGAAGCAGTCACCGGAACTGGGATCAGGGTAGCAAGGAAATGATGTGGGGGTCAGTTGCTTCCAGAGCATCCTGGCCTGGGCCCATCCACCAGGCTCACTGGCCATTGTGTGGCGTATTAGTCACCTGAATGACAGCAGGGTTGGAAGCACGCTAGCTCTCTCGGCCCTTCCCCACACACGTTCGTCCCGGAGGCTCTTGGTGCAGCCGCAGCAAGGGCACTGCTCGGGATAGGATTTGGGGTGAGTGCCATGGAGCTTGCAAAGGAGTCAACTGCACAGACCTCATGTCCTGTTGCCCCATCCCTGATGTCATAAAGCCACCCATCCCTGGGGTTTCTCTCACCCACCATCGGGTCTCAGCTCCTGTCCTGGAAGCCCAGTTTTTCACTGCTAAGACGTTCCGTTCCAACTGTATGTTTTAGCTCCCTTCTCTGCTTGTGACTGCCCCTCTTCCCTCCTACCCATCTCCCCCTCTCCCTTCCACACCCTGCCCCGTCTCCAATTTTAGTGGTGATAGCAGGGCAGGTTTTCAGGAAGCTGGTGCCAGTGGCTCAGCCTGGGCCGTTTCCACAGAGGCTGTGTGCCCAGCTGCCGTGCACCAGGGCTCAGCGACTGCGCCCCATCTGTTCCTCTGGCTGGAGCCACTGAGCATCTGCAGGGGGCGGTGAAGGCTGAGGACACCTGGACAAGGGGCATGGAGGACCTGGCCCAAGTGATGATCAGTGACGTGGGACTCTGGTGGGAGACGAAGTGCAAAGGGTCCATGGGTGGGGGTCGGGGGGGAAAGCAGAAAATGGAAATAAGATTAAAATGTTTTGAAAAGTGATTTGTGAAGAAACAGATTTCTTTCAAACTGTTTTATTACTCACAGTAATTGTATCAATCAACAGTGATCGCTAAATTGTTGCATCAGTTAGAAAATATTGTTGCCGCTGAAGAGTCAATGCTAATTGAATCATACGACACACAGATAGCTCGGAAGGTGCCTCTTTCTCGAGTGTCCTGCAGTCTGCAGAGAAGCAGCGAGGCTGCGTGGCGTGGCCGGTCCGGACTGCGGAGCTGCGCCTCCCTCGGCGCTTTTCTCCCTGCGTCAGAGGTGGATGGTGGTGCACACATTTCCCCTGTTAAAAAACACAAAAACAGAAGACGTGACATAGTCCTTCTTGAAGTCAGTGACACTGAACAGTGCTGAAAATGAGAAAAGTAGGGAAGTTAAAGAAGAATTTGGATTGCATTTTAGAAATCTGGTGGGGTCCGTGACGTGAGGGAGTATCTGCGACTTTACTGAGGCAGCGACATCCAAACGAGAGCCATTGGCCTAGGCCCAGAATATGGGCGAGTGGTCACAGCCTCGGTGTTGTGCCTGCTCCCTGCGCCAGAAGGGCCCCTGGAGGCAGGACGTTCAGTAAGGTCTCAGGCAGTTCAGCCTTGGCCCTGCATCCCTCAAAGCAGCAGCAGCGCTTGCCGCGTGGCGGCACCAATGGCCTTGATGACAGGAGCAGAGCGCCTCTTCCCCATTTGTCCTTGGCAAATGGTAAAGGAGCCCTGCCTGGCCTCGCTCTCCCTCCTCTCCCAGCCTCTGGGCCAGCCTCCTTGCCTCTCCCACTGCCCTCCGGCAGCCCAGGGTGCCCCCTGCGGCACTCACCCCGACTGCCCAGAAGGTGAGAGTCCCCTCACCTTGCCTTCTCAGGGGGGCTTTGGTCAACGTGAAATCCCACCTGAGACTCCGTTTGCATTTTAATGGTTTGCTGGGGGAGACAGACTTTAGTCCAAAAGGAGTCAGGGAGGGACTGTGCGTAATGCCTGGGAGAGGCATTTACTGGCCAGGGAGGCAAGCAGGGCAGGAGGAGGGGTGCGTTCCCTTGAAAGGCTCCCAGCACGTTGCTTCTGCCTTGCAAGCCCTCAGGAAGCCTCACCCCTCCCACGTCCAGACAGTGCTGACTGCAGCCCCGCCATGTCCTGCGCGCTCTCACGGACGGTGCCATTGAACCCTTGCAATAATTCTTGGAGGCAAATACTGTTACTTCCATTTTTAAATATGAGAAAACAGAAGCTTAGAGTTAAGCAGTTTGCCCAAGATGATGTAGAAGAGCTAGAGGTCAAGTTTTCCTGATTCCAGATCTTTCTGTCATACCATGTCCTTATTTTGCCTCCTGTTCATCACTTTCCGTATGCACTGTCACTCCGGAGAGCCGGGAGTGGAAGACACACCGGCGTGCGGGCTGTGTATGTGAGAGCTTGTGTGCAGCCTGGAAGAGCAGGTCCGGGGAACGAGGGACCCACGGCGTGTGTGCTCAGGCTGAGTTCCTCCAGTGTGTCTTCAGGAGGTTGATGAGGGGCTCTGAGTTGCTTTGTGCTTTCACAGGCTGAGCAGTGGCAGGTGGGCCATTTCAACCCTACTCCTCACCTGCCCCTCTCCCTGTCACTGTCAGCCCTGCTTTTGTCTACCCTGGCTCAAAAACACCGATCCTTACCCATTAATGGTTACCTGTCCGTAATCATTAATGGGGATTTTCTGGGAAGATCCTTCCCAGAAAGGGAAGACGTGGCTGTACATGCCATTAAAGCAGGGATTTTTGTTTCATCTCCTGCTATATTTCCAGGGACACCATATGCATGGCATACAGTGGGTGCTTGGTAAACTTTTGTTGAATGAATGAGTTTGCAAAAAGCATGTCTCCTAATTTTAAACCATCAGCATTTCTAATTCTTCTGCTCTCCAAGGTAGTATTACCATGCAGGGTCTCCCTGGTCCCTGATGTCTCCATCGTCACTCAAGCTCCTGCCCCTGTACTACGAACTCATTTACCTGTCTCAGTATCCCTCGCAGACTCCCTGTCCAGTCACGTTTTCCCTACCGCCTCCCGCACTTCTGTGCCGTCTTCCCAGCAACACTCTGCTCTTGCCACAGCGCTGCCTGCCTGCCTCCTGGGGTCCTCCCTGCCTTCAGGCCAGAGGATGCAGACTCAAATGCCTGCTGGAGCCAGGCTGGCAAGGTTAGTAAGTGCAGGGAGAGTCTTCACTGTCTCACAGAGATATGCTCATTTCTGTTATTACATGAAACAACAATACAAGAATAATGACAACTGGCTGCTGCTGAAACTCTGCTTCTGTGCTGGGGGAACAGTAGGGGCCAAGGGGACAGTTAGTAGCTGAAGGGAGCAAGCGCTCCCCAAGGCGCCATTGCTGCAGACCATCACCGCCAAGGAGTCTGTGCCCTTTGTGAGCTCTTCTGATAGTTCAAGATGGGAAATCTGGATTGTACATGAAACCTACTACTTCTTAAAGGTGGCTTCAAAATTTTTTCTTGTTATCAACTATGCCAGCCAAATAAATCATGTCTGTGGGTCTCATTGGCTAGCTGGCCTCCAGTGTGTGACCTCTGCTTCAGGGAGCCTTCCCTGATTGCTGAGGCCAGCCGGGTCCCGTTCTTCCTGGCCACTCCCAGTTAGGGAAGCAACGTCATGTAGCAGAAAGACCACTGGACCAAGAATCTAAAGGCCTGGGTCTGTCCTGCTTCCGGCTCAGTCTCCTCACTTGAGAGTGAGAGCAGTCGTTTCTGCCCTGTCCAATAATATGCCACTGTGTAGTTGCCTGGCTTATAATTTCAGAGTGCTTTCACACACGTGATTTCAGTTGATCCTCAGAAGAACCCTGTGCAGCACAGTTGGAAAGTATTGTTATTCTTACTTTAAGAGGAGAGAAGGGAAGTGACTTACCCAAGAATAGACAAGCTCAGTGGTGGAGCTGGCCCTGGCATTTGGGTCTTTTGTCTGCTATGTGGCTTGGTGTTTTGTTTAAACTGTTAGATAGAATGATATCTGTCCTGGGAAGCTGGTAAGTACTTTATGGGTTCTTAAGGAGTAAGGAGCTTATTATTATATGGGTTACTATCATTACTAATATGCATGTGCTCTATACTTCCTCAAAGGTTTGCACTTACCCATACAGCTTGGTCATGGAGCTCTGGTTATTGATATGGGGTGCTCTTACCTCCCTAACCAGGTTGTCTATGAGTGCCTGGAGACAGGCGTGGTCTAGTGCCAAGATGCCTGTGGAGGCATTTGGTGAGTAATTGCTGATGAGTTGAATTGTGGGAAGTGGGGATGCCACCTGAGAGAGAGCCATAGCTTGAAAGCAAAGCTGGCTGTGTCCGAGGACTGTCAGGGGCCTGGTGGCTCATCAACCCTGAACCTTGGTTCAAGTCTGGCCACCTCTGATCAGATGTGTGTGATACCTGTGTGGCGGCTGCCATCAGTGTGGGCATCACCCAGGAAGACCATGTGGGGAGACAAGGAGGGGTGAAAAGGTGTGGTGGAAACAGCATCTTGGAGTCAGATCTGGGTCTGACTAACTCCTAGTTGTGGGGAAATTTAACTCTGTTGAGCCTTGGTTTCCTCACCTGTGAAGTGGGCCACCGATACCTAGCTCACATGTCTGGGGTGTGCCTGGCCAGGCCGGGCGCTCACATGCAGTGCACAGCCAGTCAGAAATTGCCGTTGGAGCGACACTCGGGACGGCACTGCTCATCTGTTCTTGCCCGTGCTAGGCACTCGGTTCCTCGGCGTGTTGCCAGATGAGGTTCCCTCGGTACAGATATTCCTTTTATATCAGTACCTGGAGGAGCCTTTGAACGTGAAATTTTGTGAAGACAGTAAAGACAACTGGAGAATGACTAGGTCCACATATGGGAAGAGAGCTATTTTTAATTTACTTAAACTTAAGGCCAACTGTGTACAGCTGTGGATATGCAACTAGTTATGTTGTTCCAGTTCCTCTTTACTAAAGAATTGGTTAAAACTTTAGCCAGAGAGAGGAGTCTCTGGATAGCTCTTCTGAGCAGTCCTGCCACTCTGCAGGTCCGTCCCCTGCTGTTCTTTGCTTGGATTCACTTTTCTGTTTCAGGGCCTTTAGCCTCATCAGTCTGTAGTCAGTCACTTGCTCAAGATTGTTTGAGCTACAGCCTTTAGTCATGTCCTTGTGAAGGGGCCTTGGCTTTGTGGAACATCCGCTGCCTGCTTTGGCCCGACTTTGCTGGCCTAGGAACGCAGAGTGGACTCAAGGCTGCAGCTCTGCTCTTGAGCAGAAGCACCCAGGGCGCCGAGCTGCACTCGTCACTGTGCAGGGCAGAGCATTTCCCAAGGCGAGGTCCCAGATGAACACATTTCACCCTTCCATGACACACCTTGCAAACCACTAAACACAGCCAGAAATTGGACCCTGGTCCCAGAAGCAGTTCAGGATTTTCCTGTTAACCATTTTGTGCCTGCTGTCTTTTAGGCAGCACACACGTCCCACCCTGTGCAGGAGCTGGCAGAGGGTCTGCGGAATTCCAGTAGGTAGGCTCAGGACGTGTCAGGCCACAGGCAGCTCCTGTAAGCTTCTTAAAGCAGAGCTGTTGCTTGCCTTGGCGTGTGGGAGGCTCTCGTCGAGCAATTTGGAGTCCTGTGTGAACTTCCTCAGGAATGCACTGAGGGTTATTAGCTAAGGCTGGTGAAGCTCTTGGCTGTAAACGTCAGTTTCATGTTAGCAAATAGAGGGATGAGTTTCATTTATGGAAAAGGAAACTCTCCACAATGGAAATTGGGGGAAAGACTTCACTTTATCAACAAAAACCAAACAGTAAACAGCAAACGCGGATTCATCGGATCCATGGATCCAAGGCCTTCCCCTGTCTTGCCTTCACACCCTGACATCCCTAGGGTTCCTCTCTCGGGCTGCAGACTGCTCCATTGCTGAGCTGATGCCTGACTGTGTCTGCACGTTTGAAGTCTTTCGGAAGGAAAGTGCCCCAGTGGGGTTAAAGTGGAGAAGCAAGGCAGAGACCTCAGGCCGGTGGAGAGGCCCACACCAGCTGTGGAATGTGCATTCTTATTTGGGATTTCTCATGCTTTAAGAAGGTGGTTTGATGAACGCTGTTCAGTTCTTCCTATCTGTACACGACAAAACTGGAGTGTAAGGATTTGCTCTGCATCCATCCCCTGTAAGAAGCTTCGAACCGAGCTCTCAGCTCAGGTCTCCTAAGGGAATCCTTCAACACTTGTGTACTCAGTTACCCAGTATTTAAAATTTCATTGACCGGATAGTAAAGGGAAGGAACTAACACAGAATCCTTGGGCAGGGATTTTTAGGTTCCTTATGAACCTGTCCTTGTCAGGTGTGCGTGATTCCATTTCGTAGGTGCAGCGCCGAGGCTTGGTGAGCGTGATCTGCTTGCGCTTCTTTCATTGCGCCTCCAAAAGGCGACAATCATATCGTCTATTTCTTTTTTTAAATATTTATCTTTATGTCCCCAGAGCACCTAATACAGATCCACAGCCCTTTTCCTGTAATTCTGAAATCCCAGAATCTCTGAAAAGCGAAAATTCATCGATTATCCTTTTGACAGCACAGTTTGACCTATCCTGAACTCATCTGGGGCACAGTGGACTTAACTGGCAGGGGCCAGTTCCATTCTTATTCGGCTGGCTTAGACTGAATGCTCACATGATGTGCTACAGAAATATGTTAGCTTCTGGGGCCCTTCACCCTGCTGTGGTGCCACATACAATAGATACTCAAATGCTTTTTTGAAAACCTGAAAAATTTTGAATTCTGAAATGCATTTGGCCCCATGAGTTTCCAGTAAGAAGCTGTGGGTCTATAAAAACCTCTGCACATGGCTGTGCTTGCTGTTGCTGGATTAGGGTGAAACCTCAGCACCTTGCCTCTTCTGCATCGTGCACCAGTAGTAAGGTGGTCGTGGCACCAGACCCCTGTCTGGAGTCTTCCCTAATGGCACCTGCCATTAGGGCGGCAAGTGGAAGGACCAGCAGACAAAGCAAGAGAAGATATGTGGTGCAGACCGTGGGCAGGACAGGGCAGGGCGTGGTGGTGACGAAGGTGGACAGTGCCCACTGTCAGCTGTGCCAGGACAGCTGCAGTGTGGCTGGTTGGGCAGAGTGGGGCAGGAGGGGCAGATGCTAGAGGACCCAATTCTGGGTCCCAGCCAACGAGCATGGACCCAATTCTGTGGATGGGGGGCCAAGGCGGAATTCTGAGCAGAAAAGTAATCTGCCAAATTGTGCACTGGCTTTGCTGAGCCTTTTTTGGATGAGGGCTCCCAGAATGCATTGGAGCTGAAATCCCAGGCTTCCCTTATCCCACTGAGCCATGCTCCCTTCCCTGAAACATGTTTTTGAGTTGTAATAGCTGACACATAGCACTCCCTACATAATAGGCACTCTTTGTGATGCCTTAGCTATTTACCCCATGGCAACTCTATGAGATAGATACTGTTATTATTCCCATTTTATAGATGAGGAAACTGAGACACAGAGAGGTTATACAGTCAGGTCCTATGAGTTGTGAGCATAGTGGCTGTGATGTAACCCAGCCAGCATGGCTCCCATGTGTATGGGAGCCTAACTGCGACCCTCTGCTTTCACCTGCTCTTCCACAGGTCCCAGCAAGGAAGCCCTTCCCCAGTCCACACTGCCCCCTGGGCAGGGAGGAGCCCATTGGCTCAGTACTCTGTTCTACCCCTGGAAAATGTGACGGTGGTGGACAGGTGGGTAGGACACGTGGAGACCAAGGCACATTAACAAGGCTGAGGGGTGGTGTTCTGAAGTTTATGACCCAACCAATAAGAAATGTCATTAGGTATCTTCAAAGAGCCATTGCCCTGGGCTGGCAGCCTCATGAATGGGGGCTGCATCCTTGGCCCCTACCGCTTCCCTCCCCTCTACTCTTCCCCTCTGTACACACACGCTTATGTACTGTGAGCCCTGCAGTAACTCCCTGATAGGGAGAAAAAAAATTGGTATAAACTTGAGAAAACCTGAGACTGTAGTGTAAGCAAGGCTGCATCAGTTTCTTGCCTTCAGTCCTTTGACTCCTGCAAATCCACAGCTTCCTTCAATTCATTCTGAATTTGTTTTTTCCACTCACTCAGATCATCCCAGATACAAATCATATTCTTGCCTTAAAAATATCCAGAACATTTTTCTTGGGTAGGGGGGATAGCCTTTTATGAGTGCACTTTCCCCGGCCACAGTGGGGTTCATGGGCGCTGGGAGCACCCTTGCATTTTCCTGTGAGATCGCTGGGACTTCCCACGCCCTCTCTGCTCTGTCTGTGCCGTAGGGTCTATTTTTCCTGTAGGTCGGATGCTCTCTTGCCCTTGAACTCCATTTCCGGGTGGACTTTAATTAGCTAAATTTGCATGTGCCAAAACGAGATATAACCTTTGTAGGGAAATTCCTCACAGATTTCTGGGTTGAGAGAAATCGACCGTGCTATATTGCGATGGAGTGTCCCAGTTTAACATGGCAATGTGACTTCAGACTCATCCGCCTGGCAGCGCTGTGTCCCCATGGCTGGGCTCCAGGCTTCCTGGCCTCCCTGGAGAGTGGCCACAGCAGGACCCAGGCTTCCTGCTTTTCCCTCAGTTCCCTGTGGACTGTGATGGCAAGATTTTGAAAAGGGACAAATGGAAATCTTTGCTAAAACTTTTTAGATCTTTCATCACTTGTTGTTTTTTTCTCTAAAATTCTGGATTCTTGCTATGCCTCATTGTCCTTCCTCCTAATTCTCCATCAGCTCCATTTACCCTTGTTCTCTCCTCCTGTTCTTCCTGCATTCTCCTGGGGGGGGGGGGAGACAATTTGAATTTTATGAACAAGCATGACACCACACGTGGGAAGGAGAGAAGGTGACATGGCCCATGCAGAGGGTGGGTAAGTGGCCGAGAGTCTCTATCAACCCAAAAGAACTCTCCTCTCCTCTCCCATTCTCAAGAAAGTTAGTTATTTCTAAATTTGAGCTGGATTGTGGGCATCGTTTACACTTGAAACTTTTTTTCAACTCCAGAGTTCTGTGTGTGTGTGTGTGTTTGTGTGTGTGTGTGTGTGTGTATAATTGTGTGTGTTTTATTTATTGGGGAAACAGTGACACCACAACTTAGCTAACCTAGGAAGGCTTAGCTCAGATGTTCATTTTAAAGTAATTAAGAAGCACTTCTATGCTCTGTTTATACCGAACATTCTTACAATTTTTACTTCCTAGCTTCTGGATTCTTCTCTAGCACAATACAGCCAGCGAGCAGTCTCTTTTCTGCTCAAGTCCTGGCCAGCTAAGGACAGGAGCAGATGAGTCTGAGAGCCAGAGTTGGAATGCCGGGAGTCTCCATAATGTTCTTCCAGGGAACATTCTCTGCAGCTGTGCCGAGGGCCCAGGGGAGTATTCCTTTCCGTTGCGAAGGAGCCAGGGCCCCATCCCTGTGCTCCCTTTCCCCATATTTTTAGCAGCCTGTGAGTGAGATGTTCAGCCCATGGTGCCATAGAAACTGACAGATGACGTGTGTTGCTAAGTGACATCCAGGACAAGCAAGAGGTGGTGCTGGGGAGGCCAGGCTTGGCTTGCAATTGGGGAGCAGGAGTGAGGCTTCCTTTCCTCCAGGGTTAGGCAGAGCTAGGTCTGCCCCCGGTAGCACAGAGCTGCTTGTGTGTCCAGAGCACAGCGGGTGTAGACTCCCAGAGAGGGCAGTGCCAAGCTCGCTCTGGGGAGAAGTAAGCCAGAGAAGGCAGCAGGTGTTGGTTTCTGGCCAGACAGGGGACAGGGTTGACCCTGGAGGCAGACAGACTTAGGTCCAGCTATGGCTCTGATGTGTACCAACTCTGGGACCTTGAGTGACTTGACTTTAACTCTCAGCCTCAGTTTCTCCATCTGTGGAGTGTGCGTAGTGATAGTGCCGGGTCCATGGGGCTGCTGTGAGGATTGTGTGTGGGAAGCATCTGGCGCAGTGCCTGGCATGGAATAGGGTCTCAGTAAATTTGTCTGTTGTTATTACCGTCACATTTGGTTGGCACTGCAGTTTTGCTTAGTAGTTATTACGTCTCAGGTGCAGTGTGCCCAAGAGGCTATCAGCAGAGAGGTACAGGCTCTGGAACCAGATTGCCTTTGTTTGCATCACCACTGCCAGTTCATGGCTGTCTGACCTCCAGCAAGTTAATGCATCTCTCTGGGTCTTGCTTTTTGTGTCTGTAGAATGAATGTGAAGTGGTGTGTGCGTCAAGGGGCTGTGCCGAGTGGATGTATGTAGAGCAGGAGGTGGCTCACTACCGGTTGCAGGCAAGCCCAGCCACCATCTGTTTTTGTAAATAAAATTATATCGGAGCACAGCCACACTTGACCATTTGCATCCCGCCAGTGGCTGTTTTTCTGCTACAATAGCAGAGATAAGTGATTATATAGAGACCGTCTGGCCCACAAACCCTAAAATAAAATCCTAAAATGTTGACTACCTGACCCTTCATGGAAAAAGTTTGCTGACCGCTGGTCATAAGCAGTTTAAAGAGTGCCTGGCACCGAATAGATGCTAGCAAGTGTTTGTTGTCATTGCTGTTGTCCCTTTGCCATTGTGGGCCCCGGACTTTCATGTTTGTCTTACAAAGTAGGGACAGGCAGGTCACGATCATCCCCTTTTTATGGGCAATGTGTCTGGGATTCGGAGGACCTACGTGACCTGCCCAAGGTGGGTCAGGCCTAAAATCTAGTGCAGGGTACACCCTGCTAGTGGCCCACATCGGTGCCATCTGCTTCGCTTGCTCTGTGGATCCCTTGAGGACGGGGACACGTCTGCCCGTCCCTGCATATGGCCTTCTCCCCGAGGCACAGACGGCACCCAGCCCGCTCCGTGTCTCTGCCCCCGGCACTGAGCGCTCCATGCAGAGACATTTCCAGGCCTGGCTGGTCCCCTCCCCTGCTGCTGGCGTTGGGAGGGCTTGGCTTGTTACCAGGACAGAAACCCCTGTCAGGTTGGCAGTGCCAGGTCCCGACAGGCACAGGCCAAGACCCTGTCTCCATCCCTAGACCTTTAGTGAGGACCGGGGGCACGGTAGGCGACAGCTGGTCTCTGGGCAGTGCTTCCTAGTTTGCAGATCACTTCCACAGCCACGATCCCATCGGAGCCTCACAGCAGCCACTCGGGCAGGACACAGTGGGTGGCGGCATGCCTGAGAGCGCCCGAACGCCACCCCTGGGTCGTGTGCTAAACCTGAGCCACTGGCGTCCTGCATTCCGGCTCTGTGCGACAGTCCTCCCTCCCCTGCGGCCCTGCTGACCTGATCGCTGTGCAGTGCCAGCCCCGTGCCCCTGGGTGCTCATTCTGTCGTCGCGACCTCACTCCCGACATTTCTGTTTTGGCTGTCATGGAAATCCTACGCACTTCAGGTTGGTTCTGCTCTCCGTGGAGATGAAGAAAAGCTACCAAGAGTAACAACTCTACTTTTTCATCTGTGGGCTTGCAGCTGTCCTCTCCCTAACCAGTCCAGGCTGGCTTCTCTGCCCTTCCCTGTGGGTTTGCTGGAAAAGAGACCATTCCATCCACCATGGTGACTTCTGCCACATCCTGCACTGAGAGCAGCTCTCCGTGGGAGGCAGAAAGAGGGACAGCTCAGCTCATAGGGTCATGTCACTTTCTAAAGGTCTGAGTTGGAGGGTGTGTGCGTGTATTTGTGTGACTGCTCCTTGATCATTTAATTTCTATCTCATCAATATCCAGGGAGTGGAGAATCATTCCTGAAAGCTTCTGAAGTGCACGGGAGAAAATGGGACACATTACAGCCATGCTGAGGTCATGGGGGTGAGGGCACAGCGAAGCTGAGTTGCTGGTGGGGAATGTGGTTCCTCCAGCTGTGTCCAGCACGTGGATAGATGGTAGATGGCTGGTCAGAGCTACCCCAGCTTTCCAGGACAACCATAGGAAAGGACACAGCTGAACCATGTTGAAACCCCCCTTTGTAATGAAAATTCAGTGCTACAAGGGGAGAAATAGCTCCTGTGAAATTTCAGGCAGAGGTTTCAAACCAGGGAGGTTGAGGTAGGTTAGTGGAGCCACCAGCAAGCCACAAATGCCCTGGAGTCACCCAGGTGGACTGCCACAGCTCCTGGGCTCCCTGTCACCGACTTTGCTGATGCAGTGGGGCTCTCTATTGTCCTGTAACCAAACCCAGCTCCATCCCATGGGAATAAATTTACACAACTTCTGGTGGGTAGAAAATAGATTGTTTTATAACCAAAACACCCTTTCAGTTATGTGTCTCTCTTGGACAAATAATCAGAAACAGCTGCCCTGCAGTTCTCCAGAGAATGGAATCTTCCTAGCCACCATGAAGCGAAGACACTTGGGAAATGAGAAGGGAATGAGGCTGGGGTGAGAGGTGGGGCTGAGAATGGGCTCCTGGCACCTCCTCTGATCGACCCTGAATCACTTCTTTGCTCTCCCCTTGGTTGTGCATCTGCTAAGCAGGGCTATGAAACCTGTTTCTTACTGCAACTTTACACCGTGAACATTCTGTCATCTGCAGCAGGCTTAGGCAAAGTGGCCGGCCACATAAAACAGCTTGAATCCTTGAGCATGGTGAATGGAGGTTGTTTAATGAGTGAAGCTGTGTCGCCTACTCCATGTCTGTGCTACCATTAAAATTGTTATTGTTATTTGTGAAGTATCCACTGGAGTTCAGAAAAAGCCTGCATACCACTAAATTGTGTCGGCTCAGCTCCTGTCGCAGTTAAAAGTAGTGCTGTAACCCTAATTAATAACGATTTTTTTCCACCAGAGATGGCTGCTTGCATGAATGTATTATCTGCTGGGGACTCTTACAGGGCTTGCTCCTAGTATGTAAATATTCAGGCTGCCTGAAAGAGAAAGTCCAAAAAAGGGCTGGTTTATACAGAGTGGCCTCTGTGATCTGCCCACAGGCAAGGGCCTCTCCAAATCGTCAGCTCTGATATGGCACACAGACGGTTGGGTCTCCGGGATGGTCTGGGAAGAGGGCCAAGAGAGGGCAAAGCACTGAGTGGGAAGGGGTGGGGACGGAAAAGAAGAAACCAAGCAGCGAAGAGCTGAGGGCTTGCGGAGCAGGGCTGGAGGCTGCTGGGAGACTCATCGCTCACCTTGTGTGGGGCCGCTGAGATCCCTCAGGAGGCAGGGACAGGCACTGTGTGCTCTGAATGTCAAGGCTGCCTCTGTAGGTGGTAGAAGCCTGGTTGGTCCCAAGAGATTGTTCAGGTTCTACGTAGAACAAATGCCAGATCGGATCAAGGTGTTGGTCCGGGGACAGCTGTGTGTTTTATTTACGGGCCTGCTAAGCCAAACCTCCTCCTTATTTTTTCTAAGCTCCTTCTCTTTCCCATTGTGTACTTCCCAGGATCTTCTTGGGACCTCCCAAGGCATCCTGCGTCATCCCTTAGAGGTCAGCCCTTTGCTTGGCTCATGGCTCAGACTACTTCTTGCCCTCCATATGCATTCAAGTTAGCTTGAGAGCTTTGCACCTCCCCCCACCAAAGAGGAGTAGCACTTCTTCCCTACTCCTCCTGTTACCAACTCACACCCCCTGAAGGGAAGGTCTCCTCATGCCCTTGCCCCAAGGGGAGATGGGTGAGTTTGGCTTACCTCCTCTGGGATTCTCTTTGAGTCCACTTATCTGCAAAGCAGTGTTCGCCAAGTTACTGGGGCTGACTCTGGCCATGTGGGAGAAGCCTATGATGGTCCCACTTTTCGGCTAAGTGGGTTTAATTATGCATGAAATGTTAGGAAGCTCCTTGAAGCCCATCTAAGCACTTCTTTCATTTTAGTATTTGTTTATAATCAAACTTTCAGTTTGATTTCAGTCTGTGTGCTTTCTCTATCTTCTTAATGGGTTTTGAGCTCGGAAGGGGCAGAAAGGACTATTATCTCTGCCACCACACAAAGTCCAGAACTCCCTTGGTCATTGCCTAATGTGTATGAAGACTCTTTGAGCAGCTCTGGGTACACTAGAGGCCGACAACCTCTGTGGACCCCCTTTCCCCTCAGATGCTACTTGGAAGTCATTGGGACCTATGTCTGTGGTTCCTCTTTTTTAAGAACATCTGCTATAGAAATGTTATTATTTTAGTCTTCCTTTATCTCTGAACCTGCCTTGCAGGAGGGTGTTAGGATTAGATAAAATAATGACATGCACACATACTAGGTTGTCAGTAAATGTCAGTGCCTATCTCTTCACCCCATCCCTTGGCTACCTGTGTGGCCCTCAACTAGCAGGTACTGCCAGGAAGTTCATTCTGATGTCCAAAACATTCCCCTCTTACTGCAGTTGAGGACCATTTCTTTTATCTTACTAGAAGCAGTTTATAAGGTTAAGAAAGCTCATAAGAAAACCTTCTATCTCATATTCCTGATTTATGGGATCCTTTGAGAGAGAACTTTGAAACCAAGAGACAAATGAGGGCGTGTGCCAAGTGGGAGGAAGAACAGTGGGAGGTTCCAGAGGAGGTGTTTGGTTGTTGATAGGACTAAGCATGTGACGGAGAGCCTTGAAGTCATCACTGGCGGACCTCACCTGCCCGTGCCTTATTTACGGCAAAAATGGACATGTCTAGAAAAACTTGCAATGCAAAAGCAACTGATTTTGCTGGAGCTTTACTGTGTGCGCATGGCGCTGTGCTCACCACTCTGCAGCCTGGACGGGCATCCCCCCTCCAGTGGCTCCCAGGTGGGTGGGGAGAAGGGTGTGAGTGCAGAAGAGGGGCTTAAAGAGACCTAGTCAGTACACTTCTTGAGTACAAGGGCTGTCTCATTTATCTTTGCAACCCAGTTGTCTAGGGCGGCCCTTACATTTCATTTCTTTCTCACACAAGTGTTCCATTGGGGTTTTTTTCCTTTAAGCTCCGAGTGTGAACTCTGTAACCCTGTATTTTCTGATTGTCTAAGTGCAGGAATGAGGTTCTGAGTCTGAAAACTGTCTGGCACCCCATTGCCCTCATGTTGTCTGCGTTTGCTGAGGATGTGCAGCACCTGGCCCAGGGCCGCCCTGGCCCCTGCTGTTGCTTGCCCAGCGTCTGAGCTTCTCTATCCTGCTGTTCACCCTGTCCTCTTTGCTGTTGTTGCCTTCCCCATGGGCTAAGGCAAGAGGAAAAAGACACTCAAACTACTCCATTTTGTTACTTGTTAAGAAGTCAGGGTTGGCGTGAGCTAGTCGACTTGTCGGAGCCTGGGGAAGGCGAAGATGTGTGGAGAGAAAGTCCCGCAGGTGATTCTACGTCCTCCAGCCCAGCTGGAGAACCAAAGGTCCACTTTCACTGCCAAGAAAACCACCTTTCTTCATCCTTCTATCCTCTCTTCCCCTGGATGCAAGTTGAAGAACGGTCTCTCTGAAAGAGATCTGTCCCAAATGTCTTTTAAATGAGGGAGGCAAAGCATAGCTTGACATTTCTTTTCTGAAGAACACATGCCCTCACTGCAAAACTGAGGGCAGCTTGAGTCAAAGCACCTGCACCTTCCCACACATGGAAGGTGCTTTGGCCGTGTGAGAGCAGTGGCTCTGGGTGTGCTGAGCTCGGATGCCTTCCCTGGCTTCGTTTCTGACCTGCTGGGTGACCTTGGGCAGATCAGAGTTCCTCTCTGCTCACCATCTGCAAAATATGGATACAAACACTTGCTGCCTGCTGGTCTCTGTGAGGTACTGTGAGATTGTGGGAAGAGGGTACTCAGTATTCCGTCACAGAAACAAAACCTAGTTATTAGGAAAGCACCATTCCCAAGTGCAGAGGGTTCTGAGAATCTGTGCAGGGGTGGCTAACAGTCCTGGGGGTGGCCCAGGGTGTGAAAGGCAGGCTCTCATTCCTGGATCCAGGTTCATTTGCCAGTGCCCTTGCCCGTCTGCGTCCGCAAGGAGGAAGGGCTGTCTGGGCTGTCAGGAGGTGGTGGGTACAGATGGTCTCTAGCAGAGCAAGAAGGAAGTGCCAATCAAAGGAGGTCGGCCTCCTCAATTAGAACTCCAAGCAGATGGGGCTGAGGCAGACAGGAGGGGCTCTTCCCAGTTTACTAAGTATGTGACAGTGAGCTGGTGGCCTTCAGAGAACCAGACAGGTTACCTAGTTCATTTCCTTTTTTCAAGGAGTAGTGATATTTAGGATAAGTCAGACAGTTGAATGCCCTCCTCATTTGACAGATAGTGAACTTTACTGTGAGCTGTGCAGTGTGGTCGCCTTACAGATGTAATGTTAAACAAAATAGACCTGACCCCGACCTCACTGCTTTACAGTCACACCCACTGTTTCTTGCCACTTGCATACAAAACTGTGGGTAGTAGGAGGAGGAATGTCATAAATGCAGGCTCCTGAGCCCTGCTCATACTACCAGATCAGACTCAGACTACTAGCGGCTGAGTCTAGCAGTCTGCATTTTTAATAAGCTTTGTAGTTCAGCCTTGTGCCTGTTAAAGTTTGAGAACTGGCCACCTCTCTGTCAAAGCACAGGGCGATCAGTCACCTTGAGCACATTGGTGTCTTGAAAATGAATCTCACACACAGTTCGAAGTGTTTCACTAAGTCTAGCCCATGTCTAAGCTGCTAGACCAGCCCTTTCCCCCTCATTCTGATGGTACAGAAAATAACTGCTTGACTCAAGTGAATTAATGTGCTGATTGAGCTTTTGTTACCTGCCTAGCTTCATGCTGTTCAGAAAAGAAATATAGAAGCTATAATCTTGGCCCCTGATGTGCGTGCAGAGTTCTTGAGTTGATTAAGCACGGCAGTTAACCAGTTAGAGATGAGAAGACGGCACAAGATTAGCAGGTGACGAGTTTTCAGGGATAGAGAGATGAGGGAGTCGATGGAGGCAGCGCTGCAGCCACACCTTTCCAGCTGTCCTCAGAGTCCAGTCTGATGGTCAGTGTCATAACCTCCTAAAGAACTTAAAGAAATAGCCTGGGAAGACCCAGGAGATCAGGGTGGGAGGGTGTGGTGGTAGAAATCTGATTTAAAAGTTCCACTGATAGGGTGTTTCCGGGTTTGGGAACCAGCACACTATGTTTTTAAATAGTGGACAGTGTTCTTGCCCACTTAGTTCATTTCTGTCTTTTTTTTTTTTTTTTTTAGCAGAAGAACATAAATTCCTTTATCCATTTTTCTATTATATTAGCTATATAACAATTGAACTCCGAAATTGCAGTGGCTTAACACAACAGAAGCTTATTTATCACTCAGGCAAAACCAGTTGGGGAATGAGGTGGCCCTGCTCCATATTTACTGGGGGCCTACGGCTGTGCCATGCTTGGTGAGTGGCTTGCCAGACCTCCCTGAGGGTCGACGTCCAGAATCCAGCCAGCCAGAGAGGAGTGAGCACAGGGCCTCATTGTGGTGGCTCTGCTTACTGCCCACTGCCAGTCTGCTGGCCAGAGTCAGCTGCGGGTCACACCTGTCTGCAGAGGAGGTGGGAAATGTAGCAAGCTGATACCCAGGAGGATGGGGGACTGGGTGTGCTGAACAGCTTGCTCCTCCCTGGCACATTCTCTGGCATAATTCCCCTCCTCTATGACTTTTCCATCATTTTCCTTGATCTCCTCCCAATTATTCTAGGTTCTCAAGCTGTAAGGCTCAAAACTAGTTTTAACTCTCTAGTCTTCATAATTTTCTTTTCTAATTATTAGGACTGAAAAGGCAGGCATGAAGTTGTACGTTCTTTACACCTCCACTTCGCTTGGTCTTACTGTTAGGCTAAACCGTATGGAATCACTGATATTTGGTTGTGTTTGACCCATGGGAATGACATTTTCACAGAAGTGAATGCTACACTCAGCTTTCTCTGAGAGCACCTTCAAGCTGCCTTCAGTGAGTGCGCCTTCCCCAGTCCGCGGGAGGCAGAGTTTCTTGGAGAATCAAGCCAAAAGAAAGGGAAGATGTAGACAGAGTTCCTTTGCATTAAATCCTATGACCTGGTATGATTTGGGTCTGCCCTAACCCACCATGAGAGTAAGCGCATATCCACCCCTTCCTGTAACCTTAATGATGACATCTTATTTCTGGTTATTTACCAAAAGCTTTCACACACATTATCTCATTTAATTGCTTTGAGGAATTTGTTTCCACCTCTCTGTTAATGGGATGAGAATTCTGTAATAATTTCCTCCTTCAACTTAACTGGCAGGAGACTTAGGCCAGCATTTTTGATTGGTCAAAATAATTGTGCTATGTTTTTGGTTGGCATATTTGTTTTTTTAAATATATTTTACTTATTAATTTTTGATAACTCATTTTTTCTCAAGTTTTTTTTTTTAAGATGTGAGATTTTAAAAACTCTCAAGTCCTTTTTTTAAAAAAATGATGTAGGATAAAACAAATTTAATTATAATCTTTTGAGAAAGATATTAGTATCTTCATCTTACTTATGTGGAACCTGAGATCCATAAAAATAATTTTCTGAACCCACAAACCTACTCAGTGTGGTGACCAGGACTGGGTTTCAGGCCCAGATCCTATCTGGTGCTCCTTCTGCTATGTAAATGCTGCCCTTTCCAAACTGCCCGTTACAGTGTTGCTTTAATCTCTTCCCTCACCATTTCAGATAACTCATGTTTTAAAAGCCTTTTTCTTTAAGAAATAAGACATTTTCTTTAAGAAATAAGAAAAATATTTTTCTTATTTTTTTATTATAAGTACATGAGCATCAGCTCCTTAAAAGCACTGAGTATTTCTGATCAAATTCTGGTTAGTATTGTTCCATTAAAATGAATTTGAAAGTTTTAGAAGAGATAAAAAGGCAAAAAGCTTCTTTAAAAAGTAATCCATTCTAGGCCGGGCGCTGTGGCTCACGCCTGTAATCCTAGCTCTTGGGAGGCCGAGGCGGGCGGATTGCTCAAGGTCAGGAGTTCAAAACCAGCCTGAGCAAGAGCGAGACCCCGTCTCTGCTATAAATAGAAAGAAATTAATTGGCCAACTGATATATATATAAAAAAAATTAGCCGGGCATGGTGGCGCATGCCTGTAGTCCCAGCTACTCGGGAGGC